>NC_141694.1:240195660-241573733 GCF_964263255.1 Lissotriton vulgaris | reverse complement strand
CGGCCGAGAGGGGACAGCGAGGAAAAATGCGGCAGCAGGGTGGCAGGAAAGAGTGGCGCGGCAATCAGGTGTGTGATAGAATGCCTCAAGAAAAGTTATTACCATCCGTTATCAAAACAGCACAGAGAGAGATCTCCCGGCTTTCTGCCTCAGGAGAGAAATGGTAGGACAGAGAGCAGTGCAAAACGAGAGCAAAGAAAACAGCGCAATTTTAAAAACAAGGCAGCAGGATTAGCAGTGAGATGTCACTATTTAAAATGCAATTCAATCAATATTAAAAGTTAGTTCGTGCGACTCGCTCCTCTCGGCATCCGCCTCAGGAGTAACGATGATGTAGCAGGTCTTGTGGTAAATATAGCAACTGTAAGAGCTTTGTAGGAAAGTATAAACGAGACAATACCTTCTTTGTTGAGAGGACCAGCGAAAGTAGTGCATATTTTCATTTTTCATTTTCATTCCTCTTCCGACTGGACGACATATGTAACCTATAAGTGTACTACCATTCTAACTAGACATTGGTATGCACAAAGTGTTAAAAACATTTCTTTAGCTAAAAAATGTTTAAACATTTAACATTTTTTTGAAAAGACTTAAAAATGTAAAAATAACATTTTATTGCAAGCCCTAGCTCTAGAGAAAGTCTATTGTTATAGTCCAAACCACTATAGGCATTAGAAAGCCATTCATGCCCAAATAAATGAAAAATTGTGCAAATTGAGCTTGTTATGAAAAAAGGGCAAATTTCTTACAGCACACAACAAGCCAAAAATTAGTCAATTGTTTATGTGTCCTAGCTGGTATACGCAACCTTTTTGTTGCTTACTTCTGCAGTAGACGACCCCTGTAACACCTTTCTGAGTATGTCAATTGAACACAGATGCTCTCTGTCCACATCCGGTGCTTGGGCAGCTTGTGCACCGTCCAAAGCCTGGGTGTCAGTGGAGGAGCCGGGTCCATACCAACAGGTGCAGTTACTACCTACGGTGGCTCAAGGAAGGCCGCCATTAACATTGGAACACACTGAGGACATTACAGAACTCGGGCCGTTATCGGGTCCAGTAGAGCATTCACGTCGGGTTGCACACATGATGGGAGTGTCAAACAAATTTCAAACACGCATTCTTCTCCGCCAAACAGACATCGTAGGACAGGTAAGATGCAGTCCATCCAGACTGGTCCAAATGACAGGACCCAAGATGCACTTAGTTCTCTAAGGTGAGGCATGCCTAAGTGTTGTACTATTCGGTCACAGTACTTCCTCTCCAGGAGTGGTTTTCGTTTCCTTGGTCACTGGGACGTCAATTGCATAGCAGATGTGTGTTTTACCTGCCATTAGAAACAGGAACATTGGAAGTCCTCCAAAGATGCTTCCGAATACGGAGTGTATGAAGTTTGGTATAACTCCAAGTACCGTAAGAACCTATGGTCTTAAATGGGGAACATCCATTACAATCATGGTACTTGGATGCAGTGCCATGGCAACATAACTTTTACATCGCAGGATCCTTTGTTTTGCATCGCATGCATTTACAGTGCATGCTATAACTGCAGAATAACATTTACATCGCAAGCGATTATAACGCAAATGCAGCAATGACATTTATGAGGTCATTCATTAGGTTGGCGCGACAAACAAGCCAACTTTTGGGTTGGCCCATCCCCTATCACAGTCGCTGTGCCAGCAGTGGTTGCATCTAGATTTTTGGAGAGAGTTGCTGCCCAGCATGAATTGCCCAGCCACACAGGTAGCCTTACAAGATGCTTTTGTTGAACAGATTTGTGTCAAGGGCTGAGGATTTCTGACTTCCATTCAACTTGTGCATGCTTGTTAACTGTTTTTGCAGTCAGGTTGGTACCCTTCCAATTACTGTCCACACTTAATTTTGGGTCTCTGTAAAGTCTGGGTTTACTCAACGCCAATCATGTATGCTCTAGGACGAAACTGAGGAACATTTGTGATTTTTTGTGCTTCAGTCCAAAATAAGCTAAACACAAAGCCAGGTGAATGATTCCCCTATGTCGGCTCTTGGGCTTCACAAATCAAACAGACACCCTTAGATTGCGCAAAAAGCGATTTTTTGATTGTGATTGTAGTGGCTGTCTCCAAGTTCCTTTACGTGCAGTGGCTTATTAGGCACAAAGTGTTAGCTTGATCTCAAATGTTTTTATGTGTATTGTGACCACTTCCTTTAGTGTTTTAGCTATATATATTCTGGAACTGTTGGGTTTTATCTATTTATTTTGATTCATTGGGTCTGGCTTCTATTATGTATTTTTGATGTCTGTTTCTGTGTTTTGAAGATGAAATATTCATTTTCGATCGGTCTTTCAACTTTAGCATCGGTGCACTTTTACTCAGGATGCGGTAACCAATAGCATGACAGATCGGGTAAGCACCTACGAGAATGATAGTTGATGTGACTTTTCCAGCTCAGCCTGCTGATTGATTTAATATGCCAATGAGGTACTTCTTTTGCAGTAACACTCTGGATTTCGGCCCACACTATGGCTGCTGTAAAAATGATATGACATTATATAAAATAACACACAAAAAAAAACTTTATACGGGGAACATTAATGTGAGTCTCTTGTTTTTGTTGATGTTTTTAATTTTTATTTGACTTTCAGACTTCAAAATTACGTTCACGTTATTTGAACATAGTGGTAGAGAATATATTTAAAGGATGGATTTTAGAAAGAACAGTTATTCGGGGAGAGTCTCTGTTGGCAATGTTGTTTTGGAGGACTTCCACACTTGGTAAAGAAGGTTATGTGAATAAAAAAAAGAAGATCAAATGATATAGTAAGAGTGACACATGGCTTATGGGTGATGATGTGGAGCTGAATTTCTCGTCTATTCCTACGCGAAACAACCATTACAACGATGGTAATTGGACGCAGTGCCAAACACCCATTGCAACGATAGAAGAAAAAAAAACTTTGTAACGGGAGACGATTTCATCAACTGCATTGTAATGGCACAAAACAGCCGAGACACTACAATTGCGTGGCAAAAGCATGCGCAGTAAATGCATGCGATGTAATTGCCTATACGATGTCACAACAGCATGGTAATTGCTTGCGTTGTTACGGTTTGTGATGTATGATCAACTTAAATAAGTGGACAATGCCTGTCCTATAAGACATGTTAAAGATAAGATGTACCATTTGTATTAAATGGAAAGGGCAGTTTGTATGGATAAAAGCCTGTATCTCTGCTGAAGACATCGCGATCTAAAGAGAAAAAGTCTCTCGCGCAGAGGTTAAGGGCCCAGACTTCTGTACATGCATGGCTTTCCTTCTGCCTAGAGCATCAAACTGTATTAAAGAAACATTCAGTGAAGGCCATAACAGCGCCTCCCTGACTGCATGTGTCGGTGGAAACAATACTTGCATACAACAAGTAACCCGGGAGCTTACAGTTACCTGATATGCGATACCCAGGAGCATTCCGCAGCAGCCTTGACTGTTCTGCCTCAAGTAACTCCCCTTTGAAAGCAGCCCGAACGCTGGAGTAATCACGGCAGTTGGGGAACCCCTCAGATGACAGGACAAGTTTGCCACAGAACCATTACAAGCCCCTTGCAGCATTATATCCTGACATATGAGTGATGCACTTAAAGCGCTCTCACGGTTTGTACCGCTGAGAAACATTTCTCAATCCCCACTCCGGCATCGAAATCAGTATGGTAATTCCCAAAATACCTCAATATATTCCTTACCCATTTTTTCATATCTGCCTGCCTGCTTTTGTTGAAGGCAATACTGATACTGAAAATTAGTGACCGGTAGAGGTATGTGGCCATGGATTAGCCATTTTGTGGACGGTGATTCTGCCACTGTTAATGGTAATCTATCAGGTTTTTCGATATGCAGCATTGTATATTTTGCTCCCCTTTGTGCCATTTCTATCTGTTTATCAGTCAGATTGTATTCAGAAAACAGATATATACTGTTGATAAAACGCAGAGGCACATAGATTGCAGCGTCCAGCTCAACAACATAATAGAACGTAACTGAGATTGCCCTTGTTGTAATTTGGCCAAATCTTGTTCTAGTATTTCTATCGCAGAAGATGCCTAAGGAATATATCCTGAAGGTCAATGTTGTTAACCCACTGTTTACCACTGCTTGAGATTTTTCTAAGTTAATATGGTCTATTTCCCGTACTCTCTCTGCAGCCTCTTGTTGGGATATTTCCCATATTTCATTGTAGGCAGCATAAATGCCAGCATATATGAAACGTTTCTGATGTGGTTTCCTGGGACCTAGTAAAAAATCCCTAAGATCCACATCCTGTGATAGTAAGGATAACTGTTGTTCCACCTCTGTAATTGTTGTAGTTTTTAGCCAATCAAGGTACAACAATTACCAACACAATAGGATGTCACTACCCCTGGATGTTCTAACTCTGTACATAGTGTAGATCTGGCCTATGGATACTGAGCCCTTCGGTCCTACCTATGAATCTAGTTTACAGCTATTGGTGTCTGTGGGCCAAATCAACCATCTCTTCCAATCGGGGTCTGACCTATTGTATTGTATGATGTCATTTAAAGTCCCTCTTCTTGTGATGTTTCATTACTCTCGGTCAGTGATGGTGTTGGCAGCCGGTTTCATAATTTCATTGTAATTATGAGTGACATTCAATGACTATGAGTGACACTTTCTTGCATGCAAAATCATGCAATGAAGATGCGGGACACTTATAAATACCAGAAATGACACCCATTTGAGTAATGCAAACCTCTAAAAGGATCTTAAAACTACTACCAAGCACAATAAATGGAAGGGCACTCGCAGGAGACAGACTTCGTGACTGCAGTTCTTAGTAACAGAGGGCATGCAGGCACTGCAGCTGCTCAGAAGATGATCATTAATATAATCATTTATGACCACGCGCTAACCTAATTAGCAAAGTTCATAGCATTGCAAGTACAACTAGGAGATTACACCTTAAATCAAGCTTCTCTACAACCGGCCAAACTGAAAGAGAAACTAACTTTGTTTTGCATTTCTGTTTGAGGAGTGACTTGAGAACATGCTGAAGATTTAACACAGCGGACACAATCCTAAATGCATACATTTGCTGAGGTGGCACTTTCAGGACTGTGATCTGGGGGCCCACTCGCACCCTGACAGTAGAGGTTTTGTACATGCCCCTGCCAAAACCCTAAATATTCCCTGGGTATTTGTGCACATTTTTATTGCAGCCTACCATAATCTCTTCGTTATACAATGTGATAATAATGCCATGCATATTAATAGTGCTGTCTGAGGCTGGGACTTGGTAGCACTTCAAATACATGTCACTAATGTCCAATGCATTAACAAGGGTTGAAGTATGTCCCAATGATTTTACAAACACACACTTGCAGTGATTAATTACCCAAGTTGAGCTTCCACAACCTAACATAGCGCATTTTCCACCATCTAGTTTACTTGTATTTATCCTCTTAATTTAATGTGTACATTTTATGTTATATGCAGATACCTGCAGGTAAAACACCAACAAAACAGTTACATATATTTTGTTTTTAGACACGTTGCCGACCCCATCTCCTTTGCACTTCGGATAGCTTCACATTCTTTCCTGTGACCCGCCGGTGAAAATACTGTTGGGGCTATGCTGCACATTTTGAACTACACTTAAGTCTCCCTCTTGCGACTTCTCCACTCTAACACCAATTGTGCATTCCCTACCGACAGCATCTTTCAAACCTGGGTTTAGAAGCCTGAGAAGAAAAAACCCCAGAAATAAAGACACTGATCTAAGGAGGTCAGGTTTGTATACATATTGAAGAAAATATATGTTAAAGTGCGATGGAACAGCAAAAGAGGGACTTTAAAAGTAAAAACCCTCAGAAGGCAAAGTATGTCAATGGACCGTGGAAACAGGGATTGCCGCAGCTGGGCAGGACGTGGAGCCTGAGTGAAGAGAAAAGTGGTGGGAGCAGTCAATCCAAAAATCTTTCACCCGGGGAAATGGAACCTCCTGAACTTGTTGGTCGGTACAGTGGCACTAGCAGTACCGCCCTAGAGCCGACACCGATTGTAAATATCAATACAAATAAGCATAAACAGCAGATTTGCACCACGTTCTTTAGTAGTCCCAGAGTTCTGCTCATTAGTCATTACAGCATATGGCATTCGGATTTACACACACCTGAGTGAGCTGTGGCTGCGCCGACCAGTCTTGTAGCACGTTGTGTCACTCAGGCCAATTCCACCGGGAAGAGGGAGAGCCAAACACAGGAGTGTGGACAGGGCTTTAGTAGCACCATACCTCTTGTTCTCGGCTAGGACCATCTGCGGAGGGATGGGGAAAGGGAGGGAGGGCTATCTTGCTTTCAAGGTGACATGACCCTCTCTGCAAATCTGCTTTAACTGCTGCTGACTGATCACTGCCACCCTCCCACCGGTGTCCTCATGTAATGCAACTGATGCTATGTACAGCGCTCTGACACCTGATTCAGGTCAAGTTTGAGCTCGAGGCTTTGGACCCTGAACAGCTGCTTGTTTTCTGACTCCGGGGCTTACCTGGTGTAACGCGACGAGGGGCTAGGGAGTACTGCTGCAAACGGGACTGCGAGGGCCAGGCTGCTTTGTGGCGAGTGACCGGCCGCACCTGGCTCCTCTTCCCGCCCCGCCTCTCCCCACTACATAGCGCCTCGCGGCCCCCGCTCCGTGGGTGCCGCTCGAGGCTTTGGACCCTGAAGAGCTGCTTGTTTCCTGACTCCGGGGCTTACCTGGTGTAACGCGACAAGGGGCTGAGGAGTACTGCTGCAAACGGGACTGCGAGGGCCAGGCTGCTTTGCGGCGAGTGACCGGCCACACCTGGCTCCTCTTCCCGCCCCGCCTCTCCCCACTACATAGCGCCTCGCGGCCCACGCTCCGTGGGTGCCGCTCGAGGCTTTGGACCCTGAAGAGCTGCTTGTTTCCTGACTCCGGGGCTTACCTGGTGTAACGCGACGAGGGGCTGAGGAGTACTGCTGCAAACGAGACTGCGAGGGCCAGGCTGCTTTGCGGCGAGTGACCGGCCGCACCTGGCTCCTCTTCCCGCCCCGCCTCTCCCCATCTCCACCCCCTATTTAGCCTCACCCACCCACGCGGGACGCGCGCGGGCGTGCGCCGGGCCAAGCTTGGGCCAAGGGTAGGCCCGTTTGTGCCCGTTCGTGACCGGTTTTGACCGGACCGGGCCCCCCCTCTTACCTCTTTCCCAACCATCTGCACGCTCCACCGGGATAATGGCTGGTCGCGAAACGAGGAGTAAGACCTCGCTTGCTGGAGGATCTGCAGCCGGAGGTGTGGAAAAATTTCTCATCAGAGCGAATACCATTATTGACACTGAAATTAATATTCTGGAGAAACGTTTGTCCAAAGAACTGTTGGCCGTTAAGAGATCCTCCCTGGGGACTATAGCTAATGCCAAAACACCCGAAAGAACTGTTGATATTACTACCTCGGCTATGGCTAACCAAGTACCCCTTACTGAAACCGACAATCAGGCTTCAGTGGACCGGGACATTTGGGTTAACAAAATACTCCCTGAAATTAACTCAGTTCTTGATATTAATAATGCATCCACTGTTTCTGAACTCGAGGATACCGCTAATAATATAATGTCACAGGGGGTTAGGGAAGGGGCCATTTCTAAACGCAAAAGGTCGTATAACAAGAAAGCTGGTAGAAAATAGAAAACTGCTAAGCTGCAACACGATCCCGTACCCCCTCCTATAAACGATCTCAATCCCCGCCTAGTAGCGAGGTTTCTATTGAAAACTTGGGTGCCCTTCTTAAATCGATCGTATTCCCCTTAGAGGCCACTATTTTAGCCAACTCTAACAAGACTAACAGCCCGAGTATCCAGCAAATCACCCCTACCATTTCTGGCCCCCTACATGTTAAAGAGGCTCAAAATCCATCCAGCGTCCCCATAGGCCCCCCTGTAGCCCACCAAGACTCCAACCAGGGTAGTAATGCACCCCCGCAACATACATCTGGGCCGCACCCATGTAACATTAATACATATGGGCTTACGGCTGATGGTACACAAAGCTCCCCATCTAAAGCACTCAGACCCCCTAGACCACGTTTGCCTGACCTTCCACCTGAAACAAATCGCTATATGGTAGTTTTAGCGGGAGCACCCACCCTGGAGACAGGAGAGACAGAAACCTTTAGTTCCCTCAAAGGTAAAGTTGTCAAGTGGCTTAACTGGAATAGACCACTCCCGGCCCACCTCCACAACGAATTCATTATGGTGAGAAGGGTGCCTTGGCTAGGTAAAACGGTTAAGACCATAAATGGGGACTGTATAACGGTCAGCTTCAGATATCCCAGAACTTTGTTACATATCTGTGCGGGTTTTATTAGGTCCTTTGACTCCACCATCCAAACACTTCCAGTATCCTTCTTTTTTCCACCTAATTGTATAACCCGTGGCAGAGGTAGGGATGACTGGACTAGGGTTGAACAGAGGGGGAGGCAAAGGAGATATGATGCTAGACTGGCTATGCTGCCGCAATGCACTCCCTTCTGTGATACTAACCGGTACAGCTGCCTAGATGGCTTAGAGGGAGTTGACTAACTAACCCCTACACTTGATTCAAGGTCCTCCCTAACTGAGATGGTTAATGGCCTATTAGATAGAGAAGCTGTGACTAATGTAGTGTGCCCAGATAAGTGCCTGCCAATCACCTCATTATCTAAAAGGTTGCCAATGGAGTCTTCCTCGCATGATGGCTTAGCTGACACCGACCATCCACCTATTGCTTTGGATATGTCAGGGGAGCCGCTACCCACTCCTATTAACCACGTGTTGGTAGAGCCTGTACCTGAACCTAGTCCTCCAGGTTTTAAAATCGCGAGCTGGAATATTGCCGGTTGGCGACAGAGGATGTCATCCCTGGGCTGGAGGGAATCCATATCCAGGTTTGACATCCTCTGCTTACAGGAGACCTGGTCCATGACAGATATCCATTTTGATGGTTTTGTGTCATACAATTGCTTAGCACAAGAATCCACCATGGGTAGGGCAAAAGGAGGGTTGGTAATTCTTCTATCTGTGCACTTCCCTGTTTGTGTGAGATCCCATTCCATCGTAGGTTCACACTCCCAAATACTTAGGCTGGAACCTAGAAGGGGTCGGGACATTCTGTTAACCAATCACTACAATAATATGTTCGACCCTACTAGTACCCTTGTAGTGGACGAACTTGAGTCAGCTGTAAACAAAATTTGTAGAGACTCTCACAAGCCATGTGACATCATCTGGGGGGGCGATTTTAACATTCGAACCTGTCCTTATTCATATAGTAATGTATGCGGGTTTGACAGGGATAATGGGGAGAACCGGGCTCATTTTACCCACACTGCTTATGGTGACTCCCTTAACACCCTCCTGTTAAATTTTGACATGGTCATTCACCAACCTGCTTTGGGTAATGAGGGTAATATCGTCCCGACGTTCACTGGGAGAAATACAGCCTCAGTCATTGACCATCTGCTGAAATCGGTACATATTGCCCCCCCTTTAAACGATCCCTATCCTCGTGGATTTTGGAATTAGCGATCACAATGCCATCACTCTGTCAATACTCATCTGGGGTCCTGCGACCCGCTTTATTGGTAGGATTGTCGATGAGATTACTCCCTGCAGGCAAAATGGCATTCGGAGTAAATGGTGTGGGGATAACTCTGATAAACTGTTACGGAAAATTGTGGGAGCAGGCTCTGAGGTGCTACTACGCTGTCGCGAAGTTGATGCCGCCCCAAGTTGCATTATTGCCGATTTCGAGGAACTTGGTGATATAATTAAAATGTCCCTTACCATCTCTAAGGGTAAATCCAAGCGGGCATCGCTAGGTTGGTTTGATAGAGCTTGTACGTCCTCACTACAAGAGGGCACTATCCAGCCACCCTAGAGACAGGGATGCTGTAGCTCTCCTCAGGGCTGCATATAAATCCCAGCTGAACAGTAGGAAACAGGAACTCGGGGAACAAGCCTGGGAGGACCTGACAAAGGCGGCAGAACTGCGGTACAGCAAGTTATTCTGGTGCACTGTCAACAGCCCTTTTCTCCAAAAAGAGGAATTCCCAGTCTTAACTGCCCAGGTTAGTGAGGACAGTTAAGTCCAATACTTTACAGGAATTTTCGACCCAAATAGTGAGGTTCAGGATAGTCTTTGTGCCTACACTACCAGACCTATCCAACCCCTGGGGATTACACTCCTAGAATGGATGTATGACGTTACAACGCAGGCTATTACAACGCCTGCCTTTACAACACAGTTTTTACATCGCATGCCTTTACAACGCATAGCGCTTAGAGGTGCTGGATAGTGAAAATTTTCAATTTTCTGTTCCAACTCCAGTCCCCGTGGACACTGGGGAAGGTGTTGGATAGAAAATTAAACGTATTCCCTATCCTAGAGCGCTCCCCAGCGCAATGGGTTGTAATGGTTTGCGTTGTAATGACCGCGTTGTAACGGTAGTGCGTTGTAAAAGTTTCGTTGTAAAGGGTGTTTACCTCCTAGAAGTAGATAATGCCATCCGAAACAGCAAAGGGGGGAAGGCTCCAGGACCGGACGGCGTACCGGTAGATCTATAAAAAACTGATCTGGCTCTCTGAAGCCCCCTTCTGACCCAGGTGTTTAATGCTGCCGCCACCATTACTACTCCCTCCACCTGGAGTGAATCTGTAATTCTGACAATTTATAAGAAGGGAGATAGAGGAGAGGCTAAGAACTACCGCCCTATCTCCCTCCTGGATTAATCGCTAAAAATCATGAGCAGGGTTTTAATGCTACGTCTAGAGGAGTGGGCTGAAACCAACAATATCCTTGCGGTATCCCAATACGGTTTTAGGAAGGGCCTTGGCTGTATTGAGCAGTGTATTAATTTAGATCTTCTTATGGGAAAATACACCAAAGCTAAACAGGGCTCTCTGTTCCTTTGTTTTGCAGACCTCTCTAGTGCCTTCGATCTGGTCGACCATAATTTGCTGTGGTCTACCCTACTAGATATGGGAGCACCGGCCGCGATAATCCACTTCCTGGCTACACTCTATAGGAAGCTATCTGCCCAAATCCGCTATGGACATGAGGGGGAATGTACAAGGAAGATCAGGGTTAAATCTGGCATTAGACAAGGCTGTGTCTTGGCCCCACTACTCTTCTCCCTTTTTATAAACTCCATGGAGTCCGTTTTGAAGAATGTCCAAGCCGAATCTCCCCAAGTCGAGGGACAACCAATCCCGGTACTGCTTTATGCAGATGACACGGTTTTACTCTCTAGAACACCCATAGGTCTCCAGAAACTCATGAATCATTTTTATGATTTTATACAGGGGAAGAAATTAAAAATTACCAACTCTAAAACCTTTATCATGGCTTGCGGAAAAAAGGTGAATCAACTTAAATCTTTTTATTTTAAGGAAAATCAAATAGAGGTTGTGAACAATTTCTGTTACCTGGGTATAACCTTTAGCAAAAGCGGGTCTTGGGCCCCGGAATTACTCAATGTCAAGGCTAAGATGGGCAAGAGCGCTTCGGGGGTGTTCTGTTTTGCTGATAAACTAGGTAGCCGTCGTATCCCCGACATGTTGAATGTCTATTGGCACAGGTGTGTTTCAATTGCCCTATACGGCTCAGGAATTTGGGGACACTGGACCCAGGGCTATCTGCAAGTTGCTGAAAATACTTTTTAAAAGAGACTCCTTTGCCTTCCACCTTCGGCATCTACCGAACTGATCCACAATGAGGTAGGGCGGGATTATTTAACCGACCTAACAGGACTGAGACCCCTTATGGTCTGGAGGTCTATCTGGTCCAAAGATGAAACTGGCTTTACCAGGCGAATAATCCAAGACTGTTTACGCCTGGACAATGCCCGTCAGATCCCGTGGTTGAACTATGTTTTAACATCTTTTAAGGATCTTTTTGACCTCGATGTCCATGGTGATCCCTTATGTGCCATTGACTTATCGAAGCAGGAGGTTAAAAGAGTTTTCCTGGGGCATAAATATAACAGGCGTAAAGAACAATGTAGCCACTACTCAACTCATGTTTACTATTATTCTAACAAGCAGGAAGAGTATGGCTTGCCCATGTATTTAAAAGTTATCACCAGACAGTCTCATCAATACGTACTTACAAGGTTGAGACTAGGCATTGTACATAACCTGGTGGCATTCCCGAGGATGGGAATCTATACTTCTACTCCCTGTCCGTGTGATGGAATTACTAAACAAAGCACGCTGCACTTTATGCTAATATGCCCACTGTTGAAGCATCTGCGTATTTGTTACCTCAAACCACTGTTTAAGATTAACTCTGTGTTCAGTACTGTCAATGCCATGAGATTTCTTTTTGCTCTTGCCACCCCAGATATTTGTTTTTTTACCGCAACTTTTATCTTAATATCTATATCTGTCAGAAAAAGTCTGTTTTTTTAATACTGTACTAGTCCAATCTAGTTGCTGCTAAGCATTTGATATTGCCCCTTTGAGTTGTATCAACCTCTTTGTACCGTAATTCTCTTGTTCTGTAACATCTTTTTATGTGTCCTTCTTTTCTAAACTGTATGCTTTTATGATTGTTTTTTATGAATAATCGAATAAAGTTTGAGAACTGAACTGAGCTATATAAAACTTTGTTAAAAAAATAAATAGCACTTTTTAAAAAAAATTAAGTAAATAGTGAATCCAACGGCTAATTGCACATGTAGGCTCCTGGGAACTATGGCACAAATCGGTGTCGGGTTTTAAACACCAGAAAAGGGAGTTCTAGTTAAGAACCCCGCAGACGGTGTCAATTTAAGAGGACTAGCAATGCACCATTTCTTCCGTCATGGAATACTGGGAGCTTCGCTGCCGTCGGCATGAGGAACTAAAAAGCGAAGTGGGAGTGGTGACGTGTGATAATAGGGGAAGCATCAAAAAATAAAGCGCCGAAGAGCATGCCATCGCAGTGCTGTGGGAATCACTCCAATTTGTTGCAGAACAGGGAGGGTTGTGACCTGCGTCACCAAAATCACATCCATGGCCCATGAGCTGGGAGACAACGTATATCTGTATTGGGGCGGGAACAGGAAAGTAAACAGATCAGTGCTAGCATGCTGCTTCCAGAGAAATTGAGGGTTCTTTTCCGGTGCAAGTCAAAAAGACTGCGCACTACTTTAAAACAAGCATTTGCAATGCAATACGACTCGCATTTATGCAATACGTATTGCATTAAAAATGTGAGTACAGTTGTGAAAGAAGACAGAAACGGGAGTGAGGGGTGAGGGGTTGGGGGAAAATCACAGAATGCGTAAGGGGGCGGGGGACTCAGGGAAAAAAAATAATGTTGGGTAATGGGGCAAATAGCCTCGGATGTGGGCAAATTAGGCCATGGTCGTTAGGAGGAGGGACTAACAAGGGAAAAACCAATTAGAAGGCAGCATTTAGGATGGCAGCCCAACAAAAAAATGGGCGGTGAGTGGGTGGAGCTTACTCGAAGCTTCCCCTGTAAAGTATTTACAATATGCCTCACAAAGCGGGCAGCTGCTACGCTAGGCGAGACCTGAAAAGGATCTTTCTTTCTTTATAGGCTCTGCAACATCTAATTTGTTAGGGCCTGGAGTGCCATCTGCTGGTAATTTGAAGGATTTATTCATCTGAATACAACATTGTCCTCAAGGATCATGTTGTGTCACTCTTCTTTATTCTTTACTAGGACAGGTCCAGGATTCTGCCATTCATGGACCTCAGCACAATTAGGCAGCTTTTTGGGGGAACTTCATGGAATTCCGCAGAGTAAAACTCCGCGAGCTCCTCCCACCCTTGATAAATACCTATATATATATGTACAAAAACCTTGTTTAACAAACTTAAAACATTTACTGTGTTTGGAAGCACACATTCTGTAAGTGGGTTTGCAAAATGGGGCTAGCTGTCCCTTGTGCAAATGAAAAGAAAATAACGTTGGCAGTGGTACATCCACCTTTTTATGGGAAAAGACACATTCTGAAAATATGCCCAGGTTAAACTTAGGAACCTTTCACAAAGTTGAAACATCCATTTGAGAACCAACCTTTAACATTTGGAGTGTAGATTGGAAGTTCTTAAACAAGGTTTGTGTTTTTTTGTACCAGAGTAGAGAAATGTTGTTTGGCCGTGTGGTGCAACAGCCTTCTTCATGGAAAAAAGCACCTTCTCAGAAGTGGTGAAGTAGTGTGGCTCACTGGTTAGAGGCGGCAGACCCGAGAGCAGAGGACGGCCCGGGACCAGGGTTCGATTCCCGGCGCGGCAGGTTTCTGGACCAGGGTCAGCGGACTCGATAATTCTCTCGCCTCGGTGCCCACTCTGATCAGCGATCACACTCGGCAACTCTGGGCATTAGCTTGCCTCATCTTCACTAACGGCCCCACCAGACCGCCGGGGATGCCTGGTCTCACCCTGGAGATACCCATTAAGGGACCATCTCTCAGGGAAGCCAGGAAGGGTTTCGCAGCGGTCGAAGCGCCTTGGGACCCTACGGGTAAGTAGTGCGCTATATAAATGCCAATACATACATTTACATCAACAAGAATAAATGTTTTCAGGGTTTAAGGTCAATCCAAATACAAGAGTCTTACAAATTGTATTCCTAAACTTAACTGGTATGCTCATTGTGTAAGAGTAGAGAAAGTCACTATTGCTGATTTACAGCTGTCTTTTGATGAGAATATAAATCTCAGAATGCTCCTAATTTAATTCTAGGAGTCTTTTGTAATGTTAACAAAAATAATTTGAGAGGTGAGGACAAATGTTGTACATCGGTGTGGGTGAGGTATACAACTAGGCATCTTAAAAGGGGCTGGTGAATCCTTTGTTCAGGAATAGAGAAACATAATTTGATAGTCATGCACTAGCTGTTTTTGTGCGAAAAGAATCCTTAAAATATGCCCCTGTTAAAGATAAGAGTCCTTCACAAAGTTTTCAATTAGGTTTAAGGTCCCTTTGTTCAGGAGTAGAGAAAATCACTTACAGTTATGTAACTACCCTTTTCATGTGAAAAGGGATATTTTCAAAATGGGCACATGTTAAATATGGTGAATGAAGCACATATTGATTTCAAAATATCATATGACAAACATGTTGTCAAAATATCACCTCTGCAAATATATTGTTTGTAGTTTTCATTGAGTAATTTCATTTTTAGAATTTGATTAGTAGTTTATAATTTAGTAGTGGGACTTTGGGTTTGTAGGGGAATATAGTGGAAAGTTAAATACTTTTTTTACTTATAAGTGCTATTAGGTAAATTAAATATTCATTTGGTTATATAATTTTAAAGTATTGTACTTGTTATTTCTTTTATTTGGGTTTAATTTTGGATTTTGAATTTATATTTTGTATAGTATAATTAGTCATGTAGAATTTAGTAGCATGTTATATGGTTTGCAGGGTAATAGGGTAAGAAAGCACTTAAATTAAAATAGTTTTCTTTACTTTTTATGGTATTTTGATATTTAATGTATAAATCATTATATAATTATTTCCTTGATTATTTAACATGTAAAATAGTTGTTTTACTTAGACTTAGGGGCCTATTACGATGCTACTCAGTGTTTCCTCTGACCAACACCTCACCAGAAATGGGACTGACCGACCTACGATGCGGTCACATTCTCCCATTTAACTATGGGAGCTTGTGCTATGGCCGTAAACTGCCTGTAACACAAGCCCCCATGGAGAAATGGGAGATTGTGTTAATCTTTGCAATCTGTGACAGACACCTTAAGGTGCCTGCCACGAGGTGCAGGGATTAACAGTCGGGCATCATAGGTGACCCCTCGGCCCCCAAAGATAGGCCGTAAGGGAAAGCGGGCCCTGCCCCCAAACACATTTTCTGACAGGGTTTCCATGTCGGAAAGGCCGGTTTGGAAACAGAGCAGGAAACCGTGCATCGTAATCCAGAGAGCGTAAACCACTGTCCATAAGGATACCGGGCAGGTTCCCAATGCCTTTCAGAAACCAGCCAGAATGAATGGATCAAGGGGGGTAGGGGAACATGTAGGTTAGGGCAGGAATGAGATATCAGATACTCAGCCATACATAATCGAGAATCAAAGAGATTAAACATAGAAGGGTTTCTTGAGCTGCTACAGAGGGAAAGATCTTATAAAGAACCATACAAAATCGTCCAACAAAATGTTTGTGCACATAGGATTTCTTGAGCTGCGATCGTGTTGTCAGACTCAAATTTTAGTAACGATGTGGAGACAATTGTAGGACTGTCCAGGGTCTGTCAGTTCCCTCAAATGCGGTTGAGGAAGTGGTCTTTGAGAAGGCTCTTGAATTTTGAAAAAGATGGGATTGTTTTGATGTGGGGTGGAATGGAGTTCCAGATTTTGGGTGCATTTCCAGCGAAAGATTTGGCTTTGGTTCTTTGTTTGCGAGTTTTTGGAGGGATGAGCAGTAGTGCGGGAGCTCTTGAGATTTCTGGACTGGCCTGCCCTTTTGAGTTTGGTGGCCAGGTATTCTGGTTTACCTGTATGTAGGGATGTACCATGTTACTCCGCATACTATTACAACTACCTACCGTTACAACGCACCCATTACAACGCATACCATTACAACGCATAGCGCTTTGAGGTGCTGGATAGTGGTAAGTATAATTTACTATTCTAACTCCAGTCCCTGTGGACCCTAGGGAAGGTGTTGGATAGTAAATTATACTTATTCCCTATCCTAGAGCGCCCCCCAGCGCAATGCGTTGTAATGGTATGCGTTGCAAAAGTCGCGTTGTAACAGTAGTGCGTTGTAACAAATGCGTTGTAACAGGTGTATACCGTATGTAGGGCTTTGTGTGTGAGGCAGGCTGTTCTAAAACTGGCTCGCAACTCCACTGGGAGCCATTTGAGTTCTCTGAGGGCTTGAGAGATGTGCTCGAATTTCTTAATTCCGGAGACCATTCTTGCTGCTGCGTTGAGTGTAATCTTCAGGGGTGCAAGGTGGGTTTTTGCTGTCCTCGTCAAAGTCGCGATCCTGTAGTCTATTCTGGAGAGGACTAAAGCTTGGGTGGCTTATTAAAGGTCCTTGGGTGGGAGGAAGGGTTTTATTTTGTATAGCAATTTTAGGTTGAGAAAGGCACTTTTTGCAGATCTTGAGATGTGTTTCTTCATGTCGAGTTTTGAGTCTAGGGTGATCCCTAGAGATTTCACAGAGTCTGCCAGGGAGAGGTTACCATTGAGGGCATCTATGGCTTTGATCCATTCTTCGATTTGAGGGTTATCATATTTGTTGGAAATGAGTAGTATTTCTGTTTTATCTTGGTTCAGTTACAAGTGGTTGGTTGCAAGCCACTATTGGACCTCCTTGAGCGTGTTGTTTGGTCTCTGGATGTCATCAATTGAGGAGGTTTCCAGATAGAGCCGTGTGTCGTCAGTGTATAAATGAAAGGGGATGTTACATTTTCTGAGTAGAGAGGTGAGGGGTTTGATGTAGATGTTGAAGAGCTGGGGGGAGAGTACAGAACCTTGTGGAACACCTCTGATGACAGGGTGGAGGTCCGATTCAAAGTCTTTTATTTTTATTCTCTGTGATCTGTTGTGAAGCAAGGAAGAGAACCAGTGAAGCACCATCTCTTGTAGACCAGCTCTTTCTTGCAGAACCCTTAGGAGTAGATTGTGGTTGACTGTATCGAATACGGCCGATAAGTCTAAGAGGATGAGAAGGCAACATTGATCCAAGTCTAGTGACTTGAGTAGGTCGTCTACGGCATTGAGGATTGCAGATTCAGTGCTGTATCCCTTTCTGAAGCCCGATTGGTGGGGATCTAGTAGTTTGATGACTTCTAGATGCTGGGTTAGCTGAGGGAGTACTCATCTTTCCATGATTTTGACCAAAAAAGGAAGGCTCGAGACCGGTCTAAAATTATTCAGATCATTGGTGTCTAGACCTGGTTTCTTTAATAGTGGTGTGACTTGCCCTACCTTGAGGCAGTCTGGTATGATTCCAGAGCTCAATGAGCTGTTAATAATCTTGCACCATATTGGAGCTAGAACTAGCTTCAGGTCTTTGGTCAGGAGAGGGGGAAGCTGGTCAAGGGTGTGGGCTGAGGGCTTGGCGTTGGAGATTAGATTGACTATCTCTGCTTCCTGGATGGGATGAAAGAAGACCATTGTTTTGGAAATTTCACGGAAGCATTAACAAGGGTTTTGGACAAATTGATTGAGAGGGATGGAGTTTAGGCCTGGTGCAAGGTCGATCTTGGGGATTTTGTCATTGAAAAAGGTTGAGAAACTGTCGCACCGAGCTTTGGATGCCTGAGTTAAGGGAGGTATGGGTTTGGAGGTTTGATTCCTTATGATATTGAAAAGTTCTTTGGGCCTTTTTTTTGTGTTGTCTAATGTCGAGCAGAAGAAAGCTGACTTTTTGTTCTTAATGTGATTTTTGTACGACCTGCGGGATGCTTGTAGTTGATCATGATGGAGGGTTGAGTGATTGTTCCTCCAGATTCTTTCTGCGGCTCTTAGAAGTCTTCTTTCATCGTTGATGTCAGTGGTGAACCACGTTCTAGAGGAAATGTTCCTAGCTTTCTTTAGCTTCAAGGGAGCAATTTGATCCAGGGTAATCGTCATATTGGAGTTGAAAAGAGAAGTGAGATCATTGGTTGAGAGGTGTTCAGTAAGGATGGGGAGCAGCAAGCTAATTCTTTCTTCTAGGTCCGCGCGTGGAATTTGGGCTGTGTTACTGACCCATTTGGGAGGGTCTCGTTTGGGAATTGGATTGGTCATGATAGAATGGGTGATGTGAAAGAGGATTATGTGATGGTCGGACCAGTCGACGGGGAGGATGTGATCGATCGAGATAGCCTTGCTCGCGGCTATAATGGCGTCAAGGATAGCTCCTCTGTAGTGAGTTTCTTCTAAGCCGTGTTGGATCAGATTGTTAGCTAGAAGTAGGTTATTTAAGGTTTGAATGAGCGGGCTCTTAGTTTCATTCCACCTTAGATTGAAGTCGCCCAGAATTATGTTGTATGAATTGCCTGGAGGGTGATATAGAAGATGGAAGAGTGTGGGTCTGGTTTCCTGGGTTTTGATGTTGACTGAGAGGCATTCAAAGGAGCTGTAAGCACAAGAGGAGATTTCCATGATGGAGATGTTGCTCTTGTGGATGATTGCTATGCCCCCGCCTCTATTTCCCTGTCTGTCCTTGTTGATCATTGTGAATCCAGGAGGAACCAACATGTCCATGTTAGGGATGGGGAGATTGTTGAGCCAGGTTTCTGTTATGAATGCTATGTCGATGTCTTGGGAGAGTTTGGCCTCGGCTAGATCAGATGTATGTTTGGAGGCTGATCTGCAGTTTATGAGCATGCAGTTGATGGGGGTTGTTCTATGAATTCGTTCAGTTGGACTTTTGGGAGGAGGGCAAGGTGGAACAGGGGTCTGGGGGCTCTCGGAAGAGGATGACTGCTTCTGAATCCCATGATTACTTGGATCGTGGATATAGGAGATGAGTTCAGCGCAGGCTCAGTGGGAGCCGCGGGTGTATAATTCCCTGCGGGGAAAGTGAGAAAGTTACTCTTGTAGGTATTTCCAAGGAGCTGCTCTTCCCTTTACTGGGGGGGCTTGACTTTAGGTCTGGGGGGGCATGAGGCTCGGTGGTGGGGTGTTACCTTACCTAGGCTTGGTTGGATGAGATGAACTAGCTCTAAGGGTGGCTGGAAGGACTTTCGGGTCAGGGATAGGGTGAATAGAGTTTCATTCAAGTCTCGAATCAGGATTTCCAACTGTGTTTCTAGTAGGGAGAGGCGATGCGTCGTGTTGTCTATGGGGGGAGGAAGGGTGTCTTTAGCCATAGTGATCTTGAGTGGGGGAGGAGGGACCAAGGGAGGAGGGACCAAGGGGTGAGGAAGGGTGTCAGGGGCCGCATTGTCCTTGGTGAAGGGGAAAGGGTATCTGACTTGATTAGAAGAGGGAAGAGAGTCCTGATCATGAAGATTCTTGTTTGTGTAAGGGGCTGTCTGGATAGTCTATGCTAGGGTTCAAGGGTGTAGGTAATGTTGCCTCAGGGATTGTGATGGGTCCAGAGTGACGAGGGGACAGAGGGCTGTGGTTGGGCTGCGCTGCAAAATGATTTTCCCAGCTGGGAGTAAATAGAGGAGGGGAGGAGGGGCATGGATCGGCGGGCTGTCTGGTGTTCGGGAATGCTGCCTCATGTTCGGGCGGATCCTGAGTGATTCGGGTACGGGGGACTGTGAGTGTACTGAGCTGGAGGATGATGCTCCATCCTAGGAGTTAAGACAGGAGGTGAGGAGGGGCCTGGGGGACTAGGTTGTCTGATTGTCGGAGGGTAAGATGAGCGAGGAGGGATAGAGTTACAACGGCGGACTCAGGGCGAAGGCTGTCTGATAGTCTGGGAATAGGTCAATAAAGGAGGGATCGAGTTGCGAGGGGGGTCTCGGGTTGATGCAGCGGGGGTGTCTGGGCAGCTGAGGGAGGGGTCTGATGCCTCACCAGTTGTGGGTGACTTTCTGAGTGGTAGGCAGGGATAGATCCGAAACCTAAGGTGATCAAGGGGGCTTCTTTTAGCGAGAGGAAAAGAGAATCAAAGCTTTCAAGGTGAGCATTTTTGGCCTGGATGAGGACTGTGCCGTTCGTGAAGATGGTAATGGAGATATATCCGCTCTTCACCTGGAGATTCGGGATGGAGGTCGTCAGTTTGAGGCTGATGGGGGTGGTGGTAGTTTTGGAGATGTTGAAATGTGTGTTAAGAGTAGAGTACCAGAAGTCAGGCCTGTCCGTGTGAAAGATAAGGTCCATTTTAATCTGCCCTCTGGATATGCAGTGATAGGTGTCCACGAATAGAGTCTTGGGATGTTGTCTGAGAAGTCTATGTTTGAAGAGTTTCTTCGCTTTATTCGAGAGTTTGGGGGGAAAGCGATTGCAAGTGAGTTTGGACCATGGGGAATCAGGAGGCTTGGAGTTGGATGGGAGACAGCAGGATGCAAGTTTGGTGACATTTTTCTATGTTAAGAGGGGGTCGGGTTTAATCCGGAGGGGTGGACTGTTGTAGAGGCAAGAAGAGTGAATTTTGGTCAGGCGGGGGTGTGGAGGGGGGATTGCTTTTCGAGGGGGAAGTGGGGTTGTCTCTCGAGGGGGGTTATCACTCGGGGGGAGTAGTAAGCAAGGGGGCGAGTTGGGGGGCTTCTCTAGACCTGGTATTGGGCGATGTATTAATTACAGAAGATTGTGGACTATGATGAATTGTTAGAGGTATAATCAGATTGTAGCATGAGGGAATTATGCTAGTGGTTGGCTATTTTCATTGACTTCTCTGGTGGTCCTTTTAAGAACCAGCATCAGGGTCTGTTCTCTGTCGTAACTCTGGAAATTCGGACTCTTTTGATAATCATAGCCTCAATTTGATGCTGTTTGTTGACTAGTTTTGTTGACTAGTTTTGTCCCTTTTTTGATGACTTTGCTGATAAAAAGCATTACAAACTCAGTTGTTGCATATGACTCAGTTTCTAGCCAATTATTTGTTAATGATATCCTTTATGCTGTCTATGCAGAGAGCAACAGAACTAAGGTGTTGTTCTCTTTTCTTTTGTGCACAGAACGATAAGATACAGAAGTGACAAAGCCCTGACGAGATCCCGTTTATTTACTTAACGGGTTCGAAACCCGTCGGCATCTAGAAGGCCAAAAAAGAAACAGGATTAATTGCGATTTTTGGAATCATTTATTTTCATTCAGTTGGCCTTCTTTACAAGAAATATTCTTGTCCTTCATTGACTTTACAGTAAATCGAAAGAAGTATCGTTTTATATTGGCATTTTGAACTTGATGATTTGAACAATTGCCGCTATTTGTAAATCATGTGCATATATGTTTAGAATTCTGTTCATTTTTTGATGTATTGAAAGTGTTGGTAACTTTTTGTTTTGCATATTTGTCATTAAGTGTTATATGTTACGTGTCTTTTTCAAACATAAACTTTTTGTATTTTGAAATTGAAAAGTGAAGGGTGAAACTAAATAAACCCACATATTCAGAAGTAGACCTGATTTATGTGCTTTAAATTATCAAGCAAAAAAGAAGTGTGAGGGGAGCAAGTTGTATATGTATGATTTGAAAAAGGGTCCAGCCCCCCCCCATGTCCCGGGACCTAACTCCTTAAGCTTCAGCATCTATGCAGATAGAGCGCAATTCAGATTCCGTTGTTGCTCCAGCAGCTATTTGTTGCTAGTTGTCATTTGCTCGGGACTCAATTAATTAAAAGCTCTTGAATAATAGTGTCTTTCTTGCTTTGTTTCCTGCTGAGAGTAGGCTTTCAGCGTTTGGGGGCTATGTAGTTGTAAACTTGTCCTCAATGTCCTGTTTGGCCGCCATTTTAGGGACAGGTATGTGGTTAATTGCTTGGCCTCCATGTCCTATTTGGTAGCCATTTTAGGGACAGGCGTGATTGTAATAATTTAGAAGCGCTTATTGGTTGGCCGTTAATTGAGTGAGTCAGTCTGGCAGATGAGCTGTGAATGTTAGCCCCAGGCTGCTGAGCGAAGGCAGCTGATTATTGAAACGGAGGCTGTACGGGTCTGTGGAGCAAGCCACTATCCTCTACTGAGTGGGGGTTAGGTGGCCATTTTAGAGGCAGACACTGGGAAATCTCACCTCAATCCCGGCCTCCTCTGCCGTCCCGGCGCCTCCCGAGACTCCCCAGCAGCAACGAGGTGTTAGAGCCCCCGACCCTCGGTCCTCAGTGTGTCCTTCTGTCCAGGACGCTGACCACTTCTCAGGATCGCTCGGTGGACTTCTTCTTTCGAGGGCGCTCCTGTCACTGCTCCCGCTTCTACAATTGGAGAGTCGTCTCTGAGTCTCCTTGCTGGACGATTTCTCTCTGCCACCACGCCATTATCAGGTAAGAAGATAAATAAGGAGATTAGATCTGATTTTCGTCAGGGTGGGGCTGCTGTGAACGATGCGTGAGGGATTTCCACTTTCGTGACCCCGGACCGGAGTTCAACCCAGCAGCTCCTTCCCTGCGGCCAGGGAAGGAGCTGCTGGAATGTTTTAAATGACTGTGTAGGACTGGTATATGTAACCTCTCTGAAGTTCAACACTTTCCCTACTGTTGCTTAGACTAGAATGAGAATAGTAAATCTAACCTCTCCAAAATTCAATATTTTTCCTATGTTTGCTTTGGATGGAATGGGAACAGTAAATTTTAATGCTCAGAAGTTCAACACCTTCCCTACTGTTGCGTAGACTGGAGTAGAAACAGTAAATTGAACCCCTCTGATTTTCAGGAGTTTCTCTACTTTTACTTAGATAGGGGTAGGAGTAGCAAATCTAACCTCTCCAGAGTCCAACACTTTCCCTACTGTTGCTTAGACTGGAGTGGAAATAGTAACTCCTATCCCTCCTAAATCAAACACCCTCTCTACTTTTGCCTAGATCAGAGTGGGAATAATAATGCCAACCCTTCTGAAGTCCAATATTTTCCATACTGTTGATGAGATTGGAGTGGAATAGTAATTGCTGCCTCTCTAAAGTCCAATATTTGTACTTTGTTGCTCAAATAAGAGTAGGAATAGTAAGTCTAACCTCTCGGATACCCAAATCTATGCTAATTTATTTTTGCTGTTTTCTTTTACTTGCTGTTACATATTTTAAATTATATATCCTTTATGTTTATTATTGTTTAAAAAAATATATCTTTATTTGGATGCATATTGTTATATTATTTTTATTTGTTTATCTAATTGTGTTGTATGTTTTTAATATATGTTTTCTACAAATATTTTTATTAATGTTAATATTATTCATGTACCTACAAATTATTGCGCCACTTAAAAAAAGTCCAGTTCACCTTAAACTCCTATAAAATTTATAGAAATATATAAATAAAAACCTCCACCTATTACAGCTTAAATACAGTGATAATAGAACGCAGTGAAACACAGACTGCAGAAACCAGCAAAACTATAATAAAATGACATGGCTACCTTTTACCTTTGGTAAACACAGCCATTAGGCAATCACATATTCACTTCTCAGTCCCATGTACTGTTGTATACCGTGAACATACCACAGTATAATGTGGCACAATATATAAGTACATTTTTTAAAAGTTAGAAGTTTAGCACTGCTTGTGCTAATTACAGATACTACGCCACTCCACTTTATGCCTTGTCCATTATACACCACTGCAATGTACGCTAATCCACTATACGCTACTCCACCCCAATCCACTCTAGGCCACTATTAAAAATGAACATTTACACATCATAATGTATATTCCTGCCACATGACATTTACATTCATTTACACACTTTCATACTATGTCTGTTTAAATTAACACACTCCACTCTATGCCACTCCACTGTATGACTCCTCACTTTACACCACTCCACTCTACGCTATTCCACTGTACACCATTCCACCTTAGGTCAGTCCATTACACACCACTGCACTGTATCCTAATCCACTGTATGCCACTCCACTACACTCCACCTTACTCCACTTAAGGCTCTCCACGCTACACCACTCTACTTTATGCTATTATACTATACACCTCTTGTAATGACCGGATTCTCATGACAGGCAGCTCACCAACGGTGGCTAACCCAGCCCTCACGTAACGACACTCTTCTCAGGCCACTATTTACAAGATATCAAGAATACTCCCCTGAGAAGGTGAAAAGAAGCTATTTACAAGCCTGTATAATCAAACATACCACTAACACCTAATGGATTCCATATCTTATCCTATACTTACCTCATCTTATATTCTTTAGCGTCTCCCGATGATATCTTTCACGTCACTTGACGATATCTTTAACGTCACCCGACGATATACACTAATGGGGATACTAATGGGGATTCACCTTTAAGAGTTATTTCCCAAATGAAGTTCACACTCTCCCCCAATCATCAGTTACCTTTGCAGAAGGGCATATCCCATCCTTCTGTATGTCAGCACCTGGTTAAAAGGAAAGGTTAATCTTATTCATGAAAACAACATTCAAAGAAATTTGTCATTAAATCTTTATTCTACAATCAAACATGACAGAATGAGCAAAAGACAAATGAAGTAAGTTAGTCGACACCTATAACCTAAAGGGGAATAAAGATGAATAGTTAAATGTATTCTACACTAAGCTCAGAACGCCTCACCTTAGACTTGTGTCTTTCCATCTCAGCAGCGGAGCTGATCTCTCTCTCTCTCGTGTTGTCTTCAATGCGCTCGGGACTCTGCTCTCCCTCTATGGCTCACGAATACACGTCTGCACCGCTACGCCTCATCTACACTGCCATGGTTCCAGGATACTCGAACCCTCTTCTGGACTTAGTCAGCTCATGTAACTTGGATTTAGAATGATCTGATAAATTGAAACAACATAGGCCCTCAAAATCTGAACAGCCATGGTCATGTTTTAGTAGTAAATAATCTAATGCAGCTCTATTCTGTAAAATGGCACGGCGCTCGCCTTGAGTGTCTGATAATAAGTCAGTTAAAATAGCAGAAGTATTATTCAGGGATTTCACCATCCAGCAAGCAAGTTTGCTTATAGTCTTGGCATTATATACAGACAATGCAGGAACACCAATAATAGAAGCAGCTAAACTAAGATATTCAGTTTTGAAAAACAAATGCAAAGAAGAATCACAGTCTCTTGAAAGTGGCGGTGCATCACGCACTGTGCGAGATGACGCAGTTTCGTCAGAAGAAAAAATTAAAAGACTTAACCGCGTTAGAGCACATGGACCTCCAGAAGTATTTGCAGGAATATAGGACCAGGACACATTGCCACAGGAAAAGCGCCATCCAGGCAGTAATAACACATGATAATAATGACTTGCAGTTACTATAAAACGTTTGCAACTCATATGATTTTGGATTGAAATACATGCGGCAGGAGTCCTGGTGACACATAAAATTCTTTCATGCGAGGAAGATGGGTCAGAATGTTCTAATCGTAATTTGGCACATTTGCCTATATATTTAGGATCGCAGGTCATGGAGTAACAGATATCACTTTCTGTGATATTATATGTCGAAATCTGAAAAGTCAGTGGGGGTTCCGGTTCACTCAGAACAGTGCAGGCGACACAATAATCATATGCCGAAAAGTCAGAATGGATAAATGTAGGATAAACTTCAGATACATTAAAGAAATGTAGTAGGGAGGCTGTCGAGATTGGGACAGCCACAAGGCACGTTGTGAGGAAATCATTAACCGATCTAATAGATGCTAAGCAAAAGTGCGAAGAGTTAGTGATTGTCTGTGCTAGATGCATCCAAAAGTTAGTAGTGATGTCCCATGAAGCAATGGAACAACGTTCTCTGTCATTAATCCGGTCCTGCGCGCTCTCTTGGTTCTCGACGCAGCAGACCAAAGGGAGTCCAACAACGACACATCCGGCAGCAGCAATCCATACAATGATCTGCAACAAAAGAATAGGCATTACTCATTCTCGCAGATAACATTTATCAGCCGGGACTACATCCCAGCTTTCCTGCTCTAGCCTCATCACAAGTATCGTGTTGTCAGATCCTGTTGCTATAATTTTGGCCTTTTCAGGGGGATTATTCAGTGACTGCACCCACACTCTAGCTCCAGGATTATCAGTTGAACTAAATCCACCAGTTCCACGGGTAGCTCTATGTGGAGCCAAAGCTCCGGGGGTGATTTTCCAATAAGAAACTGTGCTTTTGACTGAATTTGGTTGAACATCAATGTGGGGAGGAAATAAACGCATTAAAGGAGAATTTGCATACAAATAAGGTCTGGTATTTAAAATCAATAAGGCATCTGATAAATGGTCTCTCCAGTTCTTTAGGGTACCGACTGACAATTTGCACAACTGGTCTTTTAATAATCTATTCATCCTTTCAATTAAACCCGCGGCCTGCGGGTAATAAGGAATGTGGAACACCCAATCGATATTGTTTTCTGCACCATAATTTTGTACCAATCGTCCTTTAAAATGCGAGGCATTGTCAGACTGCACTTGAAGTGGAGTACCATAATATAACGTAATCAAATCCAATGTCTTCATAGTATTTATCTGGATTGCTCTCTTGCATGGAAAAGCGATTAGATAAGTGTCAACAACTGTACAGACATATTGGCAATATTTACTCCAGGGCAGAGGACCAATATAATCCATCTGCCAAATTTGTGCGGGGGATTTACCTCGAAGTAGCTGGCCTTTCACTATTGTAGGCACCTCTCTTTGTCGGGAATGTTGGCATATAGGGCATTGAAGTATTGCTGTTTTAATCAAATCAAGAGGAATATGAATGCCTCTATCAGTAGACCACCTGCTAGTAATTTTCTCTCCAAAATGTTCTGCTTTTTGGTGGGCCCATTTCGCCAATCCCGCCAAATCAGAATTTGTTCGGTCCACCACTGCCTCAGAAATTTTAGATTTCTCATCTGCAATGTTATTAAATAACTTGTCAAGTGAGTCAATAGGCATATGAGCATCAACATGAAAAACTGTCACATTGCTTTGAGGAAGTAATTCATAAATTTCCTGCCACAATTCTTTACCACAAATGGTCTTATTGTGAACCATCCAATTATGGGACTGCCATGTAGGTAACTAGACTACTAATCCATTTGCAGTTGACCATGAATCAGTAAAAATATGACATGTTCCTGACAATTCTTGTTTCAAAACTTGGTATACAGCATACAATTCCGCAAACTGACTACTTCGCCCTTCACCAGTAGTGCTCAACAATTTCTGAGTCGTGGGATTATAGGAGACTGCTTTCCAATGTCTCTTTTCTCCTATGTACCTGGCTGAACCATCCATAAACCATACATGTTTTCTATCCTCCACGGACAGATCATCGAACGGCATACCCCACTTAACAGGAGATTTCTGTACTATAGGTACAGAGAACTCTTTCTCTCTCTCTTCCATCGGCGCATGCGCCACTTTCTCATGCAACATTGCAACTCCTTTTGGGCCCACGCGAGCCCGATCTTGTATATACCACTTCTATTTTATGATGCTCACTTCCTGAGCATGGCCAATTCTATGAGTTTTCGGTGAACTCAAAACCCACTGCATTATTGCAATTTCTGGTCTCAAAATCACATCATGTCCTAATGTTAATTGCTCGGTATCCACCAGAGCCCAATAGCATGCAAACAACTGCTTCTCAAAAGGTGTATAACGCTCACCAGCGTCAGGTAACTTTTTAGTCCAAAAACCTAGGGGTTCTCTAGTTTTACCCTGCTTTTGCCATAGGCTCCAATTTGCATACATATCTTGTACAGATACGTTCAGATCCACATCACCATCACGCACGGGCCACAAATCCAAAGCATGCTGAATCGCTTCTTTCGCCAAATCAAACGCATCTTGTTGTGCTCTGTTCCATTCAAACGTATTCTTTTTACGTGTCACTTTGTACAAAGGGGCCAGAATCTGACTGAAATGTGGAATGTGTTGACGCCAAAAGCCAAATACACCAATGAATCTTTGAGCTTCTTTTCTGTTTTTAGGGACTGCAAATTCTGCAATTTTCTGTTTTACTTGTGGAATCACTTCTCCATTCCCTTCATGCCAATGAATACCCAAGAACTTCACATGTTGCGCTGGACCCTGCAATTTATCAGGATTAATTTCCCAGCCTTTGCTTTGTAAATGTGCAACAATTCATTCTAACTGTATTCGCACCTGATCTTGTGTCTCACCTTGAATTAGTATATCATCTATGTAATGACACACCTGAATATTTGGATCTACAGTCACCTCATCTAAATGCCCTGCTACTATCCTGTGACAAATTGTCGGACTATGCACATAGCCTTGGGGAAGACTTCTAAACGTCATTTGACGGCCATTCCATGTAAAACTGAATTGTTCTTGACATTCGGGGGCAATTGGAATAGAAAAGAAAGCATTAGCAATGTCAATGGTTGCATATCATGTACCTGAATGTTTCTGAATTCTTTCAATTAAAGTAATAACATCAGGGACTGCAACAGTCAGAGGAGGTGTATGTTTGTTCAACTCTCGATAATCAACAGTCATGCGCCAAGAATTATCACTTTTGCGTACCGGCCAAACAGGATTGTTCCAGGCCGAAGTAATGGGAATGACCACTCCTGCATCCATCATGTCTTGAATGGTAGCACTGATGTCATTGTGCCCACCGGGAATACGATATTGTTTCATCAAAACTACCTTCGTGGCTTGGGGATTTTAAATCGGAGGCATTTTTAAGCGTCCGACTCTCACGGGTTTTGTTGATATATAATGCCTGTGTCCGAATTTGTAACATCCGTCATCTAAATGCAATGTCATACCTTTCAAAATGTCAATTCCAATTATATATTCATCAAGGGGTACCACCAATACATGATACTCTTTTCGGGGGGTTCCTACCTATTCTCATTTCAAGTTTAGTTTGTAACGCGGGGTTTCTTTACCACCTAATCCAGTAATCTTGTAACCCTGTCCTTTAAACTTTTTAGGATTTCCAGAAATTAGAGTGGCCTCCGCTCCAGTATCCACTAATGCTCGGGCCCTCTGTATATTTCGATGTCTCCAATAAATCTCAATGTCTACATAAGGCCTGTAATATCTATGAGCCCAATTTTGAACTGGAGCTTGACCTACTTCCTAGTCTCGTTTCCTGTGTTCTGTCACCCAAGACAAATCAGGATAAAGACTCTCATATCGTTTGGGTAATGTCACCTCTCGTTCATACCCTTTCTCTTCAAGAAAAGGGTTTTTGTCATTTGAAAAATATTGTGATCTCCATTCAAGGGATCGTGATCTTTTGTCTCTCAATCTCACCTCTCGATCTCTCGCTCTCTCATCCCTGCGTGTTGACTGATCTCTTCTCCCGTCTCTATCTCTTTCATCTCTCTCCCTTCTAGAATGGGACGAGTTGTCACGTGTCCTGCTCCACTTTCTCTCTCCCCCTCCCTCTCTGCCTCTCTCTTGACGGGGCATCGTATCATCGCCACTACCATCAGAACGGGTAACATCAAAGTCTTGTTTACGGACCTTTCTAGCTACTTCCTTCTTGTCCAGGCCACGCCTGCGAAACATAGCCCATAGAATATTATTCGGTAAATCATGAATGTCATCATCTTTCACACCATCCTTCACAAGAGCTTGAAACATGTCACGTCTAGAAAATCTGAAATCATTAGTGCGACCTTCCGGTCGAGACTTTCGTTCAGGCTTAATCCACTCACCCAACTCACCAAGTTCACGCACAGCCTCAATCACTTCAGTCAAAGTGTTACCAGTCTGATTAATTAACAAAGTCATCATCACTTGTTCGTACGCGGCCAGGGAAGGAGCTGCTGGAATGTTTTAAATGACTGTGTAGGACTGGTATATGTAACCTCTCTGAAGTTCAACACTTTCCCTACTGTTGCTTAGACTAGAATGAGAATAGTAAATCTAACCTCTCCAAAATTCAATATTTTTCCTATGTTTGCTTTGGATGGAATGGGAACAGTAAATTTTAATGCTCAGAAGTTCAACACCTTCCCTACTGTTGCGTAGACTGGAGTAGAAACAGTAAATTGAACCCCTCTGATTTTCAGGAGTTTCTCTACTTTTACTTAGATAGGGGTAGGAGTAGCAAATCTAACCTCTCCAGAGTCCAACACTTTCCCTACTGTTGCTTAGACTGGAGTGGAAATAGTAACTCCTATCCCTCCTAAATCAAACACCCTCTCTACTTTTGCCTAGATCAGAGTGGGAATAATAATGCCAACCCTTCTGAAGTCCAATATTTTCCATACTGTTGATGAGATTGGAGTGGAATAGTAATTGCTGCCTCTCTAAAGTCCAATATTTGTACTTTGTTGCTCAAATAAGAGTAGGAATAGTAAGTCTAACCTCTCGGATACCCAAATCTATGCTAATTTATTTTTGCTGTTTTCTTTTACTTGCTGTTACATATTTTAAATTATATATCCTTTATGTTTATTATTGTTTAAAAAATATATCTTTATTTGGATGCATATTGTTATATTATTTTTATTTGTTTATCTAATTGTGTTGTATGTTTTTAATATATGTTTTCTACAAATATTTTTTATTAATGTTAATATTATTCATGTACCTACAAATTATTGCGCCACTTAAAAAAAGTCCAGTTCACCTTAAACTCCTATAAAATTTATAGAAATATATAAATAAAAACCTCCACCTATTACAGCTTAAATACAGTGATAATAGAACGCAGTGAAACACAGACTGCAGAAACCAGCAAAACTATAATAAAATGACATGGATACCTTTTACCTTTGGTAAACACAGCCATTAGGCAATCACATATTCACTTCTCAGTCCCATGTACTGTTGTATACCGTGAACATACCACAGTATAATGTGGCACAATATATAAGTACATTTTTTAAAAGTTAGAAGTTTAGCACTGCTTGTGCTAATTACAGATACTAAGCCACTCCACTTTATGCCTTGTCCATTATACACCACTGCAATGTACGCTAATCCACTATACGCTACTCCACCCCAATCCACTCTAGGCCACTATTAAAAATGAACATTTACACATCATAATGTATATTCCTGCCACATGACATTTACATTCATTTACACACTTTCATACTATGTCTGTTTAAATTAACACACTCTACTCTATGCCACTCCACTGTATGACTCCTCACTTTACACCACTCCACTCTACGCTATTCCACTGTACACCATTCCACCTTAGGTCAGTCCATTACACACCACTGCACTGTATCCTAATCCACTGTATGCCACTCCACTACACTCCACCTTACTCCACTTAAGGCTCTCCACGCTACACCACTCTACTTTATGCTATTATACTATACACCTCTTGTAATGACCGGATTCTCATGACAGGCAGCTCACCAACGGTGGCTAACCCAGCCCTCACGTAACGACACTCTTCTCAGGCCACTATTTACAAGATATCAAGAATACTCCCCTGAGAAGGTGAAAAGAAGCTATTTACAAGCCTGTATAATCAAACATACCACTAACACCTAATGGATTCCATATCTTATCCTATACTTACCTCATCTTATATTCTTTTGCGTCTCCCGATGATATCTTTCACGTCACTTGACGATATCTTTAACGTCACCCGACGATATACACTAATGGGGATACTAATGGGGATTCACCTTTAAGAGTTATTTCCCAAATGAAGTTCACACTCTCCCCCAATCATCAGTTACCTTTGCAGAAGGGCATATCCCATCCTTCTGTATGTCAGCACCTGGTTAAAAGGAAAGGTTAATCTTATTCATGAAAACAACATTCAAAGAAATTTGTCATTAAATCTTTATTCTACAATCAAACATGACAGAATGAGCAAAAGACAAATGAAGTAAGTTAGTCGACACCTATAACCTAAAGGGGAATAAAGATGAATAGTTAAATGTATTCTACACTAAGCTCAGAACGCCTCACCTTAGACTTGTGTCTTTCTATCTCAGCAGCGGAGCTGATCTCTCTCTCTCTCGTGTTGTCTTCAATGCGCTCGGGACTCTGCTCTCCCTCTATGGCTCACGAATACACGTCTGCACCGCTACGCCTCATCTACACTGCCATGGTTCCAGGATACTCGAACCCTCTTCTGGACTTAGTCAGCTCATGTAACTTGGATTTAGAATGATCTGATAAATTGAAACAACATAGGCCCTCAAAATCTGAACAGCCATGGTCATGTTTTAGTAGTAAATAATCTAATGCAGCTCTATTCTGTAAAATGGCACGGCGCTCGCCTTGAGTGTCTGATAATAAGTCAGTTAAAATAGCAGAAGTATTATTCAGGGATTTCACCATCCAGCAAGCAAGTTTGCTTATAGTCTTGGCATTATATACAGACAATGCAGGAACACCAATAATAGAAGCAGCTAAACTAAGATATTCAGTTTTGAAAAACAAATGCAAAGAAGAATCACAGTCTCTTGAAAGTGGCGGTGCATCACGCACTGTGCGAGATGACGCAGTTTTGTCAGAAGAAAACATTAAAAGACTTAACCGCGTTAGAGCACATGGACCTCCAGAAGTATTTGCAGGAATATAGGACCAGGACACATTGCCACAGGAAAAGCGCCATCCAGGCAGTAATAGCACATGATAATAATGACTTGCAGTTACTATAAAACGTTTGCAACTCATATGATTTTGGATTGAAATACATGCGGCAGGAGTCCTGGTGACACATAAAATTCTCTCATGCGAGGAAGATGGGTCAGAATGTTCTAATCGTAATTTGGCACATTTGCCTATATATTTAGGATCGCAGGTCATGGAGTAACAGATATCACTTACTGTGATATTATATGTCGAAATTTGAAAAGTCAGTGGGGGTTCCGGTTCACTCAGAACAGTGCAGGCGACACAATAATCATATGCCGAAAAGTCAGAATGGATAAATGTAGGATAAACTTCAGATACATTAAAGAAATGTAGTAGGGAGGCTGTCGAGATTGGGACAGCCACAAGGCACGTTGTGAGGAAATCATTAACCGATCTCATAGATGCTAAGCAAAAGTGCGAATAGTTAGTGATTGTCTGTGCTAGATGCGTCCAAAAGTTAGTAGTGATGTCCCATGAAGCAATGGAACAACGTTCTCTGTCATTAATCCGGTCCTGCGCGCTCTCTTGATTCTCGACGCAGCAGACCAAAGGGAGTCCAACAACGACACATCCGGCAGCAGCAATCCATACAATGATCTGCAACAAAAGAATAGGCATTACTCATTCTCGCAGATAACATTTATCAGCCGGGACTACATCCCAGCTTTCCTGCTCTGGCCTCATCACAAGTATCGTGTTGTCAGATCCTGTTGCTATAATTTTGGCCTTTTCAGCGGGATTATTCAGTGACTGCACCCACACTCTAGCTCCAGGATTATCAGTTGAACTAAATCCACCAGTTCCACGGGTAGCTCTATGTGGAGCCAAAGCTCCGGGGGTGATTTTCCAATAAGAAACTGTGCTTTTGACTGAATTTGGTTGAACATCAATGTGGGAAGGAAATAAACGCATTAAAGGAGAATTTGCATACAAATAAGGTCTGGTATTTAAAATCAATAAGGCATCTGATAAATGGTCTCTCCAGTTCTTTAGGGTACCGACTGACAAGTTGCACAACTGGTCTTTTAATAATCCATTCATCCTTTCAATTAAACCCGCGGCCTGCGGGTAATAAGGAATGTGGAACACCCAATCGATATTGTTTTCTGCACCATAATTTTGTACCAATCGTCCTTTAAAATGCGAGGCATTGTCAGACTGCACTTGAAGTGGAGTACCATAATATAACGTAATCAAATCCAATGTCTTCATAGTATTTATCTGGATTGCTCTCTTGCATGGAAAAGCGATTAGATAAGTGTCAACAACTGTACAGACATATTGGCAATATTTACTCCAGGGCAGAGGACCAATATAATCCATCTGCCAAATGTGTGCGGGGGATTTACCTCGAAGTAGCTGGCCTTTCACTATTGTAGGCACCTCTCTTTGTCGGGAATGTTGGCATATAGGGCATTGAAGTATTGCTGTTTTAATCAAATCAAGAGGAACATGAATGCCTCTATCAGTAGACCACCTGTTAGTAATTTTCTCTCCAAAATGTTCTGCTTTTTGGTGGGCCCATTTCGCCAATCCCGCCAAATCAGAATTTGTTCGGTCCACCACTGCCTCAGAAATTTTAGATTTCTCATCTGCAATGTTATTAAATAACTTGTCAAGTGAGTCAATAGGCATATGAGCATCAACATGAAAAACTGTCACATTGCTTTGAGGAAGTAATTCATAAATTTCCTGCCACAATTCTTTACCACAAATGGTCTTATTGTGAACCATCCAATTATGGGACTGCCATGTAGGTAACTAGACTACTAATCCATTTGCAGTTGACCATGAATCAGTAAAAATATGACATGTTCCTGACAATTCTTGTTTCAAAACTTGGTATACAGCATACAATTCCGCAAACTGACTACTTCGCCCTTCACCAGTAGTGCTCAACAATTTCTGAGTCGTGGGATTATAGGAGACTGCTTTCCAATGTCTCTTTTCTCCTATGTACCTGGCTGAACCATCCATAAACCATACATGTTTTCTATCCTCCACGGACAGATCATCGAACGGCATACCCCACTTAACAGGAGATTTCTGTACTATAGGTACAGAGAACTCTTTCTCTCTCTTTTCCATCGGCGCATGCGCCACTTTCTCATGCAACATTGCAACTCCTTTAGGGCCCACGCGAGCCCGATCTTGTATATACCACTTCTATTTTATGATGCTCACTTCCTGAGCATGGCCAATTCTATGAGTTTTCGGTGAACTCAAAACCCACTGCATTATTGCAATTTCTGGTCTCAAAATCACATCATGTCCTAATGTTAATTGCTCGGTATCCACCAGAGCCCAATAGCATGCAAACAACTGCTTCTCAAAAGGTGTATAACGCTCACCAGCGTCAGGTAACTTTTTAGTCCAAAAACCTAGGGGTTCTCTAGTTTTACCCTGCTTTTGCCATAGGCTCCAATTTGCATACATATCTTGTACAGATACGTTCAGATCCACATCACCATCACGCACGGGCCACAAATCCAAAGCATGCTGAATCGCTTCTTTCGCCAAATCAAACGCATCTTGTTGTGCTCTGTTCCATTCAAACGTATTCTTTTTACGTGTCACTTTGTACAAAGGGGCCAGAATCTGACTGAAATGTGGAATGTGTTGACGCCAAAAGCCAAATACACCAATGAATCTTTGAGCTTCTTTTCTGTTTTTAGGGACTGCAAATTCTGCAATTTTCTGTTTTACTTGTGGAATCACTTCTCCATTCCCTTCATGCCAATGAATACCCAAGAACTTCACATGTTGCGCTGGACCCTGCAATTTATCAGGATTAATTTCCCAGCCTTTGCTTTGTAAATGTGCAACAATTCATTCTAACTGTATTCGCACCTGATCTTGTGTCTCACCTTGAATTAGTATATCATCTATGTAATGACACACCTGAATATTTGGATCTACAGTCACCTCATCTAAATGCCCTGCTACTATCCTGTGACAAATTGTCGGACTATGCACATAGCCTTGGGGAAGACTTCTAAACGTCATTTGACGGCCATTCCATGTAAAACTGAATTGTTCTTGACATTCGGGGGCAATTGGAATAGAAAAGAAAGCATTAGCAATGTCAATGGTTGCATACCATGTACCTGAATGTCTCTGAATTCTTTCAATTAAAGTAATAACATCAGGGACTGCAACAGTCAGAGGAGGTGTATGTTTGTTCAACTCTCGATAATCAACAGTCATGCGCCAAGAATTATCACTTTTGCGTACCGGCCAAACAGGATTGTTCCAGGCCGAAGTAATGGGAATGACCACTCCTGCATCCATCATGTCTTGAATGGTAGCACTGATGTCATTGTGCCCACCGGGAATGCGATATTGTTTCATCAAAACTACCTTCGTGGCTTGGGGATTTTAAATCGGAGGCATTTTTAAGCGTCCGACTCTCACGGGTTTTGTTGATATATAATGCCTGTGTCCGAATTTGTAACATCCGTCATCTAAATGCAATGTCATACCTTTCAAAATGTCAATTCCAATTATATATTCATCAAGGGGTACCACCAATACATGATACTCTTTTCGGGGGTTCCTACCTATTCTCATTTCAAATTTAGTTTGTAACGCGGGGGTTTCTTTACCACCTAATCCAGTAATCTTGTAACCCTGTCCTTTAAACTTTTTAGGATTTCCAGAAATTAGAGTGGCCTCCGCTCCAGTATCCACTAATGCTCGGGCCCTCTGTATATTTCGATGTCTCCAATAAATCTCAATGTCTACATAAGGCCTGTAATATCTATGAGCCCAATTTTGAACTGGAGCTTGACCTACTTCCTAGTCTCGTTTCCTGTGTTCTGTCACCCAAGACAAATCAGGATAAAGACTCTCATATCGTTTGGGTAATGTCACCTCTCGTTCATACCCTTTCTCTTCAAGAAAAGGGTTTTTGTCATTTGAAAAATATTGTGATCTCCGTTCAAGGGATCGTGATCTTTTGTCTCTCAATCTCACCTCTCGATCTCTCGCTCTCTCATCCCTGCGTGTTGACTGATCTCTTCTCCCGTCTCTATCTCTTTCATCTCTCTCCCTTCTAGAATGGGACGAGTTGTCACGTGTCCTGCTCCACTTTCTCTCTCCCCCTCCCTCTCTGCCTCTCTCTTGACGGGGCATCGTATCATCGCCACTACCATCAGAACGGGTAACATCAAAGTCTTGTTTACGACCTTTCTAGCTACTTCCTTCTTGTCCAGGCCACGCCTGCGAAACATAGCCCATAGAATATTATTCGGTAAATCATGAATGTCATCATCTTTCACACCATCCTTCACAAGAGCTTGAAACATGTCACGTCTAGAAAATCTGAAATCATTAGTGCGACCTTCCGGTCGAGACTTTCGTTCAGGCTTAATCCACTCACCCAACTCACCAAGTTCACGCACAGCCTCAATCACTTCAGTCAAAGTGTTACCAGTCTGATTAATTAACAAAGTCATCATCACTTGTTCGTACGCAGGAGGAGAAGTACAAATTATTCTGTTTCTGACAGATGCATTGAGCAAACCATCCATCAACCTGTTCGCTGTACCTAGAAAGATTGCGGTTTTCATAACCTCCTCTTTCAATCGCTGAGAAGCATCTCCCAAAGTATACCACGGCTTCTCATTAATAGGCCAATCAGATTCAGTAGGGTATTTGTGATTACAACCTTGTACGGCTAACTGCAACAAATTAGTCTGATCATCACTATTGTAATTACGAAAAGATTCCTGAACCGAGGATCAGAACTCAAAGTACAACATTTCACAGCATCGCCTTTATCCAAGGAGATACCAGAAGCACCTAAATCAAAAAGGCGGACCATCCAAGTAAGTAAAGATTCACCCGCCTTCTGCCGGAACCTGTCCAAAATGTCATTTAATTCTTGTTGAGTATCAGTATAATCCTCTAAGCTGTCAAGAGGAATTCCCTGGGGAGCCTGAGGATTGCCCTGTAATTTACGTCGATAAATCGGTTGAGCAGAAATTTCAGTACGGTCTTTAGAAGTACAATGACGTCTAGTGCGAGACGGCCGCACGCGCAGCATTCTCTTCAGCCGAAGAAAATGAATCAGATGAATTCCAAATATCACCATCCCATTCGTCAGGGTTCCAATCGAGCCCTGCCTTCGCAACAACCATACGCACTTTCCTGGTGTTAACTCTACCACGTCTATGTCGATACTTGTATTTTGCAATGCGCACAGCAGCCCTTTCGGCCACAGCCTGATATGTTTCCAACTTGTCAGCAAGCAATTTATTCTGACATCGTAAAAGAGTAACATCATTTTGAATTTGAACAACCTGTTCTACAAAGGATTTATTCTCGCGCTGTAATTGAGAACATCTCTCATGTACAAGCCTGTACTCGTTCAATAAAATCCAACCTCTACGTCCCAATATGGGAAGCTCTTCACCTTTCATCACCGGAACTTTCTGCAAGCACGCAATCACTTTAGCCGGCTCACCATCTTCCAAACATGAATTCCAGTTCTCACTCAAACCAGGAGAATTAGCCCATTCATGAGCAAGCGTTTCATAAGCAGTTGACTCCCAACCTGGAATCTCCAAAGGCAATTGAAAGGTCGATTTTGATCTCTTCAAAAACATCATGCAATCTCAAGAAACGCACAAAAACAAACAAGAAAATACAATCAATAAAACATATATACAAAACCTTTCACAGCGAGAACCAACAGACCCTCATACAGAATCACGAAGAAATACCCGCACCCTTCAATCGAAAACGGTTTGTGACGCCAAATGTACCGACCGGATTCTCAGAACAGGCAGCTCACCATCCGTGGCTAACCCAGTCGTCACGTAACGACACTCTTCTCAGGCCACTATTTACAAGACATCTAGAATACTCACCTAAGAAAGTGAAAAGAAGCTATTTACATGCCATGCAATCTCAAGAAACGCACAAAAACAAACAAGAAAATACAATCAATAAAACATATATACAAAACCTTTCACGGCAAGAACAAACGGACCCTCATACAGAATCACAAAGGACTACCCGCACCCTTCAATCAAAAATGGTTCCTGACGCCAAATGTACCGACCGGATTCTCAGAACAGGCAGCTCACCATCCGTGGCTAACCCAGTCGTCACGTAACAACACTCTTCTCAGGCCACTATTTACAAGACATCTAGAATAATCACCTGAGAAAGTGAAAAGAAGCTATTTACATGCCTGTATAGTCAAACATACCACTAACACCTAATGGATTCCATATCTTATCCTATATTTACCTCATTTTACATCTATCTTTATAGTCCCGTAAGACTGTCTCTTTAACGTCACCCGACGATCTCTTTCACGTCACCCGACGATATCTTTAACGTCACCCCACGATCTACACTAATGGGGGATAACTAATAGGGGTTCACCTTTAAGAGTTATTTCCCAAATGAAGTTCACACTCTCCCCAATTCATCAGTTACCATTGCAGAAAGGCATATCCCTTCCTTCTGTATATCAGCACCTGGTTAAAAGGAAAGGTTAATCTCATTCATGAAAACAACATACAAAGATATTGGTCATTTGATCTTTATTCTACAATGAAATATGACAGAATGAGCAAAAGGCAAATAAACTAAGTTAGTCGATACCTATGACCTAAAAAGGGGAATAAAGGTGAATAGTTAAATGTATTCTACACTAAGCTCAGAATGCATCACCTTAGACGTGTGTCTTTCCATCTCAGCAGCGGAGCTGATCCCTCTCTCTCTCGTTCTCTTCTATGCGCTTGGGACTCTGCTCTCCCTCTATGGCTCACGAATACACGTCTGCACCTCTATGCCTCGTCTACGCTGCCATGGTTCCAGAACACTCAAACCCTCTTCTGGTCTTGGTCTTGGTCTCCTGTATGATGTCACTACAGGACTTTCAATCACTCTCCTTCTTCACTTCAGGATTTCGATTAGCTGATGGTATCAATATCTATGCACCAGCCTTCAGACCAACTTCTTCGGTCTTCTTCACACGTTGCTCTCTCTCTCTACTCTACTTGCTCCTTGATAATATAGAGCTCACTTTCTCTATGGAAAATTCCGGCATTAGGCCATCTCCCACCGAATTCCTGTACCTGTCCCCGGCCCCCTTCGCCCTCCGCAGTGGCCACCTGCGTATTGCGTCTAGAGTCGGGGAGACAAACACATTCCTTTGATAAGGGCCAGTCTTGACCGGTTCCTCTCTAGCGAACAACAGGATGAATTCTAAACATTACCTTTACCCTGCAAGCGCCTCGGACAGCCGAGGCAGAGATACAAAATGGCTTCTCTCTAGCTTTCGGTCCTGTAGGCTGAGAAAACGGAAAAAGGCACTAAACCCTGTCAAAGCACATAGTTAAGCCCTACAAATGAACGCAAATGCAACTAGGACTGAAATGGTAGTAAATTATAGTCACCACCAGTCTGAAAATAGAATAAAATTACCCTGTCGCTACAATCATAAATACCAAGTGCAACACCAATGAAATCAACTAAATTAATCAGGAAAGTATGAAGGAACAAAAACAGCTAAGAATGCCTATAGAAGTAAAGGTAGAAATAAATAAAAGCATATCCATACCACCCGATGAAATCGAGCTAAATCGTCAGAGTAATTACCAACATAAAGAGGGATGGGAAATACATGAGGACAATGAACATCAAGTTATAAGTCATGGCAAACTAAAAGAGGGGGAAGATATAGGAAAGATTGCAAAAAATGGACTAGATGAAAAAAACAACTGAAAGCTTGGAGGAATATGTATCTACAGAAAATACTTGTGAGAATAACATGACAGCACAAACAACAGCCTTAAAAAATAATTCCCCAAATCAGAAAATTAAACAAAATAACCAACTGGAAAAAAACAACAACATTTTGAGATAAGTCGGGATATTTTTTACCAAACATCGACTCCTACTTTGGAAGCGTTACAATACCAATCCAGCAAAATGGACATACAAATTGAACTGCTAAAAACAATGGCAAATACAGTTGTTGAGATTGACAATAAAATTGCTCAGCTAAATGGATTGATAATTAGGGCCCAGAAAGAGAACGAGAAAACACCTATAGAACACATCTATTCACCAATCATAGCCAAAATTGCAATAATACCAGAGGTTTTGAACAGTATAATAGAAGACACTAAACGAAGTATGGAAGTGAAGAAAGGTGAAAATTATGGAAATAAGGAAGTTGACATTGAAAACAACAAAACAATTAATAAAATGGATAACGAAATAATCAGCCTCACAGAAAATGATAAGGGCCCAGAAGAAACATTAGTTAAAAATGTATCATCGAGTACAGAAAATCGAATAACGGTTACACACACACTGGAGGAACAATCAATGGACCATATAAGAGAGGATAGTATTGATACCGAAATAAGGGAGGATCTGGAAACTAATGAAGATAACACTAATGGCTTCACTATGTTGTCCAAACGTCAAAAGAAAAAACTACGGCCTGCAAGGAAACACACAAAAACAAGAAAGTGTGCCACAATAAAAGCTGATGAAGACCAGATAAAAATCATAGACGGGAATAGATATGAGATAGGCGAAAATAATACTGTAGACCAAAAACAGAAGAAAATCTGAGATATAAACAGGCAGGAAATAGGATTAACTAGTGAAGGAAAAGAGGTCTCAATATCAAATATGATTGGAACTAACAAATACTTCCCATTATTTGATCAAAAATCATCCAAGGAAAATGTTCATGTAAAATGCGCCAAAACAAAGCAAAAAGAAAATGATAAAAGTAAACAGGATGGAAACACCAATAGGAGGATTCTAGAACCTAAACGTGAATGGGTGAAAATAGATAAAAAAATACAGCAGGAGGCTATGAAAATAATGAAACAACAGGAGGACAAAAGGACCAATGATGAGACGCTTCAATCGGATGAAGATATACTCGAAGGGGAGGAGGAAGCAGCGACTGGCCCATTAGCGAACAGTCAGCTTAGAAGGAAGGATAAAACCCCAATAAAAGTAGTAACAAAAACTACTAACCAGCAATATCAACATGCTGAGGAAAAGCCAGAATTATCCATCAAATCGACTATAAATGACGAAGACAAAGATCACTCAAAAACTACAGAATGGGACCAGTTGGTTATAGAAAGTAGTGAAGGGGTAAAAAGAATTACTTTCAAAACAAAGCCGCAGTATAGTTACTCACCAAAAAATAAGGTACAAATTATCTTCAAAACCAGAATTTGAGTCTAGAGGTAGCCAAGATACCCTGAATCGAGGCAATATACTCAGACTATTCAAGTCCATTCCACCCCTCTCTAAGTTAGTGAGTGAGGATATCTATTCTATTGAATTCATGACAGGAAACAAGAGTCTACAGGCTCCCACGCTAATTACACTAAATTCCCCGGTAACAGCGGAATTGATCCTGACAGAACATCAAACATTTAAAGCTTGGGGTATACTAATTACAAAACAAGGTCCAAAGGTTTATCCAACACCGCTTATTGATGAAGAGAATACCAAGCATGCTAGAATAGACAAACAAATAATTCCAGTACTAAAAAATGCCCTGGGAAAATCACCCAAGAAAGTAGGAGAATGGTTGTCTCAAAAAGATATGGGTAAAAACTCTCTAATAAATGAAAAATGAATCACCAAGTCACTATACAGTAATAAGGAACGATGATCTAACATTACTAGCTGCTCTACAGCCAAAGTAGAGGAGATAGGTCTAGTCCGAATGTGCTCTTGGAACATAAATGGGCTGGAAGCAAGGTTCAGAATGCACATATAGACTCAATATCGCTCCCCTCTCAAATTATCTTCTTACAAGAAACTTGGGAAACCGAACCATTTGTCCTACATGGATTCAAAGGTAATTTCGAACATGCAATTAAAAACCACAAATTTGGTCGTCCAAGCGGAGGGCTAGCAATCTTCATCTCAAAGGACTTACAGGTTGAACATGAACGACTCGAGTCAAAAAGTGCAAATATTCTAATAATTAAGTTGAAATATAAAACAACGAAACAGGAACTAAAGTTTGTATATTTGATTAATGTTTATATACAGCCAACAGTCCCTAGTAGGCAGTCAAATTGCGGTATACTGTATAAGCTTCTCATGGATTTAATGCTATCAGACCCTCTAGCGGAGTACATTATGTCTGGGGACTTTAACCTTAATCTAATGCCATCTTTCACAAGGGATGATACCTGTCAAACACAGGATTATCAATGGTCTATCCCTCAACAGGACCTAGGAAAAGAAACCTTGCATTCTAGCAATAAAATTGCAATATCTTTTGTCAAAGACATGTATGTAAATGTAAATGTATAGGCATTTATATAGCGCACTACTTACCCGTAGGGTCCCAAGGCGCTTCGACCGCTGCGAAACCCTTCCTGGCTTCCCTGAGAGATGGTCCCTTAATGGGTATCTCCAGGGTGAGACCAGGCATCCCCGGCGGTCTGGTGGGGCCGTTAGTGAGGATGAGGCAAGCTAATGCCCAGAGTTGCCGAGTGTGATCGCTGATCAGAGTGGGCACCGAGGCGAGAGAATTATCGAGTCCGCTGACCCTGGTCCAGAATCCTGCAGCGCCGGGAATCGAACCCTGGTCCCGGGCCGTCCTCTGCTCTCGGGTCTGCCGCCTCTAACCAGTGAGCCACACTACCTCACATGGAAGCAATGGGCCTGCGTATACTAAATGGTCGATTTAAAGAAGATACCCCTCCAGCATATACATATTCTAAAAGTAAGTCAAGTTCAAGGATTGACTACACAATGATATCTCTTAACGCCTTCCATAATATCATTGCATATCAAATAGAGGAAGTAACAGATAGTAATCACTGCCAGCAGACAATAACGATTAACCTTATGAATAAGGCAAATCAACCAAATGTCCTGGGTCACATTGGAACAGTAAACTATAAAAAATTAATTTGGACTACTAAGAACAAGAATGTGATGAATGACCAAGTCATCCAAATATCAGAAATGTGCTTTAATTTAAGACCAACTGAAACCTCGAAAGAACAATGGGTAAAATTTACTACAATGCTGGTTAAACCCCAACCACAATATGAAATGCGACGGGATAAAATTAACCAAAATGACGATCGAAAAGAAAATAAATCATACATAAACCTGCCATATTCCATTACTAAACTAAAAAGGATGCAAACAAGGAAACAGATGGACCAAGGCGGCACTACAGTAATTATGTTGCTTGACCTCAGTGCCGCTTTTGACACTGTTAACACCAGCATTCCTCTCCACCGCCTACGCCAAATAGAAATCTCAGGGAAAGCCATACACTGGCTTCAGTCCTTTCTGGAGAATCGTTCCTTTGAGGTAGTAGAGGGCATCACTCACTCAAAAATCTGGCCCCTTGACCGAGGTGTGCCTCAGGGCTCCGCTCTGAGCCCCACCCTTTTTAATATTTATATGCAACCTCTTGCTGACATAGTGTATTCGTTCGGTCTAGACATAGTGACCTATGCCGACGATACACAATTGGTTGTATCTATGAACCAGTCCAATACCCCCCCCCCAACCTTAGTAAATGTTTGGTAGCGATCAATCAGTGGGTGACCACTTCGCACCTGAAGCTCAACGGTGAGAAAACTGAGCTTATGATTCTGGGCAATTCAACTATTTCTAGCCCTTTGTCGGACTGGCCCCCATGCATGGGAAACCCGCCTCAACCTAGAACCCAAATAAAGAGCTTGGGCATGTGGCTGGACGCAAATCTAAATTTTACACAGCAAGCAACCATTCTGTCCGCCACCTGCTTCGGCCTTATGCGCATGCTTAGGAAAGTGCTGCCACTCCTTCCCTCTCAAGCTCGCAGAATAATGGTGCAAGCCATTATCTTGTCTCGCCTAGACTATGGGAATTCCTTATACCTTGGGGCTCCTGTCTCTACAATAAGGAAGCTCCAGATTACTCAAAATGCGGCGGCCCGCCTTCTGCTGGGCCTTAACCAGCGAGAATCAAGCACAGCAGCTTTGAAGAAACTTCACTGGCTTCCCATTAAGGCCAGAATATTGTTCAAATCTATGTGCATTATGCACAAGGCTATGTGGAAGACCGCTCCACCGATGATCTGTTCCTTGGCGACCCCCTACCTCCCACATAGATCACTGCGATCTAGCACAGCTTTCCTGGCTACGATGAACAAAATCAAACGGACCAGATGGGGCGGGCGCTCCTTCTCTTGGAACGCCGCCAAGGCTTGGAATTCCTTGCCTACTACCCTTCGCAGTGAATGTAACCTTCTCAAATTTCGGAAGGAATTGAAAACTCTTCTCTTTATTTAAACCTGGTCTTTTCAGCCCACACCAGTCAGACAATACAGCACTACGAGGCCTCCGGGTTGTTTGCGCTTAACAAAACGCAATTAATAATAATAATAATAATAATAATAAAAAAAGCACGGAATAGGATGATAAGGCAAATCAAGAAAACTATTCCTAACGAGGAAATATCAGGCAAACTTGAAGCTGCGAATCAAAATTTAAGGAAACTAATATGGAATGAGAAAAATCAGGCAAAACAAGCACTTTGGGCAAAAATATACCATGCAAGCTAACAGTTAAACACAAGAGAGTTCTGGACAATAATACATTGTTTGGCAAGACCAAATAAAAGGGTTGTTTCCTCTAATCTAACTGAGCAAGAATGGGTGACATTTCTTGGAAATCATTTAAACCAAAAAGGTTTGACAACAGAAAAAATTGAAAGCCAGCCGACTGATACCAACAGAGGTGACATCGAAATTCCAATCGCTGTAACAAAAGACGACCTGAGAAAATTAATTAAAAAGCAGAAAGATGGGGCACTAGGACCGAATGGTATTCCTTTTGCCCAATTTAAAGAAAATCCAGATTTATGGGTAGCGCAATTAGAAAAGGTCTTTAATGAAGTTATTGAAAAAGGCACCATCCCGGAGTCATGGCGTGGATCACTAATTACGCCAATTTACAAAAAAGGGAACTGGGCACTCGCAGAAAATACAGGCTCATCACACTCCAAGATACTGATGCCCAGTTGTTTGCAAGGATCTTGCTTAATGAGCGGAATGATTGGGCAAAAGAAAGTAAGATCCCGCCATTGAATCAAACTGACTTTGTTAAAGGATTAGGGACTACAAACATCCTGGCATTATCGCTAATAATGGACAAGTCAATAAGTCTTAAACAGCCCTTGTATCTTTGTTTCGTTGATTTTAAATCAGCCTTCGATTGTGTTCAACGGAATTTACTGTGGAAAAAGCTCAGAGAAATGAACATTCCAACTACCTTACTGAGAATGATCCAGCTATTGTATGGTAAAACTTGGGTTAGCGTAAGGATGGGGGATGGGAAAACTCTGTCGAAGGAAATCCCAGCCAATGAAGAATTAAAACAAGGATGTGTACTGGCCCCCCTTCTTTTTAATGTATTCTTGGCAGATCTGTCAGGGACCCTAGATGAACTAAATGCACACCCTCCAAAACTAGAAGATAGGCATATTTCAAACTTATTGTATGCCGATGATGACATCCTGTTAGGCCAAACAAAAATCGGGCTGCTGCAAATAATCTCTGGAACATGTACCTATGCAAAGGAAAATGGGATGGTGATTAAGGAAACCAAAACGAAGATCATGATAGTCGCCAAGAGCAAAAAATTAATGCAAAAATGTAGTTGGTATATGGGAAAACACCAGACTAGAGCAAGTCGAAGTATACAAATACCTGGGAGTACTATTTGATGAGAAGGGTAGTTACCAACCGCAATTAAGAGATATTCAGAGGAAGTCAAACTCCCTAACAGCTGCATTTAAAATCTTGCAGAAAACGCTGGGCAACCACACATATGGGCCGTTTCTAAAGATTATAGGGGCAAGATTACTACCAACAATCACATATGGCAGTGAGTCACTAATGGGAAGGGATACAGAAACAATAAATAATGCTGTATCTAAAACAAATAAATTACTATTTCATCTCCCAAAAAATGCCTCGCCAGCCCAAATTAGACTCAAGTTGGGCTTAACTAACCAATACTATGCAAGGAAGGGTCACTTTATCAAAACCTGGAACCGGATTAAAAATGATCAAGATAACCAAATATCACAGTTACTGTGGAAGGAGATAATAAATAACACAAAGGCAGCAGCATGGAATTTTCTTAATGAAGCTATAGAAGAGTTTTGCAGTAACCTCGATTTAGAATAATACCATAACCAATGATTCTTTCAATAAAATAATTAATTGAATAACAAACCTACTATCAATTGTAAATGACAAAGATAGTCTGACTAAAAGAAAACATGCCTGGACAATAATACATGGATATAAAACAAAGAAGGTTCAAGACTATTTGGAAATACCGTGGTCAGGAAACAGCAAACAAATCCTACTCAAAGCAAGATTTGGAATCCTTCCGGGAACTTGCCACCTCCGCCTTGGAAATCCTCTGAAAGGAGTACACTTTGTAGACTATGTAACAGTGGAGAGGAGAATATTGTCCACTTGCTCTGTATTTGTCCGGGACTTCAAAATTAAAGGATAAAACTACTTAAAGTCCCTTTTAATGTACCAGGAATACAGACATGTAGGCAAGCCCTGAAATGTTGTCTTCAATCAAATGAAATAGACATGAATGCTACCTTTGTAAAGTTTTTATTAATGATAAAAACAAAATTAGCAGACTAACAGGTACATGCATCATTGGTGCCGTTTGCGATTCCTTAATTGCGAAAATTAAGAAATCTCAATTAAGGAATCGCAAACGGCAATGCATCAAGAAATCGCAAAAGTTTTAGCGATTTCTTAATATTCCTTATTTGCGATTCCTTAATTACGAATCGCAAATAAGGAATCGCTTTACATTGATTCCAAAGGACCCCCCCCCTGCACCCCTGGAATGTCACGTAGAGTACATTTTACTCACACACATGTCCCAAGGGCATGTGTGTGTGTAACATGTAAGTGTCAAATATGCATTTATTAGCATTTTTTACACTTTTCGCAAAATTACCATGAAGGTATACTTCATGGTAATTTTTCCCTACAAAATTGCAAATTCTCAAAATAAAATTAATCTTGCATAGCATTTAAGAAATCGCAAATTTTGAGATTTCTTAAATGCTATCGCAATTTGAGAAATCGCAAAAAATTGCGAATTCTTAAATTGCGATACATGAAAAATAAATGATGCATCCCAATAAGTTATTTTGGAATCGCAAACGGCCAATTTTTGCGATTCGCACCGTTTGCGATTCCAAAATCGCTTGATGCATGTGCCTGCAAGTCTTAAATAAAGTATACTAAAGATTTTTTAACTGAGTTTTAAGATGAATGTTCTTTTATTTTAAATAATCATACAATAAAGTAAATAAAATACTGAACAAAATACTCCTTGCACTTTAGCAGGATAAACACATTACTTCTATTAAAAACAAAATGCACCACATAGATCCCCTTACAGGTTAACAACTCACCTTTCAAATTGATTTGTAGATTAAGAAGAATGTCAGTCACACACCAGATTTTCTTATACAGAATCTCTGTACTTCACTGTTCTTAGCAAAACCAAAAAATTGCAAACTTTCCCTATCAATCTACACGTATATACATGTAAATAACAAATCAAATTGCTTCCCACATTAATTCAAAAGCAAACACACATTTCTATTGGTTGAACATTTGAACCCCTTCCAAATGACTTAACTTTGAACCCTACCCCCAATTTGCTTTCTTCTCTTACCATAGTAACAGGTCATGCAAAACTCAACTGACCACAGAGGTCAAAAGTTCAGCACACTGTAAAGTATTCCTCCTCAACAACTTTAGACTCGGCATAAGTACTTACTTATAAGTACCAATAAACACAAAGGCTCCTATTACAACCAACCAACATCTAAACACATAAGCTTGATAGATATCTAAAAAATATATATATTTTTATTTTTATTCTCGCAGCATACGTGGTAGGATACGCGTACCCAATGTGTTTACACCAGAGGTTGTGCTGAGTGCCGCCCTGGGTACTCGCATCCTAATTTTACCTTAAAAAAAAAGCCCCGGGTAGGCAGTGATCACTGGGGCTCGGGGTCACTCACGGACCCCCCAATTTAAAAATTTAGTGTATCCACGGGGCATGTGAGGGGGCTCGAAACCCCCCACTTAGGTTTTTTATTTTATAAAAGAAAGAAGCCCGGGGGTGGCGGTCCCAGGGGCAGGGGGGCCCCTCTGGCTCCCCACTACAATAAACACTCTGCTTCCGGGACTTGCCTCCCCGGGAGCTAATTAAAGCGAGATTCTTTTTTTTTTTTTAATTTATTCGTGGGATACGCGTATCCTATGCGCACCCTGCGATTTCCTTGTAGGACCCCCTAAGCAGGCCTAAGGGGTCAGGAGGTCCTATGGCAAATAGCAAACTTTCCCTCTCAATCTACATACTCAACGTACACACATATACATGTAAATAACACATCAGATTTCTTCCCACATTAATTCAAAAGCAAACACAGATTTCTATTGCTTGCACATTTGAACCCTTTCCAACTGACATAACTTTGAACCCTACCCCCAATTTGCTTTCAGCTGTTACCATAGTAACAGGCCATGCCAACAGTCAACTGAAACACAGGTCAAAAGTTCACCACAGAATGTTACTAAACCAAACAGCAAACCAAACACCATCTTATCCTATGCAATGTTCCTTTCAAACAGTTCTTCTTAACCAATAAGAAACAAACTTTAAAAAAATAGAAACATGCACCCTACTTTTTAGTCTATAATGTTCTCAAACAACCAATAATTTCTCTCCTTTTTTTCAAAACTGCATCTCAACCACTATCTTAGAAAAACCTTTCTTGTCAAACTGCCATTTCATATACAAACGCCTTCTGAGTGCATCCAGACCTTCCTTCAAGATGCTTAGAGTGTGAATTGTGGGACACAGCTATGTTTTCTGGTGCAAAAGGTATGCTGAAAGCAGAGGTATTGAAAAAGACCTAGCTTTGCCAAATGTAGACATTAAATGGATTGGACAGAGAGGATTAAAGTGCCACCAATTGATGCCATTGGTAAAATCATTTTTGCATCTCCAACACCCTGACCTCATCATAGTGCACTGTGGTGGCAACAACCTAGGCACTTTTGGGGGCGTGGCTACGCAGGCGAACACAATGGCCGCCTGACTGTAGAGCTCCGCCGGACGGGCTGAAACAGAAGACATTCCCAGGTGATCCGACGCTGCCTGGGGTCCAAAAATGCCTGCCCCCATCCCCGGAGACCACGGTGTGCTGATGGCTGCAGTCTGAGACCAGGGGACGGCGCGGACGTTGGAGATCGCGGAGGGGCGGTGAGGCCTATCAGGACTCGCCGGACGTGAGCCCTGTCGCTCCGGAGCGCCAGGTGAGTCTCCCTCAGGGCCCCGCATCCCCCCCCTTGGCATTGGGGCCGCTGTTGTTCCCTCCCCGGTCCGTTCCTTGTCCTGGGCGGGCTCCTTTGGTGGGGGTTTTGGCCCCCGGTGCTGATCCGGACCTCCGGGCCTGGTCCGGCCTCGGGAGCCGGGGCCTCGATTTTTTGGGCCTGCCTGGGCTGGGTGGTGGCGGGCGGGGACGGTGGGCGGCTGGCCTTGGGAGCGCTCGGGGGTGGCAGGGGTGCGCCGGGGGGGACTCTCGGGGGTCTTCTAGGTAGCTCCGCGTATCTGCGTCGGGTAGGGGCACTACATCCTTGCCCCCACCACTGCATTACAATTTTGGCGCACACCTGTCCCCAGAACTGTCTGCAACAAGGCTTCCAATATCGATCCCTCGCCTTCACGATCGGCTAGATGCTGGATGGGCCCACCTGCTACAATGAGACGGAAAGACCCTACGCAGAAGAATCTCAGCTTTGACAAACCCCCCCTCCGCTCGACCGACGGCCTGCCTGCCAAGCCTGCTGCATCAGTTAGCCCTGCGCCATCGGCAGATATGGCTGGTATGGTGGCTGAAATGCTGGGCGAGATGCGAGTGGGGTTCAAGGCCATCGACTCCCGCTTTGACGCCCTTGATCATAAAATGGCCGAGATGGGTGCGAAAATCCAGACTCATGATAGGCGTCTGGACTTGGCTGAATCCCGAGTCTCTGATTTGGAGGATGGCGCTGAATCCACGCTGAAAAGACTGGAGCGGGTGGAGAAGATCCTTAAGGATGTGGCTATTAAGAACGAGGATTTGGAAGCGCGCAGTAGGCGCAATAACATTTGTATTATTGGTGTGGGGGAGACGACGGCCACTGGCCGCTTTGACACGTTTGTGGAACAGCTCGTGATTGACTTATTCGGCAGGGACACTTTCACAGCCGGCTTCATGGTGGAACGAGCGCATAGATCCTTGGGACCTCGGCCCGCCCCGGGGTTGCCGCCCGACCCATCATTGCCAGACTCATGAACTTTAGGGACAGGGACGCTGCCCTGAAGGCCGCTCGTGAGGCGGGCGAAGTGAAGTGGCAAGGCGGGGTGCTATCTTTCTTTCCAGACTTCACGATGATGGTGCAGGATGCCCGCCATAAATACGCAGACGTCAAGGCCTCGCTGCGTAAACTGGGATTGCGCTATGGAATGCTGTACCCTGCCAGACTGAGAGTAGACGTCGATGGCAGGTTCTGCATATTTGACTCCCCCATTGAAGCACAAGAATTCTGCCAAGCCTATAAAAACAGAGGGTCGCCACGGGCCTCGGACAAAGCGCAACAGTCCCCACCGAACATGGACTCACAGGCTAGCGCTGACCTTTTTGCTGAGAGCGGACAAGGCTGACTCGTTTCTCCTTTTCTGTAGGCCACTCACTTTCACATTACGCAGCTAACTACTTGGATCTCCTTGCAGTGCTCTTATAAGTTGATACGATTTGAATGTCGACCTGAATGTGATGTCTGCACGGCGGAGCGTTGCCTCCCCCTATGGCACGAGCCGCTTGGTGCCTTTCCCTGACAGTATTTTTCTTTTGCAGGACTTGCATTGGACACTTGCTCCTCTTTGCTAATGTTGGTATTGTTCTTTGGGTTGGGTGGTGCCTCCGGGGGGCTAACGTGAGGCTGGGTGGAGGGTGGGTGGGGGGGATTGTTTCATGCATTAGTTCGAATGTTCCTGTACATGCATTGTTTTTCATTTTGAGAGATGCCTATTTTGCGGGGGCGGCGGCGGATACACACACGATTATTGTTCACCTATGTTCTATGCGGTTTTGAATGGCTAGGGTAGGTCAGCAACCCGGTCCTTCCAGACTGACTCTGATGTCGTGGAATGTTCGGGGGCTAAACGACACTAGAAAGAGGAGACAGGTCCTGAATTATGCAGCCCGACATGGGGTTGATGTGTTGTTCCTCCAGGAGACACACCTGGGGCGGGCTGATTCCACCTCGGTTGCCAAGGGCTGGGGCACGCATAGGTACTTCGCTAACTACAGTAGGTATGCGCGAGGGGTGGCTATTTTGGTGCACCGGCGGGTCCCCTTTGTTCTTTCTGATAGCGTAATTGATGAGGAGGGCAGATACGTGGTGATCACTGGGGCGCTTCTTGGCTTTAAGATTACATTTGTCGGGGTGTATGGGCCCAATACCGATTCCCCGCCTTGTTCCAAGGTCTCCATGACGTTTTATTACGCATTGACACTGACATGTTGGTCATGGGTGGGGATTTTAATCTGTTAATGGACCCTGCACGGGACAGCACCTCTACGTCCCCAGATTGCAAACCTCGCTCTCGTGCTGTGCTTGTAGCCATGTGCGCACACTACCCCCTTATTGATATCGAAGCTCGGCTTCACCCCCACTCGCCCGCTTACACACATCACTCTCGGTATCATAATACTAGCACCAGGATCGACTATTGGCTTCTTTCCCCGGGAGTGGTTGGTTGGGTGGATGCACATTCTACACTCCCACGTACATTTTCAGACCACTCTTCTATACTTCTGACTCTACTGGTCCCTAGGCTGGGAGGGTACGAGAGGCAGTGGCGCTTCCCTGGCAAGGCGTTAGCTGATCCAGTTTTTAAGGAGGACATTTGCATGGCAATAGAAGACTATTTTGAACTTAACACGGGCACTGTTGACACCTGGGCCACATTGTGGGAGGGTTTCAAGGCCACCATCCGAGGGGTGTGCATCCCAAAATATGTTGGGGCCTTACGCGAGATCCGAGCCACAATGACATGTATTGAGAATGACATTGCCGTGTTGGATAATGCCAGGCTCCCTGACCCCGATGGCGCTTTTGAGGCGAAACGTCTGGGATTGTTACAGGAATTCAGGGACGCCGCAGACAGGGAATTGAACTATTTGCACGTGCAACATGCAGCTAGACAGCACGGAGAGGGTGACAGACCTGGTAGGCTCCTAGCACAGCTACTGCGCCCGCCCCGTCAGGCCTCATATATTACTGACTTGGTTGACGATTCTGGCGTTCGCCACCAGACCACCCCTACCATATGCGCTACCTTTCTATCTTATTATAAAACACTATACACCTCCTCCCTCCCCGAAGATCGTCGTGACCCTGGCCCCTACATCAATGAGAAAGCCATGGTATTTCTGGAGAAAGGTATGCAGGATTTCCTTGCCGATCCTATCACACCCGAGTATGTTATTGAGGCACTTGACGCATTGAGGGGCTCCTCGGCTCCGGGGCTTGACGGCTTCTCGGCCGACTTCTATAAGGAGTTCAAAGATGAGCTGGTGCCCCTCCTGATGGAGGTGTACGCAGAGGCACTAGAGACTGGAGTTTTGCCTCCCACACTCCGAGAGGCGGTGATTGTGCTGCTTCCCAAGCCTGGTCGTGACCCATCCCTCTGTGGCTCCTACAGGCCCCTATCGCTACTCAACCTCGACTACAAGATCTTGGCCAAGGTCCTCGCAATCCGTTTATCGCTTCTAGTGGAACAGATTATCTCTCCTGCCCAGTCCGGATTCGTCCCCCACCGCTCCACCTCCTTTAATCTCAGGACTCTTTTTTCTGTCCTACACAGAATAGACCCGGACACCCCAGCGGCGGCGGTGTTTTTGGACGCCGAAAAGGCGTTTGACTCTCTAGAGTGGCCTTTCTTTCTGTCCGTCATGCGTCGTATGGGCATGCCTGCAATGTTCGTCGCCACTGTAGAACTTCTCTACTCCGCCCCTAGGGCGCGGCTGCGCCTTAATGGCACCATCTCTGATAGCTTTTCACTCTCGAGGGGCACCCGACAGGGATGCCCTCTTTCCCCTCTGTTGTATATCCTAGCCATGGACCCATTGGTTCGTCACTTTCAAGAGCGTCATCTGCATCGGGGCCTCCAGTTCCGCACTGGCCCGCTCCTAATCTCTCTATATGCGGATGATACCATTCTCTATGTCCGGTCCCCTGAGACCAATCTGGAACCCCTCCTTCTCGAGATAACCCGGTTAGGGGAATACTCGGGCCTTCGAATTAACTGGCGCAAGTCTGATATTTTCCCTCTCACGCCCGCCACAGTGCACTGGGCCTGTCCATTCCCACTCGAATGGAACACATACTCGGTGAAATATCTAAGTATACACATACACTTGGATTCAGTCTCCATGGTCCGCCTGAACTACGGCCGGGCATTGGACTTTCTGGAAGATAACCTCACCCACTGGCTTCGTCTTCCTCTTTCAATTGCCGGACGCATCGCTATCATAAAAATGATAGTGCTTCCCCGTTTCCTGTACTTGTTTAACAATACTGTTGCCCTCAGGATGCTACTACCTAGAGGCCTGCCCCGTGACCCTCAGGATATCCAGACCGACTCCACTACTTCCTGGGCTTGGATGCAGCTGCGTAGATTGCTCCGGAGGGACGTGTTATACTCACCGGCTCTCCCATTGCCAAACCCCCACTTGCTCCCTATCGCTGCCGAAAAGGTGGTCTGTAACACTCTATCCAAATACCAGCTTAATACAATAGGGGATTTGTTCCCGGAAGGGCACGTCTTTTCGGTATCGGACGACCACCGATTTTCCGATCGGACGTTCATGGACTCATTCGTTCTGACCCGGTTGTGGTCCATGCTCAGAGCACAGTTCCCCTCTTTCCCACTTCCTCCTGACGAGGTGGACGCCCTGACTTTTTTGATACAGTCCCCAAATGGCGCGCATGCTGTTTCTAGGTTGTACAGACTATGTGTGGCGGCACTTCCTGCCTCGGACGCGCGAGTTCGAGCAGCATGGGAGGCTGATCTGGGCGGTGCTATCACTGATGAACAATGGTCCACATGCTGCCAGGCCACCAAGAACGTCTCTGTCAACAGCAGACACAAATTAATACACTTCAAGTTCTTGCGGCGGCTGTACTTCACACCGGCCTTGGCTCACAGGCTTGACCCGTCGAGACCGCATTGCTGTCCCAAATGCAGAGCCCCGCATGCCGACTTTGCCCACCTTACCTGGACGTGTCCCAAAGTACAGGACTACTGGCTGCAGGTACACCGCATATTGGGTGACATTCTAGGCTGCGTCCTGCATCCCATACCTGAGATTGCGCTGTTGGGATATGTTGTTGAATTTCCCCGCACCACGAGGAAACTTGCTGCCATTGGTTATCTGCTCGCAAAATGGAAAATTGCTATACTCTGGGGTTCTAGACGACTTTGTCAAAGTGGTGAGGATAGGGAACTACCCTCTGGACTGAGCTCCAACTTAACAATGAAAACAACGTTTTCTATTTCAAGTTCATAAGGTTTATTCGATTTCTTCTGATTTATAAATCATAAGGCTTTTCCAACGTTATGTGGTTCAATTCACCAACATAATAATCATCTTGTCAAACTGAGTTTAGTGCATTAATCCACTTAATAACAATACCCAATGCATTTCGGGTCGTGTGAGAACCATGACCCTTCGTCAGGGGTCTGAAACAAATGGAAATCAGACAGGACCAAAGTTAGTCACTCGCCAAATAAATCAACTCAAAAACGCTACGAGGCAGGAAATAATGCTGCTGACTCTGGAAACGGAAACGGAAAAAACCGTGCCAAAATGAAAGATCCCAAAACACCAAAAGAAAGTAGTCGCTAAACTATTGAGCCAAAGAAATTAGCAAGAAGAGCTTCACCATAGTGTCAAACACCACACAATAGTAAATTATATCTAACTCGATCAAACAGTCAATACGGAGCACTTACGAAAAATACACGCATCCGCGCTTCTGTGGATTCAAAGGTTACTGAGCATACCAGCTACATGGCATCTAATAGGATACACATTACATCATGTGACCGCGACCATAACCAATGGGGTGATGGTTCCCCGGTCACATGACACGAGTATGCGTGCTTCACAACAAATAACGCGAACAATGCATCGGCTAATACGTGCAAATAAACAAACATAAAAGCTAAATGCAAAGTACATGACGAGCTCGGCAGCATGTGCAAAATCAATACAATATAAATACAATATCAGCAAAAGAAACATTTCAATGGGAGCAGGATGTAGCGAAAGTCAAAGCTGTGGATAAGGATATTATAGAACCCACGAATGTTCAATACGATCATTTAAACCCACAGGGTGGGTCGAGTTCAATTTTTTGATCCAATAAAATTCAGCTCTAAGTCGTTGCTTTATGGGATCCATGTCAGGACGCTGGTGGAGTACCTCAACCACCATAAACTTTAGTTGAGAAATTTGATGGTTCATCTCTTTCCAGTGACGCGCCACTGATGATTTCAGATTATTGAGCCTAATGTTACTTTTGTGCTCAGTGATACGCACTTTTACTTTACGTTCCGTTTGTCCAATATATATCTTCCCACACGGGCATTTGATGAGATATATACAGTTAGCAGTGTCACAAGTACTCGTGTGAAGTAGTTCAATGGGAAAACCTTTGGTGGGATGCATCAATGTTTTGCCACTCATGACATTGTTACAATGGGTACAATTAAAACATTTAGACATACCTTTCCATATTTTCTTCTCCATAGCAGGGGCATTAAGCATTTCTTTAAGATTTTTCGATCTCTGGTATGCAAACGTGATTCGCTCGTTGTATAGATCCTTTAGGTCAGGTTCCGATTGTACCAAATGCCAGTGCTTGTTAATCGCTTTTTTGATCTTTCCTGCATCAGATGAGTATTTGAGTACGCATATCGTTTTTTCAGTGCTTTGTTTGGTTTTCAATGCCAATAAATCAATCCTTTTCATTTTGTCTACCTTCATCATGGCTTGTATGAGAATGTCTTCCGGATATCCCCTCTGTTTATATCTCATAGTTTGTAGTGAGATGGACTCTCTTGCTTGATCTTCATTAGAAGTAATTCTTTTAAGTCTAATGTATTGAGATACGGGCAAATGTTTTTTCAAGGCCTCAGGGTGAAAACTTTGGAAAAGGAGACACGAATTCCTATCAGTTGGCTTGTGAAACACTCTCGTGTTAATTTCCTGATTGCATATATTAATTTGTACATCTAGGAACGATATGGTGTCTTTGCTGATCGTATGCGTGAACTTTATCCTTTCGTTCAATCCATTGAGAATCTTGATATTGTCTTCCAATATTTCTTTCTCACCACACCATATCAAGAAAATGTCATCAATAAACCGCTTGAACAAAATGAGCCCTTCGATCCAACTTTCTTTTTTAAGAATGTTATCCATTTCGAACTTCTGCATAAAGATATTTGCATATGAGGGGGCCCCCCCAAAACCCATTGATGTTCCGTTGATTTGATTGAAGAATTGTCCGTTCCATTCGAAATAACTATGATACAGGGCAAACTGCATCAATTCTAATATCAAGATTCTTTGATATTCTTCCAAGTCACTGTGAAGAAGACTCCATTCGAGTGCCTCAATACCTTCCCTGTGTGGAATGGAGGTATACAGTGCAACCACGTCAATGGTGCACAGCCAATATGTTTTGCCTGGTGATAGAATTACTTTACCCAACATGTTCAAAAAGTCAGTAGTATCCCTGATGTATGTCTCACTCACTAATTCCGATTTAAAACATTTACTGAGTGCTCAGGATAACACTGTTTTTTTGTTCTAGACGACTTCCCACCTCAAAAGCATGGCTCCGCAGCCTGGCTCAGTGTAATAATACCAATGTGGAATACTCCGCGCAGCTCCCAACGGCCTCGCGCCCTGTCGATATCTGGGGCCCATACAGACAGTACATCAGCAAGTTAACACAGGCCGCGCAGTCTCAGGCTGCGAGTTCTATTGTTCCAAAGGGGGTGGGATAGATGCTATTCACCCGGCAAGGGTGCATTGTCCACTGAGTCGGGACTGTCTTGTAGTCTACCGCGCTGCGGCAGGAATGTGGAGAGGTGCTGCAGTTACCACTGTTGAGGATGCCTGGCGACGGGCCGTGTGGTCCCCTGTCTCTTCGCTCGCTGGTCCCCGAGTGCCAAAACTGTTCTGCTAGCATTCACTTCCATGTTACACCGGTGTCCCGTGGTCACCCATGCAACCGCTATTATCACCTTGTCATGATTGATGTGTTGCTTGTCGCTCTCTCTCTCTTGTTGGCATTTTTCTTTTTGATGTGTTTTGCATTATGTTTATCTCTTTGCATCATCCTCGTATATGTGCGTATCACTGACAGAACTAAAAAAATCGGAAAATGGAGTTTCTAGAATGTGTAACACTGTTCGTCATATTATTGGTCACGCCTAGTTACTGTTTATTTTGTATCATTGCTAATGACATTTCTGATTTTATCCACACGCCATGTGACTGTATGCTTATGTGTACCAATCTGATGCAAATAAAGAGATTTAAAAAAAAAAAAAAACCTAGGCACTTTGACTGGAGTAGGGCTTGAAATGCTTATGAAGGACACCTTCGCAGAACTGATGTCACTTTTACCTCCAACCAATATTGTCCACAGATTGAGAAAGCTAGGAAACATGTCAATAAAGCTGTTTCTGCATATCTCAGGGATTATAGAATGGGGTCCATTTTCAACAACAATCTGCGTTTTGATATGGACGGCATCTAAAGAAGAGATGGTGTACATTTTACAGATGAGGGTAACAGAGTCCTACTCAACAACTTTAGACTCTGCATAAGTACTTACTTGTAGGTACCAATAAACACAAAGGCTCTTTTTAGAACCACCCAACATTGAAACAAATAAGCTTGATAGATATCTGAAAAATATTTTTCTTTTTCTGGCTTGGATACGCGCAGCATATGTGGTAGGATATGCGTACCCAATGTGTGCACACCAGAGGTCGCGCTGACCGCCGCGCTGGGTACGCGTATCCAAATTTTACAGAAAAAAAAATCTGAGCTTAATTTAAATATTTAGTGCCCAGGGGAGGTGGCAAACCCCAGGGCTTGGGGGCCTTTCAGCCCCCCCACACATTTATATTTGCTGTGGGGGGGCCGTGAGCCTCCCACACATATTCAACCAAAGCCCCGGGGGGTGCAGTCTTCGGGGCTGCAGGGGGCCGGTGAGCCCCCACATATATTTTTTTAAAAGCCCCAGGGGCTGGTGGTCCCCGTGGCTTGAGGGCCCCTCTGGGACCCCAATATAATATAGCACTTTGCCACCGGGACTTGGCCCCCCGGGGGCTAATTAGCACTAAAGCGTTTTTTTTTTTTTTTTTTATTCACTAGATATGCGTATCCTACGCAATCCTGTGATTTTTAAATAATATATATATATATATATTTTTTAGGCCAGAACCCCCTGATCAGGCCTAGGGAGTCAGGGTGTTTCTACCCTTCCCTCTTTTTGCGTTTTGCACCTTTCTTTTTTTTTTCTTGTGCCTCGGTTCTACCAAAACACAAAATGGCTGCCAACACTTCCTGGTTTGGAGTGTTGACAGACAGTTGACAGCTAATTAGCACGCACCTCGTGCTCGTAAAGCTACGTGCATGTTTCTCGGAGGATACGCATATCCTACTTCATCCATAGATATATCTATGATTTTACTTTTGATTTTCTCATGAACTACTGCACGGATTTACACTATTTAACAAAAAGCGTGATCTGTGAACCAAACTCTACCTTTTTTTCAAATTTGGTGTAATTCCGTTCAGCAGTTCAGGCTGTAGCTGCGGCTAAAGGTCCCTATTGAAAATTGCATATGGAAAACACGTTTTGGGACCCCCCCTTTTTTCTCGATCCCCGCTTGATGAAACACCCCGAAACTTTCAGGATAGGAGCGGAGCACCCCATCATCTTGAAGAATTTCGCGAAGATTGGCTGCTGGCGCCAAAGTTATTCTAAATAGAATGTTGTGAATTTCCTATGGAAAATAGTTCCTAACTATAACTACCCACTGGCAACTTTTGTTGTTGTATAGGGTTGTTGTATAGTGCTGCCCACTGTGGCTTTAGGTACTGCTTTAAGTCTTCAAGTCTGTCAGCATTAATGATGGCATGTTGTGTCAAGAGCGATAAAGTTTTACTAAAAACTAATCATTTTGAATTTTACCTGGGCTGAATACCTATGTTGTTATATTGTGCTGCCCACTGTGGTTTTATGAGTGTTTTACACTGCCAGCATGCAATGAGAGCGTGTTGCTTAGATCGATAACGTTTTATTGAAGATGCATTCATTACAACACGCAGGATGGTTGCGAAAATAGAAGTATGTTTTAATATTTGAATTGGATCTAACTCAGCATGTTTCAGGGGCCGGGTGCTCCATGTATTTGCGGCAATGTGTATTCTTTATTTCACCGAGTACAGCACTACGCTCTATTACGAAGGCATTGATATGAAATTATGCACTAATTTAAATTATCAGTTTGACAAAAGCAAAAATGCTTATAATATTTGTTAGAATGAAAGGTACTTAAAAAATATCTTGTAAAATATTAAGGAGCTTTTCTGCTCCACGACAGTCTTTCTTCACTTTTTAAGATTTTGTAATAGTCACATGTTTATTTAACGGTGTTTTGAACATAACCTCTGGCACTCATGATCAAGGGAGCAAGTCCCGAAACTCGTAGAGTGGTTGCCAGATTGCCATTCTTTTGCACAATACATTTTTGCTGCTGAAAAGTCCTTTTTGTTGTCTGTGGTTGCTGTGCTGGGAGAAAAGAGCGACAGCGTTTGGTTTGATATATATATATATATCCAAGAGATTAAGCCATCCACATCAATGCGCCCTCAGACACCTCAAATAAGCCAGTAATCCAAAGTTTCAAGGGTGTTTATTCCACTTACTACATGTTTTGGCTTGCGAGAAGCCTTGTTCACGTAAGTGATTTTGTGCATCCAAAAGAGCTGATAAAGCTTTCTGGCAAGTATGAACATAGGACAACCATAATGGAAGGCAAAAGAGAGCGGCAGACATCTTTGAGTGTCAATTAAGACAAATACATGAACAACACATAATGCTCGTGTATGTTGTAGCTGCATTTCAAAATAAAAGGAAAATATACCTATATATTGGAATCAACCAATCCTGGAATAATTTCTAAGACCGCATAGGAATAAAAGCCGTTGAAATACATTGATATATCATATTGCAATGCAATCGCCACATGTAAATAGAAATGACACAAGGTAAATATAATTGTTAACATAGCAAAATCATGAATGCCAATGTGTCGACCATGTGTAAATACCCATTTACGGAAATCCGCGACTTGCGAATACGTGCACATTCACCAAATCAAATGTAAAAATATACTTAATGGGTAAATGTCCTCTGAAAGAGCACTAACTGCTCTTGTGCCTGCAAACTGCATATAGTCGTGCAGCAGGGCATATGTATGGCCAGTGAGGAGGTATATGTCGCAAGGTGGTGTGAAAACACAAGAGTGTGTGAAATGCAGGTTCCCAGGGTACACCGCAGTGACAGGTGTTACTCGGCAGTGTGTGACGGCAGTTACAAAGTAAAATACTCCAGGGCTCATAACCTCAAACAGGGTTGGACAGGCGTCTCACAGATTCAAGTGAGGAACATACATCATGACGCTAGCATGGCAACGAGGCAGTAATAATGTAAAATACTTGCAGGCCACCACTGGATGACGAGTGTCCCAGTGTCCCGTGATGCCCGCAGATCCACAGGATGCAAAAGCTGCCAAAATAGACAAAAGTACGTGCCACAGAAGCCCATCTGTGAAGGCGTGCTCATTGAAATTAATAGTATCCGGTGATCGGAAAGGAGGAGAGGGATGCCTGTGACTGTGAGTGCGGTGATTGGGCCCCTTCTGAGAGTTCTCCTGTGGGAAACCAATGATTAAAAACAGCATTATATATAGACAAATACATCTATAAAATAAACACTTCAATGCACAAAGCTATGGAAGACAGAATAAAAGAAAAGAAACTGTAAAAGAAACAATGTATATACATGAGTTAAGGCGTCTGCCTGGCAGACTATTGGGCATAAAAACTCCCTTTCCCAAACATGTAAGGGAACGATTGATACAACTACAACCAACAGCCGTAAAGACAGGAAAAACAGCAGAGACAAAAATTCAACCAGACCTCAGTCCTCCCTCAAATGGATTGCTAGTTCCTCATCTTGGTTGAGGACTGGAAGTCTACAATGTACCTCGATTCCCTCTGTCTAAGTTTGAGCACCCTATTCCCACCCCTTGGGTTATTTACTATCTGTTCTAGGATGAAAAAGCTGACAAGTGCAGGGTTAGAAATGTGTTTGTTATAAAATGCCTTGCCACAGGGTATTTTTCATCAATGTGGGTAATGGCCCGGCAATGTTCCAAAATGCGTTTTTTGTCATGTAAGGTGGTGCTCCCCATATACTAGAGCTGGCAGGGGCATACAATTGCATATATAACGTGGGTGGTGCTATACGTGAGGAATTGATTGATCTCCTTGCTGATCCCATTATACTCAACTTTCTTCTTGTGTGTACTGTTTGTACAAGCTTTACAGTGGCCACAGGGAAAGAATCACTGAGGCCATGACCCTGAACTGTCGCGTAAGTGGTAATGTCGCTCCGTACCAGCATATCCCTGATGTTCTTGCCTTTTCTGTATGTAACACATGGGCTATCCGGGACATCTTCCCCTATGATGTTGTCACTTTTCAAAATGACCCAGTTTTTAGAAAGTATCTTCTGTATATGTCTGGATTCGGCATTATCTGTCAAAATAAGACGCGTACTGTCTTCTTTGGTTTCATCAACATCCACTGTACTCTCTGTTAGTGTGGATGATCTGGAAATGCCATCAGCTCTTTGTTTGGCCTTTTTGAGGACCCAGTTCGGATAACCTCTGCTTTTGAAATGTTCAAGCATCACAATGCTTTCCTGTTGGTACCCACTTTCAGTGTTGCAGTTTCTTTTAGTCCTCAGCAGTTCCCCAAATGGAATGCTCCATTTCAGGGTTTCGGGATGACTGCTGAGGGCATGGAGGATGAGGTTGCCAGCAGTGGCCTTCCTAAAGAGGGTGTTGTGGATTTTACTGTCCCTGATGTCAATTTTGACACCCAGATATTCTGCTGTGTCCCTGCTGATGTGACTGGTCAAGATAATGTTGCTAGTGTTGGTATTTAGCATGTCTATAAATTGGATAGCTGCTTGTTCAGAACCCCTCCACACCATGAACAGATCGTCAATGTATCGCCACCATATAGCTACATGGCTCAAATGGTCTGTGAGGGCAGGATCAGCGAAAATCTTCTGCTCCCAGTACCCCATGAAGAGGTTCGCAAAACTGGGAGCAAAGCATGAACCGATTGCGGTTCCAATCAACTGTTTGTAAACGAAACCATCAAAGAGGAAGAAGTTGTTGAAAAGACAAAACTCCATAATTTCAAGCAACATCTTGCTGTGTTCTCTAAAACGAAGAGGACGGGCATTGAGGAAATGTTCGCAGGCAGCTAGGCCTTGTTTGTGATCGATTATAGTGTATAAGGCTTGAACATCCAGTGTGACTTTAAGTCCTGTAATTTAGTGTGAAAATCTTTAGTGTCTTTGATGTAATTCAGCAGCCCACTGACCCAATCATGTAGATAATGGTCAACATATTTCAAAACATGTTCTGACACACTGCCCCTGGAGGACACAATTGGCCTCCCAGGGGGGTTGTCATGACACTTGTGTAGTTTGGGGAGAAGGTAAAGCACTGGAAGAATAGGTTAGTCATTCTTCAAGTAAGTATACTCCTCCCATTCGAGAATGCCCTTATCCTTCCACACAGTGAGTTTCTCCAATAAATTGATGATACTGTTGTTGTACATCTCGTGCGTGGTGAGGATATAGAATTTGGGGTCCATGAGTTGCCTATGTGCTTCAGCAATGTATTTGTCCCTATCCAGGATGACGATGTTGCCCCCCTTGCCAGCAGGGTGAATGACAACATCGTCAGCCTCCATGAGGGATTTCAGGACTTGTTCAGAGCTTGTCTTTGTGTAGCTGAAAGATTATTCTCAGTAAAGCCATAATTTCTTTTCTTGTGCCTATGTTTGCAGAATGCCTTGCTGACACATTCATGAAACGTGTCGATAGCATCATGGGACATGATGGGAACATGATGGGAACAAAAGTGGAATTAGACTTAAAACCAGAAGCTGCACTGTTATCAATAGTAAACGCTGCATCCTGTAGTATCTGTGTGTTGCTCACAGATTCAATGTTTTGGTCTAACTGTGTATAGCTATTGTGCTTCCCTCTTTTTCTAGTTCGAGTATATTAAGAAGAGTGACAACTTCTCCTATGGTAAAATTGCCAGAGAGATTGCTGGGTTGGGGTTTGGATTTTTTGGGACCCCTTAGCCTTTTGGGCTTGTGCCACTTTTTAAGCTTAAGTTTGCGCACAAACTTGAAGAGGTCAATTCTAGACTCGCTATAATTAAACGGCATAGACAGACAAAATGAAAGCCCTAAGCCTAGAGTCATTTTTTCTGTATCACTTATCACCCTTCTGGAAAGATTGATGACAGTTTTATTTACCATGCAAGGGTCCATTATTGTCCTCTTTAGAGTTTGTCCTGATATTTCCCACGTTGCCCCTTGCTTTGCCTCTTCTGCCACCTCTGTTGAAGTCTTTTTCCTCGATTTCTGCGTTTCCCCGACCTCTCCCGTGTCCTCGTCCTCTCTGCTGCCTTGTTGCTGGTGCTGGGGGAAGGAACAAGGGGACCCTACTCACTGGGAGCCTGGGCGAGAGGGTATGGCAAAACATCAATGGCTCCTGTGGAAAAATACGTCACACCTAAAAATAGGTGTTTTTGTGGCACAATGGCAATACGGGTGTTTTTAGAATGGATGTCAAATAAAGAAGTTGCATAAACACTCAACAGTTGTTGCAATATTCCCATAATTTATAAACACATAGACAATGTAACTTACTAATACATAACATATACAACATATACATACTCAATTTTTCAAGTGAAAGTGTGTCCCAAGTGAATGGTTTTGCGAGAACCTAAATTCAAATAGTGCAATACAGAAAATGGTTCCTAATTAGAATTTGTATTTTCATCAGAAATAGGCGACCAGAAATGAAATGTCTATGGTAAGTATGTAACAGTTGGAGGTATGGGCAACTATTATGCGTGGCTCGTCTCTTTATCTTTGTCGATGAGGTTTCGACCCTTGGCGGATATTGGGTCTCTTCAGGACTTGTCAGTGTAGGGATACCTATTTAAAATATCTGCTATCGAAGATACATGGATAATTGAAGTGGCACCGTGTGGAGGAGGTGAATACAAAAAAACTCTTCGCCGTACTGCCTACCTCAGTGCGATGACCCATGTCATCGCACCAAGGCAGGCAGTACGGCGAAGAGGTTTATGCGGAAATGGACATCCATTAAGTGTCCTCGGCATCTTGGGTGTTTCTCCGCCATCCACGAAGAACACCTACTTTTCAACCACAGAACCCATCCCTTAGGGTCCAGCGCCACCGTGCGCATTCCGCCCCTACCTTCCCCCTCTGGATCCTTGTGACCGAGCCTCCATACTTTGATCTCCACCCTGCACTCCCCTCCAGGGGTTCCCTGCCGGAAACCCTGTGAGTTTTTTGTTTTATTTTTTTTATAACTTCCCTTGAATTTGGATCAGACATAAAATGAACCTCCCACCATTTACTAAAATAGTCAGCTACTACTAGAGCAAATTTATACTTTCTTGGCAGAATATTAAATGGTCCAACAAAATCTACTGCCAATTTCAACCAAGGACCATCAGGATGCATGACTTCTTGGATAGGGGGTGAGAATATCTTTACAACCTTGTCGCTTGAGTTACATGTGAAGCAACCTGCTACTACAGCATTATTCTGACAATCCATTGAGGGCCACCAATAATAGCCACAAATTCTCTTTTTAGTGTTAGTTTGTTGGAGATGCCCCTCATGACCGAAATCAAAAATTCTATTTCTCAATGACTCAGGTGGAACAAACTTATCACCTCTCATGATCATCCCACCCTCCTCTAAGGTGAGCTCATCAGCAATTTTTGCAAAAGGATGAAAGTGACTCTCGAGATGTTTTTCATTTGGCCATCCCGGAATAATATACGTTTTTTTAATCTTTGAGAATAAGATCTGATTCCAAAGCAGAAAACCATTCATGTTCAGTAAAACACCCCTAAGGACAAGCATCTACAGCAGCAATTAAACATTCCTCATTAGCATTTACTTCCAAATCATGTGTAGAAAGAGGAAGAGGAAAACTAGATAGGAAATCAGCCCTTGTGTTCTTTCCTCCTGGTATATGTGCCACATAAAAATTTTACTGCAATAACTTAGAACTAATCCTTGGAGTATGATCCTTCACAACTTTTCCTTGAAGAATAGGAACAAGTGGTTTATGATCTGTAAGAAGATTGAACCTCTCAACGGCCCAGCAACATGCTAGCAACTCACGTTGAATTACTGAGTAATTTGTTTCACTTGGACGTAAAGCCCATGAAGCAAACCCCACTGTAAATTCGTTCCCCTGTTTAACTTGAGAAATCATGCCCCCCAGGCCATATAAACTAGCATCAACCGACAGACTACATTTTAAATTGGGATTAAAAGGTGTGAGAATTTGACAAGACCCCAACTCCTTCTTTAAACAGGTAAATTTTTTTTGACAAACTTCATCCCATTTGAAAATGGCTCTTTTCTTAAGTAGCCCTCTCATGTGTGCAGTTTTCATTGAAAAATTTGGAATACATTTAGAATAAAATTCACACATACCCAAAAATGAAGAGGCAAGTTCTTTTGAGGAAGGACTAGGAGCATCAACAATGGCCTGAATAAGACCCTCCCTGGCTAAAATTCCTTCTCCTGAAATTTGATGTCCTAAATACTCAATGGATTGTACAGCAAAAACACATTTGAGTTTATTTGCCACAATGCCTTTACATTCTAGCTTTCCAAAACACAAATAAGATTTTTGTCATGTGGCTCTTTACAATCTCCTGCTACTAAAATGTCATCCTGGTAAACAACTGTGTCAGTAATACCCTCTAATACCTTTTCATTATGCGTTGAAAGACGGATGCCGCCGAAATCAGAACGGCATCCTCTTGAATTGAAATGTACCTATGGGTGGCACAAATGCCATAACATGTTTGATTGCTGGGTCTAATTCAATTTGATGATAAGTCGATGCCAGATCGATTTTTGAAAAATATTTTGCACCAGCGAACTTAGACAAGATATCATCAATGCGAGGTAGAGGGTGGGAATCAACCCAAATTTTTCTATTTGCACTGCGAAAAGTCAATACAGACCCTAAGACTTCCATTTTGTTTGTGGCCACAGCCAACGGAGACAACCATAACAATGACTCAATGGGTTCAATAATCCCTGATTTACACATTTTGCGGAGTTCAACTGATAGATCATCTCTAACACTAAAAGGCACATTGCGTAACTTGTGCTTAATTGGACTTGTCCCTTATTTCACTTTATTAAAATGTTTGAACCCAGTAATACATCCTAAGTTATTTCCAAAAACTTTTGGAAACTTGCAAAACCAGGACGTAGAGGTTCCATCAACACTGTGTTCCTCCACAACGGAAACTTGTTCTTTAGGGCCTGGCCTAAGTGTAGTGCCAAGTAATCCTTGATGGTACCACACTAAAATGTTGAACCCTTTTTTTTATCTACGTACACTTTACCCTTGGTGTGTTTGTTCTTAAATACCAGAGATGTTTAAAAAAAAGATAATTCAATGTTTCTACCCTCATAAGAAACTGGACTCCTATCCTGCGGACTGAGTGGTTTTTCATTCTAGGTCTTCTCGAACAGTTCGTCTGTAATCATTGTCATACGCACCCCTGAATCAACCAAGAGATTGAGGGGTTTATTATCTACTAAGATCTCAACCACAGGATCAATACAATCTTCAGAATCATCCTTGACAACAACAACTAAATCAGATAAAGAAATAACAACCTCGCATTCTCCCTCAACTGACTTGTCATCTTCATCGTAGACCACACTCACACTTCCTTGTAATTGCATACTTTTGCAAAATGACCCTGTTTTCCACATTTGTGACATAATGCAGCCCTAGCTGGACGGATCTTAGAATTAAGAAAATGAGAAGCAAAACCACATTTACCACACACATTCTTTGAAACAATATTCTTTCTTTCATATTTGTTCGATACATAACTAGAACCTTTAGATTCATTACGTGGTTTGAACGATGATACTTGGAAATTTTTTTCTCAAACATCTTTAACAGCTCCAACCAGATTCCTGTCTGGTTTAAACTCCTTTTTTGATTTTTGAGACAATTCTTGTTGCATTGCCTGTAATGAAAGCCAGGTCTGATACCGTATGCCCCTGCGATAACATTTCACGTCAGAGCTGCTGCCATTTTCTATTGTTTTGCAAATTTCATCATTCTTTTAGGGTATTATATTTAAAACCCATCTTTTTAAAAAACAATTTTTCGCTCTACGAAGAATGCTTTACAGCTATTATGTTCTTTAAAGGATCTGGACATCTGTTTTTTCGTAGCGTCATATATACTAAAATGTACAGCTGCCAGGAAAGCCATAGTCATTTGATATATATGATCGTGTTCTCTTATTAAATTTGGCTTCCTGTCTGTAGATTTGTTTGTATATCTGTATGTACTATAAATGAATTTAGCGTGTATTAGGAGATAGACTGCGTATCATCGAAACCCTAATTCTTACTGGTCAAATCATGTTTTTAGAAAATTACATATTATGTTTATGATGGTTTTTAAATAGTCTTTGGATCTAGTAATTTTGATGAAAATTTTAGGAATTAATGTAACATATGTTTGCTTGTATGGTTTGTTTTACAAATTGTATAAAAGCTTTTGAACTGAACTGAGACAATTCAATACTTCTCCTGCACTTTTCCATCATTAGAATGAACAACAATCTGATTGCGAAAAAAGCTGCGATGTAAAGTGTTCAAACTCACATTCAGATGCAAGTATACGAAGTGCTGTAACATAAGCAACTATGCTCTCATCCTTTTCCTGTTCTCTAGTAAAAAACTTATGTCTAGCCACCACAAGACTGCTTTCTACATCAAATTGTTTATGCAACATTTTGACAGTTTGTTGAAATTCATCTAACTCATCCTCACTCTCAACTACCTCAAGAGGGGGAATATGTTCTAAAACAGCCAGCCCCTCAAATCCTAAATTGTGTTCCAAGATAAAACGTTTCCTCTATGCACTAAACCTACTCCCTCCCATTGCTCCTAAATATCTTTCAAAAGCTCTGAACCACACCTTCCACCTGATAGGTGGATCACCTGGAAGCTGTAAAAATGGGGAGGAGCTTGTACGTTCTGCATATCTAATATGTACTCTAATGAATACCCAACTATAAATTAACCATGCAAAACTACAAGAAATTGAGGTTAAATTCAAACAATATATGAGATAATAGCTGTAAAAATACCACCTAAAAAGCAAAGATCATTATGTACAGTGTAACATTTTAGTTAAAATATATCAAAAAAATATGTATTTTATAGTCTGTTCCTGGTTGTTCAAGTTGAAGATGTAATCACCAACGTAGCAGATAAATTGAATTCCTTTCCATGGCATCAATTCTGATAACTTTCTTCTAGTGACAAATGTGCATCTACTTTAAATAAGTATAAATTTAAACTGTGCTTCTCACATCTTCAACCATAAACAATACTGGTTACTCACTCGTTGTGCCCAGGAAGAATACCGTTTTTAAAAAAACTGTCCCATATACTGAAAAGGAAGAAAGTTCAATCACATGCGTGTCACAAACTGATCTGATTGCTTAACGCATGGGTGAAATCGTGACGTATCCTGCATACAGCCGAAACAACATATTTCCTTTGTCACGAATTCCCAACGTCTCATAGAATAGGAAATATGCTTGTGTCCTGGATTCACAGAGCTGACTTAGTCAACATTCAATACAGACGTCGCATTCACAGAGCTGATGTAGCGAGCAGACGCTGGATTCAGAGAGGTAACGTAGCCAACATTCAGCGCAGACGCCGCATTCACAGAGATGACGTAGAAAACATTCAGAAGAGACGTAGCTCACAATCACCAATACTACGGAGGATTCGACAATGTCATCATTCACCCATCAGCTCCGGGGGAGCAAGTAACTTCTACGCACAGCGGGAACAGCTAACGTTGACGGGGTAAGTGTCAGACTCAAGTTAGTATTCTATTGATTAAAAAATCCCATGCAGGAAGTGACAAAACATTCAAACATAGAACTCACGTTGTAGCAATAACACTCCCTCAGGGCTCAGCTCCTCCGTTCGTACAGGGACACTATTATTTCATTCTTCAATGAAAACGGAGTTCTCAGAGCTTTTCTTTCCTGAGTGTAAACCGAGTTCCCAGAGCTTCTTCACGAGTACACGAAGATCCAAGATCCCATCGGTATGTACTAAATTAAGCTTTGTGCCAATGACATCCAGACAGCACAGGATAATCCAAAACTGACAGAGAGTCGTTCAAGGGCACAAAGAAGGAGCTGCACACATGGGTGGAGGGGCTAACGGTCAGCCCTCATCGCCAATTGAAGTAATCATGAACAGGACATCAATGGAAAGAGACATGTACTTTATTGACCCTTAGCCACAGCAGCTCCCAGGAAACTGACAAGTCATCACAGATGATGAACATTCAAACATAAACATTCTGTTACTATGGGGATGACATAATGGGAACTATGTGGGAAGAGGGCTGAGATACTAGCAAGGAGAGGAAGTCTACTACAGTCTGGCATCTAGGGTTCGTCACTGGAGACTTCTGTGATCCTGTCTTACTCCCCTTTTCCCCTTGTGTTCAAAAACTGAATAATGTGTTACAGGAATCGATACTCAATTTACCAGTGGAGGATAATGCCTGAGAATAATGTGTCCCAAAGAATCATGACTAACTAATCTGTGCTGTTAATAATATGAGCAAGCAAGGGTGGGCACAGATGGCTATTACATATATTTACATTTCAATCATTCATGAGGGAATTTAGCAACAATAGTAAAATATAACCTCAGTTAGTAAAATGCCTCGACTCCTTACTTCAGGAGAATGCAAGGCTTAAAATCTATGAGGCGAAAATAACTGGAATGATGAATACCAAAAATCTCCTTAGCTTCAGGAGAATGTGGATAGCAAAACTCTGAAATAGTGCTCAATGATTTTTGTTGCAGCAGGAGAAAATGCAGATGCCCATACGTAAGCCACAGAGCCCAATAACAACCGTTCAAGGCTAGCGACATTCAAACCAGTGCGTTACAGCCTTGATTTCCAGGGAGGAGCAGTGAAGTGAACGTAGCTGGTCAAGGAACAGCAAATGTAGCCGCAGGAGAAGCAGTCCACTGAGACAGACCAACAACGTGCTGGAACAGAGTAGGAGCCCGATACGGAGAAAGCAGGGAATCGGCAACAGCAGGGAACAGGAGAGCATGACCCGGAAGTGCCTGCGAGACCCGGAAGTGAAAAAAACAGAATGAAAGAGCTCCCCATGTGGAAAAGCAATGCCGGCACCCGCAGGAGGCGGGGAGCCGGCGCGACCGTGGGGGGATTGGGGACCCACCCACAGTCCTCAACGGAGAGGGTTCGACCCCGGGGGATGGGGTCCTGGGGCTATTAGTGGCCTGGGAGGGGGGCCACGCGGCCCCCCTACTAAATTTTGTTTATTAAAAACAAACGCTGGCCCCAGGGGATGGGGTCCCCGGGGCCATAAATGGCCTGAGGAGGGGGGCACTGCAGCCTCCTCACCAGGAACCTCCAGTAGGCGCCAGGGAGCTGTGTTGCAGAGAGATGTTCAGAGGCCAAGCCCATTTTTACACCTCTCTGCAACGCAGCTCTGTGGCGCCTAATCGAGGTACCTCGTGGGCTAGTTGCACCCCAGAGACCCTCAAGTTTCAAGCAGAGTTAATCTCCCAACTTAAAATGCGCCACAGGCGCGTTTTGCACAGTGGTAAAGAGAGTGGGCGGGCCTGAGGGGACATGTGTACCAACACTCTCTGTAGCGCATTTTAAGTTGGGGAAATAATTCCTCTTCAATGTTGAGGTCCCCTGGGGGCCAACTAGCCCACTAGGTACCTCCAGTAAGCGCCACAGAGCAGAGTGTTGTAAAAAGGGGCGTGGCCGCTGAACACCTCTCTGCAACGCAGCTCCTTGGCGCATACTGGAGGTACCTGGTGGGCTAGTTGGCCCCCAGGGACCCTCAGGATTGAAGAGAAATTAACTCCCCAACTTAAAACGCACCACAGGGTGTGTTTGCAGACATGTCACCTCAGGCCCGCCCCTACTCCCTTACTTCACCATTGTGCAAGCATGCCCCCTAATGAGTTGTACATTGGGGAATTAATTCTCCTTCATTATTGAGGGCCCCTGAGGCCCAACTAGCCCACCAGGTACCTCCAGTATGCGACAGGGAGCTACGTTGCAGAGAGGTGTTCAGAGGCCACCCCCCTTTTTACACCTCTCTGCAACGCAGCTCTGTGGTACTTACTGGAGGTACCTAGTGGGCTAGTTAGACCCTAAGGACCCTCAGGATTCAAGAGGACTTTATTTCTCAAGTTTAAACGGCCACAGGGTGTGTTCACACAGTGGGAAAGAGAGGGGACGGGGCCTGAGGTGACGTGTGCAAACACGCCCTGTGGAGCATTTTTTACGTTGGGGAAATAATTCTGCTTCATTTCTGAGAGCCCCTGGGGGCTAACTAGCCCACCAGGTGCTTCCAGTAAGTGCCACTGAGCTGCGTTGCAGAGAGGTGGTCCAGGCCGTGCCCTTTTTTACACCTCTCTTCAATGCAGCTCTGTGGCACTTACTGGAGATACATAGTGGGCTAGTTGGATCCTAGGGACCCTCAGGATTCAAGGAGAGTTAATCTCCCAACTTAAAACAGCCACGGGATGTGTTTAGACATTGGGGAAAGGAGGGGACGGGCCTGAGGTGATGTGTGCAAACACGCCCTGTGGCGCATTTTAAATTGGAGAAATAGTTCACCTTCAATCCTGAGGGCCCCCGGGGGCTAACTAGCCCACCAGGTGCTTCCAGTAAGCGCCACTGCGCTGCATTGCAGAAAGGTTGTCCAGGCCATGCCCCTTTTTACACCTCTCTGCAACGCAGCTCTGTGGCGCTTACTGTAGGTATGTAGAGGGCCAGTTGGACCCTCAGGATTCAAAGGGAGTTAATCTCCTAACTTAAAACAGCCACAGGGCATGTTTACACAGTGGTAAAGGGAGGGTTCAGGACCTGAGGTGACGTGTGCAAACACGCCCTGTGGTGTGTTTTAAGTTGTGGAAACAATTCCCCTTTAATCCTGAGGGCCCCTGGGGGCCAAGTAGCCCATCAGGTTTTTCCAGTAAGCGCCACTGCGCTGCGCTGCAGAGAGTTGGACCATGCCATGCCCCTTTTTACAACTCTCTGCAACGCAGCTCTGTGGCACTTACTAGAGATACCTGGTGGGCTAGTTTGACCCAAGGGAAACTCAGGATTCAAGGGGACTTTATACCCAAAATTGAAATGGCCACAGGGCATGCTTGCACACATGTCACCCTAGGCACTCCCCTCCATTCACCATTGTGCAAATGCACCCTGTGGCACATTTTAAGAGGTAGTTTTAATCCCCCTGCCCTATTATGCAGTAGGGTCTTACAGAGGAGATCATGCTAATCACAGGGGTACCACAACCCATAGTGTTCCCTACTGTATTCTAAGTGTTTTTTTCATAGCACTGGCTCTAAGCATGGTTAGTCAGATTCAGTTACCACCAGTACCCATCTGAAAAAGTTGTGGGCACAGGAGGACTTGCTGCTCCTCTGTTGCTTCTTTCTGCACATCTCTTCTTCCTGCACTTTTCTTCATTTTTGTGGCCTTCTGTTGCTTCTTTCTGAATTTCTTTTTTTTTATTTCTGTGCGTTTTTTCTTCTTTGTTCACATGTCCTACCTCTGTAGGCATAGTTAGAAATTAGCATTTAAAAAACCTTTGTAATTCACTGAAAAAAACATAGGTTTCAGGCACTTTATAGTTAGAAATTAGCATTTAAAAAACATTAGAAATTCACTTAAAAAACCATAGGTTGCAGAGGCGTTATAGTTAGTTGGACATTTCACTTGTTCAAAACCAGTGAAATTCCCCCGTTATAGGTATTTCAGCCAACTATAACTTGCGCGCCCACAATGCACTGATGATGACGTCACATAATACATCACTCATGACATGGTCAGTGACATCACTCATGACATCACTGATGAAATCTCAAATGACACCACTGATGACATCATCCTTGTGATAGAGTGGCAGACCTCCTCTCACCCTAATATAACCTTTGATACACACACTCAAAAATAAAAATTAACATTTTCAAAGCAATGGACATACCAATAACACTTACAATGCACCTATTCAGTAATTCCAACATCTGAACACACATCCACTCATTCACCAACAGTCCTTTACAGTCCCTCATACATGTACTCACTCATCATATGTACTCATACACCTATACATCCTGTTACACACCGACACTATTCCATAGTTACTCGCACACATAGTCAAGTATCAAACATCAATTTACTTACATAAACAGTTATACACACACCACCACACTTACTTCTAGAGAAACCTACACATACTTACTCTCTTAAGCAATCACTTATAGAAACACATTCTAATTTATACAGGAACTCTTCCAATCTTTCACTCTCACATATACTCAATTATACACTCAAATGCTCACATATACTAGTTTAAAACATATGTAGTTACTCATAAAGACACTATTGAGACAGTCATTCATTCACCAACACACCCATACACACAGTCATCCACACATACAGTCCTGCACACATACTGTTTTCAATACATACAAACAGTAACTCACTTATTCATGCATCTATGTACTAATAACCCTCAGCGAACCACACAGACACTCAGACACTCATACTGATTCTCAAAAAACAACGAATAACCCATATCCTCATAGATGCTATTAAACATTCCTCCCCAGTGCTGCACTGTCCATTGGAACTAGTGCTGAATGGACGTCCAATGATCGTGCGCAGCACTGGGGAGGTAGTGCTGCCGTCGGCCAATGCACCGAGGCAGCACTTTAGGGGATATAGACACTCATATTGCTACTCATTTATTTATTTATTTATTTTTTAAACTTGTAAGGCGCAACAGCTACCCAAGAAGGGTTTCCCGGCGCGGAGACACAGCATAAAGGTAGCAGGGGATTTCTGGTTATTCAAGTTATTGTTCGAATAGCCAGGTCTTGACGTGCTTTCTGAACCTAGCATGATTTTCCTCATTTCAAATGTAGAGAGGAAGTGCGTTCCAGAGGGATGGTTCTAGGTGGGCAAAGGATCTGCCTCCCATTCTTGCAAGTTTGAACCTTGGTACGCAGAAGTTGGCGGCTGATTGCGACCGAAGGTTTCGCTTGGGAGTGTAAGGATGGGCCATAGCTGAAAGGTATTTGGGTGCAATACCTGCTTTGATTCTGAACATATAGTTCAGGGCTTTGAATCGGATTCTGCTTTCTACCCTGAGCCAGTGGAGCTCACAACGGTAGCTCGAGACTCCGGAATTTTTGGGGATTCTGCACAGTAGTCTAACAGCTGAGTTTTGGACAAGCTGCAGCCGACTAACTACCGCTTTGTTGGAACCAAGGTACAGAATGTTACCGTAGTCAAGCCGTGATGTTATGAGGGCATTGACTACAGTTTTTTGAGTGGAGGAGGGCAGCATCCAAAGGATTTTCCTCAGCCATTTGATGATGGTAAGGGATAGGCCGACAACTTTGCTGGCCTGTAGTTTCATGGAGAGGGTTGGGCCAGTGTGAGGGGTTCCAAAGATCTCGTTGTTTCCCTAGAAGAAGAATCTCCGTTTTGTCTCCATTTAGCTTTAATTGATTTCTTGTCATCCAATTTAGGATGTTTTGAAGCCCTAATTTGAGGAGAGACGGGGATGAGGGACCGGATTCAGATAGGGAGAAAATAATTTGGGAATCGTCGGCGTAGGTCATGAGGGTGAGTCCAGATCTTTCCGCTAGGTCGGCCAGGGGTCTGAGGTAGAGGTTAAAAAACAGGAGGGGCTTTAAAAGTGTCGGAGCAGGCCGAAGAGGATGTTATTTGGAATGTCCGTTGAGCCAGGAAGGACCAGATCCATTCGAGAGCTTTCCCACGGACGCTGTTTCTGTTTAGCGCTTTAATGAGTGTTTCGTGGGATATGGTGTCAAAGGCCGTGCTCAGGTCTAGGAGCATGAGCGCTACCGTTTGACCATTATCAAGGAGTTTCCGGATGTGTTCCATGACCCCTAGAAGAGTAGTTTCTGTCGAGAAACCAGCACGGAAACCCGATTGCGAAGGATGCAGGAGCAAATTGTTTTCAGCAAAGGTGGATAAGACCGAGTGGACGTGTCTCTCTAAGCATTTGGAGAAGGCAGGGAGCAGAGATATAGGTCTGGAGTTTGCTAGGATTTCCGGATTTGCTGTGGGCTTTTTTAGCAATGGAGTTATCATGGCGTGTTTCCAGAGGGCCGGGACTTTGGAAAGTTCTAGCGAGGAGTTAAGCATATCTACGATGATTTCCAGGGAGCGATCGTCCAATTGTTTGAGTACTTTGATGGGAATCGGGTCCCGGGGGTAGCCGGATTTAATGGTCTTAAAGATGGTCTTCAGTATGTTAACCGTGATGGCAGGCCAGAATTCCAAGGTATTCTCAATGGAGGGAGCGTAGTCCGTGTCAGCCAAAGGGGATAGGTCATCATTATTGTTAGTTTTAATGTCCCTGATGATTTTCTCGATTTTGTCGGTAAAGAAACAGGCTAGATCTTGGCATTGCTGAGTATTAAGAGGGGGAGCCGTGGCTGTGGTTAGTGCACCCGCAAGTTCTTTGACCTTGTTAAACAGAGTTTTAGGCTTATTAGTAGCTTCCATGATGGTGTTCGAAACAAACAAGGCTCGCGCTTTCGCGCAAGCAGTGTGGCATAAATTGCGTTTGGTAAGTCTTTTTTATGTCAGGAGCGTAGTCCTTACGCTATTGACGCTCGAGTGCCTTGCATTTCGATTTTTCAATTTTCAGAAGGTCGTTAAACCATGGGGCAGGGTGACGGTGTCTGTTTCCTTTGGTATGAGGTGTGGGTAAGCAGTAGTCAGCGGCGTCACTAAGCCATGGTTGAGTAGCTACTGCTAAGCTTTTCATGTTGTGATCTTTTCTAGGTGGGTTTTCATGGAGTGCTGAATTTAGTTTTGCCATGTCAAGTAATTTCCAGTTTTTCCTGGAAGTAGCTGGAAAAACTGGTTGCTTGGTGGTGACAGGTGGGAGCTTGAGGTTGAATTTTATTAAGTGGTGGTCAGACCAACAAATGGGGGTGGTGTCATGCCATTTTAAGTCGTTGATATTAGTAATGATAGGGTCGAGCAGATGGCCCGCTTTGTGGGTGGGCCCAGAGTTGACTAAAGTCAGGTTAAGAGCCGTCAGATCATCTAGCAAGTTAGAGCAAGAGGGGGTGGATGGGTCGTCAAGATGCAAGTTGAGGTCTCCGATTAGTGAGAAGTCTTTGGAGGCTATGTAATTCGGAGTGATGTGATTGGCTCGGTTTGACGCCCATTGGGATGAGTTGCCGGGGAGCCGGTATATCAGTAGGCCGGACATCGTAAAGTTCGGGTTCAACGATATTTTTAAAAAGCTGGCTACGCAGTCAGGGATGTCGACTGGGTCTAAAGTACATTTCAGATCTCTATTGAAGATGATTGCAATTCCACCTCCTAGTTGGTTAGATCTATCTATCCTAGCGATTGCATAGTTGGCGGGGAGGGCAGTAGCAACGTCCGGGCCAGCACTCTCGTGTAGCCACGTTTCTGTCAGGAAGGGGGTGCTTGGTTTGTCTTCCAGTAGGAGATTAAAGATATCTAATTTGTGTTTCGGTAGTGAGCGGCAGTTGGTGCTGTAGAATAAGTATTCTTGTGCCTTGACATTACGGGGCTGTTTGCGTTTCCTATGCCTCCTCCTGGAGTCAGGATGAGGTTGGCATATGGTAAGGGTAAGGTTGCAGTTTAGGCAGGAAGTAACTCCTGTCTTGTGGAGTTCAAGCATTTTACACCTAGTGTTAGTGGTCGGGCGTAGCGCTTTAAGCTGACTAGGGGATCTTACCAGCCTTTTGTGAGTAGGTGGAGCATAGCCTTTTGCCCCGTGCCCCGTCCTGGCCCGGACGGGCACAGACGGGCTAGTCTTTGGCGTGTCTTCGGCGCGTGGACTCCGCGGACGCTGCGCATCTCCACTGCGCGTATTAGGGGGCATCTGGTTTATGTAGAGGATGGGCTAGCATTCAGCTCTGCCTCCACAACACTCGCTCAATCAGTGCCAGCACCGGGAGGGAACCCGGAAGAAGGTACTGCCCTGCATCCTCCACAACAAACAAGCCTAGCGCTTGTGGTGGACCGGGGTTGCAGGGGCGGCAGAGTGCAGCGATAAAATTCACAAGACGTGAAGGTGAGTGAAAATTAAAGTGTGGCAATAGAACAGATTGCTTCAGTGAAATTATTAAAATCAACCCCACAAGAAGCGATTAAAAAGTAGTTAACTCTCCAGAGTTACTGTCATCCTTGCAATTCACAATCAATCACAACAGGATTATTTTAAAAAGGTTTCGAAATACGTTTCACTTCAATCGCGCTGCAGTCAATCATGCGCGTGTCATCAGGGCGAAGGAATGATTTCAATGGGTTTATGTAGAGGACGGGCTAGCATCCAGCTCCGCCTCCAAAACACTCGCCCAATCAGTGCCAGCATCGGGAGGGAACCCGGAAGAAGGTACCCCGCTGCACCCTCCACAACAAACAAGCCTTACGCTTGCGGTGGACCGGGGTTGCAGGGGCGACAGAGTGCAGCAATAAAATTCACAAAACGTGAAGGTGAGTGAAAATTAAAGTGTGGCAATAGAACAGATTGCTTCAGTGAAATTATTAAAATCAACCCCACAGGAAGCGATTAAAAAGTAGTTAACTCTCCAGAGTTACTGTCATCCGTGCCATTCACAATCAATCACAACAGGATTATTTTAAAAAGGTTTCGAAATACGTTTCACTTCAATCGCGCTGCAGTCAATCATGCGCGTGTCATCAGGGCGAAGGAATGATTTCAATGGGTTTATGTAGAGGACGGGCTAGCATTCAGCTCCGCCTCCACAACACTCGCCCAATCAGTGCCAGCATCGGGAGGGAACCCGGAAGAAGGTACCGCCCTGCACCCTCCACAACAAACAAGCCTAGCGCTTGCGGTGGACCGGGGTTGCAGGGGCGACAGAGTGCAGCAATAAAATTCACAAAACGTGAAGGTGAGTGAAAATTAAAGTGTGGCAATAGAACAGATTGCTTCAGTGAAATTATTAAAATCAACCCCACAGGAAGCGATTAAAAAGTAGTTAACTCTCCAGAGTTACTGTCATCCGTGCAATTCACAATCAATCACAACAGGATTATTTTAAAAAGGTTTCGAAATACGTTTCACTTCAATCACGCTGCAGTCAATCATGCGCGTGTCATCAAGGCGAAGGAATGATTTCAATGAGTTTATGTAGAGGACGGGCTAGCATTCAGCTCCGCCTCCACAACTCTCGCCCAATCAGTGCCAGTACTGGGAGGGAACCCGGAAGAAGGTACCGCCCTGCACCCTCCACAACAAACAAGCCTAGCGCTTGCGGTGGACCGGGGTTGCAGGGGCGATAGAGTGCAGTGATAAAATTCACAAGACGTGAAGGTGAGTGAAAATTAAAGTGTGGCAATAGAACAGATTGCTTCAGTGAAATTATTAAAATCCACCTCACAGGAAGCGATTAAAAAGTAGTTAACTCTCCAGAGTTACTGTCATCCGTGCAATTCACAATCAATCCCAACAGGATTATTTTAAAAAGGTTTCGAAATACGTTCAACTTCAATCGCGCTGCAGTCAATCATGCATTCATTTATAAACAAAGTGAGAGACAGATACAGATATTTACAAATTTAAACATTACTCACTAACCCATGTATTCACTGAGATACACTTAATCAGTCAGTTATACAATCAAGTTTACAAACAAAAACATCCATTTGGACACTTATATACCCATTTATTCTTCCATCGACCTTGAGATATACATACATAAAACATTTAATTTTCTGAAGAACAGACATTCCCTGGATGATGTTATCAGTGATGTCATTTGAGATGTCATCAGTGATGTCATGAATGATGTCACTGACCATGTCATGAGTGATGTAATTTGTGATGTCATCAGCAGTGCATTGCGGGCGCGTGAGTTATAGTTAGCTGAACTAACTATAACGGGGGAATTTCTCTAGTTTTGTACAAGTGAAACGCCCAACTAACTATAACATCCCTGAAACTCATGTTTTTTTCACTGAATTTATATATATATATATCTATATATATATATATATAGATATATATATATATATGTATGTATATATATATGTATGTGTATGTATTACCTACTGGCGATAGCCAGTAGGTATATATAGTTAGGATTTTTTCTCTATGGAACTTTTGAAAATTCTATGTCTAATAACTTTGGTGTTTGTGGACGGAATCGGCTGACATTTTCAGGAAAATGGCACATTTTGTTTCTGAGCAGCCCCTGAAAATTTGGGGGGGTTCCGTCAAGGGGGGGACGAGAAAAAAGGGGGGTCCCAAAACGCGTTTTTCCCATTCATTTTTCCATAGGGCCTTTGGCCTCACTTTTAGCTCGAACGGCTGAATGGATTTGCACGAAACTTGGCAAAATTGTAGGGACTGTTAGCCCGATGTGCCTTTGCTGGGTTGGATTTTGAGAAATTAACATTTTAAAAAACAGATATATCTGTGACAGCGTCCTAGATAGCGCTCCAGATCGCGTACTTTTCGCGTAACTGAGCTTTGCAAAGCGAAGCTGATTGGCTCTCCGGTGTCTGTCAACATTCTAAACAGTCCGGTGCGGCCGCCATCTTGTCTCTCTGTAGGATCGAGAGACAAGAGGAGGAGAAAAACGAAGGGGGAATTTAATGAAAGGGGGCTAGATAGACCCCTCTTGACCCCCTAGGAATGATGTTGGGGTTATTAAAGGGTCCCGTGGGGCAAATAATAAAAATTAGATTTTTCGCGGTAGAAGCGCTTCTCGGTTCGCGAACCGGGTCGCAAACTGGTAGCGAAACGTGAATTCGCCATTTTGTGTTTCGATTTCATTAAATTACTAGGTATAAGGGGGTACGGGAGATGTATCCTGACCCCTTATGTTTTCTGAGGGTGGCTCATATGTTGATACATGTCTTCCAGTGGCTGTGCGTGAGCGTTTTTTTTTTTTTTGCTGCGTGACGTCTGTTAACGTTCGATTCGATGGAAATCAGGAACTGTTGACCGCTATTTTGTCACTGCGAGTGAATATTTTATTAAAAATAATTGTTATAAATTAATCCTTATTGATAAATATTGTCTGCGCCATCTTGCCTTTTTTGCAATGCCACACTTTTGTTGAGCACGGCAGCCATTTTAGATGCCTTGACCAGACCCACTCTCTGCACGCCGCCGATCCTCACCATGGCTCCCCACCCTCGCAAGCATCTCCCCCACGCACTGGTCACCCCCGCTCTCTCTCTCATGCATGGGCCAGAAACCTCCTCCCATGTGCGCTGTTCTTCTCTGAGAATCACACCCTGTGCCAGCCCGACACCTCCCTTTCACCCTCTTCACTACCGCACCCTCTGACACTCCTCTAGGTATAAGGGGGTATGGGAGACGTATTCTTCTGACCCCTTATGTTTTCTGAGGGTGGCTGAGGAGGCTCATATATGTTGATACATGTCTTCCAGCGGCTGTGCGTGAGCGTTTTTTTTTTTTTGCTGCGTGACGTCTGTTAACGTTTGATTCGATGGAAATCAGGAACTGTTGACCGCCATTTTGTCACTGCGAGTAAATATTTTGTAAAAAATAATTGTTATAAATTAATCCTTATTGATAAACATTGTCTGCGCCATCTTGTCTTTTTTGCAATGCCACACTTTTGTTGAGCACGGCAGCCATTTTAGGTGCCTTGACCAGACCCACTCTCTGCATGCCGCCGATCCTCAGCATGGCTCCTCACCCTCGCAAGCATCTCCCCCACGCACTGGTCACCCCCGCTCTCTCTCTCATGCATGGGCCAGAAACCTCCTCCCATGTGCGCTGCTCTTCCCTGAGAATCACACCCTGTGCCCGCCCGACACCACCCTTTCACCCTATTCACTACCGCACCCTCTGGCACTCCTCTTCCTCTGTGTCCGATTGTCCAGGCCGGTCCCAGGCAATCACCTAGCCCTGCAGATGTAGTTTATGGCCCAAGCTGTAGAGAATCACCCCTCTTCAAAGGAGTTACAGTAGATCAAGGCCCCCACCCGATGAGATCCGTCACACCACACGCGTTCCTACTATCTGATAACCATCCTGTATTGTGCTTGGGGAGGGGATTTTCACTGTGAGGGTGTGTGGGACTGAGCCTGAAGCAGAAGATTCCAGGGATGCCTCTTTGTACATCAAGGTTTTTACAATTATGTGTCACATTAAAAAAAAATAGCACTCCAACAAAGTAGTAGGATTTTAACACTTTAATAACTTATAAATATATAGAACGCAACAAAAACAGTAAATACATTTAAACGTTTTTTTTGAAAAAAGAAGCAACAATGGTCAGTAGCTGTGTTTTGTGCGAATAGTCCCAAGGCAGCACAACGTGCTGAGTTCTGGACGGCACCCAGGTGATGTTACCTGGGTGCTGCACTGGTTTTTGGTATCCTACAATGCAGATCCGAAAAACGGCTTGGGTCGTCCCGGGGGGTGCGCGGGGAGGCCTCGTCAGTAGCGGTCTGTTGTGCGAATAGTCCCAAGGCAGCAGAACGCGCTGAGATGTGGATGGCACCAAGGTGATGTCCAGTAAGTTGTCGTACTGGTTTTGGCATCCTACAATGCTGCTCCGAAAAACGACGTGGGGTGCCCCGGGGGGGAGGGGGGGGAAGGCGGCGTGAACGGGCCTCCCCAGGTGGAGGCTCGTCTGCTGTACTGGGGCGCCCCTTTACCGTTTCAGTTGCCATTCCGCCCGCTTTTGCTACACTGTGCCTCATCCTCCATTCAGCTGTTTATCACCCGCTCTTACGGCTACAGCGTCTCGCTCACCATGTAGTTGAGTTGCGCCCACTCTTGCGGTGCAGCGATAGGCGGCTGCCACAGGACTCTTAAAATGGCGGACGGCTCTTCGGATTTGGGCCTGGTCCACTAAAATGGCCCTGGGACACCTTGGAACTCGGACGTCCCCTGAGCCTTGAAGATTTTACAAAAGTCTTGGGGGCCCCCGACTCCTGCAGGCTTCCGGTGGGGAGCGGCTGCCATGATTGCTCGCGGAATGACCACGACGGAGCCACGAGATGGTGGTGCTCTCAGGCTGACGCCAGCTTCAGTCTGAAACATCTAGAAACAAGGTGGGTCTTTCATCGTTTGGGAAAAAAAATGTTTTAATCCAATGAAAAGTGTTATTTTTAGGTCATATGATCAAGCCTTCCATCATTAGGAAACCAAATGTAAAATGAACCAATGAAAAGTTTTATAAAGAAGTCACATGACCTGTTATGCTTACGTTACGCGCTGCTATAAAAAGCGTAGAAAATCCGTTAGCACGTGAGGCGGCGTCAGTAGCGGACCGATGTGCGAATAGGCCGAAGGCAGCACAACGCGCCAAGATCCGGATGGCACCGAGGTGGTGTCCAGCAAGTTGCCGCACTGGTGTGGCCATCCTACAATGCTGCGCCGAAAGTCGGCGTGGGGCGCCCCATTGGCCGGTGAGGTCGCGTCAGTCAGTGGGGGCTGTTTCAGGATCTGACTGCATTGGAAAGCAATGTGATGCTGTGCGTCGCCCCCAAGATGGAGGCTCCTCGGCTGCAGTGGGGCGCCCCTTGGTGTTTCACTCGCTATCCAGCTGAGTTGCGTCCGCACTTGCGGCTACAGTAGGCCGAAGGAAGCACAACGCGCCGAGATCTGGATGGCACCGAGGTGGTGTCTAGCAAGTTGCCGCACTGGTGTGGCCATCCTACAATGCTGCGCCGAAAGTCGGCGTGGGGTGTCCCGTTGGCCTATGAGGTGGTGTCAGTAGCGGACCAATGTGTGAATAGGTAGGAACCAGCACAAGGCGCCAAGATTCGGATGGCACGGAGGTGGTGTCATAGTTGAGAGTTCTGAGCAGCGCTTGTAACACTGTCTGAAGCTTATTTTCACCTGCTGCAGCTTCACCATTGCGGAACTTTTTTCCTTTTCCTTTCTGCATCTTGTCCCGCAATCCGTTTGACCTGAAGACACGACCAGGTCCCTGAATGTGTGCAGGGGGACGCTATTGATAGAATCAAAATGGCGGCTTCACACAAAGCTGACTCAAGCGTTGCTGCTGATGCTATACAGACAAATACTGGTTTTCAGTTTGTACATTCTTCAGGATTTTTCAACCCAAGGCTGGTTGAGAGTTTGTAGAACAATGGCTTCAGATCTTGCCCTCCCCTCTTTTGACTGTTGGTTCTTGTTGCCTATCTCTTTTGTTGTCATTTAACTGAACCTTTTTTGACTGCCGAAAGGGGTTCTGGTCCGACCGCTGGTTGGTGGAGACATTTTGACTATATCCTGGACCTGCCCGGCCTCGCCCAAAATGGCGCCGGTATAAATGGGACTCGTAACTCCTTGTTGTGTATTGGTTGCACAACCTTGATGTCACGAGATACGTATGCAGTTTTGAAGCACATGGCGGGCGGGGACGAGAATTGATTGAATATTTCGACATCCCTATTGATATTAAGTTCTGATGTGTTATTGATTACTGTACTATTGAAAGTTCGAATTAACGTCACCCATGGTACTTGCCCGCAAATGTATATCTAGATAATTTTATTGTAAGTGGCCCTGTCGTATTTTAATTACAAAATGTACGTCCACCGATTCCGCAACTGTTAGACACCTTAGTTCTTGCAACCTAATGGCCCGCTCGTTGCGTTCCTCTACAGTGTAAATGTCTCCTCATCATATACGATTCCAGTTTGCTCCGTGGCCGGCCCACGTGGTTATAGGCCCGTATTTGTATACTGATATTTTCACAATAAAGGTTTTTAAAACAAAACATGGTAGTAGTATTTACATTGGTAAAGTTTTTAATTTTAGTCACTGTTTTCGAATCAGTAAAAGGCAAGTGAAATAAAGCAGTCCAATTACATGACGGATAAAAGGTATAATACGCAGGAACGCAGTAAAGATAAATGGTCAAGGGCTGTTGTGTTTTTTACTCCTGCAACATAAAGTGGTCGATAAGAATCTGATATTCAGGCGTATCGGCGACTAAGACAGCAGGCCGAGCATCTTTTGCTCAACGGCTCCGTCATGGGACGAAGAAACGCCCTTTTTCTAGAAAAAGGAATATATTTTACTTGCAGGACAGTTGTAAATTTTCTGGGAAAGTACATTAGCCTGGAACATTATAACATATATGTTTAAGAAAAAATAATGTTTGAAAGCAATAAAAAGCGTAATTTTTAGGTCATATGACCAAGCCTTTCATCATTAGAATAACAAAAGTAAAATGAACCAATGAAAAGTTTTAATAACAAGTCACATGACCTGTTATGCTTATGTTACGCGCTGCGCGCCGCGCCCCGTATCGCTTTCTGGAAGCTGCGCTTCGTGCACCGGAGCACTTCCGGGTGCGCTAACGCGGCGTGTCATATAACGCATTACGCGACAACGTAGGTCCAGAATATAGTCAAAATGTCTCCACCAACCAGCGGTCGGAACACAACCCCTTTCAGCAGTCCAAAAAGTTCTGTAAAATGACAACAGAAGGGACAGGCAACAAGAACCATCAGTCAAAGAGGGGAGGGCAAGTTCTTCCCTACCGGGTCACGTTGGGGCGCTACTGGAACTGATCTTATTGGTAGTCTACAGTGTTTCTGGATGTTTCAGACTGAAGCTGGCGTTAGCATGAGAGCACCACCATCTCGTATCTCAGTCGTGGCCATTCCACGAGCAATCATTGCAGCCGCTCCCCACCAGAAGCCTGCGGGAGTCGGGGGCCCCCAAGACTTTTGTAGAATCTTCAAGGCTCAGTGGACGCTTTCGAGAATGGGGCCCAAGCCCTAGCAGACAAGCGTCCGAGTTCTAAGGTGTCCCATGGCCATTTTAGTGGACCACGCCCAAATCTGAAGAGCCGGCCGCTATTTTGAGAGTCCTGTGGCAGCCGCCTATAGCTGCATCGCAAGAGCGGGAGCAACTCAACTACATGGTGAGCGAGACGCTGTAGTCGCAAGAGCGGGTGGTAAACAGCTGAATGGCGGAAGAGGCACAGTGTAGCAAAAGCGGGCGGAATGGCAACTGAAACGGTAAAGGGGCACCCTACTACAGCGTGTCTTCAGGTCAAACGGATTGTGGGATAAGGTCCAGAATGGAAGAGTCATCAAAAGGCAAAAAGTTCCGCCGGACCCCGGGAGCCGGCCGCCTATGTCGGGGGCGATCTTAGGCCACGCTAGGGCAACACGACTTGGGGAGGGGGCAGGAGTCAAGCGCACCCTCCCAGTCCGCGCCACCACACCGTATGTTGAAAATCTGAAGCCATCGTTCTACAAACTCTCAACCAGCCTTGGATGAAAAATCTTGAAGAATGTACAAACTGAAAACCAGTTTTTGTTTGCATAGCATCAGCAGCAACGCTTGCTATCAGAGTGCATGAGTTTCATGCTCGATCGATTGAGCTAGCCGGATCAGGCAACAAAAAGTATAAAATAGTTATGTAAATAGTTATTTAATGAAATGTTTTACCCTGTTACTTTGCTGGTGTGTTGTATATATTTATAATATTTGCATAAAGTTTATCGTTATTTTTGGGCGGGGTGGGTGGCGGAGCCGAGCTGTCTTGCAGCCATCATGGTGTGGAGCTCAGTTCATCTCACTAGTTTCGTATTTCTCATGAAGGGTTGTTCCTAATGTTTCTATTTTAGCGAGGTCAAAAAGCGATCCCATTAGTGGCCTACTGATTTTGCTCGATTATTTTTTTTTTTTACACGATTTTTCACTATCTGCAAAGACTAAACAGAGTATTGCGACTTTGTGCTTGTTAGTAAATAGAGAATGAACCAAAGAGAATCAATTCTAAAATAGTAAATGCTTGGATAACAATCAATCAAATGGAGAGACAAGCAGGCACGACGGATTACAACGGGGGCAAAGGCCTGCGTTAACTGCCCTTCACTATCTGCAAAGAGAGAGTACTTCTAAGAGAAAAGAGGGGGGGGCAGCGTTCAAAGCACATCAGCGTGCATAAACACGAAAATGTTTTTACCTATCACGTACTTGACATTTGACAGCTTTTGATATTTGCTATTAAAAAACCATTGAAATTCACTGAAAAAACCATAGGTTTTAGCCCATATATAGTTAGGGATTAGCATTTACAAAACCTTAATTTACTCGCACAAAACCATAGAAATTCGCATATATAGTTAGATGCAATAACTATATATCGCGCACCCGCAATCCACTGCTGATCATGTCACATATTACATCATTCATGACATGGTCAGTGACATCACTGATGACATCGCTGATGACATCTCAAATGACATCACTGATGACATCACTGATGACATCACTGATGACATCTCATTTGGCATTACTGATCACATCACTGATGACATCATTCATGTGATAATACGATGAACCTCTTCAGACTCTAATATAACCTTAGATACACTCAATGTAAACAGACACTCAAAGACTGTCACTCATCCATGGAGTTACTCATACACCTAGTCAGTCATGCAAAGAATCAATCACACCTCCATTTCCTCAACTATACAGTTATACACACCTTACTTATTCAAACATATACTAACACATATTTACTCTCTTATACAATCCCTGATACAAATTCACAATGATCCATACAGCCACTCACACATTCACTGGCTCTTATGCACAGTTATTTACTTATGTCAACTCTCACATGTACTGTGTTTTACATATGTACTTACTTTGACATGTAGCACTGAATATCCATTCACTCACCAATACACTCATGCACACAGTCAACCGCCCATACAGCTGTTTCCACATGCACTTTTGAACCCATACATCTAGTGAATCAACTGCTCACACATCTATGCACAGAGTCATACACCTCCCAGCCACCCACACACACACTCAGTCTCCCATAAAAATACTTGGGCAACCAATCAATAACCCATATAGTTACTCATATAGCTACTGATCAACACATGCAGCAGTTTACAGAACAACAGACATAATGGTGCACAAATTAAGACAGTTTAGTCACTAACCCATGCACTCAGTGAGACACATTTAATCACTCACTCATACAGTCAGTCATGCACCTACTAAATCCTTCATCCAGACACTTATACATCCAGTCATTCTTCAATATGTAAGACATATTTTAACTTTACAGAAACATACAGTCACTGGATGTTGTCATCAGTGATGTCATCAGTGATGTCATTTGAGATGTCATCAGTGATGTCATCAGTGATGTCACTGACCATGTCATGAATGATGTAATATGTGACATGATCAGCAGTGGATTGCGGGTGCGCAATATATAGTTATTGCATCTAACTATATATGCGAATTTCTATGGTTTTGTGCGAGTAAATTAAGGTTTTGTAAATGCTAATCCCTAACTATATATGGGCTAAAACCTATGGTTTTTTCAGTGAATATATATATATATATATATATATATATATATATATATATATATATATATATATATATATATATATATATATATATGTATGTGTATGTATATATATATATATATATATATATATATATATATATATATATATATATATATATATGTATATATATGCATGTGTATGTATATATATATATATATATATATATATATATATATATATATATATATATATATGTATCTGTATGTATATATATGTACATATATATATATAACCTACTGGCAGTCGCCAGTAGGTAGTTATAGTTAGGATTTATTTCAATGTTAAATCTCAAAATTCTATTTGGAATAACTTTGGCGCCGGTTGACGAATCTGCCTGAAAATTTCCTCAAAATGGCCTCGCGGTGCCCCGGTCCTTCCCTGAAAGTTTGGGGGGGATTTGTCAAGCGGGGGATGAGATAAAAGCGGGGTCCCCAAACGCGTTTTCCCCATGTTAATTTCCACAGGGCGGTCGCCCTCACTTTTAGCCCGAACGGCTGAATGGATTTCCACGAAACTTGGCAAAATTGTAGGGACTGGTAGCCCGATGTGCCTTTGCTATGTCTCAAGATATGTGCTCCAGTGGATATTTAGTAATTTAGGTTCAAAAAAATATATATATCTATAGCTGCGCCCCGGTACGCGTACCGGGCGCGCCACGCGACTTGCGCACGGAAAGCTGATTGGCTGTCGGGTGTCTGTAAACATTCTAAACAGTCCGGAGCGGCCGCCATCTTGTGTCTCGGTAGGATCGAGACATGAGAGGTGGCCAAAACAAAGGGGGAAATGACCATAAGGGGGCAGAGTAGACCCTACCTGACCCCCTAGGTTTGATGTGGGGGCTTTAAAAGGGCCCCGCGGGGCCAAAAAAACGTATTTTTTTTTTCGATTGTTTGCGGGGGGAGCGCCCGGTACGCGCACCGGGAATCGGACCGGGGAGCATACTATGGGGAAAAATGAATGATAGACTTTTCAAATATTGTATGTTTATTAATTGTTCTTCTTTTTTTTTTATGAATATTTCAATAAACTTTATTAGGATGAATAGCCTACTCCAGAAAAACTCTGGGCTCCATTTCTCACGGCTCACTAGTGATTTGCACATCCCGCTAGTCCGCCAGATTATTGCACTTGGGGAAAGGGTGTCAGGCATGTTTATTTTTATGCCATGTGCACTGGAGCTCCCAGCCAAAACGTCAAGAAAAAACAACTTGGAAAATGTTATGCATGTTCATGTGCACATGCGTTTTTGGGGAAATGCATGTGTACTTCAATGTAAAATCATGCTGGAAAATTAAACATGGTTAACAAGTAATCAGTGGTTAAGCATTCATTTACAAGTCTTCCACCAAGTAGTGTTTTTCCTTAAAATTTACAATTCAGTTAGTGAAAGACTACTAGTCATTTAGACCCTGAAAATCATAGACAACAAAAGCAAACCTGAAAGTGTGAAGAGGTATTAAAGCAACATTTTAACCTTTTCGTGAACCGTTACAGTGATCTCCCATCGTACCTAGATTCAGAAACATTTCTTCCCTCCCAGCCAAATGGTAGATTCTTGCAAGAGGTGAGATTAAGGTCATATTACCGCCTACGAGGAGGCTGAAAACTGGATGTTCTGTGTTCCTTACGGTCAAACTTATCATGCACTTCCAGGAAGCATCGCTGGCAATAGAGGTCTTCATCACAGCCATGGCATCGAAGAGTAGCATTGTTGTTACAAATGCAGCACCATGGCAGTTCCTCTTCATCACTGTCCATTGCCTTGGTCAAATGAACAGATTTTTTTGTCAAAACTCCAGTGGGCTGGACGGGGGCCTTCGCTTTTGTCCTTCTGGAAGGGTTCTGTTTTGCAGGATCTGATATGCTGGTGTTATCTGCTGGGATATTGAAGCCACTAGCTTCATCCAGATTCGCTTCCTCAGTAAGCTGTTTAAGTAGTCTTTGAATGGCTGCTTCTTCCATTTCATCATCACTATCTGGCAGCTTATAGTCATCTATGGTTACATCATCAGGGTTTTGACCTCGGAGAATTGCTAGTCTCTTTCCAATTTCTAGGATCTTCTCATCCCTGGTGTTTTCATTCTTCAGTTCCGCAGCAGCCTCAGCTAGTAATCTTTCTTTCTCCTCCTGTAGCTGCTCTGGATCTAGGTCCATAGTAAAGCTTTTGCAATCGTCATTCCCACCTGCTTGGCTAAGATCTTTCATGGTTGGAACTGCGGCACCATCAGGCTTAGCGGCTGGTTCAAATCTCCCATCAATGGCCACCTCCTCTGTCAGCTGTGTTAAAAGGTCTGCAGCCTTTTGTGCTTCAGTTCTAGTATCTGGTGGCTGGTGCACCGGTTTAGGAACTTTCGATGGAGGAATTACCCCCTGTAATGCAGCAAGCCTGTTTTCCATTTCCTCAGTGGTGGGAATAGGTTTTAGAGGGTCATTTCTGAGGGCGGCAAGCCTGGATTCTATCTCTGCATCAGACACAGCTATTTTGGGTTTGGTTTCCTCTTTCAATCTTTCCAGCCTCTCCGCAATAGCTCTGTCTTCTTTGCTAAGGCCTTTATATCTTGAATCCTGTATTCCAGGGGCTCTCACTGGACCAGACAGCGGACCACTTGGCAGATTTTGCTTAGCTTCTAAGGCAGCCACCCGTTTTTTATAGTTCGCTGGTGGAGACCATTTCGCCGTATTGTTCTTTTGAGACACTCCTCCAGTTAGCTCAATGTGACACTGTTTGCACACTTTCTGCTGGGTGTTCCCACAGCGAGGAACAACTGCACTAAACCCAATACATCCAGAACAAAATGACTTGCCACAGTTCTTGCACCCACACTCTTTCTTGAAGACAGTAAACTTTGAGGCACAACCATAGCATCTTCTGTCCATGATGACAGGTAAAGGTGTTATGCACCACAACGTACAAACATAGATGTACAATATGTCATGGGTTTTCTTTAATTTTATGTTAATCTCTCAGTCAGTGGATTTCGCATCACTACATTCCTTTTGATTTTTCTTGGCCAGCAGATTTAACTTCAGAAAGTTTCAGCTAAACAGAAATACAGCTGAAATCAGTATTGTGTTGGCAGTTATCGATCCAATGCAGCTGTAATGAAAGAGGTGTACAAGCTTTCTTCGCTGTTCATTTAGATTTAAATAGCTCGTCCCAGTCAAAGGAGTTTGGCATTTCAGGCTGCTCTGGATTTTTTGGAATTGCTGGAAATTTTGATTGCATTTGCTCCCGAAATTCTTTCAAACTGTGCACTCCTAGTGCCTTCCAGACAGCAAAACTAATGAGTTCGACTCCGCACCAGGCGTATAGTGATCCCCAACCGAGGGCACGTAAAGCAAGCGATGAACCACTCTCTGGTAAGGCCGCTGTAGCAGTAATACCCTTGTTGAACCAACTAGGGCTTTTCCTTTTTGCAAGAGAGAGAGTTGCACCAAAGCCCACCACCATTCCAACTGCGGCCGCACTAGCAAGGAAAATTCCACCTTTCACGAGCAGCAGCTTGTCCTTGGTTTTGTCGGGGTACACTGTTGTTGCGCCTGCTGTATCTCCCTGCGACTCAGCAGACGCCATACCCACTGCCCAGCCCGTGAAGGCAGGGGGTGGCAACCCGAAGAACCTCCGCCCCTCCAGCAGCACACTATTAATTGTCCTTCTTGTTGTTTTTTTTTTTTACTTTTTTTTATTTAAGTACCAACATGTAGGTACCAATGCAGAGTCTAAAATGTAATATACACTGTCTCCTTTGTAGATATATTGCATGTTGTTACAGAAGGTATTGTGGTATATGGAATTCATACCATAGTCTGTCAGGAAAGCAGAAACAATATGGAGGCAGGAGATGATAAAGAGATGTTAAATACAGATTGGAGATAATATAGTGGGAGGAAGGAAGTAACTATGAGCAAACTTACTATGTAACACAAAAAAGTTGCACAGTATATTTTAAGTCTCACTTTATATTATATCTATTTTGGTACTATTTCATAATTTACATATAAAAAAGAATAATGTCTCAAACAATTTTTAATTTTTAAATTTAAATGTATTGTTGTGATTTTTCAAAATCTAAAAGAATTTGCAACATTAATTCATCAGGTATGTCCTCCTTTTCATTCCATGATTCAATTTCTTCAACACATTTAATTAAGTCTTGGTCTACAGTGTGGTCCAAAAAGTCTATTTCATCTTTGTCTTCCTTAGGATTGTTTTCCATATTAATTTCAAATGAAATATTATTTTCATTTTGTTGTGCTTCCATTTTATTGCTGTAAATTGCATAAAAATAAATATATCAGTAGAGATAGGGCACTGTTGGGTTTAAGTTCAGACAGGTACTTGTGAGTTTTTACCAGTGAAGTTATCTTTGGGCAGTGTATGGTTTCAGGCAGGAAGTAGAACTATTAAAAAGTGCCTGTGATGAAGCCTAAGTAAATTCTTAATTATACCAGAGAAGCCTAACTCAATCCATATTTATAATAAACAAGCCTTTCTCAATGTCTAACTCTTACAGAGGGACAGTATATAACTATCTGAAAACGTTTTCCCAAATTAACTTAAAGTGCATAACATAGTTCTCCTTTCAAATTAACAACTTACCTTCTTCAAAGTAGTTGAAGTTTTCTGTCAAAGTTTTTTCCAAATGTACCTTAGGTAGTGTTAGTCAAAATGGCTGTGTTTCCCTCTCATTTTTCATATATATTCATGTACTTAACCAATCAAATGTCAGCACATAAAAGGACAAAATGTAAGTAACATTTTAATTGGTTGAAAATTCAAACAGTTTCATATGTGTTTTTGTCATGTAATTAACCTCAGGATATTTAGACAGGGCTACAGCCCAAATGGCTTAATGGAATACCACCAAATTTGTGTAAATGGTAGGGACTGCTATGTAGTAGGGCCTATTCTATATTTGGTGTAAGTGTCTCTAGTGGTTAGCAGCGTTACGGGAGTCCTCCATTTTGTGTTTCGGTACAATCGAGACACAAGATGGAGGACAAACAACGTTGGGAATGGGTAGAAGGGGGCACGGTAAACAGCCCCTGACCCCCTAGGTTTTCTGAGGGGGGCTTAGGAGGCTCATAAAGGCTAAAAGAAATATATATTTTTTTTAATTTTTCGCGGGGGAAGCGCCCAGTACGTACGCGCACCGGGGAGCCTACCGGGGAGCGTACTTTGGTGAAAAATAGTGAAAAAAATTAGAAAAAGATAATCATTTGCAGTGATCAGAGGTAGGGTATTATTTGAAGTAGGCGCCTTGATGCCCATTGGGCTAAGTTTGCGCAGGACAAGATACATTTCATTCATTCATTCATTCATTCAAAAGAGCTTTTGGGTTCTGTGTCTGATTTAGGAACCTACAAGTAGGTTCCAATGCACAGTCTTAAATTCAGGAGGAATATTCTATTCCCCTCATCTGAGAAGTGGACACCATCTCCTCTGTAGATGACTTGCATGTTGTAACGCAAGTTGTTGTTGTATATTGAACCCATTCCAAAGTCTCTCATGTAAGCAGAAACAGATTTATTCACATGTTTCCATGCTTTCTCAAATTGTGGACAAAATTGGTTGGACCAGTTTCATTTCTGTCTTTGGCATATATTGGAATATACCAAGGCAGTTTGTGGAAAAAAGTGTCATCAATTGATCAAAGATGTCCTTTAAAAGCATTTCCAGACCAACCCCAGTCATAGTGCCCAAATCATTTCCACCACAGTGCACTATTAAGAGGTCAGGGTTTGGCAGATGCAAAAAGGTTTTCACCAATAGTATCAATTGATGACATCTCAATCCTCTCTGGCCATCCACTTGATTTCCACATTTGATAAATCAAGGTTGTGATAATTTCTGCTTGCTGCATACCTTTGAGCCCAGTGGATGTAGCTATGTCCAATAATCCATACAGAATACATGGTGAGAGAAGGTTCTGGTGCAGTCAGATGAAGTGTGGGAATGAAATGGCAGTTGGAACAGTAGTAGTTTACAAAAGAAAATTGTGGAGTTTCCCTGCTGTTGAATCACAAGCAATGATTGGTGGATTCAGATAGTTGAAAACTGAAAGTTAGGGTGCATGGTTGTGTTGTGTGAAAGAAGCAATTTGAATGGTTAAGAAAAAGTCACTAAAAGCAATAATGCCCTGGATATGCTGGTGTATTGAGAGGTCAAACATCCTTGCTGACTTAATTTGCAACATTGTAGAATAAACTTTTGAACCTGAGAGTTCAGGTAGGACGGAGTTGCTATGGTAACAGATAGAAAGGTCTGAGAGGGGGAAGGGTGTTGGTTTGAAAATAGTGAGGGAAGACTTTTGATTGGTTGAAATAAGGCATATGTGTGTAAAGTTAGAGATTTTCTATGCCAGTCTTGGTTTCAGTGTATTGAGTGCACACCTTTTGCTCTGCTAAGGAAAAATTGGTGTGTGTGTCTGACACTGTTTTCAATCTCCCAAAGCATTTGTAAAGGTAAGAAATGATTTATTTAATTTAGATAGAGACTTGTTTGCTATCTCTTACACAGTCCCTCTATGTTTCTCTCTCTAGCTCTCATTCTCTTTACACCACTCTCTTTTTTCCCCATTCCTCATGCTCACTCCTTTTTTTTTGTTGGTGCGCTGACGGGACGCGCCCCGGTACGCGCACCGGGGCGCTGACCGGTACGCGCAACGGGAGCGTTCCAGAGTGAAATATAAAAAAAAGAATATACTTTTTAAAAAAAAAATATTATATTAATATAGAATATAGAATTCATTTTTAGAAAAGCATACCTTTCTAAGCTATAGATATTTGTGAAAAAATAACCTTAGAAATTCACTAAAAAACACATAGGTATGAGTCCGTATATAAAGTTAGGAATTAGCATTTAAAAATCCTATGAAATTCACTGAAAAACCATAGGTTTCATACCAGGTATAGTTAGGAATTAGCATTTAAAAAACCTATTAAATTCACTGAAAAAACCAAAGGTTTCACACCAGTTATAGTTAGGTGGAAATTTTACTGACATAAAACCAATGAAATTCTCACGTTATAGTTAGTTGGACTCACTATAACTTGCGCGTGTAATGCACTGCTGATGACATCACATATTACATCACTCATGACATGGTCAGTGACATCACTCATGTGAATACATATATATATATATATTACCTACTGGCGGTCGCCAGTAGGTAGTTATAGTTAGGATTTTTTTCAATGCAAAATCTCAAAATTCTATTTGGAATAACTTTGGCGCCGGTTGACGAATCTGCCTGAAAATTTCCTCAAATTTGCCTCGCGGAGCTCCGGTCCTTCCTTGAAAGTTTGGGGGGATTCGTCAAGAGGGGGCCGAGATAAAAGGGGGGTCCCAAAACGTGTTTTCCCTATGTTAATTTCCATAGGGCGGTCAAACTCACTTTTAGCCCAAACGGCTGAATGGATTACCACCAAACTTAGCAAAATTGTAAGGACTGGTAGCCCAATGTGCCTTTGCTATGTCTCAAGATATGTGCTCCAGTGGATTTTGAGTAATTTAGGTTCCAAAAAATATATATATCTATGGCAGCGCCCCGGTACGCGCACCGGGGAGCGATCTGGGCCCGCCACGCGAGGTGCGCACGGAAAGCTGATTGGCTCTTGGGTGCCTGTAAACGTTCGAAACAGTCCGGAGCGGCCACCATCTTGTGTCTCGGTAGGATCGAGACACAAGAGGTGGAAAAAAAGGGGGGAAATGACCATAAGGGGGCAGGGATAGACCCCCCCTGACCCCCTAGGTTTGATGTGGGGGCCATTAAAGCGCGTGGGGAGTCCCCTGTACGCGCACCGGGGAGCGGACCGGGGAGCTGACCATGGGGAATAAAGAATGACAGAGTTTTTAAAAAACGTAGATTTTTTTTATAAATTGGAGTTAGTTCTAAAAAGAACTGTTTTTTTTCTTCTTTTTGTTGTTTTATATTTTTTTATTGTTTTTTTGAACATTTTTAACTTTTTTGGGGTTTTCTGAACAGTTTTATATATTTTTTTGTATTTTTCATGTGGAGAAACGAAAAAAAAGGGAATTGAAAATGGCTCAACTGGAGCAAAAAAAAAAGAAAAGAAATAATTAGGGTTTATTGGGGCATTTGTGGTTGTCCCCAGCAAGGACGATGAGCTTTACGCTCTGTTCTCCGTAGGAGATGGTCTTTCCCACAATATTTACAGGTTATTCGGAAATCTGCAAACCATGGCTGAATGCAAGGCATCGTCTCTCTTTCCTCTTGTCCCGATGGAGTGCGTTGCTATCTTTTCGAGGTGGCGCTTGAAGTTTGGGGAGGGTTTCTGGCCAGTTCCCTCATCTCTGCAGCAGAATAGTTTATTGGATGCCTGCGCTGCATGTGTCTAATCATTGTGTTGTTTCCGAATGAATATTTTTTTATTAGGGTTCCCCCTAGAAAGTTCCATGCCACAGATTAGGCAAGTCACTTTGGCTGCATTTACTTTTTTCTTCCCCTCTAGGATCGAAAAAAACTCCCATATAATGTGTGGTCTTGGCTGGTATGGGGTATTGTGTTCTTCAAGCCATCTTCTCCTCCCCTCCTCCTCCTCCTCCTCTTCCTCCTCTTGTTGACCACCAATGTAGTCTTGTGGTGGTCCTCTTGGTGGTTGTGGAGGTGGTGGTGATGCAGATGCACCAGCTGCTGCTGCTACTGAAGCCATTATATAGATCAAAAAGGTACAGAGAGGTACAATCAGGTCTTCCTCAGTCAAAGGACAAAGTCAGAATAAGGAAAAAAGGTGGGGTCTTTCATCATTTGGAAAAAAAGGCCTGAACCAATGAGAAGTGTTACTTTCAGGTCACAAGACCAGGGATTTCATCATTTTGAAACTAAAACTGTTCTGCACCAATTAAAAGTGTTATTTTCAGGTCGCATGACCGACGCGCTTACGCGACGCGCCCCCGGGCCACATCGCGTAAGAGCGTCGGATGTTTACGTTGTGCAAGCGTATTCGCTCGAGTGCTTCCGGGTGCGCTTACGCCGTGCGAATCATGCAGACGTGGCTATGCGATACGTCACGATCATGTTTTCGTTCGTGACATTGGCGCTAACAGGACGCTTCCCAGTTCGCGCACCGGGGTGCTTCAAACGACTACGCTCTCCGGGGCGCTAACTGGGGTGCGCCCCGGGAGCGCTCCAGGGTCAAATATAGAAAAAAAAAATGTGTTTAAAATACAAATAAAATATAGGATTCAATCATTTTCAAAAATATTACATTTCATAGCTATAGATATTTTTCTGTTAACCAAATTTTGAAATTCAAGAAAAAAACATAGGTTTGGGGCCATATATATAGTTAGGAATTAGCATTTAAAAAACCTATTAAATTCACTGAAAAAAACATAGGTTTCACACCAGTTATAGTTAGCTGGAAATTTTACTGACATAAAACCATTGAAATTCCACATTATAGTTAGTTGGACTCACTATAACTTGCGCGTGTAATGCACTGCTGATGACGTCACATATGACATCACTCATGACATGGTCAGTGACATCACTGATGACACCATCCAGTGAATGTGTGTCTTTCTGAAAAATGTTTTATAAATGTATATGTAAAGGTCAATGGAAGAATAAATGTTTAAATAAGTGTTTTAATGAATGTTTTTTTTTTTTTTTAATTGATTGGTTAACTGGCTTATTAAGTGTATCTTAGTGAATACATATATTAGCGAGTAATGTTTAAATATTTAAATATATTTATCAGTGTTTCACTTTGTGTATAGTTGACTGCATGGGTTGGTGAGTAATAAATTTGATTAAGCTCAATGGTCTTCAGTCATGATCTTATGTAATCCCTTACTGTTAATTCTTTTTATTCACTGTCAGTCAGAGACGGAACTGGAACGAAATTTCTGTGGAGGGGCAAACAAAATGTTTTTTTGTTAGGGAGACATGCACGTTTAATTAGTAGGCAGAGTAAAGCTGCAGGGGCTCTTAGAAGGGGAAAAACAACTGCAAGGCCTAATTAACATTCAAATGGTTCTTTACAGAGATGTGAAGCGTTCAGGTGTGGCTGTGTTTGTATCTGGGATCTATGTTATCTTGGGCTGCCACACCAGACGGGAGGGGGTGGACTGAAGTCCTGTGAATTTAATGGGTGTTGCACGCCCTTTCTTCATTTTCTTTCAAGTGTGAATTATAGTTTTTCATATATTTTTGGTATACTGAATAAATGGTATATAAAATATGTTTAAAATAGACAGTAATTATTTGAGTGATTTGGGAGTGTTTCCATATAATCTGTAAAGTTGGTTTGGAGATCAAAAAATGGTATTAGCAGAGACACAGATAATGCAGGTAGAGAGAGAAATGGTAGATTACATGTGATACCGTCGTCAAAAAGTGCTAATGCTTAAGGTATTCATAAACTTTCTGTCGGAGGATAAAATTACAGTGTGGTTTGTGGCCGAGGGCTGCACTGGTGGGGGTGTGGTGAGAGGGGGAGGGGGCCGAGTAAAATAAAATGAAAACTTGTGACCAAGAGGTTGTACACAGGTTCGTGGAGTACATGCCTTCATACATTGAGGTAGCAGACCGAGTATACATAGATCTCTCTCCCTCCTGCCGTCTGACTCCATCTTTATCTCCCTCCTGCTTTCCGTCTCCGGTGCCCTGTGTTATCTAAGTGTGTGTGTCTGTCTGTGTCTGCCTTCAGTCTGGGCTGAGGAAGTTTGCTCTGCAGGCACACACAGATAGTCGCATCAAAGTACTTGGCAGGTTTTCAAAAGACTATTTATATAATTGAGATGCTTTTTTGAAGCGCTAGTGAATGTCTACTTTCACAATTACCGCTTGCTCGGCTCCACAGAGCAGAGGGTTTGTTGTACTTCACTTCTTAGTCCGTTTGCTTTCCACTCTGTTCTCTGGTGGCTGGCGGAGAAGTGTTTGTTATAGTGGAAATGAAAGGGTGATAAGTAGTGAAATACGACATAGCGTCTGCTCTGTAGAAGCGGGGGAGCAGTGATTATCAGTCTGAGTGAAGCGCAACTGGGGCGGTGCTTGGTAACAGTAATAAATTATTTTTTACCAGAGGTACGACTGTTTGCATGGTCCGCGACCCGCTAAGAAAGGCTTGACGGGCCGTCACAGGCCCGCGGGTTGCAGTATGAGTAACTGAGGTCGACAAAAGAAAACATGAACTTAATACAGCTGAGGTTACATGGAACACATGAATACACTTTCAGTATACAATAATTTCAGTTCAGAATATGGATTAAAAGAGGGAACGTGTATATTTGAAATGTTTATTCACTAATGCAGTGCTTTCAAGCGAAGTTTCTTATCTAATACGAGTAAAGATATTATAAGAAACAAACTAATTGGCACAGTTACTAGTCCATAGAACACAAACGATGCAAGCATAGTATGATGCAAAATGAATAGGGTTTAACAAAACATATTCTACACCCTCCTGAGCAAGTATATTAAATTATATTAAATCTAAGAAGGTGTCTTTTGACTTTAAGTTTAGCAACCATATATGAAAATGCTAGTGGTTAGACATCACCTCATTAACAATCAGCGCTCTGCATGCGAAGCACTATCAAGTTTGTGTTATGCTATTGTTTAAGGAAATAAAAATTGCGCCAAAAGCGAGAACTTGGCTGGAGCTGCATGTATGTTATCTGTAGGGACGTTCGAAAATCAGTGTTGAGAACAACTACTGTATTGAGATATCTTTTGAAGGTTTCAGTACTCGATGTCACATACAGCTCGATAAGCAAGGCTAATATCAGTGTAACAACATATTTTTCTCGTATGAATCGAAAATATTTCACTAGCCAGAAAAGTAAAGCAGCAGATGTGTGTCAGGCGCAAATAAGCAGCAGAAAGGGAAAATGGCGTTTGAACTTATAAAAAACTCATGCTAACTTTCCACATTAATCAGGGCACATTTAACCATATATTACCCTGCCTTGCTCCGAGTACGTTTCAAATAAGATAAGATAAGATAAGCAACTGAATTGTTGAAATTAGAGTTCAATGAAATGTTTAGTTCGAAATCGAGTAGGTGAGGAAAAAAATTTAGTCCACATAAAACACGAAAATCTGACCAGCACGAAATTGTAATGTCCACTGTTAGTAAAACCAATAGGTCTGTTTATATAAAAAAAGAAGTCCAAAAAACGTGAGAAAGATAGGGAGGGAAAAAAAAATTAAGACGTCAATGGCTTGCATAAGAGTCATCCTACAACTGAGTAGGCGAAATAAGCAGTAACCGCTTCTAAAAGGAAGTCACTGTTATCATCCGAAAACAAGTCAGCCATCCAATTGAAAAGAGGAAAAGAACATATATGCTCTTCAATTACCGGAGCCTCTAGTACCATCAGAGGACAACTCGGTGACTTTTCTATGTAGCTGTGTGCCAAGAAATCTTGCGCCGCTGCGAATATATTCCAATGACCCAGAACTCCATGTATTGCTGCAAAGGCCATAATCTCTCCGTCGGAACAAAGCTGCTCACGATCAATTAACGGATTCATGAGATGATTATAATTCCCTTCAGGAGATACCAAGTTGCAGAGACATAAGTCCAGGGCCCACATGAAATCACAGCTCAGGCAATGAAATACAGGCTGCACACAGGTGAAATAGGAAAATCGAAATGATAATCCATATGATGAACTCAAAGTCACGAGTGGCAGGATGCCTTAGTACTCAAGCATCCTGTGGCGAAACAGTTCTAAGTGCTCCGGCTCATTTGCGAAGACAGGATGGACATCCATTTTGTAATAAACGAAATAGGAACACAAAAGCAGCAGCCACTGGTAGTAGAACAGGAAGTCCACAAAAATAGGTCGGAGAATATGGAGTGAAGAGTAGCAGAATGACTTCAAATAATTTCTGGCAAAGAAGTCACTAAACCATTGCTTAGTACTTATAAAAAAAATAGGCCAGCCCCGAAGTGGAGGATGCGTTAAAGATTATGGGAGTCACCTCAGCACATTGTAAAGGAAGCTCACTATTTAATAAGGTATGCACTTCTCTGCGAGTGTTAGCTAAGTGAAGGAGATATGTTTGTGAACAGATGCTAGGGTAACTTGTTTTTGTGACAATAAGGCTCTTGTTCATGTCTTCTGATTGAACTTTGAATTCAAGGCCGGAATTCGCGGCCAGAGGGAAACATCAAGGTTCCCATGTGGGGGTGGATAAACTACATTCTTACAGGGAAGCATATGCAGAGTGACTATTACAGCGTAAGCTTTGTCGTTTAATAACTCATAGCAATTCTCATTGCTTGAAAATAAATAACCACTGTTGACCAATAAGGTAAAAGTCGGCATTATAGCAGGCACCGGTGTACCTTTGAAAACACATGCAACATTACAGCGGTTCTAGTTAAATAAGTCATGCAATTGGAAGTACCTGGATGTGAACGACTAATCCCATGTTTCAGTACACTCATCTCTATACAGATATAATTTTTTGCTGTCTCTAAGGCATTTGTAAGTGAAAGGGAGCAACATGGGTTCATGCCAGTAGGAGGTACTGAGCCGCTCGTATCTATTTATGTGAAAATAATTTATGGAATTTGAACACTGAAAAAGCGCGAAAGATAGACTAATTAATTTGTGGATTAGCCATGTTGCAGCTGCGGCTTCTGATACTAAAAAGGGTAAAGTGTCTAGGCGTTGAATGTGGAACACCGAAAAAGAAGCGTGTGTCATGGAAAGCAAACGTGGTTTGAAAGTCAAATTTAAAGGTGCAAAGAGAGAGGAGACATTAAGATAGTTTCAGGGCTTTAAGTTGGCTGGGTCTCTTCGGGTCTCAGCACAGGCAGTTTCATAAAGGTAGGCTCAGTGTCTATCGGGCTCCACTTTTGAGCCCTGGCATAGGCAGACTGTTTTTTTTACCGGCCTGTAGTGACAGCCTGCTGTTGCAGTAGTTCAAGAAAAAGTGGCAGAGCAAAAAACAGAGCCCGATACAGACACGTTCAGAAACTGCAGGTAGATTATGTGTGGTATTGATACTTTTGACACTTCCTAGTTGTGACTAGTGGAGAAGTGACGCAATAAGATCATGGTAGGTGAGTGTAGTAAAGGAATGGAAATTCTTTAAAGAGAGTAATTTTTATTGTGGATTTCCCTTCTTTTTCTGAAACTCAGGTACAATAACATTGTTGTGGCGTCACCCGGACTGTAAGTTGAAGTTTTCTGAAAATTATTGAGAGGTCAAAATTTATGTTTATTTAAATTGTGCAGCTATGAATCTGTGTCAAAGGCAATAGTCCTCAGTTGCTGTAGGTATGATGTTACCTGTTGTACCATACCTACATGCAATGATATGGAGGGCAAAATTTACGGTGTGGTTTGTGGCAGAGGGCTGCACTGGTGGGTGAGAGGTCAGAGGGGAAAGGGGTGGGGCTAAAGGGAAACAAAGAGTTGTGACTATGAGGTTATACAGAAGTTCCTGCAGCAGATGCCTTTATGCACTAAGCTAGTGGAGTCAGCATACATATATCTGTGTTCCTCCTTCCCTTTTCTCAACATCTCTGTTTTGTGCTGCTTCCTTCATATATTTCAGTGTGTCCGGCTTGCCCTCTGTATCTCTGTCTATTGTGCAGTTTCTCTCCATGTGGCCTACTCTCTTATTTCTACCCTTCCTGTCTCTCATGCATTTTCTCTCTATCCTGTTCTCCCTCACTCCTTGTCCTATTCTTCCTGTTTCTCTTTCTCTCCCTCTCTTTGTTGTCCTTTTTACTATTCTTATTTTCCCTTCTGTCCTTCTTTTCCTTTCTGGCCTGAATCACGCTCTTGCCTTCCCTCTCCCTTGTGATCTCTCTCTCCTTCCCGTGCTCGTTTTGTATCTCTCTCTGTCTCCTGCTCTCAGGCTTTCTCCTGCATTGTCTCTATGGTGGTGTATCTCTCTGTCCCCCCTATTCAGCCTCTTTCTCTCCATCTCTCTCTCCCTTCTGCTCTGCTTGTCCATCTCTGCGTTCCTTCTGCTCTCTCTCCCTATTGTACTGTTTGCCTGCTGTTCTCTCTCTCCCTGTGCCTTCTGCCGTTTGTCTCCTTTGTGCCCTGTCTGTTGTTTCTAATCTGTGACTCCCTGTCCATGTTCATCTTTTTCTTTTTAGTACCTTCCCTGTCTTTCTTGACTTTTCTCTGCCTCCTGTGCTTTCAATTCTGGTCTCTCTCTGCATGTTCCTCTCCCTGCTACTGTCTCCCTGCTACTGTCTCTGTCTCTCCTGTGGTCTGTGTCCCTCCTGCCCTGTGTCTCTTTCCTACTCTACATCTCTCTCCATCTCTGTCATTAGTTTTGTGCAACTAGTGATTGTCAAAATGTAGGAAAGAAAACAAATCACTATAATTAGCAGAATCTAAATATAAAACTCGAAAGCAAATTATTCACCCAAAATTATGTAAAAAGAAGCTTTAATCACAGTGTGATGTTGGTGTTCCATGGTGATTTATTTTGGCAAGTAAGATGGGTAACAGATATGCTAAGTAAGATTGTCTAGCAGTGCAAATCATAAAGATTGCATGTAGTATCCTGGAAATGTGTAGGAGATTACACTGTAAATGAAGTTTGATTTTAAATAAATCTGGGTGAAAAATTCGGTTATTTGATGTGTTTAAAAAACAATTATTGAACTTAGTTAGGCTTTAGGATATCTAATGGTAGAGAATCTTAGGGAATATATCTGTTAGACTTGTTATTTGCCACAATGGGTGTATGTTGTATAATAAATATGTCTGTAATATGTTAATTAAATTTCAGTATTTTTAATTTTTTATAGTGTTTGGTGCTGAAAAGCAACAACCTGTATTCTACTTGATAGACTTTTCAACGATCAAATTCTTTTTTACAGGTGAGTTGGTATTTTTTAAAGGCAATTTATTTTTGTGCAGATTAAAATAATGAGCTAGATTTTTTAGAATATTTGCACTGTTTCTCTTTTGCTGGAGGATTTTATCTTCTATTTTACCATGTCTGTATCTGCTTGCACTAGATATGTATTTTGACATAGGTTTCCACTGTCTGTTGGCACTATCTTTTTATGGGCCTGGTCCATGTGTTCTTTTCTATGCAGTTCTGTTTCATCTATCCTTTGACTGTAAGAGTTTGCTGTTTGCGTGGATTAATTCTTGCTAAGTCTTCATTATCTCTCTAACTCATGCTGTATCATCTGTGTGCAGTCGTTTTTCTTCATTTACAGAGGTGTATTATGATATGGCTGTTGGTGTGATGGGCATCTTTTCTGCATATCTGTGACTGTACTATCTGTCTACACCCTTTCATATGCATTTGCTGAGGTCTATTATGATGTGGTTCCTCATGGTTAGCATGAAATTCTGTACATACTATGAAATTCACATGCTGAGTATGCTGTTGAAAGGTAAAAGCAACTGTCTCTGTGGGAAGTAGTAATCTGTTTAGTGAATGTTTTGATTTGTACATTGTGAGACCCCCTTTAGACTGTATACAGTTTGAATAGCAGTTTGTAGTGGTGAACTCAAAAAATCGATCCCTAAAAATAAATTCTAAAGTCTATCAACAGTTCTACAGTCGAGAAAACCTAAAAACAAATTTCACAGTAAGATGACTTTTTACAACAGAATTTATTTAAAAAAAGTAAAAGGGATAGTGTCAATGTCTAGGATCATAGTGTCAGTTTGTTTTCAAACAAGTGGAAGGTGCTATCTTAATCTATGTAGTTAATGTGTTACAAAGTATGAAAATGTATGTACTTTAAAAATTAGTAAATGTACTTTTTAGTTATCTATTCATGGAAAAGATATAATTTAGTCTTTATATTTTTTTAAAAGGATACAGAAGAAACAAAAAGATTCCTAAAATGGAAAATTATTCCGACAACATTGATTTACATTTTGAAATTGCTAATGAATTGATAGAGCAATTACTAGATGAAGTATTTCAAGAGGAAATTGAGTCAGAAAATGAGGACTTTATGGACAATAGTTTCAACAGTGCTTACTTAGAAATGGTGGAAGGGGAAGAACAGAATTTGGATGATGAAAATTTTGATTATGTAGAAGTACCTGATGAAATTATGCTACAAGTCCTTTTAGAATATGAATTTTTAAATGAATCAAATTATTTTTGATACAAAAACATTCTTGAAGACAGTTTTCTGTACTATTCGTCGGTGATCTGTTTTCTGAGAATGAGAATAAATGTTTTCATGAAGTGTATAAGAGATTATAGTCAAAAAAATTAAAAGCACTAGGATCACGTACTGTGCTTGAAAATCAGTGTACTGTTCGTATGCCTGAAAAATTAGAATCAGAAAATACGTCTATAATGCTGACACAGCTATGGACAGTCATAAATTTAGAACCAACATTCACTACAGGATTTCCTACTCTGTTCAGAGACTTTCTTAGTCTTTATTCTACTTATAAAATAAACCAGTGGTTATAATTTGTATGCTATATGCTAGTAGAGGTCTATAATATTTTTTAACTTTTTTCTTAACAGATTGTCATTTTTATCAGAAACATAAATCAGTATGCCGACCAGAAATGAAAAAAGAAAGCTGTATAAACGGACATACCATTTTAAGAGGAAAGAATTACAAGAATTACCTAATCAACAAAGGACAGATAAAAACAATAGTGCTCCTGTAAGAGAAGCAAGGATTTCATTAAAAAGTTGTCTCAAAGGAAAAGTAAATTGGATAATGTTCAAAAGGAAAAACAGTTGTCAGTATCTACAAGGAGAAAAAAGAAAAATGTTTCTGAAATCAGCGGTGAGGAAAATATGTACAGTAAAAGACGTACTAATTAGTTTGCGGAAATCAGGAAGCGTATGTTTTATAACAGAGTAGTTTCGAATTTATTAAAAAAGGAAAACGTTTCTAAAAGGAAATCTGCTTTTTAAAAGAAGAAAAAATATATAGAGGATGTTGTTGAGCGCGCGTTTGAGACAAAAAAAATATTTATTTTAGTAATTAATAGAACAAATACACTGAATAAGGCAATCAGAGTTTTAAAAGCTTAGAGTAAATGGAAGAGACACATAAATAGTAGTATTTTTTGTAAAGTGTTTTCTGGGAAATGGATGCATACTTCAACTTCTGAGCCATTTTTTAATGAAGAGAGTTACTTTCAAAGTAACAATTTGTTGCATGCAGTTGACACCAGTGGTCGAGCATATGAGGTGAAGGATGATTGTCCTATTGAGAAAGAGAAAATTGTGGTTAGAAATGCAGAAGAGGTGATAGCTTGAGAAGTTTTAGAGGGACGTCCTAATGTTCCTGTTTACAGTTGGAATTGTAGTAGTATTTGCAGTGTACGACAGGATTCAATTGATTTCTTTAGCAATTTCTTACGTAAGTACACTAAGGAAAGTCTAAAAAAAAGAATGTAATGCTGCAAGAATTAGACCGTTGTAGAGTGAGAGAAAAAATAGGTCTGCAAGGCCATTCTCTGGCTTGTCTTTCTAATAAAATATGCCAGAGTGCTTTTCATCACTTCAGGATGTTAGCAGTGCATCATACCAAAATGAGAAAATTAGTGAGAAAGTTGTATTATGCAAAAAGTCCAGCACTTAAACTTAAACAGTTAAATAGTGCTCTTTTGCATGGATGTGAATTAGATGTTAAGAAGATTTGTGCAGAAATTAAGGTAAGTTATTTTGGTCCAGATGAAGACAATGCAGAAACTGATATAGTTATAGAAGGAAATGTGTTAGAAAATGTCAGAAATTTTAATACTGAAAATTTTGAACAGGAAATAACAAAGTTTAAGGTCATTGCAGGTGAAAAACCAAATTTTCCTTGTGTGTGTTGTCGACGCATTCATTACAAAAGTAAAACTAGGTTAGTTGATTTATATTTAAAAAGTGAAGATGAAAATAATAGTCAGTGGAAAGATTTTGCGACTTATTTGTTGGTAGAAAACTATTTTGATTTGGGTTTTGAGCCACTTATTTGTAAATATTGTTATAATAAATTAAATGAAAATAGATTGCCTGCTTGAGCTGTACATAATGATCTTGAGTTGATAAATATTCCATCGGAACTGATGGATTTAAATACTTATGAGACTATTCTGATTCAATGTGTACATCCTTTTCAGGCTATTGTTCGTATGGAGCCTAAGACTGGGAAATTAAATCCTTCAGATTTACAAAGAGGATTAAAGGGTAGAATTGTATATTTGCCACTTGATTTAAAAAAAAAATATGGAGACAATTGGTGTTGAAAATGTAGAAGAGGAACCTCTAGTTATTCTAGTTAATGGTGTACCTACAAAGAGTAAGAACATCTGGCAAGATTTAGTGGATGTTAGAAAAGTCAAAAAGGCAACGTTGTATTTAGTCAAAAACAATAAATACTATAAAAATGTATACGTAGAAGAAGAGGAAGTAAGTGAAGAAGAGGATAATGATTTGTCTATTGGACAAATTGAAAAAGTCGACTTGTCCAGAAGTGAAGAAATTTATGAACATTACAGTGTTCATCCACTGCATTCCAAAGAAGCGATGGGGAATGCTATTGAATTATTTCAGATGAAAAAAGCAAAAGGAAGTCCTATTAGTATATGGGAAGAAAGTTTGGAAGGTCGTTGTTTCCCACAGCTATTCCCTACAGGTGAATGTACACAATATGATGATCGACCTATGCAGATTCCTGCATCTGAGTACCGGACAACAAGATTATATGCAGAAGATCCGAGATTTCGTCAATGTATTCCATATTTGTTTCATCTTCTGTTTGAGAGTGACTTATCTGGTCTTTCTTATGCAGTAAACCATATCTTAAAAAGTGGAGTGCATCTTCAAAATGTTTCAGCAAAGGAATTTATGGATAAAGTGCAACAGAAAGACAGTGTTTTGGATTCTTACCTAATTAATTTAATGGCATGTCAGCGTGGTACTAATGAGTATTGGTACCGTCGTCATGGAGATTTGAAATGCATGCTAGGAAATGTAGGAGCACCTACATGGTTTTTAACTCTAAGCTGTGCAGAGTATGCTTGGGAAGATTTAGTTGAATTTCTTCGGGAGGCGAATGCAAATATAGAAAATATAAACTACAAGACACCTGGAGAACTATGTTCATTGGATCCGGTTAATGTTTTCAGATATTTTAATCATAGATTTGAAGCTATGATGTCTTTTATTACAAACAAGAAAAATCCACCTCTTGGTAAAGTTCTGGATTTCTTTTGCAGAAAAGAGTATCAAGCGAGAGGTGCTCCTCATATTCATAAGCTATTATGGATCAAGGATGCTCCCAAATTTGGAACAGACTCGGATGAGACTGTACTGTCTTTTATTGAACAATATGCCACTTGTGAGATATCTAATTGTGCAACTGATAAGGACTTAAGAGGAAAAGTGTTACGCTTTCAAAGCCATCGTTGTGGAAAATATTGTCGGCGAAAATTCAAATCAAAGAATGAATTCTATACCAAATGTCGTTTTGGATTCGCACGACCGGTACTTTCAAAAGGAAGAGTCAACAATTTTATGTCATCTTTGCGACCTAATATCACAAAAAGATCACCTAAAAATACCTACAATTTAAGAAGAGGTGAAGAGTCCAAATATATAAATGACTATAACCCAGTCATTTTGTCCATGTGGAATGCTAACATGGATATACAATATGTTGCAGACAACTCTATTGCTGTTGCCCGATATGTAACGTCTTACATCACCAAATCGGAAAAAACGGAACTGAAGGAGATGTGGGAAGACATTTCTCATGAAAAGAGCCTAAGCAAGAAATTGTATACGTACAGTTTGAAGATGTTATCTCATCGAGAAATTGGAGCATATGAATGTTGTGATCGATTATCATCAGCAAGTCTTTATGCAAAATCTAGAACTATCCTGTGGGTGAGTTTAGGTCTTGCAGGAACACGAAACCGTGTTTTGAAACCTGTGCAAGAAATTGAAAATTTTGCACAGAAAGAACCAAACAGTACAGACATTCTGAAAACAAATATGTTGGATACATACTATCCAAATAGAAGTACTCTGCTTGAAAACATTTGTCTGTATGAAATACTTCAAAACTACAGTTTTAAAAGGAATATTACAGAGAATATTGATAAAGGTGTATACGCTGTAATTGGACATGAAGGATGTCTGGTCAAACAAAGAAAAGGACACTTGATTATCACCGAAAACTGAGTTGCGAAACTCCTGACAAAAGAGAATTTTACTATTTAGCTCTTTTGCAACTCTTTAAACCATGGCGTACAGAAGAGGAACTACTTGGTGACTTTGATAGTTATGAAGATTCATTTAACGCATCTAAAAGTAGTATAGAATGTCCTGTTTTTAGTAATTATCTCCAAATGTTGAACGACGAAATAGAGCAAGAAGCAACAATTGCAGCGGAGATTGCTAGAGACAGTTCTCAAGATAGTCAAAGTTCTGCTTCGTTGAGTCAAGATCCACTGGGACAACCAATTATTCAAAATGAAGCATCCACTGCCATGGATGAGGTGGAAAGAGCAATACAGCAAGCTCAAGAGGATGTAATAAACTTAGAAGAATTGGAGAAGCAACTTAATCTTGAGCAAAGACAAATATATGATGAAGTGACAGAGCACATTGAGCATGGTTTTCATCATGAGAAAAAAGAATGCTCATGTATGTCATTTGAACCTATACGACTATATGTAAGTGGAGAAGCTGGAACTGGTAAAAGTTTTCTAATTAAAGGAATTACTACATATCTACAGCAAAGAACTCAGTCAACACTGTCTTGTGTTGTTACTGCTCCAACTGGATTCCCAGCACATACTATTAAAGGTATTACTTTACATCGTTTACTGATGCTGCCAGTTGAACATGAAAATAAATTACAATATCACAAGCTATCTGGAGAAGCTTGTTGTGAAGTTTCTAGAGTCCTTAAAAAAATGAAACTTCTCATTATTGATGAGGTAAGCATGGTATCCAATTTAATGCTTGCTTTTGTGCATTTAAGAATGCAACAGATACTTAAAACAGAGTATGATGTGTTATTTGGAGGCAAACATGTCATAATTTTTGGAGATCTACTGCAGCTAACTCCTGTGAAAGGATAACCTGTATTTGAAACTGTTACACATGAAGACACCAGAAAGTGCCTGGGCAGTATTGGAAATGTTAATATATGGTCACATTTCAAATATACTGAACTGATTCAAAATATGCGACAGGCAAAGGATACTAAATAAGGAAATATTCTTCAAGATATAAGGATTGGAAAACTAACTGAAGATGCGAAAGAAACTCTACAAACACGATTACTTTCCAAGTTGTTTCCCAATGAAGATAATGTACCTGAGAAAATATATAGTAAAGAGGTAGAAGATAAGTCAGTCATATGCTTGATGCCAACTCTAAAAGAATGTTCGGTTTTCAATGAAAAAATTTTGAAGTTAGAAAATCAAGAAATTAAGAAACTGGAAGCTAAAGATAGAATAGAGCATGAAGGAAGTACTATTGTTTTGTCTCAAAAGTTGAATTTAAAATTGGATTCTCTTCAGAAATCTATATCTAAAACTGCTGGCTTAGAAAAGAATCTGTATGTATGTTTAAATTGTCGGATTATTTTACAGAGAAATTTACATGTAGAAAGAGGTTTGGTGAATGGAGCAATGGGTAATGTTGTTGGCTTTGTAAATTACCCAAATAGAGATGAGAATACATTTTTAAGAATCAAATTTGATGGAATTGAGGAAGTTCAACAATTCAGTCGCAGTTCAAATCATTTTTTGCTTGTGAAAGACTTATATGTCCGTCGGAAGCAATTTCCAATTTGTTTGGCATATGCAGTGACTATTCACAAATCTCAAAGTTTAAGTGTAGATTGTGCTTTGGTAAATATTGGAAGCACTGTATTCAAAGAGGGTATGGCATTTGTTGCTTTATCTCAAGTTAGAACATTATCTGGACTTTATCTAATTGATTTTGATGAAACAAAGATTAGTGCAGATTTAAATTGTGTGAAGGAGTATAATAGGTTAAGAAGAGAATATGCTCCAAGTTTACCTCAATATCCTTTAATTCAAAAGTGTATGGTTGGTCAGAAAAGGAGAAATGAGGAAAACTGTAGTGAAGTAGTAGAGAAACGAAGAAAAAAAGATGAAGCTGTCATTGGTAGCAGTAAGAAAAAGGTTAGTATTGAAGAGATTGTTGGATTTAAATTTGAAAAGGGGTCTGGTGTCAACTGCTATGCAAATGTAGTGGTTAATGTTGTTTTTTTTCTAAAACATTTACAGCAACAGATTGTACAAAATCGGGAGCAAACATTTTGTTGTTCGTTAAATTCTGTCTTTGAAAAATGTAGCAGTGGTATAGTGAAGTAGCAAGTGTTTCAGAACTAAGAAATGTTTTAGACATATGTGCAGGACTAAATCAATTTTCTCAGAATATTCATCAAGATTGTCAGGAATTTATTATGTATATGCTTACAGTTTTGGAAGATGAAGGTGTTGATATTGATAGTCTTTTTGGCCTTTCTTATAAATGGGAACATATTTGCAATAATTGTTCATTTTCAAGTAGTACTGACATACACTCAGAAAGATTTTTATATTTAACATTACCAGACTGTAAAGCAGTGTCCTTTAATAAACTAGTTAAAGATGCGTATCAGAACATGGTCTGCTCTTAATGTAACTCAGAAATGTTATCAACATTATTTATCCACATATATGGACAGTATGTAATTTTAGTGTTCAACGATGCAGAGCTGATTGGAGTAAATTGTCAACTTTAATTAAAAATTTTGTGGCTTCTCAAATATCTATTTCTAGAAGAACATTTGTAACTGTAGCAATTATTTTTCATGAAGGGCCTTCAACATCATCAGGACATTACACAGCTTATTTGAAGTCTCCAACAGGCTGGACGCTCTGCAATGATAGTCAATTGACTTTTAAGAAATGTTTGCCTTTTGACTTAACTAATTCTTATTTGCTATTTTTGCAACCCAAATTTCAGTAAAATTACTTGGTGTAGGAAGATTAATACTGTAAAGATATGAAACTCTGTTGTTTAGAAATATCATGTGATGAGGGTGTGCAAATCTAGAAATGAAACTTGTATTTGGCATAGTGATAGTATCAGGTACAGGTTTACTTAATGTTTGATGGTACAGAACATGTTGGAATTTTTACTCGAAAGGTTGAGAAAAAAATGGATAAGACTACGATTAAGTAATTTGGGAAAATAACGAGTTAACTCATACTATTTGGCCACGCGGAAAAGTATGAGACAACAAAATGTGTACTTGAGATAAATGTTTTTAGAACATACTTGCACGGAACTTTGTTGAGAGGTATTTAAAAGTAAGTGGTATGGTTTAATTAGTATGGCCGGGATACCCGTCACCCCCTCCCAACACAAATCCCCAAGGATGGGAAGACGGACACAGCTTTTGAACTTTTGGAAGGCGGGAGGAAGTTACCCTCCCGGCCGTATTTATTAAAATATGAAACAAAATTAAAACATTAAAATAACAGTTTCATATTATGTACAATTTTCATTTATACATTACGATGTTTATTGGCTAACCTTAACAAATCTCTAATACAAAGGTTCTCCTAGCCGAGTCTAAACATCCTGCAAATGCATACTCTCTAAATAAAATTGTACATCCTAACATTACGGGCCAACGGCAAGGTCGTAACCGGTGTCAGATCCCTAATACCAGAACTCCCCCCTCACTTGTGAGGGGCGGGCGCACAGAGGACTGTACCTCTGTGCCAACTTCCAATTTCCCTTATCTTAACGGGGGCCCCTTATTAACTCGACGCCATCTTGGTGGTCGTCTGAGGACTCGTGTGAGGTGTCTAGAAGGTAGCGTAGACCCCCCTCCCACCCCACACTTCTTACCACATCCGCCATTGCGGATGTCCTGGCCCCGGGAAATTCATAGGAGGGGCCGTAGCCGCCTCCTCCCCTGGGAGGGGCCTATGACCGCCTTCCCTTTCGGCGACCCCCTACTCAGAAGGGTGCCGCCTCCCCGTGTGAGGGGCCAATGGCCACCTCCCCCCGGGCGCTCCCATCCATAATGGGTGGCGATCCACCTCAAGGGATCTTCAAATTACTGCTCACCGATCATGACCTTACCGCCCGACCAAAATAAATACGACGTTTTGAACCTAAAGAAGAGCAGAAAAACAGCTAAACTGGACTTTCGCAATATAGACCTTACCTCGTCTACACATGTAACACAACTTTCAAATAGACTGTGACACCCTGCTTACTTTGAGTGAGCAAACATGCTATAACGAACATCATTTTATTGCGTTGAAAACAGTCGAAAATTCAAACTTTATTACATATAAACAACCTAGAAAAGAGATATTATCACCGTGGATCAACTTTACTGTCATACTAATCGTTGCCATAAGGGGCTGGTGGGTGGGTCAAAATTGGCTCCTTGTTCCGTCGAGGGCTCACGTGCAACGAGGAGGTGCAGCTTCCACGCACAGGAACAAGAGGATGTTTCTTCGGATTGTTGGCTCTTTATTCTTCCTCGGGAGGGCGTGTACCCTCCCTCAGCCTGCCTCCAGGGCGTGGCCAACGGTGTACGTGTCTAGGACAACCCCTCTTGGGCGGGAAAAGGCGCACCCCGGCTACGCCGCTTCGGGCATACCAGCCGAGACACGCCCCCGCCCAAAATGGTTTCCCGGGAGGATCGTGGCACCCGACCATACGTTCGGGGGGACCGAATTGGTCGCCCCTTTCCATTTGTAACTGTGGAATATGTACTGTGCTTACTCAAGAAATTGCGAATTAGAGAAAAACATTTAGGGACATGTTTTTTTCAGGTATTTATATTGTGTATAGAGATCTTGTACGGGTTTTTTAAACACAATCATTTAGATTGTGTTTTTTTTCCCCGCTGTTACATGATGATTACTATTGAAATCCATGTTTATAGTGAAAATCAATATATTCTGAGGACAGCAAAAATAAACCATGTAATATGTTGTCTAAGTTATTTTGTTACATTGGATTTAGAAATATGTATTATAACAGATTTGTTTATTGTCTTCCACAGATATTACATTTATAAGGTAAGTACAACTAATAACATCCGAGAGTTTCCTCTGCCTCTCTCTTATCCTTATTCCTTTCATCCCCTTCCTTTGTCAGTGCTGTTCAGTCACGCTTATTCCCTTTAACTCATCCACATTTTGCGTTGTTTAATTTTCTTTCCTGTTTCTCTTACATCTTTTCTGTCACTATTTCATTCAGTCATCTATCTCTTCAGTTTGTTACTTCCGTTGTCTCATGGTGACTCACCTTTATTGACCCTGTATCACCTTTGTTTCCTGAATCTTAATTCCTTTGTCTTACCGTACCTTAATATTTGCTCCCTTACTCTGCTTTCATTAATTATGCTCAATTCCCAAACTTAAATCTATAGTTTAGTTCCCTTACCCTACTTCATTTCTGTTTATCTGTCTCTTACAGTCCTTGTCTGTTTCTACCCCGTTCAACTTCTGTTACTCACCCTTTTTCACTCTGGTTCTCTTAGTGTTCTTCCTTTATTTTATCTATCTCCTTAAGACATCCCTGTACTCTCAGTCCGTTTCTTTTAGAGACTGTTTGTTTCATGTACTATCACTGATCATACTCTCATTTTCTCTCTCACTTTACTTTCCTTTAGACAGGCATTCCTTCAGTGCTATTATCTCTTTCAATTAATTATCTTACTCATTGATTTATATACTACACATTCTGTCTCTGTCTCTTTCTCTCTCCTTCAGTCTTTTTTTCTTTCACTTTCTGTTTCATTCACTTCTACTTTGTTTTGTTTTATGAAATGTACATTATAACCTTATTTTTACTTTTCTTCCACAGATACTATGTTTTCTAAAGAATTTTAGTTTTACTTTGTTACTGTTTCTTAGGTAAGTATAAAAAATAAAAATACTTTTCCATCACTGTGTTATTTCTTTGTCTATCCTGGTCATACCAGTGTCATGTTTTATGTGAGCACTTCCACGCAGGATTGGCTGCACTGTCACAAGGAGCCCCTTAAAAGTGATTTTATGAAATCAGCAACATTTCACTGAGTCAGTTCACCAACGCTGATGTGTGAAAACATTGGAGGTAAATGATGTGTGTTAAGGAACTTTAGGGCATATTATCAAGGGGGTTTATGTCCGCTTTTTTGGCTTTAAAAGCCAAGAAAGCGGAGATAAAATTATCTCTCTAGTACCTGTCGCTAACACCAGTTAGCGACATCTAGTAGGAGACAGCGACCATCTTGGGCCCCGCTTTGCTTGTCAGTGATATTTATCACTAATGACATGCAAAGTGGGCGTGCCAAGATGTTAGCGACTGGAAACAGTCGCTAACATTGCTATCTCCTATTACCCACTTTTGGAGATATTCGCGCTAAGCGTGAATATCTCCAAAAGCTAACACCTGCCCCTGAGCAGTTCTTAGCTATGTTATCCAATGGTAGGTGGATAACATGACTAAGAGCAGTAGCTCCGTAATGCATGAATATTGCTGACATTACAGCAAGATTCATGCCTTTCGACCGATTTTTATCACTTAGGACAGTGGTTCCCAAACTTTTTTGACCTGTGGCTCTGTTGACCTAATCGGCAGTTGGCCGTGGCTCCCCACCATTTTTTTTACCGGTGGGTGGGTGGTATGTACCTCCTGTTATCTTCCTTAAAGTAATTGGGACACATTCTTTCACTTATCCAACCATCCGTTCACTCATCCAGCCATCCGCGCTCTCATCCATCCACCCTTTCACTTCACTCATCTATCCAAATTTTTGTCCATGTACCCCCTTTCACTAACTTATCAATCCTTACATTCACCCATTCACTCATCCATCCATTCACCATTTCACTTATCAATTAATCCATCCACCCATTCACTTGCCCATCATCTACCCTTTCATTCATCCATCCATCTATCCTTTCACACACCCATCCACCAATTCACTCACCCATCAGGTGCCCTTTCACTCATCCATCCATCCTTTAACACACCCATCCATCCTTTTACCCATCCATCCACCGTTCGTCCCATACATCCATCTATTTACCTTTTATCTCATCCATACTTCCACTCATTTGCTTATTCATCCATCCTTTCTTTCATTATCTATCCATTCCCCTTTAATTCATCCATTCATCCTTTCAATAATCCATCCAGCCATTCAGACATTCCATACTTATTTACTAACCCACCTTTCCACATTATGAGCTGAGCCTTTGTCTGCAGAGTTGCAGGGAGAAGAGGCCTATCAAGAACAAACTACAGCAAGGGGTGGGGTGCGGTGGGGGAGAGTTCACTATGCCCCTGCACATAGGCAGACTGAAAACGTAGACGTCATGAGTCACACATGATGTACAGTGCCAGGATGTGAGGTTACTGTAAAATGGTGTTGTTTCCAGGGCTTTAAGAGGTGTTAAAAAAATGGGGGGGGTCTCTTTAAAGGGGGTGTTGGATGTAATTCAGAGGGCAGTTTAAAACACTTAGGCTAAAAATCTGCGCTTAGCATAGTGTTGCGCCCGACTGGTGTTATGTTGTTTCTGTCATTGCATGCAGATATATAATACAGCAAGTATCTTTACACCAACAACAAGCCAGGACTATTGGCTTTGTCAATGGTTGCTAGTTTCTTAAAATAAAAAAGCAGCAACCATGGCATTGTTGAATATAATATTGAAAATACTTCTGTTCAAAAATGATGAGACAGTGAAAGAACGTTAACCTGTTCTTTTAAACTTATTTCACAGGCTTTTCTAAATGAAGTGTTCTCTAACATTGTAGCGTAGGCGTTTTACTTTTTTTAATCTAACAGAATCCCTTCTGTACGCTGAGGCAGGTGGAGCACCATATGCTTGAACACCCCTGACTGCCCCATTCTCATTCAGTAAGTGGCAATCAGCCCCATACAGAATTTCAATGGGCGGGAGGGGCTGTTCCTGTGCTCCTGGAGGAGTGCGAGGCCGCTCCAGCAGTGGGGGTGAGGCCTCTCACAGGGGAGCAGCGCTGCTCCCTGTGATGGCCACTATTGCAGATAACAGGGTAGGGACGTCCGTGGAATTTACGAACGGTTGGTCACCCTAGTGTGCGCGGCGCCCCTGGCACCTCATTACGGCGCACTGGGGAGCCGCGGTGCACAGTTTGGGAACCACAGGCTTAGGAGATAAACCTTGATAATAGCAAGGCTCCTAAGCGATAAAAATTGCCGCAGCTCGGCGATAAAAATATCGCCGCTAAACCAACATAGCGATATTATCACTAGTTGTTGGTAGATCGCACATTTGACTTTCGCCGGCTATCGCCAGAATTTTCCACGGTGTTAGTGCGTTATTATCAATGCGAACACATATGTGATAGTAAATCCTGTAACAGCCGGCAGCAGTTAACATTACCGCGTGAAAACAAGCGTTGTTTTCACGCACTAATGTGTGCCTTGTAATTAGGGGAGGGGGTGGATTCAGTTTTATTTTCCACACCCCCATGTTAACGCTGCCGAATGCTTGATCAGAGCAGGCCTTGGCAGTCCTACGATAAACAAGTTTATTCCAGCTCTTTTTCTCGCAACGCCTGTCTTCGTGATAGGGTCTTTTCCCCTCCAACCACATTTTGCATGTGGTTTGACGTACGCCCACTTTGCATGTCATTAACTTTCTGTGCGGCAGACATGCAAAGTGATATTACGGCAGGCGTTGTAATGCCGTTTTCAATAAGCTGCTGGGGAATATTTACAAGGATAGGCAAAACATTATCGCCGCTTTTATCGGCAGGAAACTGCAGATATAGCGGCGATAACGGCCTTGATAATATGCTCTATGAATTGCAATCGAACCTAATGTTAGATATAAAGACATCTAACATAGGTTTCGATTGGAATTCATAGAACATATTATGAAGGCCATTATCGTCGCTTTATCGGCAGTGACCTGCGGATGAAACATACGATAATGTATCACGTCTCCTTCATAATATGCCCCAAGTATCGCCGCTTTTTTGAATAATTGTGTTGAGAAAGCGGCAATACTTCAGCTTGTGAATAGAGCTCTTTTTGGTACAATGAGTTAGTTCTGAAAAGAACTTTTTTTTTGTTTTTTTGTTTTATTTTTTATTTTATTTTTGACAAGTTTTATATTGTTTTTGATTTTTTAAACTGGGACCGAAATTTTGAACTGTAAAACTGTGAAACAGGAACAAAATAAATTGAAAAAAATCATCTTCTGTCGGAGCATTGATGTTCATTAATTCTTTTTTCAATAAGAGTGAGGCTCTGCTCTCCGTACACAATAATTTATGAACACAAGTTGCATTTCATATGCACCAATGACAAACATGGTCTCAAGTCCAACTGTGCAGTGGATGGAGATGCAGGTCGTCCTCCAGATGAAGTGCTGGCCACAGCTGGTGGTAGTTGTGTTGCCAGAGCTCTTGTAGATGCCTGTGCAAATTTCTCAGGATGCACTTGTCTGACATGCCTCATCATCGTATGCATCGAAAAGGAATACTTTTTCGAAGGATTTCCCCTTGAAAGAACTGCGTTACATATTGTGCAAGTAACTTTCGGGGCATTCACTTTTTTTTTGTTCCTTAGGAAAAGTAAACAATTGCCAGATGAAAGATTCCTTCCTTTTTGTTAAAGGTAGCCGATAATTTTCCTCAGATTCAGAAGATGAATTCTGTGCGGCAGCCATTTCACCAAAGTCTTTGGAAAGATGTAAAAGGTTCTTCTCCCTTGAGAGTAAAAAAGATAGTGAGGGAAGTGGGTGGGGTTCTGGAAAATTCCAGAACAGAAACTACTATGAACCAATAGGAAGTGTTGTTTTCGAGTCACATGACTTGACATGCGCGCATTAGGACGTGTATGCGGTGACAGTACCCGGTCACGTACGTCATTTGGAAGTATCGGTCTAATTTACTGAAGTTTCAAAACGTGAAAAGGAGGAAAGATAGACACTCCTTGATCTTGTACACCTTCTCAGGGGGCTCCAAGAAGAATATTGATAAAGTATAAAACCTTTTTTATTCTTAAAAAAATACCGGGGTGCGCACACCCGGTCGCGCACGAAAGTTTAAAAAGGCGTTCTGCTCCATTTAGTGAAAAGTTTCAAAACGTTAAAAAGAAGGCAAGGTAGAGACTCCTTGACCTATTACAGATTCTCTGGGGGTCTATGAAGAATCTCGATGGGTCGAAAAACCCAATGTTTTTCCCAAAAATATAGCGGGGTGCGCGCACCCGGTCGCGCACGAAAGTTTAAAAAGGCGTTCTCCTTTCAGTTTCAAAACGTTAAAAAGAAGGCAAGGTAGAGACTCCCTAATCCTCTAGAGCTTTACAAGGAGTCCCTAAACAACTCTGCCAGTCAATAAAACTTTTTTTTCGGATAAAAACATTTGCCGAAATTAATTGATAAAACTATAGGTTGCAGTCATGATATAGTTAACAATTAGCATTTAAAAAACCTTTGAAATTCACTGAAAAAACAATTGGTTTTAAACACGTTATAGTTAGGAAGTAGCATTTAAAAAACCTATGAAATTCACTGAAAAAACCATAGGTTTTACACACGTTATAGTTAGGAAATTGCATTTACAAAACCTATGAAATTCACAAAAAAAACCATAGGTTTGACACATGTTATAGTTAGCTGGACATTTCACTCATATAAAACCATTGAAATTCCCCCGTTATAGTTACTTCAGCTAACTATAACTCGCGCGCCCGCAATGCACTGCTGATGACTTCACATATTACATCACTCATGACATGGTCAGTGACATCACTCATGATATCACTGATAACATCTAAAATGACATCACCTATGATATCATCCTTGTAGAAGAGTGGCAGACCTTTACTCACCCTAATATAACCTTTATTACACACACTCAAAAATAGAAAATAACATTTTAAATACAATAAGCAAACAAATGCCACTTAGAACACACCTATTTAGTAATTTGAAAATATATATACACAGCCACTTATTCATCAACAGACATATACAGTCACTCACATATTAAATACAGTGACTCATATATGTATTCAGTCATCATATGTTCTTATACATTGTTACATCCAAATCATCCTGTTACACACCGAAACTCAACCATAGAGTTACTCACACATAACTTATATGTATTAGTTTAAAACATATGTACTTAGTCAGAAAAACACTATTAAAAACGTAATTTATTCACTTAGACAGTGATATATACATTCATACAGAAAAGAAAGAAATAATAACCTATATATCTACTACACAGTTATTCACCCATACAGTTTAGGACATATGCTGCCTACAACACATAGAAACAGTATGTCACTCATTCATGCATGTATGCACTATGTAAGATCTCCTAATGTATTTATTATTTATTTATTTATGCAATTTTTAAAGCGCTGCAATTACCCATGGGTGTCTCGGTGCTGGGAGCTAGGTCTAGTCCCAGTATTTTAAAGATTTTAGTGCAGTAATTTTATGTTGGCCGTTGCTAATGAGTCACTGAGAAAACAACCATGTCTTTAGTTGTTTTCTGAAGATGATCAGTGTAGGACTGGTTTTTATTTTAAGAGGAAGAGAATTCCATAGCTTTGCAGCTGCAATGGTGAAACGTCTGTCTCCCCAGTTAACTTTCCTTGTTCTGGGGATTTGAATCAGGTGAGCAGTATTCGAACGTAAAGTTCTGGGGGTTGGAAGAGGCTTGAGGGAGTCACAGAGAAATTTTGGTCCTATATTATTTACTGCCTTGTAAACAATGCATAAGGCCTTAAACTTGGTTTGACTCCTGACCGGGAGCCAGTGCAGTTGAGCCAGGTGTTTGGAAACAGAGGCGAATTTTGGAATGCCCAATAGTATTCTTGCCGAGGCGTTCTGAATCATTTGAAGTTTTGAAATAACCTTCTCTTGCGCATTGAGGAGGAGGGCATTACAATAGTCGGTGCGAGAAAACACCAACGTTGAAATTAGGGTTTTGCCTGTAGTGGTGGGAAGATAAGGCAGAAGTTTCTTAATTTTTCGTAAAATGTTAAAAGATGATGAGACTACGGAGTTCACATGGTGATGAAAAAGGAGTTTGTCGTCAAATATTACTCCTAAGTTTCTAACTTTGCTGACCGGTTCAGGTGGAATGCCCATTTCCTCTGGCCACCATGAGGGAGACCAAACAGGCTGAACCTTACCAAACAACATTACTTCGGTTTTTGAAGAGTTCAATTTAAGACAATTGGAGGCCATCCAACTGCTGATGTCCCGCATGCCAAGTTTGCCGCTATGGTGGAACCGTTTTTATGTATGGATAGTACCAACTGTGTATCGTCAGCATATGTGGTTAGGTTGATGTTGTATGCTTTTATTACCCTCGCCAAGTCCGAAACATAGATATTAAAGAGGGTCGGACTTAGCGAGGAACCTTGTGGGACACCACAGTGGAGGGTAAACGTCGGAGAGGTGAAAGAGCCCAACTTAACTGCCTGTTTGCGGTCGGCCAGGAAGGATGCAATGAGGTCCTTGGCCTTGTGTTTGATACCAATGGCCTCGACACGGCCGATCAGAGTAGAGTGATCGACCGTGTCGAAAGCCGCCGATAGGTCCAGCAGAATCAGGACAGCCTGTCCATCATTGTCCATTGTTGTTCTTATTTCATCAGCGGCCTTAATCAGAGCAGTTTCAGTCCCATGTCCTTGTCGGAAACTGAACTGTGTATCATCTAATAGGTCATTGTTTTGAATATAGTCAGACAGTTGTTCGTTCATGACAGATTCAAAGATCTTAGCTGGAAATGGCAATGATGCAATAGGACGGTAGCTGGAGGGCATGGATGGATCAAGCGTTGGTTTCTTTAGGAGTGGTTTGATTATGATGTTCTTCCAGATATTGGGATATGTCCCAGTTGAAAACATGATGTTACGGATGTGTGTCAATGGTACAGTAATGGTATCTGAGACGGTGTGTAGTATGGAAGGGTGGCAAGGGTCCAGAGCGGAGCCCGAATTGATTGCCGGGATAAGCTTGTGAATACGTTGAGGATCTACCTTGGTGAATTCCGTAAGTGTTGATGAATTCGGGTTTGATTGCATGTTCGTGGATGAAATGCCATGAAGGTTGGGAGTGAAATCGTTGAATATGGATGTCACCTTGTCAGAAAAAAACTCAGCTAATGTGTTGCATAGAGTTTGTGATGATTCAATCGGTGGATTTGTGGGTTCTGCAAGGTGGTTGACAACTTCAAACAGTTTTTTCGTGCTGCATTTTGCCTGGTTTATTTGGGTGGTATAGTAGATGTTTTTTCCTATGGCTATTTTCTGCTTATAGACTAGGAGTGCAGCTTTGTATGTTGTTTTATCTGATGGATTGTAGTGTTTGCGCCAGTGACGTTCTAGATTACGGCAATGTTGACGCTGAAGCCTAAGTTGTTCGGTAAACCAAGGGGCCGAAGGAGTTTTTCTATTACGTTTAGATCTTCTGGGGGGGCGCCAGTATTTGGAATGCCCCTTCCAGGATGGAAGTATATGTGGTGGCAGCCGTGTTTGGGTCCATTTTCCTGTCTGTGTCCGCGAAAGCATCAGTGAGAATCTGATCTAGATGAGTGTAATCTATGTTTCTCCAATCTCTGGTGGTTTGAAAGGAATTTTGTGATGTATCTTTACATACCATTGTTTTGATCTTGATGTCAAATAATATAGCAGAGTGGTCAGACCATGTGAGGGGTAATGTTTTATTCACGGTAATGTGAGGATTGTTGGTAAAGATACCCTCGAGCATGTGTCCTGCCTTGTGTGTTGGAGCCATTATCAGTTGTCCAAGGTCTACCGCAGATAGATCCGTCGTGAGCTGGATCGTGTCATTATCTGTCAACGATTCTAAGTGAAAGTTAAAATCACCTAATATGGTAAAATATTTGTGCTCAGCAGCTAGTTCACTCAGTTGATGAAGTTGGGACAAAAATGCCTTGCGAGAGCCTGGGGGTCGGTATAAAAGAGTACCCGTGAATGTTTGATTGGTGGTAAGCGTGACAGTAAAGGGAAGAGCCTCACAGCTCGCATGTTTTAGATCGATTGCTTTTACTCGCAAGCTGTTGCGGTATATTATAGCAATGCCACCACCTTTTGTTGTTGCTCTGCGGTCCTGCCTGTGTACACAATAGTCTTCTGGCATAGCAGCTTTGAAGTCAGGTCCTGATGCTTCGTCTCCCCAAGTTTCAGTCAGAAACAGGAGGTCGATAGCATGACTATGAAGCAGCTCTAGTATATCGATTTTGTGGCATGGAAGCGAACGCACGTTCACAAGTGCTGCCTATATTAATTTGTGAGGTGTCAGTATATCCTGAGTGATATTTTTACATAAAGTACAGGTGAACGGACCTCCGATAGGATCATCATAGATATGTTACGGCGGGTCATGTACCTTGTATAAGGTGTTATTTAAGGAATATAATTCATTAAATGAATAAACCAACCTTGGAAAAGGTGCAGGGGGGGTGGCCCTGGGCTCGGTCAAGGCTCAGACGGGCGCAGACGGGCTTGGATTTGGCGCGGCTTTGGCGCGCGCCCGGCGCACCCGCTGCGCCAGCCCGCTGCGCCGTCTGGCCATGATACACATTTTAGAGGGTGAGGAGGGTGGGAGTCCGGCGCGACTAGAGCGCTGACCCCGCTACTCCCAAGATTGCGCCCACCGCCACCAGACGCCTGAAATGGTCTAGAACGGTAGTATTAAGAGCAAGAAACTTGTGTAGGGTGTTAGAATGCCTCAACTACATTCCCATTTAATTCTACAATGAAAAGCCCCCCAACAACGATTATTTTAAAAAGTTATGAGCAAATTTCCTGGCGAAATTAAAAAGGTTTAAAATGCAACAATCGATGTCCTTAATGTACTGGAGACGAGTGGTAAGCTCGCAGCCCCTGAAGCACTCACTGGGGAGAGCTTCTAAGGCAGTGCGGCCACCGAAGTAGGTTCTTTAAATATTCTGGGAGGGCGGGAGTCCGGCGCGACTAGAGCGCTGACCCCGCTAGTCCCAAGATGGTGCCCACCGCCACCAGACGCCTGAAATGGTCTAGAACGGTAGTATTAAGAGCAAGAAGCTTGTGTAGGGTGTTAGAATGCCTCGACTACATTCCCATTTACTTCTACAATGAAAAGCCCCCCAACGATTATTTTAAAAAGTTATGAGCAAATTTCCTGGCGAAATTAAAAAGGTTTAAAATGCAACAATCGATGTCCTTAATGTACTGGAGACGAGTGGTAAGCTCGCAGCCCCTGCAGCACTCACTGGGGAGAGCTTCTAAGGCAGTGCAGCCACCGAAGTAGGTTCTTTAATTATTCTGGGAGGGCGGGAGTCCGGCGCGACTAGAGCGCTGACCCCGCTACTCCCAAGATGGCGCCCACCGCCACCAGATGCCTGAAATGGTCTAGAACGGTAGTATTAAGAGCAAGAAGCTTGTGTAGGGTGTTAGAATGCCTCGACTACATTCCCATTTAATTCTACAATGAAAAGCCCCCCAACAACGATTATTTTAAAAAGTTATGAGCAAATTTCCTGGCGAAATTAAAAACGTTTAAAATGCAACAATCGATGTCCTTAATGTACTGGAGACGAGTGGTAAGCTCGCAGCCCCTGCAGCACTCACTGGGGAGAGCTTCTAAGGCAGTGCGGCCACCGAAGTAGGTTCTTTAAATATTCTGGGAGGGCGGGAGTCCGGCGCGACTAGAGCGCTGACCCCGCTACTCCCAAGATGGCGCCCACCACCACCGGACACCTGAAATGGTCTAGAACGGTAGTATTCAGAGCAATAAGCTTGTGTAGGGTGTTAGAATGCCTCGACTACATTCCTATTTAATTCTACAATGAAAAGCCCCCCAACAACGATTATTTTAAAAAGTTATGAGCAAATTTCCTGGCGAAATTAAAAACGTTTAAAATGCAACAATCGATGTCCTTAATGTACTGGAGACGAGTGGTAAGCTCGCAGCCCCTGCAGCACTCACTGGGGAGAGCTTCTAAGGCAGTGCGGCCACCGAAGTAGGTTCTTTAAATATTCTGGGAGGGCGGTAGTCCGGCGCGACTAGAGCGCTGACCCCGCTACTCCCAAGATGGCGCCCACCACCACCGGACACCTGAAATGGTCTAGAACGGTAGTATTCAGAGCAATAAGCTTGTGTAGGGTGTTAGAATGCCTCGACTACATTCCTATTTAATTCTACAATGAAAAGCCCCCCAACAACGATTATTTTAAAAAGTTATGAGCAAATTTCCTGGCGAAATTAAAAAGGTTTAAAATGCAACAATCGCTGTCCTTAATGTACTGGAGACGAGTGGTAAGCTCGCAGCCCCTGCAGCACTCACTGGGGAGAGCTTCTAAGGATCTAAGGTTAGCATATTAACACTTAGACACTCAGACACTCTAACTAAGAATCAAACAAACAATACCCTATATAGACATAATGTATCACTCATATAGCTACTCACCAACACATGCAGCCACTTACACGGAAACTGATAGACTGACACAGATATGTATATATTTAACCATTACTCACTAACCCATGTACCCATTAAGATATACTTAATCAGTCCGTTATACAATCTATTTTTCATCAAAAAAGCAGCCATTTATATACTTATTTACTCAATTCTTGTTCCACCAACCTTCAGATATACATATATAAAATATATTTAATTTTCAGAACTAACCCATTTAATAGATGATGTCATGAGTGATGTCATGAGTGATGTCACTGACCATGTCATGAGTGATGTAATATGTGAAGTCATCAGCAGTGCATTGCGGGTGCGCGAGGTATAGTTAGCTGAAGTAACTATAACGGGGGAATTTCAATGGTTTTATATGAGTGAAATGTCCAGCTAACTATAACATGTGTCAAACCTATGTTTTTTTTTGTGAATTTCATAGGTTTTGTAAATGCTATTTCCTAACTATAACGTGTGTAAAACCTATGTTTTTTTCAGTGAAGATATATATATATATACGCTCGTGATCAAGAGGATCAAGAGGAACACTTCCTCGAAACGCGTTGAGCTAAGCATTAAAAAAGCTCGCTAAACTGCAAAGCTGGCCTGGACATTCCTTCTTTACCGTGTGGGATTTCATTTTTGGATTTCTGGGGAGTTGCTACCCCGTCCAGGCCCTCCGCTGCAAGGGGCAGGGGTTCAGAGCGCAACTCAGCTTTGGAAATATATATACATATATATATATAATATATATTCACTAAAAAAAATAGGTTTCACATTTGTTATAGTTAGGAATTAGCATTTAAAAAAGCTTTGAAATTCACTGAAAAAACCATAGGTTTTACACTAGATGTCCTCAGTGATGTCATCAGTGATGTCACTGACCATGTCATGAATGATGTAATATGTGACATCATCAGCAGTGGATTGCGGGCGCGAGAGTTATAGGGAGTCCAACTTACTATAACGTAGGAATTTCAATGGTTTTGTATGAGTAAAATATCCAGCTAACTATAACTAGTGTTAAACCTATGGTTTTTCTCAGTGAATTTCAAAGGTTTTTTAAATGCTAATTCCTAACTATAACAAATGTGAAACCTATGTTTTTTTCTGTGAATTTCAATGGCCTTTTAAATGCTAATTCCTAACTATAACGATTGTGAAACCTGTTTTTTTCACTGAATTTCTTAGGTTTTTTGAAAGCTTATTCCTTTCTATATCGAGTTTGTAACCTAAGAATTTTTTATTTGCTGTTTTGTGTAAGTATTAATTATGAATAATTTATTTTTGAAATAATATTTTTCCATTTTATTTTTTTTAATCATTTTTTCCAGGGGCGCTCAGGGTGCGCGCACCCGTAAGCTCTCCCTAGAGCGCACCAAGAGCGCTATTTCTGCGTTCGTTAAAAAAAAGTATGAAAAGTAAATAATAACGCAAGACATTTAGTACCATACTTTTGCATTTCCGTGAAGCTATCGAAACGTCACTTAGGCGCCCCCGGAAGCGCCTACGTTCGCGCTGCATAAGCGCCCCCGGAAGCGCCTACGTTCGCGCCACGTAAGCGCCGCCGGAAGCGCTTCGTGCGCGCAGCGTAAGCGCGTCAAGTCATGTGACCTTAAAATGACTCTTTTCATTGGTTGCTAAGGTTTTTTTTTACAAAGAATGAAATCCCCACCCATTTCCTACACTTCTTCTTTCACTTTTGTGACTGCAAGACCTGCCTTTTTGCTGTTGGATCTTTGTTGGAATAATATATTGGATTACCATAGCTGCCAGACCATCCAGCAGTGAAGATGACTCCAATGAATTTCTTGATGAAGAGGTTCCTCAGCCGAAAGTAAAAGAACACTTCATATGGAAGTTTTTTTTCCATCCCTAATGACCAGAAAAAAGTAAATGCTCCAAAAGTGGAGTGCAGGATTTGTCACACTGTCCTGTCACGGGGTGACCCCACCAAGAAATATTCTTTTGGAAACTCCACAATGATTCGCCATGTGGAGAGGAGGCACCCCCAGAATTTTGCCCAGGAGAGTATCAGGGCTCTGGCACGAGAGGCTCCCAGTGATGGGGCCTCTATTTCAACCGGAGGAGCAACTACTTCAGTAAGGGGGCGATCGCAAGAGCTGGTTCCTAACATTCAGCCTGCTTTTAATAAAGGCGTTCTTAAATGCAGAGACTGTGATCAGCTACTTTGCTATGGGGAACAAAGTGTTCTGCTCATGGTTCGAGCATTGGAGAACCATCGCTGCCATTCCCAGCCCTAAATTTGTTGGTTTTTTTGCTCATGTTGAGCAATTTCCATTCCCTGTTTTTGTTTTTGTTCTAAAAAAGGAAAAAAGAAGAAAAAAAAAAGTTCTTTTCAGAACTACCTCCAATTCTCATCAAAGAGCTATGTTCTTAAAGAAATGAAAAAGAGTAAGTGAAGTGGAGTGCATTGATAAAGGAGAGGAAAATGAGTAAGAAAGCACAGAAAGGGACGAGAGGAGAAAGGAAGTGAAGTAGGGGGACTGAAAGAAGGTGAGTGTGGGGAAGGAGAGTGAGGAGAAGGAGAGTGAACATGTGGAATGTGGATATTCGAAGAAAATGTAGTGAAGGAACGGGGGTGTGGAAGGGTAAGAAAAGAGCAGTGATGTTTTGGAAAGAGTGGAGATACAGACTGGATAAAGACAAGTAAGTGTGACACCAGGTAAGTAAGGCAATGAAGAAACAGAGAAAGTGAAAGAAAAAATAAGAGTAGAAGACTGAAGGCCTCATTTTTGCACCTGCCTCATAGTAGGCGTAACACTGACGCAGGTCCTTTAACATGGGCCTGGTCCCATGTAAAAGGATGCATTGCTTTAGTTGTGTCACTTTTGTGACACACTCCAGCAATGCATCACTTTCGCGCTTACAGATACATCAGAAATACTGACATATCTGTAAGTACTTGCGACATAATGCGTCATAAATTAAATATGACGCATGAGTAGAAGACTGAAGGCCTCATTTATGAGGCCATGCGTCACTTTTACGCCACCGGTGCGTCACTTTTTGTGACGCACCTGTGCTGTAAAAAATGCACATTGTTGAGTCATATTTACAAAGTGACGCATCTAGGTAGATGCGTCACTTTGTAAACCCCTGCGCCACATTATACCTATGTCAGGTGTACTGTATGCAAAAGGGGCGTATTGACGCAAGAAAGGGTCGTAGAGGTGACGCAGTGAAATCTATTGGATTTCACTGCGTCACTTTTAGGACGCCGTTGTGTCAAAATCTTGCTCCTGTCTCACAGCAGGCATAAGACTGATGCAGGCCCTTTCAAATGAGACTTGCCCCATGTGAAAGGATGCATTGCTGGAGTTGTGTCACTTTTGTGACACACTCAAGCAATGCATCACTTTTGCGCTTACAGATACATCTGAAATACTGACATATCTGTAAGTACTTGCGACATAATGCATCATAAATTAAATATGACGCATGAGTAGAAGACTGAAGGCCTCATTTATGAGGCCATGCGTCACTTTTACGCCACCGGTGTATTACTTTTTGTGACGCACCAGTGCTGTAAAAAATGCACCTTGTTCAGTCATATTTACAAAGTGACGCATCTAGGTAGATGCGTCACTTTGTAAACCCCTGCGCCACATTATACCTACGTCAGTTGTAATGTATGCAAAAGGGGTGTATTGACGCAAGAAAGGGTCGTAGAGGTGACACAGTGAAATCTATGAGATTTCACTGCATCACTTTTAGGACACCGTTGTGTTAAAATCTTGCGCCTGTCTCACAGCAGGCATAAGACTGATGCAGGCCCTTTCACATGGGACTTGCCCCATGTGAAAGGATGCATTGCTGGAGTTGTGTCACTTTTGTGACACACTCCAGCAACGCATCACTTTTGCGCTTACAGATACGTCTGAAATACTGACGTATCTGTAAGTACTTGCGACATAATACGTCATATATTTAATATGACGCATGAGTAGAAGACTGAAGGCCTCATTTATGAGGCCAGAAAAGGGGGTGGTGATGAACAGAGTGTCTGAATTAAGCAGACCACTCTTACCCAGTCCAAAGATCAGGGCTTGATCCATCACCGTTTTTCAGCTCACTGCACCATCCCAGCTCAGAACTTGGCTATATGCAAATTAGTCTGACCCTGGCCCAGTGCATCATGGGAACAGGGCAGACCAAACTACCAAGCCAATTCTTATACTGGGAAGGAAACAAGCTACCGGGGACCGGTTTCTGGCATTTCAGCCGTCTTCGGCCCGGCTTGCTTGAATCCTGATGGTCCAATGAGCTAGGGACTCACATCTGAGTATACCCTTCCACGCTTATGGTGGACAAAAATGATTCAGAAAAGGGGGTGGTGATGAACAGAGTGTCTGAATTAAGCAGACCACTCTTACCCAGTCCAAAGATCAGGGCTTGATCCATCACCGTTTTTCAGCTCACTGCACCATCCCAGCTCAGAACTTGGCTATATGCAAATTAGTCTGACCCTGGCCCAGTGCATCATGGGAACAGGGCGGACCAAACTACCAAGCCAATTCTTATACTGGGAAGGAAACAAGCTACCGGGAACCGGTTTCTGGCATTTCAGCCGTCTTCGGCCCGGCTTGCTTGAATCCTGATGGTGCATCGAGCTAGGGACTCACATCTGAGTATACCCTTCCACACTTATGGTGGACAAAAATGATTCAGAAAAGGGGGTGGTGATGAACAGAGTGTCTGAATTAAGCAGACCACTCTTACCCAGTCCAAAGATCAGTGCTTGATCCATCACTGTTTTTCAGCTCACTGCACCATCCCAGCTCAGAACTTGGCTATATGCAAATTAGTCTGATCCTGGCCCAGTGCATCATGGGAACAGGGCAGACCAAACTACCAAGCCGATTCTTATACTGGGAAGGAAACAAGCTACCGGGGACCGGTTTCTGGCATTTCAGCCGTCTTCGGCCCGGCTTGCTTGAATCCTGATGGTGCAATGAGCTAGGGACTCACATCTGGGTAAGAGTGGTCTGCTTAATTCAGACACTCTGTTCATCACCACCCCCTTTTCTGAATCATTTATGAGGCCATGCATCACTTTTACGCCACCGGTACATCACTTTTTGTGATGCACCAGTGCTGTAAAAAATGCACCTATTGAGTCATATTTACAAAGTGACGCATCTAAGTAGATGCGTCACTTTGTAAACCCCTGCACCACATTATACCTACGTCAGGTATAATGTATACAAAAGGGGTGTATTGACACAAGAAAGGGTCATAGAGGTGACGCAGTGAAATCTAAGAGATATCACTGCGTCACTTTTATGACGCTGGTGCATCCAAATCTTGCGCCTACTTAACAGCAGCCGTAAGACTAACGCAGGCCCTTTCACATGGGACTAGCCCCATGTGAAACGATGCATTGCTGGAGTTGCATCATTTTTGTGACACACTCCAGCAATGCATCACTTTCCTCTAAACACTCACCATTTTTTTTTTACTCACGGTGCGCGTACCGGAGAGCGTACCGGGGAGCGCCGCCAGTGCTTTCCCAGCGAAAATTTTAAAAAACCAAAAAGTTTTTTAGCCCTTTAAGGTCCTTCTAGGCCCCCCTCAGAAAACTTAGGGGGCCAGGGGGTGTCTACTCTGCCCCCTTTTAATTATATCCCCCTTTTTTTTTTCACCTCTTGTGTCTCGATTCTACCAAGAAACAAGATGGCGGACTGTCCGGACTGACACCCGACAGCCAATCAGCTTTCTGCTTGCGCACTCCCATAGCGGCGCTCCCTGGTACGCTCAACGGAGAGCGCCCGCAGCGCGCCTATAGATATATATGTGTTTTTGAAGTTAATTTTCATAAAAAACACTGGAGCAATTTTCACCAAACATAGCAAAGGCACATCTGCGTACCAGTCCCTACAAATTTGCCAAGTTTGGCATAATTCCGTTCAGCGGTTCGGGCTGTAGATTTCTCAGACCGTCCTATGGAAATTAACATGGAGAAAACACGTTTTGGGACCCCCTTTTTTCTCAGCCCCCACTTCACGAATCCCCCCAAAACTTTCAGGGAAGGAGCGGAGTGCAGCGAGACCATTTTAAGGAAAATTACAGGCAGATCCCTCAATCAGCGCCAAAGTTATTCCCAATAGAATGTTCGGAATTTCCTATGGTAGCCAATCCTAACTATAACTACCTACTGACGACCGCCAGTAGGCAATATATATATATATCTATATCAAGTATAAGATTATCCATAGTTAAACAATAATCATCCGGCACTCCAGGAAAAATTTCAGACACTCTTGTGCTTTTTATTTATGGCGAGGTTAACATCTACGCATTTCAGCAGCCACTGCTGCCTTGTTCACGATGTTTGCAGCACCATTTTTTTGCATTAAAATACCAGACAGGTAACATTGAGAGGGAACAATACATGCCATGAAAACAGGACTAAGCTTTCACATTTGTGGCTGCCATGTTGGAACATGTTTTCTTCCGTATATCACAAAAACATAGCAGCCCATTCCTTCGACATACTATGTGGTTATATAGATGTTTAAAGTGCATAATTTATAGCAGGAAAACTAATTCCTCACATTTTAAAACACTAAATCACATCTAAAAAGCCACAAAAGCAAAATCATTCTCAGTCAGTGCTTGTCAGAAATATAAAGTGCAAGTGCATAATCACATTTTAAATATTAGCAGCAATATATTATTCGGGCTAGTGCCTATTTATATCGGGTTTGGGTTTCAAAGAAATAAAGTGCAAGTGCTTTAGTTCAATAGTATACATATCCCCTCCTCTTTCTTAATTATAGTCTTTCAAGAGTTACTTCACTATAGAGTTCAGATACTGTATAAATACAATATTTAATGATTTACAAAAAATACCAATCCAATATATGTAAACTCTAACAAAATCCATTCTAAAGTGCAAATGCATGTAAAAAAGATGAAAAACATTTAAACCCGAATCAATTAATTAACGTCAGTCCTTACAATTCATACGTCCCTTCTTATCACTGTCTGCAAGATTTAAATTAAGAATTTGACTATCATGGATTTACACTTGTGCGGATTTACATCATTACTCTTCATTTCATTTTACAAGACCGACATGTATATAAGTCTTCATCGACATTGAGTCCATATGGTTCCCTACAATTGTACTCCAGAATAAAATATGTTTCTAATTTCCAGAACTTCCTTTCTCTGTCCCCTCCTCTCTTTTTTGTTGGGACCTCAGCTATACAGGTATACTGCAAGCTCACATGGTTACTCTGATGATGGATCTCAAAATGTCGTACAATGGGGTACGTCCTGTCTAGATTCACAATTGCATGCCTATGTTGGAGAATTCTTTGAAATACAGGGAGAGTTGTACTCCCTATATACATTTTGGGACAGGGGCACTGTAATAAATAAACAACAAAATTAGATCTACAGGTTAAGAAGCTTTTAATTGTCATAGTCTTATTAAAGAAGGTTTTAAATTCGGTGCGGTTCATGCCATGCTGGCAAGCTTTGCATTTCGAGCATTTTTTAAAACCTGGTTTCTGTGGCAACCAATTCGGGGGTCCCCCCTTCCTTTTTTTCCTGAAATTCACTCTTCACAATTAAATCCTTCAAGGATTTAGATCTCTTGTAAGTGATTTCAGGATTCCTCTTAACTTTAAAGCCTAATACAGGATCACTTTTTACCAAGTGCCAGTGCCAATTCAGAATGGACCTGATCTCTTTGTGTTTCACATTAAAAGTGGTTATAAATCTAGAATTCTGATCGTTCACATCATTTTTCTTTTGTTGATGTTTTTTGTTCTTGATGGTTCGAACAATATTTTATGTCTTTCTAGACCTCTTGCCTTAGTTGATGCACCTTTCAAAACTTCAGGCAGATAACCTTTCTGTGTAAACCTTTGTGTCATTTAATTTTCAAATCTCTCGTACTCACCCTATTCGCTGCATGCTCTCTTTGCTCTATAGTATTCCCCCAACGGTATACTCCTCATTAGCGTAGCAGGCTGAGCACTTGCCGCATGTAGAACTGAGTTCCCAGCTGTAGCTTTACGAAATACAGATGTTTCTAGTTTGCCATTGCAGGGCCTAATCCGGACATCAAGAAAGTCTATGGATGTTCTACTGTGATACCCCACAAATTCCAAGTTCAGGGAATTGTTGTTTAAATGTTTGATAAACAACTCGATCTCCATCTCTGTGCCCTGTCACAGCACGAAGATGTCATCGATGAATCGGACCCACAGCAGGACATGTTCTGCCCATTGTTCCAGGGGACTGCCTCTGAGCACCTGTTCCTCCCACCTTCCAAGATGTAGGTTGGCATAACTTGGGGCAAAACAGGTGCCCATCGCAGTCCCCTGTTCCTGCAAATAGTAATCATCACCAAAGAGAAAAATATTCTTGGTCAGGCACCATTCCATTAATTCTAAGATCATTTTGTTCTGATTAATGAATCGTACTGATCTTCTATTTGAAAAATATTCTGATGCTCTAAGGCCATCTCCATGTCTTATACTGGTATAAAGTGTAGATATATCAAGCGTCAACATTATCATACTTTCTTCATGCCAGCAGAAGAATTCTGATCATTCATATCACTTTTCTTTTGTTGATTTTTTTTGTTCTTGATGGTTCGAACAATATTTTATGTGTTTCTAGACCTCTTGCCTTAGTTGATGTACCTTTCAAAACTTCTGGCAGATAACCTCTTCGTGTAAACCTTTGTGTCATTTCATTTTCAACTCTCTCGTACTCACCCTGTTCGCTGCATGCTCTCTTTGCTCTATAGTATTCCCCAAACGGTATACTTATTAGCGTAGCAGGGTGAGCACTTTCTGCATGGAGAACTGAGTTCCCAGCTGTCTGTATTTTAGAGTGGGTGTATCAAAGCTGATATTAGGGTGTGAGGAGGTGCATAAAGTTATCACATTTATGTTGTCATCAGTGATGTCATCCGTGATGTCATCAGTGATGTCACTGACCATGTCATGAGTGATGTAATATGTGACGTCATCAGCAGTGCATTGCGGGGGCGCGAGTTTTAGTTAGCTCTACGAATTATAACAGCCACATTTCTCTGGTTTTGTATGAGTGAAATGTCCAACTAACTATAACGTCCCTGAAACCTATGGTTTTTTTCAGTGCATTTCTAAGTTTTTTTAAATGCCAATTTCTAACCATATTGTCCCTGAAACCTATGGTCTTTTGTGTGAATATATATATATGCCAAGAACCCACCTGGCAGGGCGATTATTTCGACAAGGAATGGATGTCTCGAACATATGTCTCAATATGTTAATTTCTTTTTGCAAAGTCATGTAAAAAACTTGCCGTCCTATGTAAGTGACACTAGTGACTTCCTATACAAAATAAAATACATCAAGTGGGAGGAAAAATACTTACTGATAGCTTTGGATGTCAGTTCATTATATACTAGTATTGTACACTCGGATGGCCTCAATGCACTTGACTTCTATTTAAAGAAATCCTTGGGTAACATGTCTAAACATAAGCAAATGCTATTGGAGATGGTGGGGTTCTGTTTAAGCAATAATGTTTTTATGTTCAATAATCTCATGTACAGACAATTACGTGGTGTTGCCATGGGGCCCAGCTTCTCTCCCAGCTACCCATGTCTTCACATGGGCTGGTGGGAGGAGCTGGTCCTCATGACTGAACACTTGGAAATAATAACTTCCAATGTAAAGATCTGGCTTCTTTTTTTGACGAATTATTTGTAATATGGGACAGCAATATTGAGTCAGCAGAAAAGTTTGTGCAAGATATTAATGTCAACAATCTCAATCTGCATTTTACTGCTAATATTAGTCCCATATCAGTAACTTTTATGGACACAGAGGTCTTTATTGAACAGAATAAAATTAAAACAAAGCTCCATTGCAAACGAACTGCTAGGACCTCTACCCTACATGCCAACAGTTCGCATGTGAAACAACTCATCAACAGCATCCCATATGGAGAGATGTTGAGGTAAAAACGTGTTCATAGTAGAGAAGATGGCCTCAAACAAGCCCAAAATGAAAGTAAAGCAAGATTCATAGAGAGGGGCTACTCAGAGAAAATAGTTGATGCTGCCATTTCCAAATCCATGCAGACAAATAGGCTGGAACTGCTGGCGGTGAGAGATAATCTTAATACCCACATGACTGATAATTCAGAAACCAAGAAAGAATTCAGGATCATTGTCCAGTATAGTACACAAAACAAACAAATCAAATCTATTATTAATAAGAACTGGCCCCTGATCTGAGTGACCCAATCATTGGAGCAGGTCTACCAAAAAGACCCTCAATAACCTACAGCAGAGGACAATCTATGAAGGATGAGCTCTTAAAAACTAGTCCTGAAGTCATTGAATCATCAAACTGGTCACAAACCCATGCATGCTTCTTTAACTGCAAATCATGTAAAGCCTGTTTACAGAGTGTGAACAAAACTACTTACCTCTCACCCTTTGACTTAAAGGAGCACAAAATCAACAGGCTACTCACGTGCAAAACCGAGTATGCAGTATATGTATTGTCTTGCCCGTGTAATCTGCTCTATGTGAGGAGCAATAAGCTTCCTGTCCACAAAAGAATTTTATAACATCTTAGAGCAATAAGTAATCCAGTGGCAAGACATTTCAAAGCAAAACATGACTCCAAAAGTAGAGAGCTCAAATACTTTGTTATAGACTGTGTCCCAGCAAGTTGACTAGGCGGCAACAGAGAGGAGAAACTGTGCCGCCTTGAGACCCGATATATAATAGAATTAAATACAAAACAGCCTTCGGGTCTAAATGTTACGGAGGATCTTTTTATTGTCTTTAAAAACATCAACAAGTAAAATAACAATAACAAGGCTTTTTATAATTTGTAGGGGTCACATTCAAGTTGGTTACATATTAGTGAATGGGAATTTTAGAGAAATATATGTCTTTTTAGAATGGGTTTTATAATATCAATCAAATATTTATTTATGGTTTTAATTTTATAATGGAATTTTATATAACTTAGATCACAAGGATTTTTTAGCCAGTATTTAACCAATTTTAAGGTTTTTATTTAATGGCTTATGTATGAATCATTTATTGTGTATCTTTGATAAATATGAAAAGTAATATAAGATGATGAGTTCCTTTAGGCCCATCCCTAAACAAAAGTTAAACATCATATATATATATTTATTCCCAGTATGTATGTGTGTGTATATATCATATACATATATATTTATTCGGTATTCATACCGACATATGACCGACATCTCCATTTACTGTAAGCACATTGCACTTTATTAAAAAGAATGTGACGGAATAGCGTTGGGGCTCTGGTTTGTCTGCTCTTGCCCGCCAAAAAGATAACAATGAATAAAATGAAAAAAATCAAAAAATAGGAACAATGTAAATTATTTGCAGCTACTCAATTTGAGGAAAATCGATTTTAAATTCACTATTTTTGCACCATTTTGCGCACATTTTTTTAGGACTGCCGTGCACAAAACATTTTTTAATTATTTATATGTTTTTAGCCTATACCTAAATTGTTTACAATGCACAAGATTGTTTTACAAATTGAAAGTTTTGTAGTTTTTGAATACAGTAACTTTTCAATGTCTATACAACTTATGGGCTAAACCATGTGATTGACAATGTGCATATTTAAACCTATGTCCTAGCGATCTACTGTGTCATGTGATCAAGCGCTCTGGGCAGCGCGAAATGCGTCATGGCGATCGGAAGCACTAAAAATAAACTTCACCAGCACTTATTTTGAGGAGTCCGTATCCTTTTCTTTTCACTGGATTGCAGTCTGGGAGATCGGAAATTCTTTTCTTTTTTTGTTTTTTGTTTTTTTTTCAGATTTATAAAAAAATCCATTCATCAAATAACATGGTTTCACCATAACAACTATTTACCCTACGATGTAAGTCCAATTATAATTATAAAATATCTTTACTTTTAATCTGCTTAACCAAAAAAGCAACGTTTTCAAATGTCGTGACAAAGCAAATAATTGTCACATGGAGCATTGTTTAAAAAAGCAACAGTATTATTGCATTTTTTTTTTTTTTTATATTTTTATTGTAATTTTTTCAAAACAATTTTACCCCCCCGAATTACAATCATCAACTTTACAACACAAAATGCATATATTTTATATCCTATTATGGTATAAAGTAAATACAGTGCGAATACGTTCTTGCAGCAGTACTCCGCAAAATTTGTAATTAAAAAAAAAGAGAGCAAAGAGAGAGAAGAAGAGAAAATAAAAGAAAAAAAAATTATGTACCTAAACACACAGGTTGGCCTTTCCTGCATATGACTGTTTAGCCAACCCCTACCCTATTTTGCTTATGTTTCCACCTCGTAATGGGTTGCCATATCTCCTCTCCCAATTTTTTTGCCCATTTTCCTTTTCTCTCATATATAGCCTTCTCTAGATTATATGACGCTAATAATCTAGCTATCCAAGTTTGAAATGTAGGAGGTGTCTTATCTAGCCAAGCCCGTGCAATACAAATTCTATATACAGCTACCACCATAAACAAAAACTCTGTGGGGTCATTTTCATCCTCGGTCTTCACCGCCAACAATAATATTTCGTTGTTTAATATTATCTTAATATCGAGTGTATTCCCCAGGAATTCTTCTATGGCTGTTTTCAGGGTATACAATTGTGGGCATTGGGCGAACATATGTACTATATCAGCTTCCGTTGAATTACATCTAGGGCATGTAATACCTTCTGTCCCACCCCACTGCGCTATTTTTGCCGGCGTATGGTAGAGACAATATAATGTTTTATAATGCTGTGATTGCAGCGTTGCCGAGCATAGGACCGATCTTCCTAAATCTAAAGACTTCTGGAGTCCTTCCGGGGAGGTCCCCACTTTTTCTGTCAATTTTTTTGAGAATTTCTCTCTGTCATCTACTTTGTATGCATACAATTCTGCATGTAGCTGCCGTATCTTACATTGTTTATTCTGTTCTATACAATCCAAAAGCCTACAGTGTTTAAAACCTATCCGTCCACCCTTTTTGTCCCTCAAGTAGCTCCTCACCTGTAGATACTTAAAAAAGGTGTTAGTGGATATTTCAAATCTACTTTGTAATTCTTCAAATTGTACTATCCTCCCTTCTATATCCAGGAGGTCTCCTATTTTCCTAATGCCCCTATCATTCCATATCTTCATCGTTCCATCCCTGAAGATGTCCCCCGGAAGGGTTTGGTTATCTAGCAACCTAGTATATCTGCTAAATCTACCAATACCCAGTTTTTTTCCCACACCTTTCCAGATCATGTATGCAGCTTTTAGTGTTTTAAACCTGGTATTCTTAAAAAGTCTATAGTCAATTGTGTTCAGAAGACCATCAGCCGCGGCCTCCCCCAGTATAGTTCTATACACATTTGTATGCTCCCGTCTCCCTCCGATAAGTCCTTGGAAATATTGCAGAGCTGCGGCCCAATAATACAATTTGAAATCCGGTGCTCCCCATCCCCCTTTCCCACGTGCAAGTGTCATGTGTCTGTAGGCCCTTCTAGTTTTCCCTTGTGCCCATACTAGTCTATTAAGTATTATTTCCAACTTAGTGAACCAGAGTTGTTCAAAAAATAAGGGTATAGCCCTAAACAGATAAAGAAATGTCGGTAATGTGACCATTTTGATTACATTTATGCGTCCCATTAGTGTCAAGTGTAATTTTTGAATTCTTTCTGTGTTGCTTTTTACCTTAGTTAGTAACGGTTCCATATTTATTTTAACTAACTCCGCCAAGTCTGCTGACACTCTTACTCCTAGGTATACTGCCTCCTTTACCACTCTGGGATCCACAAAGGGTGTGTATTCATTCATAATAATCTGGGTTTTCCCTTTATTGATTGAGTATCCTGATAAACCCCCGAAAGCTGCTGCTTCCTGCTCTATTTCCCTCAGAGCCCTTCCTGGATCCGGAGTTATCAGTGCCACATCGTCTGTGTATGCGAACACTTTATACTCTGCCTCCTGTATCACTATTGGCGAGATGTTAATGTTACCTATAAGCCTCCTGAGAAACGGATCTAGATATAAGGCAAAAAGTAGGGGTGATGCCGGGCAACCCTGTCTCGTTCCACGTGTGATCTTTACCGTTTTAGTATATGCCTTGTTTATCTTCACCCTCACCTTTGGCTGCAGATACAATACCTGTATAGCGCTAATAAACCCTTTGCCTATGTCAAACCAGTCCATTACATTCCACAAAAATTGCCAGGAGACCCTGTCAAATGCTTTTTCAGCATCAAGGAATATGGCTGCGACAGGGTCTCCTGCTACCTTAGCAGCATCTAATATAGTGATTAGCTGTCTGGTATGCTGAGTAGTCCCTTTCCCGGGAATAAATCCATGTTGTGTCTTGCTTACTAGTTTCTCGATAACTCGACCCAGTCTTTGTGCTAAAGCTTTGGCATTCATTTTTGCATCCGCATTCAGGAGAGTAATAGGTCTATATGACCCTGGGTCTAATGGGGGTTTGTCTTATTTCAGTATCACAATGATATTTGCATCATCCCAGGACTGTGGCGCTGATTTTTGCATCTGTGCCTGTCTAAAAGTCTCCAGCATATTTTCCCCAAATCTTTCCCAAAATATTTTGTAAAATTCAGCTGGTATTTGATCTGGCCCTGTAGCCTTGCCTCCTGGTAAATTATTCACTGCCATTTTAATCGCCTGCAATGTTAGCGGTAGGTCTAATTTGTCTCTTTCTTCCCTGTCCAGTTTCTCATGTGGTATCCCTGTCAGATAATCCCTACACCCTTCTCCTATATCCTCTGGTTTCTGATCATATAATTTCTCGTAAAATTCTCTAAATACCTCCTGAACCTCTTCTGCCTTGTTTACCACTACCCCAGCACTATTCCTAATTTCTTTGATTTCCCCTGCAGCCAGATTTTGTTTAATTCTAATAGCTAAAAGATGTCCTACTCTCTCGCTGTACTCATAGCACTTTTCCTTCTTAGCAAGATAATTCCCCGCCGCCTTTTCCATCAGTGCTTCTCCCGTCTCTGCTTTCTTGACTTCTATTTCCAGTAGAAGGCCCTCTATTTCAATTGTGTTTTGTCTCAACACTGCACAATTTAATTGTTTTTCTAAACTATTCATCTCTTTTACCCACCTGTCCATCCTTATTCTCTCCGTCTTACTCCTTTTTAAAGTATAGCTCAGGGTTTCCCCCCTTATTCCGCCTTAAATGTATCCCAGACGATCTTAACTGGAGCCGATCCTCTATTGATTTCCTAAAACTGTGTGATCCATTCGTTCATCCTACTAATATATTCTTCCTCTTTCAATAATCTTCTCTCAAATGTCCAAATAAAGGGTTTAATACTCCCTCTATCTATCTTGGGCATGGTTATTACCAATATATTATGACCCGAAATCATTCTCGGCAGTCGCTCTATCTGGGCCCCATTTATTGTATCATTAGACACTATGATATAATCTAATCTAGCAATCGTTTTATGGGGTGCTGAATAAAAGGTAGCCCCTGACCCAAATGGATTGCGTTTAGACCATAAATCTGATAGAGCATTATTCTGCAACATATTGGTTACAGCCTTGCATATTTTCTTTTTCCTACCTACGTATCTCCCCCCTCCAAATCCCCCCAATCCATGCAAACTGTTAATATTGAAATTGCCGCACATAATTACCGGCTCTATCCAAAGTGAGAGTTCCTGATCTAGCCATTCAAACATTTCCGGATTATCATCATTTGGGCCGTATACAGATACTATTGTTAAGTTTCCAGCAGTAGTTTCCCCTTCAACTATGACCCATCTCCCCTCAGAGTCTTCTTTTTTCCTTCTGAGTTTGATAGCCCCTTTTCTTGCTAGTATAGTCACCCCCTTTGTTCTTGTGTCCTGAGTTGTGTTAGCCAACAACTCGTATCCCATCTGTTCCAGTCTAAACTTTTCTTTACACAGGATGTGCGTCTCCTGTAAGAAAATCACATCTAGTTTTAACAGTCTTAACAGTGACGCCGCCTTCTGTCTTTTCCCTCCATCATTAAAACCACATATATTCACTGTTGCAACCCTTAACGCCATATTACATTATAGATTTTCCCTATTGATTTTACCCACTTATTCCATTTTGTTACAAATTTTATCTCATTCCAATCTGTTCTTTTGTGTTGTTTCCCCGACTTTGCCAGGTCCTTTCCCACCCCTCTCCCCCCCCCAAGGAGATCGGAAATTCTTGGAATACATATATGTAGATATATATATATATATATATATATACACATATATTACCTACTGGCGGTCGCCAGTAGGTATATATAGTTAGGATTTTTTCTCTATGGAACTTTTGAAAATTCTATGTCTAATAACTTTGGCGTTTGTGGACGGAATCGGCTGAAATTTTCAGGAAAATGGCACATTTTGTTTCTGAGCAGCCCCTGAAAATTTGGGTGGGTTTCGTCAAGAGGGGGGCCGAGAAAAAAGGGGGGTCCCAAAACGCGTTTTTCCTATTCATTTTTCCATAGGGCGTTTGGCCTCACTTTTAGCTCGAACGGCTGAATGGATTTACACGAAACTTTGCAAAATTGTAGGGACTGTTAGCCCGATATGCCTTTGCTGGGTCTCAATATATGTGCTCCAGTGGATTTTGAGAAATTAACGTTTAAAAAAACAGATATATCTGTGACAGCGTCCCGGATAGCGCTCCAGATCGCGTACTTTTCGCGTAACGGAGCTTTGCGAAGCAAAGCTGATTGGCTCTCCGGTGTCTGTCAACATTCTAAACAGTCCGGTGCGGCCGCCATCTTGTCTCTCGGTAGGATCGAGAGACAAGAGGAGGAGAAAAACGAAGGGGGAATTTAATGAAAGGGGGCAAGGTAGACTCCTCTTGACCCCCTAGGAATGATGTTGGGGTTATTAAAGGGTCCCGTGGGGCAAATAAAAAAAATTTGATTTTTCGCAGTAGAAGCGCTTCTCGGTTCGCGAACCGGGTCGCAAACTGGTAGCGAAACGGGAATACGCCATTTTGTGTTTCGATTTAATTAAATTACAAGATGGAGGAAAAGCAATGTGAGTATTGGGTATAAGGGGGTATGGGAGACGTATCCTGATCCCCTATGTTTTCTGAGGGTGGTTGAGGAGGCTCATATATGTTGATTCTTGTCTTCCAGCGGTTGCGCGTGAGCTTTTTTTTTTTTTTTGCTGCGTGACTTCTGTTAACGTTCGATTTGAAGGAAATCAGGAAGTGTTGTCCGCCATTTTGACACTGTGAGTAAATATATTGTTAAAAATAATTGTTATAAATTAATCCGTATTGATAAACATTTTCTGTGCCATCTTGCTTTTTTTCCAATGCCACACTTTTGTCGTGCACGGCAGCCATTTTAGATGCCTTGACCAGACCCACTCTCTGCACGCCGCCGATCCTCAGCATGGCTCCCCACCCTCGCAAGCATCTCCCCCATGCACTGGTCACCCACGCTCTCTCTCTCATGTATGGGCCATAAACCTCCTCCCATATGCGCTGCTCTTCACTGAGAATCACACCCCGTGCTGAGGAAAATTCAGCCCAGATTACAACCGATGCCCAGGCTGCTGGCACAAGACGCCACGTAGTTCCCATCTTGAACGGTTACCAAATAAAGAGACGGGCGCTGGAAGCAGGAACACAAGAACAGAGTTTTATTTCTCATGAGGAGAGCCTGTCATTTCACTCTACATATCATACAAGTACCACTCAGCACCCCGGCCCCCTAATCCTGAGGCAGAATTGCCACTGCAACAAAGGACTTAAACTCCTGCAAAGAACACAATGTAACATTTAATATCATTTTCCACCAATGTTTTCATATACAGTGTTGCTGAACTCACTCAGTGAAATGTCGCTCATTTCATTAAATCACTTTTAAAGCATGCCTTATAACAATGCACCCAATCCTATGTGGAAGTGCTTATATTAAACATGACATTGCTTTAACCAGGATAGACAAAGAAATGACACAGTGATGTAAAAATTTCTGAAAGAAATGCCAAGAACGTCCCATGTGAAAGTGAATTTTATCTGGCAATTTTTTTCTTTTCCTTCTCATGAAAAGAAAGTTAATGCCAGGTTCGTTACCTGCCTCATCTGCAAAAAAAAACTCTCGAGAGGGACCAAAAAAATATATAGCTATGGTAATCATACCATGCATCGGCACATGGAGAGGTGGCACCCTCTTAATTATTCTAAAGCACAACTTCGAGATTTGGTGGATAACCCCCGATCGGCAAAAACATCCACCAATGACTTAGCAATAAGTGAGTCAGAGGCAAGGGAAATGGTCCCAAATCTGCAAAAGAACTTTGGGCAGATGAGATTGACTTGTGTAGCATGTGGAAAATTAATTTCATGCGGAGAGATGAGTATTACTTTAATAAATAGATCATATGAAAATCATCAATGTCCAAAACGTCCTAGAAAGTAATTTTTGTCATTTTTGAGGAAGAGAGATAACCTACAGTGGTACGGGGTCGTTTTCGTTCGTACAAGGGGGGCCAGGTGACATTCCTTCGGGGTGGCTTAGGGGCATTTAAAACAACTACTCTGATTCAGGTAGCATATAAAGTAGAGGCTAAATACCAGGATCTTTATCGATTGCTTTATGCTGTACAAAAATGAAAAACACATACAACAAACCTGGACCATTCATATTTTCAATGTTTCTGCATACTATACTTTTTAACCCTTAACTAATTGAGCTGCTTCATTTCACCTGCTTTTTTAAAAAGAAAAAAAAAAATCGGAAACAGTGGCCATTTATTCGAAACTTACCAATCTACGCGTTACAACTACGTTTGCTTTTTCAAAAACCTTTAATAAAAATGTTGGTGCACAAATTCGGGCCTACAACCCCAACATAACAGAGTCAGTGGTCGTTGATTTCATAGTAAAAAGTGCGACAAGTGCAACAAAATCATATCGATAATTCATTGTGAGCAAGTACCAAAAGTGTCGACAATTCGAACCTTCAATAATAAATACAGTAATCAATGATGCATTAGAACTTAATATCAATTCATTGTTCGAACGTGTAATCAGTACCCGTCCCATGTCAATTCATTGTTCGAACGTATAATCAATACCCATCCCGGATCAATTCATTGTCCGAACATATAATCAGTCTTATTCCATATCAATTCATGTGCTAAAAACTGCATACATATCTCATGATATCAAGGCTGAGCAATCGGGGCACAACAAGGAGTTGAGAGTTTCATTTGTACCGGCGCCATTTTGGGTGAGGCCAAGTATAGTCAAAATGTCTCCACCAACTCGTGGTTGGACCGGGACCTCTTTCGGCAGTCCAAAAGTTTTCGTTGAAGGGTAGCAGAGGGGACTGGCGACATGAACCATCAGTCAAAGTGGGGTGGGAGGCAACAATCTTTCCTACCGGGTCATACTGGTGTCCCACCGGAACTGATCAAGTTGGTAGTCTTGCAGGATTTTGGTCATTTCAAGACTGAGGCCGGCGCCGGCATGAGCGCGCCGACGTCCCTCGGCTACGTCGTGGTCGTTCCGTGGGTGATCATGGCAGTCATTCCCCATCGGGGGTCGGGGGCCCCCGTGGCTCTTATAGAATCTTCAAAGTTGAGGAGAACGTTTCTGGACGCAGGAAACTAGAAGCGTCATTGCACAGCAACAGTGGACGAGACCCCCGCTGGGTGAGCGGAGCATCATTGCCTCGCAATAGTGGACAAGACCTTTTGTTGGGTGAGTGGAGCGTTAGGGGTGCAGCTGAGGGGCCCCCACCTGGGGGGGGGTGGGAGAGGCTCGTTCGCGCCGCCTCTCCCTCCCAGCGCACCCCACGCCGACACCTGGCATTGATATCCGTGATGTCCGGACCAGGCGATAAGAGCGGGGGGGTCGGAGGCAGAGGCAAGACATCCCCGCCCGTGGCCTGCAGGGCGCCGCTTCAGGACCGAACGGGGAGGCCAGACCAGGATATAGGAGGGGGGGGTCAGTGGCATGTGCAAGACATCCCCCCCCGTTGTCGCAGCCATTATTGAAGAAAGAAGAGGGATACCGTCGGCCTCGGCTCCTCTCCTGGCCCAGGGGGTAGGGGTCGGTGGCATTTGCAAGACATCCCCCCCCCCGTTGTCGCAGACATTATTGAAGAAAGAAGAGGGATCCCGTCGGCCTCGGCTCCTCTCCTGGCCCACCTTAGGCGACGACCTCCCCGGCCGACGGCTGCCAGCAGAACTCGCCCTACACGTGCCGAAGGCCTCGTCTTCCGGATGGGCGTAGCCGCGAACCTGTTGCACTACGGGAGTTTCCGGAATGGGGGTAGGTATCTGCTGATTTGTATCTATTTCATGTTACCGTTATTGGGCGTGGCGGGCGGTGGGACAGACATGCTTGGAGCAGTGGGGGGGTGGCGGAGCCTAGCTACCTCGTGGCTGCCGTAACGTTAAGCTTGGCTTCTCTGACCACTTTCATGTTTCTTATTTCTAGCAAAGTCAAAAACTCATCAGTGGCCTACTGATTATGTTCGATTTCTTTCCCTTCCTTTTGAAGTGTGTTTCATGCTAAAGTTTCTGTTTAATAGGATACAGTGATTACTTCGTATTTTACATATGTCTTCTTTATTAGGGGTACCCTCCGGTTGAGCCAGATGATGTACCTCTAATAAATGGTCCGGGTGGAACTAGTTTATCAATCAGTGGGGAGTAGATGGGCATCACAGATTACAACGGGGGACAAAGGTCCGCATTACCCACCCTTCACTACTTGCAAAGACTAGACAGAATATTTCTATTCCACGTTATTTGCAAACAGAGAATACCTTGAAAGAACTATTCCTTGAACAATAAATGTCCAGCCAATCAATCAATCAGTGGGGAGAAAAACAGGCATGACGGATTACAACGGGGGACAAAAGTCCGCATTACCTATCCTTCACTATCTGCAAAGGGAGACAGAATATTCCTATTCTTCTCTGTTTGTAGACAGGGAATATCTCAAAGAGCAATAATCGATAACAAATTAGTAGGATTATAACACTTTAATAACTTATAAATATATACATCGCAACAAAAACAGTAAACACCTTAAAACATTTTTTATTAAAACAGAAGCAACAATGACAACTAACAGTAGTGATATCCTGGGCGGGTGATGGAACTGGGATTGTTAATGGAAAAAGATCTACAGAGAAAGCTATTGGTGAATTATACTTCTCCGGAAATTTAAAACTCACAAATGTTTCATTTGTGTAATCGTTTCAGGTCAAACGGATTGTGGGACAATGTTCAGAATGGAAGAGTCACCAAAAGCCAAAAAGTTCCGCTTGACCCCGGGAGCCGGCCGCCTATGTCGGGGGCGATCTCAGGCCAAACCAGGGCAAAAAGACTTGGGGAGGGGGTCGGAGCCAAACGCCCCCTCCGAGTCCGCGCCATCACATCGCCCCTCGGGGGCCTCCGTCAAGCGGATTAGGGAGGCACCGTATCACATTGTTTTCAAATGCAGTCAGGTCCACAAACGGCCCCCACTTACTTTGAGAATAGTGAAGCTGCAGCAGCTGCAAATAAGCTTCAGACAGTGTTACAAGCGCTGCTCAGAACTCTGAACTATGGCACCCAACATCCAGGACTTATGCCATTTGTGCAAGGCAGTGACATCGTAGCAACTCAGGGACCAAAAACAAGAACGTACACTCATGTATGAAAATCTTACTATTGATGCTTGACTGAGGCCAAGGAGATTAGAGTGCATGAGTCTCATGCTCGATCGATTGAGCTAGCCGGATCGGGCAACAAAAAGTATAAAATAGTTATGTATATAGTTATTTAATAAAATGTTTTACCCTGTTACTTTGCTGGTGTGTTGTATATATTTATAATATTTGCATAGGGTTTGTCGTTATTTTGGGTGGGGTGGGTGGCGGAGCCGAGCTGTCTTGCAGCCATCATCGTGTGGAGCTCAGTTCCTCTCACTAGTTTCGTATTTCTCATGAGGGGTTGTTCTTAATGATTCTATTTTATCGAGGTCAAAAAGAGATCCCATTAGTGGCCTACTGATTTTGCTTGATTCCTTTTGTTTATTTAAATGTTTTTTCACTATCTGCAAAGACTAAACAGAGTATTGCAACTCTGTGCTTGTTTGTAAATAGAGAATGAACCAAAGAGAACCAATTCTAAAACAGTAAATGCTTGGATAACAATCAATCAAATGGAGAGAGAAGCAGGCACGACGGATTACAACAGGGGCAAAGGCCTGCGTTAACTACCCTTCACTATCTGCAAAGAGAGAGTACTCCTAAGAGAAAAGAGGGGGGGGGAGGGGGGGCAGTGTTCAAAGCACATCAGCGTGCATAAACACGAAAATGTTTTTACCTATCACGTACTTGACATTTGACAGCTTTTGATATTTGCTATTAAAAAACCAATGAAATTCACTGAAAAAACCATAGGTTATAGACCATATATAGTTAGGAATTAGCATTTTCAAAACCTTAATTTACTCGCACAAAACCATAGAAATTCGCTTATATAGTTAGTTGCAATAACTATATATCGCGCACCCGCAATCCACTGCTGATGATGTCACATATTACATCATTCATGACATGGTCAGTGACATCACTGATGACATCACTGATGGGCATAAGTGATCATGGTGTGCTTCACCTTGACCACAATCAGCTTATCATGTTTACTTTCTGGGTGTCCCTACTTTTCGATTTTATTTTTGACTGGTTCTTGTCTCTGTTTGTTACTCCCGGGCATTGCTTAGATTACTAAATGTGAGACCATAATTCCTCCTCATTGTTGAGTCCCGTCGGACTCTTGGACTGCATTAACACTATGTACTTGGACTCTAATTGTCGTAACTTTTTCACTCTGTCCCCACCTCTTTCACTCTTAGGGACACAGTCGACACAAAAATATTTTAGAAGTTTGGAGTTGGACTTGTGGACCTCTGTGAAATGACGTGCCACAGGGTACCCCATATCTCGGTTAGTTATTGCCCTCATGTGTTCAAGCACTCGCTTTTTCGCTGGATGAATAGTGCTCCCAACATAGTTGAGGCCACATGGACAGGTAAGGCAATAGATTGCAAAATCTGTGTTGCAATTCATCAATTTGTTGATTTTGTGCGGGGTTTTCCTGCCCGGAATCTTAAATTCCTTTACTTTCTGGCCATTTCTGCACGCTTTGCAGTTCATGCATGGAAAATATCCTGTGACTACTTCTTTCCTTTTGGGATGTTTGGTAAAGTGGCTCCTCACCAAGTATGTGCCAAGCGTGGGACCTCTTCTGTAAGTCACTAGGGGTAGTTCCGGAAGATCTTTTCCTATGATGTTGTCCGATTTCAAAACCTTCCAATTTCTGCGGAAAATTTGAAAAATTTCAGACGATTGTGCTGAGTAGTCAGTAATTATTCTAATGCTATCATTTTGAGGGGTCTCTTGTTTACGTGCCTCCCCCGTTACTAGCCTACTTCTCTCTAGTTTCTCGCCTTTTGCTTCCGCTTGCATGAGAATTGACTCCTTGTATCCCCTCTGTCTTAATCTTTGGAAAGATTCTTCTTTTGCTTTGCAAAATTCGCTTTGAGTTGTGCAATTCCTTTTCATTCGCACAATCTCACCAAAGGGAATCCCCTTGATGACACTCTGCGGGTGAAAACTGGACGCATGTAGTATGCTGTTCCCAGCTGTTGCTTTCCGATATAAAGTCGTGCTAATCCTGCCATCTTCAATATACACTTTTAAGTCCAAGTACGCTACCTCCTCTTTACTGATACATTCAGTGAACTTCAAATTGCAGTCGTTATGGTTGAGAGCTGCTACATAGTGGTCCAGTTCCTCCCTCGATCCTTTCCAGATTATGAAGAGGTCGTCTATGTAGCGAGCCCACAACACTATGTTCTCCAACCACCTCTCATGCTCCCCTGCCCATGCTACCTGCTTCTCCCACTAGCCCACGAAGAGATTCGCGTAGCTGGGGGAGAAGCAGGAACCCATTGAGGTCCCACGTTCTTGTCTGTACAGTTCACCTGCAAACAGAAATATATTGTTACGCAGACAGAACTCAATTAGTTCCAATAACATGCAGTTGTGCTCGTGAAATTTGGCTTCTCGTTGCTTCAAGAAGAACTTAATGGCATGCAATCCTTTCTTGTGTTCAATACTGGTGTATAAACTTGTGACGTCTAGCGTCACTAAATGCATGTCAGATTCCCATTGAATGTTGGAAATCAGTCTCAAAAAGTCTTTAGTGTCCTTCACATATGAGCTTAAGGCCCTAACCCACGGGCTGAGGAAGCAATCAATGTAAATTGAGGTTTTTTCTAGTAGGCTGTTCAATGAGGAGACAATGGGTCTCCCTGGTGGATTGCGTAGACATTTGTGCACTTTAGGTAAGTGATAAAATGTTGGAGTCTCTGGCACTTCACACTGGATATATTTGTAATCCAAGTCCCTGAGGATACCTTTTTGATGCCACTTGTCTATGAGTTTATGAAAATCTACGATACTCTTTTCATATACTGGCCTAGTTACAGTTGTGTAACATTCCTGGTCCAAAAGTTGCTTCAGGGCTTCTTTTTGATATTGCTTCCTGTCCATGAGAACAACATTTCCTCCCTTGTCAGAGGGCTTGATTATCAAATTTTCATCATTTTTTAGATTCATGATCGCTTCCCACTCCAATTTTGTGGTGTTCATCTTCTCCAAATTAGGACCCTTGGCTTGTAATTTTTTCAAGTCCTCAATACCTAGGTCGTGAAAGGTATCAATAGAGTCATGTGCCATTTGAGGGATGGTTTTCGACTTCATCCGGATGTTGTTGGCGGCACCGATTTGTGTGATGCCTGCTTCTTCTAATGTCTTCGACATTTCTGCTTGGCTTAGGAGAGTGCTCTCGTACTCCAGTTCCCTAAGCAGCAGTGCTGTCTCAATATCTGCCATTGTGAATCTTTCTCCAACATTAGATTGGCTCTCAGCCATACTTGTTTGTTGCAGCTTTGGATGTAATGCATGGATTTTCATTAATTTCAGTCTCCTGATGAATTTGTATGTGTCAATACGTACATTTGCATAGTCAAATTGAGATGTTGGACAAAAAGAGAGCCCCAGTTCTAATACTTTTCTCTCAGTGTCTGTGAGTACTCGATCTGTTAAGTTCACAATTGTTTGTTTGCTCTCCTCTACTTGTTCCTGGCCCCTCTTTTGCTTCTCGTCATGTATCCCACTGCTGTTGTCTTTGGTTTTCCTGCCTTTCCTACCCCGCCTTGTTCTCCGTCTCCTTTTGCTTTTGCCGGCGGGTGGGTTCTTGCAGGTGGTCGATGTTGCACTTGTCTCAGGAGTTGCTGCTCCTGAAAAATATTTGTAGACACCTCCTTCTCCTGGCGTACTACTTGTTCGTCCCCTGAAACCTCCGATTCTGAGGTTTCTCTTGATGAGACCAGTTGGTTCTTTTGCTGCAGCAGTAGTTTTCTTGGGCCTTCGAATTTTTTAGCAAACGTGAGGATCCTTCCTGATTCGTAGTCCTCTTCGTCCCTGATGAATTTAGTTTGTTTGCGGCGTTTGATCACTCCTTCATACTCAGTAAGACGTTTCTTCATTTGTTCATACAATCCTTCTTTTGTCTTTGCATCCTTGTCCAATGCAATTTCTGCTTCTATTGCTTTAATTTCTTCAAGAAGCCCCTGTCTGTCTATCCATGCAATATATATATATATATATATATATATATATATATATATATATATATATATATATATATATATATATATATTACCTACTGGCGGTCGCCAGTAGGTAGTTATAGTTAGGATTTTTTTCAATGTTAAATCTCAAAATTCTATTTGGAATAACTTTGGCACCGGTTGACGAATCTGCCTGAAAATTTCCTGAAAATGGCCTCGTCGAGCTCCGGTCCTTCTTTGAAAGTTTGGGGGGGATACGTCAAGCGGGGGCCGAGATAAAAGGGGGGTCCCAAAACGCGTTTTCCCCATGTTAATTTCCATAGGGCGGTCGATTTCACTTTTAAACCGAACGGCTGAATGGATTTCCACCAAATTTGGCAAAATTGTAGGGATTGGTAGCCTGATGTGCCTTTGCTATGTCTCAAGATATGTGCTGCAGTGGATTTTGAGTAATTTAGGTTCCAAAAAATATATATATCTATAGCAGCGCACCGGTGCGCGCACCGGGGAGCGCTCCGGGCGCGTGACGCGAGGTGCGCATGGAAAGCTGATTGGCTCTCGGGTGTCTTAAACATTCGAAACAGTCCAGAGCGGCCGCCATCTTGTGTCTCGGTAAAATCGAGACATAAGAGGTGGCTAAAACAAAGGGGGAAATGACCATAAGGCGTCAGGGATAGACCCCTTTGACCCCCTAGGTTTGATGTGGGGGCTATAAAAGGGCCCCGCGGGGCATTTAAAATATTTTTTTTTTTTTCGTTTTGCGCGGGGAAAGCGCCCGGTGCACGCACCGGGGAGCGGCCCTGGGAGCGTACTATGAGGAAAAAAGGTGACAGAGTTTTTAAAAAATGAAGTTTTGATTTAGAAATTGGAGGTAGTTCTAAAAAGAACTTTTTTTTTTCTTCTTTTTGTTGTTTTATATTTGTTTTGTGTTTTTTGAACTTTTTGAACTTTTTTTGGCTTTTCAAAACAGTTTTATATTTTTTTTGTATTTTTTTAGGGGGAGAAACAAAAAAAGGGAATTGAAACTGGCTCAACTGGAGCAAAAAAACAAAAAACCCAAAAAATTACTTCTTTTTGGGGCACTTGTGATTATCACCTGCAAGGACGATGAGCTTAACGCTTTTTTCGCCATAGGCGATAAGCTTGCCACATGCAGAACAAGTGATTTTAAAATCAGCAAATCTCGGCTGAATGCAAGGCATCACCTCGGATGTTTCTGGTTCTGATGAAGTTGGTTGGTTTCTTTGGGAGGGGGTCCTTGATGACTGGGGGAGGTTACTGGCCAGTTCCCTGAACTCTGCACGAGAGTAGTTGTTTGGGTGCTTTCTGGTCATGTGCCGAATCATGGTATAGTTACCAAAAGAATATTTTTTGTTTGGGTTGCCCCGTGAAAGTTCATCATTGCAGATGAGGCAAGTCACCTTGGGCGCATTCACCTTTTTTTTTCCCCTCTGGGATTGAAAAAAACTGCCATACAATGTGTGGTTTGGGTTTGTAAGGTGTATTTTCTTCTGGCAGCCATCTTCTTCTCCCCTCCTCCTCTTCCTCTTCCTCCTCCTCCTGTTCTTGACCACCAATATAATTTGGAGCTGGTCCTCTTGGTGGTTGTGGTGGTGGTGGTGGGGCAGATGCACCAGCTGATGCTACTACTGAAGCCATTATTTGGAGCAAAAAAGTAGAGAGAGCAACAAACAGGTCTTCCTCAGTCAAAGGACAAAGTCAGAATAAGGAAAAAAGGTGGGGTCTTTCATCATTTAGAAAAAAAAACTGTCCTGAACCAATGAGAAGTGTTATTTTCAGGTCACAAGACATGGGGCTTCATCATTATGAAACTAAAACTGTTATGAACCAATGAAAAGTGTTATTTTCTGCTCACATGACCCGACGCGCTTACGCTACGCTCATCAGTGATGCCATGAGTGATGTCACTGACCATGTCATGAGTGATGTAATATGTGATGTCATCAGCAGTGCATTGCACGCGCAAGTTATAGTGAGTCCGACTAACTATAACGTGGGAATTTCAATGGTTTTATATCAGTAAAATTTCCAGCTAACTATAACTGGTGTGAAACCTATGGTTTTTTCAGTGAATATATATATGTATATAGATATACATAGATAGATATACACACACATTTATATCCCAGTTACAAATAAGCAGATATGTGTGAGGTGAATGTGGTCTTTGTCTGATAAGACATCCGGGAGACATATCAAATGTGATCAGGTGAAAGGAAAGAAACTTGGACAATTGAACAAGAGAATACTTTTACGAGGAATGCTCCACGTCAAGAAACCAAATCATATTTACGGCCTATTCCTCTTTAAAATGGAATTTACAACTTGTGTTGCAGATAAGCTCTGATGATACCGTACAGTAGGTGGGTTCAGTCCAACAATTTGTTTCAGCCGGTCAAGTTGTTTTGTTTCCATTTTTATGTGAAAATGTGTTCCAGTTGCTAACTAAAATTAGGTGTTGATTTAGAGCCAATAAGGATATCATTTGGGGAAGGTGAGTTCTGTTAAATATGTTCTGTTTTCTTGAAAGATTAACATAAATTATTTTTTGATCGCCTCATTTCTGATAATTCTTAGCTTCCAATTAATTTACACAGACTTAACTTTCTTTTAAATTCTATCTTGGCCATAAAACTCCTTAATCCAAAACTATGATTATTACAACAGTACAAAATCTTCTTCAACAGGGTCTGTGCACTTGCCTCTGAGTACAACTCACAACCTTACACCTCAACCTAAATAGGTGGATTTGTCTCCAAAATCAGCAATAGTGGTGAATCGAAAACATCATGAAAAAACTACATTTCAAAATCGTGATTAGGAAGACAGCACAGTAATGATATTGATGTATGAGCTTATTTCCATTGGTACTTTCATGCAGAAATCACACTAAAAGAACGAGCAAAACAAAATGCTTGCACTAATACTGTTAGACCTGGCATCATTGGCGTGAGTCTCCCTTCCATTCTTGACAGATTGCCTCCTCTGTTTTGATCTGTTTTTGCTGGTTATATGATTTGGGCACTGTGCCACTGCTATTCAGTGCCACAGTGCAAGTGCTCCCTATTTTAAATTGATGTACTTATTGGTGATTCCATGATTGGGTTAGAAGCGTGACGCCATCGAGAGAGTCGCCTTCGCATCACCGGAGAAGCGTGTCGCTGGGCCTGTCGTGGCTCCAAAGTACAGAGTCGTTGCAAGGCTGCCAGGACATCTTGGCATCATCATCGCAGCGTCACTGCATTGTCGCATCAAGTGCGCCATCTTCTTGCATCGCAACTGGATCATTGCATCGCATCAAGGCGCCATCTTGCGCACCGCAATGGGCCCGCAGGCCGAGAATCTACACATCACCTCTGCACCGGTAAGGATCACGACGCATCCCCTACTCTGCGCAAGCATTGAGACACGACTCATCATTTCCCCCGGATCACGGAACCAACGCATCTCCCCTTTTGCAAGCCTTTTGTTTACTTTGCGTTATGCAACCAGCTACTTTGTTGAGAACTTTGTCGCGTTTATCATCAACGTAAACTAAGTAACGTTTATCATCTTTAAAGCAATCTTAAGTGTACTATTGTGGATTTTTGTCGTTTGTGGTCTTGTGTTAAGCCTATATAAAGAATACTTATTTTTATAAAACCTGTGTTGTGTCCATCTGTAGTGTTTCCATTGTATTACTGTGAATATTCACAACTGCTTAACACACTGCCTCTGAGATAAGCCTGTCTGCTCGTGCCAATCTACCAAGGGGGTGAGCAGGGGTTATTAAGGAGTGTAATCCCCTTATCCTGACTTAGAAGTAAGGGTCCCTATTTGGACCACGGTGAATACCATTGCCAACTAGAGACCCCCAGATCTAACATTGATGGTCAGCAGTGAGGATTTGGACTTTGCGTTTGTGTTTCATATACAGTGATTGGTGTACACTACTAGTGAGTGCAGAGCAAACAGGATCACATACTTTTTTTTAGTATCTTTTTCCTTGGACTGTTAGTTTTCTTGAAAACTCCCAATTCTTACTACCATGAGTAAACCAGCATCTGCTGCATCTATGTATCTTGAATTTGAGGATGAGAGATTGGAAACCTACACTTTGAAACAGCTCAATCATGTCTGCAAGAAATTGAAAGTTGTTACACCAGGCATTTCTAAAAAGGATGACTACCAAAAGGCGCTGAGGGCCTGGGTACAAGCAATAAATGCCCCTGATCTTGTGGTGGCGCCAGTTCGGGATGCAAATGGGCCAATTGATAGGCCAGTGTTTTCAGCCAGGGGAGGGGGACTCTCTCCACCTGGCAGCAGTATCTATTTCAAAGACCTGTCCCCATTAGAGCTGGAAGACAGGGAGAGAAATAGGGCACTCAAGCTGGAGTTGGCTAAGCTTAAGATGGAGAGTCAAAGGGAAACAGAGATTACCAGGTTGTCTTTGGAAAGAGAGAGAATGAGAATGGAACATGAGAGGATGTTGAGGGAGTTAGAAATCAAGGCCAAGGGGTTAGAAATCAATCCCTCTTGTGGCAGCGCACCATCCATGCCTTTAGAAGGATGGGTACATATTCCCAAGGATCAACGATTTCCACAAAAGTGAAGATATTGGGCAGTGGTTTGCAGCCTTTAAGATAGCATTGTTGGCCCAGCGGGTCCCTGGGAAGGATTTGGGAGCTGGGTTGTGGGGCCGCTTTTTAACTAAAGGTAGGGATACTTTGTTAGACCTGCCCAGTGAGAATAGGATGTCTAATGCCCACATGAAAGAAGCACTGATGACAAGGTATGGTTTAACTCCAGAACTCTATAGATAGAAGTTCAGGAATTGTAAGAAGTTGGAGGGAACCACATGGGTAAAACATGTGTCTTTCTTTTGCAGAGCTATGGATGGTTGGGTGAGGGGTAGCAATGTTGATAAGTTCCAAGCGCTCTATGATTTGATTGCTAGGGAGCACTTGTCTGCTAATTGTTTTCCAGAGCTACACCAGCACTTTATTGATAGCAAGTTGACTAACCCTAGGAAGCTTGCTGAAGAGGCGGACCGCTGGGTCAGTACCAGGGTCCACAAGGGTCTTGTGGGAGACTCCGCCAAAGGTGGGCAGGGTTCCCAGCAGAAGAGTGACGGAGACAAGGGTAAACAGAGGGAGTTCCAGAAAGGGCCCCTAAGTAGTTCCCAAGGGAAACAAGGTAAAGCTTCCCAGCCTCCCCCTGAGAAGACTTCAGGACCCCCAACAGATAAACCTGTTCATAGGGGGCCTTTTACCTGTTTTCAGTGTAAGCAGGTTGTACACCATTGGTATAATCTCCAGTGTCCCCAAAAGGGTTAGTATGTGCCACCCTGTACCACCCCGTCAGATGGCCAGTGTAGCCCTGGGTGGGGTGGAGATTGGTGACAAGGTGGGTGGGGTCCTGCCGAAATGTTCCTTGTCTCATTAGGAGACTTTGAGATGGTCCCTAGAACTCAGCTCCCCGATAGCACTAAAAAATACAGGCAGTGGGTGGCCGTCAATGGCCATAGAGTGGAGGCCTAGAGAGACACCGGAGCCAGTGTGACAGCTGTCAAGTGTCACTTGGTGTCTGAAGAGCAGGTGGTCCCCAATGCATTCTTCCCAGTTGTTGCCGCTGACAACACAGAGAGCCATTGCAAAGTGGCTCAAGTTTCCTTTGAGTGGAGGGGTCTCTGGTACTTTTCAAGTAGCTGTGAGGCCAGCCATGCCTGTTGATTGTGTGCTAGGCAATGATTTGTGGAAAGCTCCCCTTGGGTTAAGGTGGAGAAGAAGGCTCATTTAGAGATGTTGGGTCTGCCTGAGTGGGCATGTGTGACCACTTGGTGTATGGCAGTTATGGGTGTTTAAGAGACCCTGGAGCCTAAAAGTATGGCCCAGGGACCTGCCTTAAAGAGAAGAGGTAGAGGGTGTGGGAAACCAGCCCCCGTTGTTCCCACGATCCAGGAGGAGGCAGACCTTGAGGGGGATGCCCTGAAACCTACAGGGGAGCAAGTTTCTGAACTAGGAAACCTACCTGAGCTGACCCATTGCTAGCCAGAAGGGGGTCCCTCTAGGGAGGAATTTTGTGAAGAGCAGCAGAAGTGCTCTTCTCTTGTGGGTTTGAGGCAACAGGCCAAAAACCAGGCAGCAGGTGATCAGTCTGGATCACATTGGATCTACTGGGGGAGAACTGTCTCGTGTATAGCGAGCCTAAGGTTGCTGAGCTGGGGTCAGCCTGTGTGCTGGTGGTACCCCAGCAGTTCAGAGCCTTCCCACTGGGTTTGGCTCATGATGTTCCTTTAGCTGGTGATCTGGGGCCGAAAAAGACCTTTGAAAGGCTTGTCTCCCACTGTTATTGGCCCCAGATGCGGAAGAGTTCAGAAACTCATTGTACGACCTGTCAAACTTGCCAGGAAATTGGGAAAAGTGGGAGGAGGCACAAGACCCCTCTCCAACCTTTCCCTGTAGTCAGTTCCCCCTTTAAATGGGTGGGCATTGACATTGTGGGGTCACAGGACCCCAATACAGCCATGGGCAACAGGTTTATCATGGTCTTGGTGGACCATGCTACCCTGTACCCGGAAGCCATTCAGGTCAGGACAGTGACGGCCCCGTGGTGAGACCTGCACTGATGGGGATTTTCTCCCGTGTGGGATTCCCCAGAGAGGTGGTGTCTGACCGAGGTACAAACTTCTTTTTAATTATATGAAGTCTCTGTGGAAGAATTGTGGTGTTACCTTTAAGTTCACCACTCATTACCACCCACAAGGTAATGGGCTGGTTGAAAGATTCAACCGGACCCTCAAAGGCATGATCATGGGTCTTGAGGAACCAATGAGCCATAAATGGGATGTCCTCTTGCCATGCCTTCTGTTTGCCTACCGTGAGATGGCACAAAAGTCCCTAGGGTTCAGCCCCTTTGAACTTTTGTATGGACACCCAGTAAGAGGACCTTTGAGTTTGGTCAAGGAAGGCTGGGAGCAATCTCCCAGGAAACGTCCCCAGAATGTATATAGTTACATGCTGGCCTTCAGGAACCAGACTCGGAGATTCAGAGATCTCGCTCAGGCAAATCTGAAAGCCAGCCAGGATGAAATGAAGCAGTGGTACGATCAGAATACCAATCTGATTGAGCTTCAATCTGGACAGAAAGTTTGGGTCATGGCCCCTGTGGAGCCTTGTGCGCTCCAGGACAGGTGGACCGGTCCATATCAGGTGGTGGAGCGCAAGAGTGATGTCACTTATCTGGTGAGCTTGCAGTCTCCCAGGAACCACTTGAGGGTCCTGCATGTTAACCGCCTTAAGCCCCACTTAGAAAGGCCCGAAGTGGGCATGCTTCTAGCGACTAATAATGGAATGGAGGAGGAGAACAAGCCTCTTCTTGACCTCCTGTCTGTAACAGAGCAGGGTGGGTCAGTGGAAGGTGTCAGACTCTCTGCCACACTGACCCCTGATCATCAGCAAGATTGTCGCCAACTGTTGGAGCAATTCTCTGATCTATTTTCCTTGGTTCCTGGTGTCACAGAGTGGTGCGTCCATGATATGGACACTGTAGGCAGTCCTCCTGTGAAGCACAAAGCTATAGAGTGACTGACAATGTCAGAGCTTGAATTAAGTTTCCAAGATGTTTGCTTCAGGGGTAATTGAGTCCTCAAACAGTCCTTGGGCCAGCCCAGTGGTTTTGGTCCCAAAGGCTGCAGGTGCCACAACTGAACTCCGGTTCTGTGTGGACCACAGAGGACTCAATTCAATCACCAGGTCTGATGCACGCACACTCCATCCCCAGAGCTGATGAGCTCATTGATTGGTTAGGGGCTGCACTGTACCTCAGCACGTTTGATTTGACGTCTGGGTACTGGCAGATCGCCTTGACTGATGGGGCTAAGGAGAGGTCAGCATTCTCCACATCAGATGGGCACAACCAATTCCGGGTTATGCCCTTTGGGATGAAGAATGCCCCTGCCACCTTTCAGAGGCTGGTCAACCAGGTATTGGCTGGACTGGAGGATTTCAGTGCCGCCTACCTGGATGCCATTGCAGTGTTCAGCCCCAGTTGGGAAGAACATATGCACCACCTCTGGAAATTGTTGATGGCACTGCGCAAACGGCCTCACGATCAAGGCGAGTAAGTACCAGATCGGGAGGGTTCTATGGTGTACTTGGGTCACCAGGTAGGGAGCGGCCAGATGGTGCCCCTGCAACCCAAGATTGATACCATCCTGACATGGGAACCCCCAAAGACTCAGACACAGGTGAGAGCCTTTTTAGGACTCACACGGTACTACAGGAGGTTTGTCAAGGGGTATGGCAACATTATTGCACCCTTGACCGAGCTGACTTCCAGGAAGCAGCCTAAGAAAGTGAACTGGACTGACAGCTGTCAGAAGGCTTTTGACGCCCTGAAGACTGCCATGTGCACAGCACCCGTGCTTAAGGCGTGCAATTTCTCAAAAGAATTAATTGTGCAGACAGACGCTTCAGAGTATGGTGTGGGGGCTGTTCTATCACAGATTAATGAAGACCAACCTTTAGCTTTCATCAGTAGGATGTTACTTCCACGGGAACAGAGGTGGAGTGCAATTGAGCGTGAGGCATTTGCTGTGGTCTGGGTACTGTAGAAGTTGAGACCATACTTGTTTAGGACTCACTTCCTGGTTCAGAACGACCACAGGCCCCGCAGATGGCTAATACAGATGAGGGGTGAGAACCCAAAGTTGTTGAGGTGGTCCCTTTTCCTACAGGGTATGGACTTTACTTTGGAACACCGTCCTGGCTCAGAACACACCAACGCTGATGGTCTGTCCAGATTTTTCCGCCTTAGTGAAGAGAACTCTCAAGGGGAAGGGTAGTTCTCCCCACATTTCAGCAGGAGGGGACATGTGTTAGACCTGGCATTATTGGCGTGAGTCTCCCTTCCATTTTTGACAGATTTCCTCCTCAGTTTTGATATGTTTTTGCTGGTTAGATGGTTTGGGCACTGTGCCACTGCTATTCAGTGTCACAGTGCAAGCACTCCCTAAGTTAAATTGATATACTAATTGGTGATTCTATGATTGGGTTATTTGATTTACCTGTCAGCCCCTAGTACAGTGCACCATGTGTGCCCAGGGCTTGTAAACCAAATGCTGCTGATGGGCTTGCAGCACTGGTTGTGCGACCCACAGAAGCAGCTTGTAAAGTGTGTCTCAGGCCTGCCATTGCACGGCCTGTGTGCAGTCTAGTACTGCAATGTTGATTTGGAAAGTGCACCCACTTGCCAATCTCTAAACCTTCCCTTTGATTCATATTAGACACCCCTACGGTAGGCCCACGGGAAGTGTGCATTGTAAGTATAAGGTAGGACATGCGCTGGTGTGTGTAGCATGTCCTAATAGTAAACTACAGCCATTTTCATTTTTCACTACTGCAAGGCTACCTGTTCTACATTGGCTAGAATGAGCAGTTAGATTATTACATTCTTAAAATCCTAACTGACTCGGGGAACATGGTAGAAATTCGAATTTAGTATGCCTGAACTCAGAATAATAAAATACATCTTTTAGTAAAAAGGATTTTAATGTTCTGTGTTAGAAAGTAGGTATTTTCTTGCCTAACTGTCCAGGCCTGCCTCTGCTAAGTTGTGTATTCCTTGTCTGGGTTTGTGAGTGACAGGGCTGGGAAATTCCAGGTGACAGGCTGGGGCAGCCCAGTGGTGAATAGAGAAATCTGCATCTAGATGGGAGGGAGGAGAGGCACCTGGGACCTGAATAGGGCTGGGCCTTCCCTCTACAATGCTGGCTCCAACTCCTGTGGCTTGTCTGAAGTCTCTGCCCTGCACTGTGAAGGGAGAGAAGGAATCTTGTCACCAAAGAGCTCCAGGGCTGTACCTTCCCTCCCCTGTGCTAGCTCCACCTCCTGTGGGGCGTCTGATGTCTCTGCCCTGCACAGTGAAAGGATGGAGAGAGTCATGTAAACAGAGTGCTCAGGAACTGGTTTGGACTAGGTAGAGGCCTCTCTGCCTTCAGAGAACAAAGGATTTTGGTGTATAAATATTGGGACCCTGATCCCAAGAAATTAGATTACTTCTGGAACAAGAAACCTTTTGCCACGGAGAAGAACCAAGGAAGCTGCAGGAGTTTGACTACCCCTCTGCCAGTGTGCTCTTTGCTGGGTTGGCCTGCAGTGGTTGCTTCTTTGCCAAGGAAAGGTGAAGAAACTTTTTAAGGACTTTCATCATCTACAGAATATTCTCCAAGGGCTTGAACTGGGCTTTCCTCCTGCTGAGGCCTCAGGGACAAAAGACTTCACTACCAGCCCCCTCTCTGAATTTCCTTGCTGGGAATTCTAACTACAGACATTTGCGTGTCGCTGGGAGCTGGAAGCGCGACACATCGAGAAGAAGCGTGTTGTCGCCACAGCTGAAATCGTTGCATCACCGGAGAAGGGAGCCTTCGCCGCATCTCCCTGGAAGTGTGTGTTCATCAAAGCTGCCTGCTGTCGCATTGCCAGAGAAGCGTGACGCCATCGTGAGAGTTGCCATCGCATCACCGGAGAAATGTGTCGCAGGGCCTGTCTCGGGTCCAAAGAACAGAGTTGTTGCAAGGCTGCTAGTGCGTCTACGCATCATCATCACAGCGTCACCGCATTGTCGCATCAAGGGCACCATCTTCTCGCATCGCAATCGGATCATCGCAATGCATCAATGCACCATCTTGCGCACCGCAATGGGCCCGCAGGCCAAAAATCTACGCATCACCTCCGCACCAGTAAGGGTCAAGATGCATCCCCTACTCTGCGCAAGCATTGAGGCACGAAGCATCATTTCCCCCGGATCACCAAACCAACGCATCTCCCCTTTTGCGAGCCTTTTATTTACTTTGTGATATGCATCCAGCTACTTTGTTGAGAACTTTGTCGCGTTTATCATCAACTTGAACTAAGTAACTTTTATCATCTTTAAAGCAATCTTAAGTGTACTATTGTGGATATTGGTCGTTTGTGGTCTCGTGTTAAGCCTATATAAAGGATACTTATTTTTATAAAACCTGTGTTGTGTCCATCTGTAGTGTTTCCACTGTATTACTGTGTATATTCACAAATTCTTAACACACTGCCTCTGAGATAAGCCTGTCTGCTTCTGCCAAGCTACCAAGGGGGTAAGCAGGGGTTATTAAGGAATGTAATCCCCTTATCCTGACTTAGAAGTAAGGGTCCCTATTTGGGCAAAGGTGAATACCATTGCCAACTAGAGACCCCCAGATCTAACATTGGTGGTCAGCGCTGAGGATTTGGACTTTGCGTTTGTGTTTCATATACAGTGATTGGTTTACACTATTAGTGAGTGCAGACCAAACGCGACCACATACTTTTTTTTAGAATCTTTTTCCTTGGACTGTTAGTTTGCCTGAAAACTCCCAATTCCTACTACCATGAGTAAACCAGTATCTGTTGCATCTATGGATCTTGAATTTGAGGAAGAGAGGTTGGAAATCTACACTTTGAAACAGCTCAAGCATCTCTGCAAGAAATTGAAAGTTGCTACACCAGGCATTTCTAAAAAGGAGGAATACCAAAAGGTGCTGAGGGCCTGGGTAGAAGCTAGAAATGCCCCTGATCTTGTGGTAGAGACAGTTGGGATGCAAATGGGCCAATTGATAGGCCAGTGTTTTCAGCCAGTGGAGGAGGACTCTCTCCACCTGGCAGCAGTATCTCTTTCAAAGACCTGTCCCCCATAGAGCTGGAAGACAGGGAGAGGAATGCTGGAAGACAGGGAGCGAAATAGGGCACTCAAGCTGGAGTTGGCCAAGCTTAAGATGGAGAGTTACAGGGAAACAGAAAATAACAGGTTGTCTTTGGAAAGAGAGAGAATGAGAATGGAACTTGAGAGGATGTTGAGGGAGTTAGAAATCAAGACCATGGGATTAGAAATCAATCCCTCTTGTGGCAGCGCACCATCCGTGCCTTCAGAAGGCAGGGTACATATTCCCAAGGATGTCATCAAAGATTTCCACAAAAGTGAAGATATCCGGCAGTGGTTTGCAGCCTATGAGACAGCAACGTTGGCCCACCGGCCCCTGAGAAGGATTAGGGAGCAGGGTTGTGGGGCCGCTTTCTAAGGCCGAGAATCTATGCATCATCTCCGCACCGGTAAGGATCATGACGCATCCCCTACACTGTGCAAGCATTGAGGCACGACGCATCATTACCCCCGGATCACGGAATCTACGCATCTCCCCTTTTGCAAGCCTTTTGTTTACTTTGATTTACGCATCCAGGTACTTTGTTGAGAACTTTGTCGCGTTTATCATCAACTGGAACTAAGTAACTATTATCATCTTTAAACCAATCTTAAGTGTAGTATTGTGGACTTTTGTCATTTGTGGGCTTGTGTTAACCCTATATAAAGATTACTTATCTTTTATAAAAACCTATGTTGTGACCATCTGTAGTGTTTCCACTGTATTACTGTGTATATTCACAAATGCTTAACACACTGCCTCTGAGATAAGCATGCCTGCTCGTGCCAAGCTACCAAGGGGGTGAGCAGGGGTTATTAGGGAGTGTAATCCTCTTATCCTGACTTAGAAGTAAGGGTCCCTATTTGGACAAAGGTGAATACCATTGCCAACTAGAGACCCCCAGATCTAACAAATACCACAAATGCAACACACAAAAATTTAAAAATCCTGCACTATAAATTAAGATCATAGTAAAAGAAGTAAATAAACTGCAGATATAGATTGGGCAATCCATTGTCATCCTCATCATCCAGGGACACATGTACCAAAGAAACTATCCACATCTTCCTGAACAATGGATTGCCTGTGCTTGCAGAGTCCCATTGGCTACATCATGATCTAAACAAGCCCTAAAGCCCGATCAAAAATGTGCAGAACATTACAAAAAAAGTTAATACTGTGTCCACCTACTCTCAACCATTAAAAAGGAGAATTTATCTCAAGCAGTGGAATTCCTCACATTCCTCCACGTGACAAATGCCTATCTACCTATTTAGAGATGTTCACCTTGTGGCTGTGGACCATTTTGCTCAAAATACAGTCAACATGATGGCACTTTATTTATTTATTTATTTATTTATTTATACCACTTGTAAAGCACGCTGTTACCAACCGGTGTCCTGGCCCTAAAGTGGTAACTCCCTGAGATTCAACCTCGCGAACTAGAGGGTAAAGAGCCATGTTTTCAGATTTTTTCTGAATGCCAACAGGTTCATATTTTGTTTGAGGGCTAGAGGAAGGGAATTCCAAGCCTTCGCCGCTCCCCTAACGAAACTTCTGCCCCCCCAGCGCACCTTCCTGATACAGGCTGTTTGATCAGCCCCATACTGGCCGACCTTAGTTGTCTGCCTGGTCTGTACCATGGGAAGAGCTCTTGGAGGAACACCGGGCCCTGACCATGCAGTGCCTTGAAGACGATGCACAAGGATTTAAACAAAATCCGCTTCCACACCGGGAGCCAGTGCAACTTCTCCAGTTCCCTAGTGACCGATGAGAACTTGGGAAAACCCCCTATAGGGCGGGAAGCCGCCTTTTGTAGGACTGAAGTTTGTTAAGCAATCCCTGTTGGGCCTCAAGAAGAAGGCTGTTGCAGTAATCGAGGCGAGAAAGCACAAGTGCCGTCACCACCGTCTTTCTGCTCCCAACCGGTAAGAAGGGGAGGACCTTCCTAATAATTTTCAGAGTCCAGTGTATGGAAGAGGTAATTGCCTTAACTTGAGGTTTAAAGGAGAGTTGGTTATCAATAATAACTCCTAAATTCTTCACCTTCGGAGCCGGAGATGGCGGGGATCCCATATCTGTCGGCCACCACTTGGAGCTCCAGAGGTTGTGTTAGACCCGAAGATAAGCACCTCGGGCTTGGAGGAATTCAGTTTTAGGCAACTCTTTGCCATCCATGAGCTAACTGCTGACATGCAGTCCTGAAGCCTAGCTGCCACACCCAGCTCTTTCCCCGGAAGCACTGAAACCACGATCTGGGTATCGTCTGCGTGAGATGTTAACTCGAACCCAAAGGATCGGATCACTGGGGTGAGAGAAGATACATAGATGTTGAATAAAGTGGGGCTTAGGGAGGATCCCTGAGGGAGCCCCCCTGGGAGTTCAAAAGGTCTTGACTCGAAATATCCCATCGTGACCACTTGAACTCGATCTTTGAAGGAGGCTTTCAGAATGCTCAGTGCTTGTCCCTGGACCCCGCAGTCCTCCAACCTGTCCACCAAAATAGCATGGTGGACCATATTGAAGGCCGCAGAAAGATCCAGTAGGATCAGCACCGCCTGGCCCCCATCGTCCAGCACCTTCCTGACCTCCTCTGTGGACTTAATCAGAGCGGTCTCAGTGCTGTGTCCTTCCCTAAACCCATGCTGGGCTGGGTCCAGACCCTTTGAGGTGCGCAGAGATTAGCATAACTGGAAATTCATGGCTTTCTCAATAAGTTTTGCCGGCATCGGCAATCTGGCTATGGGCCTATAACTATTAGGATCCGTAATATCCAACGAGGGTTTCTTGAGCAATGGGGAAATGGAATCCCGCTTCCACACTGTGGGAAAGTCACCCTTTTCAAACATCAGGTTGAAAAGGTTGGCTAGGGAGTCCGCTATTGGGAAGGCTGCCAGCTTTGCAATTGACGTAGGGCAGGGATCGTGAGGAGATCCCGACTTGGTTGCCATCAGTAGTTTTAAAACGGCATCGAAGCGTACTGGCTCGAAAGCCGAAAATTTAGCCCCTGATGAAATGGCAAGAGGAGCCCTGTGAGACCCCTCCAAGAGGCTCTGGGCCACCTGTGGTTCGAGTGTAGTAAAAATTGCTTGAACCTTGCTCAGGAAGAAATTGGCCAGGGACTCACAGAGTTCGATACTAGGTGGCACAATCACCGGTTTGGGAGTGGTCAGACTGGCCACTGTGTCGAAAAGATCCCTTGCTGAGTTCTTGGCCTTCTCAATGCGGTCCGAGTAATAAGCACTCTTCCTAATACTATCTTTGTAAGCCCTTTGACTTACTTTCAATCTCTCTTTGTCCGGATCATTGTAATTTCAGCGAAACTGAATGTCAGTTGGCCACCATATCATTGTGGCCCATTCTGGATTCTTTTTTTGTTTTTCAGAAAGAAAAGTTCAAACTTGGGTTCAGTCCTGAAAAACAAACAAATAAGAAAAAGCCCTGCCACACAGGAATGTATCTCTTATTGAATGAGTGCCATTCTCTAGCTGGATCTGCCATATCTTAAAGTAGAGACAAACTGCATTTTAATGACCTTATGGCAAATACTCCCTTACAGCCACGCATACACCCATATGCACCAGGGTACATACAGTTACACAACCACTCATATAATATATATTAGAAGTTGTGCTACTTATTAGTAGTACATCTAGCATGCTAATTTAACTTTTGTTGTACTTCACTATATATATATTTAACAATCATAAACTCTTATAAAATATTTACACTCACTGGATGATGTCATCAGTAATGTCACTGATGTTCTCATGAGTGATGTAATATGTGAGGTCATAAGCAGTGCATTCCGTGGGCATAAGTTATACTTAGCTCAGGCAACTATTACTGCAGAATGTCTATGGTTATGTATGAGTGAAATCTGAGCCTAACTGTTACATGAATTTAAAAGGTGTTTTAATATTCTATTTCCTAACTATAACGGCCCTGTAACCTATAGTTTTTTCAGTGAATTTATAAGGTTTTTCTAATTATATATCCTAACTATAACATGCCTGTAACCTTTGGGTTTTTCATCAAATTTGTATGGGTTTTAAACTAGTAGTCATATTTGCAGAGTGGTATAGAAGTCCTGCTGTGTCAGACTTGTTGGAGGTAATAGGAGGGCTTCTGGGCCCACAACTAGAAGTACTCCAGGAGGCATGTTTGTAGAGTAGTGGAGAAAGGGTGCATAGCTTTTGTACAATTCTCTGCAATCCTGCTGTGTGGGACTTACTGCAGGTAAGAGGAAATCTTCTTGGCCCTCAAGTACAATCTAGAGCCATGGGGACGTCCTCCCCCAACCAGGTATGTGCTATGAGGTGCATTTGCATAGTGGTGTTGAAAGGTGTTGCGAGTTGTTTTTTTATTTTTTATGGGGGGAGGAGTCCGTGTGACACCCCTTCATGGGGCCAGTTTTTGCCTTGGGTACCGTATCTGTCAGGGAGCACCTTGTCTAAATGGGAGAGAGTTGCTGCTTTGCCTTGCTCCCTGGGCTGATGTTGGCCCCAAGAACATCATCCACCGGTCCCGGCCTTTATAAAAAAAACTTTCTTTCATATCTTAAAAGGAGGTGGGCCAAGTAGTACCCCTCCCAAAGCTAATTTCTGCCCCGGGGACCCCATACCCGAGGGCTTGGCCTTTTTAAAACAAAATATTTTTTCAACTTCAAAGGGAGCGGTCCGAGCAGCACCCCTCTGGGGCCGATTTCAACCTCATGGACTATATCCCCGGGAGCCCGAACTCAATTGTGCCACCCAGGTAACCAACTGTGTTGGGGATTACTAGAAGAGAGCTAAGGCCCCTACAATCCCTGCCAGATCCCCGCCTCCTAAGTGAGCCGGAATTGCTTTCACAGAGAGGAAGCTCTTGAACATGCAGCTCTCTGTCTGTCTGTCAAACCAACTGTGCACCACTTGTATCAAGCAAGAGCATTTATTTAGGCTCTTAGTTGCTAGAAGCAGATCTTAGTTTGCTATGGCTTGGTGGGCGCAGTAAAGCTCTTGCCAAGCCAAAGCAAACACCTGTGTCCGTGGGGTATTCACTCCAGAACATAGCAGGAGGATGGTGGTCTCCAAGGCCATGTATGGCTCCAGGAGAGGGTATGTATGGCCCCCTTCTTTTGTTAGAATTTTCCCAGGGGAGGGGTTGATCACCCCCTCCCCTTATTCAATAGAACAAAGCCCTGGGGAAATGGTACTCCCTGGGGTGTGCAGGCTGCTCACAGCCCCTCCATACTATTTGTAATTAGAGCCCTAAGGAGGTGGCATCTCCCAGGGTTGTGGGGGTTGGTGTAGCCCCCTTGCAATATTTTCAAACAAAGCACCAGGAAAGTGGCAGTACCTGGGGCAGGAGGGGTTCAAGAGGCTCTCAATGTATTAAAAGAATTAGGCCTCACGGAGGCAGTGATCATTGGGGCAGCAAGGAAGGCTGTAAAGACCTCCCCTGCATCAAACAAAAAGCCCCAGGGAGGTGTTGGTCCCTGGGGCATTATATTTTTTGTGTTGCATTTGTTTATTAGAAAAAGCATAAGGGTACATGGCAGAAGTAAACATAATTTGATTGTTAGGTATGGAAATATTGTACAATGGTAATAAGGACAGATGATACATAATATATGACAATGAAAACAGAGAAGAAGGAAAAAACATGGAGGGTAATTATAGTCATAGGAAGTGGAAAATTGGTGAATAAAGGTTAGTGGCCTCCGGGAAGCATCCACATAATGTTCTAAAGAGTTCAGAGAGCAAGGAGACTGGATGTCAACCCGTAGGTGGTGGGATAATGTGTGCCTGCAATGCTGGTCAGGTTCCGGTTCCCTTGAAAGTCCTAACTATGGTGTTTGCTACATTCCATGCTATCGTAGGAGTATGGCGGGGAATGAGCTTCCTGGATAGGATATAATTGTCATGGAAAATAGCGTTGGGATGGATGAACAACTATTATGACTGAGGTCTGATGTCTCGGGGTAAAACAGGCCGAGGAATGAAATTGGGTTGTGGAACAGGCAGGAATTAAAGCTTGGAAAATGTCCCCCAGAGCTGTTATCAGTGGCACATCCATAGGTCATTATAACATTAAATAAGGGTATGATGAGGGGGGAGGAGGATAGTGACAGGGCCAGGTTGCTAATGTAATTGGCTACAGCCACTGTCCGCTGGGTATGGGGAATTGGAATCCGAGATATTCAGTAGGTCTGTGTGTCCGGGGGGAGAGCGGTGAGGAGAGCGAGGAGAGAGGGAAAGAGAGGGAGTAATGGGAGGGAAGGAGGGGAATAAATCAGTGGGCTGTGGAATGAGGGACAGGTGAGAGGGGGCTGGATAGGAAGGGGTGGGATAGGGATGAAAGAGAGGGGGAGAGGGAAGGAGAAGGAGGAGGGAGAGGAGATCCATGGGAAACAAGGGGGTGGAGGAGGATGGGGAGGGGGTAGGGGTAGGGGAGAGGATGGGGAAGTGGGTATAAGCTCGGAGGGGAAGGTAAAGGGGAGGGGGCACAGTAGAGCTGGGCAAATTAGAACAATGGTGAAGGAGGGGAAAGGGAGGGTAAGGAGAGGATGCTCATACATGTGAAGCGGGAGAGGGGGGGAAGGGGAGGAGAAAGGGAAGAAAGTGGAAGTGAAACAGCATTCTGTGCTTTTAGGGTCAGGGAGTTGTCCAGAGTAAAGCTAATCAATTTAATCCATATAGCCGGTGTTGGGTTGGGGGGAGGGGGGAGGATCTGAGGCACCTGATGAGGGTCTTCTGTCATCGTTCCCATCTTACAGAAAAGGTGCCCACATTTGGAGGAACAGATCAGGTTGGTCTTGCAGGTTGTAGATGGCACTCTTGTGCAAGGGTGCCTGGACCATGTCCTCCAGCCAGGCCTCCTGCAACGGGGGGTGCTGACAATCTCCATTGGCAGAGATGTATATCTTGGCTGTGGCCAGGGCCATAGGGAGGATGTGGCGTTGCGGTTGTGAGAGTTCCGGGGAGTGCTGTGTGTCATGAAGGAGAATGGCCGGGGAGGTGAGTTGCAGATGAAGAGGCATGGAGGTATTTAAGACAGAGCAAACATAGAACCAGAAGGGTTGGACCAAGGAGCATTCACATATGATTAGCTGTATGTCGCAGCAGGTAATCGTGAATCCCAAGCAATTTGCTTGCGGGAGGAGACCTGCTCGGTTCATTTTCATTGGCATCCAGTACCGATCGTGTAACGTCTTGAAACAGCAGAATTTCAATCCAGCCTCTCTGGTGCCCCTATCCTGGGCTTCAAGGGCATCAGCCCACCAGTCTTCCTCTTATGTGACTTGCAATCAGGTCTGCCATCTGGTGTATAGAGCTCACTTCAGAAGCTGTGAGAAGAGATGGAATGAAAGTGTGCCCTATAGTCCTGATGTAACGCCTTTGTGTTTCCCCCATATGTTGAGATAGGACACTACTGGGAAAGTCTGTATGGACCATGGATGAGGGACCAAGCAACCCCGCAGACAGAGTCATAGTTGCTCGTAGCGCCAGGTTTGTGTCACAGAGAGGCCTAATTCGTGTCTCAACTGTTCAATGAGTTTGAGGTCACAGTCTAGGAGAAGCTGGTCAAGAGTGTGGTTATCTGCTTCTTTCCAGTGGGCCCAGGATAGTACCTGCCCATCAATACATATGCTACAGGTGTCAAGATCTACGTGGTGCGGGTGAGCGCTGAACTCTACCCCAGTACAGAAGACAGATCACAGCCCGGAAGGCTCAGGAACTACAAGATCCGGCATGTCAAGCGTGTGCGTCACGCACCCGGAAATGAGTATTTAAGGAGCATGGGCCGAAGGGACATTGTCGAATATTTTGATTCCAGATCGGCTGTCCGTTGTGTCCCGCTTGTTCCGTGATCACGGGAACAAGGAGCTGTGCCTAGTTCGACGTTGGAGTAGTATCGCAGTTTGGAACTACGGTAAAGTCTCCAGGAAACGAGCGGCTGCTCGTTTTACTTTGCATCAGTGGAGTCTTGGTCGAGCGTTGATTTCTACGCTCCCGAGACGGACAGGAATAGAGACGCCCACCAAAGGAGGTGGTTGCTGCGTCTCTGTTTTGGGTTGTTGGTTAATTACTGAACCATTCGGTAGAGCACCTGGACTGGTGTTCCCGAGGCCTTTAGGATTGCAGAGGACTCCTCAGCGTGCCCCCCCTATCAGTCGTTTTCGAACAGCATTTTCGGCCGTTTCTCTGCACAGTGTCCTCTGTTGGCCGGACACCGGGACCGGTGTCCATGCAGAGGACGGTTGGATCCCGGCACTTATAATTAGGAGCCAACGGCTGATGGGTAACGTATGAGAGACCTTGTGTTGCGAGACTTGAATCGCTCTTTCTATTTTGGTTTCCTTATTCTATGTGTACTTGTGATTATTAAACAAGAACATAGAAATACAATTGTTTCCGTGGTTTGTTCTGCCATTAGTCCTCGATCCCGAGAAGTGGGGGATTACATAATATTCGACCATAACATTTCAATCGTCTCCCGATCGAGGCAGACAGAACATGGCCACATTGGACGATGTGGTGGCAGCCGTCCAAGTAGAGCTCGTGGCGTCCAGGCAGGAGAATGCGGATCTAAAGGCCAGGTTTGACGCAGCTCAGAGGAATCCCTTTGATGCAGGAAACGCCACCGTGCCTACCGCCCCTGCGGTAGTAGTAGAGATGCCTGTGGCTGTTCCCCTAGCCAATCCGGAACGGTACAGCGGAGACCCCGAGACTGTTCGAGTGTTCATGACTCAGGTGGCATTGCATTTATCCTGCAAGCCCAAGGCATTTCCCAAGAGTCAGGCCAGAGTGGCCTTTCTCATCTCGTACCTCGCTGGAAACGCGGCTCAATGGGCGGTGCCTCTTGTGAGCAGGGATGACCCCATCCTATGTGATTGGGGTGCGTTTCGTGAGGAATTCATGAAAGTGTTCGATAGACGGGCGGATACCTACACCGCTAATTGTGAATTACTCAAATTACGTCAGGGCAACCACGACGTAGTACATTACTTAAACGCCTTTCGTCGACTAGTTGCGGAAACGAAATGGCCAGTGTCCAAGCAAATAGCCGTGTTCCACCAAGGGCTGAGTGAAGATCTCAAGGATGTCGTGGCACAGATCGACCCCCAGCCCAAGACATGTGAAGGGCTAATAGCATTGGTCCTACGATTGGATCATCGGTTAGGGGAACGCAGAGGAGATCACAAAAAGAGAGTGAAAACCTTGCCCTCCCCGGGGATGCCAGGGGCCTCAGAAAGCAGTGTCTCTAATAAGGCCGAGCCCATGGATATTGGGGCCGTTCGGGCCAGTCTTACCGCCATAGAAAAGGAAACCCGACGTAAACAGGGCCTATGCCTGTATTGTGGCAAAAAGGGACATTACGTCCGTGAATGTCCGGCTAAACCAAAGACTATCCGCAACAGGGCGGGTAGGTCTGTAACCGCTGCCATCGATGTCCCGTCGTCAAACTCCCTGACTCCCTGAGAGACGAAGGGACCTCTCGGAGTCGCACTGTCATCCCTTCTTTGTTGAGTCCTTCTGGATCCCCACCACAGCACATCTACATCACAGTCCATATCTTCGTAGACGCCAGGTGGAAGGCGGTAGAAGCCATGGTGGACTCCGGGGCCACTGGTGTTTTTATGGACCAAGAAGAGGCGGGTCGACTGGGGATCAGCCTGGTACCCAAGGATCGCCCTGAGGAGGTGTACGCGGTGGATGGAAGACGATTGGTCACAGGCCCCATAGGGCATGATACCGGTGTGCTACCGGTGAGGTATGGAGAATTTCATGAAGAGGGCATCGATTTTAGCATCATTCGAGCCCCAAAGTACAGGATCATCTTGGGCCTGCCCTGGCTAGTGAAACACAACCCGACAGTGGATTGGGCAACCCCCCAGATCAGGATGACATCACCGTACTGCAGCCAACACTGTGGAGTGCAGACGGTACACACATCCGGAGAAACAAGAGAATACATGGTGGCCACAGCGGCCGAGAAAGCGGTTGTGTTGCCCGAAGTCTACCTTGCCTTTCAGGACATCTTCGATGAGGCTAGGGCTGAAGTACTGCCCCTGCACCGGGTCTACGATTGCCAGATTGATTTGGTTCCAGGTGCCAGCATCCCTAGCGGCAGGTTGTACGCACTGACTGAACCGGAGAATCTCCATCTGCGCTCATACCTAGACAAACTCCTGGGTTTAGGGTTCATCAGACCCTCAAAGTCTCCCGCCGCTTCACCCCTTTTCTTCATCCCGAAGGCCAATGGTGAGTTAAGGGCCTGCGTAGACTTCCGGGAGCTGAACGCTATCACCGTGAAGAATCGGTATCCTCTGGCGCTCATAAGTGTCCTACTGGAACAGGTGAAACAGGCCCAGGTGTACATGAAACTGGACCTCAAGGGGGCATATCATCTGGTGCGGATGCGCGACGGCGACGAGTGGAAGACGGCGTTTAAGACCCGCTTCGGCCTCTTCGAATACCTAGTCATGAAGTTCGGGCTCTGCAACGCCCCTGCGGCCTTTCAGTACTTCTTAAATGAGGTGTTCAGAGACATCATGGATGAGTACGTAGTGGTGTACATAGATGATATCCTCATCTATTCCAAAAATGAGGAGGACCATGTACGCCACGTGGCCACCGTACTCCAGAGGCTCAGAGATCACCAGCTGTTTTGCAAACTCAGCAAATGCGACTTCCACGTAACATCTGTGGAATTCTTGGGAGTGATGCTGAGTCCTGCAGGACAGGAAATGGCGGAGCGCAAGGTCAAGGCCGTGGAAGAATGGCCAACACCACAGGGGGTGAAAGATGTACAGTGCTTCATTGGGTTCGCCAATTTTTATCGTCGCTTCATCGATGGGTTTTCAGGATTGGTGGCCCCTATTACACAGTTGCTACGGAAGGCGCAGCCCTTCATATGGACCGCAGATGCGCAGAACGCCTTTGTAAAACTGAAGAAAGCTTTTATTTCTGCGCCAATCTTGGATCATCCGAATCCTGAATTACCATATGTGGTGGAAGCAGACGCTTCCGAGGTGGCCATAGGAGCCATACTGTCTCAACGACACCAACACTCTGGGGTGTTACACCCTGTGGCGTTCATGTCCCGAAAGCTGAACCCTGCAGAAAGGAATTACCATATTGCAGAGAAGGAACTCCTTGCCATAAGGGACGCTTTTGCGGAGTGGAGACACTGGCTGATGGGGGCCAGATATGAGGTGACGGTGTACACGGACCACCGCAACTTGCAGTTTATGACGGCAGCAAAACATCTGTCACCGCGGCAAATGCGGTGGATGCTTTTCTTTTCCGGATTTCGCTTCCACATCACCTACAGGCCCGGCTCGGAAAACAGGAAAGCGGACGCCTTGTCCCGTCAATCGTCTGCTATAGAATCACCCCCTGCTCCGGTGCACTCAATCATCCCGCCGGGTGCGGTGATAGGGGCTGTACAACCTGACCAGTTTCTAAAAGGGGTCCAGAAAGGAATCCGTACATTTGCATGGAGACAATGGCTATCATGCCATAAGGAATGGAAGACGGTAGACGGCATGCCGATGCCTGGCAACCGTTTGCTGATACCCACTCACCGCTTGAGAAAGCAGGCGTTTGCTTGGTGCCACAGGTCGCCATGCGCGGGCCATCTGGGGTTCGAGAAAACCCTGTCCAGTCTGGGAAGACACTTCTGGTGGCCATCGATACGGTCGGACGTCCGTCGATGGGGAATGGAGTGCACCGTGTGTGCCACAGTGAAACAGGACCCCCGCAGACCACAGGGCCTGCTGCAGCCTCTTCCATCGCCCAGCAAACCATGGGAAAGTATTTCCGTGGATTTTATAGTGGGGTTGCCAAAGGACCAGGACTGTACGGCGGTGATGGTGGTAGTGGACTACCTCACTAAGATGGGGCACTTCATTGCCTGCAAGCAAGTACCCTCGGCAGGCCAGCTAGCCTTGCTCCTCCTGAAAAATGTGGTACGGCTGCATGGATTACCCACCACTATCGTTTCGGACAGAGGCTCGCAGTTCACGGCACAGTTCTGGAGGAAGTGGTGTTCGGCGTTGCACGTCAAATCGGCTTTGTCTACCAGCAATCACCCGCAAACGGACGGCCAGACGGAACGCCTTAACCAGTCCCTCAAACAATATCTACGATGTTTTGTGGATCAAGGAAAGGAGGAATGGCTTGATCACCTATGGCTGGCCGAAATTGCCTACAACAACGCTACCGACAGCTCCACCAAGTCGTCCCCATTCTACTCCAATTATGGTCACCATCCCAGGTTCCTACCTTTCATTCACCCGGCAAGAATCCCACAGGTGCCAGAAGCTGCCAGGAGAGTGGCACGCATCAAGGATGCTCTTCTTCGATCTTTGCATGTCTGGAGGCAGCCAAGAAGTCATACAAGGCGGCTGCGGACAAGAAGCGGAGACCGGGACCTCAGTACATGGTGGGGGAGTATGTGTGGGTATCCACTAGGAATCTACATTTCCGGAAGCGAAGCATGTTTCACCCTAAATTCATAGGGCCGTATCGCATTACCAAGTGCCTCAGCTCTGTGAATGTACGCCAGTGTTTGCCTAGCCACTTGAGGATCCATCCGGTGTTCCACGTATCCCTCCTGAAACCGGCCGCTAAAGGCAATCGATTGCCCTTGACTCCTGTGTCAGTTGCCGCCGATGTGGAGTATGAAGTCGAAGGGATTCGGGACTCCAAGTGGCGGGGAGGCAAGCTGTGGTATCTGGTGGCCTGGAAGGGATACGGCCCAGAGGAACAATCATGGGAACCTGAGCTGGCATCAACGCACCTCGGTTGGTCGCGGCCTTCCACAAAAAACACCCGAACAGCGCGGGGCCTGTTCGGAGAGGCGGATAAGGGGGGATGTACTGTCAAGATCTACGTGGCGCGGGTGAGCGCTGAACTCTACCCCAGTACAGAAGACAGATCACAGCCCGGAAGGCTCAGGAACTACAAGATCCGGCATGCCAAGCGTGTGCGTCACGCACCCGGAAATGAGTATTTAAGGAGCATGGGCCGAAGGGACATTGTCGAATATTTTGATTCCAGATCGGCTGTCCGTTGTGTCCCGCTTGTTCCATGATCACGGGAACAAGGAGCTGTGCCTAGTTCAACGTTGGAGTAGTATCGCAGTTTGGAACTACGGTAAAGTCTCCAGGAAACGAGTGGCTGCTCGTTTTACTTTGCATCAGTGGAGTCTTGGTCGAGCGTTGGTTTCAACGCTCCCGAGACGGACAGGAATAGAGACGCCCACCAAAGGAGGTGGTTGCTGCGTCTCTGTTTTGGGTTGTTGGTTAATTACTGAACCATTCGGTAGAGCACCTGGACTGGTGTTCCCGAGGCCTTTAGGATTGTAGAGGACTCCTCAGCGTGCCCCCCCTATTAGTCGTTTTCGAACTGCATTTTCGGCCGTTTCTCTGCACAGTGTCCTCTGTTGGCCGGACACCGGGACCGGTGTCCATGCAGAGGACGGTTGGATCCCGGCTTTTATAATTAGGAGCCAACGGCTGATGGGTAACGTATGAGAGACCTTGTGTTGCGAGACTTGAATCGCTCTTTCTATTTTGTTTTCCTTATTCTATGTGTACTTGTGATTATTAAACAAGAACATAGAAATACAATTGTTTCCGTGGTTTGTTCTGCCATTAGTCCTCGATCCCGAGAAGTAGGGGATGACAACAGGGGGGCTTTCTCATGAAGTCGTGAGTCCGTCTCAAGTAAGCAAGTGTGCGCAGACAGCCCCAGTGTATAGAGTGCAACACTGGGTGGGTAGCGACAGGTGGGCATGTACAAGGTCCACTATAGAATAGAAAGGCCTGTGTCGCTGAGAGTAGGTTCCATTCTGTGTGCACCCACTGCAGCAGGTCCGAGGAATCTGGCAGCATGTACGCCAAGTGAGACAGTTGAAAAGCAATGGCGTAGTGCTCCACTGACGGGTGTCCCAGTCCTCTGCTGGACCTGCTAGCCATTTTTATTTAGTTGCAGCAAGTCTGGGTTTCAAAGAGCCCCACATGGAGGACCAGATTTGGGAATTAGTTAGATGAAGTGTGGAAAGAGGCATCTGGACTGGAAGCATACCGAGTGAATACATAAAGCATGGTAGTCCTACCATCTGTACTGGGTGCACTCTGACCCACATAGAGAACCCCAAACCAAATCACTTTGCAAAATCCTGTGTCATTTGAACCATAATTTTTTTATTTATTTAATTTATTTAAAAGGTTTATATAGCGCTGGCTAGACCCAGAGGTATCAGAGCACTTTACATGGGCACCAGACAATAAATTTCAGGTTACAGCTTTACAAAGGGTACACATTTATTAGAGCACGGAAATATTTGTTGCAAGTAAGGTTGAGACGAACAAAAAGGAACATATAGGTAGGGGAAAAAGCTGACAAGGGGAGATATTCTGGGGAGTGGGGGGGGGTAAGAGTAGGGGAAGTAGACAGAGAGTGGAGAAGGGAAAGAGGAGGGGAGGGTTAGAGGCACGGCATGGCAAGAGGAGGGGGAGGGTGACAGGGACACAAACCGGTAGGCGAGTCAAAGCTGCGCCCAAAGTCCATATGCTGTGATCCCAGGGGGATTGGTATCCTTTCCCCATCTCCGTTGCGAGAGGCTCCCTAAGTGCAGTGGACTCTCTCAGAGGGGTCTCTGAGACTCCAAGGCCTATTTACTGGATCCTTCCCCAAAAAGGGGAGAGGGAGTGCTTTGGCAAGGGCTGCCATACCATACCTCAATTGTGAGTAGCTCCCTTGGCGCTGTGGACTCTCTCAGCGGGTATGCTGTGGCTCCAGTGTATATAACTTGGATCTTTCCCCAAAAGGGGAGAAGGAGTGCTTAGTCAAAGGGCACAAAAGGACAGGAGGCTAGGTGGTGAAAGAAAGCAAGGGGAGATAAACCTGGGAGTGGGGGGGTAGGAGCAGGAGAAGTAGACATAAAGTGGAGTAGGGAAAGAGGAGGGTAGTATTAGAGACACGGCAAGGCAAGAGGAGGGGAGGGTGACGGGGACACAAACCGGTAGGCGAGTCAAAGCTGCGCCCAAAGTCCAGTAAGCTGTGAACCCAGGGGGAGTGGTATCATTTGCAACATGCCTCTGTTCACCAGTATCCCCAGATATTTCAGGTGTGAGGATTGCCAGTGGAAATGGTATCCATTTATGGACGCTTTGGTGGCGCCAGCCAAATTAGGAAGGGCTTTGCTCTAGTCCCAATTTATTTTATAGCCAGAAAAGATTGAGAAGTCATCGATAATGCCCAATAGGATGGTAGGGCTCGTTGTTAATCAGTTAGGGTGAGTGGGATGTCATCTGCGTAGAGGTAGAGCTTAAATAAGTAGCTCCATTATATGCAGTCAAATGCTTTTTCTGCATCAAGGGAAAAGGCCAAGGCATCAGAATGGAGGTCTTTGGCTAACCACAGAGTGTGTGCTAAAGTGAGGAGGTGGTTCCTGGATGACCAGGCCGGTACAAAACCTACTTGCATGTGATGTATCAGGTGGTTCACCAAAACACTAGTCAGTATCTTAATGTCGCAGTTCAACAAGCAGATGGGCTGGTAACTGACACATAGTAAGGGGTTTACGCAGAATGGCAATCATCACCCTATTGGACATGGAACCCAAGAAGTATGCCCACTCCGCCACCTGGAATGCAGCCTGCAGGGGGTCAACCATCTCTTCCCCCAACCACCTATAAGATTCTGCCAGGAATCCATCTCCCCAGGGGTTTTATGATAGGGTAGGTAATTTGGATATTGAGAGCTCTATCTCCTCTTTGCTGAATTCCCCTTCTAGAAGCTCTCTGCTCTTGTCTGAGAGACGGGGAAGATTTGCCTTGTTCAATAAGGTAGTCATCCAATCTCCTCCAGTCAGGTTTCCCAGCGTATAAAGGGATTTATAGAATGCGGCAAATTTATTCACGATGTCTTGGGGGCGAGTGAGGATTTTGCCCCCTACCTATTTTATAGCAGGGATAGCCATTGCTGTTTCCCTTTGATGGAGCTGCGCTGCCAGCAGGTGTTCGTCCTTCTCCCCCTGCTCGTAGTGTCGCCCTTTCATCCGTTGTAAAGCATATTCGGCTTTGGAAAAAAAAATCAATCAATCAATCAAACAGTTATTTGTAAAGCGCGCTACTCACCCGTGAGGGTCCCAAGGCGCTGGGGAGAGGAGGTGCTGCTACTGCTAAAGAGCATTCTGTGCTAGTTCCAGGGATCTGAGGTGCTGCAGGGTGGGGTGGGAGTGATAGAGGTGGGTATAGGATGAAACGACCCTTTCCAGGTCCTTCTGGTGGCCTGCTAGTTGTTTGTGGCCAATCCTGTATCCCTCAGGAGTTGGTGCCTAATGGTGACCTTTGCAGCAGCCTAGAGTATTCAGCATGAGGCCTCTGAATTATGGTGATCAGAAAGATACTCAGAGAGGTGGACCTTCAGTTTTGATTTATCTTGAGGGGGTTCGGTGCCTCTGTATGTTCATGCACCCTGGTTTGCATCCTGGGGAGGTCAGCCCTACCTCCAAAGAGAGTAGGACCGGAGAGAGATCTGAGAGTGCTGCCTCCAGGATTTGAGAGTTCCGAACTATTGCAACTGTTCTAAGGGAGATGAGGAAGTAGTCCAGCCTGGAGAGTGTGCCATGGGCCGTAGAGGTGAAATTATACTCTATATCTGTCGGGTGACTGAGATACCAATGGTCCACCAGTCCATTGTCTGACAGAACATCGTCCATCAGAGCCCGATCTGCAGCATTGCCTCTGTCTAAGGGTCCTGTTCTGTCCAGGACTGAATCTCTTGTGAGGTTCCAGTCTCCTCCAATGACGTATTGTAAGGCACCTATAACTTGAGCAGGTGATTCAAGTGGAGGAGAAATGATCACTTTGCTCCTATCGGGGATTAGATCGACCCCACACATAAGGAATTGTCTCCTAGGTGTAATTTGGCAAAGACTTATCTGCCAACTGGGTTGGACCCTTTATTTGTTACTGTGACTAGCATGGTTTTGCGGAGAAGGATCGTACCCCACATTTGCGGGGGGCCTCCAGCTGAGGTTACTCCTGAGTGTACACTGCTATGGATCACTTTGCCTATCCAATCTCGGCTCAGTTTGTCAGACTCCAAGGAGTCTAGGCATGTTTCTTGTAGCATAGCCACATCCATCTTTTTGGACCGGAGATAAGAGAGTATTTTCTTTCCTTTTAATATAGTGTGTGAGGCTGTTCATGTTCCAGGATATTGAGCAAAGAGTATTCGAAATGCGTATGTTGGCAGCAGGAGTGGACATCTGTGGGCAGCTCACATATGGATCTGTGAGGGTGGTCTAAAATCAGTAAATGGTGCAAGTTAGGGTAATGGGAGCAGTGTGTAGGTGTGATGCGTATATAGTAGAGGTGATCCTAATTGGCATGGACAGGGGAAGAGTGTTGGTATGGAAAACAAGGAGGGAGGAACCCTACTATTACAAAAATAGGGACAGGGTAAGCACAATTGGCAAACACAAAAGTGTCCCTCGTAAGTTGTAACTCATATACAGCAATTAAAGGCAAGTGAAAAACAGTACCATTTCATTAATACTATAAATACCTAGTGCATATACATAAAATATAAATTTGAAGGGTCACACAAACACCAAGAATAACCAAAAACATATTAGAAAAGTAATTCAATACAGTTTATTACACAAATTTTAGTTTTTTAAACAAATCAAGCATTAAAAACATTTCATACAGTACCATATACAAGAAAACAAAATTCAAGAAAACAAAAGTCGACGCTGCGTTTCAGTGATTTCGCACAATCGTTCACCTTCTTCAGGACAGTTTTCTGAATAATACAAAACAATTTTATTCTGTTATTCTACAAACATGTTATTGGTGACACCTTAATTAAAAAGACAATTTTATAAAAAACCTGAAATAATATTACAATTTCAACATACTAAAACCTTGCCTAATATCCTCTTATGGACATTTACATCTAATTTCATAACATTATTGATGTCATATTCTTTGGACAAAACTCGTCTCAAGGATACAATGTTCATATTTCATTCATGAAGGACCCCCCAGTCTAATACATTAGAGAAACTAAATATTCATTACTATCTTAGAATTGACTAACATCATTTTTGCTATGCATGCCTATTGTATCCAATAGAACTATTTAATCAAAGTGTCTATCAGACATACCTCTCTTAATCACAAAAGTACCATCGGCTGTCACTTTCAATATACGTGGACTGGATACTGTCAGTATAGAATAATCAAAATTTCATAAAGGACAATTTTCACCATGGGTAGATACCTATTCAAATTACAAAAATTGAGGTTGTCTAGCATGAAGGACCAATGACTATTTCTTCAACTTACTCATTGGTAAAGGGAATTAATACATACCAATGTGTGATGCACTCAGGTATTTAGAGACCTTCGTTGGAATACGTTGTGAACTAAGAATAAATTAACTGTGAAGGTAAATCAAAAGAGAGGGGCCTAAGCTTTTTAATTTTTTACCATGAACCCCAATTGACTTGCCTAGTAGGTGGTTGAAACGCGACCCAAATTCACCTGCCTCCGAACCTGCACCGCTCCCGCCAAGCCAAGCACCAGCAACAATCACCTCAGGTGCATCCTGCTCAACACCCGCTCCGTCCACAGGCACGCCGTTGAACTCTGGAACCTCCTCGACACAACATCACCAGACGTCGCCTTTCTCACAGAAACCTGGATGAACGCCTCCTCAGCCCCTGACATCGCCATAGCCATCCCAGATGGCTACAAGATCGCCTGGAGGGACGGCGTCAACCAAACCGGAGGAGGCATCGCCATCGTCCACAGAAACACCATCCGTATCACGACCAACTCCGACAACGACACCCTCACCGCCGCCGAGCACCTACACTTCCAGATACACACCGACCCCAAGACCAACCTCAGTGGCACTCTCATCTATAGACTCCCGGGACCTCGCACACAATTCAGCGAAGCCATCGCAGACTTCATCAGCCCCCACGCCCTCGCCTCCTCAGACTACATCCTCCTAGGGGACCTCAACTTCCACCTAGAGAACATCAATGACAGCAACACCACCACCCTTCTGGATAACCTCGTCAACCTCGGACTCCAGGAACTGGGGAACACCCGCACCCACTACGCCGGCCACACGCTTGACCCAGTCTTCTCCTTCAGCAACCACATCTCCTTCAGCCACTCCACCGGACTACACTGGACAGATCACAGCTGCGTCCACTTCAACTTCAGGAGAACCACGACCCACCACCGCCCGCAACAAGTTCCCCGAAGGTGCTGAAGCAAGATCACCGCCGACCAGCTCACCACCTTCCTCAGCCAGCACCCTCTCACCAACACGACGGACCCTAACGAAGCAGCTCGCAACCTCACACAGTGGCTCACCAACTGTGCAGATTAACTCGCACCACTGAAGAACCCACCCAGCAGACCCGGCAGCAAGAAAGCCTTGTGGTTCACCAACAACCTCAAAAACTCCAAGAAAACCTGCCGCACCCTCGAGAAAGCCTGGCGCCTCGACCAAACAACAGAAAACATGACAGCCCTCAAAAACGCCACCCGCAAACACCACCAGCTGATCCGCACCACCAAAAGGACAACATTCAAAGAACGATTGGACAACATCACCCACAACAGCAAGGATCTCTTCAGTATCGTTAGAGAGTTCTCCAACACCAGTGCCTGCAACAACGACATCACACCGTCGCAAGACCTCTGCGGCTCACTTGCCTCATTCTTTCACCGCAAGATCGCCGACATACACTACAGCTTCGGCGCACCGACTACGCACCCAACCTCCGAACCAGCGTCCCCCACCACCACCCTCCGCACCTAGACCCCGGTCAGCACCAAAGACACCACCCGCACGATGAACACCATCCACTCCGGCTCCCCAAACGACCCCTGTCCACACTAGATCTTCAACAAAGCTGACTCCATCATCGTACCCCAACTCCGGGACATCATTAACAGCTCCTTCGCATCCGCCACCTTCCGGGAGATCTGGAAATACGCCGAACTCAACGCCCTCCTGAATAAACCCACCGCGGACCCCACGGACCTCAAGAACTTCCGCCCCATCTTGCTCCTTCCTTTCCCTGCCAAAGTCATCGAGAAGACCGTCAACAAACAACTCTCCACCTTCCTCGAGACTAACGGATCCCTCGACCCTTCGCAGTCCGGCTTCAGAGCAAACCACAGCAACGAGACCGGCCTCATCGCAGTCACCGACGACATCAGATCCATGCTCGACAAAGGGGAAACAACTGCCCTCATCCTCCTGGACCTCTCAGCAGCCTTCGACACTATATGCCACCGCACCCTGATACAGCGCCTCAGAAGCACCGGAATCCAAGGAACGGCCTTGGAGTGGATCATCTCGTTCCTTGCCGGAAGAAACCAGAGAATCCGCCTCCCCCGTTCCGTTCCCCGGCCACCGAAGTCATCTGCGGCGTTCCGCAAGGATCCTCGCTCAGCCCCACCCTCTTCAACGTCTACATGAGCCCCCTCGCAGCCATCGCACGCCAACACAACCTAAACATAATTTCCTATGCTGACGACACCCAGCTGATCCTCTCCCTCACCAACGACCCCGCCACCGCCAGAGCCAGCCTCCAGGAAGGAATGAAAGATGTTGTGGAGTGGATGAGGCTCAGCCACCTGAAACTGAACTCAGACAAGACGGAAGTCCTCATCCTGGGACCACCCCCCTCTGCCTGGGACGACTCCTGGTGGCCCCCTGCCATGGGCACCACCCCCAAGCCAACTGACCAGGCACGCAACCTAGGCTTCATCCAGGACTCCTCCCTCACGATGACCAAGCAAGTCAACGCCATCTCGTCATCCTGTTTCAACACCCTGCGCATGCTCCGAAAGATCTTCCAGTGGATCCCCACCGAAACCAGGAAGACGGTCACCCAGGCCCTCGTCACCAGCCGACTGGACTACGGGAACACCCCCTACGCCGGTACCACAGCCAAACTCCAGAAAAGACTCCAACGGATACAGAACGCTTCTGCACATCTCATCCTGGACATCCCCCGGTCACAGCCACATCTCTGCCCATCTAAGAGACCTGCACTGGCTCCCCATCAGCAAGAGGATCACGTTCAGACTCCTCACCCATGCACACAAGGCTCTCCATGACACGGGCCCCAAATACCTCAACAGTAACCTCACATTCTACACGCCCACCCGCCAGCTCCGATCCGCCAGCCACACCCACGCCACCGTCCCACGAATTCGCAGAACCACCGCCGGAAGAAGATCCTTCTCCTACTTGGCGGCCAAGACATGGAACTCCCTCCCCACCCACCTACGGCTGACCCAGGACCATCTCTCTTTCAGGAAACAACTCAAGACCTGGTTGTTCGAGCAGTAGCGACTTCCCCTCCCCCCAGCGCCTTGAGACCCTAGCGGGTGAGTAGCGTGCTATACAAATTCGCTGATTGATTGATTGATTGATTGGTCTGCTTTCTCGTCGCGACTGGATGGCGACTAAGCCTAGTACATCCCCTTGATTTATTCTTCTGGGTCTGTAATCAATTTATAACAGAGGATGGTTCAAGTTATTTGTAAAACAATCTTTCTCACAGTTGTGGTCTAATAAAAGGGTAGGAGTTACCTGCAAATACTGTTTTTCCAATAATTCAGCACGAATCAGGCTCTTGATCAACCTGTTTAATATGAAAGTATTTATCAATCTAAACAGTATGTTCTGTAAAGGAAGAGACTACAATTATATCCTACTGCCACTGCTGCTATATGTGACTAATTAATGTTGCCATAAGTATCTCTTAGGCCTCTCTATGTTACTATTAAGTGTTGAGAAAAAAAAACACAACACAAGTATATTCTGGGTTCAATCTTTCTCAAATTTATGTTTAATGACAAAGTGGAAATGCTATTTTAATCCATATAAACCCATTTGAGTTGTCCAGTTATAAATAGCTCAGCTGTTACACAATCCTGCCAGCCTGTAGCCAATATGGATTCAGTTTTAATTTTCTAGATTATCAATTTAATTCTTCCCAACTACTTGGCGTGCACTCTAAGTCTCTGATCAAACGACATACAAAGAGGTGCGTAACAGAGTGGTGTAAGCCTCACTCGACTAAGAGCCTCCCAGTTAGAAACTATGCCCGAGCCGCTTACCTGCATACCATGGAACAATGTCACTGAACCCAACGTCTTTTCCAGCAATTATGGACAAAAAACACTGGCCATCCTGGTGTTTATAAGCTTGTGTCCCCGCTCAGGTACCGTGCATAGCAAATGGCAGGCGAAAAGCAGAAATGTCCCGAGGTGTGGGTTGGGAAGAGCTGCCACCTGAGGGCTGAGGCTTCCCACTTACCTATAGGCCCCGCGGGCACGCCCAGCTATGGAGGTGTTAAGGTGAGATCCCCGCTGCGTCGGGTGTCACTCCGCCGTGATTGACCATCATTAGGCACGGACAAGAAGGGGAGACAGATCGAGAAGACTGTTGTCTCTTGTTGGAGCCTGTCTCGGAGCGGAGCCTTCAGCTTATGCGGCAATCTGAGCTCGTGGCCAGACCATGTCCCCCCAGGCATTATTAAGCTCCAGGAGGGGGAACGCCCACCCCCCTCCTATATTATCCAAAAACCCCTGGGATCTGGCCAGCAGGGGCCTATTATAAACAGAGCACGTGAGGTCGCGCTCAGTTTTAGAAATGGGATCCCTGGCTGGCCAGGGCTTGCGCCAAAGTCGGTCAGAGACCACCATTCCTAAGTCAGGGCAAGGGAGTTACACGCCAAGATAACCCCTGATCACCCTCTAGGTAAAGTGACGCGAGCAGCAAGGCTAAACTTGGAGGCTATGTGAGTTAAGTGTTTGTGCGCGCACCGAGCAACAACACCCAAGGCCCACCACAAAGGAAACTCCACACAAGGTTATATGTAAAAATAGCCTTTGTATTATACCAAAACACATTAGATAAAAAACACACACTTTACAATGTGCCAACAGGCAGGGGCAGAATTTACAGGGGATTATATGTACATGGGACAGGGCCACATGGACCACTGTCAGGAATCAGCACTTTTAGAACTAGCACTTAGTATATCACTTAGAACATAGAACATAAAATGTAAAATCACTCTAGCACATATTAGAAAATGTAGCACACAAACAGTAACCACAGGGAGCAGGTAAGTACCACCTATGCAACCCTAACCACCTTAGGAAAATCATGCAAGGAACTAGGACCTCAATAGCAGGACCTATAGAAGGGAAACAATCGCCTAAGCATCAAACACATAGCAAAGGAAAAGAAGCAAAACACATTATGCATAAACACATTCAGAGGTGTAACAAGAACATTTGCGCAGGAATCACATTGGCAAGTAAATCACAAATTGGGCACGGTGTACATAGGCACAACACTAGAACTGTCCCTCAGGCCAACTGGCCTCGCAAGGGCTGAAATGCCCTTAGTCCAAAATGTCAGGGCAGGCAGCCAAGAACAAACCTAAATGTGGAAACTACCCACTAAGTGCAGGGCAGCTGAAGACACTGATGGGGCCAACGTTGGAGCCTCAGGGCTCAAGAACAACTGTGGGGGGCGAGTGGGAGTGGCCCGCTGACTGCTGGGGCCACTCTACCACACAAGGAACACACACAATGCCCCCACGAGCCTTGCAGGTTCTAAATGACAAAATGGCACTCAAGAACCTCTCAGGGCTATAAAACAACAATGGGGCCTGGGAGCCTCGGGCTCTGAATTACAAATTCCCCCGGGGAGCCTTTGCGGCTCTAAATCAACAAATGGCCAGGAGGAGCCACCGTGGCTCTAAATCAACTGTGGCGCCTGGAGCCTCTTGGGGCTCGAAGAACAAATGGCGCTGTGAGCCTCTCTGGGCTCCTCAATCAAGATGCCGGGTCTGAGCCTCGCAGGCTCTGCAGAAAAAATGCACCCTCGAGTCTCGCAGGCTCGTAAATCAAATAGGCCGCCTGAGCCTCTGTGGCTCGTCAACCAATGTTGGCACTGGTGGTGGAGTCCCTCTTGGGGGACTCAAGAGAACCAACTGCCCCCGGAACTGGTGGACCTTCTCGCGGGCTTGGAGACAAATTGCACCTCTCGTCGGAGCGGCCCGCTATCAAGTGGGGCCGCTCAAAGAATTTGCTGGGACCTTCACGGGGCTATCAGGACTACGCAGCCCCTGACACAAAGTGACCACCACTGGAGGGGGGCGGGCACCAGCAATGTGCCCCGGCACCCCCTTTGTCGCAACCAACACCGGGCCCCACTCACCGGAGTAGCTGAACTCGGTCTTCCACCATCTGCGCGGTGTAGCTCCTCGGTGGGGACTGTTCTCGCCGGGGCGCTTCTTAACTCTCTGGAGCCCCGCCGGCTCCTCCAGGCGGCGGCTCCTCTGTCAAGCGGTGAGGCTGCGGGGCGGGACTTCCGCCTGGGAGAGATAGTCCTCCCGGGTTGCCGCGGGCAGCGTGGCGGCCCTCCCCAGCACTCGCAGGCAGCGCTCGGTCTAATGAGGGGTGGGCACCCTCGAGGCAACAATCCCGCGGGGGCAATGCCGAGTGGGCACCGGCTTTAAAGATAAATAGAGCACTCCCAAAGCGCTATAAGGGGATATAGGGCGCTGGGCGTTTGCAGCACCTGAAGCGCTCCCACGCGCTATAGGGTAAGAAAAAGGCACTCTCAAGCGCTAACAGCAATTCCCAGCGCTCCCAAGCGCTAGTGACACGATAGAGCGTTCCCAGTGCTTGTGGCATATAGAAGCGCTCCCAGGCGCTTAGCAGATAATTACAGCTCTCTCAGGCGCTTAGAAGGCAAATGCAGCGCCCACAAGCGCTTGAGGACTGATCACAGCACTCCCAAACGCTATGAGGGGAAAATAAAACGCTCCCAGCGCTATAGGCAAACAAAGGTCCCCCAGTCCAGAAAAAGTCCTCCAGTACGTGGGGGGGGGGGCAAGGCTGGGCCTAGGGCCAGCTCACTGGGCCTCCAGGCAGGGAGGCAGTCCAAGTGGTGGTCCTCCTGGCGCCCAGCCACAGGAGCAGTCCCCCTCTAGATAGGATCAAGAAGATAACAGTTTGTGTGGGTACACAGCCCCATTTTTATACAGGTCAATCTTTTGTTCTGGCACAGGGTGAGGGGGCAAACCAGTCGCAGCTGGTTGGTGAGCATTCTTGATGTGCTCAGCCCCTCACTCAGTCAGTCAGTCAGTCAGTCCCTCACTCTATTCACTGGCAGGGCTAGGGTCATTAGACGCACCACATTGGGCGGAGTTAGCATTCTGTGGGGAAAGCCCAGCCCTATTCAGGACCCAGGTGCACTCCTCCCCAGCCATCAGCATGTTAATCTCCAAACTCACCACCGGGCAGACCTGTAGTGTAGTTCCTATTTTCCCAATAGGCTCTGCACATTGGAATAACATAAACAGCAGTGTAGACGTAGGACTGAGGTCATCTAGGTCTCTACTGACTATGTTAAACTTAATTTAGGTTTGCGCCAGCTAGCTCAGAGGTCAATGGAAACTTTCTTGAATGAATGGGGAGGGTTGAACTTCCCTGGCTCAGACAAGAAGGGATTCAGTTTCCGACAACCGCATAAACATGACAACTTTGCTCCCTCAGAATAAGAGTGTATCTCTAGAGTCGTGTGAAAACAATAGACAGCTATTTCGCTCAGTCAACCGTGCATACTTAGTTTCACCAGAGTGCAGAGAAATAGAGAGACGGCGTTTTCAATAAAAGGTGTTATTTATTGAGCAGTCTTCTTCCTCATGCAAGAGAAATGAATTGCCACAATTGCAATACTTATAATATAGTAAAGTGCGTACAGTAAAAGTAGTATTAGGAAATAATACTGTAAAAGCATTGATATGGTTTCTTAGCCATATGATCCTTTAAAATGGATAAAATATATAAATAATTAAATACATTGACTAACGTACTAAACTGGTGCTTCTAAGTAAGCCTACCCCGGTGTACCTGACCTAAGCCTAATACTTGGGAAGGGATTAGTAAGTAGCAGTCTAAGTTAAGTTGTTTAACATTGTTTTGCCAAGAATCTGCATCAAGAATTCTCTTAAGGGTTTAGTCAGCTCCGTACCTTGGTAATAGAATGTGGGAGGTCTGGTATCTCTTTCCTCAGGACTCGATCTCCCAGCAACCCGCAAGGGTAGGCTGGAAACACTGGAGCTGGATTTTCTCGGCTGGTGAAAAAATCAGTGTCTCTCTCAGTGCGTCAAACAGGAGGGGCGGCTTCCGTGGGCTCCTCGCATCAGCTGGGCTCTCGGGCAAGTAGATGGCCGCTCTGCTCCAAACCACTGTGTGTTTGCTTAAGGCAACTGTTGGTATTTTATACCTGGAAGGTGCCGGGTTTGACGTAAGGTTGGACATAAAACATCACTAAGAACTAACAGTTCTTTCTGGACTTCAGGGGTTCTTGCTCAAATCAAAACAAAAGCAGGGGGGATTTCCCTGGCTGCTGGAGGCTTGGTTTGTTTAAAGAACGTGTTGTGCTTTCTAGGAGTCAATGGGAGTAGCCGTGCTGCCCTTTGGACTGCATGGGCCATTACTGAATATGGATCTGATTCTTATGCCTTTATCAGGATATTATTGATTATAACCTCACAAGGGCATAAATCGGGAATATCGAATCAGGGTCCTAGATATAAACACGACAGACCCATCCAGACTCCTGGAGCCAGGCTCACCAGCCAGCTTCAGCCAATCACATGCCAGCACACTCACTGCACACGCATACCCATGTCTAGAAGTGGCACTTCCACACTAGACACATACATGCTGCTTACATCATTGCGCAGCATTCAATCACATGAGTCCGCACATACCAAACTCGAGCCTGCACACCTTATGCATCAGGAACTACCAGGGACACAGACATTCCCCATGGGAGGGCAGGCCAACCTTACTCCACGCACGCAGAGTGTGCACAAACTTTCCACTGCGACACAGTGAAAGTGCGCAGAAACCAAAAATCACTACCACCAATGCACATTTAAAAAGCAAAAAGTTTAGGGGTGAACCTGCCAGAAGGGCCAAGTCCAACACAACCCCAATCCAGCCAAAACGCAGGGCAGACCAATCACCACCGTGATGGGCTTCCCTGCTTGGGGCGATAAAACACGGACGCGGGCCCGCAACTGCAGGGACACCCTCCTGTTCTACGCCACCGTGAACCCCTGGGGTTCCTTCTAAAACTACTGTAGGGACTAACTGGGCTACCCCACTGGTACTCTCCAGCTGTCCTCTGCCAGGACCAGGCCCTAGGCCACCCAGGTGCCACTGGTTCCTGCCTACTGACAAAGTGGGGGGTACTAACCCCTGGCACATAGTAGCCACTCTCCACACTTCCTGTCTGTGCAAGACAGGGCCAGACTGCCACTGGTTCTCCAGCCTAGGGTCTACAACCTCAGGCGGACCAGGAGTCTCAGGGAAGGCTCTCCTCCCCCTACCTCTTCTTCTAGGGTTCTTCCTCCTCCTGCGAGGGGTACCCTCAGAACACCATTCACCCAACCTAGGGTTTAACCTCTCAGGTTGCACCGGGGTCAGAGGTGGGCTCTCCCACCCTCTGCACCCCCTTCCAGAGTTCTGCACCCTCCCAACTGGAGAGGTACCCCTGGAAGAAGCACTGGCCAGGACGCTGGTTACAGACATCCCACCCTTCAGGTCAGGCCGTTCCTGAACCTGGCCTCCCAACCTTCGGTCTAAAACCCTTGTGGGAATAATTGCCTGGCACTTCAGTACTTCTGGGGACTCACACACCATCCCCCTGAGGCTAACACATGACTCATGTGCTGTGTGACTGTCTGTCTGGAGCAGATCTTCCCTCCCCTGTCCCTCTGACAGTGCGCGAAGATCCCCCAGAACAGAAGTGGTGTCACCATGGTCACTACACTGGAACTTCGCCCAACTGGGTAGTCTCTGACCCACTGGTTCTCCCACTGGGGAACACATCCCCCATTCACTCCTCACTTCGGACTTCTGTGCCCTCCCAACTGGAGCGGCACTGGCGGACACTAGAACCACTGGAACACTATTTAAAGACACTCCAGGTTCTCTAGACACTAGGAGATCCTCCTCAAGTGTACTAACAGGACAGCCTAGGTCCCCAACCTGGTGTTCCCTCAAGAAACCACCCAGGTTCTGAGATAGGGCTTCGGGCATCTGGGGACTCTCAGCCTCCCACTGACTCCTGCTCCACTGAGCCAGGTAGTCAGCCTCTCCACCCCTCTCACTATACTGGGACCTAGCTGGGCTACACTGAGCTTCTTCCACCACGCTGGGCTGGAAGATACCTGAACCACTACTGTTGGACTCACTTTCCAATGACTCTACAGAACCTCTTGCACTCTCCCAGCGCCCTGCTTCTTCTGCAAGGGTGTCTGGATCAGTCAACCCACATTCCAACAGGTGTTGGCGCAACCCTGGCAAACAACTACTGAGCACCTGCTCTCTTACAACTAGATGAAATAGCTTGGCAAACTCAGATTCCATGTGAACCTCTAACCAATCAGCCAGTGCACCTTGACATTAATCCACAAACTCTTCCCAAGACTGGTGAGACAGTTTCCTACTGCCCCTGAATTTCAGCCTTAACTCCTCTTCTGGGGAAACAGGTACCAGACTCTGGGAACTGGGAATGGGATTTCCTGCACTGTTGTCTATATAGCTGCCACCACTGGACTCAACCCTCCCTGGGGAGTCCAGAAAATTAAAACTGCGCTCAGGGAACAATCTACCCTCCTAAGCTAATCTCTCTCTGGCAAAGGCCCACTCAGCCTTCGCCATCCTCTCCTGCACACCTAGCTGCGCTATCTCCTTGGCATGCTCTAACCTGAGCTTTCCCAAGGCCAGCTAGTGCTCCCTTTCTTCCCTCCTATCTACCCACTCCTCTGCGGACAGGGACCGGGAAAGGGATGAGGCACTGCCTCTGCTACTGGACCCAGCAATTGACTCCCTATCTATGGGGTCCTCACTATCTGCTGGTGCCCATTCACTGTCATTTTCATCCTCCTCTTCAGACTCTTCAGGGCTCCCCTCAGACCCACCACCCTCATGGCTTGCGGCCTGGGCCCTCTCTTTCTCACTGTGCTCACGTTCCCAGTCATCCTTCTGCCATAGGATCAGGTTATCCCTAAGCTTGGACTGGGTGTCTGACTCATTCACTGTGATCTCTCTTTCCTCACAAAACTGTACCAGCTCATGCATACTGTACCTAAACAGACCACAGATGTTAAAAGAAAATTCCTTCTTGGCTGGATGCTCACAGACACATGCAACACAGGGGAACCAACAGTCTGAGCTGAATCAAGAGTACACAATTCGCAAAGTATTCAGCAAGCTCCCTATCCCAGTGAACTCACACTCACTTGTCCAGGGCAACACACCATTCATCCACACACAACCCCCCCCTCGGACTGGTAAGGCAGTTTCTACTCTCCCTGATTCCTCAACTTGACCACACGTGACACAGGTGCCAACTCTGGGCGCAGGGTGGGGAACAAATGTACTGGACACAATTACGCTGCTACCACTGGATCCCACCCTCTGGTGAATCCAGAAAATTCTAAAGTGCACTTAGGGGATAGAAACCACCCTGAGCTAGTGACACCTAACTCACAGTGCACCAGAAACACATTCCCCAAGACATTACATTGAGAACAATTCAGAAACAATAATCCCCAAAATGTGATTTATCTAAAATGCAGAGTTTTGTGGTGCGGCCAGCTGCCACTGCGGTACAGCGCAAACACAAATCCGGATCCTTTCCGCTGCCGCCAATGTTAGAAACGGGATACCTGGCTGGCCAGGGCTTGCGCTAAAGTCGGTCAAAGACCACCATTCCTAAGTCAGGGCAAGGGAGTTACACGCCAAGATAACCCCTGCTCACCCTCTAGGTAAAGTGACGCGAGCAGCAAGGCTAAACTTGGAGGCCATGTGAGTTTAGTGGGGGGCGGGCACTGGAAAAGTGCCCCGACGCCCCCTCTGTCGCAACCAACACTGGGCCCCACTCACCGGAGTAGCTGGACTCGGTCTTCCTCCATCTGGGCGGTGTTGCTCCTCGGTGGGGACTGTTCTCGCCGGGGCGCTTCTTCTCTCTTTGGAGCCCTGCCGGCTCCTCCAGGCGGCGGCTCCTCTGTCAAGCGGCGAGACTGTGGGGCGGGATTTCTGCCTGGCAGTGAAAGTCCTTCCGGGTTGCCGCGGGCAGCGTGGCGGCCCTCCCCCAGCACTCACAGGCAGCGCTTCGGCCTAATGAGGGGTGGGCACCCTCGAGGCAACAATCCCGTGGGGGCAATGCCGAGTTGGCACCGGCTTTAAAGATAAATAGAGTGCTCCCAAAGCGCTATAATGGGAAATAGGGTGCTTGGGCGTAAGAAGCACCTGAAGCGCTCCCACGCGCAATAGGGTAAGAAAAAGGTGCTCTCAAGCGCTAAAGGCAATTCCCACGCTCCCAAGCACTAGTGACATGATAGAGCGCTCCCCTGCGCTTGTGGCATATAGAAGCGCTCCCAGGCGCATAGTAGATAATTACAGCGCTCTCAGGCGCTTAGAAGGCAAATGCAATGCCCACAGGCGCTTGAGGACTGATCACAGAACTCCCAAGCGCTATGAGGGGACAATAAAGCGCTCTCAGCGCTATAGGCAAACAAAGGTCCCCCCAGTCCAGAAAAAGTCCTCCAGTAGGTGACGGGGGGCAAGGTTGGGCCCAGAGCCAGGTCACTGGGCCTCCAGGCAGGGAGGCAGTCCAAGTGGCGGTCCTCCTGGCACTCAGCCACAGCAGCAGCCCCCTCTAGTTAGGATCAAGAAGAGAACAGTTTGTGTGGGGACACAGCCCCATTTTTATACAGGTCAATCCTTTGTTCTGGCACAGGGTGAGAGGGCAAACCAGTCGCAGCTGAATGGTTAGCACTCTTGATGTGCTCAGCCCCTCGCTTTATTCACTGGCAGGGCTAGGGTCATTGGACGCACCACAGGGGGCGGAGCCAGCATTGTGTGGGGAAAGCCCAGCCCTATTCAGGGCCCAGGTGCACTCCTCCCCAGCCATCAGTATGTTAAACTCCACACTCACCACCGGGCAGACCCATCCAGACTCCTGGAGCCAGGCTCACCAGCCAGCTCCAGCCAATCACGTGCCAGCATACTCACTGCACACGCACAACCATGTCTAGAAGTGGCACTTCCACACTAGACATATACATGCTGCATACATCATTGCGCAGCATTCAATCACACAAGTCCGCACATACCAAACTCGAGCCTGCACACCTCACGCATCAGGAACTACCAGGGACATAGACATTCCCCATGCATTCCTATGGGAGGGCAGGCCAACCTTACTCCTCGCACGCAGAGTGCGCACGCACTTTCCACTGGGACACAGTGAAAGTGCGCAGAAACCAAAAATCACCACCACCAATTCACATTTAAAAAGCAAAAAGTTTAGGGGTGAACCTGCCAGAAGGGCCAAGTCCAACACTCTGCTTTTTAAAAACAATTTCAGCGAGATGTGCTTGTCCAGCATGAAAACTGTTATATATATGATTATATTTAAAGAGAAATATTATTTTAGAAGATTTTCAGCATCCTTGATGTGTCGCACTGGGTACGCAGTTCCAGTAAAGTTTTAATAGTTCTTATAGACATATAACGTCAGTTTAAGGCTTTCATGTTTTGGAACCGATTACTTAAGTAATACATACAAGAATGTCACAAGGAGATAAGTTTAGCTTTATCGTGTTTCTACTTTTGAGGAACCGCAACACCATCATGCACCGTCCTGGCATGCATTTCTGCAATCGCACTGGGGTTGTGACTCCTACTGTTTTAAATAATATCGAACTATATAAATGTAGACATTTTTCATTTTATTAAAATGAAAAGAGCATTACTAATAATAGTATAAAACTATTAAGTCTATAAATAGTTTGTAAAGTAGAATACATTTGTGTATGTTTACGGGAGTACAAGGCCAGGCGCTATGGGGAAATGCTGGAGTTGTGCACCCTATGTGACCTAGCAATACATGTATTTGATTGGTGTAACACCTTTCAATCATAACTAAGTAAAAAGTCCCACCAGCTTCTAAAAATTGGAGAGAGTGGTTCACAATTTGATTTCTATCATTTAGATAGGAAGTAGAGAGGTTTTTTAGTGCTGTTTTTATTACATTTTTCAAATTTATGAATGGCAGCCAGCTCTCAACAGCAGGAAGAAGAGGAGGTGAGACTGCTGGAAGAACAAGAAGAAGAGCCACCAAGGGAAAAAAGGAAAGCACTGCAGGCAATTATTTTCCATACCAGAGGGTGAGAAGAAAGTCCATGTGAGGAAAGTCACATACAACATCTGCCAGGAAGTGCTTTCTTGTGGTAGCGAGCACAAATACAGCTGCGGAACATCGAGCATGTATAAACATCTGCACACTGTTAACTCTAGTCACCTGGCTCTTGCTGAAATGCAAAAAATTGAAAGAACAGCAGCAAGAAAATGCTGGAACTGATGGTGCAAGCTCTTCTTTGGCCGGAAGTTGTATGTCCAACATTCTTGGTACCATCCCAGAATTTTCAAGAATTGACATTTGTTCCCCAAAATGCAGCACTTCTTTGAATGTTGGGAAGCAGGCAGTTGCAACAGTCATGCAAATTAGAAATGCACAAAGCTGCTAGTTTGTTTCTTTTTTAGTTCTAAATCACATATTGTTTGATTCTGTGCTTAACAATAAATAAAATATAGAACACCATACACAAAAAAGTTAGAAAACATAAAAAAGAAATAACTGTTAAAATGTGGTTCAGTTTAGAACCACCTACTCCAGTTAAAAATGAAAAGATATTGTTAAATGTACATATGTAACTGTCTGAGTAAATCTGTGGTACTATTAGTAAGCCTGTTAGTCAATGAAAAAGTGTGTGAGTGGGTCTGTAAGTGGGTGTGTTAGTGTGTCTCTAGGTATGAGTGGCTGCATCAGTCTCTGAGTGGGCGTTTAAGTCAATGTGTGACTGAGTGGGGTATGAGTGGTGTTATGAGTATGTGAATGGGTGTATTAGTTGGTATGTGTATGTATAAATAGACATGTGAGTGGGTGCACACATGTGTGATTATGTTTGTTAGTGGGTGCATGAGTGTATACATGGATGTGTAAGTCTGTGACTATGTGTGTGAATGTTTGCATAGTTCTATGAATGATTGAATGGGTGTGTGTATGGGTGCATGAGTCTCAGTGGATCTGTGAATGGGTGCATCACATTTTGAGTTTGTGTGAGTGGGTGTTATTGTTCCTGCTTTCATATTTTGCTAAATGAGATTGAGCTCAAGCTGCAAGAATAGATGAGTGAGTCAGTATATATATTTGAAAGTGTGTGTAAAGCTCATTGACAGTTCTTTAAGTGACAGTGTGACAGCCTCCATTAGTGGTAGCTAAATATGAGTTGTGTGTGTCTATGTGAGTGAATGGGTAGATGCTTGAAACTCTGTCTGAGAGAATGTATTAGTAATTGTACCCTTTCATAAGTGCTTACATGAAATCTAACTAAACGTAGAACCCTGGATGTATAAATCAGGATATATGCCCAAAAGTGTGCATCTCTCAATCAAAAAACATATGACTACATGTCTTTGCTTTTATGCACATACAATTTGTAGTATGGCCTAGCTAAAGTCTACCTTAATGGTGAGTTTTAAATACAGGAGATTAAGTCTTTTGAGTGGGTTTGAAATACAAAGTTGGCCTAGCAATAGAACTGCATGCACGGGCTCAAATCTACTGGGGCTGAGACATATTCAAAGGGCTACTTGTCTGGATAGTTCACGTCCTAGAGTCAAAGCTTTCCAATACATGAGGATAAGTGTTTCAGTTGCTGTGTGTTTTTTTTTAGTATATCCAGTAAAGTTTATTAGTATATTGATGGCTCTGTTTCTGACTGTTTGCATTTTTCAATCTATAAAGAAGGGGTGCCATGGATTTTCTCTTGTGTGTTTTAGTCACTAATGAGTTGATTCAGTGAGAGTATCACTGTTTCTATCTGCACTAGATAGCTAAGAGTTGTGTTCGTGAATGTGAGTGAAGGGGTAGATAGTTTAAAGACTGTCTAATAGGATGTATTGATAGCTCTGCCCTTTCATAAGTACTTACATAATGTCTAACTCAATGTAGAACAATGGGGGCCTCATTTATGAAAAGTGACGCATCGCTGCTTGAGAACAGCGATGTGTCACTTTTCACTGCGCTCTCCCTGCGACCCTAAGGATGCATCATAATTACAGTATGATGCATCATGTTGCAAGGAGTTACAGATACGACAATATTTCTGACGTATCTGTAGGCGCAAAAGTGATGCATTGCTGGAGTGTGTCACAATAGTGATGCAACTCCAGCAATGTGTACTTTCACATGGTCAAGTCCCATGTTGTTAGTGCCTGTGTCAGTCTTACCCCTGCCATGAGGCAGGCGTAAGATTTTGACGCATTAGCGGCCAGGAAATGGCGCAGTGAAATCTTATAGATTTCACTGCGTCACTTCAAAACGGCCCCCTTGCATACATTATCCCTGGCGCAGGTATAATGTGGCGCAGGGGTTTACAAAGTGACGCATCTACCTAGATGCGTCACTTTGAAAATATGGCGCAACAAGGCGCATTTTTTTACACCACTGGTGCGTCACAAAAAGTGACGCACTGGTGGCGTAAAAGTGACGCACAGCCTCATAAATGAGGCCCTTAATGTATAAGTAAGGATATGTGCTTAAAGCATGCATCTTCCTGTCAAAAACGTCCAACCACATTTCTTTGCTTTAGTTTTCATACAGTTCACTCTATGATCTAGCTACAGGCTATCTTAGAGGTGACTTTTAAGTTGTACTGCAGATTAGGGCTTGTCAAGGGGTACGAAATTCCACATCAAATTAGCACTACAACTACATGTACAGGCTCAAATGTACTAGGACTGAAAAACACGTTAAAACCGATATTTGTTTGGATAGTGCACTAGCTAGTGTCAGAGATTTACTATGTAAATGGATTAGTGTCTCAGTTCATGTCTGGGAGTATATTCATATATGTAGTGAAGTCTTTCACTAGATTGTGGCTCTATTTCTGGCTGTTAGCTTCATCAAATCTACATTTAAAGGGTAGCATGGATTGTCTCTTGGGTTTGTTAGTCACTAATGACTTGTTTAGGGAAATTGTTGCTAGATACGTACGAGTTGGGTCTGAGCATGTCAGTGAAGGTGTACATGGTTCAAGCACCTTCTGAGAGGATATATGAATGCAAAAACAACATATGATGGACAGAATGCAGAACAATATCATACATTCACCCCAGTTCAGAGATCTGATCCTAAATCAATCGCTTTTTTGCTCACCATGACATTCCAGTTTGAACCCAGCCATATGTAAATCAGTCTTGACCCTGTGCCCCACGGGAACAGTGCAGCCCGAACTGCCAAGCCAGGTCCTCCCTGGACTGGAAACAAGCATCCTAGGACCGGTTTCGGGCTTTCAGCCCTCAGCAGCCAGGATAGCTTGATTCCAGTGGCATGGAGAGCACGGGACTCACGTCTGAGCATACCCGTCCCACTCCGGGTGACAAATGCAAAAAGAACTATTGATGGACAGAATTCAGAACAATGTCATACATTCACCTCAGTACAGAGATCTGGGCCTAAATCCATTGTTTTTTGCTCACCATGCCCTTGAATTTGGACCCAGCCATATGCAAATCAGTCTTGACCCTGCGCCCAATGGGAACAGTCCAGCCCGAACTGCCTGCCTTGACTGGGGGTGAATGTTTTGATTTATTCTGCCTTCCATGCATCAATTGTGTGTGTTGTGCACTAAGGTAAGGGCACCAGATGTGCAATAATACACAAAAGATTCTATTGTAAAGGGTCCATGACTTGTGGTGCATTGAGGTAGGGGTAGCAGATCTGAAATTATACGCAAAAGATTTTTTCATAAAGGGTCCATGAGTTGCGTGTGCACAGCCAGCGATGATGCGTGGTCTGGGAGGGCCACACTGGTAGCAATGTCTATTGCCTACTGGACTGCAGAACAATATCATACATTCACCCCAGTTCAGAGATCTGGGCCTAAATCAGTCCTTTTTTGCTCACCAAGCCATTCCAGGTTGAAGCTAGCCATATGTAAATCAGTCTTGACCCTGTGCCCCATGGGAACAGTCCAGCCCGACCTGCCAGGCCAGGTCCTCCCTGGACTGGAAACAAGCATCCTAGGACCAGTTTCGGGCTGTCAGCCCTCATCAGCCAGGATAGTTTGATTCCAGTGGCATGTAGAGCTCGGGACTCATGTCTGAGCCCGAACTCTACACTCGGGTGGTGAATGAGCTAAAGAATGGTGATGGATTAAACCCAGATCAGTTGACTGGGGTTGAGTGTTTTTATTTGCTCAAACACTCCGTCCATCATCCCCTTTGGAATCGCTTTGTTCGCCCTGAGTTGGCAGGGTATGCCCAGCCGTGGGTCCCTTGCTCACTCTACCACCGAACTCAAGAATTACCGCCCCATCTCGCTCCTCCCATTTCCAGCCAAAGTCATCGAGAAGACCGTCAACAAACAGCTGGCCGCCTTCCTCGAGACAAATGGATCCCTCGACCCCTCACAGTCTGGCTTCCGAGCCAACCACAGCACCAAGACTGCCCTCATCGCTGCCACCGATGACATCCGAGCCCTGATGGACAATGGTGAAACAGCGGCCCTCATCCTCCTAGACCTCTCCGCGGCATTCAACACTGTCTGCCACCGCACCCTAGTGCAGCGCCTCAGCAACATCGGAATCCAGGAGAGGGCACTGGAATGGATCATCTCCTTCCTCGACGGAAGAACACAGAGAGTTCGTCTACCACCGTACAAGTCAGAGGCCACCGAAGTCATCTGCGGCGTCCCTCAAGGATCCTCGCTGAGCCCCACCCTCTTCAACGTCTACATGAGCCCCCTCGCGGCCATCGCACGCCAACACAACCTCAACATCATCTCCTACGCCGACGACACCCAGCTGATCCTCTCCCTGACCAACGACCCCGCCGCCGCCAGAGCCAACCTTCACGAAGGGATGAAAGACGTAGCCGAATGGATGACGACCAGCTGCCTGAAACTGAACTCAGACAAGACGGAAGTCCTCATCCTGGGCTCCTCGCCCTCCGCCTGGGACGACTCCTGGTGGCCCCCTGCCCTGGGCACTGCACCCAAACCGACAGACCACGCACGCAACCTGGGCTTCATCCTGGACTCCTCCCTCTCCATGACCAGACAAGTCAACGCCGTCTCCTCGTCGTGCTTCAACATCCTGCGCATGCTACGGAAGATCTTCCGGTGGATCCCCACCGAGACCAGGAAGACGGTCACCCAGGCCCTCGTCACCAGCCGACTGGACTACGGCAACGCCCTCTACGCCGGAACCACCGCCAAGCTCCAGAAGAGACTCCAGCGGATCCAGAACACCTCAGCCAGACTCATCCTCGACATCCCACGACACAGCCACATCTCCGGACATCTGAGAGACCTGCATTGGCTCCCCGTCAACAAAAGAATCACCTTCCGTCTCCTCACCCACGCACACAAAGCCCTACACGATCAAGGCCCGAGCTACCTCAACAACCGCATCAACTTCTACGCTCCCAAACGCCACCTCCGATCAGCCAGTCACGCCCTCGCCGCCGCCCCCCGCATCCGAAGAACAACTACAGGAGGAAGGTCCTTCTCCTACCTGGCCGCCAAGACCTGGAACTCCCTCCTGACAGACCTGCGCCTGACCCAAGACCACCTCTCCTTCAGGAAGAAGCTCAAGACCTGGCTGTTCGAGCAGTAGCAGCACCCCCCCCCCTCCCCCAAGCGCCTTGAGACCCTCCGGGTAAGTAGTGCGCTCTATAAATGTCTTGATTGATTGATTGATTACCACTGGATTCAAAATAGCCTGGCTGATGAGGATTATGAATCCGAAACCAGTCCCAGGATGCTTGTTTCCGGTCCAGGGAAGACGTGGCTTGGCAGTTCGGGCTGGACTGTTCTCATGAGGCGCAAGGTCAGACTGATTTGCATATGGCCATGTCTTAACTGGGGTGGTGGAGTGAGCTAAAGAATGGTGATGGATTAAACCCAGATCAGTTGACTGGGGGTGAGTGTTTGATTTGCTCAAACACTTCGTCCATCACCCCTTTTGGTATCGCTTTGAGAGGATATATGAGTAGCTGTACTCTTTCATAACTACTTACATGATTTTTAGCTCAATGTAGACCACTGGATATATAAGTCAGCATATATGCAGAAAAGTGTGCATGTACCTCTGAAGAACCTTTCCATGTCTTTGGTTTTATGCTCATGCACTTTACCGTGACCTAGCTACAGGCTATCTTAGGGGTGACATTAAGTAGTACTACAGCAGGTTAAGGCTTGTCAAGGTCTTTGAAATACCAAGTCGGCCTAGCTGTAGAACTGCATGTACAAGCTGCAGGGTACTATACTTGAGACATGTTTAAAGGGCTACTTGTATAGAAGTGTGGCTCACTGGTTAGAAGCGGCAGACCCTGAGGCAGAGGTCAGGCCCGGGACCAGGGTTCCATTCCCGACGCTGCAGGGTCTTGGGCTCAATGTCCGCGGACTCGATAATTCTCTCCTCGGTGCCTACTCTAATCATGGGTCCCACTCTGCAACTCTGGGCAATAGCTTGCTTAATCTCCACAACGGCCCCAACAGCGCTGGGATGCCTGGCTTCACCTTGGGGGTGCCCAGGAGGGGGCATCTCACAGGGAAAGCCAGGAAGGGTTCCACAGCGGTATACAGCGCCAGGATGCCCCGAGATGGGGCGGCAGTGCGCTTTACAAGTATACACACATTTACATTTACACATTTATAGATGGTTCACTTGGTAATGTCAGATCTTTACTAAATAGCAGGATAAGTGTCTCAGTCCCTATCAGTGGGCCCGATTCACAAAAGAAATCTGAGACAAAATCCTAACTTAACGACTTTCAGTATTCACAAAGGGCATTTAGAAGTAGTAAAGTTAGGATTTTGTCAGTTAAACTTAAGTTTTGGTCTTAAGTTAAACTTAAGACCAAAACTTTGTCTCAGTTAAACCTACTTTTTGGTGTTAAGTTAAACTTTAGACCAAAACTTTGTCTCAGTTAAACCTAAGTTTTGGTCTTAAGTTAAACTTAAGACCAAAACTTAAACTTAAGACCATAAGTTTAACTGAGACAACATCCTAACTTTACTCCTCTTAAATTTGCTTTGTGAATACCAAAAGTCGTATTACTTTTATGAGCCCCTATGTGACTTCTATATGTGATAAAGTCTCTTAGTACATTGCTGCCTGTTTCTGGTTATTTGGCTCTATAAATCAATATGTGAGGTGTGGCATGGATTGTCTCTTGGGTGTGTCAGTCACTTAATAGTCACTTAAGTGAGTGTCACTGCCTTCATTAGTGCTAGATACAAAAGAGTTGTGTCTGTGTATGTGGATGAAGGTGTAGATGCTTGAAACACTGTCTGGGAGGATGTATTAGTAGCTATAACCTTTCATAACTACTTACATGACATTGAACTGAGTGTTAAAACTACATGTATAAGTCAGCCTATCCGCCTAAAAGTGTGTATGTACCTGAGAAAAACTTATAACTACAAGTCTGTGCTTTAATGCACATGCACTTTAACCTCTGGCCTAGCTATAGACTGCCTTAGGGGTGGCTTGTAAGTAGTACTACAGCAGGTTAAGGCTTGTCAAGGGCTTTGAAATAACAAGAGGGCCTAGGTGTAGAACTGAATGTACCAGCTGAAGTGTACTACACCTGAGACATGGTGTAAGGGCTACTTGTCTGGATGGTTCTCTTGGTAATGTCATAGCTTTACTACATTTCAGGATAAGTGTCTCATTTCCTATCTGAGGTTTTTTTCTACATGTCATAAAGTCTCTTAGTACATTGCTGGCTCTGTTTCTGCCTCTTTGGCTCTATAAATCTATATGTAGGAGGATGCATGGAATTATATCTTGGGTATCTCAGACACTAATGACTTGTTTCAGTGAAAGTGTCACTGCCTCCATTAGCGGTACGTACCTAACAGTTGTATCTGTACATGTGTAAATGAATGTGTAGATAGCTCAAATACTGTGTGTGTGAATGAATCAATAGATCTGCCCATTCATAAGTACTTACATGACATTGAACTGAATGTAGAATACTGGATTTATAAGTCAACATATGTACTTAAAAGTGTGCATGCACCTGTAAAAAAGTTATAACTACATGTCTTTGCTTTTATACCCATACACTTTAACCTGTGGCCTTGCTACAATAATACAAAAATAAGAAAAAAAAAACCTTACTTGATTGTTGGGTCTCTCCTTTGCTGTACCTCCGCAGCTCTCCAGCTGGAACAGGGATAGCGGAAGCACCCAGCTCCCAGGCTCCCCATAGCCAATCACAGAGCTGCAATGCAGCGTTGTGATTGGTCTGAACGTTGTGGTTCGGAACTCAGATGTGGACTGGGGCCTGGGCACATTCTCCATGAAGGCTGTAATGCAACCTGCATGGAGAACATGCAAAGTGTGCATAACTGTTTGGCCAGCCGGAGAAGCGAGTGCTAACCACTCCTCCCCTGCCCTGCTCTGTAAGCAGAGCAGCCCGGCCACCCGCAAAGCTGCAGTAGCAGGGAAACATACAATTATAATAACTCGTTATTATCATTTTATGTTTCCTTTATTTCACTGCTGCAAAGCAGTGGGGCGACTCCCCTCCGCCTTAGCAGAGGTGCTGCCACTGTTTATATGTAAGGGGTGGCATGGATTGTCTCTTAGGTGTGTCAGTCACTAATTAGTTGTTTAAATCAGAGTCTCACTGCCTACATTAGTGCTAGATACTTAAGAGTTGTGTCTGTGCATGTGAGTGAAGGTGTAGATGCTTGAAAAATTGTCTGTATTAGTAGCTCTACCCTTTCATGACTGCTTACATGACATTGAACTGAATGTAGAACAGTGGATTTATAAGTCAGCATATGCACCTAAAAGTGTGCATAAACCTGTCAAAAACTGCATATTACATGTCGATGCTTTCATGCACATACAGTTAACCTTATGTCCTAGCTAGACATTACCTATCGGGTGACTTTTAAGTAGTATTAATACAGATTAAGCCTTGTAAAGGGGTTTGAAATACCAAGTTAGACTAGGTGTAGAACTCCTTATACATGCTCAAGTGTACACGGCCTAAAACATATTGAAAGGGCCATTTGTCTCAATAGTTCACTTGGTAATATCAAACATGCACTATATATCTGAATAAGTGTTTAAGTCTCATCTTCATTTTTTTCATATACATACTAAATGTTCTTAGTTCTTTACTGGCTCTGTTTCTGGGTGTTTGGATCTGTAAAGGTAAGGGGTAGCATGGATTGTCTCTTTTGCATGTCAATCAGGAGTAAGTTGTTTCAGTAAGATTGTCATTGCCTCCATGAATGGTACTTATATAAAAGTTGTGTCTGTGCATATGAGCGAAGGTGTAGATGTTTCAAACACTGTCTCTGTGCAATTATCAGTACCTCTATGCTTTCATAAATACACACATGGCATTGAATTGAACGTAAAACACTGATTGTAAAAGTCAGCATGTGCACTTAAGAGTATTCATGCAGTTGTGAAAATCTTCAAACTACATGCCCTTGCTTTTATGCATATACAAATTACCCTCTTTCCTTGTTAGAGGCAACCTTAGGAGTAGCTTTTAAGTAGTATTACAGCATTTTGTGGCCTGTATAAGTCACCATATTCTCTTGTAAATGTACAAATAGCTCACAAAAACTGCTAACGTATGTGTTACGTTTTAACCACACACTAGCCTGCACTATGGCCCACCTCCAGGCTACCTTACTGATTAATTATATGTGGAACAAGACCAGGTTAACAGGTGGCAAAGCTATTTTACCTACAAGTACAGTGGAAGGGACTTGCGCAATTATCCTGCTGGCTGTTGCATTATCTAATATTCTATGTGTGATACTGTTTAAATATACATATTAATTCTTATTCAAATATTTGAGTAGTTCCATATCCACTAAACTTCATATATACTTTCCATGTATGTCATACATCATATCTGTACATTTTACATTTAGTACATTAAAAGATCACTTATAACACTTTATTTTCATATATATTATTTATACACACACACACATATACAAATGATCAATGCAATTATTAACATCCCTGATAATTTGGTTTTTTCATGCTCAAGTATTGTCACTTTCACTTCAAATTACTTCTCACAGAAAATACTTAGTAAAACTCTCTGTGAGAAGGAACCAGTAATGACAATATTTCCCTTTTGTTTAGTACTGATACTGACATAGTGTACAAATCAGTACTTTTGCTACATTTTTTCTTTTTATAATAAAACTTTTCATTGGTCAATTAATAGTAGTAATAATTCTTTATTTAGATATAAAAAAATCTTTAAAAGATTGCACAAATCACATTGTGAACAGTTTTATGGTCAATTAGTTTTAACCTGTTAGTAGTGTCCTAATAGAAGCCAAATCTTGCAGTGCTTGTGGATGGATTTGAGACTCCATTGTGATGCCCAGCACGTCCCCCCTGTGCAACTATGCAATGGAGTCATGACCCCATACGAGAGTCCGTTAAAACATTCACAATAATACTAGTATGTGTTTTCACTAGCATATGAAATGCAATTACAGTACTGATTTAGACTATACATATATCACAATGTATACCAGCTCTAAAATAATTTTGTTTAAAAAACAAACCAGCATCAATCTGTAATTCTTCCCCCATACTCTTATACCACAGTTGCCGTAGCAACCCCCTTCAAAACACTGTACGGTAACAGTAGGTCATACGTTTACTGTAGTTTCGGCCACCACCATACTAGCTTCAAGTTCAACTTCAGCAGATCTAGTTCAGAATTTCAAAATGTAAGCATATCCAGAAAAGCATAATTTATGTTAGAGATTTCCACAACCAATAAGAGAAGTTCTTAGATTACTATTAAAATCACTCTTAATTTTTTTGGTGTGTAACTACGTACAGCAGCTAATCCTTTTTCTTAAACCACTTCCTCTCCTCCATTTTAACTGGTTTTCATTTTACCAACTATCTAATTCAGCTGCAGCCTACTCCTGTGTGCTACTACTCCTTTCTTCAAAATTGCTAGAGTGTGGTTTTTGGAATACAGGTATGTTTTCTGGGCCAGAGAATATGTGAGAAAGAGTAGCATTGACAGGGACTTAGGTTTGCCTAATAAGGCTGCATGAGTCTATAAGTGGGTCTTTGTGTCAGTGTTAGTGGGTCTGTGAGTCGGTATATGAGTCTCTAAGTGCGTCTCTGAGTGGGTGAGTGACTCTGTATGGCTGTGAGTACATTCATCAGTTTCTGAATACGTCTTTGAGTAAGTGTATGAGTCTGTGAGCGGGTCTCTGAGTGAGTGCATGAGTTTATGAATGGGTCTGTGAGTGAGTGCATGAGTCAGTAAGTGGGGGTGTCAGTCTCTGAGTGGGTCTGTGACAGTCTGAGTGGGTTTGTGAGTGGGTGGATGAGTCTTTGAGTGGGTGCATTAGTGTATAATGAGCCTTAATTTCTCAAAAACTACTGAACGTATTAACACCAAGTCACAAAAAAACTAAATCAGCAGACCAAGATCTAGCTTCCAATCAAGCTTGGTGTAATTCCGTTCAGCAGTTTTTGTTGTAGCCCCTCTTAAAGCAAGTCTATGAAAAATTCATGGGGGTTATACATTAAAGGATCCTCCTTTTTCTCAGCCTCCACTTGAGGAATCACCCCAAAACTTTCCATACACAGACTAATTGAACAGTAGCCTTTTTTTCTGAAAATGTTTGTGACAATTTGTCAAACTGTGGCAAAGTTATTGCCAACTCATAAAATGCTTTCCCTTTGGAAAAACCATCCTAACCATAACTACCTAGGGACAGCTGGTTATACATCTATCTGTCTATCTATCTATCTATCAATCTATCTATCTATCTATCTATCTATCTATCTATCTATCTATCTATCTATCTATCTATCTATCTATCTATCTATCTATCTATCTATCTATCTATCTATCTATCTATCTGTCTATATATCTATCTAATCAAACAAAAACCCCGGACAGTGGTATTAAGTTTAGGTGTAACTACTTGTTGGACTGATTACACTAAGGAGAGCACGCTGCTCAATTGCCGAATGTATTGTACCATTCTTTTCGCAATAAAGGTTTTTCCAAAAAAAAAAAGTTTAGGTGTAACGGCTCAACATAGAGGAATCACACAAAGTATTGAGATGAGCAAAATTCATGTAGTAGTTCCTATATTCCCTAAAAGCTCTGCACATTGAAGTAATATACACTATAGATTTGACATAGGACTGAGGCCATTACGTCTTTATCGAGTATATTAAACTTAATCCTGTGTGCAGACTAACACAGAGGTCACTACTTTTGGACTACCCTATGTCGGTCATTAAAGATGGAGGTACGTTTGTCGACAGCTTACCATCCACAAAGCGACAGGCAAACAGAACGCACCAATCAAACCATGGAGCAGTATTTGCGCTGTTTGCTAACGTCACTAACGGGCAGTTGGGTACAAGCCCTTCCTGTGGCTGAGTTCACCTATAATAACAGTATGCACTCAGCTCTAGGCATGTCACCGTTTTATTGTTCGATGGGGTTCCATCCCAAGACTATTTCTATAAAGCCATCTGAGAGGGTGCAGGCAGTGGATTCCCTGAGTAGGGGTTTGATTAAAATCTGGAAGAAAGCCCAACAGCAACTATTAGAGTCCAAGAAGGTCATGAAGGTACAGGCAGACAGGCATAGACGGCCAGCTCCGCTGTATGCAGTTGGGGATAGGGTTTGGCTAGCTACAAAAAATCTGAAGTTGTCGGGACCAAGAAAATTACAGCCTCGGTTTGTGGGTCCCTTTCCGGTCCAGAAGGTGGTGAATCCAGTTGCGATTAGGTTGACTTTACCAGTTGAGTATAGTATACATCCTGTATTTCATACCTCTTTGTTGAAACGTATGTCATGCATCAATTGTGTGTGTTGTGCACTAAGGTAAGGGCACCAGATGTGAAATAATACACAAAAGATTCTATTGTAAAGGGTCCATGACTTGTGGTGCATTGAGGTAGGGGTAGCAGATCTGAAATTATACGCAAAAGATTTTTTCATAAAGGGTCCATGAGTTGCGTGTGCACAGCCAGCGATGATGCGTGGTCTGGGAGGGCCACACTGGTAGCAATGTCTGTTGCCTACTGGACTGCAGAACAATATCATACATTCACCCCAGTTCAGAGATCTGGGCCGAAATCAGTCGTTTTTTGCTCACCAAGCCATTCCAGGTTGAAGCCAGCCATATGTAAATCAGTCTTGACCCTGTGCCCCATGGGAATAGTCCAGCCCGACCTGCCAGACCAGGTCCTCCCTTGACTGGAAACAAGCATCCTAGGAGCGGTTTCGGGCTGTCAGCCATCATCAGCCAGGAGAGTTTGATTCCAGTGGCATGTAGAGCTTGGGACTCATGTCTGAGCCCGAACTGGGGTGGTGAATGAGCTAAAGAATGGTGATGGATTAAACCCAGATCAGTTGACTAGGGTTGAGTGTTTTTATTTGCTCAAACACTCCGTCCATCATCCCCTTTGGAATCGCTATGTTCGCCCTGAGTTGGCAGGGTATGCCCAGACGTGGGTCCCTTGCTCACTCTACCACTGGATTCAAAATAGCCTGACTGATGAGGATTATGAATCCGAAACCGGTCCCAGGATGCTTGTTTCCGGTCCAGGGAAGACGTGGCTTGGCAGTTCGGGCTGGACTGTTCCCATGAGGCGCAAGGTCAGACTGATTTGCATATGGCCATGTCTTAACTGGGGTGGTGGAGTGAGCTAACGAATGGTGATGGATTAAACCCAGATCAGTTGACTGGGGGTGAGTGTTTGATTTGCTCAAACACTCCGTCCATCATCCCCTTTGGTATTGCTTTGAGAGGATATATGAGTAGCTGTACCCTTTCATAACTACTTACATGATTTTTAGCTCAATGTAGACCACTGGATATATAAGTCAGCATATATGCAGAAAAGTGTGCATGTACCTCTGAGGAACATTTAAGTCCATGTCTTTGGTTTTAAGCACATACACTTTACCGTGACCTAGCTACAGGCTACCTTAGGGGTGACATTAAGTAGTACTATGCAAAAAAAACAATTGATGGACAGAATGTAGAACAATGTCATACATTCACCCCAGTACAAGGATCTGGGCCTAAATCCATCGTTTGTTTGCACTCCATACCACCCTGGGTTAGACACTGGCTATATGAAAATCAGCTCTGACCCTGTGCCTCATGGGAACAGTCCAGTCCGAACTACCAAGCCATGTCTTTCCCAGACCGGAATCAAGCATCCAAGGACCGGTTTCTGGCTATCAGCCTTCATCAGCCTGGATAGCTTGACTCCAGTGGTGTGGAGAGCCTGGGACTCACGTCTGAGCATACCCAGCCCACTCGGGGTGAAAATTGCAAAAAACACAGTTGATGGGCAGAATGTAGAACAATGTCATACATTCACCCCAGTACAAGGATCTGGGCCTAAATCCATCGTTTTTTTGCACTCCACACCACCCTGGGTTAGACACTGGCTAGATGCAAATCAGCTCTGACCCTGTGCCTCATGGGAACAGTCCAGTCCGAACTACCAAGCCATGTCTTTCCCAGACCGGAATCAAGCATCCAAGGACTGGTTTCTGGCTATCAGCCTTTATCAGCCTGGATAGCTTGACTCCAGTGGTGTGGAGAGCCTGGGACTCACGTCTGAGCATACCCAGCCCACTCAGGGTGAAAATTGCAAAAAACACAGTTGATGGACAGAATGTAGAACTATGTCATACATTCACCCCAGTACAAGGATCTGGGCCTAAATCCATCATTTTTTTGCACTCCACACCACCCTGGGTTAGACACTGGCTATATGCAAATCATCTCTGACCCTGTGCCTCATGGGAACAGTCCAGTCCGAACTACCAAGCCATGTCTTTCCCAGACCGGAATCAAGCATCCAAGGACCGGTTTCTGGCTATCAGCCTTCATCAGCCTGGATAGCTTGACTCCAGTGGTGTGGAGAGCCTGGGACTCACGTCTGAGCATACCCAGCCCACTCGGGGTGAAAATTACAAAAAACACAGTTGATGGACAGAATGTAGAACTATGTCATACATTCACCCCAGTACAAGGATCTGGGCCTAAATCCATAATTTTTTGAACTCCACACCAAGTCAAGTCAAGTCAAGTCAGAGAATTTATATAGCGCACTACATACCCAGAGGGTCTCAAGGCGCTTAGGGAGGGGAGGACGCTTACTTGTCAAATATCCACGTTTTAAGTTGCTTTCTAAAAGCTAGGTGGTTCTGGGTAAGGCGAAGGTAGGTGGGGAGTGAGTTCCATGTTTTAGCTGCCAGGTATGAGAAGGATCTGCCTCCCATGGTGGTCTTGTTGATGCGGGGAACAGTGGCGAGGGCTTGGCTGGAAGAACGAAGTTGGCGGGAGGGGGTGTAGAAGGACAGTCGTGAGTTGAGGCATTCTGGTCCGATGTCGTAGAGTGATTTGTGTGCGTGGGTTAGCAGTCGGAAAGTGATCCTCTTATTGACGGGTAGCCAGTGGAGGTCTTTCAGGTGGCCAGAGATGTGTTCGTTACGTGGGATGTCTAATATGATCCTGGCTGAGGCGTTTTGGATTCGTTGGAGTTTCTTCTGGAGTTTAGCGGTAGTACCTGCGTAGAGGGTGTTTCCGTAGTCCAGTCGGCTCGTGACCAGAGCATGGGTGACTGTTTTTCTGGTTTCAGTGGGGATCCAGCGAAATGTTTTTTTGAGCATGCGAAGGATGTTGAAGCAGGATGAGGATACGGCGTTGACTTGTCTGTTCATTGAGAGTGAAGAGTCCAGGATAACGCCTAGGTTCCGTGCGTGGTCTGTCGGGATGGGTGCTTTTCCAAGGGCTTCCGGCCACCAAGAGTCGTCCCATGCGGAGGGGGATGTACCTAAGATGAGGACTTCTGTTTTATCTGAGTTCAGTTTCAGACGGGTTTGTTTCATCCATTCGGCAACTTCTTTCATTCCTTCGTGTAGGTTTGTTTTGGCGGTGCTGGGGTCATTGGTGAGAGAAAGGATCAGTTGAGTGTCATCCGCGTAGGAGATGATGTTGAGGTTGTGTTGGCGAGCGATGGCCGCAAGGGGGCTCATGTATACGTTGAAGAGGGTGGGACTGAGTGAGGATCCTTGTGGTACGCCACAGATGACTTCAGTGGCTTCGGATTTGAATGGTGGAAGGCAGACTCTCTGGGTTCTTCCGGTGAGGAACGAGGTGATCCATTCAAGTGCTTTTCCTTGTATTCCGATGTTTCTGAGGTGTTGTAAAAGGGTACTGTGGCAGACTGTGTCGAAGGCTGCAGAGAGGTCGAGGAGGATGAGGGCGACTGTGTCTCCATTGTCCAGTAGAGTTCGGATGTCGTCTGTTGCTGCGATGAGGGCGGTCTCAGTGCTGTGTTTTGCTCGGAAGCCAGATTGTGAGGAGTCGAGGGATTTGTTGGCTTCGAGGAAGGCGGCGAGTTGGTTGTTGACAGCTTTCTCGATGACTTTGGCTGGGAAAGGAAGGAGCGATATGGGGCGGTAATTTTTGAGTTCGGTGGGGTCCGCTGTGGGTTTTTTCAGAAGGGCGGTGAGTTCAGCGTGTTTCCAGCTTTCCGGGAAGGTGGTGGAGTTGAAGGAGCAGTTGATGACGTCTCAGAGGTGCGGTGCTATGACGGAGTCTGCTTCGTTGAAGATGTGGTGAGGACATGGGTCTGTGGGGGATCCTGAGTGGATAGAGTTCATCAGGCGGATGGTGTCCTCAGTGGAGATTGGGTTCCAGTCGTTAAGGGCGTTCAAGGGGGGAGAATGTTCAGCATATGGTTGGGTGGGTTGCTCTTCGGGTTGGTTGTCGAAGCTGTTGTGGATGTCTGCAATTTTGTTGTGGAAGAATAAAGCCAGGGAGTCGCAGAGGGCTTGTGAAGGGGTGATGTCGTTGGAGTTGGCCGAGGGGTTGGTAAATTCCTTGACGATGTTGAAAAGTTCCTTGCTGTTGTGGGCGTTGTTGTCTAGTCGATCCTTGAGTGCTGTTTTCTTGGCCTTTCGGATTAGTTGGTGGTGTGTGCGGGTGGCGTTTTTGAAGGCGTCCTTGGTGCTAGTGGTTGGGTCTTTTTTCCAGGCCTTTTCAAGGGAGCGGCAGAGTTTCTTGGACTTCTTAAGATCATCGTTGAACCATGAGGCCTTCTTGCTGCTAGGTTTGCGTTGACGTTTTTTCAGTGGTGCTAGGATGTCGGCGGTGTTGGATAACCATAGGGTGAAGTTGGCGGCGGCTTGGTCTGGGTTAGAAGAGTGGGCTGGGGTGTTTAGAAGGAGCGATGAGGAGATCTGGTGGATGGTGATTTTGTTCCAGTTTCTTTGCAGAGTTGGTTGGAGGTGGTTGGTGGGTTTCGGTTTGTTGTAGGTGAAGTGAACGCAGCTGTGGTCAGTCCAGAGGAGATCCGTAGTGTGGCTGAAGGAGACATGATTGCTGGAGGTGAAGATGGGGTCGAGTGTGTGGCCTGCGATGTGGGTGGGGGAAGTGACCAGTTGTTTAAGTCCGAGGTTGGCGAGGTTGTCCAAGAGGGTGGTGGTGTTGCGGTCGTTGTTCTTTTCAAGGTGAAAGTTGAGGTCTCCCAGAAGGATGTAGTCTTTGGAGGGGAGCGCGTGTGAAGTGATGAAGTCCGTGATGTCTTCACTGAATTTTGCGCGGGGTCCTGGTGGTCTGTAAAGGAGGGTGCCTCTGAGTGGGTGCCTCTGAGTGTCTAACCACCCTGGGTTAGACACTGGCTATATGCAAATCAGCTCTGACCCTGTGCCTCATGGGAACAGTCCAGTCCGAACTACCAAGCCATGTCTTTCCCAGACCGGAATCAAGCATCCAAGGACCGGTTTCTGGCTATCAGCCTTCATCAACCTGGATAGCTTGACTCCAGTGGTGTGGAGAGCCTGGGACTCACGTCTGAGCATACCCAGCCCACTCGGGGTGAAAATTGAAAAAAACACAGTTGATGGACAGAATGTAGAACAATGTCATACATTCACCCCAGTACAAGGATCTGGGCCTAAATCCATTGTTTTTTTGCACTCCACACCACCCTGGGTTAGACACTGGCTATATGCAAATCAGCTCTGACCCTGTGCCTCATGGGAACAGTCTAGTCCGAACTACCAAGCCATGTCTTTCCCAGACCAGAATCAAGCATCCAAGGACCGGTTTCTGGCTATCAGCCTTCATCAGCTTGGATAGCTTGACTCCAGTGGTGTGGAGAGCCTGGGACTCACGTCTGAGCATACCCAGCCCACTCGGGGTGAAAATTGCAAAAAACACAGTTGATGGACAGAATGTAGAACAATGTCATACATTCACCCCAGTACAAGGATCTGGGCCTAAATCCATTGTTTTGTTGCACTCCACACCACCCTGGGTTAAACACTGGCTATATGCAAATCAGCTCTGACCCTGTGCCTCATGGGAACAGTCTAGTCCGAACTACCAAGCCATGTCTTTCCCAGACCGGAATCAAGCATCCACGGACCGGTTTCTGGCTATCAGCCTTCATCAGCCTGGATAGCTTGACTCCAGTGGTGTGGAGAGCCTGGGACTCACGTCTGAGCATACCCAGCCCACTCGGGGTGAAAATTGCAAAAAACACAGTTGATGGACAGAATGTAGAACAATGTCATACATTCACCCCAGTACAAGTATCTGGGCCTAAATCCATCGTGTTTTTGCACTCCCCACCACCCTGGGTTAGACACTGGCTATATGCAAATCATCTCTGACCCTGTGCCTCATGGGAACAGTCAACTCCGAACTACCAAGCCATGTCTTTCCCAGACCGGAATCAAGCATCCAAGGACCGGTTTCTGGCTATCAGCCTTCATCAGCCTGGATAGCTTGACTCCAGTGGTGTGGAGAGCCTGGGACTCACGTCTGAGCATACTCAGCCCACTCGGGGTGAAAATTGCAAAAAACACAGTTGATGGACAGAATGTAGAAGAATGTCATACATTCACCCCAGTACAAGGATCTGGGCCTAAATCCATTGACTTTTTTGCACTCCACACCACCCTGGGTTAGACACTGGCTATATGCAAATCAGCTCTGACCCTGTGCCTCATGGGAACAGTCCATATATGAGCCCCTATGTGACTTCTATATGTGATAAAGTCTCTTAGTACATTGCTGGCTGTTTCTGGTTATTTGGCTCTATAAATCAATATGTGAGGTGTGGCATGGATTGTCTCTTGGGTGTGTCAGTCACTTAAGAGTCACTTAAGTGAGTGTCACTGCCTTCATTAGTGCTAGATACAAAAGAGTTGTGTCTGTGTATGTGGATGAAGGTGTGGATGCTTGAAACACTGTCTGGGAGGATGTATTAGTAGCTATAACCTTTCATAACTACTTACATGACATTGAACTGAGTGTTAAAAACTACATGTATAAGTCAGCATATCCGCCTAAAAGTGTGCATGTACCTGAGAAAAACATATAACTCCAAGTCTGTGCTTTAATGCACATACACTTTAACCTCTGGCCTAGCTACAGACTGCCTTAGGGGTGGCTTGTAAGTAGTACTACAGCAGGTTAAGGCTTGTCAAGGGCTTTGAAATAACAAGAGGGCCTAGGTGTAGAACTGAATGTACCAGCTGAAGTGTACTACAACTGAGACATGGTGTAAGGGCTACTTGTCTGGATGGTTCTCTTGGTAATGTCATAGCTTTACTACATATCAGGATAAGTGTCTCATTTCCTATCTGAGTTATTTTTCTACATGTCGTAAAGTCTCTTAGTACATTGCTGGCTCTGTTTCTGCCTCTTTGGCTCTATAAATCTATATGTAGGAGGATGCAAGGAATTATATCTTGGGTATCTCAGACACTAATGACTTGTTTCAGTGAAAGTGTCACTGCCTCCATTAGTGGTACGTACCTAACAGTTGTATCTGTACATGTGTAAATGAATGTGTAGATAGCTCAAATACTGTGTGTGTGAATTAATCAATAGATCTGCCCATTCATAAGTACTTACATGACATTGAACTGAATGTAGAATACTGGATTTATAAGTCAACATATGTACTTAAAAGTGTGCATGCACCTGTAAAAAAGTTATAACTACATGTCTTTACTTTTATACCCATACACTTTAACCTGTGGCCTTGCTACAATAATACAAAAATAAGAAAAAAAAACCTTACTTGATTGTTGGGTCTCTCCTTTGCTGTACCTCCGCAGCTCTCCAGCTGGAACAGGGATAGCTGAAGCACCCAGCTCCCAGGCTCCCCATAGCCAATCACAGGTGCTGCAATGCAGCGTTGTGATTGGTCTGAAAGTTGTGGTTCGGAACTAAGATGTGGATTGGGGCCTGGGCACATTCTCCATGAAGGGTGTAATGCAACCAGCATGGAGAACATGTAAAGTGGGCATAACTGTTTGGCCAGCCCGAGAAGCGAGTGCTAACCACTCCTCCTCTGCCCTGCTCTGTAAGCAGAGCAGCCCGCCCACCCGCAAAGCTGCAGTAGCAGGGAAATATACAATTATAATAACTCGTTATTATCATTTCATGTTTCCTTTATTTCTCTGCTGCAAAGCAGTGGGGCGACTCCCCTCCGCCTTAGCAGAGGTGCTGCCACTGTTTATATGTAAGGGGTGGCATGAATTGTCTCTTAGGTGTGTCAGTCTCTAATTAGTTGTTTAAATCAGAGTCTCACTGCCTACATTAGTGCTAGATACTTAAGAGTTGTGTCTGTGGATGTGAGTAGATGCTTGAAAAATTGTTTGTATTAGTAGCTCTACCCTTTCATGACTGCTTACATGACATTGAACTGAATGTAGAACAGTGGATTTTTAAGTCAGCATATGCACCTAAAAGTGTGCATAAACCTGTCAAAAACTGCATATTACATGTTGATGCTTTCATGCGCATACGGTTTACCTTATGTCCTAGCTAGACATTACCTATCGGGTGACTATTAAGTAGTATTAATACATATTAAGCCTTGTAAAGGGGTTTGAAATACCAAGTTGGACTAGGTGTAGAACTCCACATACATGTTCAAGTGTACTAGGCCTAAAACATGTTGAAAGGGCCATTTGTCTCAATAGTTCGCTTGGTATTATCAAACATGCACTATATATCTGAATAAGTGTTTAAGTCTCATTTTCATTTTTTTCATATACATACTACATTTTCTTAGTTCTTTACTGACTCTGTTTCTGGGTGTTTGGATCTGTAAAGGTAAGGGGTAGCATGGATTGTCTCTTTTGCATGTCAATCAGGAGTAAGTTGTTTCAGTAAGATTGTCATTGCCTCCATGAATGGTACTTATATAAAAGTTGTGTCTGTGCATATGAGCGAAGGTGTAGATGTTTCAAACACTATCTCTGTGCAATTATCAGTACCTCTAAGCTTTCATAAATACACACATGGCATTGAATTGAACGTAAAACACTGATTGTAAAAGTCAGCATGTGCACTTAAGAGTATTCATGCAGTTGTGAAAATCTTCAAACTACATGCCCTTGCTTTTATGCATATACAAATTACCCTCTTTCCTTGTTAGAGGCAACCTTAGGAGTAGCTTTTAAGTAGTATTACAGCAATTTGAGGCCTGTATAAGTCACCATATTCTCTTGTAAATGTACAAATAGCTCACAAAAACTGCTAACGTATGTGTTACGTTTTAACCACACACTAGCATGCACTATGGCCCACCTACAGGCTACCTTACTGATTAATTATATGTGTAACAAGACCAGGTTAACATGTGGCAAAGCTGTTTTACCTACAAGTACAGTGGAAGGGACTTGCGCAATTATCCTGCTGGCTGTTGCATTATCTAATATTCTATGTGTGATACTGTTTAAATATACATATTAATTCTTATTCAAATAGTTGAGTAGTTCCATATCCACTAAACTTCATATATACTTTCCATGTATGTCATAAATCATATCTGTACATTTTACATTTAGTACATTAAAAGATCACTTATAACTCTTTATTTTCATATATATTATTTATATACATACACACACATGCACACACTCACACACACACATATTTACAAATGATCAATGCAATTATTAACATCCCGGATAATTTGGTTTCTTCATGCTCAAGTATTGTCACTTTCACTTCAAATTACTTCTCACAGAAAATACTTAGTACCACTCTCTGTGAGAAGGAACCAGTAATGACATAGTGTACAAATCAGTACTTTTGCTACATTTTTTCTTTTTATAATAAAACTTTTCATTGGTCAATTAGTAGTAGTAATAATTCTTTATTTAGATATAAAAAACATATCTTTAAAAGATTGCACAAATCACATTGTGAACAGTTTTATGGTCAATTAGTTTTAACCCGTTAGTAGTGTCCTAATCCAATCTTGCAGTGCTTGTGGATGGATTTGTGACTCCATAGTGATGCCCAACACGTCCCCCCTGTGCAACTATGCAATGGAGTCATGACCCCATACGAGAGTCCGTTAAAACATTCACAATAATACTAGTATGTGTTTTCACTAGCATATGAGATGCAATTACAGTACTGATTTAGACTATACATATATCGCAATGTATACCAGCTCTAAAATAATATTGTTTAAAAAAACAAACCAGCATCTATCTGCAATTTTTCCCCCATACTCTTATACCACAGTTGCCGTAGCAACCCCCTTCAAAACACTCTACAGTAACAGTAGGTCATACGTTTACTGTAGTTTCGGCCACCACCATACTAGCTTCAAGTTCAACTTTAGCAGATCTAGTTCAGAATTTCAAAATGTAAGCATATCCAGAAAAACATAATTTATGTAAGAGATTTCCACAACCAATAAGTGAAGTTCTTAGTTTACTATTAACATCACTCTTAATTTTTTTGGTGTGTAACTACGCACAGCAGCACACCTTTTTCTTAAACCACTTCCTCTCCTCCATTTTAACTGCTTTTCATTTTACCAACTATCTTATTCAGCTGCAGCCTACTCCTGTGTGCTACTACTCCTTTCATCAAAATGGCTAGATTGTGGTTTTTGCAATACAGGTATGTTTTCTGGGCTAGAGAATATGTGAGAAAGAGTAGCATTGACAGGGACTTAGGTTTGCCTAATAAGGCTGCATGAGTCTATAAGTGGGTCTTTGTGTCAGTGTTAGTGGGTCTGTGAGTCGGTATATGAGTCTCTAAGTGCGTCTCTGAGTGGGTGAGTGACTGTATGGCTGTGAGTACATTCATCAGTTTCTGAATACGTCTTTGAGTAAGTGTATGAGTCTGTGAGTGGGTCTCTGAGTGAGTGCATGAGTTTATGAATGGGTCTGTGAGTAAGTGCATGAGTCTGTAAGTGGGAGTGTCAGTCTCTGAGTGGGTCTGTGACAGTCTGAGTGGGTTTGTGAGTGGGTGGATGAGTCTCTGAGTGGGTGCATGAGTGTATATTGAGCCTTAATTTCTCAAAAACTACTGAACGTATTAACACCAAATCACAAAAAAACTAAATCAGCAGACCAAGATCTAGCTTCCAATCAAGCTTGGTGTAATTCCGTTCAGCAGTTTTTGTTGTAGCCCCTCTTAAAGCAAGTCTATGAAAAATTCATGGGGGTTATACATAAAAGGATCCTCCTTTTTCTCAGCCTCCACTTGAGGAATCACCCCAAAACGTTCCCTACACAGACTAATTGAACAGTAGCCTTTTTTTCTGAAAATGCTTGTGACAATTTGTCAAACTGTGGCAAAGTTATTGCCAACTCATAAAATGTTTTCCCTTTGGAAAAACCATCCTAACCATAACTACCTAGGGGCAGCTGGGTATACATCTATCTATCTATCTATCTATCTATCTATCTATCTATCTATCTATCTATCTATCTATCTATCTATCTATCTATCTATCTATCTATCTATCTATCTATCTATCTATCTATCTATCTATCTATCTATCTATCTATCTATCTATCTATCTATCTGTCTGTCTGTCTGTCTGTCTGTCTATCTATCTATCTATCTATCTATCTATCTATCTATCTATCTATCTATCTATCTATCTATCTATCTATCTATCTATCTATCTATCTAATCAAACAAAAACCCCGAACAGTGATATTAAGTTTAGGTGTAACTACTTGTTGGACTGATTACACTAAGAAGAGCACGCTGCTCAATTGCCGAATGTATTGTACCATTCTTTTCGCAATAAAGGTTTTTCAAAAAAAAAAAAAAGTTTAGGTGTAACGGCTCCACATAGAGGAATCACACAAAGTATTTGAGATGAGCAAAATTCACGTAGTAGTTCCTATATTCCCTAAAAGCTCTGCACACTTAAGTAATATACACTATAGATTTGACATAGGACTGAGGTCATTATGTCTCTATCGAGTATATTAAACTTAATCGTGTGTGCAGACTAACTCAGAGGTCACTACTTTTGGACTGCCCCATGTCGGTCATTAAAGATGGAGGTACGTTTGTCGACAGCTTACCATCCACAAAGCGACGGGCAAACAGAACGCACCAATCAAACCATGGAGCAGTATTTGCGCTGTTTGCTAACGTCACTGACGGGCAGTTGGGTACAAGCCCTTCCTGTGGCTGAGTTCGCCTATAATAACAGTATGCACTCAGCTCTAGGCATGTCACCGTTTTATTGTTCAATGGGGTTCCATCCCAAGACAATATCTATTTAGTTATCTGAGAGGGTGCTGGCAGTGGATTCCCTGAGTAGGGGTTTGATTGAAATCTGGAAGAAAGCCCAACAGCAACTATTAGAGTCCAAGAAGGTCATAAAGGTACAGGCAGACAGGCATAGACGGCCAGCTCCTCTGTATGCAGTTGGGCATAGGGTTTGGCTAGCTACAAAAAATCTGAAGTTGCCGGGACCAAGAAAATTACAGCCTCGGTTTGTGGGTCCCTTTCCGGTCCAGAAGGTGGTGAATCCAGTTGCGATTAGGTTGACTTTACCAGTTGAGTATAGTATACATCCTGTGTTTCATACCTCTTTCTTGAAAGAGGAAAAGAAAAGTAGTCTGAATGAAAGGAAGATAGTGAGAATGGGAGGGAGAGGGAATGGGTGGAAGGGAGGAGGGGAGGGAGAGTCAAAAGAACAGAGGGAGGAGGAGACAGAGCGACGGCATACTGCAGCCAGCCCTCATTGTTTACGTTCCGTCACCTGTTTGTCTAGAATGCTGGGGTCCATGAGAAAGAGTGTGGTCCATCAAATTCTTAAAATGAAACATAAGAATGAGGCCAGAGATTACATTATTAGCTAAGGCAACATCGCTCGTCTGCATTTGTGCACCCAGGGGGCTGCACCCCAGCACCTTCTTCCGCACTGTGCTAAACTTTTGCCATCAATGTGTCCAATGACGTGCCGGTGCAAGTTCTGACTCTGGGATAACATTGTAGGGTGGGAGAGCAGGTATCCAGTCGGGGACGGTGTCTTGATACCATGATGGAAGGCGTCAGAATGCAGAGGCCAATATGACGGGGAGAGCACCCGCTCCGCCCATTTTGGCTCAATAAATTCAGTGTCTGAAAAGAGAGAAATGATTTAATGGTGGAAATGTCTGGAGGTAAATTAAGGTTTATTTCAAGGTTAATGGAAAACACCAGTTGAGTGCATCCTTTGTTTTTGAAGTACGAACTACCAACTGTTAGTGGTAATCGTGGTTCAAAGAAGAGTTGGAGTGCACGACAATACAAAAGGTTAAATAATATTATGTTATACAAAGGCTCACATACAAAGGAACAGAGCGCATGCTAAAAGCATGATGTGCGTGTTTAATGCAGTGATGAAAGCCTGTGTGCATGTACACTTATTAATGAGCTCAATACAGTGCCCTAAAAGCCAACACCATGTGTCTGTAGGGCAGAGATCCCATCATTACGCATGGCAACATTGCTTGTTCGCTCCTGCGACAGACTTCGTCTCTCAGAGGTCCAGGACTTGGCTTTGAATTGGATACTGGACTTTCTTACTGATAGGACCCAAATAGTAAATCTAGGCCCTTTTCAATCTAAACCGAGTAATGTAACGAAAGGTGTGCCACAGGGCTCCTGTCTTAGTCCATCTCTATTTATTGTCTATGTCGCCCCACTGGCTGCTCTGCTTAGGAAGGTTGGGTTCCTCCCAATATCCTACGCAGATGATACACAACTGATCTTTACCTACAATAAATTTACCCCTGATGTCCAGAAAATATTCTCCGAAGGTATGAATACCATCACTCTCTGGATGAAGAGAAACTTCCTGCAACTAAACACTGGAAAAACAGAGATCATGCTGTTCAAGGATGCCATCTTAAGATGGTCTCCTGGATGGTGGCCTGAAGAATTGGGTGTAGTTCCTACCCCATAGACTGTGGTCAAAAATCCAGGAGTGCTAGTCAATAGAGACCTTAATCTGGAGGGTCACATTGCAGCAGTTAAACAATCTTGCTTCTATGCTCTGAGTCTGCTCCGGAAAATTTTTCATTTCCTACCTATGAGCACACGCAAAACGTTAATTCATGCTCTAGTCCTGAGTCGACTGGACTATAGTAAAGCTTTGCTGATATCTGCTAAGGACTCTGACCTACAAAGTCTACAGGTGGTGCAGAACACTGTTGCTCGCCTGGTGACTAACGCTCCCTATCGTGCCCCTTCCCTTCCTCTCTTGCAAAGCCTACATTGGCTTCCAATCAGCAAGAGAATTCATTTCAAAGTGTGTTGCTTGGTGTTTAAGGGCCTTAATTCCATGGGTCCAACATATTTGACAGAAAAACTAGTTAAACATTCCCCCCATGCGCTCGTTTCGATCTGAAGCTAAAAGCCTGCTTACTATTCCTCGCATTAAGCAGACCAGATTAGGAGGCAAATCCTTTTCTTACTTGGCCCCTAAACTATGGAACCAACTCCCATTAGATCTTTGTCAGGAAGTCAACTATCTGTCTTTTAGGAAAAAACTCAAGACTCAGCTCTTCTAATTTTTCCCCCCTGTGTTGTGCGCAATTTTGGTCCTTAGAGCGGAGATACCCCATTTAGGGTGAGTCAGGCGCTTTATAAATGCAATAAATAAATTAAATAAATCTGAAAGTCTCACATGTAACACACTACTATATTGGTAAAGCCTGACAACAGTGCATACAGCAATACAAATCTACACATTACTGTTTACTGTTCGTCACATGTGATCTAGGATGTACACTCTGCCCGTGGCTGATGATACTTCTTATAGCCACCAATACCCAGGCCGCAATGCAGCACAATACTGTGCACACACACACCAGGGGCATCGAGTAAGACACATTTGTTTTTTGATGTAACGTTTGAGATGCATGGCCATCACACGTGGAAGGCTAATGTACAGGTCATGAATTTTAATCAAGATGATCATTGCATGTTGTGTGTAGTATAAGATATGTGTAGATAGCAACACACTTTTCAAAAAAGCTGTTTAAGGTGAAGAGGTGTCTCTCATCAAACGCTGTAGAGAGAATGACTAAAATGGGTGGGGCGTCCAACTGTTACAATGGGAAATGTTATGAAGCAATCAAATGATTTTTTTTAAGGTCACATGACTATCGCGCACCGAGTGTGCAAGGAGGCCGCACCCGACGCGATTTTGAGACAATTTATTTATCATAATATAAGTTTATGACAGTTAGAAATATATAAATGTTTTAAATATTTGAGATTATCGCTTGCTGCCATATACTGTTTAAAGTTATTTAGATATATGTTTGAGACAAAAAAAAGAGGTAATGGCGTACCCAGTGTGACACCATACGTCTGTGATGTACCACAGGGTCTGGAGGCTTGAACTCGTTGCATATACAACACACAGCGGGTGCAACCCCATACGTACATGACGTAACGTGTTTCTTGGTACTGCGTACCCGTCGAATACCACAGTAGCAGAGGTTCCAGTGGAGCGATATTTTCAAATGCATTAGTCATAGCAAAGCATAATAGCGATACTAAGTAAGGGTTTGGAGGGATGTTAAAGAGAGAGAGAGTGCTCAAAACACCAAGGGTTGTTTGACATATACATTTGTATTAATCACAAGAATGTACCATATACATTGTACACAAACAATTTTTAGCAGTGTGGAGTGTCCCAAGTGTATTGTAAGATCCAAAAGAAACAGTTGAGTGACATGAGGTGAAAATATTTACAAGGTTTCAAAACAATGTTCTCAAGGGAAACGACCGTTGTAAGTTAGGTTCATACAATATATTCCTGCAACTATAGTCAATGATATGAATGGTTCGCTTCTATTAATCGTCGATGGCGTTTTGACCCACTTGAATTGTTCGGTCTCATCAGGACCTAAGGTATTGGGGACATCTAAAGAAGATGAGCAAAACTGGTGTAAGAACGGGGCCAAGTAAGAGTCCAGGATTGGTAAAAGAAAGCCAAAGTAGGTAAGAACCTGAGTGTCACAATGCTCTACTCTTGTGAGGGGTGAGGTGTGCCAACGGTGTGTGAACATTCTTGTGATTAATACACTTTTATATGTCAAACAACCCTTGGTGTTTTGAGAACTCTCTCTCTTTAACATCCCTCCAAAACCTTAATTAATATCGCTATTATGCTTTGCTATAACTTACTGTCTTAAACAATGACTGATAGAAGCAGACACTCATTTATACACACACTCTTCAAATAACTTACTCTCACATATAGTCATTTATAAATTCCAACACTCACTGTAGTTACTCACATATATACCACTGAGACATTAATTCACTCACCAACACACCCATACACACACTAACTCAACCATACAGCCCTTCCCAGATGCACTTTTGAATCCATACAGCCAGTGAATCACCCACTCAGACATCTATGCACAGATGCACAGAGTCACACAGCCTCCCACCCACCCACACAGACACTTAGGCACCCATACATATACTCAGAGAACTAATCAATTATCCATATAGACAATCATGTAGCTACTCACCAGCCCATGTTGCCGCTTACACACCAACTGAGAGACTAATACAGACTTTCACACAGTTTAGTCACTAACCCGTGCATTTAGTAAGACACTTTCAATCACTCACTTATACAGTCAGTCACGCACCTACTAAGTAGTCCATTCAGGCACTTGTAAATTCACTCATTCTTCAATACGCCTTGGCATAGAATATATGGAAAATATTTAAACTTTCCAGAAACACACATTCACTGGATGGTGTCAACAGTGATGTTATCAGTGATGTCATTTGAGATGTCATCAGTGATTTCATCAGTGATGTCACTGACCATATCATGAGTGATGTAATATGTGAAGTCATCACTGGTGCATTGCGGGCGCGTGAGTTATAGTTAGCTCAACTAACTATAACAGGCGAATTTCTCTGGTTTTATATGAGTCAAACGTTGAACTAACTATAACATCCCTGAAACCTATGTTTTTTTGTGAATATATATATATATATGTAAACATACATTCATTGAAAAAAATAAAGGTTACAGAGACATTATAGTTAGGCTCAGGTTTCATTCTTACACAACTAGAGAAATTCAGCAGTTATAGTTAGCTGACTTAACTATAACTTGCACCTTTGCAATGCATTGCTTATGACCTCTCAAATTACATCAGTTATGAAATGGTCATTGACATCACTGAGGACATTTTTCCAGTGAATTTCTAAGGTTTTGTAAATGCTATTCCTAACTATAACGTCCAAGTAATCTTTGTTTTTTTCAGTGAATTTTTATGCTTTTTTAACTAGCAGTCCAGTTTGCACAGTGTTCGAGGAAGGGGACTGGTTCCCCGACCAGCTCTCAAGAATATAGCTATGTATGACTTACAAGAGGTGCCAGGAGGGCTTTTTTGGCCTCCAAGGTACCTCAGGAGTAAAGTGGATTTCATCCCCCAACCATTAGTTCACCACAAGCTGCATTTGGAGAGAGGTGGAGAAAAGGGACTTGGCCTCCAAAGGCCTCTTTACAATCCTGCTGTGTGGGACTTATTCGAGATAACAGGAAGAGTAGATGGCTCCTAACGACATCCTTGGGGGCCAACTACCCTTTCTATTACCTTTAGTAAGTCCCACAAAGCAGGATTGCTGAGACCTGATAGGAGGATAAGAGGCCAAGCAACCTTTCTTCACCACTCTTCAAAGGCACCTCTGGTGCACTACTAGTAGGGGGATGAAGGGCCCCTGGCTCTTGGCATCCTTGGGGACCAACTACCCATTGTGTTACCTCCACCAAGTCCCACATAGTGGGTTTGCTAGGAGGTTTTTGGTGGCCACGCCCCCTTTCCCCACCACTCTGCAAAGACACCTCCTGGCTTCCCTGGGGCAGAAAATAGCCCAAGAGGGGGGCCGCTTGGCCCCCTCTCTTTACATAAAATATATATTTTTAAAGACTATGGATCCTGCAAGTTACACTGTGAGAGCCCAAGGCCTAGATTGTTTCATTGTTTTAGGCAGAATTCAGAGCTAGACTGTAAAAGACTAATGAATCCATGTGAGAAATCTTTTTGTAACTTGAAAGCCACGGGTCAGTATCCTGAAAGTTTTAGTCAGCCTTCAAGCCTTCCAGAGTCAAAAAAATAAATACCATTGAGCTTGTTGTCTGTGCCAAAGAAGGGTTAAATTGCTGTAGGTTACTGCATTGAAACATTTCTTCAGGTTTAATTTCGATCTGTAGACATAACATGTGATCACAAGTAAGTGTGCTGTACTTTGGACTTAGGAGCAGTAGTGAGTACTTTACAGACTCATCTTGCTCCTGACAATGAGCTGCTAATGCTGGAAAAATGATGTTCACCTGCGCTGCTGTAAAAAAAAAAAAACCTCAGGATCGAGAAGGAGGAGAAACACCCCATGGAGACACGTGGTGGAACCTCTGAGAGAGGCACTTTGGTCCCTAGAGCTGAGGTCCTGTGACAGGGCCGTGGCTGCAAGCAAGCAACAGGGGCTACTGTTGGTAAACTGTTGCTGGGCTGGGGGGTTTCCCTTGTGTGGCATTTTGACACAGTAGTACTGGGTCACTAGTGTAAGCATCACACTACCAATTAAACTTTTTAATCGCTTTATCTTGGAATAATATCTTCTGGAAAATGTTTACCCAACTTATGGCATTCTGGTTTTGAATGTTATTTGTCGAGAACACATCAACCCGCTCTGGCCACTGGACGTGATACTGGGGTTAGCCTTGGCACTGCTGCTGAACTTTTACTCTTGGCTTTTATCTAAGAATGTTGTTGCTTCAGGAGCAATATTTTCTATATATCACAGTCCTTGTTGTCTGGGCCACTTTCCTGTACATTGTGAAGTGTATAATGCCCATGGCACTGCCAGTCTCCTCCATTTATTTCAGCTATAATATCCTAGGCACTGCCAGCCTCTGCCTATTATTCAACTGGCCTTGAGGTGTTTGTGGAGCAGAAGGCATTGATTTTAGAGGCGTTGTTCTGTGCCACAAACCATTTTCCAGGCATGGGAATTGTGTTTTGCCAGTCAGTTTGCACCATTGCCACCTTATCATTAAAGGGAGGGTAGGTGTGGGTTTTTGAGCATATACAGCGGATTCTGCATTCTGCAGCACACATTCAAAGAGGAAATATCCGCAAAGGATAGGCTTCCCTTCTGGCACAAAATGCGTACTTAATCACAACTTTTTGGCACTAGGCAGCTACAAGTGCCCCAGTACTAGGAGCGAGAAGAACTACACCATATATTTGAAATAAGGTGTTGTTGTGCTCTTTCTGTTTTAGGTAACACAGTGCAGAACTTCACTTGCTGTGTTGCATGAAATGCTAGTAAAAAAAACACATCATAAATTTGGCACAGAATGTCAGACATAAATTTAATCTTGGGCATTGTATAGCAACCCGCTACCTTTTTGGCTAGGGTCACACTACAGAAATAACATATACATGTATACAGATAGAAACTCACAGTTTGCTAAGAAAAAGGCTATTTTTCAAAGAATGAGGGAGAAATGTATCCAAGGCTACAGCCCAGAGCTTTTGTCTGACAGGTTCCAGTGGGGCACGACAAGGTTTTGGGAATAGTGCACACCAGCTTTTTGTATGTTATCATTTCTAATTGTGCACTTTTTTCTCCATTTACTGGAAATGGTGATATACAAACTGTACAGGAACACAGGTTGTAACAAAATAAAATCCCTCCGTTCATAGGTTATGCTTTCCTACTAGTCCATCCTACATTCAGCTGCTGAAGTGCTTTTACCTCAGGGCCTGGAGCACAGCCCAGACATCTTAAATGACAGCTATGACTCTGGCAGGACTGGCTTTAGGGTTCATGGCACCCAGTGGGACAATATTTGTTGGTGCACCCTCCTACAAAAGTAGTGGCAATATGCAAAACTATGGGGGCCACCTGCAGAATGAGTCTCCCACATCTCAGATATGTACATAAGATTCCCTCACTAGCAACCTCCAATTGTGCCTCTCATCTTTATATGGACTCTCGCTCTTGTGTATTTCATTTCTTTCATAGTGCTACTCACCTCAATGTAGGGTGTTGATTGCTTTAGCTCACACACATAATGTTCAGAGGCAATGACACATATAAGTGTGGAAATCAATGTATAGTAAATGTTACTTAAGACAATAGGGCTGCAAGGTGCAGGAGTCACATGTCATCCATACTGGTAGGTATTATATGCAGGGCCATTGAAATTATGCAGCAGGTGAGGGCCACATTCTGCTGCAGGGTTTACTAAATTATTTGCCAAGAAAAGGGAAATTATGCAGCGTAATGCTGCAAATTGTGTTACTACATTATTTTCTAACACCCAAATATAGCGATAGGCAAAAGAAAGGTGACTAGTCAGCCTTTGCAAAGGGCCTTTGCAACATGGGTCACTGTGTTTATAAGTATTTTTAAACCATTTGAGCGAGAAACTATTTTTAAATTAGAATCTTCAAATTATGCACATGATGATGGATTATCTGGAAAATGCAGCAAATCCATAATCAAGAGAAAAATGTTGCAGCCACACAATCACATAATTCGATTGGCCTCGACTACATGTTAAGAGTGCTTCCCCAGAGAAATACAAACTCAGTGTTTAAAACATAACACAGTGTTTGAGGTTGTCCCTACAAAAAATATTTATCAGTATCCAAATTAATTGTTTGATCTGCGTGTTACACTTTCCAGGTTGTAACAGGTGCATTATCCCTCTGTGCTTCTTTATGATGAGTCAAAACTGGGATTAGTTAAAACTCAGATCTCTCCAAGAGATATATTAATCACCAGAGTTAAAATAGACATTTTTGTTATGGCCTGAAAATTGCAGGCACGCAAAGCACTCAGAAGTCTTTGCCTTTAATCCTGTCGGATATTTCAAAATGCAGCATAGTCGTTTAGCATGGCTCCTCCACAAAAGCAGAATGCTGTGCCCTAAGCCTATGCAGGGGAAGGCACACCACATGCTGTGACTACACAAAGGCCCATTGCAAGGGAGTAGCCAGGAAAATATAATACACCTGCATTATATGGCACTAAATAAAGTAACAAAGTGATCTATCCTGGCCTTTCCTTTTGAAGCCTGTGAGAATTGTTCACCTGATGAAACGTTGCATGCAATATGGAACAATTATGCTTTTTACAGCAGCATAAAAGAAACTTGATCAAAACTGCATGTACTTATATTGATATCTTTCTTTTACTCTTTCCATCTTTTCATGTTCTTTCTTGTCTCATGTTCTTCTTTCACCCTGTCCTTCTTTCCATCCACTTTGTTCTCTACTTTATCTATTTTATTCTTCCCATCCTCCATGTATTCTTCATTCCATCTTTCAGTATGTGCCTCCTTTCATTTCATCTCTCATTATTTCTCTCACTTCTGTAAACTCATATTTCATTTATTTCTTTTCATGTTTCCATATTCCCGTGTATTTGTTGTTCCTTTTTTATTTGATCATCCTCTTGTCCTTCCTTCCATTGTTAAATCTTTCTCTTATATCTTTCCAGCTTTCTATCATTATTTGCATTCTATTCTTTCTTCACTTTCTCAATCCATTTGTCTCATGCTTCTTTCTGAATTACCATTTTAATAATTTCTAGTCTGTTGCTGCTTTCGGCTACTTCTGCACATTTTGGATCCCTCCCCACAGCTGCATCATGGTGATTATTCTTGCTTGGTTTATTAGTTTCTTATTCTGTCTTGTGCTGACCTGCAAGCCACAGATCAAAGTTAGGACACTACTTAAGCTTATATAGCGGGTGCTTCACAACAACCTTAGTCCATTATCATTGTATATGTGATGATCAGCAATAGTCAGAATGACAATTGGTCTGTCCATTGTCTGCGCAAGGTGGGAAGGGGCGTCTGCAACCTCTAGAGTTTAAAAGAGAAGTGCAAGCAGACTCAGATTGTGAAAACTTTTAAACTCTTGGAGCTTCTCACAGCGGAACGGCCCATCATGCTGCAATATTCAAAATTATGGACAAAAGGCTTCTCTAAATGGAATGATGATGGGCAACGGCTGTGACACCAGAATAACAGACGTCCATAAAATGTACAGATAGTTGGTCACCCTACACCCCATGCCTTAAACCAAAATGAATGTGTCTTTGTGTAAATACTCCAATACCTTTGGGTCGAGTCTGTGCTATATACAACTGCAAAAATCAAAGAAAATAAGGGCTCCATTATGATGGCAGGCGGATCTCCACCACCAGGCCAGTGAGGCAGCTCACTGCCAGCTCAGCGTTGGCTATCCGCCTGCCATAAATTTCCCTGGTTCTTCCCCCACCATATAAGTATGGTGGGGGCACCGCGGCAGACAGAAAACCCATCCGCTGCTTTTCTGCCAGTCGAATGCTCGACCGGGCAGAAAAGGGACATAATATGGAGGTGATGTCTGCAAGACACATCCTTCCATATTATGATGCAGGCGGAAGATCACCTTTCCATGATGGCAATGCCGCCATTGAAAGGCATGTGGTTCACACTGTTGAGGCCTCATTGCCGGCCCCCAGGGTGTTGGGAGGGGGTGGAGGGTGCACATGGGGGGTACCCATGGTATCCCCTACATTTGCATGCACAAGGTGGCAGGTACCTCGTGGTGCTTGTCACGTTATGCATGCAAATGCACAACATGCATTTTTTACATTGCTGTGGGGGCTGCTGACAGCACCGCCCGGCGCAATATAAAAAATGCGGAATGCTACCGCCATGGTGGCAGTCACATCCTGATTAACATGGCCTGTTCACTGCACCTATTGCGGGAGGGCAGTCATAATACTTGAGCTGTGTGTTTTAAAGTTCTTAAGACTCACGTGACTTACTTGAAGAATACTATTCCCAGAGTGCACCGCCAGTGAGATAGTTGTACAGCTGGAAGTCCACATTGTTCAAAGTTAGTGAAAACAGTGTCTTCATTGCGGTGCCACTCTTACATAGAAAATACTTTGGAAAGTCAGGTGAGAAAACAGTCATTAACACATTGCTGTAACTCTTTTCATGAAGTGAATTGACACAAAGTCAAAGTCAAAGTCCACTTTATTCGATTAATTAAAATCATAAAAGTATTCTACAACAAATATCATACGTTCATATATCTTAAAAACAGTTAATACAGTATTAAACAGTAGATAGAATTTAAAAAACAAGTTAAAAAGGCATTATTTACACAGAATTCTTTGCAGTTTGCACTCAACATTACAGTAAACATGAATTCAAGTATCTATCCTCAGTTGTGAATCCAATCTTAACCTTGATCTCTTACATCTAACAGATGCAGCCAAAAAACTAGCGGTGCAATACATAATCAAAGGGGAATGCAACATCTGTAAATATAACAGCGCAGGCTTGTACTGCGTGAAGCCCAACTCCCTCAGAATTGATTTTAAATATCGAGTACGGGGTTCGTGATAAAAGGAACAGAAGAACAAAAAATGCGCATTATCCTGAGGGGAAAAACCATCACATTTGCATGGGGACGAGTCCTCGAGCTTACACCAGTCTTTCTCGTCCCGCAGAACCATATAAATTTGGTTAAAACGGAATTTGGACAGTAGCCACCTATGAAAAGAATTAGTGACCACTGCCAAATAGGGAGCCAACTCAAAAGATGGGGTTATCAATACATGAGCCCTCACAGAGGGTTTACATAATTCATCCGCTTCACGCTCGGCCATACGTAATCTGATGAAATTGTTCTTAACCCACAACAAATCTGCTTTACACAGGGATTGTGGGCTGGTAAAGATTTCAGGGCGTCCCAGACTTGCGGCCAAGGACTCGACATATGACAGCCACTGGATATCCCTCCTGTGATCTAACATAAGACAGTCTTTGATTATCCTATGATTAAGGCCAAGATTCGGATTAAGCAAAAGCTTAATCCACATCAGAAGTGGAGCGAGATTAATTATATCTAAAATATAACCCAAACCCAGCTCAAGATGTAAAGAGTGAGTGGCAGTTGACTGTGGTAGACCCAACAGAGAACGAAGAAATTTATTTTCCTCTGTCTGGATGCATTTAGAATTAGCGTTGGCCCAGACTGCAGCCCCGTATCTAGCGATCGCGGCTGTCTTGGCTTTGTAAACAGCCAGGACAGCTTCGATAGGTTTCCCCCCCAATCTTTTAGTGAATCCCAGGATTGCAGAGTATGAGCTTCTCACCGCGTTCGCTTTGGCTGATAACTGCGGTGTCCAGGTTCCCCTTTGGTCGAATATCACCTTATTATAACAGTCTAAACGAAGCCTGTTATAACCTAGCTCCCTTTAAAATTTCACATCGCAGCAGAAAACTCCCTTCAGCTCCATGGTTCACAGAAATCCTACGACTACAGAGACAACATTGTAGGAATCTGGAGAGACAATGGCGCCGCTACTACAATCCCTCAGAAAAAATTGCCTATAAAAGTGCACTTTCCAAGTATAAACTTATGATTACCTCAGAAAAAACACGATACTACACCGCCCAAATTAATCAGGCAAACAACTCTGCAAGAGAACTGTTTCAGGTAGTCACCCACCTTTCTAGCCCTCCTGTCCCCTGTTTTGACGGATCACAGGAGCTTTGCAATTCGCTTGCAGAGTTCTTCGAAGACAAAGTAACTGCTATCTTCTCAACCTTCACTCACTCACCCCATGCCACCACCACCACGGTACTTCCATCCAGGACCGCACCCAGCTTCTTAACTTTTGAAGCTACCACGGAGGAACAAATCCAACGACTTGTTTCCAGTACAAAATCAGGATCACCCCTAGACCCCTGTCCTCCCGCCATTCTTAACCTCATTCCAGAAGCAATTTCCCCAGCTCTCACCAACATATGCAATGCCATGTTCATAACAGGCACATACCCTTCAGTCTGGAAGGAAGCCACCATTAAACCCCTCCTAAAAAAAACTACTCTCGACCCCCTCCTTCCCGCCAGTTACCGACCCATTGCATGTCTTCCGTTCCCAGCAAAAATCTTTGAAAAGATAATGAACATACAGCTGTCTAAATTCATAGATAATAACAACTTGCTGGATGATACCCAATTTGGGTTTAGACAGGGTCATGGGACTGAGACCGCGCTACTCAAAGCAGCTGACAAAATAAGAACGACGATGGATAAGGGAGGAGCGGCAGTACTAATATTGTTAGATCTCTCTGCGGCCTTCGACACGGTCGATCATGCCACCTTGATCGACCGTGTCTCATCAATAGGAATTCAGAATAAGGCGAAAGAACTTCTTGCCTCATTCTTGATGGATCGTCCACAGACAGTAAAAATGGACAAGTTCACCTCCCGCACCTTCATACTTCCTTGCGGTGTACCACAGGGCTCCTCGCTGAGCCCGACATTATTTAACATTTATGTTTCGGACTTAGCGAGGGTAATAAAATCTTACGGCATTGCCCTTACAACATACGCTGACGACACCCAACTGGTGCTATCGGTACACAACGATGGTACTTCAGTTGCAGCAAATTTCCAAGAGGGAATGCGGGCAATCAGTTCCTGGATGTCATCAAACTGTCTTAAATTGAACTCTGATAAGACAGAGGTGATGACATTTGGGAAACTGGAACCAACCTGGTCCCCCCAATGGTGGCCACCCGAGATGGGAATCCCTCCTCAACCTGTCACCACGGTTCGCAATCTTGGAGTCATATTTGATAACAAAATGACCTTCCAGCAACATGTCAACTCTGTGGTGTCCTCATCCTTCTACATTCTGAAAAAAATCAAGAAACTTATGCCATACCTTCCGTCGTCGGCCGGCAAAACCCTAATCAGTACTTTGGTCTTTTCAAAAACCGACTACTGCAATGCCCTTCTTCTCAATGCCCAAGAAAAAGTCCTTAACAGATTGCAGCTAGTCCAGAATGCCTCGGCCAGAATTTTACTGGGCATTCCCAAGTTTACCTCCATTTCCCCTTACATTCGACAGCTGCACTGGCTCCCAATCAGGAGCCGGACAAAATTTAAGGCACTATGCATTGCATACAAAGCCATCAATAATACAGGCCCACAGTTTCTTAAAAATGCCCTCTCTCCGCTCCATCATTCAAGAATACTACGTTCATCCTCAGCTCACTTGCTGAAAGTCTCACGTACAAAAAAAGCTAACTGGGGTGACAGATGTTTCACTATTTCTACAGCTAAACTTTGGAACACATTACCCCTACACATCAAAACTGCCCCCACCCTCATTAACTTCAGAAAAAAACTAAAAACCTGGTTCTTTGCATTATAATCTTTCAGCCTCAGCGATGGCTCTGTACTCTAAGCGCCGAGACACCTATGGGTAGTTGCGCGCTATAAAAATCGCATAAACATAAACATCACTCCCAAGTAGGTAAAAACTTTAACATTTGTAATAGCCTCTCCATCACAAAAAAAGGTTTTTTCTTTTAGTTTACCACATCCTGCTGACATAGTGTGCGATTTGTTCTTATTCACCACCAGGTCAAGACTGGACATAAAGTTACCGAAGGAATTGAGTAACTTTTGCAGGGCAATTGGGGTCCTGGCTATAGCACCGCATCATTGGCGTAGAGGAGCACCGGAATTGGTGCACCCCCCATGCTCGGAATATCCTTTGTAGCTGCCCTTAATTCATCCTCCAATGAGTTCACGTATAACGTGAACAGCATTGGCGCGAGTATACATCCCTGACGGACCCCTCTAGTTGATCGAAAACTCTTGGTACACTTTCCGTCCGTTGTTATTCTGATGCGGGCCCTCAGATCTTTATGGAGCTCTGCCAGAAAGTGTACCAAGGAGCTATCGAGGCCCATCTTCAGGAGCATTGCCCACAACTTAGATCTATTAACAAGATCAAAAGCTGTGGACAAGTCCATGAAGCCAAGAAATATACTTCCCCCTTTAGCTCTGGTGTATTTAGAGATTATGAGGTGGAGATTGAGGCATTGATCCTCTGTACTCCTCCCTGACCTAAATCCGTATTGTGCCTCGGACAGGATATTGTTCCCCTTGGCCCACGCGGATATTCTTGCTAGGACAACCTTTCCTAGGATTTTAACCGAGGAGTCCAACAACGAAATCGGTCTATAGCATTTCGGATCTCCTCTCTGCCCTTTTTTAAATATTGGCACAACTGTGGCTAAAGACCAGGTCTGAGGGAATCCCACTACGGCAGAGGCATTAAAAACTTTTGTTAAAATATTGGCCCGGAACAGCGGATTTGCCTTGAACATATCCGCTGGCACTCCATCGGGTCCCGGGGCCTTGCGTCCTGCTGTATCCTCTATAGCTCTAAGTACCTCAGTTATGTCAAAGCTCACAGGCTCCAAGGGGTTCTCAATAGCAGGGATTATGAAAGGTTCCAGCTCCCTATTACTATCATAAATATTTTCAAAATGGCGGAGCCAGTCCTCTTCTGAGATATTTAATTCCATTACTGAGTTTTGGTCACCTGAAAGTAAAGGAGTGTTAATAATTGACCAAAACTTAGCACTGTTTTTTAGGGTGGCTTTATCCATTAATTCTTCCCAGGCTTTACTCTTTAGTTCATTTTTGCGCAAATTAATGGCCAAAGTAAAATCCTTTCTTAATCGTGCGACTAGCACTTTGTCCCTTGGGCGCGTGTTGAGGGCTTTCTTGAGGTGATTGTGTGCTTTGCTACAATTTTTGTCAAACCAACCTTTCACCGATTTATGTTTGCCCCCCTGACCTTTGGCTGTGAGGCAAGTGGACACAAACCTACAAACACCCTCGAAGGAAGATATAACCTCCTTACTCCCAGTTAACGGGTTGGCACACATATTTAATTCATCAGAAACTGAAGAGGATACGGTTAAGAAAAAATTGTCGGGTACAACCATTTCCCATTTAATTCTTCTCCCCTGATCCTTGTCCTTAACATGCAATATAGACCGCTGGGTGACAACTGATTTTAACAAAAAGGAGCTACTCACTAGCTCCAACCCCACGGGATTATGGTCACTCATAGGCATAGCAATTGCATTATATGAGATCACATAGTCCAAAAAGCCTCTTGAGACAAAAATAAAATCAATTATCGAGTCACAAGCCCTTCCCGTATAAGTGGCAACCCGTGTACTCTTATCGTAGAATTCTGGTTCATACAGCTCATTTTCCCGTAATACATTTTCGAGCACCAAACCCTTCTGTGTATGTTCTAGGTGAGGGGAGGACACACTATCCGGCCCATCTTCATCCCCTAGGGCACAGTGTGAGCACAAATGAACATTAAAATCGCCCATTAAAATAAATCGACACAAGGTGGATTGTTTGACTCTATAAAGACTTAAAAAATCTGCTAACCATGTAATGTACACAGTTTCAGGGGAACCGTTCGGTGCATTATAGCAATTAACAAGGAGCAATTTACAGCCGTCCTCTAATTTTATCTCCAGAACGAGGAAATTATGAGAGGCACAGTCAATCAGGGTAATTTTGCCCTTGATATTCACCGATACCAGTGTCAATAGGCCTCCTTTGTTCCGGCCTGCAGGGGAAGGCAAAGCAGGTACAAAATAAGAAGTAAAGCCGTCTAGCCAGTAATCACAGTCCATGTCCCAAGTCTCCTGAATAGCGATGATATCATGGAGCTTTACGAAATTTTCCCAGTTTGGGTCTCCCTTCTTGGACCGCAAACCAGCGATGTTCCAGGATAACAGTCTAACCGTGTCCCCTTTAGCAGTTGTGATCTCTGTTATACTGTTACCATCCGCAGCAGAAGAAGGTACATGAACCGTTGGTATTAAATCCACTAAGGCATCGTCCACTGTACCCTCTCCGGCACCCCGTCAATCGCAAAGGTCGAGACCTGAGAGAGCATCAAATCTGTTGTGTGTTACAATAGGTGGACCATAGGAAAAATGATTATCGCGTCCCTGAACCAAACTTAGAGGAGCCGATCTGGGCCCCACTGTGGTGAATGGACCTAGGGCCAGATGTAGGTAGGCATTTACCGGTCGGTAACGGCCAAATTCGGCCGTTACCGACCGGTAAATGCAATTTGAGATGTAGGGCCCTGTATTTTACAGAATCGGTAAATTTACCGATCGGTAAATTTACCGATTCTGTAAAATACCGAATCGGTATTTTTACAGATTCAGTAAAATTGATATGTAGGTGGGACTCTTCTGAGTCCCACAACCCTTACCGAATCGGTATTTTACCATCAAATATATTTGATGGTAAAATACTGATTCCGGTGTGCATGCACATGTGTGCATGCACACCTGTGCCATATGACAGGCAGACCTGCCCTTAGGGCAGGTATGCCTGCCACATGGCCCCCGAACCTTTTGTGAGGGTGCTAGAGGGTGTCAAAGTGACACCCCCTGCACCCTTGTCAAAATCGATATTTACCGATTCGGTAAATACCGACCGGTAATGCCCCATTCATTCCTATGGGCTTCAAAGCCCATAGCAATGAATGGAGCATTACCGGTCGGTATTTACCGAATCGGTAAATACAGATAATTACCGATTCGGTAAATGGAACATCTGGATGTTCCTACATACCCCCCCTTCTTATTTACCGATTCTTAATGACCGAATCGGTAAAATTCGGTAATTAAGGATCGGTAAATAAGTTCTACCTACATCTGGCCCTTAGTCTTTGTCTGGGTAAGGAGGCAAAGTTGACATGATTATAGAAATACCCTAACGGACGCACTTGAATACCATTGCTGTCCTCCAACAGAGATGCTGCCCGTAGGAGTACTGTGGCCACATGTTGAGGGTATTTAAAGTTCACCACCACACAATCCCCTCTACAAGTTTTCCTCGAGGGACCAATCCAATTTACCCTCCTAGTCGTGATAATGTCTCCTGCAAATTTAGTAGGGAAACCACATTTAACACTCAGCCAAGCCACTACTTTGTTTTTGAGTGAGTCGTGAACTTCCTCTTGTGGCTCAGTAGAGCCTGGGGTATGTACTGGGACATTTGCCAACACGACGACACAGGGGGCGCAATCCGGGGGTAGAATAATGAAATTATTGCGCCTACTTTGTATGGCATTCGTGTTGTATGAGAGGCCTGGTCTCTGCTGGCTCCTAACCGTGTCTATAGCCGAGTCTATTGGCGAGGAGCAAGTGGCTGAGGGGACAATACGGTTGTTATCCGTGCTATTTACCTGAGGGATCATAGTAGATGGATTGGCAGCTTTTGTAGCATCTATCCCCACCACCTCAGAGCTCACTGTGCTAGTTGAAGGGAGTGGGGAGTTAGCCTTAACTAAATTAGCCAACTGCTGGTCCAATAGACCTCCTAATCTTTTTATCTCAGTGTTCGCGGTATCCAATTTGGCCGCAAGGGAGGCAATGGAATCCTTAAGTTTTAAGTCAAAAGTGGCCTCAATGGTTTTGATTAGTAAACCAAACTGCTCAGGACTCAAGGTGATGCTGGTATCCTTTTTACTCTCTGCGCTCAGTTTTGCTTTAGGGGAGGTGTGACTATCGGGCAAGTGAATGTCCCCTCTTCTCCTGTGGGTGATCTTACCCCCCCTCTTGCTTTGCTGCTTTCTACAGGTTCTAACAGGTCTCTCTTTTTTGCTTCCTTCCGCTACCTCTGCCACTACCTCTTCCTCAGAGTCAGACGATAATTTATCTAGCATTATTGTATCAGGCGTTATAGTGTCAGGGGCCTGATGGATCGAAGCTACTACCACGCTAGCTGAGTTAGATGCGATTTGTTCCCCTAACATACAGACAGTGCTATTTTCGCCCTCTGAGGATGCCTTCGGCGTAGTTGCTCTTACTGGAGGGAGGTCATGATCTAGAGAAGCAACTTTGCCCAAAGAAGCCCTTCTGTCATCGTTGATTTTATTCACCATTTTGACAAGGAAATTGTTCATAGAGCCTGCCCCTGTAACCACCTTATCTTTCTTTGTGCCTGACATTATAGAAACTGTAACGGAGTTGATTAACAGCAATGACTATGCCTATGCCTTGGATGTCACCAGGAATCCTATGACCAGTTTATCAGGGTATAAGCCTGTACAGTCCCACAGCCTTATCCGACACGGCTCCAGCAAAATAGCACAGCACAGTTTGTTACTCACAGGGTCTCTGGCCCGGCCCTGCCTCCTCCTGCCTCAGACAGCCCGCCCTCTGCCCGGGCTCCGCCCGGCGCCGCCCGCGCGCGTCCCGCGACGCGGAGGAAGCGTCCTGCTCTTGAGGCGGTGAACCGGAAGTCGCCGCAAGTCTCCCTGGGAGCTGTAGTCTCCAGCCGCTGGCCGCCGGGTGTTGCAAAGCGGCGCAGCGAGTCTGCAGCGTTGGGGACCCAGGAGACTCACAAATGCCCGGTAATGTTCCTTAGGTCCTCTGCGCTCCTCTGCGCAGCGGAATTGCTCTCTTCACTTACTTTATCTAGCTTTTCACTATTTTGCAATTTTCCAATATTCCACCGGGGGCCCAAACTGATGGTGCAAGCCGAAAGAGAGACAGAGAAACAGCCTGCTTTGCTGAGCCCAGCAGTCCGAGTGAAGCACACCAGCACCTTCGTGGTTGAATCCGGGACAGCTGTAGCTAATCGAGCCGACGCCCAACAGTGCTGGAGATCAGGACAAGCGTAACGGTCGGAGCAGGCTGGAGCAGGCGGTCGGAGCAAAGCAGCTGTCTCGAACGCCAGAAGCTACAAGACCGGTAAGCCCCGTACTTTGCCGCCCTCAGCAGGTTGTAGACTGTAGGTTGTAGATTGCAAATTGTCTCCGCAATACGACACAGAGCTTTTACGGAGCTTTTACGGAGTTTGCCTGGTCAAAGCAGAAGCACAATTATAACGGGGTAATAGGGAATCAAACGGAGCCGAGAGAAAGCCGAGAGAAAGCACCTCACTCAGCCACTGTTGCGGCCGCCATCACCGAGAGAAAGCACCTCACTCAGCCACTGTTGCTGCCGAATTGACACAAATCCAGCCAGCACAATCGTGGGTCAAGGTCATTCACCCCAAATCCATTCCAACATGCATGTCCATTCGCCACATTGGCCTCTCCTTGGTAGGCTGGGGCGCATGAGTGGGTCATGCTCCTCAATCAAAATAAAAAACAAGCCTCCTGTTACCTGAGCCCCTGACCCTTCATGGTACTACAACATGAACTATCAAACTGGCGGTGCACTCTGGGACAATTTAATTAATGTCCTATTACCTGTAAAGAAGGCCAGTATTGAGCCTCTTGTTTTTTGCGGTGTTAAAGAGATGGGCTTCTCCGTGCCCATTGTGAAGAGGCTACCATGAAGGAATGGGCACGCGTGTTGGAATGGATTCAGGGTGAATGACCTTCACCCACGATCGTGCTGGCTGGATTTTTGTCAACTCACTTTATGAAAAGAGTTACAGCAATGTGAACTTTAAAACACGCAGCTGAATGCAATGTGCTTTTGAATTATTGTCCTTCTACCTGTGAATAAGGTCGGAAAAGGCAGAAACGTGAAAGGAGGAACCTGCCGTGTTTGGACGTTGAATAAACGCTGAATTTTTGCCAGTATTGACCCTCTTGTTTTTTGCGGTGTTAAAGAGATGGGCTGCTCCGTGCCCATTGTGAACAGGCTACCATGAAGGGTCGAGGGCTCAGGTAACAGGTGGCTTGTTTTTTATATATATATATTACCTACTGGCTATCGCCAGTAGGTATATATAGTTAGGATTTTTTCCCTATGGCATTTTTGAAAATTCTATGTCTAATAACTTTGGCGTTTGTGGACGGAATCGGCTGCAATTTTCAGGAAAATGGCACATTTTGTTTCTGAGCAGCCCTTGAAAATTTGGGGGGGTTTTGTCGAGGGGGGGCCGAGAAAAAAGGGGGGTCCCAAAACACGTTTTTCCCATGTTAATTTCCATAGGGCGGTTGGACTCACTTTTAGCTCGAACGGCTGAATGGATTTGCACGAAACTTGGCAAAATTGTAGGGACTGTTAGCCCGATGTGCCTTTGCTAGGTCTCAATATATGTGCTCCAGTAGTTTTTGAGAAATTAACGTTCAAAACAAGATATATATCTGTAACAGCGCTCTGGGCAGCGATCCGGTCCGCTTACTTTTCGCGAAACGGAACTTTGCGCGCAGAAAGCTGATTGGCTCTCCGGTGTCTGTCAACATTCTAAACAGTCCGGAGCGGCCGCCATCTTATCTCTCGGTAGGATCGAGAGAGAAGAAGAGGTGAAAAACGAAGGGGGAATTTATTGAAAGGGGGCAACGTATACCCCTCTTGACCCCCTAGGAATGTTGTTGGGGTTATTAAAGGGTCCCGTGGGGAAAATAAAAAAAAAAATGATTTTTCACGGTAGAAGCGCTTCACGGGCCGCGAACTGGGCCGCAAACTGGTAGCGAAACGGGAATTCGCCATTTTGTGCTTCGTTAATTAAATTACTAGGTATAAGGGGGTGCGGGAGACGTATCCTAATCCCCTATGTTTCCTGAGGGTGGCTGAGGAGGCTCATATATGTTGATACATCTCTTCCAGCGGCTGTGCGTGAGCTTTTTTTTTTTTTGCTGCGTGACAGTCCGGAGCGGCCGCCATCTTATCTCTCGGTAGGATCGAGAGAGAAGAAGAGGTGAAAAACGAAGGGGGAATTTAATGAAAGGGGGCAAGGTATCCCCCTCTTGACCCCCTAGGAATGTTGTTGGGGTTATTAAAGGGTCCTGTGGGGAAAATAAAAAAAAAATGATTTTTCACGGTAGAAGCGCTTCACGGGCCGCGAACTGGGCCGCAAACTGGTAGCGAAACGGGAATTCGCCATTTTGTGCTTCGTTAATTAAATTACTAGGTATAAGGGGGTGCGGGAGACGTATCCTAATCCCCTATGTTTCCTGAGGGTGGCTGAGGAGGCTCATATATGTTGATACATCTCTTCCAGCGGCTGCGCCATCTTGCCTTTTTTCCAATGCCACAATTTTGTCGTGCACGGCAGCCATTTTAGATGCCAGGCTGGTCCCAGGCTATCACCTACCCCTGCGGATGTAGTTTATGGCCCCAGCTGTAGAGAATTCAGACATGCCAACCCTCCCGATTCAGGCGTGAGACTACTGATTTCAGTGCTAGTCTCCCACCTCCCGATTTCTGCAAGCAAAAACCCGGGGGCATATTACGAACAACTAGCGATAATTTTTGTCTCTAACTTGTTTAGAGACAAAAATTATCGCCGCACATCGGCGATTTTTATCGCAGATAAACTTTGCTATTATCGCAGAAAAGTCAGCGATATTCATGTATTATCGAGCAAATGCTCTTAGCCATGTTATCCACCTCCCATTGGATAACATGGCTAAGAACTGCTCAGGGCAGGTGTTAGATTTTGGAGATATTCGCGCTTAGCGCGAATATCTCCAAAAGTTGGTAATAGGAGATAGCGATGGTTAGGGACTGTTTCCAGTCGCTAACATCTTGGCACCCCCACTTTGCATGTCATTAGTGATAAATATCATTGATATGCAAAGCGGGGCCCAAGATGGTCGCTATCACCTTTTAGCTGTCACTAACTGGTGTTAGCGACAGCTTGGTAATAGGGAGATAATTTTATCTCTTTTTTTTTGGCTTTTAAAGTCCAAAAAGCGGAAATAAACCCCCTTGATAATATGCCCCATGATTTCTCGGGAGTTTCAGCTGACAGGGCTTGGTATTGTGTTACGTGCTAATTCTTCCAGGAAACGTCAGAGGGTCGATGCAGGGGTTCTAGAAGAGGTGATAAACCATTTAAGCCTCATGAACAAGCGCATGGTCTTTTAAAGATTTGTGAAGTACTCGGGGCGGCGGTGTGTGTGTGCCCTCTTTCAGGAGCGGGCGGGGGGGCACTGCCAGCAACTTGCCAGGTCAGGTAGTGTTCAACACGTGCATCACCCTTTCTCTGCCTGCTATTGCGCTCCATGCTTCGGAAAGGTAAGAAAAAGAACGTGGATTTGAGTTTGAAATGTCCGATCCTGCAGCAGCACACTTCCAAAGCCCACACATGACAGTAACCCGATTCAAGGCCCCATTCACCCGTTTTTAAAAAAATAGATAACACTCCAACAAAGTAAGATTATAAAACTTTATTAACTTTTAACTATAATGAACGGAACAAAAACTGTAAAAACATTTAAACATTTTTCACCCAAAAAAGCAACAATGGTCAGAAGCTGTCTTTTGTGCGAATAGTCCCAAGGCAGCACAACGTGCAGAGTTCTGGACGGCACCCAGGTGATGTCGCCTGGGTGCCGCACTGGTTTTGGGATCCTACAATGCTGCTCCGAAAATTGGCGTGGGGCGTCCCGGGTGGTGCGGGGGGAGGCCTCGTCAGTAGCGGTCTGTTGTGCGAATAGTCCCAAGGCAGCAGAACGCGCTGAGATGTTGATGGCACCCAGGTGATGTCCAGTAAACTGCCGCACTGGTTTTGGTATCCTACAATGCTGCTCCGAAAATTGGCGTGCGGCGGCCCGGGGGGGGGGGGCGTGGGGGAGGCGGCGTGAACGGGCCTCCCCAGGTGGCGGCCATCCAGCTGAGTTGCGCCCGCTCTTGCGGCTACAGCGTCTCGCTCACCATGTTGTTGAGTTGCTCCCACTCTTGCAGTGCAGCGATAGGCGGCTGCAACATGACTCTTAAAATGGCGGACGGCTCTTCGGTTTTGGGCCTGGTCCACTGAAATGGCCCTGGGACACCTTGGAACTCGGACGCTTGCCTGCTAGGGCTTGGGCTCCATTCTCGAAAAGCGTCCCCTCAGCCGTGAAGATTCTACAAAAGTCTTGGGGGCCCCCGACTCCCGCAGGCTTCCGGTGGGGAGCGGCTGCCATGATTGCTCGTGGAATGACCACGACGGAGCCACGAGATGGTGGTGCTCTCATGCTGACGCCAGCTTCAGTCTGAATGATCCAGAAACAAGGTGGGGCTTTCATCGTTTGGGAAAAAAAAAATTTCTAAACCAATGAAAAGTGTTATTTTTAGGTCATATGACCAAACCTTCCATCTTTAGGAAACCAAAAGTAAAATGAACCAATGAAAAGTTTTATAAACAAGTCACATGACCTGTTCTGCGGCATAGGGCTACAAAAAGCGTAGAAAATCCGTTGGCACGTGAGGCGGCGTCAGTAGCGGACCGATGTGCGAATAGGCCGAAGGCAGCACAACGCGTCGAGATCCGGATGGCACCGAGGTGGTGTCCAGCAAATTGCCGCACTGGTGTGGCCATCCTACAATGCTGCGCCGAAAGACGGCGTGTCCAGCTGAGTTGCGGTCACTCTTGCGGTACAGTGACTCGAACGCGCCGAGATCCGGATGGCACCGAGGTGGTGTCCAGCAAATTGCCGCACTGGTGTGGCCATCCTACAATGCTGCGCCGAAAGACGGCGTGTCCAGCTGAGTTGCGGTCACTCTTGCGGTACAGTGACTCGAACGCGCCGAGATCCGGATGGCACCTGGGTGGTGTCCAGCAAATTGCCGCACTGGTGTGGCCATCCTACAATGCTGCGCCGAAAGACGGCATGTCCAGCTGAGTTGCGGTCACTCTTGCGGTACAGTGAGTCGAACGCGCCGAGATCCGGATGGCACCGAGGTTGTGTCCAGCAATTTGCCGCACTGGTGTGGCCATCCTACAATGCTGCGCCGAAAGTCGGCGTGGGGTGCCCCGTTGGCTTATGAGGTGATGTCAGTAGTGGACCGATGTGTGAATAGGTCGGAACCAGCACAAGGCGCCAAGATCCGAATGGCAAGTCCTGGATGTTGAGTGCCTCAGTTGAGATTTCTGAGCAGTGCTTGTAAGATTGTCTGAAGCTTATTTGCACCTGCTGCAGCTTCACTATTGCCCTTGTGTGGCCAAAGGTCGCACATGACATAGGCGGCCGGCTCCCGAGGTCCGGCGGAACTTTTTTCCTTTTCCTTTCTGCTTCTTTTCCTACAATCCGTTTCATCTGAAGACACGACCAGGTCCCTGAATGTGTGCAGGGGGACGCTATTGATTGAATGAAAATGGCGGCTTGACACAAAGCTGACTCAAGCGTTGCTGTTGATGCTATACAGACAAAAATTGGTTTTCAGTTTGTACATTCTTCAGGATTTTTTTTCTATCCAAGTCTGATTGAGAGTTTGTAGAAAATTGGCTTCAGATTTTCCACATACTACTCTTCAACATTCTTCCTAAATGTAACAATGTGAAACTCACTAGGAGAACGGCTGTTTCTGTTTCCTTTCAAAATGCTGCCAACAATATTTTCTGAATGGAAGACACCATCTTGTAGCATAAAGGGCCGAAAGGGGTTCTGGTCTGGCCGATGGTTGGTGGAGACATTTTGACTATATCTTGGACCTGCCCGGCCTCGCACAAAATGGCGCCGGTATAAATGGGACTCGTAACTCCTTGCCCGCAAATGTATATCTAGAAAATGTTATTGTAAGTGGCCCTGTCGTATTTTAATTACAAAATGTACGTCCACCGATTCCGCAACTGTTAGACACCTTTGTTCTTGCAACCTAATGGCCCGCTCGTTACGTTCCTCTTCAGTGTAAATGTCTCCTCATCATATATGATTTCAGTTTGCTCCGTGGCCGGCCCACGTGGTTATAGGCCCGTATTTGTATACTGACATTTTCACAATAAAGGTTTTTAAAACAAAACACGGTAGTAGTATTTACATTGGTAAAGTTTTTACTTTTAGTCACTGTTTTCGAATCAGTAAAAGGCAAGTGAAATAAAGCAGTCCAATTACATGACGGATAAAAGGTATAATATGTAGGAACGCAGTAAAGATAAATGGTCAAGGGCAGTTGTGTTTTTCATTTCTGCAACATAAAGTGATCGATAAGAATCTGATAATCAGGCGTATCGGCGACTAAGACAGCAGGCCGAGTCTCTTTTACTCAACGGCTCCGTCATGGAATGAAGAAACAACCTTTTTCTCGAAAAAGGAATATATTTTACTTGCAGGACAGTTGTAAATTTTCCGGGAAAGTACATTAGCCTGGAATATTGTAACATATATGTTTTAAAAAAAATAATGTTCGAAAACAATAAAAAGCGTAATTTTTAGGTCATATGACCAAGCTTTTCATCATTAAAATAACAAAAGTAAAAAGAACCAATGAAAAGTTTTATTAACAAGTCACATGACCTGTTATGCTTACGTTACGCGCTGCGCGCCGCGCCTCGGATCACTTCCGGGTGCGCTAACGCGGCGTGTCATATAACGCATTACGCGACAACGTAGGTCAAGAATATAGTCAAAATGTCTCCACCAACCAGCGTTCGGAACCAACCCCTTTCAGCAGTCCAAAAAGTTCTGTTAAATGACAACAGAGGGGACAGGCAAGAAGAACCATCAGTCAAAGAGGGGAGGGCAAGTTCTTCTGTTCCGGGTCATGTTGGGGCGCTACCGGAACTGATCGATTTGGTAGTCTACAGTGTTTCTGGATGTTTCAGACTAAAACTGGCATCAGCATGAGAGCACTACCATCTCGTAGCTCCGTCGTGGCTATTCCACTAGCAATCATGGCAGCCGCTCCCCACCAGAAGCCTGCGGGAGTCGGAGGCCCCCAAGACTTTTGTAGAATCTTCACGGCTGAGGGGACGCTTTCGAGAATGGGACCCAAGCCCTCTCAGGGAAGCGTCCGAGTTCAAAGGTGTCCCAGGGCCATTTTAGTGGACCAGGCCCAAAACCGAAGAGCCGGCCGCCATTTTGAGAGTCCTGTGGCAGCCGCCTATCGCTGCACCGCAAGAGCGGGAGCAACTCAACTACATGATGAGCGAGACGCTGTAGTCGCAAGAGCGGGCGGTAAACAGCTGAATGGCGGAAGAGGCACAGTGTAGCAAAAGCGGGCGGAATGGCAACTGAAACGGTAAAGGGGCGCCCCACTACAGCGTGTCTTCAGGTCAAACGGATTGTGGGACAAGGTCCAGAATTGAAGAGTCATCAAAAGGCAAAAAGTTCCGCCAGACCCCGGGAGCCGGCCGCTTATGTCGGGGGCGATCTCAGGCTACACCAGTGCTATAAGACTTGGGGAGGGTGTCGGAGCCAAGCGTCTTCTCCGAGTCCATGGCCATCACACCGCCCCTCAGGGGCCTCCGTCAAGCTGTTTAGGAAGGTAACATATCACATTGTTTTCTAATGCAGTCAGGTCCACAAACGACACTCACTTACTTTGAGAATAGTGAAGCTGCAGTAGGTGGAAATAAGCTTCAGACAGTGTTACAAGCACTGCTCAGAACTCTTAACTATGGCACCCAACATCCAGAACTTATGCCATTTGAGAATGGCAGTGACATTGAAGAAACTCAGGGACCCAAACCATTAACGTACTTTCACGTATGAAAAACTTACTTGGGGAGGGGGCAGGAGCGAAGCGCCCCCTCCTAGTCCGCGCCACCACACCGTATGTTGAAAATCTGAAGCCATCGTTCTACAAAGTCAATCAACCTTGGATTGAAAAATCTAGAAAAATGTACAAACTGAAAACCAGTTTTGGTCTGCATAGCATCAGTAGCAACGCTTGCTATCAGAGTGCATGAGTTTCATGCTCGATCGATTGAGCTAGCCGGATCGGGCAATAAAAAGTATAAAGTAGTTATGTAAATAGTTATTTAATAAAATGTTTTACCCTGTTTCTTTGCTGGTGTGTTGTCTATATTTTTAATATTTGCATAGGGTTTGTCGTTATTTTGGGCGGGGTGGGTGACGGAGTCGAGCTGTCTTGCAGCCCTCATGGTGTGGAGCTCAGTTCATCTCACTATTTTCGTATTTCTCATGAAGGGTTGTTCCTAATATTTCTATTTTAGCGAGGTCAAAAAGAGATCCAATTAGTGGCCTACTGATTTTGCTCGATTACTTTTATTTTTTTACACGATTTTTCACTATCTGCAAAAACTAAACAGAGTATTGCGACTTTGTGCTTGTTTGTAAATAGAGAATGATCCAAAGAGAACCAATTCTAAAACAGTAAATGCTTGGATAACAATCAATCAAATGGAGAGACAAGCAGGCACGACGGATTACACGGGGGCAAAGGCCTGCGTTAACTACTGTTCAGTATCTGCAAAGAGAGAGTACTACTAAGAGAAAAGAGGGGAGGGGGGGCAGCGTTCAAAGCACATCAGCGTGCATAAATACGAAAATGTTTTTATCTATCACGTACTTGACATTTTAAAGCTTTTCATATTTGCTATTAAAAAACCAATGAAATTCACAGAAAAAACCATAGGTTATAGTGGATATATAGTTAGGAATTTGCACTTACAAAACCTTGAAAATTCAATGAAAAAACCATTGGTTTTAGGCCATATATAGTTAGGGATTTGCATTTACAAAACCTTATTTTACTCGCATAAAACCATTGAAATTCCATATATAGTTATAAGCGCTAACTATATATCGCGCACCCGCAATCCACTGCTGATGATGTCACATATTACATCATTCATGACATGGTTAGTGACATCACTGATGACATCACTGATGACATCTCAAATGACATCACTGATGACATCACTGAAAACATCTCATTTGACATGACTGATAACATCACTGATGATATCATTCATGTGATAATACCATGAACCTCTTCAGACTCTAATATAACCTTAGATACAATCAGTGTAAACAGACAGTCACAGACTGTCACTCATCCATGGAGTTACTCACACACCTAGTCAGTTATGCCAAAAATCAATCACACCTCCATTTTCTCAACTATACAGTTCTACACACCTTACTTATTCAAACATATACTAACACATATTTACTTTACTCTCTTATACAATCTCTGATACATGTTCTCAATGATCCATACAGCCACTCACACATTCACTGGCTCTTATGCACAGTTATTTATAGATGTCAACTCTCACATGTACTGTGTTTTACATATGTACTTAATTTGACATGTAGCACTGAGATATCCATTCACTCACTAATACACTCATGCACAGTCAACCGCCCATACAGCTGTTTCCACATACACTTTTGAATCCATACATATAGTGAATCAACTACTCACACATCTATGTACAGTCACACACCTCCCAGCCACCCATACACACACACTCAGTTTCCCATACAAATACTTGGACAACCAATGAATAACCCATACAGTTACTCATATAGCTACTGATCAACACATGCAGCAGTTTACAGAACAACAGACATAATGATGCACAAATTAAAACAGTTTAGTCACTAACCCATGCACTCAGTGAGACACATTTAATCACTCACTCATACAGTCAGTCATGCACCTACTAAATCCTTCATCCAGACACTTATACATCCACTCATTCTTCAATATGTAAGACATATTTTAACTTTACAGAAACATACAGTCACTGGATGTTGTCATCAGTGATGTCATCAGTGATGTCATTTGAGATGTCATCAGTGATGCCATCAGTGATGTCACTAACCATGTCATGAATGATGTAATATGTGACATCATCAGCAGTGGATTGCGGGTGCGCGATATATAGTTAGCGCTTATAACTATATATGGAATTTCAATGGTTTTATGCGAATAAAATAAGGTTTTGTAAATGCAAATCCCTAACTATATATGGCCTAAAACCAATGTTTTTTTCATTGAATTTTCAAGGTTTTGTAAGTGCAAATTCCTAACTATATATCCACTATAACCTATGGTTTTTTCTGTGAATATATATATATATATATATATATATATAAATATCAGTCATCCATCCAACTCCAAGGAGAATGTGGTACGTACTCATAATCGGTGTGTATCAGGCCATTATATTTTCTTCAGGTCTCCCCCGACCCCGCAATGACAGAGAGACGCGTTTCGTTATCAATCTACTTTGGCGCTGTATAATCAGAACTATATATAGCCCTGCCCATTAGTACTAGTGCAGGCACTGATGAACATGGAGAACATACTACATAGGGTAATCTATGTTTGAAAAAAACATTCAATGCATGTTACAAAATAAAGTGCATAGTGCAACAAGTCAATAAATCAAATGGCCGCAAATGCAAAACTACCCTATTTATCAATATTAGATGTTATCAGTACGTTCTAAGTCTGCAAAGCGAGCATATAAAAAATAGTGTTCCTGAAGTAAATCAGAAATTAATCATGGTATGATACCAAAGCACTCACAAATATGCAGCGCAACTAATAATACTTAAAAATTAAACATACTTTAAAAGACATGCTCGTTGTTGCATTCTTTAAGGTCGGAAACCCACATATTGCCTCATTGACTAAAAGAAACACATTTCCCCAAATAGCAAAATGCGGCGAACATAGCAGGATTTCAATATGGCTACAGATTAAATATACCATCTGGAACTCATTAAAGAGATAACAATCTTGTGACAAGTTCCATGAAGCTCGGCTCGCACCAACTGAGCGCATTTGCGACCTGAATGTCAGCCTCCAGACAGTCTCTATTAGCTGATTGAACCACAAGATCCAGAATTCCCTTCAACTGAGTTCCTAATCCAAAATCCGTGCAGGAATTGTTCCAACAGTTCAGAGTATGGATAAAATAAACCTGTAACCTGATCCAAACCTAAAATGATGTTCCATTGTAATGCCGCCACCGTAATGTCTAAACGGAAATGTGGGCAAAAGTTTTCCAAGTCTCCTGTGTGAAGAGCATGCTAATGTGATGAAATCATGGACACACATGAGGGGCTGGAGAGGACCGAAATGAATAAAATTAGATACGCCACACCGACCTAAAAAAAAAATATATATATATATATATTTATATCCATAACCCAAGAGGGATCCTTCTTGAATGGTTTCCGTAGTCAGGTGGCGCATATGCCGGCAGGACCCCATCGCCGGTAAGGTTTGCACAAAATTCCAAAGGTCCCCGAAAGGATTTAATGCGCACTCGGAAAGAGGGTAGAAAACACCAAGATTATTCTTAGGTAATCGCTACGCGTTTCGAGACCCACCGGTCTCTTTCCGAGTGCGTATTAAATCCTTTTGGGGACCTTTGGAATTTTAAATATATATATATTCACTGAAAAAACCATTGGTTATAGACCATATATAGTTAGGGATTAGCATTTACAAACCCTTAATTTACTCGCACAAAACCATAGAAATTCGCATATATAGTTAGTTGCAATAACTATATATCGCGCACCCGCAATCCACTGCTGATGATGTCACATATTACATCATTCATGACATGGTCAGTGACATAACTGATGACATCACTGATGACATCTCAAATGACATCACTGATGACATCTCAAATGACATCACGATGACATCACTGATGACATCTCAAATGACATCACTGATGAAATCACTGATAACATCTCATTTGACATTACTGATCACATCACTGGTGATATCATTCATGTGATAATACGATGAACCTCTTCAGACTCTAATATAACCTTAGATACAATCAGTGTAAACAGACACTCACAGACTGTCACTCATCCATGGAGTTACTCACACACCTAGTCAGTCATGCAAAGAATCAATCACACCTCCATTTCCTCAACTATACAGTTATACACACCTTACTTAATCAAACATATACGAACACATATTTACTCTCTTATACAATCACTGATACAAGTTCACAATGATCCATACAGCCACTCACACATTCACTGGCTCTTATGCACAGTTATTTATATATGTCAACTCTTACATGGACTGTGTTTTACATATGTACTTACTTTGACATGTAGCACTGAGAAATCCAATCACTCACCAATACACTCATGCAGACAGTCAACCGCCCATACAGCTGTTTCCACATGCACTTTTGAACTCATACATCTAGTGAATCAACTGCTCACACATCTATGCACAGAGTCACATACCTCCCAGCCACCCCCACACGCACACTCACTCTCCCATACAAATATTTGGGCAACCAATCAATAACCCATATAGTTACTCATATAGCTACTGATCAACACAGTTTACAGAACTACAGAAATAATGATGCACAAATTAAGACAGTTTAGTTACTAACCCATGCACTCAGTGAGACACATTTAATCATTCTCTCATACAGTCAGTCATGCACCTACTAAATCCTTCATCCAAACACTTATACATCCATTCATTATTCAATATGTAAGACATATTTTAACTTTACAGAAACATACAGTCACTGGATGTTGTCATCAGTGATGTCATCAGTGATGTCATTTGAGATGTCATCAGTGATGTCATTTGAGATCTATATATGCGAATTTCTATGGTTTTGTGCGAGTAAATTAAGGTTTTGTAAATGCTATTCCCTAACTATATATGGTCTATAACCAATGGTTTTTTCAGTGAATTTTCATGGTTTTGTAAATGCAAATTCCTAACTATATATGGTCTATAACCTATGGTTTTTTCAGTGAATTTCATTGGTTTTTTAAAAGCTAATATCTATAGCTGTAAAATATATTCTTTATTACGTGACGTATCACGTAGCCACGTGAGACGCCTCATGACGCGTCGCATAAACGTGACGTATCGTCTCTGCAGCGCAAACAAAACCCGTAACGTAAGCGCGCCAGAGCACGCTTACAGATATATATATATTTTTTTAACCTTAATTAGACAAAATCCACACGTGCACATATCTTGAGGCCTTGCAAAGGCACATCAAACAAACAGTCCCTACAATTTTGCCAAGTTTGGTGGAAATCTATTCTTTAAATTTTATTTTACTGTTTCTCTTGGTTTTCCCCTTGTTACGCTTACCGGAACGCTACCCGGTACGCAAACCGGACGCTCCAAAAACACAAGATGTCGGACTCCCGTTACGCTGCCATTTAGCTGCCCGGTTGGCGTACCGGGAAGCGCCTCTACCGCGAAAATCGCAATTTTCTTTTTTTTTCTTTTGCCCCGCGGGCCACTTTAATATCCCCCTCATCAATCCTAGGGGGTCAGGAGAGGTCTACCTTGCCCCCTTTCCTTCATTTCCCCCTTCGTTTTTCACCACCTCTTGTCTCTCGATCCTACCGAGAGTCAAGATGGCGGCCGCTCCAGACTGTTTATAATGTTGACACCCATTCAGCTTCTCCTCAGACTCCCGTTACACTGCCGGTTAGCTGCCCGGTTCACGTACCAATTTGCGCCTCTACGACAAAAAATCGGATTTTTTTTTTTGGGCCCCGCGGGGCACTTTATTATCCCCCTCATCAATCCTAGGGGGTCAGAAGAGGTCTACCTTGCCCCCTTTCCTTCATTTCCCCCTTCGTTTTGGCCTCCTCTTGTCTCTCGATCCTACCGAGAGACAAGATGGCGGCCGCTCCGGACTGTTTAGAATGTTGACAGACACCGGACAGCCAATCAGCTTCGCTTTGCAAAGCTCCGTTACGCGAATAGTACGCAAACTAGTCCGCTGTCCAGGACGCTGTCACAGATATATCTGTTTTTTAAAACGTTAATTTCTCAAAATCCACTGGAGCACATATATTGAGACCCAGCAAAAGCACATCGGGCTAACAGTCCCTACAATTTTGCCAAGTTTAGTGTAAATCCATTCAGCCGTTCGAGCTAAAAGTGAGGCCAAACGCCCTATGGAAAAATGAATGGGAAAAACGCGTTTTGGGACCCCCCAGGGGCTGATCAGAAACAAAATGTGCCATTTTCCTGGAAATTTCAGCCGATTCCGTCCACAAACGCCAAAGTTATTAGACAATGAATTTTCAAAAGTTCCATAGAGAAAAAATCCTAACTATATATACCTACTAGCGACTGCCAGTAGGTAATATATATATATAAGCACAAAACTCCTTTCAAGAAAAGAGACAGAGACCCAGGAGGAAACGGTTGGAAGCCTTCTTTAATTTGTACAATGGCGCATGCATTTCGGCAGCCTTCTGCCTTCATCAGCGCCCAAAGCATCCTGTAAGTGGTGTCACATGCTGCATATATATAGAAGTGTTTCGACCACAGCCACGGTCTTTGTCACATGACCTCTTCCCTGGTCTTACCTGGTCAAACACTCTTTTTAAGGACACAGACACCAATGTGGACACCACATTTTGTGTGCATACACATAAAAGATCAAATATATATATACATATTGACAAAATTGCACAATCGTTTACATGATGCTTGCAAATTTCAACAATAGTTTGCAATGTTACAATTATGTTCAAACTAGTGATAGTCTGCTTTACCAAGGCGATACAGTAATACAGATTCACATAGCATTAACCTGCTTGCATTGCTAGGGTTGGTTAGATGACCCAGTGTCTAATCTCGTCCCCTAAAAGTGTAGAGTTTCCCAGATATGTGGTAACGAGAGATCCAAGACTAAATAAGTTGAGCTTTAGTCGTATATAAGGTATACCCTTTGGTAGTTTCTATGTGTGACTTAACACCATTCATGAGTGGAAATATTGCCAGATGGGACACACCAGTGTCAGGGAGTATATCCACCAAAAACAAAGTTCTGGTCTAGTACCTTAATGATCATATTCAAACTATGTATGGTACAGTTACAATGTGGGGCTACCCAACGTATCCGACCATGACATACTGTTGACTCAGTGCAGTCTGTTGATAGAGTCTATAGTAGACCTAAGTATGGAAGGCTATATTGCCTAGGAGTAGTGAGGGTTCACTGGAACGTACGCCCACTCCAGTTCAAATAACACTAATGTAGGTGAGTCAGGCCCATCTTAGATCTCTGCCACATATGCCTGTAAACAAAGGAATAGACAAACAAGTCTTAGTGATCAGGTTACAAACATTTCAAAGATTATTCATGTGAAGTGCAATATTAAACATTGTAACTCAAAAAAGATGGCACAATAACAAGTGATAGACTCATTATGTGACATTCAGAATATATACACATAATTAAAAGGAGGAAAAGGTAGGACAGAAGGGCTCTGCCAATTGATGTAAGTGTGTCAAAGTAACTGATCTAAAGATGAGAGTGTATCTCCTCATCTAAATTCAGCCCATCTGGGAATTTGGTGCCTGGCTGCAGGATGAAATGGGATTCTAACTTACGTAGGGCTGCCAGTCAGTTGCCCCCTCTCAGGTTGAGGCTCACTAGCATGTTTATCAGAAAAGTGTTTGGCTATGCTGTAGCTTTAATCTTTATTAGTTATGGCCTTCCAGTGCTCCAGAATCTGCTTCTTAACTGTGAATGTAGTAGAGCCAATATACCAGAGGCCTCAGGGACACACAATAATGTAGACCACATGGTCAGTCTTGCAGGTAATCAATTTGGAAATCTTCCATTTGGTTTTTATCCTATCTAGGGTGACTTCAGACATATTACTGCTGCTGTCTGCAGGCTTTGCAGCGCCGCACCTGCAGAAACCTTTGCTTTGTTTAAGCCAATTGGTTTCTTTGGTCTGGAGGTGACTATGTATGAGAAGGTATTTTAGTGAAGCATTTCTCCTGTAGGTCTTCAATGGATTGAGGCCTACTACGTTTCTCAGAATGGGATCCTGCCTAAAGATCCCCCATCTAGATTTCAATATTTTTCAAAGTTGGTCCACTTGACTGCTTAATTTTGCAAGGAAAAGAATAGGTTCCTGTGTGGCTTCTTTGGGGATTCTATGTGGGATTTGTGGGAACATCTCACTCCTTGACTGTTTTTCCAGTCGTGTTTCAGCCTGCTTAAGGGCTTTGCATGAGTTGTCTCTCTCTTTGAACCGCTCTATCAAATCATGTTTGGTTCACTCATAATTAGCAGTAGAGCTGCAGTTTAGTTTGGCCCTTAAGCATTTGCTATATGGTATGCCCCATCTGAAGGTAGGTGGATGACAACTGGAGGCATGCAATATCAAATTGCCAGCGGTTTCTTTTCTGCAAAGATTAGTGTGGATGATACACTTGTCAACTGTGAGCTTGATGTCTAAGAAATCAATCATCTCTTTGCTGTAATGCATGGTAAATTTAAGGTTGACAGAATTATCATTTAGTGTATCCACAAACTTTTTTAGTTCCAATTCTGTCCCCTCCTAGACAAAGAAAATGTCTTCAATGTACCTCAGCCATTTTTTACATTGAAAATCCAGTGTTCAGTACTGTCATTCCAGAGCACCTGCTTCTCCCACCAGCCCACCACGGGATTTGCATAGCCCGGGGTGAAGCAGGTGCCCATGAAAGTCCCTTGTATCTGTTTAAAGTGTTCTTTCTCAAAGATAAAGACATTTTTTCTCAAGCAGACCTCAATCCTTTCTAAGAGCATGTGTGTATGTTCGAGATATTGAATATTACGTGTCTTAAGGAAGAAATTACATTTATACACACATATATATATATACATATTCACTGAAAAAAACAAAGGTTAAAGGAACATTATAGTTGGGCTGGCATTTCAATCAGGGTTGGTAAAGCGCAATTACTCACTCGTGAGGGTGACAAGGCAAGGGGGATCAATGAAGAGCGAGGTCTTGGGGTCCTTCCTTTACTGGGGCAATGTTGGAGCTTGCCGGAGAGGGAGGGGGAGGTTGTTCCAGGCTTTGGCTGGGAAGAAGGAGCATTACTTTCTTCCCGTTCTGGTCTTGTAGATACGTGGTACAGTGAACAAAGAGAGCTCAGCTCATGGAAGTTGTCTTAAGGGTGTGTGGAAGGAGAGGCGGTTGTTCAGCAGTTCTAAGCGGGGCCAGTGTTGTGAAGGCACTTGTATGATTGGGTGAGGAGTTTGAAGGTTATTCTTCTTTCGACAGTAGCCAGTGGAGGTTCTGGGTAATGTGAATGTGATGGGTGATGTCAAGGATTAGTCTGGCAGTAGCATTCTGGACATTCTTGAGTTCGTTATGGAGCTTTTTGTTGATTCAGGCATAAAGAGCACTGCTGTAGCCCAGTCTTCTGCTGATGATCTGGATTCAGGTGGGATCCATCTGAATGTCTTACGAAGCATGCGGATGGTGTTAACCCCTTCGCTGCTAGACCTTTCCCCACCTGTGCTATGCCTTTTTTATGGGGTAGTCTGCACTTAGGCCCTTGTAACTTTTTAACCACATAAGGTATCTACTCCAAATTTGCTTACTTTTCTTCCGAAATTATGGAGATTCTAAAGGTACCCAGGGTTTGTGGATTCCCTTGGAGGGGAACAATAAATTAGCCAAAATACAACTACATTTAGTTTTATTGGGAGAAATAGGAAAAAAGTGCTGCAAATGAAAGCATCTGGGGTTTTCCCTGCAAATGATATCAAAAATAGGTTTGTGGGGCTGAAATCACAATTTTCCCAGCTTTTAGGAAATGACAGACTTTTGTCAGAAAACAACATTTTTACACAGTTTTGGAATTTTTCTGGGACATAGCCTATTTTTGCTATTTTTTTAGCTTTCATCCTCCTTCCAGTTAATGGTAGAAATGGGTATGAAAGCAATAATGGATCCTGGAAAGCTATATATTTTAGTAAAGTAGACAAAATTATGAATTTAGCAAGGAGTCATTTGTGTAGATCCATTAAGGTTTCTTTACAGAAACTAACAGTTAAATATAGGAAACATTGAAAATTAGTTGAAAAAAACCTGCCTTTTGTGTTAATCTTTTCACCTGTAACTTCTTCTAATTATGACTCCTCTTTGAAAGCAATATATTGTTACATCCGTGGGACTTAACTTGTTGTGGGGATGTATAGGACTTGTAGGTTCACCAAGAACCCAACAAACCCACAGCCAAAAACTGAGTAGCGACTTGCAGTGGTTTTTTATTATGTACCGGGTAAATAGCAATTATTCTGGGAAAATGTGTACATGGAAAAATCGGTATGAAAGACACCTATGTATTTCTGAAATGGGAACAAAATATAAAGTTTAGAAACAGTAGATCTTTGCACATTTTTGAAATTGGGAATACTCATACTAGCATGAGAATTATCTGTCATTTTTCAAAATGACTTATTTTTTACATATTGTCTTTTATTTGGAAGGCAGAAATGCATTGAAAGTCAATATGTAATAACAGTTGCTTTACAAATCTGAATTACCCTGAGTCTCCCGATAAAATGGTACCTCACTTATGTGGGTAGGCATAGTGCCCACGACAGGAAACAGCACAAAACGCAACGTGAACACACCACATTTTCACAATGAAAAATTACCCTTTTTTTGCAAAGTGCCTAGCTGTAGTTTTTTAACCCTAGCTCTGTTGGCACTTAGCGAAACCTAGCAAACCTATACATTTTTCAAAACTAGACACCCAGGGGAATTCAGTATGGGGTGATTTGTCTGACTCTCCCCAGGTTATGTTACCCAGAATCCATTGCAAACCTAAAAAATTGTCCAAAGAAACATATTTTCCTTACATTTGTGTGGTGGAAAGTGACATAACTAGCTCTCACCAGGTTCTGTTACCCAGAATGCCTTGCAAACCTCAAAATATATTAAAAAATACACATTTTCCTCACATTTCTGAGTTGGAAAGTTCTGGAATCTGCATGGATCCACAAATTTCCATGGTACCTCACTTGCATGGGTAGACCTAATGCCCGTGACAGGAAACTGCACAAAATGCAACGTGGACACACCAAAATTCCACAGTGAAAAATGACCCTTTTTTGGCAAAGTGCATAGCTATCGTTTTTTAACCCTAGCTCTGCCGGCACCTAAGGAAACCTAGCAAACCTATAATTTTTTGAATACTTAACACCCAGGGGAATCCAGGATGAAGTGACTTGACTGGCTCCCACCAGGTTCTGTTACCCAGTATCCCTTGCAAACTTAAAAAAATGTCAAAAAGAACACATTTCATTAAATTTCTGTGGTGGTAAGTTCTGGAATCTGCGTAGATCCACAAATTTCTACCCACCCTGCGTTCCTTGAAGTCTTCTGAAAAGAAATGGTACCTCACTTGCATCGGTAGTCCTCGTACCCGCGTCAGGAAATGGTGCAAAACGCAATGCGGATATAGTACAATTTCACACCCTTTTTTGTCAATCTGCCCAGCTGTGGTTTTTTAACTCTAGCTCTGCTGTGAAAACTAGACACCCAGGGAAATCCAGAATGGGGTGACTCGACTGCCTCTCACCAGGTTGTTACCCAGAATCCCTTGTAAACCTACAAAAATGTCAAAAAACAAATTTTCCTCAAATTTCTGTGGTGGAATGTTCTGGAATCTGAATAGATATACAAATGTCTAACCACCCCGCGTCCCCCAAAGTCTTCCAAGAAAAATGGTACCTCACTTGCATGAGTAGGCTTAGTGCCGGCGACAGAAAACTGCGTAAAACGCAACATGGACACACCACAATTTCACAGTGAAAAATGACCCTTTTTTAGCAAATTGCCTGTAGTTTTTGAACCCTAGCCCTGCCGGCACCTATGGGAAACCTAGCAAACCTATACATTTTTGATAACTAGACACCCAAGGAAATCCAGGATGGGGTGACTTGACTGCCTCCCACCAGGTTCTGTTACCCAGAATCCCTTGCAAACCTAAAAAATTGTTTAAAAAAACACATTTTCCTCACATTCTGTGGTGGAAAGTTCTGGAATTTGCGTGGATCCACAAATTTCTACCCACCCCACATTCCCCAAAGTCTTCCAAGAAAAATAGTGCCTCACTTGTGTGGTTAGGCCTAGTGCCAGCAACAGGAAACGGCACAAAACGCAACATGGACACACCACAATTTCACAGTGCAAAATGAAAACTAAACACCCAGAGGATTCCAGAGAGATATGTCTTGTGTGGATCCCCCAAAGTTTCCTTACCCAGAAACCCCTGCAAACCTCAAATTTAGCTGAAAAAAATCACTTTTTTCACAAAAAATGTTTGTGGGAAAGTTGTGGCATTACCGGGCTGACAAAAATTTCCTACCACCCAGTGTTCCCCGGGTTTCCCTATAAAAATGGTGGCCTCAATGGTGTGGGAGGCCCAAGTACCCGTGACAGGCAAGGGCCCAAAACATATTGAGGCGACATCAAAATTGCCTATCTTAAAATTACCTGGTTTTGCAAGGGGGGTCACCTTTGTTTTTGGCCCCGTGCTAGGCGGCCATCTAGTGAAACCTACCAAAACAACACATTTCTGAAAAGTAGACAGCCGGGGAATTCCAGGGAGGTATGGCTTGCATGGAACCCCAACATATCCGTACTCAGAATCCCCTGCAAACCTCAAATTTTGCTGAAAAAATCACTTCTTCCACACATGTTGTAGTATCGGGTTCCCAAGGCCTACATGTTCCGAAGATAACCCACATACATTGGAAGAACTGTTGGCACGGAAACTGTAGAAGTCAAAGAACAAGTTTATTAAGACCCCATGGGGTGGTGGTACACTCATACAGCACCCTTCGGTAATGCAAGAGGTATCACACCGAACATCGGTGTGACCCCCCTCTTTTATACAATTCTACAGGTAATAAAAATGGACAAGCGGCACAAAGTTACAGAACATTATGTACATATAAGGGCATGTTTTGGAACACTGCAAGCTCATTGGAGGGTTTAAAACCCACTGGTCAGTTTGCGGCACATTCCTAAGGAGTGACTGGTCAGTGTGAACTGCGCATGTGTGAGCTTGACCAATACTAAAATAGCCTGTTGCTGGGCAGACTCGAGTGGTCAGTGGAACGGGCGAAGGACTAAAGGGCACGCTGGCCACGAGGCCGCTCATGATCTAAAATGGCCGCCGCTACATATAAAATGGCGTTTCTATGTATAGCCAATTTAAAGCGAGAAACGTGTAGCAAAGCTAAGCGCTAACCCAGCCATCGTCAAAATACGACAGACGACCCTTTTAGCGTTTAGCTGAAGCTACCTCATAGTGGACATAGTCAGGGTGTTCATCTTCTATATCAATTAACATTATTTGTGTTACTTCTTTATGAAGCATCATTTTGTCATGAGCAAGAGCTCGTCTCGATGGTACACAGACTGATAAGCACATAGAACATAAAGCTGGGCCACATTGGATACATAGGCATACAAAAAACAGAATCCCCACAATGATACATAAAATCGTTAACAGTTTCCATCCCCAGGTGGTGAGTATTGACCAGAACCATCCTGACAGAGTCCAAGTACCATTATCCGGATGTATTTCAGCGGCTATCTTATGTAGCTTTGTAATAGCATCGTATACAGACGGTGAATTGTCAGGTATATAGACACAGCAGCTACTTCCGATAATTCTACATGCCCCCCCACGGTCAGCTAACACTACATCTAGAACCATCCGGTTCTGGAGCGCCACAATTCTAGAAATCTGCACTTCTTCCGTGATATTTCCAAGTGCTATTGCAGTATCATTAGCCACAGCCTCAACAACACGGGTCAATCGTCGGATCTTTCGACTGTTCAAAGCTGCCCCAACGAAGGAAAACAGGCCCAAATTAAAGGCCACATACTGCTGCAAAGTAGTGTCCGTTTGATCAATATCATCCAAAACAACAGCGCGTTTGGCACGGTTTAAAACAAAGTCGTGATATAAAATGTAGTCATTGTGATACATAGGTGGGGCAATGAATACAGGAGGTAATACAAAAGACACGTAGCAAGTGCCTGACCATCCCAATGGAAGCTGATGATAACCCTTCGTTCCACAGATGAAGTAAGTATTGCGGGATGTTACAAACGATATACCATTAGGACTGTCAAATGTGAGTGTGGTGTTGCATTCACTTTTCCCAACAGAAATTACACCTTTATTGCGTATACATAGATCCGCTTTAGTAGCAATAACATTAATGACATGTGCATTCGATACATTGATATTTCGCTGATTGCTGTAAATTCGTGAAGCAGACACATTATCAGGACGGTATTCCTCCCATTCGAATCGAGTACCCTCAGCTTGTGGATACCCATCCCGGTCATGGTGACACAATTTATTCAAACGAAAAAGCACTCCCCCTTTTGTTGGCCATCTCAAAGTAAAGAGGAGAGTGTACAAGGCATTGCAAGATCCATTATGCGAAAATGGGAGAGGAATGAGTGGAGTACCACCTTTCTTCTGGTGCCCAGGCAACATCCCACACACCCAGCAGTTTGAGGTATTTGTCATATTGTGCGTATGATGTAGGATCTGAATAAAACTATTATTCAGATAAGTTTGCCGATGTCGTTCTTCGTGGTAGGGTAAGGTAAAGTGAAAATGTTCAGATGGAGCCGGGGTAGTCGGCAGCAAATGTTCGCGTGCAGGTACCACAAGTTCAACTACCCAGGCTATTACAGCTATCACCACAATAGTCAAAACAAAGAGAATGGCACCCGAGAGTCGCTTATCTCGTGATGCTGATGATGCCATAGTTCAGAAAAATTCTTGCAGAGTCTCAAATAGTTCAAATTGGTCACAAAGTCTCAAATACACATGCGTGTATACCTAAAAAAGAAAAATATGGTGCTGAACTCCGAGGTAGCCGTTGTTTTCTTCTCCGGGCCAAGACGGGAGTCGCTACACTGGCAGAACTGATCCCCCCCCCTTGGAATTCCCGGTTTCCGTTTCACAAACCTGGAGCGGTAACCAACCAGTCATAAAAACACAAAAATAAACTCTTCTTTATCGTGGCCGTAGATTGTAGCGCTCTCGTCCAGAAGCAGTGTGGTCCGGGAAGGCTCCCTCAACTTCGGCCGACGTCACAGCTGGGCTCTTTTCCTTTTCCAAAATCTCTTTATAATCGGTCAACACAACAGGATTTGCTAGATCAGGAGAGACACGATGGCAGTGGGTTGAGTGTATCCACCGCTTCCTGTTGGTCACTCGTACAGCTGTCCGAGTAGCGAGAAGGACTTGCTCAGGGCCACGCCACCTCGGTTCCAAGCTATTCGTCCTCTCAAACGACCGAATCATCACAAAATCCCCAGGACGAAGATCATGGCCCTCTCCAGTAGAGTTGTCAGGGAGCGCTTCTCGAACCTGTTGATGAATAGAAAGCAAATCATTTGTTAATCGTGCCAAATAGTCATTCATCAGTACACAAGGCACATCATGTATCAATCGCGGCTTGGGCACCCCCCAAATATTCATCGGCCTTCCGAACACCACTTCATATGGTGTGAGGCCGGTTCGAGAATGGGGTATTGATCTGAGGGAGAGCAATGCTAGCGGTAAGGCATCCGGCCATTTTAATGACGTGGACGCCACGATCTTGGCCAGTTTTAATTTCAACGTGGCATTGTACCGCTCGACAAGACCTGCAGATTGAGGGTGGAACACAGCATGAAACTTCTGCTGAATCCCTAACCCCTTCAACACATATTCCACAATTTTCCCGACAAAATGAGGCCCATTGTCGCTCCACAGATATTTGCAAATTCCAAATCGAGGGAAGTACTCTTTGAGCAAAACCTTAGCTGTTGTCAAAGCAGTATTGTCATTCGTGGGGAAAGCCTCAACCCATTTGCTAAAAGCACATACCACCACTAAGACATACTTCAGGTTATTGCAGCGCTCAAGCTGGATATAATCCATTTGGAGTACCTCGAATGGTGCAGAAGGTGGAACGAACCCTCCTTTCGGAGTATGGGTCCCCTTTCCAGGGTTGTGCTGCAAGCATATTAGACAGGTCTGCACTACTCTCTTAGCAGTATTAGCAATCTCGGGATGCTCCCAAACTCGTGTCAACAGTCGAGTGATTGCGAGAGCCCCCACGTGTGCCAACCCATGTGCCATTTGGACCATCACATGCAAGTAAGCCGCAGGCAATTTCCATTTCTCCATATCTTTGCTTCTCCAACACCCTTCATCGTCTAGCACCCCATCTACTGCCCATGCCGCAAGTTCTGCTTCAGTAGCTGATTTCTGAATATCCAATATTTCTGCTCTAGCATCGCTCCATCGCTCAGCCTGCGATTGTGTCACATACATGGGGGAGCTAGTCCAGGACATGGCTGTTTGTCTCGCTATACTGTCTGCAAAGGCATTTCCTTGGCCCACTTTATCCGTAATCTTTTTGTGGGCACTGCACTTTACTATCGCTACTTTCTTTGGACAAAGCAATGCGTTTAGGAGATCACGCACTAGTTCTCCGTGCATAATGTGTTCCCCATGAGACGTCAAAAACCCACGCTCTCTCCAGAGTAGTCCGAAGTCATGTGCTACTCCGAAGGCGTACCGGCTGTCTGTGTATATGTTCACACATAGGCCAGTACTCAATTCGCAGGCTCTTGTTAAGGCTATCAGCTCTGCTGCCTGAGCCGATTTCTGTGGTATCCTAGCTGTTTCTACCACTGTCTTAAGTGTCGTGATCGCATAGGCTGCAGAAGTCGTACCATCTGGCAGCCTTAAACACGATCCATCAACCCACAGTTCCCCATCCACATCTGGAAGTGGCATATCCTGTTATTCGATACGACCCTTTGTCTGTTCCTCGGTCAGGAAAACACAGTCGTGATGTTTTTCTTCCTGACCCTCCTCGACCGGATAGGGCAATAAAGTGGCAGGGTTCAGAGTAGCACATCTTTTCAGTGTAATATGTGGCGCCAACAGTGTAAGCTCATATCCTGTTAAACGTGCACTCGTGAGATATTGGGTTTTCGTTTGGTTTAGCAGGGCATCTACTGCGTGAGGAACTAACACCAACAGTTTATGTGATAACACTATTCCCTCACTCTGCCGTATGGCTACTGCTGTTGCTGCTACCTCTCGGAAACACCTAGGCAACCCTCGTGCTACAGGATCAAGAATAGCAGAGAAGTATGCACATGGTCTCTGCTTGTCCCCGTGTACTTGTACTAACACTGACAACGCGCACCCATCATTCTCGTGCATGTACAATGTGAAAAGTTTTGTGTAGTCTGGTGTGCCTAACACGGGTGCAGAACAAAGGGCCTGTCTTAACTGTTCAAAAGCCTTCTGACATTCATCTGTCCATTCAAGGGGCATTGGTGTAGCTTTGGACAGTAACGCTAGCAAAGGTTTTATGATGTGTGAAAAACCCATGATCCACTGTCTACAAAAGGACGTCAACCCTATGAAGGCACGTACATCTCTCTGCGTGCGGGGGACTGGTGTGTCTAAAATTGCTTGAATTCGATCTGATGTCAATGCACGCCCCTCCTTAGACAAAAGATGACCGAGGTAGGTCACCTTGGGTCTACAGTATTGAAGCTTTTTCTTGGAAACTTTATGATTATTCTGTGCCAGAAAAGAAAGCAGCGCAATCGTACTTTCTTCACATTGTGCATAAGAATCAGCGGCAAGCATGAGGTCATCCACATATTGGATAAGGACAACCCCCGACTGCAACTCAAAAGAGTCAAGCTGTCTTTTCAAAGCCTGGCTGTAGATACTCGGGCTCTCAGTGTACCCTTGAGGAACACGACAAAATCTATACGATTTATTATTTAACGTGAAGCCAAAAAGGTATCTGCTATCGGGATGGACAGGAATAGAAAAGAAAGCATTCTTCAAATCAATTACACTAAAGGTCGTAGCCGTTGGTGGTACCAGCGTAAGCAAGGTCGTAATATCGGACACCACCGGGTATTGGGGAACGACAATTTTGTTGATTTCCCTCAAGTCAATAATAAACCGATAAATTTTGTCGTCAGTATCTCTCTTAAGAATCGGCAGAATAGGACTATTACAGACATTGTAAGAAACCTCTTCCACCACCCCAGCCGCAATCAGATCTTGGACAATATGTGTCAGGGCAATTTCTCCTTCCTTCGAAATCTTGTACTGTGGCACACGCGGCAGAGAAGCCCCTTCCTTAACAGTAATGTGAATAGGTGGAATACGCATCTCCCCCACATCCGTATCTGAGGTCGCCCATAACGTGTGCGGGAGAGAGGCCAAAGCTGAAATGTCTTGTATAGTATAAAACCTATTTGGGTCAGGATAATTGTCATTGAGAATGACACGCACTCCCTCCGGAGCGCACCGTATTGTTGCTCGAAAATATTTAAGCAAATCAATGCCCAAGATATTATCTGGTGTATAGGGCAATAACAAAAATTGGCCAAAACTAAAAAATTTGTCGAGACAAAGCGCTAGGGGTTTTGACAATGGGCTAGGGGAGGGTGTGCCATCAAACCCTACACATGTAATCATTTCGCCAGACAGGGGAGCCCTCGGAACCAATCTTTTAGACAAAGCGCTACGGGTAGCTCCGGTGTCAACTAGGAATTGATCAGTAGAACCCAAAATACCCGCTGTTACATATGGACCCTCCTGATCTACAGGCACTTCAATTGGTTCCGCACCCCATCCTACGCAGTCCTATGCATGTACATAATCCTGGTGTTCCACATTCTCGCCTTCCGATATCTGATATTGGTTTCGTCTATCAAAAGTATTTCGTTCATCCTGGCCACGGCCCCCTTGCTCAACCCTTCCACGACCACCTCCACCACCTCTCACTCCCGAGTAACTTCCCCTGAACCTTCCACCTCCTCGGCCACGCTGGCTACGTTGTTCACGAAGTACCGGACAATCTTCAGCCCAATGCCCATACTCTTTACAATAAGCACATTGATCCTCCGCTATATCCGTACGACCATACGACGTAGTACCTCCACCTCGTCTTCCTCTATCACTCCCTCTATTCTGAGTCCCACGGACCTGTGCCAACATTACCTTCGTCTTCAATTCTTTCTTATCAACACTTTCTTTAGCCTCTATCTCCTGCCGCTCATAATACTGAGCCATCGTTAACAAAGACGCAGGGGTCGCCGTGGCCCAAGAACTTTCACTCGTTTTCAATCGTTTTGCAATCTCCGGTAGGAGATTAGTCACATACTTATCTACAAACAAATGCCGACCTGTATCGTCTGTTAACGATTGACCACTATAATCATGGAATGCCTCCTCGAAGTGTGTAAAGAAATCTGAAACCGTTTCATCAGGCTTTTGTTTGCACGAAGCTAACATAGTCCAATCGATCTTTTTAGAAGGAACGAGCGTTTTTAATTTAATCAAAATAGCCGCTGGAAGGTCTAAAATCAACTGACAAGGCTTGCATGCTGGTTTCCTTTCTAAATCAGCTTCATTAATCTCTTTCCATGTACCCCCTAGCACTGTTTCATCATTATTCCTACGAATTTGTCTCCACATATCAGGCGGAAGTATTAACCCAAAGAACAAATCTATATCAACCAGAGTCATCACACAAGATGAAATAGCCCCTTCCACCCCCTCGTAGAATGCTGCCGGATTCTTACGAAGATCAGGTAAAGAATTTTTCAGTGCCATAACATCCGCTCTATTCCAAGGCGTATACACCCAATTATATACAAAATACCCCTTCGCATCTTTTGACCGTCTATCATCATCTGTACCCTCCCCTTTCGGTGGAACATACAAGGGTGCGGCTTCACGCATAGGCATAACATGCAATGCAGAATTCTTATCTGAACCCCGGAGAGAACACTCCTTAATCTGCTCGCTATTCTCCGACTCGGACTCCTTTTGCTTCCTTTTCCGCTCCTCCCGCAATCCGGTTGTTTCATCTCGCAGCTGGATCAGTTGCTTGAAAAGGCCATCAACATCTGCAAGATCAAATAAACCTTTATCCAAATTCTCACGACATACTGACACAGTTTTAGGTTCAAACGTATCTGAAAGTTGACGATACGCGGCAACAACTTCATCCGCCAAATTAGACAGAAAATACAGTAATTCATGATCCGTCCACCTACTCCTCTCCGCAACCACCTCAGCCTGAGAAACACAATTCTTATTCATTTTACGAGCCCAACTACGTAAATGTGCGGACCTCTCCGTGGTAAACCTAAGAGCAGATATACCCTTCTTTTCCGACTTATCCTGCCCATCATCACCCGAATCTTCAGCTGGAGCCGTTGGCGAAACATACGGAGGCGGTGACCGATCTAGCAATGAAAAATCATCAATTTCATTATTAAGGACAGGATAAAGCGGTCGACGAATAGGGAATTGACCCGTCGTTTGCAATTTACGTTCCCGTTCCTCCCTCTCTCTTTTCTCCTGAGCCTCTTTTTCCTCAAGCTGTAAAGCCTTATCCCGAGCAGCCTTGCGCTGCTCTTTGTCCGCCAAGGCAACTTCACGTTTCATTCGCTCACGCACCGCTTTCTCCCACATTCGCACACAATCAAACATGTTTTGTCTAGACCTGCGTTGAAACAGACATTGCTCCACAAACTGTACTTTTTGCAAATCGAACGACCCATGTAGTGGCCATTGCAATTCAGGATCCGACTTTGTATACTTATGCCAGAGTTTACTGTACATTATAGGGGGAAGGCCATGTTTAATGTACATTTCGCGATTTGGTGTTCCCTCTGGGGGAACCGGCTGTGATTCCGCTAACCTAATTGTGGTACCATTTCCAAGACAGCACATCCCTCGAAGCGTGCTGAAAACAGGCATGTTCAAAAAGTATCACGAAAGCGTGACACCGTATAAAATGGCACTTACAGTACTTCACACAAATGTGCCGCTCAGAGGAAAAAAACAAAGTTAGAGAAACATCTCTACATGCCTACCTATGTGAAGTGCACTACACATATAGATTCAAAGTTCACAAATTCACAAATTCACAAGTTCACAAATGTTAGCTAACTCAAATCAAAGTCATAGGTCACAGAATTTCGGCAAGCGTCCGAGGACTACCTTACCGATCACAAATCATAGAACTTCAGTAAGCGTCCGTAGACTACCTTACCGATCGCAAACCTTACCCAAACTTTCAAAGGTCCAGATTCCAACTGCCAAGGTCTTTTAATCGAATCAGCCAAACGGCACTTTATCCAGCAACACAGACGATCGAAACTCAGTCGGAGACCGGCGCCACCTGGAAGGTCAGATCGGAAGGAAAGGGAAAAACACCGTGGGTGCCAAGACTCGGGTCACTTAGTGGCAGCGCGCGTCCATGGCGAGTGTCCAAACCTTCGTCACGACCTCTCCTTCGGGCATCCGAGTCGCCGATGAGTCCCTTCGTAGTCGCCAATTTGTAGTATCGGGTTCCCAAGGCCTACATGTTCCGAAGATAACCCACATACATTGGAAGAACTGTTGGCACGGAAACTGTAGAAGTCAAAGAACAAGTTTATTAAGACCCCATGGGGTGGTGGTACACTCATACAGCACCCTTCGGTAATGCAAGAGGTATCACACCGAACATCGGTGTGACCCCCCTCTTTTATACAATTCTACAGGTAATAAAAATGGACAAGCGGCACAAAGTTACAGAACATTATGTACATATAAGGGCATGTTTTGGAACACTGCCAGCTCATTGGAGGGTTTCAAACCCACTGGTCAGTTTGCGGCACATTCCTAAGGAGTGACTGGTCAGTGTGAACTGCGCATGTTTGAGCTTGACCAATACTAAAAATAGCCTGTTGCTGGGCAGACTCGAGTGGTCAGTGGAACGGGCGAAGGACTAAAGGGCACGCTGGCCACGAAGCCGCTCATGATCTAAAATGGCCGCCGCTACATATAAAATGGCGTTTCTATGTATAGCCAATTTAAAGCGAGAAACGTGTAGCAAAGCTAAGCGCTAACCCAGCCATCGTCAAAATACGACAATGTTAGTGTGGGAAAGTTGAGAGATCACCGGGCTGCCACAAATGTCCTACCACCCAGTGTTTCCCCGGGTCTTCCGATAAAAATGGTGCCTCACTCGTGTGGGAGGCCCAAGTACCCGCGACAGGCAAGGGCCCAAAATGTAGTGAGGCAACATCAAAATTGCCTATCTCAAAATCCCCTGGTTTTGCAAGGGGGGGTCACCATTGTTTTTGGCTCCGTGCTTGTTCGGCCATCTAGGGAAACCTATCAAACCCACACATTTCTGTAAACTAGACACCTGGGGATTCCAGGGAGGTATGGCTTGTGTGGATCCCCCATTGTTTCCTTACCCAGAATCCCCTGCAACCACACATTTTACTGATAAAATCAAATTTTTCTAAAATTTCTGTGTGGGAAAGTTCCGGAATCTGCATGGATCCACAAATTTCCTCCCACCCAGCGTTCCCCCAGGTCTCCCAAAAAAATGTTACCTCACTTGTGTGGGTAGGCATAGTGGCTGCAACAGGAAATGGCCCATATCGTACTCTGGAGACTTCAAAATTACCTATAAGAAAACTACCTGGTTTGGGGGGGCACCTGAGCTTTTGGCCCTGGGCTCGTCGGCCATCTTGGGAAAGTACCAAACCCAAACATGTTTTAAAACTAGACACCCGGGGGAGTCCAATGAGGTATAGCTTGCGTGGATCCCCCAACGTTTTACCACCTACACTGATGATTTAATTTTTTGATGTTATCTGTTGGTATGAGTTGTTCTCTTTTCTTTTTTTAAAATAGAATGCTGATCTGAGAAATTTGAGTGTGCCATATTATAATTGGTCGTTTACCAATTAAATGAATTATGATGCCAATAAGAAACTGATTAAAATACATGTTATTGATTGCAGTTTAATGAATGTATAGATACATACATATGTTCTCACTGTTTTATACTCCCATAAAAAAGAAAGAGAAAAAAACTTTTTTGTACTAATAAATTATGAATTTCTACTGAATTATTCTTTAGGGTATGTACTTTTTCTAAAGTGTTTTTGGTCCAAATGTTAAACTGTTTTCCTATAGAGTTATTTACATGTAATATGTTTACCCTGATATAGGAAAAGTTATTAGGGGAACCCTTTTTTGTTACAAATGTATGCAGTTGTATTAACCAGAGATTTCACAAAAATTAAATGCACTGTTAATAATTGAAAGGACAAGAAACTGAACCATTGACTCACAGCTCTTGAGCTATAAAGCCACGACAAGGCACCAACCGCTTTACAAGCCATTCATACACCTTTCATACGTGTGACACATGCAAAACCATTCACACCGCCACCCGCGGGCCCCGCACATTACAACTCTCACACGAGCAGACAGCGCCATTCAAGGGCCCATCACTTTCACACACCCACATTCCTGACAAAGCAACCACACCAGGTCATGGATTGCGTGCAGTGGCATTTAGATAGCAGTGTGTGTAGTGACCAGCAGCAAGTCACTATCACACATTGCCAGCCAAGCACCCATCCACGCACACCGTCAGCCAAGCGACCTTCCACGCACACCGCCAGCCAAGCACCCGTCCACGCACACAATCAGCCAAATGCCAGTCCATGCATACTTCCAGCCAAGCACCAATCCATGCACACCACCAGCCAAGCGCCAATCCACGCACACCGTCAGCAAAGTGCCAGTCCACTCACCACCAGCTAAGCACCAGTCCACGCACTATACCAGCCAAACGCCAATTCACGCACACTGTCAGGCAAGCGCCAATACACACACACCGCCAGCCAAGCGCCAATCCACACACACCGCCAGCCAAGTGCCAATCCACGCACACCGCCAGATACAACTAAATAAAAAACTATAACTACAAAAACAACAGCAGTAACTAAAGACATAATTTTATTGCCAAATGTTAAACTGAACAACTATATAAAACCATACAGACCAGGCAGTACACTATTAGACTCATGTTTGCTCCCCAAAACTATTTTGACTGTGATACAACCTGAAACATATGGGCACACACATCCCAGGATTAGAAGGACAGTCAGCACAGTGCCAACGACTCTCCTTCCGCACACCTCTTCACAATCAGACTCTACATCTCTTACAGGAATTGTTTTTTTTGGCATGGGAGGAATTAAATCAGGAACGTGGTGATCTTTCAATCTAGCCACATCCTCCACCACTCCAACTCTAGGAACACTTACCTGTTCCACAACAACAAGGCTGCCTACCACAAACTCCTGAAACTGAACAAAAGTCAACTTCGACACAGGAGAACACTCCTTGAACACATCAAAAGCATTGAAAGTTGCTAAACTGAAGAGATGGATGGCCAACTTCTTATACCAAATGTGAGCATTTGCAATAGCTGTGTAAGGTTCCAACCTGTGATCTACTCTATTAACACCACCCGTGTGCTTTTTGCAGTCTAAAATGCACACAAGTTTGTGCACTTCAGCAATCTGACCCCAAGCAGCCACAGCTGAAGTACTCTCATCATGTATGGTAGTCAGAACGTACACATCCCTATTGCCCACAAATTTCACAGCCAGTAGTTCATCACTACGCAAGGAACTGCACTGTCCCCTCTGAGGTTTTTTGCAAACAAGCTCTTTTGGATAACCTTTATGGTTAGAGCGGATTGTGCCACAAGCAAAAGTGTCCACTTTGAACAATTCCTTAAGCAATTGCACAGCAGTGTAGAAGTTATCAAGGTACAAATCGTGGATTCTGTTAAACAGTCTTCTAGCAAGATCCCACACAATTTTCTCTGAAACTCCAAAGGTGGATGGACAACCAGGGGGGTCAATAGTGGAATCCCTACCAGTGTACACAAGGAAATTAAAAACATATCCGGTCCTACTCTCAGAAAACATATACAGCTTCTTAATTCCATAATATGCCCTCCTGCTAGGAATGTACTGCCTAAAAACAAAACGGCCCTTGAACAGGACCAAAGACTCATCAATATTTATTTCTTTTCCTGGCATATAGATCTCTGAAACTCGATCCACAAAGCAATCAAGAACAGGCCAAATCTTAAAAAGACGGTCACAGTCAGGGTGATCTTGTGGCAACGCCAAAGCATTATCAACAAAATGCAGCATCAGAAGCAAATGTAAATGCAGATCACGAGTCATAATTGCAGGAAATATGGCTGTTGCCATCAAGGGACTGGTAGACCAATATGTAGCCATGGATAGCTTTCTTATCAAACCCATCAATAAAGTCAAACCCAAAACCTTCTTCATTGCCTCCAGATTTGTGTGAGTCGGCTGGGTAGCTCTAGAGTGGGGAATACGTCTGGCACTGTTGTCCCTCAAAAACTGTTCAGCATACAAATTAATCTGCTCAACAATCTCACCCAAAAATACACCATCCATAAACAATTGAAAAAACTGTATAGGCAATGAAATTTCACAATCCTCTCCACACCCTGCATCACCACTAAAGGCAGGCAACTCCGGCTGCACCATTTTTGGATCAATCCAGAGTTCAAGACTTCCAATAGGAAGCCAAGCAGCCTCAGGCTGCAATCCAGATGCCTCTTCACCATCAGCACTACAGTGTCCTCCTCTAAAACAGGCACTTCATCCACACTGAGAGTAGCTTCATCCACACCAAGAGTAGCTTCATCCGCACTGTGAGTAGCTTCATCATACATTGATTCCATGTAGATAGAAAAACCACTGTCTGAATCTTCCCCTCCCTCCTCTCCCTCAGACACACTGTCAGTCTCATAATCCTGCTCAGAGGAAGATTCAAGAAGCATACCAACCACCGGCTGAGAAGTCATTCTACGGCTAGCCATAATGCTTCCTAAGAAAGGTAACTTGTCAAACACGTCAACAACAACAAACCCTTTGTAAAAAACAGAAATAAGCCAAAAGTAGCTTTAGCACAAAGACCTATGTACTCCGACACAATACCACTCACTTGCAAGAAGCAGCTAGACTCACCACCACCTACTGACACTGAAAGGACCAACAGTATCCCACTAAAAAAAAAAAAAAAAAAAAAAACGTAAGACAATGTAAAACACATTGCAAAGATTTTCATGCACAAAACACTAACTAAATATGCTGCTAATATGACACCACATACAATAAATTCAATCAAGCATGACATTAATACTCAATTTGAGCAAACACAAGGAAAATGTTTTACTTACCAAAAAATGAAACTACGCAAAACTGCAGATCAACCACTGCCGAAACCACAAACAAGAATCAAAAGCTTTCCACTAGAATAAAAAGGAGAAAAAAACACATTACAATCACATATGCAAATAATGCACTATCCACCAGCCAAGCAAAGGTGGTAGGTGGGCCTAAAAGTATGAGGCCGATCTGCCCCAGAGGGAGCAGAAACAGCCAAAAAATTCACCCTCATAAAGGGCGCGCGACCATTGCCCAAAGGGTCACTACCCAACACCATTAAAATGCCCTGGGGTCTAGTGGCTTCTGCCCCCCTAGGGGACAGATGGGCCTAAAAACATATGGCCAATCTGTCCCCAAAGGGGACAGAAACAAGCACAATAAATACCCCATAAAGGGGAGGGACCCTTGCCAAGAGACCCCTCGCAAACAACTCAAACAATCCCTGGTGTCTAATGGCTTCTGCCCCTCTTGGGGGCAGATGGGCCTAGAATAACAAGGGCAATCTGAAAATGCCAAATTTATTGATCCCCAAAGGGGAGCAGCCCTTGTCCAAGGGGCCACTCCCCAAAAACATATTTATAGAAAATTATAAATCCCTGGTGGCCTAGTAGGCATACAGCTACTTTGTTATTAATTCAAACTGCCAAGAGGGCCAGACCACTACTTAAAAAAATTATCCCTCAAGGGGAATGACCCGTGCCCAAGGGGCCACTCCCCGACACAAAGGTACTTTCCAAATAAATTTCAAAAAATCCCTGGTGGCCTAGTGGTCACATAATGCCTTTTTTAAGTATTCATAGATCCCTCAAAGGGGTGGCAGACCCAGCCACAAAAAGTACATCCCCAAGGGGAGCGACCCATGCCCAAGGGGCAGCTCCCCAACACAAAAGGAACTTTGTAAATAAAAAAATAAAATCCCTGGTGGCCTAGTGTTCACAATATGCAATTTAATCGATCATAAATTATAGATCTGCCCCCAAGGAGGACAGACCCAACCACGAAATTTGTACCCACAAGGGGAGTGACCCTTGCCCAATGGGCTGCTCCACAACACAAAAAGCACTTTCAAAATAAAGAAAAAGTATCTCTGGTGGCCTTGTGGTTACAAACTATTAAATTATTAATTAAATGATTAGATCTGCCGCTCCGAAAGAGAGGCAGACCCATCAACAAAAATATGCAACCACAAGGGGAGCAACCCTTGCCAAGGAGCCGCCCCGACATAAAATGCCTTTTAAAAACATAAAAATGCATTCCTGCAGCACAATCGCGCCCCATGCGTGATCGTGCAGCAGGAATGCTTGAAAAAGACATTGGAGGAAAGGAAAACACGTTCCTTTCCTCTGATGCCTTTCTAAAATGTCCCCCACCCTCCACGAGGCCAAAATTGCCTCTTACCTGCTGGACGCGCTGGAAGCAAATGGCTTCCAGCGCGTCCGGCTTCATGTAATGATGTCAGCGCGCAAGGAGCGCTGACCTCATTACATGATCCGGTGGGAGGGCGGAGGTGATGCGGAAGGTCTTTCCCTTCCTTTGTGGGCGGGGGCAGGATGATGGGAGGCCCGTGAGGGGAGCGGCAGTGCTTCCGCTGTGGGTGGGTGCCAGGATGGCCAGGAGCCGTCATGAGCACACGCCCACTGTGTCTCATGAAAGCTCCCGGCCGTCATGATCAACGAAGGGGTTAAAGTAGGTCGAGGATACGGAGTTGATCTGGTGGTTCATTCTGAGCAATGAGTCTAGTATGATGCTGAGGTTTCATGTGTGGTCCATCGGGGTGGGGGATTTCCAAGGGAGCAGTGGGGCCACTAGGAGTCAATCCGAAGCTGAGGGTGTGTAGCCAAGAATGAGGATTATTGTTTTCTCAGAGTTGAGTTTCAGACCGCTGTATCCATCCTTGTGGCAGCTGCTTTCATCTTTTCTTGAAAGTTTTATTTGGTGATGTTGGGTTTGTTGATGACGGAGAGGATCAATTGGGTGTCGTCAGTATAGGAGATGATGTTGAGCCTGTGGTTCCTAATGATGGTTGCAAGGGGGGCCAGGTAGACATTAAAGAGGGTTGAGCTGAGGGAGAAGCACTGGGGCACTCCACAGTTGGTCTCTGTCAGTTGCCAGAGGTAGGGAGGGAGTCTGACCCACTGAGTTTTTCCAGTAAGTAAGGAGTGTATCCAGTCAAGGGCCTTGCCTCAAACTCTGGCGTCATGGAGTCTGGTGGCTAGGGTGCGGTGGGAGATGGTGTTGAAGGCAGCCGAGATGTCCGGGAGGATGAGTGCTGCCATTTTGCCCAGGTAGAGGAGGGAGGGAAGGCCGTCATTGACAGCGAGTAGGGCCGTCTCGGAGCTGTGGTTACTGGGGAATATGGATTGGGAAATATCTAGGACAGTGTTACCTTCGATGAAGTTAGCTAGCTGGCTGTTGATGGCCTTTTCGATAAACTTTGCTGTGAAAGGAAGCAAGGACATGGGCCTGAAGTTCTTGAGGTCCGAAGGGCCAGCAGAGGGTTTCTTATGGACTTTGCCATGTATTCAGTCATCAGGGAAGGTGGCAGTCTTGAAGGAGCAGTTGATTGTGTGTTATAGTTCGGATGCGATGATGGATGCGGCTCTGTGGAAGATGTGGTGTGGGCGGGGGTCTGCAGATGCACTGGAATGGATGCTTTTCATGGTCTTCAAGGTGTCTTCTGTCGTGAGCATGGTCCATTCGAGCAAGGTCTGTTGGGTGTCATTGCATGGAGTGAGGGCTAGAGCGGCGAGGAGGTCTTGGTTGTTGAAGTTGTTGTAGAGCATCGTAATCTAATGTGGAAGAAGATGCTGAGTCTGTTGCGGGAGGTCTTGGGAGGGTGGGACCACTGTTGTTTCGCTGCACGGTAAGGCAAATTCCTTGATGATAGAGAAGAGTTCTTCGGTGCTGTGAACATTGGTGAGGATTCTGTCTTGGAGGGATTTCTTCATTGTTGATCTGATGAGCTGGTGGTGTGTGGTGGTGGCTGCATTGGAGGCGGCGCATGTTTCTGAGGTTTTGTTGTTCCTCAACTCTTACAAAACCAGAAAAATTCAGTAGTTAAAGTTAGGTGAGCTAACTATAACTCACGCCGCCCGAATGGACTGCGTATGACCTCACTTAGCACATCACTCATGACATGCTCAGTGACATAACTGATTACATCACTAATGACATCTCAAATGACATCACTAATGACATCATTCAGTGACTTTCAGTGTTTTTTAAAAAGTTTATGAGTGTTAAATATATATATTTTGTACAATATATAATGTATGACAAGATGTATTGATGAATCAGTGGGTGTATGAGTGCCTGATTGGATGATTCAGTGGGTGCCTGAATAACTGTATAAGTGAATAATTAGGTGTCTTAGTGAAAGTATGGGTGAGTGACTTGTGTGAATTTCTGTATCTGTCTGTCAATTGGGGCCTAAGTGGTTGTATAGTTGTGTGTGCATAAGTGATTTTCTGTATGGGTGAGTGATTGTCTGAGTACAAGTATGGTTGTCTCAATGTATCTGTGGGCGGGTGACAGTGTGTGAAACTACCTGTATGGATGAGTACGTGGTTGAGTAAGTGGCTTTTTGGGTTACCGAGTGTGTGTAAGGGGCTATATGGGTGATTTAATGAATGTATGTGTCAGTTGTATATGGGTGAGTAACTGCATATGTGAAAGGCAGTAAAGGTGATCATTGGATTATATGAGTAACTGTATGTATGGCTGAGTGATTGTGAGAGTGGCCATATGTGTTAGTGTGTGCTTGTGTCAGTGACTGTATAGGCGAGTGAGTGTGTTAGTATCTGTATGAATAAGTGAGTGGGTGTGTGTATAACTGAATAGGTGAGTAAAGTGTGATTGGCTCAGTAGGTCTGTGAGTAGGTGTGTGAGTAGCTCTATGGGTGCCTGACTGTGTTTGAGTGTCTTTTTGGGTGTATGAGTGGATATATCAGTAGATGTGTTAGTGAATAAGTTGGTGTATGAGTAGCTGTATGGGTAACTAAGTAGAGGTGTGTGTAGACATATGAATCAGTGAATAGGTGTATAAGTACTAGAATGGGTGTGTCCATAATTTTGAGAATGCTAGTGTAGAAGTTGCAGTGGGTGTATGAGAGGTTATATTGGGGTGTGAGTGGGTGCGTTAGAGATTCTGTGGATGATGTCATCAGTGATGTCAAGTCAAACTTTCTTCAACCATTCCTACCATAAAAGTGCAAGTGCTTACAGTGCAAAATTGCTAAATTGGATACATTGCAATAATACTTTAGAAGTGTTTTGACCGTAAAAGTGCAGATGCTTACAGTACAGAACTTTAAGTTTGAATACATGACATAGATTCACAAAGTGCAGTACAATGAATGAATGGTAAGGGATATGTCAATATAGATAAAATAAATTGAAAAACAGTAAAAAAGGATGAAAATTTTAGTAGCCTTCAATGAAGCCCCGATAAAGTGCATTACAAATCCCACTATAAAATTCCAGTAAAAAAGGTCAAACCCCATGCTACATTAAAAGAGCCTAGTGTTACTGCCTAGTTCTCATTTGGAGGTTTTGGAAGGTGGAGAAAAAGAATCATGTGGCACACTGTATCATATCTTTAATGTGTGCCTTCTAGTTATTCAAATGTTTCCAAGAAACATAGTTACTGCGCATGCAATTAGTGGTCTTGAGTCTGTTTTCAGGGATGTCATTTGAGATGTCATCAGTGATGTCACTGACCAAGTCATCAGTAATGTAATATGTGAGGACACAAGCAGTGCATTGCAGGGGCATAAGTTATAGTTACCTCAGCTACCTATAACTGCTGAATTTCTCTGCTTTTGTACGAGTGAAATGTCAGCCTAACTATAACATCCCTGTAACCTTTGTTTTTTTCAGTGAACCTATAAGGCTTTTTACATTATAGTTCCTCACTATAATGTCCCTGTAACCTTTGCTTTTTTAGTTCATGTCTAAGGTCTGTTAAAATGCTAATTCCTAATTAAATTGTTCATGTAATTTTAGATTTTTTTCAGTGAATTTCTAAGGTTTATGAAGTAGCAATGGTGTTTGCAGAGTGGTGGGGAAAGGGGGCGGGCCTCTGACAAGCTCTCAAGAATCCCGCTATGTAGGACTTACAGAAAGTATTAGCATCCAAAATAACTCAATTCCCCAACTAGTAGTGTACCAGGAGGCGTGGTTGAAGAGTGGTGCAGAAAGGGGGTGTGGCCTCTGAAGACCTCAGCAAATTCACTGTGTGGGACTTGCTGGAGGTCACAGGAGGGGTTGTTGGCCCCCAACAACCCTCAGTAGCCAAGGGGACTTTATCTCCCAACTAGTAGTGTTCCAGGAGGCATGCTTTCAGAGTGGTGGAGAAAGGACTTGCTTGATGATTGCACAGTTAGTGCCTGTGTGATTCTATGAGTGCCAATGTCAAGCACACACTGTGAATACCAGATGTTTTTGACAGAGTGTAAAACACATATATAGACATATTTTACAAAAAGATTCAGTGCAGCTATTTAGTTAGATACTATTTTAACTTTCGCCTTTATATACATTTGTCGAAATAACTACATGAAAAATGCATTTTCCTTCTTCACAGAAACACCAAAATGTCACAATCAACGCAGTAGTTTAAAATACAAATGAAAAAATGTAAAACAGTTATTTAAACATGTTTTACAAAATGTTTGAATCTAGCTGTTTAGTAACATAATTGTTTAACTTTATTTTAACAACACATTTAACAAAAACAATAATTAAAAAAATTACTTTCAACATCTGAACTCACAAATAGAACATAAGTACCAAAAACCCATCAAACTACCCATTCTTACCCAAACTCAACTAGAATAAAAACTGCTCCAAAACCAGTACAATGCATACTCTTTGCAAAGACCCACTTTACAGCGACAAACAAAAAATATTTATGTGGGGTAACATCCATGGTTTATCATCTTAAAACCCAAAATAGAAAGCATTTCTGACTGGCAATCAAGTAGAGGGAAGCTGGAGGACCATCTACATCAGTGGCACCAGAAGCAATTCCCTACAAGAAATTCCTTTGAGACGTGTAAACTTCAGTAACAGATATGACCCCAGAGTTTTCAAGAATGGCCATGTTCAAAACCACAAAAAATAAACTCAAAAACAAAACACAAAGTCATGTCACTGGGAAATAAAGGAATGTCATTTGATAACAGACTTTTCAACTAAAAAAATAAAAAGAACACGCCCATTTATCTATCATGAACATTCTTTAAGAGGAGTTCATAGTGAGCAGGTTTGAGCAATGCACAATATGACGCAAGAGATACTAATAAAAATAAATTGGGATACTACGTCCATGCTTTACCATCTAAAAACTTATGAAAGTTTTAGAACTGGGGATCTCTAGTTGGTAGAGGTAGGTACCACTGTCCAAATAGGGACCCCTGCTTCTAGTCAGGAAACACTCTTTAGATAACCCATGCTCACCCCCTTGGTAGCTTAGCACGAGCAGTCAGGCTTATTGAAGGCAAGGTGCAAAGTATTTGTACCAACACTCACAGTAACACAGTGAAAACACCAAAACTGACTCCACAACAGTTAAGAAAGAAAAAGCTATTTGAATCTAAACTACACAAGCCAAAAACGACAAAAATCCAACATACACAGTTCAAGAATATGGTTTTGAAAGAGTTCTTAAGGTTGCCTTAAATTGTTCACAGCTGCGTCACGCTTTAGCCAACAGTACCTTTAGATGCGACAGAAGTTCCAAGTGAAAGCTGTAGCGGTGAAAAGCAAGCGATGCGTCACTCCTGAAACCCTGGGGAGGCGATGCGACAACCCCGCTGGACACAGCGGGCATGTTGCAATGACTCCATTCTGTATGGGGAGGGATAAAATCCCTTGCGTGGATTCTGGTGCACAGGTTTCGGTGGAAGCGTCTCGCAAAAGGTATGACAATATTCGGGCGGCGCTGATCTCCGGTGCGGCGATGATGCGTGGCTCAGCATTGATCTTCTCTTCTTGCGGCCCCTCGATACGATGGCTCTGCGATGACTCTCGCAGTGACGTGATGCGGCTCGCAATGTAGCGGTGAGATGATCTCACCCAGGGACATCAGGCTCTGCGACGATACTCACAGCGATGGTACTCTTCCCGCACCGGACTGGTGCATCCCGCAAATGAAGGATGCGATGTCTCTGGCAGCGCCAAAAGGCACTGCGACGATCTCGGCCTTTGTAGCGGAAGGAATTTCCTCACACTGACGGGGATGAGCACAGCAAGCGAGTAATGCGTTAAAACCTGCAGAAAGTCTTTAAAATATTGGTATACAGCTTCCCAACACAGGTACAACTTCCAGAGGCACCGCAACTGGCCCAAGCACTCTAGAAAGAACAGAACTCTCTCAGCAGAGTTCATGGAAGCTGGGGGTGAAGTCCTTTTGTTCCTGGGACTTCTTAGGAGGGAGCCAGCTCTTCTTCAGGCCCTTGGAGATTCCTTCAAGCAAGAGGACACAGCACAAAGCAAAGTCCTTCCCCTCTCCTTGGCAGCAAAGCAACTGCTGGTCAGTCCAGCAAAGCAACAGCAGGACAGTCTGCCTTCTTCATTTTCAGCTTTCTCCTTGGCGGAGGTTCCTTCTTGATTCCAGGACGATCTCAAGTTCAGTGGTCTGGGGTCCTGTACTTATACCCCAAAAAGTATGTGTTCCCTTTGTGCAGGAGGGCTCTGAGCCCGGTCCAAACCAGTTCCGGAGCACTCTGTTTACATGACTTCTTCTTTCCTTTCACAGTGCAGAGCAAAAACGTCAGACGCCCCACAGGAGGTGGAGCCAGCATTGTGGAGGGAAAGCACAACCCTGGAGCACTTTGTTGCATGATTCCTTCTCTCCTTTCACAGTGCAGGGCAGTGACATCAGACGCACCACAGGGGGTGGAGGACAGCCCTATTCAGGTCCCAGGTGCAACTCCTTCCTGCCATCTAGATACAGATCTCTCTATTCCTCACTGGGCAGACTCATTTTGTCTCCTGGAATCCCCCAGCCCTGTCACTTACAAACTAGACAGTCAATTCACAAACAGCCAAAGGCCCACAGGAAGGTCAGAAAAGAAAGCACTCACTTTCTAAAAGTGCTGCTTTCAAACACAGGATTTAAAAAACATCCTTCCTAAAAGATGTGTTATTAAATTCTGAGTTCAGGGATACCAGACTTCAACTTTCTATCTTGCTCCTATGAGACGATATGCAGATAAACATTACACACAGCATTCCCCATTATAGCCTATGGGCAAGATAGCCATTCAATAGTGAAAAACGAAAATGGCTGTAATTCACAACCAGAGCATGTCACCCACACTAGTATATGCTCTACCTTTCACATACACTGCACCCTGCCCAGGGGCGTTCCTTGGGCCTTCCATAGGGGTGTCCAATGTGTACAGAAAGGGAAGGGTTAGGTATGGCCAGTGTGGACACTGGTCAGGTCAGCATGGCAGTTAGCAACTGCACACAGGCACTGCAGTGGCAGGACTGAGACACCATTTTAGGGCTACTCCTGTGGGTGGCACAATCAGTGCTGCAGGCCCACTAGTAGCATTTGAATCACCAACCCTAGTACACTTAGTGCACTATACTAGGGACGTAGTGGTTAAGTATGGGTAAAATTTGCGAATTCGCACGAAATTGAATTCACGATCCACAAAATTCGTGAATTCGTGCGAATTTGCGGATTATTTTTTTTGCATGTTCACAGGGTTTCATGCGTATTCGCGGGCCGCTTGCAGCGCACCGACCGCGAAGTTACCCATGCGGTCGTACATGGGCACGGCCATCTTGTGCGGGTTGCGTATTTCCGTTTCCGGGCAGTATTGGCAATCTCGCGTTGTGTGCGGCGCTTTTACGAGTTCACGTGTGTTTTTGCATACTTGCGGGGGAAATATTGTGCAAACTTACCCACGCGGTCCTCTATGGGCGCGGCCATCTTGGTTTTTTATTCATTGCTATGGTTCTGGGCATTTGTTTTCTATCCAGCTTCAATCTTTGCCATCCTTTGTTTGTTTGAAGTTTTTTTTAATCTTTTTTACTTATTATCTATCCCTCTATTTTTCTAGATCTATATTTTGTGTTTTCTTTGACTTTTGGTTACTTTAGAATTACTTTTTTTTACCTCTTCTCTTATTTACTTTTTCCCTATTCTTTTTCCTATTTATTATTTCCATTCCTGTCCAGGACCATGGCAAAGGGAGCCGGGAAGGAGAAGGGGAAGGGTCCCGCACCCCGTACCCGGCTCCCATGCGGGCGATTGACGGGGGAGCAAGTCATAGCCCGGGAGATCTTTAGCGCGGAGGAGGTGGCCGCACTGATTTTTTATGTCCAGCGCTGCCTCTCCAAGACCATTGCAGCAGGCGGCAGGATCGCTGGCGGGTACGGGCTCCGGGAGCATAAGCAGCTGTGGGGTAAGCTGTGCCGGGCCATGTATCGGCAGTCTCGGATCCGGGGCACCTACAGCCAGGCCATGCACCGGTGGTCCGATATCCTGGACCGTGAACACGACTTGCTCAACCTGCTAGGTGTCGAGATTCCTGGGCTTGGTGAATAGTAGTAGCTATTTAATTATTACTCTGTTTTCTCCCGCTCTATGTTATCATATTGCAAATGTTTGTTTTTTCCGTAGAGCAGTAATGCTGCCGATTACATTGTAGGTAAATTATGTTTCAAAATCTTCTGTGATTGCATTGCAGGTGCACTGCTCGCCTGCTCAGTGGGGGTGCTACTATGCTTACTTGTTTTCGATTTTGTGCTCATTTCATTGGCCTGAGTGATTATGTATGAGTGTACTTTACAGAACTGCGTAATGCTAGACACTAAGGGGCAGATTTACAATTACTGGTGCACCCTGCAAATTAGCAGGGATGCACCAGTAATTGTGCGCCACGCCTCCACCACCTATGGTGCGCCGTATTTACAATGCGGCGCACCATGGGGCAAAAACGACACAGATGTGTCACGCATCTGTGCCGTAAAGGCGGTGCATTGCTGGAGTTGCGTCGCAAGCACGACGCAGCTCCAGCAATGCTCTGGGGTGCCCTATCTCCCCAATGCTGCGTCAAGCCGTACGTCAGAGCAAAAACGTCAGACGCCCCACAGGAGGTGGAGCCAGCATTGTGGAGGGAAAGCACAACCCTGGAGCACTTTGTTGCATGATTCCTTCTCTCCTTTCACAGTGCAGGGCAGTGACATCAGACGCACCACAGGGGGTGGAGGACAGCCCTATTCAGGTCTCAGGTGCAACTCCTTCCTGCCATCTAGATACAGATCTCTCTATTCCTCACTGGGCAGACTCATTTTGTCTCCTGGAATCCCCCAGCCCTGTCACTTACAAACTAGACAGTCAATTCACAAACAGCCAAAGGCCCACAGGAAGGTCAGAAAAGAAAGCACTCACTTTCTAAAAGTGCTGCTTTCAAACACAGGATTTAAAAAACATCCTTCCTAAAAGATGTGTTATTAAATTCTGAGTTCAGGGATACCAGACTTCAACTTTCTATCTTGCTCCTATGAGACGATATGCAGATAAACATTACACACAGCATTCCCCATTATAGCCTATGGGCAAGATAGCCATTCAATAGTGAAAAACGAAAATGGCTGTAATTCACAACCAGAGCATGTCACCCACACTAGTATATGCTCTACCTTTCACATACACTGCACCCTGCCCAGGGGCGTTCCTTGGGCCTTCCATAGGGGTGTCCAATGTGTACAGAAAGGGAAGGGTTAGGTATGGCCAGTGTGGACACTGGTCAGGTCAGCATGGCAGTTAGCAACTGCACACAGGCACTGCAGTGGCAGGACTGAGACACCATTTTAGGGCTACTCCTGTGGGTGGCACAATCAGTGCTGCAGGCCCACTAGTAGCATTTGAATCACCAACCCTAGTACACTTAGTGCACTATACTAGGGACGTAGTGGTTAAGTATGGGTAAAATTTGCGAATTCGCACGAAATTGAATTCACGATCCACAAAATTCGTGAATTCGTGCGAATTTGCGGATTATTTTTTTTGCATGTTCACAGGGTTTCATGCGTATTCGCGGGCCGCTTGCAGCGCACCGACCGCGAAGTTACCCATGCGGTCGTACATGGGCACGGCCATCTTGTGCGGGTTGCGTATTTCCGTTTCCGGGCAGTATTGGCAATCTCGCGTTGTGTGCGGCGCTTTTACGAGTTCACGTGTGTTTTTGCATACTTGCGGGGGAAATATTGTGCAAACTTACCCACGCGGTCCTCTATGGGCGCGGCCATCTTGGTTTTTTATTTATTGCTATGGTTCTGGGCATTTGTTTTCTATCCAGCTTCAATCTTTGCCATCCTTTGTTTGTTTGAAGTTTTTTTTAATCTTTTTTACTTATTATCTATCCCTCTATTTTTCTAGATCTATATTTTGTGTTTTCTTTGACTTTTGGTTACTTTAGAATTACTTTTTTTTACCTCTTCTCTTATTTACTTTTTCCCTATTCTTTTTCCTATTTATTATTTCCATTCCTGTCCAGGACCATGGCAAAGGGAGCCGGGAAGGAGAAGGGGAAGGGTCCCGCACCCCGTACCCGGCTCCCATGCGGGCGATTGACGGGGGAGCAAGTCATAGCCCGGGAGATCTTTAGCGCGGAGGAGGTGGGCGCACTGATTTTTTATGTCCAGCGCTGCCTCTCCAAGACCATTGCAGCAGGCGGCAGGATCGCTGGCGGGTACGGGCTCCGGGAGCATAAGCAGCTGTGGGGTAAGCTGTGCCGGGCCATGTATCGGCAGTCTCGGATCCGGGGCACCTACAGCCAGGCCATGCACCGGTGGTCCGATATCCTGGACCGTGAACACGACTTGCTCAACCTGCTAGGTGTCGAGATTCCTGGGCTTGGTGAATAGTAGTAGCTATTTAATTATTACTCTGTTTTCTCCCGCTCTATGTTATCATATTGCAAATGTTTGTTTTTTCCGTAGAGCAGTAATGCTGCCGATTACATTGTAGGTAAATTATGTTTCAAAATCTTCTGTGATTGCATTGCAGGTGCACTGCTCGCCTGCTCAGTGGGGGTGCTACTATGCTTACTTGTTTTCGATTTTGTGCTCATTTCATTGGCCTGAGTGATTATGTATGAGTGTACTTTACAGAACTGCGTAATGCTAGACACTAAGGGGCAGATTTACAATTACTGGTGCACCCTGCAAATTAGCAGGGATGCACCAGTAATTGTGCGCCACGCCTCCACCACCTATGGTGCGCCGTATTTACAATGCGGCGCACCATGGGGCAAAAACGACACAGATGCGTCACGCATCTGTGCCGTAAAGGCGGTGCATTGCTGGAGTTGCGTCGCAAGCACGACGCAGCTCCAGCAATGCTCTGGGGTGCCCTATCTCCCCAATGCTGCGTCAAGCCGTACGTCTGCTTCAAGCAGGCGCAGGGTTTTGATGCTGCATTGGCCTAAAAGTGACTGAGTGAAATCTTGTAGATTTCACTCAGCCACTTTTAAGAGGCGTTCCTGCGCAGAACCGCCCTCCCTTGCGCCGGAACACCCCCTGATGGCGCAGTACTTTACAACATGATGCATCTCCCAGATGCGTCATGTTGTTAATACACCCCGCATCATGGCGCCTCTTTTGCGCTGCCGCTGCGTCACAAAAGTCATGCAACAATGGAGCAAAAGAGCTGCAAGGGGTTTGTAAATCTGCCCCTAGAGACTCAAGTAAAGTCATTCCTTTGTACTCTTGCCACTAAGAAGAGATAGTGGTGGTGGATTCATAGTTTGAGTATATTATGACTGGTTATTTAGTAGGAAACTTTTTAGTGTTCCCACTGGTCTGTAATCACGATGGACTGTGTCTGTCACTTCGCATGCTGCGGAGTGCTGCCTGCCAGTCCTATTCAAACCTTTTTGTAGTTGGTTTAGTGAGTTACATAACTTTCAAAGTAGACGGTCCGCGAATCCAGCAATACCAATATCCTAGTAGACCACATCAGATAGGTCAATAAATTTAGTGCATTTGTTGCCCATTTCCCCGAAAGAATTTGTTATTGTTTTTTTTAAATGTTTGATTTGGTTGACAACAATCATCCATGTTTGTGTCTTTCTTTCATTTTGTACATCAGCACCCCCCAGGGGCAAGGTGACACAGGAGGAGGTAGCGGCGCCGGCAGAGAAGGGACAAGATCAGGAAGGCCAGGATCGGTCCGGCGAGGGCTCCTCTGCTGGCCCCAGTAAGTTTTCCTGTTAATATTAATAATTATACTTCCCTATCTTTTACAGCACCTATTTTTTCCCAACGTTCCTCATTCGATTTTTTCTAAATCGTCTTTGATCTTCTTGTAGACTGTTTCTAAATTCTTATCCTGCCTCTACTATGACTCCCTGTGGTACTACTAGATTATTATTAGTCTGTCTGTGTAGCTAACTAAGCTTGCACAGTTGGCAAAATGTGTTAAACAAAACTCCCATTCTATTCAGCAATAGCTCTATGCACTGAGTGCAGTCCTCTGGGTTGTCCATAATGTCTTTCGAAGTCTTCTAAATGTTTATGCTTTGACAATTCCCAACAATAAAATGTCAATGGCCACCAAGAAAGAATAAGATACTAGTTTACTTTTTGATTGGATAGGAGGACAATCCATACTACTACTGTTGCAGGGACTATTCTGCACAAACAGAACTATGGACACGAAATAGTGCATTGTTTATCAATTATAATAGGCGCAGTCAGACTTTCCACATACCTCAGTCATAACAGAATTTGAACCCCCAATCTCCTTACTGACTAGCTAGTGTGTCAGAGTCATTTAGCTACTGAATTCATCGATGATTGATCCCCAATGATTATACAACCCAGGACATAAGACTACGGAGTCAGAGTCCTGACCTCTCAGAGCCACGGACTCATGCTTTATAAATTGCAAACCCTTTCGCTCACTCACTCATGACCAAAAACCACAGAGTCTATGTAAGTTTTAAAATATTAAAAGTAAAAGCATTTATTAAAATCAAGTTCAGCATACAACAGAAATGGTGGATTGAAAATTGAAAAGTGCTTAGTGATTTCACACATTAATTGTGGGCGAGCCCTGACCAGGTTGGAACTTCAAGTCTTCTTTGTGGTGCTGAATCGTTGCTGACTCCATTTAAGTGATGATGATCTGATTTTGCTCTTGTTCTTAGAAGGGAAGCTTCTGTCTGTTATGAGAAAAATGGTGCGTGTTAAAAAGCAAGTATTCATCAGTTGTGCCACAAAAATGTAGCAAGACATGTCACAGCGAAGCATAACTAAAAACACCCTTCCCTGAAAAAAGGTCAATTTGTTGTTTAGACTAGAGAGACACAAATTATTAAATTTGTTTGTGTAGTCGTAGTAACATTTTTTCATTCCTAGACAAAATGCTAGGGACAGGTGTATATGGCATCCAAGAATCTGAAATGTATTTTCTAGGCGGAACATCGGCACAGCCATCCACCGGTGCATATGTGTATGTAGACAGAGTAGACGGTCACTGGATGAAATAAGTGTTACTTTGAAGAGCATGAAACACCGCACCCGCACGTCTGTTCCAGTGAAGCAAAGGCAAGGAAAAGAAGTTGTCATTTTTCTGAATACTACCATGAATAGTAGCAGTAGTTTGTATTGCAAGCACAGCATAAATCCGGTGATTACGGGGGCCACTCACTACCTCTGTTAATAATTTTAGTACAACTCTATCATTCATGTGTGGCCTATCAATGTTCACGAAAATAAAAAACAAAGCACCTAAAGTCATCCCATATGTAAGCAAATATCCTGTCAAGGGATAGATAATCATATTATTTATCTTCCACATTTTCCTTTTCTAGTAGTCATTGGCCCTGCATTGGTGAAAGTTAAATGAATTAGGCAGTAGCCCTTGTAACAGAGTATTCTCAGTGCCACCCATAATAGAAAAGTAAGAGCTTCACCACCTGCATGTACTGTACTGGTACAGTAACGCAAGTCTGTGTCATCATGGCTTGCTTTTTTTTTTCTCGGATGCAAGCATTATGCCGGCTTCCAGAAGTTTACGTACCAATTTTGCTAAACAAGAGAGAAGAAGAAGAATAAGACTGGTGTACTGTCATAGTCGACTCTAATATTGTGAGTCCATATAGTGCTCGTAGAATTGATTCCTGAAACCCCCACTAATGTTACAGCAGAGGATGACAAAGTGGGATGTTAGATAGATACAGGCCACAAATGTTATGTACTGTGCTTGCAAGTTGCTAGTTCTACTGTGACACAACTCGGACGGAGCTAGCTAGACGGGCCTGGCAAAGGAAGCTGGAGGCGATTGTCGCCGAATATCGGCAGCTGGTGGCCCAGGAGGAGGAGGACACGCAGTCGCAGACCACCACAACATCCACAGCGACAGCTGTATCCTCCTCTGCGCTCTCTGGGTCAGCCAGTCAGCGCAAGCCTCCAGCGGTACGGAGCCGTGGAACTGCAGCCACCCGCCACCGCCAAGCAGCCAAAAAATCAGCTGCCCCCCACAGCAGGTGCAAGGCCTGCATCCACCACCTAACCCTCAGGGTGTCCAACCTTGAGTAGGAGATGGAGAGAATGAAGAGCCTGCTCAAGAAGAACCTCCGCGTGGAACAACGGGCCCACCTGGCCAAAGGACACCGCCGGCTGCAGTAGAGGAGGAGAGACTGTCCCTTGCCCCTTTTTTAAAGACTTTTGGGGGGGGGAATTGGGAGTTGGGTTTTTTCATGGAATTGGGGGACTTTTTCACAGACATTGTTTTGGGTTAGCAATGGTTACTGCGCAGGGTTTGGTGTGACAGGCTCTTGGCGCTCAAACAGGTAGCTATGAAGGGTGACTAAATACAGGAAATAGTTAAGGGGTATGGTGCTGCCAGGAAAGGGGAAAACCCAAAACCCCTCAAAAGGACAGGAGCAGGGTCTTGCACTATACGATAAGAACACAAAACCTGGGCACACATATAATTATTGACAGTTCACAAAGTAATGCAAGTCTGGTCAGCACCGTATGTAAATCTTGTTGCTTTAATACGTGTAGTAAAACATGGACAAACGCCAGCCGACACGTGATTCGTCAATGGACAATGCCAATGACTCTTCAGGGCTTTACGAACGTCATGTTAGGAATCGGTTGTCCAGTGATAATTCCAACCCGGATACGGGTAACTCCGATCGTTCGGAGTTACCCGTTACGACTAGACGCTGACAGGAGAAGTGCTGCCTTTTCAGATTTCTCCGTGGTCTCGGACTCATCCGCCCGTCTGACCACTCTCCATACCCAGTTTTCCATTTTCTTTTACCCGTATCCGGGTTGGAATTATCACCGGACAACCGATTCCTAACATGACGTTCGTAAAGCCCTGAAGAGTCATTGGCATTGTCCATTGACGAAACACGTGTCGGCTGACGTTTGTCCATGTTTTACTACAAGTATTAAAGCAACAAGATTTACATCCGGTGCTGACCAGACTTGCATTACTTTGTGAACTGTCAATAATTATATGTGTGGGTTTTGTGTTCTTTTGGGTTAGGGGGGGCGGTGGGTGGGGTCTTGCGGGATAGTTTATTTTTGTTATGGATTTAAATAATTATTTACTTTCAACTTAAACATTGCATACGCGTTTTTATTGTTTTGCGGGGGAGGTGGGTGGGAGGGGTAACTGTTTGTTTGTTTTCCTGAAACTTAACTGGCTGCTTGATTCAAATTGTTTAAGTAATCGCCCAAATGTTTACAGAGGTAAGTGCCACTCACAGAGTTAGTGAATTAAATTGTCCTACTACTTTAGTAGTACTACCATCAGTCTCTCCTCTATCCTCCTACTCCATTATTCTTCCTCCCCCTCAAACGCTTATCTTACCTGTGATTCGTGTTTGAGAATAGGCCTGGGGCTAGGAACAGGGCTGGCTGCATGGCAACTGGCGATGAAGGTTGGCAATCCTGGGCGGATGAAATGGTATCATTGTGGTGGTAGTATTGGTACACAGTGGCAGTAGCAGCATATGAAAAAAAAGAAAATTAAACCTTGAGTGTCTTGAACAGATCATTACAACAGTACGATAGATAGCATAGTACACAAGAACAGTGCCATAATTTAGCCTAAAAAATGTTAAAGTTTCCAAAGTATACTAGCTGCGTGAAGTTTGACTTTGGCTACTACAAGAAATAGTACTGAAGGTGAAGGACACAGCAGCGTAATCATTCGCCACGTGTAGGAGGAGGATGTTTTCTGTTGCTTTGACCTTATCCTCCCCAGCAAGTGTGTGGACTTATTGTTGTAATTTACTCACACCTCAATGAAAATCACAGAGCCCGGGGAAAGAGGGTTAGGGTTTGAAGCTTGGATGGGAATGGGGTTTGTGGGGAAAGTTTTGTGGAGAGAGGGAAAAAACACAGCATGGACAAACAACAAATGAAGATAAACAAATCTTTGTATACGAAGCTATCCATAAATCTTTTAAGGGACATAAAGGAAGTGCATGCACTACTGCATGCATGAAGTTGTTTGCTAAATGAATAGGTTACTGTAAAGTAAGTAGTACTTTCCACAATGTACTAACTATGAAGAAACAATGTGACAGTACAGGGCTGCAGTAAATACACAATTTCACTTTCCTATTTGCCCTCAGAAAGAAGAACCACTTAGTACATTAAATTAGTTTAAAAAAAGCTAAGAAAAAAGTATACAATGGGTGGAGGGACGAATTGAAGCAGAGAGCAAACAAATGCACAGAGTCACACTCAAATAAGTTCACAGCAACAACATTACTTTAAAGGTAAGTAGAAATGAAGATGGATATTGTAACTGGATGGTGTTTTAGTAGTCCTGTTGAATTTGGGAAGTTGCATGCATCCAGCCATTGCTCTTTTTCGAGGTACTCCTCTATTCCATCTGACGCTCCGCCGATCAATGTTGGGGACCAGAAGACACCTTGTCCACTGCCTGCCTGGTGGATGCTGAATTGCGGGTCGCTAAGCCTGAGGTCATCCTTTTTGCCATTGCACAGGGTAAAAGCCAGCCTGTAATTGTTGATGGCAAAACAGGAAGTGATATTAAAACACCACGGAGACAAAAATATAAGGTACGCTGTGTAGTGCAAAAAAAACACTTTCAGTTTCAGAGTCGACAGTATTACAAAACATACAAGCATCATTTTGAAAGTGCGTACTCTGAGTCTCCTTTTCAATGATAAATTGGTGTGGGCGAAATTTGCGGATCTTTCCCCTCAAGCTAGGTGAAAGTGTAAACTGCGATTTTAGAACCCTAACCCTAACCCTAGGCCCTAACCCCCCTTTTCAACATGGATTTTCTCCAAACCACTTGCACCCGATATTAGACTTTCCCAGCAATGCCCCTAGAGCCGTCAACCCACCCGCAAAAAAGTAGAACACCCCCAAACAGGCCAAAAGCAAAAATGGAAAATGTGACACTTAGAAAATTTTCGGCCTACCAGTCGACATCACTCCAAACACACTCTGCAGCTAGACCCTAACTCCTCTTTCCCACCATGGATTTTCTTCAAACCACTTGCAATCAAAATTAGACTGTGCCGGCAGTGCTCCCAGACCCCAAAACCCACCCCCAATAACCTAGAAGCCCCCCAAACAAACCCCCAAAAACAGGCAAGTGAGCAAAAACGCTAAAACTTTTTCACCATGGATTTTATCCAAAACACTTGCTCCTAATATTAGAGCTTCCCAGCAATGCCCACAGACCCGTCAACCCACCCGCAAAAAAGTAGAACACCCCCAAACAGGCAAAAATGCAAAAACTCACACTGAGAAAATTTAGAGCCTACCTTCAATTCAGTCCAAACGCGCTCTGCAGCTAGGCCCTAACTCCCCTTTTCCACCATGCATTTTCTTTAAAAAAAAATGCAATCAAAATTAGACTGTGCTAGCAGTGCTCCGAGACCCCAAAACCCACCCTCAAAAACATAGAAGCCCGCCCAAAAACAGGCAAGTGAGCAAAAACGCAAAAACTTTTTCACCATGGATTTTATCCAAAACACTTGCACCCGATATTAGACCTTCCCAGCAATGCCCCAGACCCCCAAACACCCCCAAACAGGTAAAAAGCAAAAATGAAAAATGTGACACTTAGAACATTTCAGGCCTACTTCCAAAATCAATCCAAGCGCGCTCTGCAGCTAGGCCCTAACTCCCCTTTCCCACCATGGATTTTCTTCAAACCACTTGTAACCAAAATTAGGCATGCCCAGCAGTGCTCCAAGACCCCCCAACCCCCCAAACACCAGGAACCCCCCCAAACAGCCCCCGGAAACACCAAAGTGAGCAAAAATTGAAATAAAAATTCACCATGGATTTTGTCCAAACCACTTGATTCCGATATTAGACCTTCCCAGCACTGCCCCCACACCCCTGAACCCACCCACAAAAAAGTAGAACACCCCCAAACAGGCAAAAAGCAAAAATGGAAAATGTGACACAGAACATTTCAGGCCTACTTCCAAAATCAATCCAAGCGCGCTCTACAGCTAGGCCCTAACTCCCCTTTCCCACCATGGATTTTCTTCAAACCACTTGCAACCAAAATTAGGCATGCCCAGCAGGGCTCAAAGACCCCCCAACCTCCCCCAAACACCAGGAACCCCCCCCCAAACAGCCCACCGGAAACACCAAAGTGAGCGAAAATTGAAGCAATAAAATCACCATGGATTTTGTCCAAACCACTTGATTCCGATATTAGACCTTCCCAGCATTGCCCCCAGACCCCTGAATCCACCCACAAAAAAAGTAGAACACCCCCAAACAGGCAAAAAGCAAAAATGGAAAATGTGACACTTGGAACATTTCAGGCCTACTTCCAAAATCAATCCAAGCGCGCTCTGCAGCTAGGCCCTAACTCCCCTTTCACACCATGGATTTTCTTCAAACCACTTGCAACCAAAATTAGGCATGCCCAGCAGGGCTCCAAGACCCTCCAACCCCCCCAAACACCAGGAACCCCCCCAAACAGCCCGCCAAAAACACCAGTGAGTGAAAAAAAAAATCACCATGGATTTTGTCCAAACCACTTGATTCCGATATTAGACCTTCCCAGCAGTGCCCCCAGACCCCTGAACCCACCGCAAAAAAGTAGAACACCCCCAAACAGGCAAAAAGTAAAAATGAAAAATGTGACAGAACATTTCAGGCCTACTTCCAAAAACAACCCAAGCGCGCTCTGCAGCTAGGCCCTAACTCCCCTTTCCCACCATGGATTTTCTTCAAACCACTTGCAACCAAAATTAGACATTCCCACGATTGCTCCCAGGCCCCTCAACCCAGTAACAAAAACCTAGAAGACCCCCAAACAGCCCCCTAAAAACATGCTATACTGCTTACTGCTACCTCGCAGAGGCCTGCCCTTCCACTTCTAGGAGGCTGTGATTGTTTTCTGTTTTTTTCACCCTTGCAGCATATCTAATTGTATGCAGCAACTGCAACATAGCCCCACTTTTACATGAACTGCTGTCTGGACTCTGCCTGGCATATCAACACTACACTGGCTCGATCACTCCACCACGACTAGACAAACATGTAGTTCTGCTGTAGTAGTTGTTGTTGACTGGTTTACCTGTTTGACACTCACAAATTGGACATACTTCTTCCGTAAACCGACGATGATGAGCCATCCATCCTAGCGAGTGACTGTAAAGAAAAAAAATATATTAGTTAACTTTGATCATCAACACTCATCATCAATCATCATGGTATATTGGCAAACAGTGAGTCCAAGGACATTTAACATATTGGAAAATGCAACGTAGTGAGCTCTGCAGTTGAAGTACAATTTAAATTAATCACGGTAAAAAAAAAGTATAGTAGACTTCAGTTTCTTTAAGTGTGTAAAAGATTAAATAATAACAGAAGAGATTCATTTCTTGCACAACAAACAAACAGCAATTGCTTCCATCAGAGCCAGACAGCCATTGCTGTCCACTGCATGCCATCTTATCATTATTCATTCATTACCTGTTCCACGTTTTGTCCGCATCTTCTTCTGGAAGTGAAGTCTCACAGGGCAGCCTCTCCTGTCAATTTCAGAAGTAACTGTGTCAGCCAACATTAATGTGGACTCAGTAATTCCTGTCCCACTTGAGGGGACTCGTCTACGAAGACAAAGTTCTTTCTTCATTGTGCGGAATCCAGCCATCTGCTTTAAGGGAAATGGATAGGGGGAGTCTGGAGGAGGAGGCTAGAGGAGTATGACTGAGTTCTTGTGAACTTGTGAACCTGAGGAATGCAGACTGCTGCACCTTCAAATCAATAAGGAAATAAGTGAAGACAGTTCTGCTGATGGTCTTGTTGTTGTGATTAGGTGATTAAAGTTTTGTCGTGGTAAAAGTTGTGAAACAAAGTAAGACACACAGGAATAAAAGTGAATAAGGACAAAAAGAAAGTAAGTCATTTTCAGGGCTCGGTGTCAGGGAAGTAGAGCTCATCCTCAAACTCTGCGAATTGAGATGGGAGTAGGTCAGGTAACAGAGAGGAATTTCCGTCATCTAAGTCGGTGTCCTCTTCTTCCGCCGTGCATTCACGTATTTTGTAATCTGGTGGTATGAAGTGCTGAGTCATCTGATCATTGTTAACCTCTCCACATTTTTGGCCGAGAGGTGGCTCCTTTTTGAGATTACAATGCCACCAGCAGCACTGAAAACACGTTCAGAAGACACAATTGCGAATGGGCAAGACAAGTAATTTATAGCCAGGTTGGTAATCTTCGCCATAGATGCCTTTGCCCATACCAACACACCAATGGGTTCTGATTAACAAAGAGCTCTGTTGGGTCATCCAGATAGGCGTGCACCATCAACTCAAGATTCTCCAGGGTTCCTCCACTTTGCGTACTTTTTTCTGTGGCCTTTGCCTCTCTGGAACGAGCAAACCCTTGCTGAGTTAGCCAATCTGCTTCCGACAATATTGTGGCTGGGCCTGGTGCAGGTGAGGATGATGATGCGATTGCTGGTGTCGTTAACGGCTGAGAGGGAAAGTGACTCACTTCGGCCACAGATTCAGAAGTGGACCTTGACGCCGGTTGGCCTGCTGATTCAGTACTACTACTGCTGCTTCCTTCAATTTTCTGGAGCTCTTTTTCGAACCGAGTGGCTGACACAGCTAGCCAATGTTTGTATTTTGAAACATCTGCTTCATCAAAAGGAATGAATGCTTTGCTGGCCACTGCTTTTTTGTACCGTGGATCCAGAATAGTGGCACAAATGTAATGTTGTTCTGTATGTATGTTTTTAAGCCTTTGATTGCCAACTAGGCGGCTTAATAAGATCTCCGCCAACTGATATGCGTCTTGCTTGTCAGTATCATCTTTGAACGTTGAAGACACCGCCTTCAGTTGGTGCTCTAGCATGCGCAACAATGGGATAGCTTTGCCCAAAGTACAGTCCTTCCTGCTGACTTCATGGGTGAAGACCTCAAAAGGATGAAGCATGTCTGTCAGGCTTTTAACTAGCTTCCATTCCTCCAACTCTAGCCTCATGTCTTTCATAGTAGAACCCAGTGCAAAGACATACTGATTGATTGCCACCCACTGCTCAGACAGACGCTCAAGCATGTAGAAGGTTGCGTTCCAACGTGTTACCACCTCCTGGATGAGTCCTTTTACTGGCAGTCTACGTTCATGTTTCAGGCGCCTCAGCTCCTTCCGGGCCTTAAAAGAATGGCTGAAATGTGTGCAGATTCTTCGGCAGGTGGTCAGTAACTTGCTGACTGTATTTTCTTTTTTCAAGAAATCTTTCACAGCCAGGTTTATACAGTGCGCCAAACACGGCACTCTGAAATAGCCACCCTCTTGCATGGCCTTAACTACATTATTGCCATTATCCGTGGAAACATAACCAATCATGTGCTTTCTTGGAGACATCCATTGAAAGACCTTTGTGTTAAACTCATCCAAAATGTTGAATGCAGTATGAGATTTCTCCATGGCAAACATGGCTACTGTTGCATGTTTCTGAGTAGCTTGAAAAATTGTGTCCTGGTCAACACCTGCGGTTATCTTTGCTCTGACCCCTGTAAAAGAGACCCAGTGTGCAGTGATGCACATGTAATCAAGCTCTTGGCAACTGGTCCACATGACTGTTGTCAGGTGTATAGTGTGAACAGCACTCTTTTGCAAAGCTGCCCCAATCACCTCCAGCACATCTTCATGTAGTGCTGGAACCGCAACTCTGGCAAAATAGGACCGGCTAGGAACCTTCCATTTAGGGCAGACTGTTGCCACAAATTCTAGAAAACCGACCCCTTCCACGAAAGAAAAAGGGAGAAGGTCCAGCACTAGCATTTTAGCCAGCTTTGCGTTATACAGACGTACCATTGGGTGGTTGCGATCAATGACGCCTCCGACCACAACATTCCGCTAATGGTGGGCTGGACCATTTTACATGATGATGATGATGATGATGATGACTTCTTCAAACCAGTTACGGCCTGTAATGTAGTTTTTCGCATTGGTGTCTCTCCCAGACTCTTAGTGTGCCTCATACATGTTGCAGGGGTAGAGGGTGTAGGCGATACCACTGCAGTGCGGCTGCCAGGGATACTAGGTGTACCAGAAAAAATGGCTGTCGCTTCTTCACTTCCCCTCTGCACGATCAGCCTCTCGTCATCATCAGATGCAATATCAATGGATACATTTGGATTTGTTTTTCTTTTGGCTTCCTCGATCTTACTCCCACTGGATAATGTTGTGTTTTTTGAGATGACCTCTCTGGCCTCCGGTACCATAGTTGGTACCAAGCTTACCCCGACTAACTAATGTTTTACAAATCGTACAAACGACCATGTTTTCCACACTTTGGCTAACAGTAAAGAAGTCCCAAACTGGGGACTGGAAATGTCTGCTGGTGGTGGAGGAGTGCTACTTTGACTTTTCATGCCAGATGAAGTGGAAGATGGTCGTGGCTGAATTTGTTTTTGTTGTTCACTTACAGCACCACTAGTGGAGGTCGAGCTGGATGGAGGTCCCTGCCGGTCTTTCTGACTAAAAAATATGGAAGCTGTAAGTCGTGTTGGTGTTGTAGTTAACTGCGTTGGTGATGGTACCAGTGCCACGCCGCCCACATCCCGCTCAGCAGCCATTCGGGATAGGGTGAAAATGTCTGTCTGCTGCATGCCCGCTGGCGCTGGAGGGAGGACTCCGATGACTGGGTCATCATCACACTGTTCATCAGCAGCAGGAGACACCAGTTCTTGTTCGTCGTCATCACCCATAACTCGAAGCCTTGCGGGAACCTTCCTTTTAGGCTTAGCTACCTTTGTCGGCTCATGGCGTGACTCACTCTCAGACTGCATTGCTGGGTTCCAATCACGATCAAGGTCATTAGAATGAAGGAGGCTTGAAAAAGAACTTGTAGTAGTATCCCTCCTTGACCTTTTTTTTGGTGGGGATCTGGAAGATAATGGATCATCATCAGGAGGAGTGGCTTCCTCGGATGATGATACCCCCGCTTGAATATCAATTTCCTGATGTGCCCCTACTTCTGGAGGAACAAGCGTTGTAGGCAGTTTTGCCGCTCCATGAACCTCTAGTTGCACCTCTCCATGTGTGGAATTTTAGTTTACGAGCTGAACATCATCTGCGCCAGCTTGTCACCCACGCACAATGTACACGACAGCCATTTTAGGTATCATGGTGTCCCTGTCCACGATCGATCGCCAGCGCGCTCCTCTGACCCTGCAGGCATCCTCCGCGCACCCTGGCTCCCCCCTCCCTCCCTCACATGAGCATAACCCTTCTCCTCCTGCATGACCCTGTCTTTGGAAAATCACGCCCGCGCCTGACCAACACCTCCTCTCCTTCCATGAATACCCCTCTGTTGATAAGCCATCCCTCCGATGTTCAATTGTCCACGCGGCATGAATACCACTCCTTTGATGACCCCTTCCCCCGAGTCCGACTGTCCACACAGATCCGAGGCCATCGCCTAAGCCGGGAGATACCATTTACTGCCCCCATTGTATGAAGTCACTCCTCTTCAAAGGACCCACTATTGATCATGGCCTCCCCACCCCGGGGGATATGATCAGGCGCACACATAGCCCTACCCTTTTTCCACAATTGGCGTCCCAAAGCGTGGGGCCCATCAGCGACTCGTGGATCCAGTGGGAGAGGTCCCAACGACAGAGTGAACGACTGCAACGATCGGGAGAGCTCGTGTCCGATAGACCCTCGTCTGACAGCCGATCATCCGACCTTCACTAGATCCGAACAGACCTCTCTCGAGTGATCTACGGTCCTGACTGGGAACCATCAGGAGTGCCACGAACATCGCGAAGAAGAGAGGACGATCGGGCGCTGGATTCGGAAGACAGGAAACCGTCCATGCGGTCCGGGTAAGGTCGTGTAAACACGACAAACTGAGAAATGATTGTTTGTTTTGGATAATACTAGTATTACGCTTTGTTGATCCCTCTGGAGATTCACCGTCTGTAAACGGAGAAACAACAGGCTCTCTCTTTGCAAACAGTGAAGGATAGGTAACGCAGACTTTTGTCCCCATTGTAATCCGTCGTGCCTATCTTCCTCCCCCACTGTTTTCCCGAACTATCGTTCGTGGATTGTTGTCTGGAGATTCTCTGTCTGCAAACAGGGAAGAACAAGGTCTCTCTTTGCAGGTAGAGAAAGAGTGGGTAACGCAAAACTTTAACACGTCGTACCCACTTATTCTCCCCACTGATTGTTTGATTGACCGAACATTGACTGTTCGGTATTGGTTCCTTTGAGGTATTCACGGCCTACAAACAACGTAGAATAGAAATATTCTGTCTAGTCTTTGTCCGCCGTGATAAGATAGGTAGTGCAGACCGTTGTAACCCGTCATGCCTATCTTCTCCCCACTGATTGGTAGCCTGTACAGCCCGGACCGCTTATTAGAGATGAACCATCCAGCTCCACTGGAGGGCACCCCTAATAAGGACATGTTCACTAAGCATGGATTAGTTGCTATAGCTTATACTAAGCTATGGCATAAATATACAAAGAAGAACCCCGAAAGTCAGTGGCCACTGATAGGTTCCTTTGATGAAAATAAAATAAAAACATTAGAAATAGCGCTCCAGAAAAATAAGACCACGCCCACTATGCTCGATAGTATTGGCATGTGGCGCAAAGAAACGGAACAACGACAGAAAAGAGAAGAAGCAAAAATAGGGAAAGAATTACGAAAGGCAGCCCACCTAGCCGCCAAGCAACTAGAAGAAGAAATAAAAGAAAGAAAAGAAGCTGCACAAAACCAAGAATCAGGGTCGACAGGTCAATGTCCTGTTAGGACCCCCTCTGCGCTCTACCCTGAATTGCCCTCCAAACAGCGGGCGAACGATGAGTTACTGCTAGGTCCCCCAATCATCTACATGCCCCCTCCTTATGCTCCCTGCCAACAACGCCTGCAGGCCCTGAGTACGAGCGAGAACGGCCTTAACGCTAGTGCACCAGCCCTCACGGCCTCCGCACCAGCCACATTAGCAGCACCAACAGATGCCCCCGAGGTTAGCGAGCACCCACCAGCCAGATCAAACAGATTGAGCAAAGATGAACGGGATGGGATTGACAAAATAGCAAAGACACTAGTGGAACGAAGGGAGAGCGAAGAGTACACTATGAGTATGTATAACTCGCATGCCGATAGCCACAGACGGCACTTCATTTTGCGATTCAGCTACCACACCCTGAACGCATATGAGGATAGGTATCAGAGTAAGGGCCCCGCTAAACTGACCACACTGTATAGGAAGATTGATGTTGGAGATGGGACTGAATGTGAGGCGACGGATCTCTTCATGCAGACGCTTGAGGTCTTCCGCCACCTCACGGAACAAAAACCAGAAACCAAGGTTACAGTCCCTGATACGACCTCAGTAGAAGTAGCCAACACTATGATGCCCATCAGAGAAGCGGCTCCATATTGGATTCCGCCACGTGGTCTGGGGACAAACGATGATATTAATCACGCAGATGCAAAAGGGAGGGTTGTGTACAATTGGGTTTATCAACCATGGGACCGACAAGATATCCTAACCTTTAGACAAACTCTGCCCGATTTAAGAAAGAACCCGACAGCGTTCTATACCGAGATGAACACAGCTCTGGGTTCAACGATAATGACTTTAGCGGACATTGACTTGTTTTTCGGGTTATGCCTGCCTGCTGACGTGTGGAAGCAAATCCGGAAGGCTGACCACACAGATCTGTTCGGGCACACCTGGGAGCAACTCGGTGAACTAGATAGACAGCGAGAGCCGGGAAGGAAACCAGTAAAAGACATACTAAAACTCCCAGACAAATTAGTTCAGAAGTTAAAGACACTGATCCCAGAGAAAAAAGAAGATTGGTCGATAGTCACGGCCTGTCGTCAGAAACCCCAGGAAGATGTATCAGAGTACTTCTCCCGATTCGAGACAGTGTTCTCCGACTACAGTGGCCAAGACATGACCACCGCAACCGGACAACACCTGTTTGTACAAAACTATGTGAAGGGTCTGTCACAGGAGGTCTCCCAAAAACTGCAGACGAGCGAGAGTAGTTGGGGGGCCTCCAAACCCGCAGCAATACTACAGATGGCTCAGTATTACGAGCACCAGAAGAATGAGAATGATAGGGCGTCCGAGAAAAAGAAGAAAGATTTGAAAGAAAGGGTGATGATAGCCCAGATACAAGGTATAGCGATAGGACGGGAACCCCAAAGAGGGAACTACCAATCGACCGCCCCCAGAAATCCACCTCCTAAAGATAACACCCCAACACCCCACACTGGACGTAGAGACATTGACAATGACCAATGCGCCTTCCGCAAAGGATTCGGCCATTGGAAATCCCAGTGTCCGGTTCTGCTACAGATGAACAGAAATAGGGACCCCAGGGATGTGGCGGGTGGTCCGAGAAATAGAGGACAAGGACGAGGGCACACAAACGAAACTAACAATGACAGATCAGGGAGATCGAACACATTTGACCGCCCCCGACAGAACCAGTATCAACTATCCGACGGTGAGAATGCCCCCGATTTTGCATAGGACTACCAGGGGCAAGGGAGGGATCCAGTCGAGCTCTGTATTGACCAGCAAGGTCCTTATGTCACTGCTAAGGTCCTGGGTACAGAGTCTCCATTTTTGGTAGACACTGGGGCGACACGTAGTGTGTTATCGAAACGACTGATTCCAAGGGCACCCTTGTCTGGCTCACACATTACATCGATAGGTTTCGATGGGACGCCCTCCACTAACCCCCTGTCCGTGCCTATCACCTTTGACCTAGAAAGCAACACCACTGACACAACATTTCTGCTCTCCTCCAACTCCCCCGACGCTATTATGGGCATTGACTTACTGAAACATTTTCGAGCTACCATTAGGTGCTCCCCAGGTGGAATCCGAGTCATCCTGTACGACAACCCAGACATACCCAAATCCTGCCCCTCACGACACATGTGCTCCATAACTGATGCTGACCTGTCCTTGCTTGATACCCTGCCTCCGTACCTATGGGCCAAAAATGACTCCGATGTGGGACGAATGATGATTGACCCTATTCATATAACTGTAAGACAGGACGCTATGCTCCCGAAACTCCCACAATATCGGATATCGCCCGAGGGCGAGAAGGCACTGGTAGCGATCATTCAGTCTCTGGTGGATGCAGGAGTGGTCGAAGAAGTAGTTAGCAATGTCTGCAACAGCCCAATCCTACCTATTGTTAAGAAGCAAGGCGAAGGAGATGAGAAAGCGTACCGCTTCATCATCGACCTGCGAGAAATTAACAAAGTGGTTGTACCCCAATACCCCGTAGTCTCAGATATCACCACCATCCTGACCCTCATCCCGTCCACTGCCACCACCTTCACTGTTATCGACCTCAAGAATGCGTTTTTCTCTATCCCCATCCATCCGGACAGCCGTTATCTCTTCGGCTTCACCCTGAAATCCCGCTCGTACCGATTTTGTAGAGCTCCCCAGGGGTACACCGAAAGTCCTACTATTTACAGCCAGGCCCTTAAAAGACAGCTGGACGCTGTCCAGCTACCGGATGGAGTGGTGTTGATCCAGTATGTCGATGATATCCTTTTGGCAGCCGACACCACCCCACTTGCAATCACAGCCACTGTTCAACTCCTACACTTTCTTGCGGAAAATGGCCATAAAGTTTCCAAAAAGAAATTGCAGTTCTGCCAGCCACAAGTGACATACCTAGGCCATCTCCTGTCCAAAGAAGGGAGGAAACTCACACCCGACCGGATCCAAACCATCCTGGACACCCCCATCCCAAAGACACAAAAACAAGTCCGCTCCCTGGTTGGCCTAACCTCTTTCTGTAGACAATGGTTACCCAATTTCAGTCTCATTGTAAAACCCCTACTTGCCCTGTTGGCCAAAGATGCCCCCTTCCCGCTCCCTTGGACCCCTGAGTGTCAAGCATCCTTTAAGGAATTACGAGACGCCCTCTGTTCAGCACCCGTCCTGGGAACCCCGGATTACTCCAAACCCTTCTCCCTCTTCACCCACGAAAGGGAGGGGTGTGCATTGTCTGTCCTGACTCAGTCTATAGGTCCAAAGCAGCGCCCTTGTGCCTACTTCTCCGCCACTCTTGATCCTGTAGCCAGAGCTTTGCCCGCCTGCCTTCGAGCAGTAGCTGCCGCTGCTGTCTCTATCCCTCAGAGCGAGGGAATCGTACTTTCCAACTCCCTCACTGTGTTAGTACCCCATGCAGTCGACACCCTTCTGAACCAAACCAAGACTCAACATCTGACTAGCGCACGACTGACAGGGTACGAATTGACGCTACTTGCACCCCACATCACACTAAAGAGATGCACGACTTTGAATCCTGCCACATTGTTGCCCCTACCTGAAAATGACCCCGACGCTCCTCCCATACACGACTGTGTGACCCTTACTGACGAACAGACTAGGAGTAGAGTTGACCTCCGAGACACTGCTTTCACTGACCCCGATGGAGAGCTATGGGTAGACGGCTCATGCATCAAACTCCCAGATGGCACCACTTCAGCTGCCTATGCAGTTACGACAACCCGAACAGTAGTTGAGACAGCCTGCATCACACAACGATCTGCCCAGGCAGCAGAGCTGATAGCCCTCACACGAGCATGCATCATAGCCACGGGGACCACCGCAAACGTATATACAGACAGCCAGTATGCCTTCGGGGTGGTTCACCATTTTGGGCTCCTGTGGAGGGAGAGGGGATTCCTGACGTCCCACGGCACCCCCATCCTTCACGGAGATCTGGTCTCTGCCCTAATTGAAGCGGTTCTCCTCCCCAAACGACTAGCAGTGATCAAATGCCAGGCACACAAGAAGGTGACAGACTTAGTCGGACAAGGGAATGCACTGGCCGACATCACTGCACGAACCACAGCTGAGAATAGGACGGTGACCCGCATGTATGTGACCAGGTCACAAGCAGAAAAATGGACTGACGCAAGGGAAATGATCAGAGACATCCAGTCGGCCAGCACCCCTCACGAACTGACTAAGTGGGCAGGGGAGGGTTTGAAGGACGATGAGGGCTGCTGGCGAACAAAAGATGCAAACAAATGGTTGCTGCCTGACTCATACCTGATCCCCATACTGACAATGGCTCATTCCCCCGCACACATAGGATCTGCACCCATGATCGAACTCATTTCCAAAGTCTGGCACAACGACAAAATCCCCGACTCAGCCAGACGCCTAGTCCAGCAGTGCCTTATCTGTCTACAGCACAACCCCGGGAAAGGAACTGTGGTACCCCGGGGAGGGTTTGGGACCCCCAATCACCCCTTTGAGGTCCTTCAGATGGACTACATCCAGCTAGAGAGGTGCCAAGGCTTGAAGTATGTACTAGTTATCGTATGTGCCTTCAGCAAATGGGTAGAGGCCTATCCAACCCGTGACAACACTGCCATGACTACTGCCAAAGTACTACTGAAAGAATTCTTTCCTCGCTATGGCCTTTGTCGAATTTTATGGAGCGACAATGGCCCCCACTTCATAGCCGAGGTTATCCAACTGATCCTAAAGGGATTGGGGGTGAAACAGAGATTTCACGCAGTCTTCCACCCCCAATCCGCCGGCCTGGTGGAACGCCATAATGCCACACTGAAGTTGAAATTGTCGAAAATTGTGGCCACCACTGGACTTAAATGGCCAGATGCCCTCCCACTGGCATTGTTATCGATGCGCTCCACTCCCACCAAACACCATTTGACCCCCTACGAGGTTGTATTCGGGCGACCGATGAACCTCTGGACTGCTCCCAAACCAACCTCCATTCATGACGTCCCGGACGTCCTACTATCTGATTATTTGTGCAAGTTAACTAAAACATTGTCTGTCATTCATCAACAGGTGCAGCAGGCCATCCCCGATGCTCCCAGGGGCCCCGGCCACGACATCCAACCGGGAGATTTCGTTCTAATACGAAACTTCCAACGGACCAAGAGTCTGGAACCCCGGTGGACGGGCCCCTGGCAAGTGCTTATCACCACCCGGACAGCGCTTCGAGTGGAGGGGAAGCGGCACTGGCTGCACGCACACCACTGCAGGAAGATCTCCTCGACCCTGGCCACGACAGACAACGTCAACACCCAAGAAGAGCTCCTGAACAAAGATCGACCAACATTGAACTGTTATCCCGACACTGAAGCACTTGAACTTGCAAAATTCTCTGACCCCACTGTGCCAACCAGAGAAGGGTATTTCCTGCGTCGAAAGGAGGGAGCTTCGGCTAAGTAGGCCACGGACTAAGTTGAATCTCAGAACGGTGACCTAAACGCAACCAAGGGTTACCGGGAGAGAAGCTAAATGAAGTCTGTGGTTCTGCCCGCTACCGAGCCCCTTGAAGATGATGGAAGCGCCAGATAAGAAGATGATGGAAGCGCCAGATAAGAAGATGATGGAAGCAATGGGAAATACCCACTATAGAAATCCAAAGACTGACAATTTGCACAAATCGAAGACAATTGCCATCTTTATTGTCTTCTTCTTCTGCCTCCTCCTCATGACCTCCTTCTGGCTTCTGGAGGAAAGCACACCGGCTCATGAGGCATTGCTGCCCACTGCGCGACCGACCCCTATGAAAGAGCATCACCTAATATCCCTGTCGCCTCAGCTCCGAGAAAGGCGCAGGGAATTTTGGAACAATTCCTTCGTGCAACTGTTGCACCAACACAACCTTGCTGCAAATGCTACGAACTGCTGGATCTGTGGGTTGCTCCTGCATGCCACTGGACACTCCATCCCCTTCATCCCTTCTCCTTTCTCAGTTCACGGCTCCTGCCTCGCCTGGTTGATCCTCATGCAAGAGAGCCACAACGACAACGCCACTTCCAGCCAGACGGTGTCGCACTTCTACTCTGGGTTCTGGCTGAATAAAACCGGAAAGACCTCTGCTCCTCTGTGTCCTGCGCTCACCGGCGCCACCTTCCTTAAAGACATTCCAGCCAAAGAACGTGTTGAAGTACAAGTGCTCCACAATCCAGCTAGATCCACCTTCTCTCATCTGCAAAAACAAACTACCGCCACTCTGACTGTGGCTCTGTCTGTTATCAATGTCACAAGTCTTGTGTGTCTCGAAGGCCAGGGAACACAGCTGGTGGGTCACAGTTCCTGCCGAATCATCAGAACATTGGACTCAGTTGACCCCCCTTCCTTTGTTGCTTCTCCAAATATGTACTTTGTGTGTGGCACCAAAGCTTACACCTGGCTCCCGAAAGGTTGGAAGGGTATCTGTAACATTGCCTTCGTTCTCCCCCCCACGTATGTAGCCCCTGCTAACCATCACCGGCAGAGGCGCGCAAATGACATCGAACAAGCCGACTCCACTGGAGCACAGTTCCTGGATGCCGCAAAGGGACTTGTTCCTCTGTGGGGCCCAATGGCGAACAGCCGCGCTATCCGACACCTGACCCAGGCAGTAGAAACAACGATCAACATCACGGCTGGTATCCTCGCTAACAACACGGCTGAGCTTCAGGCGGTCCGCCTTGTGGCCCTTCAAAACCGCCTTGTTCTAGACGTTGTTCTAGCCGATCGAGGAGGAGCATGCCGTATCATCGGATCTAGCTGCTGCACCTACGTGCCAGACAACTCGCCTTCAGTCTACAAAGCAATTGAGCACCTCCACAGACTTTCCTCGGAGGTTCACCAAGAACAAGAAGGATGGTCGCTTGGGAGCTGGTTTTGGGACACTTTGAAGGACTGGGGTTGGAAGTTGTTTTCCTTCGTACTGATACCTGTTGTGATATTATGTGGGTGTTGTTTAGGTATCCAATGTCTGCCATCTTTGTGCAGTTTCGTTTCTAACTGTATGTGCCCAAAGACTTTGGACTTCCGAAATGAGCACATGAGTCCCCTCTATGAAGTAGAAATACGTGGCCTTATGGGGATAAATCCGAACTGACAAGTTGGCGAGACATGTTAAAAGGGAGGACTGTGGAATTTTAGTTTACGAGCTGAACATCATCTGCGCCAGCTTGTCACCCACGCACAATGTACACGACAGCCATTTTAGGTATCATGGTGTCCCTGTCCACGATCGATTGCCAGCGCGCTCCTCTGACCCTGCAGGCATCCTCCGCGCACCCTGGCTCCCCCCTCCCTCCCTCACATGAGCATAACCCTTCTCCTCCTGCATGACCCTGTCCTTGGAAAATCACGCCCGCGCCTGACCAACACCTCCTCTCCTTCCATGAATACCCCTCTGTTGATAAGCCATCCCTCCGATGTTCAATTGTCCACGCGGCATGAATACCACTCCTTTGATGACCCCTTCCCCCGAGTCCGACTGTCCACACAGATCCGAGGCCATCGCCTAAGCCGGGAGATATCATTTACTGCCCCCATTGTATGAAGGCACTCCTCTTCAAAGGACCCACTATTGATCATGGCCTCCCCACCCCGGGGGATATGATCAGGCGCACACATCCTAAGAATCGGCAGAACACTCAGCTGCGTGATGACCCCCTCCTCTTATCAGCAGGTTGAGGACCTCTATTGTAGAGGCATGTGGGGTGGGATTGACACGAGGATTACGGGGATGTCTTTTTCCTTACTTCACAATATCTTGATTGTAATAAAGAAAGGTCACATGCCATAAACCAGTGTATAAGAGGCCAGGCCTCAGAGAGGCTGTTAGAGCACCTCGAGACGATACCTTGTTGTCTGTTCTGATGTGTTCTGCTCCGTCGGAATAAAACTTCTGTTTCCTGCCTTCTGGTCTCCGGCGCCTGCCTCATTGCTTGGTAATTTGAATGGTACAAAGGCGGTTAGCGCCGGGCAAATCTTGAAAAAGGTCATAGCCCTACCCTTTTTCCACACATGTACCTGTCCATGCGCCTCTCCTTACGCCTCTGCTTGCGGCTCTACTTGCGCCTCTCCTATTGCCCCTCTTTTTGTGCCTCTACTTGCGCCTCTCCTTGCACCTCTCCTTGCCCAGGTACTCGCGCTTGTACTAGTTTCACCTGTGGTTGTCGTTGCGGCTGTGGTTGTTGAACACTCGTCAGCAGAGTTACACCCGGCATTGATTGGATGGTACTTTCTTGTGATGAGCCAATATCACTGGTCGATGGTGATTGAGAAAGTAAAGTAGCTGCCTCAGCAGCACTCATGGTCTTGAACCCAACTTGGCGTGGTGGCACTGAGCCCAATGAAGCAGAGCTGCTGCTTCCAGCTTGGTCCCCGGCGGACACCGCTGCTGCTGCAGGCGTAGTTTATTTTTTCCCCAAAAAGGTGTTGGTGGGCTCACCAGTCTCCTTGGTAGGTGGTGCCACTTGCTTCTTCTTCTCCTTATTACTGGCATTGGCACTGGCAACTTTTTTCGCTGAGGCGCTACGGACACCTTTCTTTGGGCCCATCTTCTTCAGATGTCAGAACAGCAGGCCGCAGTTGCACGAGTTGCAGAGTTGTCTTGTCTGTGGCTACACGTGACGGCACATGACGTTGTGCTGGACACACCACTGCAGGACTTCTTCCGGGCACTGGTGGTTCTCTTGTGCATCTAAAAGCAATGGAAGCCAGAGGAACATCAGTTAAACACCCCAAAAAGTCGAAAAACACACAAAAATCACCACAATCCAATCCCATCCATGCCCTCAATGATGTTTAAATTCAAGACACCGCACAGAAAGACTAGGTCCATGCACCACTGAGTACCCCTGGGCATAAAATGGGCCCTTGACCCCCAGCCAAATGGCCAGTCCCTGCCTGGACCAGCCCTCAAAATGGCACCCACCCACATGGCCAGGCCTCAACAGCACCCAAAAAGTCAAAAAACACACAGAAAATCACCACAATCCAATGCCATCCATGCCCTCAATGATCTTTACATTCAAGACACCCCACAGAACGACTTGGTCCATGCACCACTGAGTACCCCTGGGCATAATGGATGAAAGCAAGGCAAAATGGGTGCAGGCCTGAGCACACTGCCTGGCTTCAAAATGGTATGAGAGAAAGGGTTAACCCAAAGGAATCACTGGGACCTGGGTATTTAGCGTTGAAAGGAAGGGGTCCCAGTAGGAAGGACGTATGAATAGAGGAAATTTAGGACAAAGTAAAAAGAGATAAATGCATCTATAATGTTTTATTCACATTATAGGAAAAAAGTTGACAAAAATCAAATATACAATACAAATTTGTATTAGTGCCCCTGGGGGAAAAAGGGGGACGTGCAGTCGTGAGGGTAGTGTGAGGGGGGAATTGGTGACAATAAAAGCACGTATTATTCAAACATTGTCATAGATTCAGTGTCAATTGGACAGCATACAGATATTGAATCAGCTTGAAAGTTTCAGAAAACACATGCCCCTAAGTCCGTATTGTACACAATTGGGGTAGGAGGAGGCTGTGTAAGAGCTGGGAAAGTCGACGTTTCGACCCAAGGGACGCAGGACGCATTAAAATCCTTGCAGGAGGGTCTTCATCAGGACGGGAGGAGAGTGGCGGGGCAGGCAACCTGTTTGAATCAGTGTTGCTGAGTTAAATTAATTTGTTAGGGTCGATATAAGCATTTCATCTTGGAGGAGTAAAACACATATCGAGGAGACAGCCGAGGCAGAGGTTGCGCTCCGATTAAACTGCGCGAGACCGGTTACGGATTCTGATTAATCCATCCTTTCCACGGGGACACGAGATTGACTTCCCTATAATCGAGTTTTGGAGTGGTCCCCAACCCAGCACCCGGATCGTTTCATTCCTCATTACCCTTGTGGGATATGTGTTTTACTCCTCCAAGATGAAATGCTTATATCGACCCTAACAAATTAATTTAACTCAGCAACACTGATTCAAACAGGTTGCCTGCCCCGCCACTCTCCTCCCGTCCTGATGAAGACCCTCCTGCAAGGATTTTAATGCGTCCTGCGTCCCTTGGGTCGAAACGTCGACTTTCCCAGCTCTTACACAGCCTCCTCCTACCCCAATTGTGTACAATACGGACTTAGGGGCATGTGTTTTCTGAAACTTTCAAGCTGATTCAATATCTGTATGCTGTCCAATTGACACTGAATCTATGACAATGTTTGAATAATACGTGCTTTTATTGTCACCAATTCCCCCCTCACACTACCCTCACGACTGCACGTCCCCCTTTTTCCCCCAGGGGCACTAATACAAATTTGTATTGTATATTTGATTTTTGTCAACTTTTTTCCTATAATGTGAATAAAACATTATAGATGCATTTATGGCTTCAAAATGGGCCCTTGACCCCCAGCCACATGGCCCGGCCCTGCCTGGACCAGCCCTCAAAATGGCCCCCACTGACATGGCCAGGCCTCGACAGCACCCAAAAAGTCAAAAAACACACAAAAACCACCACAATCCAATGCCATCCATGCCCTCAATGATGTTTAAATTCAAGACACCCCAAAGAAAGACTTGGTCCATGCACCGCTGAGTACCCCTGGGCATAATGGTTGAAAGCAAGGCAAACTGGGTGCAGGCCTGAGCACACTGCCTGGCTTCAAAATGACCCCTTGACCCCACCACATGGCCAGGCCCTGCCTGTACCAGGCCTCAAAATGGCCCCCACCCACATGGCCAGGCCCCAACAACACCCCAAAAGTCGAAAAACACATACAAATCACCACAATCCAATGCCATCCAGGCCCTCAATGATGTTTACATTCAAGACACCCCACAGAAAGACTTGGTCCATGCACCACTCACTACCCCTAGGCCTACTGGCTAGTGAGGCTTTACAGGCACCCCCAAAAATCATTATATAACAGTGAGCTAAAATTCCATGACATAAATGAGAATTAAGTAAACAAAAAATAATCACAGAAACAGTTGTATCATGTACCCATGACTAACCCTGGGCCTACTGGATACGGTGGCTACCCACAATATATATTTTTTAAAGTTGTGAAAAAAGTTTTAAAACTGTAGTTGCAGTAACTGCAATACCCCAAACAAACAACACCAACTTACTTGTAAAATCTCAAGCCCAAAAGTGATCCAAACTCCAAAGTCCAAAAGTCCTCAAATACAAATATCCAGCAGCAGCCACAAAAAGTAATCCTTCCAGCTCCAGATCCAAATCAAAAGTGACCAGGACATGGACAACGCACTGGGAGGAGCCTGCTGGACAGGAACAGGAAGTTGGAGACTCTGGGGCACTTCCTTCCTCCCCACCCAAAAATAATGGACTCCTTGCATCAAAAAGTGCAGCCAAATGTCAATCTGAGGAGTTATTCTGATCAAAATCATCATTTTCAGAAGGTTTATGCTTCCTGCTGTGGATTTCTTGTGCAGAATTGAAATTTTTGCAATTTTGGGAAAGCAAGCTGTTCAAATCTCTTGCCGGAAGTCAGCTGCACGCCGCATCTACGTGTTCAAAAGGGGGTGATGATGGACGGAGCATCTGAATCAATCAAACACTCACACCCAGTCAAAAGATCTGGGTTTAATCCATCACCGTTCTTTAGCCCACTCTGCCACCCCAGTTCAGACATGGCTATGTGCAAATCAGTCTGACCCTGTGCCTCATGGGAAAAGTCCAGCCCGAACTGCCAAGCCATGTCTTCCATGGACCGGAAACAAGCTTCTGAGGACCGGTTTCTGGCATTCCAGCCGTCTTCAGCCCGGCTTGCTTGAATCTAGTGGCAAAGTGAGCAAGCGACTCACGTCTGAGCATACCCTGTCACACTTATGGCAGCCAAAAGCAGTACAAAAGGGGGTGGTGATGGACGAAGCATCTGAATCAATCAAACACTCACACCCAGTAAAAAGATCTGGGTTTAATCCATCACGTTCTTTAACCCACTCTGCCACCCCAGTTCGGACATGGCTATATGCAAATCAGTCTGACCCTGTGCCTCATGGGAACAGTCCAGCCTGAACTGCCAAGCCATGTCTTCCCTGGACCGGAAACAAGCTTCCGAGGACCGGTTTCTGGCATTCCAGCCGTCTTCTGCCCGGCTTGCTTGAATCCAGTGGCAAAGTGAGCAAGGGACTCAATTCTGAGCATACCCTGTCACACTTATGGCGGCCAAAAGCGGTACAAAAGGGGGTGGTGATGGACGGAGCATCTGAATCAATCAAACACTCACACCCAGTCAAAAGATCTGGGTTTAATCCATCACCGTGCTTTAGCCCACTCTGCCACCCCAGTTCAGACATGGCTATGTGCAAATCAGTCTGACCCTGTGCCTCATAGGAACAGTCCAGCCCGAACTGCCAAGCCATGTCTTCCCTGGACCGGAAACAAGCTTCTGAGGACCGGTTTCTGGCATTCCAGCCATCTTCAGCCCGGCTTGCTTGAAACCAGTGGCAAAGTGAGCAAGGGACTCAATTCTGAGCATACCCTGCCACACTTATGGCGGCCAAAAGCGGTACAAAAGGGGGTGGTGATGGACGGAGCATCTGAATCAATCAAACACTCACACCCAGTCAAAAGATCTGGGTTTAATCCATCACCATTCTTTAGCCCACTCTGCCAGCCCAGTTCAGACATGGCTATATGCAAATCAGTCTGACCCTGTGCCTCATGGGAACAGTTCCGCCCGAACTGCCAAGCCATGTCTTCTCTGGACCGGAAACAAGCTTCCGAGGACCAGTTTCTGGCATTCCAGCCGTCTTCAGCCCGGCTTGCTTGAATCCAGTGGCAAAGTGAGCAAGGGACTCACGTCTGAGCATACCCTGCCACACTTATGGCGGCCAAAAGTGGTCCAAAAGGGGGTGGTGATGGACGGAGCATCTGAATCAATCAAACACTCACACCCAGTCAAAAGATCTGGGTTTAATCCATCACCGTTCTTTAGCCCACTCTGCCACCCCAGTTCAGACATGGCTATATGCAAATCAGTCTGACCCTGTGGTTCATGGGAACAGTCCAGCCCGAACTGCAAAGCCATGTCTTCCCTGGACCAGAAACAAGCTTCCGAGGACCGGTTTCTGGCATTGCAGCCGTCTTCAGCCCGGCTTGCTTGAATCCAGTGGCAAAGTAAGCAAGGGACTCACGTCTGAGCATACCCTGCCACACTTATGGCGGCCAAAAGCGGTACAAAAGGGGGTGGTGATGGACGGAGCATCTGAATCAATTAAACACTCACACCCAGTCAAAAGATCTGGGTTTAATCCATCACTGGTCTTTAGCCCACTCTGCCACCCCAGTTCAGACATGGCTATATGCAAATCAGTCTGACCCTGTGCCTCATGGAAACAGTCCAGCCCGAACTGCCAAGCCATGTCTTCCCTGGACCGGAAACAAGCTTCCGAGGACCGGTTTCTGGCATTCCAGCCGTCTTCAGCCCGGCTTGCTTGAATCCAGTGGCAAAGTGTGCAAGGGACTCACGTCTGAGCATACCCTGCCACATTTATGGCAGCCAAAAGCGGTACAAAAGGGGGTGGTGATTGACGGAGCATCTGAATCAATCAAACACTCACACCCAGTCAAAAGATCTGGGTTTGATCCATCACCAATCTTTAACCCACTCTGCCACGCCAGTTCAGACATGGCTATATGCAAATCAGTCTGACCCTGTGCCTCATGAGAACAGTCCAGCTCGAACTGCCAAGCCATGTCTTCCCTGGACCGGAAAAGGGAATCCCAGGACTGGTTTCTGGCATTCCAGCCATCTTCAGCCCGGCTTACTTGAATCCCGTGGAAAAGTGAGCCGGGGACTCACGTCTGAGCATACCCTGCCACATTTATGGCAGCCAAAAGCAGTCAAAAGATCTGGGTTTAATCCATCACCGTTCTTTAGCAAACTCTGCCACCCCAGTTCAGACATGGCTATATGCAAATCAGTCTGACCCTGTGCCTCATGGGAATAGTCCAGCCTGAACTGCCAAGCCATGTCTTCCCTGGACCGGAAACAAGCTTCCGAGGACCGGTTTCTGGCATTCCAGACGTCTTCTGCCCGGCTTGCTTGAATCCAGTGGCAAAGTGAGCAAGGGACTCAATTCTGAGCATACCCTGCCACACTTATGGCGGCCAAAAGCGGTACAAAAGGGGGTGGTGATGGACGGAGCATCTGAATCAATCAAACACTCACACCGAGTCAAAAGATCTGGGTTTAATCCATCACCGTACTTTAGCCCACTCTGCCACCCCAGTTCAGACATGGCTATGTGCAAATCAGTCTGACTCTGTGCCTCATAGGAACAGTCCAGCCCGAACTGCCTAGCCATGTCTTCCCTGGACAGGAAGCAAGCTTCTGAGGACCGGTTTCTGGCATTCCAGCCATCTTCAGCCCGGCTTGCTTGAAACCAGTGGCAAAGTGAGCAAGGGACTCACGTCTGAGCATACCCTGTCACACTTATGGTGGCCAAAATCGGTACAAAAGGGGGTGGTGATGGACGAAGCATCTGAATCAATCAAACACTCACACCCAGTTAAAAGATCTGGGTTTAATCCATCACGTTCTTTAACCCACTCTGCCACCCCAGTTCGGACATGGCTATATGCAAATCAGTCTGACCCTGTGCCTCATGGGAACAGTCCAGCCTGAACTGCCAAGCCATGTCTTCCCTGGACCGGAAACAAGCTTCCGAGGACCGGTTTCTGGCATTCCAGCCGTCTTCTGCCCGGCTTGCTTGAATCCAGTGGCAAAGTGAGCAAGGGACTCAATTCTGAGCATACCCTGTCACACTTATGGCGGCCAAAAGCGGTACAAAAGGGGGTGGTGATGGACGGAGCATCTGAATCAATCAAACACTCACACCCAGTCAAAAGATCTGGGTTTAATCCATCACCGTGCTTTAGCCCACTCTGCCACCCCAGTTCAGACATGGCTATGTGCAAATCAGTCTGACCCTGTGCCTCATAGGAACAGTCCAGCCCGAACTGCCAAGCCATGTCTTCCCTGGACCGGAAACAAGCTTCTGAGGACCGGTTTCTGGCATTCCAGCCATCTTCAGCCAGGCTTGCTTGAAACCAGTGGCAAAGTGAGCAAGGGACTCAATTCTGAGCATACCCTGCCACACTTATGGCGGCCAAAAGCGGTACAAAAGGGGGTGGTGATGGACGGAGCATCTGAATCAATCAAACACTCACACCCAGTCAAAAGATCTGGGTTTAATCCATCACCATTCTTTAGCCCACTCTGCCAGCCCAGTTCAGACATGGCTATATGCAAATCAGTCTGACCCTGTGCCTCATGGGAACAGTTCCGCCCGAACTGCCAAGCCATGTCTTCTCTGGACCGGAAACAAGCTTCCGAGGACCAGTTTCTGGCATTCCAGCCGTCTTCAGCCCGGCTTGCTTGAATCCAGTGGCAAAGTGAGCAAGGGACTCACGTCTGAGCATACCCTGCCACACTTATGGCGGCCAAAAGTGGTCCAAAAGGGGGTGGTGATGGACGGAGCATCTGAATCAATCAAACACTCAGACCCAGTCAAAAGATCTGGGTTTAATCCATCACCGTTCTTTAGCCCACTCTGCCACCCCAGTTCAGACATGGCTATATGCAAATCAGTCTGACCCTGTGGTTCATGGGAACAGTCCAGCCCGAACTGCAAAGCCATGTCTTCCCTGGACCAGAAACAAGCTTCCGAGGACCGGTTTCTGGCATTGCAGCCGTCTTCAGCCCGGCTTGCTTGAATCCAGTGGCAAAGTAAGCAAGGGACTCACGTCTGAGCATACCCTGCCACACTTATGGCGGCCAAAAGCGGTACAAAAGGGGGTGGTGATGGACGGAGCATCTGAATCAATTAAACACTCACACCCAGTCAAAAGATCTGGGTTTAATCCATCACTGGTCTTTAGCCCACTCTGCCACCCCAGTTCAGACATGGCTATATGCAAATCAGTCTGACCCTGTGCCTCATGGAAACAGTCCAGCCCGAACTGCCAAGCCATGTCTTCCCTGGACCGGAAACAAGCTTCCGAGGACCGGTTTCTGGCATTCCAGCCGTCTTCAGCCCGGCTTGCTTGAATCCAGTGGCAAAGTGTGCAAGGGACTCACGTCTGAGCATACCCTGCCACATTTATGGCAGCCAAAAGCGGTACAAAAGGGGGTGGTGATTGACGGAGCATCTGAATCAATCAAACACTCACACCCAGTCAAAAGATCTGGGTTTGATCCATCACCAATCTTTAACCCACTCTGCCACGCCAGTTCAGACATGGCTATATGCAAATCAGTCTGACCCTGTGCCTCATGAGAACAGTCCAGCTCGAACTGCCAAGCCATGTCTTCCCTGGACCGGAAAAGGGAATCCCAGGACTGGTTTCTGGCATTCCAGCCATCTTCAGCCCGGCTTACTTGAATCCCGTGGAAAAGTGAGCCGGGGACTCACGTCTGAGCATACCCTGCCACATTTATGGCAGCCAAAAGCAGTCAAAAGATCTGGGTTTAATCCATCACCGTTCTTTAGCAAACTCTGCCACCCCAGTTCAGACATGGCTATATGCAAATCAGTCTGACCCTGTGCCTCATGGGAATAGTCCAGCCTGAACTGCCAAGCCATGTCTTCCCTGGACCGGAAACAAGCTTCCGAGGACCGGTTTCTGGCATTCCAGACGTCTTCTGCCCGGCTTGCTTGAATCCAGTGGCAAAGTGAGCAAGGGACTCAATTCTGAGCATACCCTGCCACACTTATGGCGGCCAAAAGCGGTACAAAAGGGGGTGGTGATGGACGGAGCATCTGAATCAATCAAACACTCACACCGAGTCAAAAGATCTGGGTTTAATCCATCACCGTTCTTTAGCCCACTCTGCCACCCCAGTTCAGACATGGCTATGTGCAAATCAGTCTGACTCTGTGCCTCATAGGAACAGTCCAGCCCGAACTGCCTAGCCATGTCTTCCCTGGACCGGAAGCAAGCTTCTGAGGACCGCTTTCTGGCATTCCAGCCATCTTCAGCCCGGCTTGCTTGAAACCAGTGGCAAAGTGAGCAAGGGACTCACGTCTGAGCATACCCTGTCACACTTATGGTGGCCAAAATCGGTACAAAAGGGGGTGGTGATGGACGAAGCATCTGAATCAATCAAACACTCACACCCAGTTAAAAGATCTGGGTTTAATCCATCACGTTCTTTAACCCACTCTGCCACCCCAGTTCGGACATGGCTATATGCAAATCAGTCTGACCCTGTGCCTCATGGGAACAGTCCAGCCTGAACTGCCAAGCCATGTCTTCCCTGGACCAGAAACAAGCTTCCGAGGACCGGTTTCTGGCATTCCAGCCGTCTTCTGCCCGGCTTGCTTGAATCCAGTGGCAAAGTGAGCAAGGGACTCAATTCTGAGCATACCCTGCCACACTTATGGCGGCCAAAAGCGGTACAAAAGGGGGTGGTGATGGACGGAGCATCTGAATCAATCAAACACTCACACCCAGTCAAAAGATCTGGGTTTAATCCATCACCGTTCTTTAGCCCACTCTGCCAGCCCAGTTCAGACATGGCTATATGCAAATCAGTCTGACCCTGTGCCTCATGGGAACAGTTCCGCCCGAACTGCCAAGCCATGTCTTCTCTGGACCAGAAACAAGCTTCCGAGGACCGGTTTCTGGCATTGCAGCCGTCTTCAGCCCGGCTTGCTTGAATCCAGTGGCAAAGTAAGCAAGGGACTCATGTCTGAGCATACCCTGCCACACTTATGGCGGCCAAAAGCGGTACAAAAGGGGGTGGTGATGGACAGAGCATCTGAATCAATTAAACATTCACACCCAGTCAAAAGATCTGGGTTTAATCCATCACTGGTCTTTAGCCCACTCTGCCACCCCAGTTAAGACATGGCTATATGTAAATCAGTCTGACCCTGTGCCTCATGGAAACAGTCCAGCCCGAACTGCCAAGCCATGTCTTCCCTGGACCGGAAACAAGCTTCCGAGGACCGGTTTCTGGCATTCCAGCCGTCTTCAGCCCGGCTTGCTTGAATCCAGTGGCAAAGTGTGCAAGGGACTCACGTCTGAGCATACCCTGCCACATTTATGGCAGCCAAAAGCGGTACAAAAGGGGGTGGTGATTGACGGAGCATCTGAATCAATCAAACACTCACACCCAGTCAAAAGATCTGGGTTTGATCCATCACCAATCTTTAACCCACTCTGCCACGCCAGTTCAGACATGGCTATATGCAAATCAGTCTGACCCTGTGCCTCATGAGAACAGTCCAGCTCGAACTGCCAAGCCATGTCTTCCCTGGACCGGAAAAGGGAATCCAAGGACTGGTTTCTGGCATTCCAGCCGTCTTCAGCCCGGCTTGCTTGAATCCAGTGGCAAAGTGAGCAGGGGACTCCCGTCTGAGCATACCCTGCCACATTTATGGCAGCCAAAAGCAGTCAAAAGATCTGGGTTTAATCCATCACCGTTCTTTAGCAAACTCTGCCACCCCAGTTCAGACATGGCTATATGCAAATCAGTCTGACCCTGTGCCTCATGGGAACAGTCCAGCCAGAACTGCCAAGCCATGTCTTCCCTGGACCGGAAACAAGCTTCCGAGGACCGGTTTCTGGCATTCCAGCCATCTTCAGCCTGGCTTGCTTGAATCCAGTGGCAAAGTGAGCAAGGGACACGTCTGAGCATACCCTGCCACACTTATGGCGGCCAAAAGCAGTACAAAAGGGGTTGGTGATGGACGGAGCATCTGAATCAATCAAACACTCACACCCAGTCAAAAGATCTGGGTTTAATCCATCACCGTTCTTTAGCCCACTCTGCCACCCCAGTTCAGACATGGCTATGTGCAAATCAGTCTGACCCTGTGCCTCATGGGAAAAGTCCAGCCCGAACTGCCAAGCCATGTCTTCCATGGACCGGAAACAAGCTTCTGAGGACCGGTTTCTGGCATTCCAGCCGTCTTCAGCCCGGCTTGCTTGAATCTAGTGGCAAAGTGAGCAAGCGACTCACGTCTGAGCATACCCTGTCACACTTATGGCAGCCAAAAGCAGTACAAAAGGGGGTGGTGATGGACGAAGCATCTGAATCAATCAAACACTCACACCCAGTTAAAAGATCTGGGTTTAATCCATCACGTTCTTTAACCCACTCTGCCACCCCAGTTCGGACATGGCTATATGCAAATCAGTCTGACCCTGTGCCTCATGGGAACAGTCCAGCCTGAACTGCCAAGCCATGTCTTCCCTGGACCGGAAACAAGCTTCCGAGGACCGGTTTCTGGCATTCCAGCCGTCTTCTGCCCGGCTTGCTTGAATCCAGTGGCAAAGTGAGCAAGGGACTCAATTCTAAGCATACCCTGTCACACTTATGGCGGCCAAAAGCGGTACAAAAGGGGGTGGTGATGGACGGAGCATCTGAATCAATCAAACACTCACACCCAGTCAAAAGATCTGGGTTTAATCCATCACCGTGCTTTAGCCCACTCTGCCACCCCAGTTCAGACATGGCTATGTGCAAATCAGTCTGACCCTGTGCCTCATAGGAACAGTCCAGCCCGAACTGCCAAGCCATGTCTTCCCTGGACCGGAAACAAGCTTCTGAGGACCGGTTTCTGGCATTCCAGCCATCTTCAGCCCGGCTTGCTTGAAACCAGTGGCAAAGTGAGCAAGGGACTCAATTCTGAGCATACCCTGCCACACTTATGGCGGCCAAAAGCGGTACAAAAGGGGGTGGTGATGGACGGAGCATCTGAATCAATCAAACACTCACACCCAGTCAAAAGATCTGGGTTTAATCCATCACCATTCTTTAGCCCACTCTGCCAGCCCAGTTCAGACATGGCTATATGCAAATCAGTCTGACCCTGTGCCTCATGGGAACAGTTCCGCCCGAACTGCCAAGCCATGTCTTCTCTGGACCGGAAACAAGCTTCCGAGGACCAGTTTCTGGCATTCCAGCCGTCTTCAGCCCGGCTTGCTTGAATCCAGTGGCAAAGTGAGCAAGGGACTCACGTCTGAGCATACCCTGCCACACTTATGGCGGCCAAAAGTGGTCCAAAAGGGGGTGGTGATGGACGGAGCATCTGAATCAATCAAACACTCACACCCAGTCAAAAGATCTGGGTTTAATCCATCACCGTTCTTTAGCCCACTCTGCCACCCCAGTTCAGACATGGCTATATGCAAATCAGTCTGACCCTGTGGTTCATGGGAACAGTCCAGCCCGAACTGCAAAGCCATGTCTTCCCTGGACCAGAAACAAGCTTCCGAGGACCGGTTTCTGGCATTCCAGCCGTCTTCTGCCCGGCTTGCTTGAATCCAGTGGCAAAGTGAGCAAGGGACTCAATTCTGAGCATACCCTGCCACACTTATGGCGGCCAAAAGCGGTACAAAAGGGGGTGGTGATGGACGGAGCATCTGAATCAATCAAACACTCACACCCAGTCAAAAGATCTGGGTTTAATCCATCACCGTTCTTTAGCCCACTCTGCCAGCCCAGTTCAGACATGGCTATATGCAAATCAGTCTGACCCTGTGCCTCATGGGAACAGTTCCGCCCGAACTGACAAGCCATGTCTTCTCTGGACCAGAAACAAGCTTCCGAGGACCGGTTTCTGGCATTGCAGCCGTCTTCAGCCCGGCTTGCTTGAATCCAGTGGCAAAGTAAGCAAGGGACTCATGTCTGAGCATACCCTGCCACACTTATGGCGGCCAAAAGCGGTACAAAAGGGGGTGGTGATGGACGGAGCATCTGAATCAATTAAACACTCACACCCAGTCAAAAGATCTGGGTTTAATCCATCACTGGTCTTTAGCCCACTCTGCCACCCCAGTTAAGACATGGCTATATGTAAATCAGTCTGACCCTGTGCCTCATGGAAACAGTCCAGCCCGAACTGCCAAGCCATGTCTTCCCTGGACCGGAAACAAGCTTCCGAGGACCGGTTTCTGGCATTCCAGCCGTCTTCAGCCCGGCTTGCTTGAATCCAGTGGCAAAGTGTGCAAGGGACTCACGTCTGAGCATACCCTGCCACATTTATGGCAGCCAAAAGCGGTACAAAAGGGGGTGGTGATTGACGGAGCATCTGAATCAATCAAACACTCACACCCAGTCAAAAGATCTGGGTTTGATCCATCACCAATCTTTAACCCACTCTGCCACGCCAGTTCAGACATGGCTATATGCAAATCAGTCTGACCCTGTGCCTCATGAGAACAGTCCAGCTCGAACTGCCAAGCCATGTCTTCCCTGGACCGGAAAAGGGAATCCCAGGACTGGTTTCTGGCATTCCAGCCATCTTCAGCCCGGCTTACTTGAATCCCGTGGAAAAGTGAGCCGGGGACTCACGTCTGAGCATACCCTGCCACATTTATGGCAGCCAAAAGCAGTCAAAAGATCTGGGTTTAATCCATCACCGTTCTTTAGCAAACTCTGCCACCCCAGTTCAGACATGGCTATATGCAAATCAGTCTGACCCTGTGCCTCATGGGAATAGTCCAGCCTGAACTGCCAAGCCATGTCTTCCCTGGACCGGAAACAAGCTTCCGAGGACCGGTTTCTGGCATTCCAGACGTCTTCTGCCCGGCTTGCTTGAATCCAGTGGCAAAGTGAGCAAGGGACTCAATTCTGAGCATACCCTGCCACACTTATGGCGGCCAAAAGCGGTACAAAAGGGGGTGGTGATGGACGGAGCATCTGAATCAATCAAACACTCACACCGAGTCAAAAGATCTGGGTTTAATCCATCACCGTTCTTTAGCCCACTCTGCCACCCCAGTTCAGACATGGCTATGTGCAAATCAGTCTGACTCTGTGCCTCATAGGAACAGTCCAGCCCGAACTGCCTAGCCATGTCTTCCCTGGACCGGAAGCAAGCTTCTGAGGACCGGTTTCTGGCATTCCAGCCATCTTCAGCCCGGCTTGCTTGAAACCAGTGGCAAAGTGAGCAAGGGACTCACGTCTGAGCATACCCTGTCACACTTATGGTGGCCAAAATCGGTACAAAAGGGGGTGGTGATGGACGAAGCATCTGAATCAATCAAACACTCACACCCAGTTAAAAGATCTGGGTTTAATCCATCACGTTCTTTAACCCACTCTGCCACCCCAGTTCGGACATGGCTATATGCAAATCAGTCTGACCCTGTGCCTCATGGGAACAGTCCAGCCTGAACTGCCAAGCCATGTCTTCCCTGGACCAGAAACAAGCTTCCGAGGACCGGTTTCTGGCATTCCAGCCGTCTTCTGCCCGGCTTGCTTGAATCCAGTGGCAAAGTGAGCAAGGGACTCAATTCTGAGCATACCCTGCCACACTTATGGCGGCCAAAAGCGGTACAAAAGGGGGTGGTGATGGACGGAGCATCTGAATCAATCAAACACTCACACCCAGTCAAAAGATCTGGGTTTACTCCATCACCGTTCTTTAGCCCACTCTGCCAGCCCAGTTCAGACATGGCTATATGCAAATCAGTCTGACCCTGTGCCTCATGGGAACAGTTCCGCCCGAACTGACAAGCCATGTCTTCTCTGGACCAGAAACAAGCTTCCGAGGACCGGTTTCTGGCATTGCAGCCGTCTTCAGCCCGGCTTGCTTGAATCCAGTGGCAAAGTAAGCAAGGGACTCATGTCTGAGCATACCCTGCCACACTTATGGCGGCCAAAAGCGGTACAAAAGGGGGTGGTGATGGACGGAGCATCTGAATCAATTAAACACTCACACCCAGTCAAAAGATCTGGGTTTAATCCATCACTGGTCTTTAGCCCACTCTGCCACCCCAGTTAAGACATGGCTATATGTAAATCAGTCTGACCCTGTGCCTCATGGAAACAGTCCAGCCCGAACTGCCAAGCCATGTCTTCCCTGGACCGGAAACAAGCTTCCGAGGACCGGTTTCTGGCATTCCAGCCGTCTTCAGCCCGGCTTGCTTGAATCCAGTGGCAAAGTGTGCAAGGGACTCACGTCTGAGCATACCCTGCCACATTTATGGCAGCCAAAAGCGGTACAAAAGGGGGTGGTGATTGACGGAGCATCTGAATCAATCAAACACTCACACCCAGTCAAAAGATCTGGGTTTGATCCATCACCAATCTTTAACCCACTCTGCCACGCCAGTTCAGACATGGCTATATGCAAATCAGTCTGACCCTGTGCCTCATGAGAACAGTCCAGCTCGAACTGCCAAGCCATGTCTTCCCTGGACCGGAAAAGGGAATCCAAGGACTGGTTTCTGGCATTCCAGCCGTCTTCAGCCCGGCTTGCTTGAATCCAGTGGCAAAGTGAGCAGGGGACTCACGTCTGAGCATACCCTGCCACATTTATGGCAGCCAAAAGCAGTCAAAAGATCTGGGTTTAATCCATCACCGTTCTTTAGCAAACTCTGCCACCCCAGTTCAGACATGGCTATATGCAAATCAGTCTGACCCTGTGCCTCATGGGAACAGTCCAGCCAGAACTGCCAAGCCATGTCTTCCCTGGACCGGAAACAAGCTTCCGAGGACCGGTTTCTGGCATTCCAGCCATCTTCAGCCTGGCTTGCTTGAATCCAGTGGCAAAGTGAGCAAGGGACACGTCTGAGCATACCCTGCCACACTTATGGCGGCCAAAAGCAGTACAAAAGGGGTTGGTGATGGACGGAGCATCTGAATCAATCAAACACTCACACCCAGTCAAAAGATCTGGGTTTAATCCATCACCGTTCTTTTGCCCACTCTGCCACCCCAGTTCAGACATGGTTATATGCAAATCAGTCTGCCCTGTGCCTCATTGGAACAGTCCAGCCCGAACTGCCAAGCCATGTCTTCCCTGGACCGGAAACAATCTTCCGAGGACCGGTTTCTGGCATTCCAGCCGTCTTCAGCCCGGCTTGCTTGAGTTGCTGGATTCATGCAAGCCGGGCTAAAGAAAGCTGGAATGCCAGAAACCGGTCCTCGGAAGCTTGTTTCTGGTCCAGGGAAGGCATGGCTTGGCAGTTCGGGCTGGAATGTTCCCATGAGGCAAAGGGTCAGACTGATTTGCATATAGCCATGTCTGAACTGGGGTGGAAGAGTGGGCTAGAGAACGGTGATGGATCAAACCCAGATCTTTTGACTGGGTGTGAGTGTTTGATTGGTTCAGATGCTCCGTCCATTACCACCCCCTTTTGTACCGCTTTTGGCCGCCATAAGTGTGGCAGGGTATGCTCAGACGTGAGTCCCTTGCTCACTTTGCCACTGGATTCAAGCAAGCCGGGCTGAAGAAGGCTGGAATGCCAGAAACCGGTCCTCGGAAGCTTGTTTCCGGTCCAGGGAAGGCAAGGCTTGGCAGTTCGGGCTGGACTGTTCTCATGAGGCACAGGGTCAGACTGATTTGCATATAGCCATGTCTGAACTGGGGTGGCAGAGTGGGCTAAAGAACGGTGATAGATCAAACCCAGATCTTTTGACTGGGTGTGAGTGTTTGATTGGTTCAGAACCTTTTCTTTTTTAATTTTTTATTCTTTAATGTGCAGGAAGACAAGAATAAAGCGAAAGACAGCAAAAGTTCATAGACAAGTACATAAAAAAAAGAAAAAAAGTACATATTAAAAACCAGTAAATTATAATTGCAAGGGACAAAGTAATTATGAAATTAAACACTGTAAAAAAGAGGTTCCCTTTGTAAAATTAAACCAAGGAGGCTTAAGAATCATACAAAATTATAACAATGTAAAGTTTTTAATCTAGAAAAGTACCCCAAATTCTATTAAACTTAATCAATGAACGTGTTCCCCTGAGATTTGCTAACGCTAGCTCCATAGCGTATATTTCTGTTACTAAACTCCACCACTTCCAAACCGTTGTATTATGAAAGTGTTTTCGATTCAGAACCTCCGTCCATCACCACACACTTTTTTACCGCTTTTGGCCGCCATAAGTGTAGCAGGGTATGCTCAGACGTTAGTCCCTTGCTCACTTTGCCACTGGATTCAAGCAAGCCGGGCTGAATACGGCTGGAATGCCAGAAACCGGTCCTCGGAAGCTTGTTTCCGGTCCAGGGAAGACATGGCTTGGCAGTTCGGGCTGGACTGTTACCATGAATACGGCTGGAATGCCAGAAACCGGTCCTCTGAAGCTTGTTTCCGGTCCAAGGAAGGCATGGCTTGGCAGTTCGGGCTGGACTGTTCCTATGAGGCACAGGGTCAGACTGATTTGCATATAGCCATGTCTGAACTGGGGTGGCAGAGTGGGCTAAGGAACGGTGATTGATCAAACCCATTTCTTTTGACTGGGTGTGAGTGTTTGATTGGTTCATATGCTCCGTCCATCACCACCCCCTTTTGTACCGCTTTTGGCCGCCATAAGTGTGGCAGGGTATGCTCAGACGTGAGTCCCTTGCTCACTTTGCCACTGGATTCAAGCAAGCCGGGCTGAAGACGGCTGGAATGCCAGAAACCAGTCCTCGGAAGCTTGTTTCCGGTCCAGGGAAGGCATGGCTTGGCAGTTCGGGCTGGACTGTTTCCATGAGGCACAGGGTCAGACTGATTTGCATATAGCCATGTCTGAACTGGGGTGGCAGAGTGGGCTAAAGAACGGTGATGGATCAAACCCAGATCTTTTGACTGGGTGTGAGAGTTTGATTGATTCAGATGCTCCGTCCATCACCACCCCCTTTTGTACCGCTTTTCGCCGCCCTAAGAGTGGCAGGGTATCCTCAGACGTGAGTCGCTTGCTCACTTTGCCACTGGATTCAATCAAGCCCGGCTGAAGACGGCTGGAATGCCAGAAACCGGTCCTCGGAAGCTTGTTTCCGGTCCAGGGAAGGCATGGCTTGGCAGTTTGGGCTTGACTGTTCCCATGAGGCACAGGGTCAGACTGATTTGCATATATCCATGTATGAACTGGGATGGCAGAGTGGGCTAAAGAACGGTGATGGATTAAACCCACATCTTTTGACTGGGTGTGAGTGTTTGATTGACTCAGATGCTCCGTCCATCACCACCCCCTTTTGTATCGCTTTTGGCCGCCATAAGTGTGGCAGGGTATGCTCAGGCTTGAGTCCCTTGCTCACTTTGCCACTGGATTCAAGCAAGCCGGGCTGAAGACGGCTGGAATGCCAGAAACCGGTCCTCGGAAACTTGTTTCCGGTCCAGGGAAGACATGGCTTGGCAGTTCGGACTGGGCTGTTCCCATGAAGCACAGGGTCAGACTGATTTGCATATAGCCCTGTCTGAACTGGGGTGGCAGAGTGGGCTTAAGAACGGTGATGGATTAAACCCAGATCTTTTGACTGGGTGTGAGTGTTTGATTGATTCCGATGCTCTGTCCATCACCACCCCCTTTTGTACCGCTGTTGGCCGCCATAAGTGTGGCAGGGTATGCTAAGACGTGAGTCCCTTGCTCACTTTGCCACTGGATTCAAGCAAGCCAGGCTGAAGATGGCTGGAATGGCAGGAACTGGTCCTCGGAAGCTTGTTTCCGGTCCAGGGAAGACATGGCTTGGCAGTTCGGGCTGGACTGTTCCCATGAGGCACAGGGTCAGACTGATTTGCATATAGCCATGTCTGAACTGGGGTGGCAGAGTGGGCTAAAGAACGGTGATGGATTAAACCCAGATCTTTTGACTGGGTGTGAGTGTTTGATTGATTCAGATGCTCTGTCCATCACCAGCCCCTTTTGTACCGCTTTTGGCCGCCATAAGTGTGGCAGGGTATGCTCAGACATGAGTCCCTTGCTCACTTTGTCACTGGATTCAAGCAAGCCGGGCTGAAGACGGCTGGAATGCCAGAAACCAGTCCTCGGAAGCTTATTTCTGGTCCAGGGAAGACATGTCTTGGCAGTTCGGACTTGACTGTTCCCATGAGGCACAGGGTCAGACTGATTTGCATATAGCCATGTCTGAACTGGGGTGGCAGAGTGGGCTAAAGAACGGTGATGGATTAAACCCAGATCTTTCGACTGGGTTTGAGTGTTTGATTGATTCAGATGCTCTGTCCATCTCCACCCCCTTTTGTACCGCTTTTGGCCGCCATAAGTGTGGCAGGGTATGCTCAGACGTAAGTCCCATTCTCACTTTGCCACTGGATTCAAGCAAGCTGGGCTGAAGACGGCTGGAATGCCAGAAACCGGTCCTCGGAAGCTTGTTTCCGGTCCAGGGAAGACATGGCTTGGCAGTTCGGGCTGGACTGTTCCCATGCGGCACAGGGTCAGACTGATTTGCATATAGCCATGTCTGAACTGGGGTGGCAGAGTGGGCTAAAGAACGGTGATGGATTAAACCCAGATCTTTTGACTGGGTGTGAGTGTTTGATTCAGATGCTCTGTCCATCACCACCCCCTTTTGTACCGCTTTTGGCGGCCATAAGTGTGGCAGCGTATGCTCAGATGTGAGTCCCTTGCTCACTTTGCCACTGGATTCAAGCAAGCCGGGCTGAAGACAGCTGGAATGCCAGAAACCGGTCCTCGGAAGCTTGTTTCCGGTCCAGGGAAGACATGGCTTGGCAGTTCGGCTGGACTGTTCCTATGAGGCACAGGGTCAGACTGATTTGCATATAGCCATGTCTGAACTGGGGTGGCAGAGTGGGCTAAAGAACGGTGATGGATTAAAGCCAGATCTTTTGACTGGGTGTGAGTGTTTGATTGATTCAGATGCTCTGTCCATCACCACCCCCTTTTGTACCGCTTTTGCCGCCATATGTGTGGCAGGGTATGCTCAGACGTGAGTCCCTTGCTCACTTTGCCACTGGATTCAAGCAAGCCGGGCTGAAGATGGCTGGAATGCCAGAAACCGGTCCTCTGAAGCTTGTTTCCGGTCCAGGGAAGACATGGCTTGGCAGTTCGGGCTGGACTGTTACCATGAGGCACAGGGTCAGACTGATTTGCATATAGCCATGTCTGAACTGGGGTGGCAGAGTGGGCTAAAGAACGGTGATGGATTAAACCCAGATCTTTTGACTGGGTGTGAGTGTTTGATTGATTCAGAGGCTCTGTCCATCACCACCCCCTTTTGTACCACTAACTAACGGCTAAGTCCTGGCTAAATAAACATTCCGATGTTATTCGTGTTGAAACCTGATTACGGTGGCAGTCTTACTTAAAACAGACATTGCAAGTTTTAAAATGCGTGTGCAATAATATGCATTTGAATTTAGCAAAGATTCACTTTAGCTGAAGTGTTTGCCTGTTTACATGTAATACAATGTATTACATGTAGGGAAGGGAATTCTCCTTCCTCTATTTGCCACGCCTGGGACTGCGAGCTGCGGTATTCTTATGTGCTCTTCCCTTCCCTTCACTCCTCGCGGAACCCGCTGCGCGGGTCCCGCTTCGTGTGGGGCGGCTGTTGATCTACCATCGGCAAAGATTGCTTGGAAAGCACGTTTTGGACACTTTGGTTTTTTTTTTGCTGAAGCAGGGCTGCAGGGCTGCAAGCGAGGGTGGGTGCAGGACTCCAAGTACCAGGAGCGCCCGCCCGCCTCCAGTGACAGCACCTAGACACTCTCCCTGCAGGCTCCTGAAGAAAAAAAAAGTAATACAATGTATGTAAGTAAAAAAAATGCTTTAAATTTGTTTTTCTACAAAACACACAATTTATTTTTGAGGCCTTTCATATTCCTAGTGAATGTGAATTTTAACTTTATCTATTTTAAGCATTTAACATTTTGTACATATGCGTTTTTACTTAGTCTATAAATTAAATAGCAAGATATAGCGATTTTAGCATATCACATGGTAAATTGCTGCATTTTTATTTAATTTCTACTTAATATTAATTAATCTGACATTTTACTTAACAGACTGAAAACATAAAAAACACACATTGAGCTCATTTCAGACATAAACAAAAAGGGTTCAAACACTCAGGACACACAATACAGCGATTTAGCCACTTTTTTTCATAAATAGCGCCATCGCTATTCATTTACAGAAGTTACACTAATGGGAAAAACCACATAGACATTTAAACACACATTTAACCCACAGATCAACACATAGGACTGAAACAAAGGACAGCCCACAGACTGTACTTAAACCAAACCATTTGTAAATACTAGTTGTAAGTCATATTTACAAGAAATGCTTCTCAATAGTGTTCCAAAAGACTGCAAAAAACAGTCCAACCGACTGCTGTGTATCCAAGAAGCCAAATACACACAATTCACTAGTTTTGACTGGCAGAGCACCAAAAAATCACTCTGCATATCTCCATTCATAAAATTGCACAGAACAAAGGATCCTTATATGTATTATGTCCATATTTTAATTCCCTAGGGATACAAAATCACCAAGGAAGAAATATCTTTTGATACCTAAACCTATTTAGGTATTCCCTGTAGGGGAGCTAGCTAATTTAATTCACATCTCACTATGGTACCTTCCAAAAAGCAACACATTCTTTGATGTGAGCTTGAACACAGGCATGCCAAACATATTGCAGAATATTCAATATTATACCCAAAGTAGTGCTTGAAGTAGTCTTCTACATGCACCGTTCAAATTTCATACAAAGTAGAGAAAAATCTCCTCATTACCTGCCTACACAAATTGCAATTTGCATATTACACATACACATATGACTAGTCAGTTAGTCAGTCAAAATACTTTATTTCGATAAATCAATATCATAAAAAGACAATAGCACTATACAAAATTTACATGTTCTAAAATACATAAATTATACAAGGTAAAATCACAATTATTTTACACAATCAGAATATTTACAAAAGTATTTAAAAATATTTAAAAATATTACTCTTTAGAAGTACATTAAAAATACGTTAAAAAAGAGGTCAGTTAAATAGGAATACAAAGTAACATACATTATAGATTCCCACATTTCATTCTCAATCAGTAAACATTCCTGTAATGTAAACATAGTACTTGCTTTCATCCACTATAGAACAACGTCATAAGGGTTATTGGTCATCTTCCTATTCCTAATCCTAGCTGCTCCCACTAAGAAACTGGCAACATGAAACATAATCCTAGGGGTCTGCAATAATTGTAGAAACAGAGGTGCTGGCTTTACTTGGATAAACCCTGCCTCCTTTAAAATAGGGATCAGGTATTTCGCCCTTATGGCCGTGTAGTGACCACAGAACATCAGAAAGTGCATTGTATTCTGGGTGGAAAAATTGTCACAAGAACATGGCATTGCATTTTCAGGGGTACTCCAAGTTGGAAAATGACCAAGGTTCAGGTGGATCAAGTTAAAACGGAAACGAGTTAAAAGGAACCGGTGATATTGTCGATTCACGGTAGTTAAATACAATTCAGTGCTTTCTTGGGTACTCATAATGACATTAGCCCTCACCGTAGGTTTAATTAATTCAATTTGTTCCCTCTCCAGGTGTAGCATTTCTCCCATTGTACCCTTAATCAGAGCAATGTCCTTTGTTGTTATAGACTCCGGGGAGGAAAAAAGCTCTGGTCTCCCTAACTTGGCAAAACTGTCTTTAATGTATGCTAGCCACAAAATTTTGTTATATCTATCTAGCTGTAAGCAGTCTTTTAAAATGATATGGTTAAGGGGAATTTCCTGATTCAACCAGATCTTCAGCCATGCTAGTAGAGGGGCCATTTTTATCACGTCTAAAATAAAACCTACTCCAAATTCAGTGTGAATTTTATATGATGGGGTAGACTGTGGCACAGAGAGAACAGCTCTTAAAAATTTATTCTCTGTAATCTGTATACTATCCGGGGAACAATATCCCCCAATTGAACTACCATATGTGGCCACCGCAAGGCATTTTGCTTTATAGATTTTCATTAAAGTTGCTATCGGCCTTCCCCCCAATTTTTTCGAGAAGCCCTGTAGAGCGGAAGATGTTCTGGCAAGGGAAATATTTCTGTTTTTTAGCTGTGGACCCCAGTTCTCTCTCTCATCGAAAGTGATCCCCAAATATGGGAAGGTAGCTACTCTACAAAGTTCTTCTTTGCCACAGGTAAAGGTTTTTAGGTTCTTATTCTTTATACTCCTACCCATTATCATGATTTGAGACTTCTTGACATTTATGTTGAGGTCCAGGGAACCCATAAAATTCTCAAATACATCCAGAAGGCGTTGTAAACCAACTCTGGTCCGCGAAAGCAAGACGGCATCATCCGCATATAGGAGAACTGGAATTCCAAGTTCTCCTATATGCGGAATGTCGAGAGATCCCTCTTTTAACGCGGGTTCCATGGCATTTATATAGATGGTAAATAGGAGGGGTGCCAAAATGCACCCCTGCCTAACACCCCTTTCCGAGTTAAAGTGACTAGTGCAGCGACCGTCCGAGGAAACCCTGACAGAGGCTAGAAGCCCAGAGTGTAAATCCGCCAGGAGATTTACTAAAGCCCTGTCCAAACCCATATCAAGTAGGATTTGCCACAATTTTGATCGGTTAACAAGGTCAAAGGCTGACGAGAGGTCCATGAACCCCAGGTACATGGACCCCTCCTTGGCCCTGGTATATTTATCCACTAATAGGTGCAAATTGAGACCTTGATCTAATGTGCTCCTCTTTGGTCTAAATCCATACTGAACATTTGATAGAACCCCTTTCTCGTTCACCCAATCATTTAGTTTAGATAAAATAACCCTACCCAAGATTTTCACAGACGAATCAATCAATGAAATGGGTCTATAACAGGAGGGGTCTTGCCGGTTACCCTTTTTATAGACCGGAATGATGATAGATTTTTTCCACGAGGCCGGGATGTTGTCATGGGTTAGGGCATTAAAAACATTACGTAGGATTTTTGACCAGAATTTTGGGGCACATTTAAAGACGTCCGCCGTCAGATTTATCGCCTTTTCCACTTCTGCAACCTCAAAGGTTACAGCAGTGCCCTCGAGGTTATGAGTAGTGACCTCCATTTGCAAGTCGTTGCTAGTTTCTGAATATATTTTACTAAAATGTTGAATCCAGCCCTCGTCAGGAATGTTTGCCTCAAGAGGGGAATTTCCCTCACCCGAAAATAATGGCTAATTCATGATTTTCCAAAATAAACCACTAATTTTTAGGGTGCCTGGGTCGAGTAGTTGGGCCCAAGCTGCGTCTTTGAGCTCCTTTTTTCTATCTAGGATGGCTTTTTTATATATGCTCCTTAAACTAGCTATATGTGCACGTTTTTTTGGCATAGCCTTCAAGGAGTTAAGTAAGTCTCCATGAGCTTTGGAGCATTTTCTGTCAAACCACCTTTTACCTTGAAGCGGCTTCTGACTTGGACCAGCCTGTAGACTATGATTAATTTCTATACAGATGTTATCAAAAGCAGGAATAATATCTTTGTTTTGTGTCCGATTTGCTAGGCATATTGCCACTTCATCCTCTACATTGATCAATACCTCTTGCAAGAATGTTTCAGGGACTATTTTTGTCCATTTTAACCTTCGCCCCTGATCTTTAACGGACACATTTAGTCCTCCTCTATATTGTAGTTTAAAACCTTACACAACAAAAAAGAAGACATAAAAATATAATCAATTATAGTGCCATCATCTTTACCCTTAAATGTAGGAGACCTATTTTTACCATCCCCGCAACCTGACTCGTATAAGTTACATCTGGCAAGGAAGTTTTCTAAATACTCCCCCACTAGTGTGTTCCAGATGAATAAACGAGGAGAGGGGTGGGCCTTCTTCTTCACGACTAATACATGGTAGGGTGCAGGGGTGGATATTAAAATCCCCAAAGAATATTATTTCGAAAGTATTTACATTTACACTGTAGGCTGACAAAAATGTGTCCATTACATCCAAATTGTGACCGGTACACTCATTTGCATTTGAATTATAAAAATTTACAAATAGAATCTTGGCCTTATCCTGAGTAGAAAGTTCAACAATTAGACAATTATCACAACCTGAGTTACACTGTGGTATTTTGCCTTTTACATCAAGTCTAAATAAAGTTAGTAAGCCACCCTTGGCTCTGCCTGCAGCACTACTAGTTGCAGGATTGCAGAAATGAATGTAACCATCCAAAGAGAAGCTGTTAGCTTGATACCATGTCTCTTGTAAAGCAATAATGTCAAAAGTTTTTAATGTATTAAGCCACTCAACATTTCCAACTTCGGCCTTAATACCAGCAATGTTCCAGGTTGCAATGTTGAAGGAGGATGTGGGGGGCTGAGCAGTACTCCTAGGTTCGATTGGATTTGGGAGTCAATCATTTTCCTCCAGAGAGGATAGAGGGGTGTAACAATTAAATAGTGGTAGTGCTTGATCAAATTGGTTATACGTGCTAGCCAGCTGATAACAATAGGGATCCCCATTGTTTTGATGTTGATGAACATTTGGCACCCAACCGGCAACACCCCTTCTATATCCGTTACCTGGATGTTTATGCTGGTGGGATGATGGACGTTGGGTATTATCAAGATGGTTGTAGAAAAACCCAAGAGGCCTAGCACATACAGAATTATCCACTATGGGTAAGGAGGCTGCTCTAAGGAGGACTGTGGCAACATGTTGGGGGTGCTTGAAATTTACAATAATGCAGTCCCCTCTAGTGTTCTTTCTAGCATTGCCAATCCAGCTGACTCTATGGGTAGAAATTATGTCATTTGAAAAAGCAAACAGAAAACAACAATTCCTATTTAACCATGCTAGTGTTTTATTTTTTAAGGCGGCATGGGTTTCTAGACTAGAATCAGAAAGGCAAGAATCAACCTCAGGGACATTTGTTAATACAACTGTATATGGGACACACTCCGGTGGGAGATTAACTGTATTTCTTCTCTTAGGCATACTTCTCCCACCCTTGTCCCCCCCAGCTGTTATATTCTGGATTACCTTTATTTGGTGGTGATGGATGTGCTACTGGAGCTGGCATTGATGGTAAGTTAAGGGATGGAGCCTTCTGTGGTAGAGTAACTGATGGGTTCTGTACGGTAACCATTGGCCCATTTCCCCCTATGCTAGCGGTACCCACAACCCCTATTGTATTATTGCCAGTAGGGGGACTCTTATGTGTGTTAGTCCGGATTATGTGTGAGTCTAGGAGGCCCCCTAATCTAGAAACCTATTGGGTAACCTGATCAAACTTTACGACAAGAGGTCTAATCATGAGTTCTAATTTTGACTCGATGATACTTGCCAAGAGCTCAATATGGGCAGGGAGCAAATTATTCAACTCAGCGTTATTTGTAGATTCTGATGCACTTCCAGAACTAGTTGATGTGGTCCCTGTCTTTTTGGAATTCCGGCCCACCATCCACTTGACAGGTGCCTTCCTACATGCCCGCATAACTCTTCAAACAGGCGTTTGTACTGGTGAGGGACTAGGAGAGGGAGTCAGGGTCAGACTCAGGGTAGGATCGGTTATGACTTCCCACTCTTCCTGTGATACTGCCAAGGATAGGTCATTAGAGACAATGACAATAGGATCTTCCGTACATCTATCCACCTGAACTGTGGGAGTTGAGGGCGAACTCGGCCTTGTAGGTGAGGCTATTGGACTAACCCTATTTAATGAGAGTCGCCTTTCTTTGTTAATCTTACTAACCACCTTCACAAGGTAATTATTCATAGTCCTAGTCTCGTTCACTGTCGATGGTTTTGCTGATCTAGGATTTGACATTTTAGTGACACTTCGGCTAATGGAAACAGGTACTGTTGATCGATAATGTCTCGCCCAGGAGGGTAATATAGTTCGATATCGTTGATAAGGACCAGGAAACAAGAAACAATAAAAATAAGTACAAGTTATACTATCTCACAGTTTTTGTAGATCCAAGGGAGAAGGACCAAAGTCCGTGGCCAAGCCCAGCCTCTTCTGGCCTCTGATGGCCGCAGACAGCACCGCCCCTCTCCCGGGCTTCTCCCGGGCGAGCCCGCGCGCGTCCCGCAGGACGAGGAACCAAGGGAGCCTTTATGCGCCTCCAGGCGCTTTCATGTCGCGTCAGCGGCGTCAGCGGCATCCCTGCCACGCTGGGGCTGCTGGGGATTGTAGTGCCCAGAGGCCCGGCGGAGCCAAGCCGGCCAGACCACGAGCGGAGCTAAGCCCGGCCCACAAGCACCACACCGGAGAACAGGATATCGGCGGAGCCAAGCCCGGCCAGGGAAACACAGCGGAGCCAAGCCCGGCCGTCAGCAGCACTCCAGGTCAGCAATTAACGGTTCCCCCCGGACTCCACACCAAGGGAGCCTTTATGCGCCTCCAGGCGCTTCCAGGTCGCGTCAGCGGCGTCCTTACCGCGCTGGGGCTGTTGGGGATTGTAGTGCCCAGAGGCCCGGCGGAGCCAAGCCCGGCCAGACCACGAGCGGAGCTAAGCACGGCCCACAAGCACCACACCGGAGAACAGGATATCGGCGGAGCCAAGCCCGGCCAGGGAAACACAGCGGAGCCAAGCCCGGCCATCAGCAGCACTCCAGGTCAGCAATTAACGGCTCCCATATGACTAGTCATCACATTCCAAATTGCCACAGCAAGCGTATTCTAAAACTGCCTTGCCAGTCACAGGCTACAAAAGCTCACAGCAAGTACCGTAGAATGGTTCTTACCAGTCCCAGAGCGTCCTGGTATTAACTGCCAAGTTCTGAATGACCTAACAGTCTTCTTTTTTTTTTTAGACTACTCACGCCAAAAATGTTCTCAGTCAGGGGTTACATCATGTGGAGGATCAAAATCAGGAAGATCAGAAACACACTGGGCTGCAGAGACATAGAATCCCCAGAATCTCCTGTGCACAGAGTACCTTCTTAGTAGAAACGTGTCTTGTCTTCCTCCGTAGATTTCTGTCTCCTGACAAGATCACTCCTTCAGATAGCCACCTCTCTGATGAGACCCACGTTGGCGCGCCATTTGTAGAAATCAAAACTCCTTCTCAGGGGTCTCGCTGATACTTAGTCCTTCAAAAGCTGAACAAAAGTTGACACAGAAACTACAATATCAAAAGAAATATTTATTAAACTCACATGAGTTGAGACTACGTCACACAGGAGCCTTAGCAACTGAATGAGGTAGTCTGAAGAATGCAGAAACCAGGGGCTTTATATATGTTTTAGAGTTACATAGTAAGCATAAATGCAAGGGGCAGTCCTGGCTCATGTGAGCACACAAAAATGCCTAATATGGACATGCAAGTTCTACTTGCTCAACCAAATGGGAGGAGCTAACAGTTTTCAGAAAGTAGTAAACACATTCCTATCTGAAACTAATCAGTAACAGCTGCAGACCCTACCGGGCATGTCTGGGCATGCGTTAAAGTGGAGGAGGCTAAAAATATCCTGTTACTGGGCAGACTTCAGGCACAGCTAACAGGAAGGTAGGACAAAGCACATGGTGAGCACATTGCAGCACATGGCAGACAAGATGGCTGCCAGAAATACGAAATGGCTTCTGCTAACGCTAAACTATTGCTGCCAATTTACAACATGGCTATCAGCCGTCATCAGCCAGAATAGCTTGACTCCAATGGAGTGGAGAGCACGGGACTCACGTCTGAGCATTCCCGTCCCACTCGGGTGACAAATGCAAAAACAACAGTTGATGGACAGAATGCAGAACAATGTCAGACATTCACCCCAGTACAGAGATCTGGGCCTAAATCCATTGTTTGTTTGCACTCCACACAACCGCAGTTCAGACATGGCCATATATAAATCAGCCTTGACCCTGTGCCTCATGGGAACAGTCCAGCCCGAACTGCCAAGCCATGTCTTCTCTGGACCGGAATCAAGCATCCTAGGACCGGTTTCTGGCTATTAGCCATCATCAGCCCTGAAAGCTTGACTCCAGTGGTGTGGAGAGCAAGGGACTCACGTCTGAGCATACCCGTCCCACTCGGGTGACAAATGTAAAAACAACAGTTGATGGATAGAATGCAGAACAATGCCATCCCCTATGGTATCCTCTTTATAAATAAGACATATTTTAGGATGAAATGTGCTTTTCACAAGTTACTATAAAATAATAACCTCATTTGTGAACTAAAAAAGTTTAACTTCAACAAATGATGGACGGAATGCTGAATGATTCAGACATTTTCCCCAGTCAAGATATCTGGTTTAAATCCATCGTTCTTTTGACCACTATGCCACCCCAGTTTAGACCCAGCCATATACAAATCAGTCTTGACCCTGTGTCTCATGGGAACAGTCTTACACAAGGTAAAACTAAATTTTCTCTGTTCCGTTATTCACTTGCAGATTTCATTTGTGACTAGAATAAAGCTCATATTGGTTTTGATTCTGCCAAGGTGAAATATCCCATTTTAAATCAAAACTTCTAAGTACATTAGAAAACCTAAAAAAGGAAGAAAATAACTGACTGGAAAGGCTTTCTGCCAGGCCTGGGTTAGTGATTGGGTTTTTAACTGCGCAATCGTAGCGCCGCTGTACTTCATTCAGAGGGCCCATGACAGCAACATTTTGGTGATGTTTTTCATTGCGTCTTTCAACTCAAGACCAAAAATGTACTCACATTTATCGCAGGAATAAAAATGGTACATTTTGAGGTATATCTGTGCCTAACATCCCATAAGTTTGGTTTCTTGAGCTCAGGCGGGTGCTGCTGGAGGGGAAGAGAGTCTATGCAGAGACGGAGCATGCTTTACGAAATAGAAACATTGTGCCTGGTTAAAGAGTAGAGTTTGTGATGAATGTCAAGTGTTGTTTATTTTTTTCTTAGTTTTAAAATAAGTGGTGATTCTGCTTTAGTCACTCGTAAAAAATTTTATCTGATGTAATTTACCCTGTTGCTCTTCGTCATCATGGGCCTTACACATAGAGGTTGATCTGTCCCTTTCAAGTGCAACTAGAGGCACACGCGCACACATATGTTCACACGATTGGTCATGCATGAAGGCCTGACACTATTCAAACAAGCATTTGCAATGCAATAGGACTTGCATTTACGCAAGATCTATTGCATTCTGGGTGGGTGGCCAGGCAGAGGCAGGGGGGGGACACAAACAAAGGGAGTGCTGGGGGGCAAGAACTCACACCAGAAAATAGTACACAAAGTAAAGGGGCTGGTAGCCATGTAAGGATACAAATTATGACATGGCCGTCATAGAGAGGGACTAACAGGCCTATAAACCAATGGAAAGCAGCATTTAGTAAAGGACAGAGACACAAGCCAATTAAAAAATTGGGGGGGGGCGTGGCTTCTCTCCCATACCCAACTACTCCAGATCAACCCCAGAACAGAGCTGGTGCGTTGACTCAGGGCTCGACCTAAAAAGGACCCAATACCTATACTACTTAAAAGAATCCCAACACTAACTGATAGAGTCAAAGAATTAGGCTGTATCACAAAAAGTGAAGATGCATTTATTGTTGTTGTTTATTCAAGGAATCTTTTATGACCTACCAAAAACTCACATACATCAGATACCTCCACTAGGCAGACCCATTGCTTTGGGCATTGGGTCTCTTTTAGAACCTCTCTCACAATTTGTGGACTGGTTTTTAAGAACATTAGTAAGGGAGATCCCATCATACTTGCAGGATACTAAACACATCTAATCCTTCCTATCTACAGTCCAATTCCATCCAGAGTCACATTTTTAGTGTCATAAGATGTGGAGGCATTATATACAAATATACCACACGATGGCACTTTAAATACTTTGAAATATCTGTTGGAACAACGAACTAGAAATTATCTGACCCGACTTTATTTGTAGTGGAATGTGCCTCGATTACTATGAAAGAGAATGTTTTTCTCTTTTCAAAACCACCTGAATTGGCAGGTCACAGGAACATTCATGGGCAGTACCTGTGCTCAAAGCATGGCAAATCTTCATATGCAGTTGTTCAAAACCACTCACATCTATTCTACAGCTAATCCCTTCCAGATGAACCTCAAAATGTGGAAGAGATACATCGATGACATCTTGGTCATCTGAGAGGGTGATTGTTTGGTATTGGATACTTTTTCTGACTGTCTTAACAATCTAAACACTAACCTAAGGTTCACATGTGAACTCTGCAAAATCAAACTTCCATGCTTGGGTTTACTGTTGTATCTCAAAGAAGGGGGTATTTACACAGAACTCTATCAGAAACCTATGACTTGTAACTCTGTTATAATAGTTTCCATCCAAGAGCCCAATGTACAATCTAAATATAGGACAGTGTTTGAGACTTAGAAGAAACTGTACTGAGACAGAAAAATAAAACTACATGCTGGAAATTTGAGCAAAAATCCTTTAGTGAAACAATACCCCAGAGACCTGATTTGCCGGGCATCTAAAAGAGCACTCAATATTAACAGGGAGGTCTTCTAGAAACTTACCCAAGGCCTAAGACGGAGAGACTAATATGTGTCGACACATACAGTCATCTTGTCAAAAAAGCAATCAACAAGAACTGGCATATTCTGAATATCGAAGACAGACCAAGAGAGAAGGTGATTTTATCCTGAAACTTAGTAGCAACATCAGAGCTATGTTGGACCACACAAGAGACCACATATTAGTAAGCTGAATTAAACTCATGTGGAATGTGTTCCATCTGTGTTCTAATAAAACCAATGACACAGATTGATGTAGGACTCAAGACGCCATGCGTGATACATAAACATTTAAAATGAAATTTATCTGTTGTGATCTACCTCATAATATGTCCGTGTGGACTAAAATATGTAGAAATTATCACTCGAAAAGTAAGGACCAGAATAGTGGAACACAAGTGCACTATTAGGTTAAAAAAAAGCAACACTAAACTGACCATACATTTTCTTCAAAAAGACCATACGGAGAGCAACATCAAATGTATTGTGCTTGACAACCCCAACTATACTACACAAATGGGAAGCAAGACACACTACTTTTTTGCAGAAAACAATGCTGGATTTTTAGACTTAAGAGCCATCTGAAAGGTTTAAATAATTATTTTCCCTGATCGGGGGCGCTAGAGGGCGCACTGCAGAATGGTGGCACTGCCGTGAGGCTCCTGCCGCCCGGAGCTTTTATCCGTGTATTGATCCTCTTGGCCATCGCTGATCCCTGATCTGACCCCGGATTCTGGCTGGTGTAGCTGTTGTCCACACTTGGTCCAACTCCTGTGATGATCGGAGCCTGCTGACTGAAGTTACAGGGGCTTGAAGTTTTCCCCGCCTGAGGCTCCGGAAGTCGGGTGTTCCGAGGCCCGGCGTCTCTGTCTACTACAAACCGCGGCTTCGCACGTGGGGTGTAGGCCTGGCTCCCTCCCCCCTCTGCACTCTGTTGGCGGCTGGGCACTCTGCTGAGCACTCCACCGCAGCGAGCGATTGTGACCGCCACCTGTGACCTGGGGTCGCTCGCGTGGAGAAGTGGTGCGGGAGACACACCGAGTCCTGACGGTAAAACACGAAGGGACCACGTCTTAGGCCCGAGGTGAGCGGCGGCCATTACTAAGGCGGGAGTGGCGGGGTGTTCGCGCCTGCTCGTGCCCCCGGCTGTGGTGATTTTGTGTTCGCTAGGAAGTTGCCTGCGACGTGACTGCCCCATGCTAGGAGGAGCGTATTATTATGGGGAAACCAGACAATAAGCAGCCCAAGCTGTCCTTTGACTCGGTGGCGGCCAGGAGGGGTACACGCCTGGTGCAGGAGGCCGGGAGCTCGCGGTCTCCCCCCCTGCCTGTCGCTGATGCTGGGCTACAACCTCCCACCCCGGACTTTCAGCAGATGATGCAGGAGATGAGGCAGGGATTTGCCACTATTGTGGATAAAGTGGACAAACTTTCATCGCGCATGGATGCAGTGGTACAGAAACTGGATGTGCATGAGGAGCGCCTAACCTCGGCGGAGCAGCGCATCTCTGATCACGACGATACTGCCGCCACTCATACCACCCAGTTGGCGAGAATGGACAATATCCTGAGGGTGATAGCCGCTAAGAATGAAGAGTTGGAGGCGAGGAATCGGCGCAACAACATACGCGTGGTAGGTGTGCCGGAGACGACGAATGTGGGGAAAATGGAGACGTATGTGGAGAGACTCCTGGTTGGTGCTATTGGAGCGGAGCCTTTCTCTGCGCAGTTCATTGTGGAACGAGCAAAACGTTCCCTTGGGCCACGACCGGCCTCAGGGGCTGCCCCGCGCCCCATCATTGCGCGTCTCCTGAACTATCGGGACCGAGACGCTGCCCTCCAGGCGGCTCGCACTAATCGCACGCTCTTCTTTGAGGGGGTCAACTTCACCATTTACCCTGACTTCACACCGATGGTGCAAGACCAACGTCGTAAATTCCTGGCGGTCAAGAAAAAACTTCGGGAACTGCAAGTGGACTATGCTTTACTTTATCCTGCTAAGCTGAGGGTGACCCACCAGGCAAAGCAGCATTTCTTTACGAACCCGCAGCATGCGGAGGACTTTGTGAAGCGCCTCAGGAGGGAGCGATCTGCGCAGAACCGACAGGATGAGAGGGAACAGGAGGCACACCGATCGGTGGGAGAGGAGGAGGACGCTTGAATATGGGTTCTGTTTTTCAGCGCGGCGACATTGGTGCGCATCTTGTGCTGACAGTTGTATAACTGCTTCTGTGGCCTAGGCATTTCCGGCCTTGTACTGTTGGAGATGGACGTGATGGTCACTGGTTCGGTCTTAGTGGCCGCTATTGGGGGTCAGTAGGGGAGCGGTGGCTGATGACATTGCTGTGCTCCGGGCACCCACCCCCACACTACGCCTGGGCCGTGTGTGAGCCCTGTGGTTCGGAGTGTGGCGTGGTGTGTGGGAGTGGTGATGTGCACCTCTGGTGGACACCCCATCGGGAGTGCCCACTATTTTTCAGTTTCTTGGTGCGACTGTTTTGTTGGTTGAATGGACGGATGAATGGGGGGGGAGGGTATCTGGGAGTCCTGATAGTTGGGGGTTGATCAGGTGGGTGGGGATGGGGGGGGCTGTGTTGGCAGTGCCTGTTCTGCCTGCTTCTTGTGATGGTGGCGAGCTAGGCTACGGCTGTGTGCTTGTCCTGGCACTGGCCTGTGTCCCCTGCTCTGCTTTGTCCTCGGCCGTTTCGGGCCTGTACTGTTCTACTGCGTATGGAGGAACGACTGGTTTGCCCGCGCATGGTTGCCATTGTTGCGAAGGAGAGGGTGGACAGGGGCGGGCTACTCTTGGGACGCCTATGGTTGGTGCAGAGGGGGTAGGGTGTGTGTGCTACGCGTTACGCTTTGTACTGCCGGCGTGCCTGTTGCACGGCTGTTGTTGTATGGGACTGGGGGGGGGTATCTGGTTTTTTGGATTGGAGATGGCTGGGATGACTGTGGAGTGCGGTTGTTGGAGTGGCCGTGGTGTGCAATAATGACATTTCGCTGCCCTGCGCTGAGGGTCTGGGACAGTGCACTGTGTCCGTGTGCCCCGTGGCACCTTGATCATGGGTAATGTCGATTGATACTGTGGATAAGATATCGATTTTGTCTTGGAATGTGCGTGGGCTTAATGATGCCAGGAAATGTCGAAATGTAAAACAGTATTTGGATAGACATGCAATACAAGTGGCTTTACTGCAGGAGACGCATCTGCGGCGTTTGCCTGCTCCTACATTTGGTGGGAGGTGGGCTACAGTGAGGTCATTTGCTTCGTATTCCTCATATGCTCGTGGAACTGTTATTCTTATTAAGAAATCGCTCTCCTTTCAAGAATTGGGGTCACGAGTGGATCCTGAGGGGAGGTATGTGTTGCTGTGGGGGAGGCTCAGGCAGGTCACTGTGCTCTTCGTGAACTGTTATGCACCTAACGTTGATACGCCTACCTTTTTTCTTACCCTTTGGGGCCACGTTCTTGCTGTGGAGGCCTCACATATTGTATGGGGGGGGATTTCAATCTGGCGGTGCAGGCTCTGGAGGATAGATCGGAGGGTAGTCCTCAGTACAATACACAAGCCAGGGATGTTTTACGGGGCATTGTGGAGGAGGCAGGGCTGATCGACAGCTGGAGGTATGCTCACCCGACTGATAGAGAGGGCACGCACTTCACAGCCCAGGCTCACTCATGGGCGCGACTGGACTATGTCTTCCTTTCCAGAGGGCTGGTAGCGGGGTTGCAGGAGGCGGTACACTTGGCTAGGACGTACTCTGACCATTGCCCGGTTAGAGTGGTGCTCTCGGTACCCGGGTTGCACAGGCTGCGCCCACCCTGGCGGCTCTTTCCAACTGCCCTATTGGACCCTGTTTTTAAGGCGGACCTTGGCGAGGAGGTGGAAGCTTTCTTTCCTAGGAATAAAGGATCTGTTGATAGTGTGGAGGTGATATGGGAGGCGTTTAAGGTCACGATACGGGGTGTCACTATCTCCAAGAGTTGTGGGATGCTCAAATCTATTGTTCGAACTCTTGAGGGCTTAGAGGCTGATTTACGACAATTGCAACGCAGATTGCAGGCTGGTTCTGATCCCGACCTCTTGGGTCAGTTTCGGAGTAAGCTATCGGAGTATGAGGAGGAGGCTGCCAGGGAGGCTAAGCATAGGGGGAAGTATTAGACGGCTAGGAGATACTGTGAGGGGGAGAGACCTGGGAAGGTTCTTGCTGCACTTACTAGGCATCAGAGATATAGCTCGGACGTGTTGGAACTGGTCTTGCCGGATGGCACTCACTGTAGAGACACGAAAGAGATTCAGGAGACATTTATTCACCATTACACCCACTTGTACACTACACAGCAATCGAATGATGTGCGCTATGGCGGATTCCTTGATGATCTGGCGCTTTGCTGGCTGTCGGGCGATCACAGGGCGTTCCTGGGTAGGCCTCTTGAGGTGGAGGAGATCCGGGATGCCATCATGTCCTTGAACAACGGGAAGGCCACGGGGCTGGACGGCCTTCCCGCCGAATTCTATAAATGTTACGTGGATATTATGGCTCCTGTTCTTCGCAAGGTTTTTGAGGAGTCCCTTGAGGTAGGAAGGCTGCCGGGTTCTATGAGGGAAGTTGCTATCACCTCGTTGCTTAAACCGGGTAAAGACCCCCGAGACGTGGGTTCCTATAGGCCCCTTTCATTGCTTAATTGTGATGTCAAGATTCTGGCGAAAGTGTTGGCGGTTCGACTTTCTGAGCTCATGCCTGTTATTGTCTTGCCTGATCAGTCAGGGTTCGTGCCTGGCCGGGCGACTTCCCATAATCTTCGCACTTTGTTTTCCCTTATTCCGACCATTGCTCCGGAGCTCCCGGTAGCCGCCATTTTCCTGGATGCCACTAAGGCGTTTGATTCAGTGGAGTGGGGTTACCTTATTGATGTTTTATGCAGGATGGGGTTTCCTCGAATCTTTATCTCCTGGGTCAAACTGCTGTATACTGACCCGGTCGCGAGGGTGGTAGTGAACGGTGTGCTTTCCCCCCTATCACAAGAGGGACCAGGCAGGGATGTCCCCTTTCTCCCCTCCTGTTTGCCATTGCCTTAGAGCCCCTTGCCTGCCGCATCCGCCAGCTGCACCAACAGAGTGCATTTAATTGTTTCCAACGCCAAGTGGGAATCTCTTTGTATGCTGATGATGTCACACTTTATGTGAAGGATCCGCAGACTAATCTTAATGCGCTTTTGCGAGAGCTAGTTGCCTTTGGGGGGGTTTCTGGGATACATATCAACTGGCAGAAATCCCAATTCTTTCCGCTCACTGCGGCGGTTCAGCGATTCCCGTTGGACTACCCTTTGGAGTGGTGTGACTCGGAGCTGCGATACCTGGGTATTGTGGTCTCTTTGTGTAGAGAGGAGACTATTAGGCTTAACTATGGCGTAGCTATCACTAAATTGGCGGATAACATCACGAGATGGATGTCATTACCGCTGTCCATGGCGGGTCGGGCGTCCCTGATCAAAATGGTGGTCTTACCCCGTTTTCTGTATCTTTTCCAGAATATTCCATATCACCCTGGTGCTTATTTTTTTAAACGGCTCCGCTCAGAGCTCATTCGTTTGTTCTGGGGGGGTAAACAGCCGAGGGTGGTGTGGGCTACCTTAACGTTGCCCTATGTCGATGGAGGCTTTGATGTTCCTGACTTTGAAATTTACTACCTCAGCGCTCAGACACACTATGCATACCACTGGATGCGTCCCACGACGTTTATGCCACAACTTGCGGCTGAACAATGAGTCGCCCATCCTCTCCCGTTGGAAGGTATGGTGCTTGGCAATGTGGACGATGTGGACACCCACCAGACAACGGTGACATGCACGGTGGATGCTTGGAAACGTGTGGCGCGACTACTGGGTCTTTCCTTCCTCTACTCACCTGCACTACCCCTGGCTTATCATCCGGCTTTGTCCCTACTACAGGAGACGGGGTTTCAGCGCCTATGCAAACGTCTTGGGGCACTTACTTGGGGAAGCCTTTTTCACGAGGGCACTTTCCGCACCCGGGACCAGTTTTTTGGTGATGTAGTCTGTTCCCCTTTGGAGTTGTTTTATTATGTCCGTCTGCGACAGGGCCTGCGTACCTTACTGCCGGAATTCCCTAGGGAGCCGGATGTGACCTTACCACTCCATGTACTGTTAGTCTCCGATGGGCGGCATTTGGTTTCGAAGCTTTATGGTGCCATTAGACGGCAGCGTGCTGCCCCGGATAGTAGGGTGAGGGAGCAATGGGACGCTGAACTAGGCATTACTATTTCTGATGAACAGTGGAAATGCTGTTGTGGTGTTACTGCTAATATCTCCTCCAGTTGCCGTTTGAAAATTATACACTACAAATTTATCCAGAGGTTTTATTATACCCCGGCCAGGAAACTTCGGTTTCGATTGTCAGAGGACGATAGATGTACCCATTGCCGGGCAGTAGGTGCCGATTTCCTGCACCTGGCATGGGAGTGTGCGGCCGTTTTGGAGTACTGGGTGCAGGTCCATGCTGCTATTCAGGTTATGACCGAGGATGGGGTGTTGTTCGACCCCATGGTCCTCCTGTTGGGGTATACTAAGGAGGTGCCTGCCATCCACCGTAGATTTGTGGATGTGGCCTTATTACTGGCCAAACGGAGAGTGGCTTGCTGTTGGGGGCGAGGCAGGGTGCCACAATTCAAAGACTGGTTACGTGACCTCACTTATTGTCAGGACCAATACAACGTGTATGCGGAGCTGATGCCCGTTCGATATAGGCCCAAGGACTTTTGGAGCCCGTTACAGGTGTACCTCCTCACTAGGACGGTGCAGGACTCTGACTCTGAGAGTGAAGATCGGGTAGGGGTTGGTTAGCTGTGCTGATTATGTATGTTATACTGTGATGCCCCTGTGTTAGATATGTAAAGCCGGTAACTGCTGTCTTGCTGGTGGTTGGGGGGGGGCTCGCCTCTGACCATATGATGAATGGTGGTTGGTCGTCCACTGGGTCGGTATTTGTCTCCCTACCTTCCTGACTGTGTGTTACAGTTTTATACCCCTGCCATCACCTACTGCTCTGTTCGGATGTGCTCCGCGATGCACGTTTACTGTTGATATATGTCTTTTCCATTACTGTCTGCACTGTACTATGCCTTGACATGCAGCCTGGACATTTCGATCATATTGCCACATTGCACTGTCTCTTACTATTTGTATGGATTATGACTGTACCACTGCTGTCTTTTGCTTGTCTCCAAATAAAGGTTTAAAAAAAAAAAAAATATTTTCCCTGGTCATCCATCTAATGTACATTTAACCAGTAGCCTATGACAACAATAGAAATTTGCCAAACAGAAAAGTTACAAAAGATAGAACAGTATGAATACACAGTATCCATAACCTGGAATTATAGGAGTTCAATGAATTAAATAAAAAGAGAGATATATATGTATGTGCAAACATACTATGGTTGATGTATAGACACAACTATTCTATTGATAACCCACCAACTCCTCTATACCTCATATCGTGACATGAGAAGACTAGACAATGATTATGATACCCAGTGAGACAGAACAACTATGAAGAATAAACCAATGTTTTAGTTAAAAATCCTTTCATTTCAATTTTTTGTTTCAATAACTTAATTTGATCTATTTTCCATGTTTTTCAGACTGAGAATAATCAGAAATGCTGTCTATGTGAAAGAGTGCATTATTATGGAGATTTAATGCCCATTCCTTTGAGATATAGTGAGCGACACATGCCTTATATATATATATATATATATATATAATCTCCTATTGTCTTAAATTCCAACACAATTTTAATGAGTGACTCGTACGAAAGTCAACAATGCATCAGAGGTTTCCTCCATTTGCGTTTTTCCCCATATATTTTACGGTAAATAAAACACTGTTTCTTTCGGGATGAGGACTACAAGTCCCATAACCTGTAGTACTTCTGGGTTGGCATTAACAAATGCACTCTGTACAGCTTTTCCAGGTTGACACACAACACCGGGATACAAATAAATGCCGGCTATGGCACGGCGGCCTCTCGCCAGCTCCATCCATTGACCCATTTTCAAGAGCACAACAGGTATGTGTAATACTAAGATGAATCACTGTTTTTGGGCTGCACACTAAGTTCATAGAAAGGGCTGTCTATTTTCTGTTGAAGTTTAGTTATGTTGGGTACAACCAGTCCTGAGACTGGTAATGTCCCACGTGTAGAGATGGGATCATGTGGCAAGGTAGCCTATATACAATATCGAGTGGGAGTCGGAGCCTTCCTCGTACCGTCTCTGCTGATTCCTTCTTCAAAATGTTTGAAAGGTATGTAACGTTAGAAATGCTTGAGACATATTTTGAAGTTTGAAATATATGACAGGTCATTGATTTGCATCTGTAAAAGGATGATTAAGAATCCAATGATGGTTTTAATCTGTACCTTTTTTCTTCTATGTGTCGGTTTTATTTATTTGTTAAAGCTATTTAGCTCTGTAAACATTGATAGGGACTGATGCTTGAGAGTGGAATATGAACATATACTACGGGTAAGCATACCCTCCTATCTTTATATCCTATTTCCTTTTTTCACCACCCTAACACAAGTGTGGTTGATGTTGAAGGACACATTGCCTTGAATCAGTTTACCCCTAAGTTTGGTTAATGGGGTCATAACCTAATGAAAATAAGAGTAATTGCTGTCTCCTTTTTCTTTTACCAGTGCCATAGGTGGACACTGAGGATAATAGTAAACCGCTCAGTAATCCACTGAGTCGAATGTAGGGCGGGTATTTAATTTTATTTTCTGAAAGCAAAGTGACAGTTTCTTTCTAGTCGTGATGAATTCCCATGAACTTTAGAAAGCTTTTAAGGGGCTGAAACAAGCTGACCCACTGAGATAGGGTAGTTTTTACCTCCTGTCCTTGCACCTTTTAACCCTATCCAATAGGGGCATAAGAATAAATGTGTTTTTGCCCACCTGGAGATAGGTTTATTGGCACAGTAGGTCCCATCTTGCACTCTGCTCCTCACTCATCATTATTATCATCTCGCTAATCAAAACACTCCCGCTCCTCCCGGTGCTATGTTTGGGAGTTGTATCCCACACGAGGGACCTTGTGGTCCTTGCATGAGGTTGGAACCCTATGATGAAGCACGTCACCTTCGGGTGAGTGAGCATTCTTGTCCTAACAGCAAATTGCTCTCACTCTCTCTCCCCTTTTTGGGGAAGGATCCAGTATGTAGGCCTTGGAATCCGAGAGACCCCTCTGAAAGAGTCCACTGCGTTTAGGGAGCCTCTTGCAACAGAGATGGGGAAATTATACCACTTCCCCTGGGATCACAGTTTACTGGACTTTGGACGCAGCTCTGACTCGTCTACCGGTTTGTGTCCCCATCACCCTCCTCCCCTCTTTCCATGCTGTGTTTTATCACCCTCCCCTCTTCTTCCCCTCTTCCATTCTCTCTACTTCCCCTGCTCTTACCCCCTCCTCTTCTTAATATCTCCCCTTGCCTGCTTTTTCCCTTACGTATATGTCCTTTTTGTTTGTCTCAACCTTTCTTGTCACTATGTTGCCAGGCTCTAATAACTGTGTAACATTTTGCAAAAATGTAACTAGCAATTTATGGTCTGATACTCATGTAAAGTGCTCTGATACCTCCGGGTCTAGCCAGCGCTATATAAAACTTTTAAAATAAATAAAAATAAATAAATTACCAGACGGACAATAGTGTGCGATATTGACAAACGCTGATCCACACTGAACCAGACAGCTTTGCAGGAAATCTGGAATAGATCACAAATGGATTTGGTACCACAGGACAACATTGAATCCCAATGTGATTCACTCTCCTAAGGTCCTAAACTATACAGTACATCCCGCTTGGTTTCTGCAGTCCAAGGAATCTCCGTCAGTATGCCCTGCACAATCATGGATTCAATCACAGGTGTAATCCCTTCCACCGTTTCTGGGGTCAGGTTGTACTGAGGAAATTCCGCATTACACTTGATCTGTGTGCAGACTGGCTTGACTCCTTAAATCAGTCTGATTTCCTTTCCTGTGAAGTTCCATACCACTGGACCAACAGTGTCTCTTAAGTCCAGCGGCATGTCCTCCACTGTTAGTAATAGAAACATGTCTATGCAATGATTTTGATTTTCTAGTTTGAAAGCAGTGTCAATGTTATTAGTCTGCAACTCAATTCCCTTCTGCATAAAATAGATGGTGCAATTTCATTTACACAAGAGATTACGCCCAAATAAACAGACTCAACTCGAATCACATACCACAAACTGTTGATGAACCTCGAAGGTTCAGATCTTCACTGGCACCTCTTCTGTCAAAGGGTTTGTCATTCTCTTATTAGCAACTCCTACAACTTGGATTGATTCTCCAGAGAGGGGCATGTTTTGTACTACGGCGGATATCACCATAGAATGGGTAGCACCAGTATCAATTAAGAATGTAATGGGATGACCATCTACGTCTGCCTCTACATACAGTCCATTCTGGTCTACCTCTAAGACTGCTCCAAGAGTACAGTCTTCCACCACCCTTAGGCACCGTCATTGGGACGGGTCCTGCTCTAATTCATCTAGCGCTCCCATAAAGGGCATCTGATGGTACGTTCGATTTCCCTGTAAGATGGGGTTTGCCTTGGAAATGCTGAGTAAGCATGGGCGAATTTTGCGAATTCGCGGATTCACAATCCGCGAAATCCTCGAACTCTCGCGAATTTGCAGATTTTTTTCTTTTTTTTGTGTTTGCAAGGGTTTCTGCCAGTTTGCAAGGGTTTTGTACCAGTTTGCAAACGCGAACTTACTTGTCGGGTCGCAACGGTCGCGACTATGTTGTTTCTACGAATGGTTCATCACAGCACCCTCTGTTTCACCACTGCCACCCTTTGGTTCACCCATGCCACCCTCTGGTACATCACTGCCACCCTCTGGTACATCACTGCCACCCTCTGGTTCATCACTGTAGATTATGGGGGGAAAAGGCAGCACACCTGCCCTGCTTCAACTGACATGAATTGATTTGGGGTTGATTAATGTGTCACTGAGTCTGGCACCGGCTTCCTTATCTGTAATTGCTTTCTGTTGCAGTGCAATTTTTTTTCACAGGACCTTTGTGGTCTACTTGTAGCTATTCTCTGAGCCTGCTGTGAGGGTCAGAGCAGGGTCATAGAATAGTTGCAAGTAGGCAACTGAACTCTTGAGGGGGCGCTCAGGAAGCACTACAAGGAATGGTTACTAATGATGAGGTTGAACTTTTGCACCTGCTGAGTGCTTTCAGTTTTGCAAAAATTGTTTTTCTGCAATTTCGCGGTATTCGCGGGGCGCGAATTTGCATGAGATCGAATTCGGAAGCCGCAAATTCGTGCGAATATGCGTTTTGTTTTTTTGCGGCGTGTTAGTTCGCAAGGTTTTGTGCGTTTTAGTGAGCCGTTTGTAGCGCAACGGCACAAAGTTACCCTCACGGTCGTTCACGGGCGCGGCCATTTTGTTTGCGTGACGTATTTCCGCTTCCGGGCGCTATGTGTAATCTCGCAAAGTGTGCGGCTCGCTAGTGCAAGTTTGCGTGTGATCGCAAGGAAAATCTCGCGCGAACTTACCCACGCGGTCGTGAACGGGCGTGGCCATCTTGTTTTTCATTCATTGCTATGGTTCTGGGCATGCTTTCTGTATCCTCTGTCAATCTCTGCCATCCTTTGCTTGTTTGAAGTTTTTTTGATCTATTTTACTTATTATCTATCCCTCTCTTTTTCTAGGTCTATATTTTTTGTGTTTTCTGCTACTTTTGGTTAATTTTAAACTACTTTTTTAAACTCTTTTCTTTTCTTCTTCCCTATTCTATTTCTTCTTTATTATTTACCTTCCTTTCTGGCCCAAAAAGTCAACAGCAGCCAGCAGTAGAAGGAGACTGTCCCTTGCCCCTTTTTTAAAGACTTCTGGGGGGTGGGAATTAGGAGTTGGGTTTTCTACTTTTTTGGACTTAGTTTTCAGGGAAATTCGTTGGGGTTCGGGAGGGGGGTGGGTTGGGTCTTGAGGGAGAATATTTATGTTAGGGATATATAAATATACTTTAAACTTTATCTTAGCATACGTGTTTTTTAATGCTTTTGAGGCTGGTGGTGGGGGTTTAACAGTCCAGAAACTTAAGTGGCATCTTGATTCAAGTTGTGTAAGTACTAATTGCCCAAAGGTTTTCAAAACTAAGTGCCTCTCACAGAGTAAGTGAATTCAATAGTCCTAGGACCGTCAGTCTCTCGTCTCTCCTAATACTCCATTATACTACCTCCCCCAAACGCTTATCTTACCTGTAATTTGTGTTTGGAAATAGGGCTAGGCACAGGGCTGGCTGCACGCGAAATGGCGATTAAGGTTGGCAATCCTGGGCGGATGAAATGTCATCATTGCGGTGATACTTGTGGTGTTACACAGTGGCAGTTGCAGCATCTGAAAAAAAAGAAAATGAAACCTTGTTTGTCCTTTCCTTAGCATTAGAACGGTACGATAGAGAATATAGCAGGTGACAGTACACTAGAACAGTGCCACAATGTAGCCTAACAAATGGTAAAGTATTGAAAGTATAACTAGTACTTGCGTTGAATTTCTTTGACATTGGCTACTACTACAAGAAATAGTACCGATGGTGAAGGACACAGCAGCGTAATAGTTTGCCACGCCTAGGAGGAGGATGTTCTTGATGACCAATCAAGTTGATGGAGCACATGAAAATCTGCTTTCATTTGCCAATAGTGACTGAGTGTCAAGCTGAGTAAGAATAGAATATATCCTCGGATTCCTTCACCAGCCTGTTGCTATGACCTTATCCTCCCCAGCAAGTGTGTGGAATTATTGCTGTCATTTAGCCACATATCAATCAAAACCACACAGCCCGGGGGAAGAGGGTTAGGGTCTGGAAAATGGATGGGAATGGGGGATTTTGGGAAAGTTTTGTTGAGAGAAGAAAAAAAAAGCCCAGCATGGACAAACAATAATTGGAGATAAATAAATATTTGGGTACAAAGCTAACCATAAATCTTTTAAGTGACATAAAGGAAGTGCATGCACTACTGCATGCATGGTTACTGAAAAGTAAGAAGTACTTTCGACAACCGTGAATGAAAGAATGTGACAGTACAGGGCTGCAGTAATAATTATGCGTTTTCACTTGCCTATCTCTGCACTCAGAGAGACACTTCTTACATTAAATTAGGTTTAAAAAATAGCAGAAGTAAAACCTAGAGAATGGCTGTAGGGATGAATTTAGAAGCAGAGATCAAAGAAATGCAGTGTCACACTCATAGAAGTTCACAGCAATAACATTATTTAAAAGATAATTAGAAAAGAACGGATACTGTATCTGTATGTTGTTGTAGTTGTCCTGTTGAATTTGGTAAGTTGCATGCATCAAACCATTCCTCTTATTAGCGGGACTCCTCCATTCCAGCTGACGCTCCGTCCGTCAATGTTGGTGACCAGAAGACACCCGGTCCACTGCCTTCCTGGCGGATGCTGAATTGCGGCTCGCTAATGTGAAGCCTGACTTCATCCTTTTTTTCTCATTGCACAGACTGAAACCCGGCCTGTAATTATTGATGGAAAAACAGGAAGTGATATTAGAACACCACTGACAAATAAATATAAGGTATGTAAGCTGTGTAGTGCAAAAAGTCACACTTTGAGTTTCCTAATAGACAGTACAATATTTTTGAAAGTGAGCACTCTGTCTGAGTCTCCTTTTGAAGGATAAATAAGTATGGGCGAATTAATTTAGCGGATCTTTCCCCTCAAGCTAGGTGTACTGTAAACTGTGTTTTAGAACAAAATTAGACCTTTCCAGCAGTGCTCCCAGACCCTTACTAAACCCAGTAGCAAAAATGTAGAAGACCCCCAATCAGATCTCAAAAAACGAGGCCTAGTAGAAAAATGGTGACAAAACGTACTTTGAAAGTAAAGTAGGCCCAAATCCCCCCTTACCCACCGTGAATTGTATTCAAACCACTTGCAAACAAGCAAAAGTATCCATACCCAGCATCGCTCCAAGACTCGCAAACCCCCCCGCAAACAGCCCCCCGCCCAAACACATGCAATACAATACTGCTAACCCTAACGAGCCCTAAGTTAAGAATAGTGGCAAACGCTTTCTTTAACTAGGCCAAATCCCCCCTTTCCCACCATAGATTTTCTTCAAACCACTTGCAACCAAAGATACACATTCCCACGAGTGATCTATGACCCCAGAACTCAGTTGCAAAAATCTAGAACAACCCGAAACACATGCAATCCTGCTGCTAGTGCTAACCCTAACGAGCCCTAAGTTAATGTGCCAAAACGCTTTTCAGCATGGATTTTCTCCTAACCACTTTTATCCGGTATTAGACCTTCCAAGCAATGCCCCAAGACCTGCCAACCCACCCACAAAAAAAGCAGAACACCCCCATACAGGAAAAAAGAATAAAATGGAAAATCTCATACTTAGAATATTTTCGACCTTCTTTCAATTCTGTCCAAACGCGCTGTGCAGCTAGGCCCTAACTCCCCTTTTCCACCATGGAATTCCTGACAAACAAATGCAATCCACATTAAAATGTGCCAGCAGTGCTCCCAGACCCTAAAACCCACCCACAACAACCTAAAAGCCCGCCAAACAGCACCCCAAAGACAGACAAGTGATCAAAAGCGCAAAATCTTTTGCTGCTACGATTTTGTCCAAACCACTTTTATCCGGTATTAGACCTTCCCAGCAATGGCCCCAGAGCCGTCAACCCAGGCGAAAACTAGTAAAAGACCCCCAAACAGCCAAAAAGCAAAACTACATCGATGGGGACTTCGTAATTTTCATGCAAATTTCCAGAATCACTCCACGCGCGCTCTGCAGCTAGGCCCTAACTCCCCTTTGCCACCATGGATTTGCTTCAAACCACTTGCAATCAAAAGTATCTATACCCAGCGTTGCTCCAAGACCCAAAAACCCACCCACAAACACCAGGAAGCCACCCAAACAGGCCCCCGAAAACATGATAGTGAGCAAATAGGCAAAAACTTTTTTAACTCTGATTTTCGCCAAACCACTTTTATCCGGTATTAGACCTTTCCAGCAATGCCCCAAAACCCGCCAACTCACCCGCAAAATAGCACAACACCCCCAAACAGGCAAAAAGCAAAAATGGAAAATCTCATACTTACAATATTTTTCGGCCTTCTGTCCAAACGTGCTGTGCAGCTAGATCATAACTCCCCTTTTCCACTATGGATGTCCTGGAAAACAAATGCAATCAACATTAGACTGTGCCAGCAGTGCTTCCAGACCCCAAAACACACCCCCAAACACCAGGAACCCACCCAAACAGGCCCCCGAAAACATGATAGTGAGCAAAAAGGCAAAAACTTTTTCATCTCTGATTTTCGCCAAACCACTTTTATCCGGTATTAGACCTTCCCAGCAATGCCCCAAGACCCGCCAACCCACCCGCAAAAAAGCACAACACCCCCAAACAGGCAAAAAGCAAAAATGGAAAATCTCATACTTACAATATTTTTCGGCCTTCTGTCGAAACGCGCTGTGCAGCTAGGTCATAACTCAACTTTTCCACCATGGATGTCCGGGAAAACACATGCAATCAACATTAGACTGTGCCAGCAGTGCTCCCAGACCCCAAAACCCACCCCCAAACACTAGGAACCCACCCAAACAGGTCCCCGAAAACATGATAGTGAGCAAAAAGGCAAAAACGTTTTCCTCATGGATTTTCTCCAAACCACTTTTATCCGGTATTAGACCTTCCCAGCAATGGCCCAGAGCCGTCAACCCAGGCGAAAACAAGTAGAAGACCCCCAAACAGCCAAAAATCAAAATTTCAAAAATGGACACAAATTTTCAGGCAAATTTCCAAAATCACTCCGCGCGCGCTCTGCAGCTAGGCCCTAACTCCCCTTTGACACAATGGATTTGCTTCAAACCTCTTGCAATCAAAGGTATCCATACCCATCGTTGCTCCAAGACCCCAAAACCCACCCACAAACACCAGGAAGCCCCCCAAACAGGCCCGCGAAAACATGATAGTGAGCAAAAAGGCAAAAACTTTTTCAACTCTGATTTTCGCCAAACCACTTTTATCCGTATTAGACCTTCCAAGCAATGCCCCAAGACCTGCCAACCCACCCACAAAAAAGCACAACACCCCCAAACAGGCAAAAAGCAATAATGGAAAATCTCATACTTACAATATTTTTCGGCCTTCTGTCCAAAGGCGCTGTGCAGCTAGGTCATAACTCCACTTTTCCACCATGGATGTCCTGGAAAACAAATGCAATCAACATTAGACTGTGCCAGCAGTGCTCCCAGACCCCAAACCCCACCCCCAAACACCAGGAACCCACCCAAACAGGCCCCCGAAAACATGATAGTGAGCAAAAAGGCAAAAACTTTTTCCTCATGGATTTTCTCCAAACCACTTTTATCCGGTATTAGACCTTCCCAGCAATGGTCCCAGAGCCGTCAACCCAGGCGAAAACAAGTAGAAGACCCCCAAACAGCCAAAAAGCAAAACTTCAAAAATGGGCACTTAGAAATTTACAGGCAAATTTCCAAAATCACTCCGCACCCACTCTGCAGCTAGGCCCTAACTCCACTTTGCCACCATGGATTTGCTTCAAACCACTTGCAATCAAAAGTATCCATACCCAGCGTTGCTCGAAGACCCCAAAACCCACCCACAAACAACAGGAAGCTCCCCCAAACAGGCCCCCGAAAACATGATAGTGACAAAAAGGCAAAAACGTTTTCAACTCTGATTTTCGCCAAACCACTTTTATCCGGTATTAGACCTTCCCAGCAATGGCCCAGAGCATTCAACTCACCCGCAAAGAAGTAGAACACCCCCACAAGTGCAGAGTCTTTCTTCATTGGGCATAATCCAGCCATCTGCTTTGAGGGAAATAGGAGTCTGGAGGAGGAGGATAGAGGAGCATGTTCTTGTGAACTTGTGAACCTGAGGAATGCAGACTGCGGCACCTTCAAATCAATAAGCAAATAAGTGAAGACAGTTCTGCTGATGGGCTTATTTTTGTGATTAGGTGATTAAAGTTTTTTTTATATAGACTTTGCAAAACAAAGAAAGACAGACACACAGGAATAAAAGTGAATAAGGACGAAAAAGAGTTATTGATTCATTGGCTCATTTTCAGGGCTCGGTGTCAGGGAAGAAGAGTTCGTCCTCATATTCTGCGAATTCAGGCGGGAGTACGTCACCTAACAGAGAAGAACTTCCCTCATCTAAGTTGGTGTCCTCCTCGTCTTCTTCCTGCGTGTATTCTCGTATTTTGTAATCTGGTGGTATGAGGTGCTGATTCATCTTGATCATTGTTAACCTCTCCACATTTTTGGGCGAGAGGCGGGTCCTTTTACAAGTTACAATGCCACCAGCAGCACTGAAAACACGTTCTGAAGAAACACTTGCGAGTGGGCAAAACAAGTAATTTATAGCCAGGTTGGAGATCTCTGGCCACAATTCTTTTTTCCCATGCCAATACGCCAATGGGTCATCATGGACATAGACCTCTGTTGAGTAATTCAGATAGTCCTGCACCATCGACTCAAGGTTCTCCATGGTTCCTCCACTTTGCTTACTTTTTTCTGGGACCTTTTGAGAAGCAAACCCAAGCTAAGTTAGCCAATCCTCTTCTTCACACAATGTTACTGTTGTGTCTGGTGCAGATGATCTGGTTGCTGGTGTCTTTAACGGCTGAGAGGGAAAATCACTCACTTCTGCCACAGCCACAGGTGCAGAAGTGGATTCTTTTGACTCCGGATGGACTGCTGATGCTGATGTAGTGCCTTTTCCTTCAATTTCCTGCCGTTCTCTTTCAAACCTCATGGCTGACACAGCTAGCCAACGTTTGTACTTTGAAACTTCTGCTTCACCAAAAGGAAAGAATACTCTGCCTGCCAGTGCCTTTTTGTAGCGTGGATCCAGAATAGTAGCACAAATGTAATGCTGTTCTGTGTGTATCTTTTGAAGATGTTCATCTCAAAGTAGGGGCTCTAATAATTTCTCTGCCAAATCAAAAGCTTCCTGCTTATTTTCATATTTTTGAAACGTAGAAGACACCGCCTTCAGTTGGTGCTCTAGCATGCGCAACAATGGGATAGCATTTCCCAAATTACAGTCCTCCCTGCTGACTGCACGTGTGAAGACCTCAAAAGGACGAAGCATGTCTGTCAGGCTTTGAACTAGCTTCCATTGCTCCGCATGTATCCTCAGGTGCTTCATAGCTGCACCCTATGTAAAGAAATACTGATGGACTACCGCACACTGCTCATACAGACGCTCAAGCATGTAGAAGGTTGAGTTCCAACGTGTTGCCACCTCCTGGATGAGTGCTTTCACTGGCAGTTTACATTGATGTAGCAGGCCCCTCAGATGCTTCCGGGCCTTAAAAGAATGGCTGAAATGTGTGCACATTCTTCAGCAGGTGGTCAGTAACTCGCACACTGGACTTTCTTCACTCAAGAATTTTTTAACAACCAGGTTTATACAGTGCGCCAAACACGGCACTCTGAAATAGTTACCCATATCCATGGCCTTAACTACATTGGCGCCATTATCCGTGGAAACATAACCAATCTTGCATTTTCTTGGGGACAGCCATTGAAAAACCTTTGTGTTAAACTCCTGCAAAATGTTTTCTCCTGTATGACTTTTCTCTATGCCAAACATGGCTAGTGTTGCATGTTTCCGAGCAGCTTTAAAAACGTTGTCCGGGTCAACACCTGCCCTTAGCTTTGCTCTAACCCCTGAAAAAGAGACCCAGTGTGCAGTGGTGCACATGTAATCAGTGGCTTCGCAACTGGGCCACATGTCTGTTGTCAGATGTATAGTGTGAACGGCACTCTTCTGCAAAGCTGCCCCAATCACCTCCAGCACATCTTCATGTAGTGCTGGAACCGCAACTCTGGCAAAAAAGAACCAGCTAGGAACCTTCCATTTAGGGTAGAGCGTTGCCACTAATTCAAGAAAACCAACCCCTTCCACAAAAGAAAACGGGAGAAGGTCCAGATCTAGCATTTTAGCCAGCTTAGTGTTATACAGACGCGTCATTGGGTGGTTGCGTTCAAATGGCGCATCTGAAAACAACATGCTTCTAATGGTGGGCTTAATGGTGGGCTGGACCATGATTTTACGGGATGATGATGATGATGACTTCTTCGACCCAGTTACGCTTGGTGATGATGAACTTTTCCGCATGGTGTCTCACTCTCTCCCACACTCTTGGTGTGGCTCACAGGGGGTGCGTTCCTGATAGGGGTACTGGGTGTAAGTGAAGTGTTTGACGCTTCTTCCTCCTCGTCATCATCAGATGAAACATCAACAGATACAGTTTGTTGACTTGCAATTTGGGCTTCCTTACTCTCCTTTAGGTGCGCATGCCATTTGACAGTGTGCTGTCTATCAAGATGACCTCTCTGGCCTCCGGTACCATAGTTGGTACCAAGCTTACCACGACTAACTGCAAGCTTACAAATGGTACAAATGGCTATGTTTTCCCTTGTTGTGCTAACACTAAAGAAGTCCCAAACTGCGGACTTCAAATGTCTGTGGGGTGCGGAGGAGGCGATACTGGTCATGCTAATGCCAGATGAAGTGGAGGATGTGTGTTGCCGAACTTTACTATGTTGTGCACTTGCAGCAACACTAATTGAGGAAAAGGAGGTCGAGGTGGCTGGAGGTCCCTTCTGGCGAGAAAATATGGAAGCAGTAGGTGGTGGTGTACTAGCTAACTGCAATGGTGGTGGTCCCATTCCCAAGTCGCCAACATCACGCTCAGCAGCATTTCGGGCTAGGGTAAAAATGTCTGTTTGCTGCATGCCCGCTGAGCCTGGAGTGATGTTTATGATGAGTGCGTCGTCGTTGTGAGAGTCTTCATCAGCAGGAGTAGTATACGGCACTTCTTCTTCAGCGTCATCATCACACTCCATAAGTACGAGAGTTTGGGGGACCTTCCTTTTACACTTAGCTACCTTTGTCAGATCATGGTGTGCCTCACTCTCAGACGGCAGTGGTGGTTCCCAATTTGGATCCATATCATCAGAAGGAAAGGGCTTGAAGAAGATGTAGACACCATCCTTGATCTTTTCCTTGCTAGGGATGTGGAAGACAATGAATGATCAGGAGGAGTGGCTTCCTCAAATGATACCTCGGCTTGAATGTCGATTTCCTGATGTGCCCCTACTTCGGGAGGAACAACTATTGTGGGCACTTGTGCCGCTCCATGCACCTCTGCTTGCGCATCTCCTTGCGCTGCCTCTCCTTCCACATGTACTTGGGCTTGTACTTGCACATGTGGTTGTTGTTGCGGCTGTGGTTGTTGAACACTTGTCAGATGAGTTACAACAAGCTGTGTAGATTGAGGGATGCTGCTACTTTCTTGCGATGAGCCACCATCACTGGTCGATGGTGATTGAACAACTAGACTGGCTGCCTCTAAAGCACTCAAGGGCTTGGACTTAAGTTGGCGTGGTGGTGGTGGCACTGAGCCAAATGGAGCGGGGTGCTGCTCCCAGCTTGGTCCCCAGCAGATCCCGCTGCTGCTGCAGGCGTACTTTTTTTTTTATTCCCAAAAAATGTGGCGGGCGGCACACCAGTCTCCTTGGTAAGTGGCGCCACTTGCTTCTTCTGCTCCTTACTGGCAACTTTATTGCTAGAGGAGCTACGGGGAACTGTTTTTGGGGCCATCTTCTTCAGATGTCAGAGCAGCAGGCCGCAGTTGCACGAGTTGCAGAGTTGTCTTGTCTGTGGCCACACGTGACGTCGCGTGACGTTATGCTGCACACACCACTGCAGGACTTCTTCCTGGCACTGGTGGTTCTCTTGTGCACCTAAAAGCAATGGAAGATAGAGGAACATTAGTTATACACCCCAAAAAGTTGAAAAACACACAAAAATCAGCACAATCCCATGCCATCCATGCCCTCAATGATGTTTAAATTCAAGAGACCCCACAGAAAGACTTGGTCCATGCATGAAAGCTAGGCAAAATGGGTGCAGGCCTGAGAACACTGCCTGCCTTCAAAATGGCTCCTTGCCCCCCAGCACATGGCCAGGGCCTGCCTGTACCAGCACTCAAAATGGCCCCCACCCACATGGCCAGTCCCCATCAACACCCCAAAAAATCGAAAAACACACAAAAATCAGCACAATCCCATGCCATCCATGCCCTCCATGATGTTTACATTAAAGAGACCCCACAGAAAGACTCAGTCCATGCACCACTGACTACCCCTGGACAAAAGGCCCCAACAGCAGCCAAATAAATCGAAAAACACACAGAAAATCAGCACAATCCCATGCAATCCATGCCCTCAATGATGTTTACATTAAAGAGACCCCACAGAAAGACTAGGCCCATGCACCACTCACTACCCCTGGGCATAAAGGATGAAAGCTAGGCAAAATGGGTGCAGGCCTGAGAACACTGCCTGCCTTCAAAATGGCCCCTTTCCCCCCAGAACATGGCCAGGGCCTGCCTGTACCAGCACTCAAAATGGCCCACACCCACATTGCCAGTCCCCAACAGCAGCCAAAAAATTTGAAAAACACACAAAAATCAGCACAATCCCATGCAATCCATGCCCTCATTGATGTTTACATTAAAGAGACCCCACAGAAAAACTCAGTCCATGCACCACTCACTACCCCTGGGCAAAAGGCCCCAACAGCAGCCAAAAAAATCAAAAAACACACAAAAATCAGCACAATCCCATGCCATCCATGCCCTCCATGATGTTTACATTAAAGAGACCCCACAGATAGACTCAGTCCATGCACCACTCACTACCCCTGGGCAAAAGGCCCCAATAACAGCCCAAAAATTGAAAATTCCAAAATTCTAGTTGCAGCAACTGTAATGCCCCAAACAAACTTACTTGTGAAATTTCTAGTCCAGGAGTCTCCGACTCCTTAGCAAAGGCATTTGAGGATAAAATTGCCAATATCCTGACTGCCCTCACTATCCCAGGCCTGCACGGCCTTCAGCCTCTGGATGTTCCTATATCCTCCCCTACTTTAGTTGAGCTGGAAGAACAGACTGTTCACCGACGGTTGGAGAGTTTTACTCTACCCCCATTCGATGAGTTCTGTACCTTAGCAAATGGGGTGTCCTCTGTCTCTCCTCTGGATCCACTTCCCCACAAATACTGGAAATCCTTTCAGGAAGAACTCTTCCAACCTTTATATTCCATATTTCATCAGTCCTTTAGCACTGCAATGGTTCCTGATAGTTGGAAGCTAGCGGTGGTCTCCCCTCTCCTAAAGAAACCTACACTTGACCCCACCTGCCTGTCTAACTACCAGCCAATTTCATTACTCCCTTTTCCAGTCAAGATCATGGAAAAACTTGTGACCCGGTCTCTATCCAGCTTTTTGGAAAGTAACATCTGTTTGGATGTGGCCCAGTTCGGCTTGTGGCCCATGGTACGGAGTCGGTGCTGGTGGTCGTGTTGGACACCCTTCGATCTCGGGTCGACAATGGTCGAGCAGCCTTTTTGGTGCTGCTCGACATGTCAGCCGCGTTCGACACGGTCAGCCACTCCATTCTTATCAACAGGCTGGAGGAGGCCGGGGTAGCAGGTCTGGCATGGGACTGGATGATCTCCTATCTCCAGAACAGGCATCAGGTGGTGGCACTTCCACCTTTTCGTTCAGGCATTAGGAGAGTGGGACAGGGTGTCCCTCAGGGGTCTGCAATCAGCCACATTCTGTTCAATCTGTACTTGTATCCCCTGATAAAATTGATCAAATCCTGCGGCATCTCAGTGATTAATTATGCCGACGACACACAGCTCATCTTCTCCCTTGAAGGAGAAGGTGGGGTGTCTACAGAAACTTTCCATCGCTGTATGACCGCCACTGCCGATTGGTTGAGAAACAACTCCCTCCAGTTTAATAGCTCTAAGACCGAGGTACTCCACTGCTCCATGGACCGCGTCCCGCGCCCTTTGCCGACTGATCTATGGCCTTCTTCCTCCGTGGGCAATGTGGTGGCAGCGGATTCTGCCCGCAACCTCGGAGTCATGTTCAACTCTAACCTCCAGTTGGACGGTTTGTTTTGTTAATAAAACCATTTCCACATGCATGCTGTTACTCCGAACCTTGCGGAAAATCCTCCCCCTGCTTCCGCTCCAGGCTAGACCAGAGGTGGTGTGTGGCATTATCCTTAGCAGGATAGATTAATGTAATGCACTGCTTCTGAGGGCACCTGGCACCTTGATCAACAAGCTGCAGCGCATTCAAAATATGGCTGCGAAGCTGGCTCTTTCTAGGCCGCGTGCTGCTTCCTCCTCCCTTGCACTTAAATACCTACATTGGCTGCCAGTTCAACAGCGAATCCTTTTTAATTCATCCTGCCTGGTCTTGAAGGCTCTACATGACCAAGGTCCAGTCATGCTACAGAACCTCTTTTCTTGGTACCATGCAGCGAGACCTCTGCGCTCCTCTTCATTACACCTAGTGGTGGTTTCTCGGATCCACAGGCTACGGTTGGGGTGCCGGTCCTTTGGTCACGCAGCCGCCAAGCTTTGGAATTCCCTCCCCCTGTCCTTGAGGAGCTTGGAGGACTTTCCCTCTTTCAAGAATTGCCTGAAAACTCATCTCTTCCCTAGAACAGCTTAAAAATCCTGTCTGCGTTGATGGTTCAATAGAGTCTAAAAGCACCAGGGTACCATTTGGGTGGCAGATTTGCGCTATACAAGTGCACAATACATACATACATACATACAAAAGTGATCCAAAGACAGTCAAAAAGGCCTCAAATCCAAATATCCAGCAGAATCCACAAAAAGTAATCCTTCCAGGTCAAGATCCAAATGAAAGTGACCAGCACATGAAGAAAGCACTGGGAGGAGCCTGCTGGACAGGAACAGGAAGTTAGAGACTGTGGGGCACTTCCTTCCTCCCCCCCCCCCCAAAATGGACTCCGTGCAAAAAAAGTGCAGGCAAATGTCAACCTGAGGAGTTATTCTGATAAGATAAAAATCATCATTTTCAGAAGGTTTATGCTGCTTGCTGGTGGAATTTTTGTGCAGAATTGCAAATTTTGCTATTTTGCGAGTGCAAGATTGTTGCTGCCCACTGCATCTACGTGTTCGCAATTGCGAACTCTTGCGATGCGTGCTGTGCAAGTTGGCAAGCCGCGATGATGTAATCACGGTCGCCAAACTCCCGCGGGATCCCGCAGCAAGATCCAAAATGGCACAGCACACGCAAAATATGGTGAAAAGCAACTCTGCAAACGCTGAATGATGGTAAGTGAACACCGAGCGCCGCAATATTGTATCACCAAGCAAAAAAATCTGCTGCGTGCAAATTTGCAAATTTTCGGCAAATTCGCGAGAGTTCGCGGATTGCGAATTTGCCGAAAATCCGCAAATTCCACGAGCGGAACGGATTTTACGCCCATGCTTAATGCTGAGTAGGGATGCCATGGTAGAGGTAGGGTAGGGATAAATAGTGTTGTGTCTATTATACATAAATGAAGAAGACCTTGGATGTGGTTTCTATGATTATTTATTTGTGTCTCAATTTTGGAATTGGCTATTTTGTGCATGTTGCACCATTTAAATATTGTTCGTAGATTCAGATTTGTATTAGTTCTTGTATTGAGTTGTTTACATGTCCAACTATTTATGGCTTTATAATAAAATCATATAAATTGGATTAGGAGTCTGTGGTCCATTGGGTTCACGGGAGATGGTAAAGTAATTGGCTAAATACTTTTTTTCCCCTCCACACTTGCAAAGATGGCAAAAAGGTAATCGACCCGGGATTAAGGAGTAAACGTAGAACATGAAACCCGGCTCCTTCAATGGGCTATTTTGGTCTACAATCATGTGATCACCTGATCGTACTTTTTCATAAACAAAGGCGAAGGACTATGAGTTATAGGATCCATCTCTGGCTCAGCAGCAGGCCAACCTATAGCGATTTTACATGCAGACTATAGATCACTAGGAACCACAATTTCAAACAGAGTATTTAAGTCAATCCACAACTCTTTCAAGATTTTAATAAAACAATGGATTTGCTTGTACCATTAACCAGGTTTCTCTCTCAACCTAGGAAAATCATTTGTGACTGCAGCTAGGTCTCCTCTACTCCAAGGGACAGGCACATACCCTCCACTAGGCACTTCTGGTAATGGACAGGCTTCAACCCCAGTTTGTTCCCCCTCTTGGAGGTGATGTTTCCCCTGTCACTTTTCTGGCACTTTTCTTCTTAGACCACCTTTTCTCAAGCATACTCCAAGCCTGTATTGCTATAACCAACTCTCTGATGTGTGTTTTCAATCCTTTTACTCTCTTTTCCTCCATCTCCTGGTCACTATAATTAAGCCAATGATTCCCCTGTATCATTTTCGTTTGGGACAAGTCTATCTCATACCTCTGAGTTAGTTCTGACAACTTCTCGTGTGCTAGCCTCACTTTGTGGGTGGTATCCTTCGGTATAAAAACAGGTCATCTGGCTCATTGTTCTCTATTCTCTCCAAAGGAAAATTCCCATTCTCATCTACCTCAGCCTTCAACCTCACCACAACCAATAGTTTTGCCTTTTACTGCAGCCTTGCTGGTTCACTGACTGGATGGACTGTTCTTTCCTACTTTACTGTTATTGTGATCCCTCAACCAAGTCTCTAGTTCTACAATGCTTAGACCATGTGGATTTCCAGCGACTCCCTGACTTGCACTTGTTTCCGAAGCAACACCCACCATTCCTCTCACTAGAATTTGCCACATACTCAAGTTTGAGCTAGTGCTCCCCATGGGTATGGATCCTATATTTCTGGAGCCAATGAGCATTCCAGAAGGAACGGAAGTGGCTGGTAAAGGGGCACTAGATTCCATAGACACTAGAGATGGACGACTTCCATTCCTCTTCCCTGATCTTCCCAATCCAATTCCCTCTGCTTGCCAAGATTGTCGTTGACTAAAGTTTCCCACTGATCTCGGGTCATACACAGGGACAATAGGACTAATGGTGACCGGTACTGTAAGAGATTCCTGAACCATGTAGCAGCACTGAATCCATTTTATTCCATACATCCTAAAGCGGACATACCCGCCCCCCCTCCTCCTGTGGATAGCCTTCCCCTAATTCCTGTATTAGGACCTGTTTGAGAAGCTGACACACTTTCCACACTCAATGTATTCACCAACTCTCACCTTCCCTTCTCTGAGTGTGGAATGTAAGGTAGAGTAAGCTCAGATAGCAACCCATCCAACTAGCTGTCATTATCACTCCCCTAATTTCCATCTTCCCTTCTATTCATGCTCTGGGAGTCTTCCACCCCCACTAGCATTGGGTAAAGCCTTTCTCCCTCAATGGTATCCACTCTCCATCTCTTAAGCTGTGCATTCCATTGCGCTTCTTGACATGCCCTCAAAACTTTCCTCATCTTCCCTTGTTGTATCTCCCTTTACTTTGCATGTGTTGCCTGTATCCATGCGTCTAACGCCTCAAACTATGTTGGTCTAGGTAAAGGTCACAGCGCAAACATCACTCCTCTCAACTGGTGAAACACATCCAACTGAAATGAATCAAAATGTGGTAATGACAATTCACCCTCTTTTTCTGTGATTTTTTGCCAATTTTGTAGCCAAATTATAGTATGGAGCCCTACTTTTGTCACCATATTGTGTGCTGGTGTATCCTTGGGTGGCGCTTCTTCATCCACTTGAGTAACAACCCCCTGATCACCCCTGAAAAGATCCCATAACACCCTAAAACATTGAATGATTAAATTGCAAGTTGTCCAATTTTTTTATGATGACTCCTGGATCCCCGGGTTGTGTTCAATACCTGCCAGGTTTCCCGTTTAAAAATTGCTGCTTTAAGCTATTTACATCAGTGCTGCTGGCTTACTTTTTAGCCTTAATATTTTAACGTACATTTTTTTTTACCTGAGTTCTGCCTGTGCTCTAAGTCAGGACTCGATCCCCCGAACCCCTCGCTGAGGCCGCCTGGTGGGACAGGGCGGCGTTAAACTCTGCTGTGATTGGAATGGGTGAGTTTTCACTTTTATTTAAACCCACGCTGGCACGATCGTGCAGCAGACGTGCGCAATTTTTTTTACCTGAGTTCTGCCAGTGCTCTAAGCTGGGACTCAACCCCCCGGAACCCCTTGCTGATGCCGCCCGGTGGATCAGCTGATTGGTGGGACAGGGGTCGGGAACTCTGCTGTGATTGGACGGGTGGGTTTTCACTCTTATTTAAACCTACACTGGCGCGACCGCTCAGCGCTGACTCCTGGATCCCTGGGTTGTGTTCAATACCAGCCAGGTTTCCCGTTTAACAATCGCTGTTTTAAGCTATTTACACCACTGCTGTTGGCTTACTTTTTAGCCTTAATATTTCAACCTACATGTTTTTTTTACCTGAGTACTGCCTGTGCTCTAAGTCAGGACTCGACCCTCCGGAACCCTTCGCTGACGCCGCCTGGCGGATCGGCTGATTGGTGGGACGGGGCGGCGTCGGATTCTGCTGTGATTGGACGTGGTGGGTTTTCACTTTTAATTTAACCAACGCTGGCGCGATCGTGCAGCGAACGTGCGCAGTGGACGTGCCGCTGGCGACCTGAAGGCAAGCCCGTCTGCGCCCGTCAGCGCTCGGATCGGGCTCAGGGCCAGCCTCCCTGGTACTATTAGGCCAGATGTCGTAACATATTTTACCTACTTTCTGAGGAGTTTGGACCCGGAGGGTGCAAAGGCATGCTGCCGTAGGTTTATGCCCAGTATCAGGCAGGGAGAGTTAGCAGCAGTTTGCTCTAATTGTCACCGTCCCCTCCCTTACATCTTAGCTCATCCCAGCAATTTCCCTTTTAAGAAGGTGGAAGCCCATTGAAGTGACGTGCAGCCGCTCACCTTAACTGTCTACTGTTAAATGCTGGGTCTCTGGTAAAACACAGACTGGAATGTTGTCTTTTTTTGAAGAGCACCAAATCATGATCGCCTTTATAACTGAGGCGTGGACGGACAATACCTCAGGACCAGACATTATTAAGGCCTCCCCAAAATTTGTTGTGCCACATGCTGGACAGACCTTTAAGAAGAGGTGGAGGGTTGGCTGTCACATATCACAATAGTCTTAAGCCCACTTTCTCCAAAGCTTCAAATCAAGCTTGTGAAGCTCTGTCTATCAGTGTCTGTAATATGTATACATGTGTTACGTCAGTATTAAAGTACACGCGCATTTGCATGCGCGCATGTTTTCTTTCAAAGTCCGACTTCATGCGCACACTCCCTGTTAGGTGCGCATGATGTGGTAGATTTAAATTCTTCTTCAGAGAAAAAGGTCAAAGAACCGTTAGCTGAATTCACGATTGGTGATTTAAAATTAGAAATGATGGGTGACTCTGGAGCACCAGTCACGATCATTTCTGACACTTTGTTTGAGAAACACTGGCCCGGTAAAGCATTAGAGGAATTGGATATCATTCCCAAAGGGTATACGGGTAAAAAAATTGAAATGTATGGGTATTTCATTGAGTGTGTGTCTGGTTTTGGGAGAAAAATTTCAACGAAAGTTTATGTTGCACTTAAAGGTAAACTCATTATTGGATGGCAAGATTTAGCCAAGATGGGCTTAAAATTAGTTCCTGGTTCTGAAAATCCCATTCAAATCAATAATGATGTTGCTAGTGATGTCATAGATAGTGTTGCTATTGATGTCATAGATAGTTTTGAAACAAATGATGCTTCTTCTTTCACAAGTAAAATTTTAAATGAATTTTCAGATGTTTTCACATCACGCATTGGCAAGATTACCAAGATAGAACATTTTATAAAGTTAAAAGAGAATGCCATTCCCATTGTACATAAAGCTAGGCCCATTCCCTTGAGTGTGAGAACCGATCTGAAAATTTTACTTGATAAATTGGTGGAAGAAGGGATCATAACTCCTACAGACTCCTCTGAATGGGTGAGTCCCATTGTTATTGTGCGAAAAAAAGATAATTCGATTCGTTTGTGTGCTGACCTACGCTCACTTAACAAAAATATAGTGGTAGACTGCCACCCTCTGCCCAAAATTCAAGATCTTTTATCGAATATTGCAGGTTCCACCTGTTTTTCTATCCTGGATTTGAAATCAGCATACCATCAAATTCCTTTGTCCACCCCTTCTACTGACCTGACAACCTTTATAACACCTTTTGGTGCATTTAAATATCTTAGGTTACCCTTTGGTTTAGCCTCTGCGGCGAGCGTGTTCCAGAGGTTCATGGATCACATGTTAGCTGGTATTGCTTCAGTTCAGGCTTACCAGGATGATGTCCTTATTTACTCAAAAAACAGAAATGAACACATTACTACCCTAAGGAAAGTACTTGAGAAATTTAAGGAATTTGGAGTTACACTTGGTACAGATAAGTGCAAATTTATGGTTCAGTCACTAGATTATTTGGGGCATACCATCTCAGCTTCTGGAATCAGTCCCAAATTTTCTCTTACAAAGGCTATTGATGAAGTAGCTATTCCCAATACCAAAGATCTGCTTAGGTCATTTCTGGGAATGACGGAATATTATTCCAGATTCATTTCCAACTACGCTCAGGTGGTTCAACCATTACGCCTTCTATTGAAGAAAAACATTCAGTTTACATGGAATGATGATGCACAGAATGCCTTTGAATTAATTAAAAAGTTAATTCTTCAGGCTCCTGCGTTATCACCATTTTCACCTGGTTACAAATGCATACTAGCGGTGGATGCGAGCCAAAAAGGTTTAGGAGCTGTCTTATCCCAATGGGTGAATGGGAAAGAGAACACTGTTGGTTTCTCTTCCAGATCCCTCTCTGTTGCTGAATCTAACTATAGCACAATAGAGAGGGAGGCTTTGGCTTGCACCTGGGCTGTAGAAAAGTTTAGAACTTTTATTTGGGGTACACAATTCGATATTCTGTCAGACCACAAACCCCTAATTCATTTACTATCAGGGAATGGAACGGGTAAAGCTTCCTCAAGGTTGGTAAGATTATTATCACGCCTACATGAGTACAATTTTATTATTAAGTATATTCCGGGTGGTCGAAATGGCAGAGCGGATTGTTTGTCAAGACTGTCCTTAAAGGATGACTTTTTGCCTTCAAGGTTTGATGACGTGGAATGTGTGGTTGCTACCATAGAGGATGTTATCACTGATCTTCCTCACATAACAAAAGATGATTGGTTAAAAGCGTTTATGGAAGATTCTACGCTTCTAGCTGTTAAGAACATGATTTTAACTGGCTGGCCTAGAGAGAGGTCATTACCATCTCCACTAAAATCTTTTGCACAAGTTAGTGAAGAACTGTCTATAGTTGAGGATTTAATTATGCGTGGAGACTTAGCAGTACCTCCTTTCTCATTACGGAAAATAATTTTTGACATAGCGCATGACGGCCATTTAGGTATAGGTGCGACAGCCAGAAGATTGAAAGAAAGTTTTTGGTGGCCTGCCCTAGAGTCTGATGTTACCAAATGGGTAAATGCTTGTAGCACATGTCTGGTCTCAGACAAGCACTGGAAGATTGCAAAACTCCCTTTACACAACGTACCAACGCCTGAAGAAGCTTGGTTGAAAGTCGCATTAGATTTTGCAGGCCCCTTTGATCTACTTCCCAATGATAAAAAGTACATTTTGGTATTGGTTGACTATTACTCAAAGTGGGTGGAGTTTGAGTTTTGTTCTTCAGCTTCTTCTAGTGCTGTGATCAACTTTTTATCTACAATTTTTATGACTGAGGGTTTTCCCAAGGAGGTAGTAACTGACAATGGTTCTCATTTTACCTCGACAAGTATGGAAAAAAAAAATTTGTCTCACGACATCAAGCATTTGAAGGTTGCTTTGTATTCCCCAGCAGCTAATGGTTTAGTCGAACCTATGAATAGGGTCATAAAAGAAGGAATACAGACAGCTTTAGCTGAGAGGGTTCCCGTGGATGTATTTCTAAAAAAGAAACTTTGGGCATATCTCACTACCCCACACACGACCTCTGGAGTTTCCCCCTTTAGACTTTTAAGAAAAAGGGATCCAAATGGTACTTTGTGTCCTTCTTGGATTAAGGATTTAAAGAAAGGCGACAACTCATGTTTGGTTTGTAAAGACAAAAAAAGAATGCTCAAGAGTGTGGCTTCCAAGCAAGCTGCTCAGAAAAAAAATTATGATGGCAAAAAATGTAAAAGTGATTCTGATTTTGTAATAGGAGATTGGGTATTGATCAAGTCTCTGATGAAAGTTAAGAAAGGCCTTTCCAGGTTCTCTCTTCCAGTACAGGTGTTAAAAACTTCAAAGGGGTCTTTGTTTCTTGGGCAAAGAGGTTGGTGGAGTAAGAGAGTTTTGGTGAAATTAACGCCAAATCAAGCTAGAATTATAATTGATAGAAAAGAAGTCTTAACTGATGATTTACACTTTTCACATTTTTTGGAGGATTTAGGTGTGCAAAAAGAGTTTCCTCTTGAACCTATTTTTGAGCCTGAACTTCCAACTGTACAAAATGAGTTCCCTCATGATCAACTTGAACAGTGTCAGGATCCAATACTGTCAACTAATTCCTTTAGTACTGATGTTGTGTGTACTGATCAAGCAAGACCAACACGTAATTGCTCCTTTCCTTCTAGGTACAAAGATTTTTATTTATTTTAACTGTCTTCATTTGTTTATGAAAGGGGAAGGGTGATGTAATATGTATACATGTGTTACGTCAGTATTAAAGTACACGCGCATTTGCATGCGCGCATGTTTTCTTTCAAAGTCCGACTTCATGCGCACACTCCCTGTTAGGTGCGCATGAAGTCTAATGTTATGTTATGTATTGTTATTTAAATATGCATTCTCGTGAGGGCGATCAAACTCTCAGGCATGGACAGTTTTCTTTGTCAGTTGCTGTTCATGGTCCGGAGAGGAAGGACGCACTCCCGTGGTGTTCTGCTTACTTACTTAAATAAATCCATTCTTCTAATCTACTGCTCCCTTTGGAATACTCATTCTTGGAAAACCTCAACTTTACAGTGTCAAACTGTTTTTAACTCATTTTAAATACTGGTGATATTGCTGAAACTGTGTGTACCCAACATAAATATCTTTAAGTCCATCGCATCTACCACCCAGGGACAGGGAATAGGGGAATCGAGACCGCCATCTTGGAAAGAACGGGGGTCAGTGGACTAGGCTTTCCCTGACATTAAATCACAGGCTGGCGCGAGCATGTAGCGGACGTCCTGAAGGCGCCCATCTGCGATTGGCCCGCGCTCAGCGCAGGACCCCTGGAAGTTACAGCTCAGACACAGTACCGTTTCTTAGTTACGATAGATCTACCCTGCTAGAGCTTAAGTGGACAGGCAGCGTCAGGGACTGTGTCTGCCTATTGATTGATGCACTACGGGAGATCGTCCCAGACGTCTGCCGTAGATGCATACCCAGGATCCTACATCTGCCCACACTTACAAGTGAAGACAAGAGGATAGGGGCAGCTGGCAGGGAGTCTCAATTTTTTTTATAAATTTTGCTAAATGCGAGGTCCTTAGTTAAACACAGCTTAGAGTGTGCTAGGCGTATTGAGGAGATGGATGTCAAATGTGCTTTCCTTAAAGAGACCTGTACAGATACATCATCTGAACCAGACATAGTAAATGCCACCCCTCCAGCGTTTTTATGCTACGCGCTGGATAGGCCAATGAAGAAGGCAGAGGCTTGGCTGTTATCTATCATAGATCGATTAAGGCAGCCTTTCAGCCTATTCCTACAGAAACATGTGAGGTCTTGTTTTATAATCTTACTCTATCCCATCATTACACCTTGAAGGGGTCTTTATTGTATAGGCCGCCTGAATTGAGAAACCCCTTTTTAGTATCTCTTGGAAATTTACTGGAAGAGGGTGTTTTCTCAGGGGCCTATACAATTATGGGAGATTTTAACTTCCATTTGGAAGTATTAGCTGAAACTGACACAATGATTTTAAATGATCTGAAGTTAAGAGCTGACCTGAAGCAGCGGGTAGTTGGTCCTATGCATGTGGAAGGGCATACCCTGCATGGGATTTTCTCTTCTCATCCGAGCCTTCAATTTGTGGGCCTTCTACCCCTGGTGTGGTCCGACCATGCTGCCGTTCAATTCGAGATAATACTGGTTGAGCAAAACACGAGGGGCTTAGGCCGTAAGAGACAAATAACAGCGAGATCTTGGAATAAATTTGAGGAAACTACTCTGAATGAGCTTCTCACCTCCACAGCTGCCCAATTGCCAATAGAAATGAAAGAGGCGAGCCAGGCATATACGGAATGGCTGGAGCAGGCATGTGACATAATAGCTCCTACTAAAACCCTTCATCCTAAAAGCACACATCCTTCTGCTCCATGGTATACAGAGGAGCTAAGAAACCAAAAACTCATCTGTAAACAGCCCGACCGGAAATGGAGGAGAAGATATAGGGAATCCAAGAAAAAGTCCTATAAACAACTTATTTTTACGGCCAAACAAAAGTTCTATGCAACTCGTATTGAAGGAACAAAGACCTCAGTTAAAGAATTGTTCAAAACCGTTGCCACCTTGGCCTCACCCAGGCCGGCTATAGTTCAACCAAGCCCGGAACTATGTGAAGAAATTGCTAATTTCTTTTTGTCCAAAGTGGAATCTATTTTCTCTGCCTTCAGTGGGGCAAGCACTGTTAGGATGGATATAGTCTGGGAAGAACCCAAGACAGCGAGGGTTCTATCCTCAAGTTTAAGAAATTCCTGTCAGTGTCCCCGGAGGAAACACAAAAGATCCTTATGGATGTAAACTCAGGCTCACCTTACGACCCTTGTCCAGTTACGATAATCAAACTGGCTTTAGGTCCAATCGTAGGTTCACTGACATACATATTTATTATGATGTTCACAACAGGGCATTTCCATATACGATGGAAACTGGCATCCATTTTGCCCCTTCTAAAAAAGCCCAATTTGGATCCTAAAGACTCAAACAATTTTCACCTGATTTCCAGACTCCCACTACCAGCAAAACTGATCGAGAAAATCACGAATAGACAATTAAGCCTCTTCCTAGCAGAAACAAAAGTGCTGGATCCCTCACAATATGGTTTAAGAGTGGGTCACAGCACAGAGTCCGCACTCATTAAAGCTACGGAGGAGATTAGGGAAGCCGTAGATCAGGGGGTCAGGGCAGCACTGATCTTGTTGGATCTGTCCGCTGCTTTTGACACGGTACATCATGTAATACTAATGGACCGTCTAAAAGTGTATGGCATTCTTGGGATCTTTTAAACTCCTTCCTTGCAGACAGAAGACAAACTGTGGCACTGGGGGACTACCAGTCCGAACCATTTACACTACCTTGTGGTATCCCTCTGGATCCTCTCTCAGTCCAACGCTTTTTAATGTCTATGTCAGTGCCTTGGCTCCCGTCATAAGTGCATTTGGATTTGGCCTCACCTCTTATGTGGACGATACCTAAATTGTGGTATTGCTGACTCCTGGCAAAGAGGTGGGTATTGAAGGACAGTTCCAAGACGGTATGCTATCAGTGGGTAGGTGGATGGCAGAAAACTGCCTCAAGCTTTACTCGGGTAAAACTGAGGTTATATTGTTCGGCAATAACGTCAACTTTTGGACACCCAATTGGTGGCTGGACACGTTGGGCACCCTTCCGGTTGCCACTAAAAATTTTAAAAACTTGGGCGGAATACTGGACGAGAGACTTACCTTCGAGCCCCAAGTAAATGCGGTGGCATCAAAAACTATGTTTGTTATTAGAATGCTTAGGAAAATATTGCCATTCTTGCCCCTGGAAAGCAGGCAAACAGTGGTCACGGCTCTTGTAATGGCTAGGCTGGACTACTGCAATGGGCTTTACCTAAACATTCGGCAAAGATCCCGGAATAAACTGCAAACGTTGCAGAATGCTGCAGCTAGATTTCTCACAGGAACATCAAGATTTTCCTCGGTATCTAAAGACATAAAGAAAGTGCATTAGCTTCCAGTTAAGAGTCGAGTACGCTTTAAGGCTCTATGCTTGGTTTTTAAAGCTCTCCTAGGTACAGGACCGGATTATCTAAAGGGCAGATTTAAATGGTATACTCCTGAAAGAACATTGCGGTCAAAAGGAGCCAAGCTGGTCTTAATGCCGCGTATAAAAAAAGCCCGATGGTGTGGTAAAAGCTTTGTTCACTGTGCAGCAAAAGCCTGGAATCATTTGCCATTTCAGTTAGGAAACACTATGGATCTCCTGTCCTTTAGAAAAGGGCTAAAACGTGGCTCTTTTCACAATGAGTCGGTCCGTAGAATCTTGTTTCAGCCGGCAGTTTCAGAGGATCTAGTTAGCGCCAGGACACCTCTGGGTAATTGACACGGTTTATAAATGTCAATATTATTATTATCATTATTATAATTAGTGTACGTTTCCCCCCAGGACACTTTCAAAGCTATGCTGATATATTGTCTTCCAGGCCCTAGAGGCACATTTATGGACTCTATTAGTTCTCTTTTGGAGTAGGGGCTGTGTGCAAACTCCTTCACGATCATGGGAGACTTCAATTCTTACTTGGAGGATGCATTAAATTTGAACAATATGAGACTAATGGAACTTATGAGCAGAGGGGGTTAGATCAACGGTTAGTTGGCCCTTCACATGCTGAAGGGCCCACTCTGGATGGCATTTTTTTCAACAACTCTGGACTGGCCATTTCGGAAATGTTGCCACTCCTGTGGTCTGACCATGCAGCCATTATCTTTACGCTTCTACAAACGCCTCTTAACCAGTCTAATCCCAAGCCCAGGGAGAGTATTTCCATCTGGGCTTGGAAAAATATAGATAGCACTGATATGGGGAATTTTCTGACCTTAAATACTCCTATTCTTCCAGCTAATGGAGACGAGGCAGTGGCGCTGTACTCGAGGTGGATTGAGAATGCTTGTGACAAATTTGCACTGGTTGGGCTATACACACCCAAGCGGGCCCAGCCCTCAGCTCCTTGGTTTTCAGCTAACTTGCAAAAGCACAAAACAGATTGTAAGAACCTGGAGAGGGCATGAAGGAAAGGGTATAACATTAAAAATAAAGAAGAGTATAAAGAAAGCCTTAGTAGTTATAAGAAATTACTCTTATAAACCAAGAAAGCTTACTTCTCGGAGCATATGAAAGAGATCTTCCGGAGAACTGTTTAGGACATCTCTATTCTAACTAATCCAACCAAACCTCACTCACACAGTAGCTCTGCACTGTGTGAAGAGCTAGCCTCTTTTTTCCTGAACAAGGTGAAAGTTATTTTCTCCTCCTGTTCCCTGGCTAAAGGGGAGTTGGGTGACGGGGCAGCCAGACTTCAGTCCGTGGGCGGAAAATCCGTTCCGCTCGCGGATTTTGCGGATTTTCGGGAAATCCGCAATCCGCGAGATTTGCGAATTTCCCGCAAAATCCGCAAATCCGCGAGCAGCGGATTTTGCTCGCACTGCTCGCACTGTTCGCGTGAGTTCGCGACCCGCGAATAAGTGCAAAATTGCAGAAATACGATCTTGGCAAAACTGAAAGTAACTACTTACCAGGTTCAAAAGTTCAGGCACATCATTAGTAGCCATTTCCTGTAGTGCTTCCTGAGGGGCCCCTCCAGAGTTCAGTTGCCAGTTGAAACTATTATGTGACCCTGCTCTGAACCTCAGAATAGTTACACATATGCCACAAAGGTCCTGAATTACAGCTAAGGGAGACAAGCAGGAGCCAGGCTGGAAGTTAAAATCCATTAATCAGCCCCTAATTCATTATTGTCAGTTGGGGCAGGGCAGGTGTTGTAACTAATTTTGCAACAATGAAAGCACTTAGCAAGTGCAAAAGATCACTAATCAGGGCGCACTAAGGAAGCAGGTGCCAGCTAAAAAAATATTCTGTGACACATTAATCAGCCCCAAATTAATTCAGGTCACTTGAGGCAGGGAAGGTGTGCTTTGCTTTGCCGAAAATAATGTACACTGGACAACCAGAGGGTGTAGTGATGAAACAGAGGGTGGCATGGGTGGGCCAGAGGGTGGCATGAGTAGTCAGAGAGTGGCAGTGGTGACAGAGAGTGGCAGTGATGAAGAAGAGTGTCCCAAACAGGCTGGACACGTAGAAACAACAAGTTCGCAAAACTTGCGACCCGACAGGTAAGTTCGCAAATTGCGAAATTGTAAAAACCCTCGCGAACTGGCAGAAACACGGGCGAACACAAAAAAAAATAAAATCCGCAAATTCGCGGGAATTCGCGGATTTTGCGGATTGCGAATCCGCAAATCCGCAAAATTCGCGGATTGCCAATCCGCAAAATCCGCTCATGGCCTACGTCAGATACGCTACAGTGTTTTAATCAGCTTCAGACCTCAGAGGTCAGAAACCATTAGCTGGCATCTCGGTCAGGGTTTCCAGGGACACCTGCCCAGTTGCAGTGCTTAAAAACATTCCTGAGGCTGTTGCAACCACCCTTACACCCTTGTTTAATACCATCATAGACTTTGGCGAATACCCCAGATCGTGGAAAGCCGCTTCGATACTCCCCCTAATAAAAAAACCTAATCTAGAAAAAAACGATCCCAACAATTACAAACCCATATCTCGACTCCTGTTGCTGGCTAAGATATTAGAGAAGGCCATCAAAGGCAACCCAGCTCTTTCTTTCAGAGTACCAACGCACTTGACCCCACGCAATTTGGCTTTGGTGCAGGTCACAGCATTGAGCTGGCCCTTATCAAGGCCACGGAGGAGGTGAGAGCAGCGCTTGATCAGGGAGGGGTGGCGGTCCTGATTTTACTTGATCTGTCAGCGGCCTTTGATATGGTCCATCACAATGTGCTGATGGACCGATTGTCAAAGGCGGGGGTAAAAGGCAGGGCCTGGAGCCTCTTGAAATCTTTCCTGGATGACAGAATCCAAACAGTTGATTTGGGGCGAGACAAATCTTTTGCACTACTAAGCGGGGTGCCACAGGGTCTTCCTCAGTCCCACGCTTTTTAACATTGATGTCAGCCAGTTGGCGGCACTGATAAGATCTTTCGGACTGTAATTAACATCTTATGCAGATGACACACAATTGTGTTGTCCATCCAACGAGGGACCGAAGAAGTTATGGCCTCCAGATGTCATGACTACCTGAAAGATATCTCTGGCCGGATTGCCTCCAACGGCCTGAAATTGAACGCAGGCCATCATATTTGGGAATAATCCCAATATCTGGAGACCTGACCTGTGACCTGAAGTAATGGGAAAGTTACCAGCTCCCACAGTTAAAGCCAAGAATTTAAGTGTGATCATGGATCACAAACTTGATTTTGGTGACCAGGTCAGTGGAGTTGTATCTACCTGCTTCTACCTCCTCAGAATATTGGGAACAATTTGATTTTTCCTTCCAGCCAATGGTTTCAGGACAGCAATCTCAGCCCTCATTATGTTTGGCTGGACTATTGTAATAGTCTGTACCTAAACTTGAAAAATAAAACATCTGTACAGACTACAGCTAGTACAAAATGTGGCGGCTAGACTGCTAACAGGCATTCCAAGGTTTGCTTCTGCTCAAGATGGACTCCGGCAACTGGACTGGCTGCCAATAACAAAACGAGCACAATTTAAAGCACTGTGCACAGTGGCCCGGAGTTTCTGAGGAGATGCTTTGAATGGTATGTTCTGGGTAGAGCGTTGCGCTCCCAATGGAAAACTAGTAGCTGTTCCTCGACTAAAAAAAATCTAGCTGGGGCGGTAACTGCTTCTCCTTTTGTGCTGCGAAAGCCTGGAACAGTCTGCTGTTGCATCTCAGAAATGCCTCTCTTTTAGAAAGGGGCTGAAGACATGGTTATTCACAGTATAAGGCACCCCTTCTTTGTTTCCTGTGAGTCAGAACACAGCGCCAGGACACCTTTGGGTATAACTGCACTTTATAAGCTTCTATAACATAATATAACATAACATGATGAACAAATATTTCCCAACCACAACATTCCTAAGACTATCAACCAATCCCAATGCGGCGTTACACCAACCGACCTATCACAATGCAGCACACTCGGATGCCGCATTCACTCTTCACAGCGGCTCATCCCCCTTTACAATTTATCCGTACAAATTAATTCACACATTCATCTTACACTCTGTAATGCCATCTAAAAGGATTGATGGAATTCAGCAATCCAAGAGCATTCACAGATGGCAACCCTCTTCCTGTGCTAGTCCCCTGAATCAGTATAGCTCCCCTCTTTATACAAGGTCTACTAAACCATTCCCATACGTCCCATTCACACAAAGGGCCCGATTCACAGAACTAACTTAAGACAAAATCCTAAACTTACTACTTTTCGAATTCACAGAATGCCCTTACTACTTTTGGTATTCACATAATGCACTTAGTACTTTTGGTATTCACAGAATGCACTTACTACTTATGGTCCGCACTCGGGCCGGAAATTCTGGCCCGGAGGCTGAGCTTCTGGCTTGGAAGCGGGGCTTCCGACCTGAGGGCGGAGCTTTTGGCTCAGAGGTGGAACTTTCAGCTCTGGCTAAATCCCACCTCTGAGCCAGAAGGTCCACCTCCGGGCCGGAAGTAGAGTTAGTAGTCGTAAATTCATTCTGTGAATACCAAAAGTAGTAAGTGCATTCTGTGAATACCAAAAGTAGTAAGTGCATTCTGTGAATACCAAAATTACTAAGTTTAGGATTTTGTCTTAAGTTAATTCTGTGAATCCGGCCCAGGCTTTCCTATGTTAGGTGCAACTGCCAATGATGTTTGACCACAACTCCTCAATTCTTCGGTCAGTAAACTGTATTAAATGTTTGTGTCTTTTACACCACTTAATATATTGTGGGATCTTAGCCCTCTTGGGGATGTGAAACTCAAATATCATTCCTTGGACCACGTTCGGCCCGAAACAACATTCACTGAACTCTCACATCAACTCCACCAGACATCTCACAATCAATATATTCCTGTAATCTAACACACAACATACACCCTATTGATAGTCACTTCTCCATTCTCCGCTGATCTTGCTGAACCATCAAATTACATCAGTCTCTGGCAAAATTCCACACTGTCAGTTCTCTGTTTATTGGGCCCTATTTTGGGGTTCTGGGTTTCTAGGTTTCCTATTTTCTAGACTAGTTCTGAATTCTCCCCTCGCTTCATGTGCAAACCATCCAATCTGCTACCAACTGAAAGGGGGTGCCCATACATTCTAGACCTGTTCTAGAATCGCAGTCCAATGGTTCCTTTTAGCAAAATGTAAGTGCTGAGGGGAGAAAATCGTTAATAACATGAATCAATTCAACTGGAATTTGTCCAGACACATGGTAACAACATGCAACTACGTAACATTGCTTAGTGTATTACAAAGCAAAAAAGAACTGGATATATAGATACCTCAAAACAAGAGAATAAAGCTAGATCTGCTAATAAAGGTGGGTCAATAAAGCATACACAACACAATAAACTCAAGAAATAGGATGCAGAGGATCAGAAAGCATGAGTCCCAATTTCCCGGCATCGTGGGTTGATGAATATAAAGCATCAATCTATCACTAGTGCTAAATTGACATCCCTATTTCAGCATATTTAGGGAAAGAAATAAAAGGTGTCGGCATGTGGAGTCTTCCTAAGAAGTCTTTCCACCTTTGATGGGTTTGATAACATAAAGCTATCGTGACATATCTCATTCTATGATGCTCTCTATCGGAAGGCAGAGCAGAATTGGGGCACTTTCCCTACTTGCAACGTTCACTATTACAGGTTTCTTCCCAACAACCATTGCAGGTCACGCTATCTGCTCAAGTATGATCCCATCTGTACTTTTCCACGTGACAATGATGTTTCTGAACTGCAACATGTTGACCTTGATTTCCAAGCCATCTCTGGTGTGAAAACACAATAAATTCGCTGATTGGTTTTAGCTTGTGATGTATCTCCTTCTCTCTCTGCCTGACTAATAAAACAAATACATTATTTTAGCTAACAAGGGTCCTTCTTCCACCTGCAACACAAAACACAAACATGAGAAAGAACGAAATTCACAGCACACATGCAAATCCAACTGTTACTTCTAAAGCAATAGCTTCCGGGGAAAGTTATTTCAGGCATACACATTCTGCTAACATAGGAAAAATGGCGTATAATCTTTACAGAAATTCATGAGAAATTAAGACACATTCAGTTAATATTCCTACCTACATGGAAAATGACATATTAATAAACACATTAAATAAATGAAGGATTGCCAGTAGCACATCAGGAATTTTTCAGTTAGTGTTCTCTGCTACTTACATTTACTTTCTACATTAACTCTTCACGTAACTATTCCTATGGCCTAAATACATCATGTTTCACGTTATTACATTTCAAGATCCTAACACTTCATGTTAACACGACAAAGGATTATATGCAGGTGTGATCTACATGTGTGATTATAATGCACCCCTACAAATGAAATGAAATTTCCGCTACATCAGTTGTTAGTGGATGATTTTCAATACATTCTGGTTAAAAGGTTGGCATCCTTGCACTCTTAATGCTAATGCCACAAAGTAACAGCCTTTCCATAGTTGGCTCTCTCTAGATGGGGTATATTTTGTGTGTAGACCCAACCCAGTAGATGTATGTGTTTTACTGGTGGAGTGGTAACAAGATACAATATCAAGAGATCTCGGAATAAACCATACTGCGAGCCAGAAAAGCAACAATGAACAGAAGGCACATGTTTCCTTGAAGTGCAATGACTTTTATGCACATACACTTTGAGCCAAGATTACTCTTTGCAACTTGTAAGCCATTGCTGACCCCTGTTGCTCCCTGAGAAACGTTTGCTCTGCCAACCCTGTAAGGGAACAGAGGTGTCCCTTGCTTGAGTCTGACAGCCAAACCTGAATTTGATCATGTTGCACCTTTACACTTTCGATGCTCTTCCATCTTTTTATTGCTGCTCCGTTGAAAGCCTCCAGCAAGCAAATCCAAGGGCATGGAGCCAATGCTTTTTTATGTTTGGTTGCCTGGACCTTAGCGTCCTTATTGTTGAACTGCTTTTCCTTGTACTTCTTGATTCATGCCCACCCAGTGACATTTGCAGGGTTGAATAGCTGCATAAACCTCTATATTCTCTTCTATATACATCTTGCTGTTTAAATCCTTGCATATTGACAGTAATGGAAGTTTACACAAATACACTTTCACTTTTCTAATCTAATAATCAATATTATTCAATCCAAAGTGGAGATTGCTGTTCTCAATCCTGTCTTTTTAGGTGTCACATCATGTAATTTCTCTAGCCCCAAGAGGCTGGTGCAAAGCCTTAGTCTCAGCAAAGAAAAGATTAAAAGGATGGAATATCCCATCCCCTCCATTGGGGTATATGCTTAGGAATATCGTAGTGATAAGAACTAGGTCTGGATGTGAAATTCTGCTCCGCTCACGGAGTTTGCAGATTTTCCACTATGCACTCCGCATAGTGCACAGAGTTCCTTAAAACTCCGCTCTGCATAGTGGAGCAGAGTTTTTTCCCGCTCGCCAAAGTTACGTTGGCAAGCATGAGCAAGGAATATCATACTCCAGACCACCTCCAAGCAAGATTTCTCAACATGGGCGGTACCGGATAGTCGCTACCGTTCGCGTTGAGAAATCTTCCATTCACGTTGAGGAAGCTGCCACTTAAGTACAACATCTACTCAGGCGGTGGAAAGAAGCAGTGCCTTCTTGGGCTCCGCTAGGTGCCATTCGACCTGATTTCCAGCGTGGGACAAATAACATGCGCTAAAAATAAGCGCGAATGGCGCACCCTAAGGTACTAAGCTGCTTGCGTTACTCCATGCAGCAAGTTTTTCAGTCACTTTACAGAGTTCCGCTTAGCAGAACTCCAAAAACTCCGCCCAGGCCTAATAAGAACCCGACAGACCTCTCAGAAGGTCTTGCAGAGTATAAATAAAGAATTGTGCTTGGCATTCTCCAAATAAGTAAGCGCACACAAAACTTAGTGTGTCATAACAATTAGTGCTTAATATGTACTTACCCAAAATATGAAAAACTCAGAGATAAAGAATGTAATGAGAATCATCAAAATATAAACTGAACGTTGCTCATTAAAAATCACTAACTAATCAGTTTAGTTAGTCCCTTGGAGCATTGTGTTATTGTATGCTCTCCTGTTGCAACGTCATTTTGTACCTCTCCCCTTATTGCTACAAACATGATCTCAAATTGGTTCCCTCAGTGGACACAATGTCTTCTAGCCGTAGGCCTCTCTGGCTCTCTCGATTAAAAAAGTGACCTTATATATCCTATTACCAACTGAAACTGGTACACAAGTCCCCTGGAAGGTACACCTTTCACATTAGCAACATTTATCTGTTCACAATACTTTGATCTGAAGCATCAGAATAATTAGTTAATGTTACAAACAGAACTCCATTTGAGCAGGACCCCTTGAATTAACGTCATTCTGCAGAAAGTTTAACCTCATACCTGCTGCTCTCACTGAACAGGAATGTGTAGACTACAAGGCATGCAGAAACTTTGCTCACACATGAAAAAAACTAAGGGGCATATTACCAAGGGGGGCGATAGGCAATTATCGGTGGTTTAGCAGCCGTTTTTGTCCGCTAAGCGGCGATGATTCTATCGCTTTATTAGCAAGCTGTCGCTAACAGCAGTTAGCGACAGCTTTTAGGTGATAGCGAGCGGTTGGGGCCCCACTTTGCATGTCAGCGACATTTATCGCTAACGACATGCAAAGTGGGCGTACCTAACCTGTTAGCGACTGAAAGCAGTCGCTAACGTCGCTATCGCCTATTAGCAAGGCGGGCGTATCGATGGAAATATTCCCGCTATCGCCAAAAACTAACGCCTGCTCAGACCAGTTCTTAGCCATGTTTTCCAATGGGAGGTGGATAACATGGTTTAGAGCATTTTGTCGCTAATGCGTCAATATCGCTGTATTCTCAGCGATATTCACGCTATCGCCGGAAAAATTATCACTTTGGAGATAAACGTTGCTAATAGCAAGTAATCTCAGCGATAATTTTCGGCGATGCTTAGTGATAAATAAATCGTTGCAAAGCCTAGTTAGCGATAAATATCACTACTCGTTGGTAAAATGCCCCATAATTCTTTAGGCTGTACACATGCAAAACAACAACTAATGTTAAATAAACAGACTTATTTGAAGGCCTTGTTTCAAGGCTAAATTCAAACGCCTGCTAAGGAATACACTTATACGAAAGAACAGTCCATGTTAACATATTTCAAGGCCTGTAATATATTCTAACCTCATTCAGCTTGCTGCACATCTAGCAATTGGGGTAGCATCCAACCCATCATTCCTTTGCCCACCATATCTCCTCAGATTAGGCCCAGCCAAATGCAAATCAATCTTGACCCTGCTCCAATTGAAGCAGTCCAGGCAGAACTGCCAAGCCAGGTCCCCTCCGAACTGGAACACAAGCTACCAAAAAGGGAGCAACAGAGAAGGCGACCATTTAAAGGAGGTACCTGCTTGTGACCGTCAAGCTGGATCTTCCAGAATCCCACCAACCAGCCATTAATCCTAAATTGCAGACACAGGGGCAGATTTACCAGCCCCTTGCGCCACTTTTGCATCACTTTTCCCATTTTAAAAGTGACGCAAAAGATGCACAAGCGGCTTGTAAATCTGCCCCACAGTACCTAAGAGTAGAAGAGTTGCAGAAGGGGGTAGAGACTAGTGTAGGCATCTTCTCTAGAGAAGTGAGCTGACTTTGAACTATCATCACGTTACGCTTTCCTCCCTGAGAGACATACATGAGCTAAGTATGCAGCAATCCATGATGATGCCAACCTTAGTGCACATCTATCAGAGTATGCCAATCCAACATTTTGGATTCAAAAGTCTCCCAAACCAGAAATAATTAAAATGTAATCTAAGTTCAATGCTATTTAAAAGGGACAAGTGTGAAAGTATTAACTTTCATACATGACTTTTAAAAAGTGTTTACCAGGCAGTACTGGCACTGATGCATTCTCCTTTAATGCTACATATGCTCCTGTTTATATTTCACTCTTGGTTTGAGGCCTGTGTCTTTCTAGGTCAAGCTTGTTGTAAATCAGTTTGTTATATTGTCTTAATATGTCTTCATACCTGCTTGAAATAGTTTATTTTCTGCTTTCAGCTAAATACAGGTACCTCTTTTTTTAAGGTCTGGCATTAGCCAAGACCTTTTGGTTTTACTAAAATTATATGAATAATATACTTACATAAGGGGACTTTCAGCCACCTCTGTTTATCCACAGGTGTGTTCTTGCACAATTTAACTTGTGCTTTTGCCACTACAGCATAACGCATGGGGCAATAGCTCAGCCTGCTTCAGCCTCATTGAGTGACTGCATTTAGCCTTTTCACAAGGAACACATCATTAGACATGGTATTTACCTTCAGTGTCAGTGGTTTTTACTTTATTATGGCTGGTGTTAGCCAATAATGTATGATTTTACTAAACATTTTACTAAAATATATATAAAAACAAATAGGGGTTTACAACCACCTCTCTTCATCCATTGGTCTGTCGTTGTCATTCATATTTTCCTTCCACCCACTGCAAAACATACCATGTGGCAGTGGGTCAGCCTACTTAAGACACTGGTTAACTTCACTTTGAGTGACTACATTTTGATCTCTCACAAGGAGAAATTCCACAATCAAGCTAGTTCCCTTTAATGTCAGTGTTTTTGTTTTACCTTACAATTACTTTAGCTATGCCTTTGTGTTTAGAGCCAGATGTGATAGCACAACGCTTCTGATGCACATTCTATTTTCTCAGATCCCCTCTCCTGCCAATGCTTATAAATTCTTTTTAGAGTGTTTTATTTTCTTGACTGCTGCTATTTCAAAGTATACCAGATTGTGTCCTTTGAAAACTGTTCTGAATTGTTATTCTCTATTTCGCTCTTTCTTTCCTTCTGTCTTCCTCTCCTTTCTTTCTTTCCCTCGTTCATTAGTTTTCCTTTCTCTTCCCTTTACTCTTAAGTTTCTTTCCTTCTTTCTCTTTTCTGCTCTCTTTCTCTTTCTCTTGATTTCTTAATTCCTTTCTTTTTTCCCTTCTTGAATTCATGCATTGTTTCATTCGTACCTTCTTACGTTGTGTTCTTTTTTCTTCTTTCTCTCCTTCTCTCTCTCTCTTTCTTTCTTCTTTTTCTTACTTTCTCTTGCATTCTTTTATTCCTTCTTCTGTGTCTCTTTCCTTCGATATTTGTTCTTCTTATCTCTTATTTCCTTTCCCATTCCTAGTCTCTTTCCTTTCCTTTTCCTTCGAGCTTTAATTCTCTCCTTCCTTTCTTTCTGTCCTTCTCTTTCAGTTTCTTTCTTTCTGTCTTTCTCTCTTCCCATCCATTTAGATTTCTTTCTCTCCTTCTTTTTCCTTCTGTATTTTCTTCTTTCTTCTCTTGCTTCCATCTTCCTTTAATTCTCTCTCTTTTCTTCTCTTCTCTATCTTTCCCTCTCTTCTTTCCTTCTTTTTCTCTCTCTTGTTCTTTCACTTGTTTTCTTTCTTTCCTTTGTTGTTTGTTTCTTTCCTGCCTTCTATTTTTCCTTCCTTTTTTCTTACCTTCTTTCCTTCACTAATTCTTCTTCCTTTTTCTTTCTCTCATCAATTAATTCTTTCTTTCTTTCTTTCTTTGTTTCCTTTATTATTTTGGTTTGTTCGTTTCTTTTCTTCTACCCTTCTTTCCCAAAGCCAAGTGTCTTGCAGCCAAGGCCACATTGATTGGCTTTTTCAAGTCTGTGTTAGCCAAGACCTTTTTATTTTACCAAAATTATGTGTATAGCACAGTTGCCTACACAGGTGTTAGCCTGACTTCAGCCATTAGTCTATGGTTCTGTCATGCACTTATTTGTCCCCCCCCCCCACACCAGAATGTATCAAGTAGCAATGATTCAGCCCACTCCAGCCACTGGCTACTTTGGCTGACGTCTCTAGGAGTTAAAGTTTGCTGATCTTTCACAAAGAGCACATCGACACACAAAGTAGTCCTCTTCATTGTCAGGGATTACTATGGCAATGTGTGTTTATTTCAAACTAAAACCACATTTTTGCCTTTATCCAATGTTTTTGTTTAGATTGATAAGGGGCCAGCAGCTTATAGAATATTCAGGTTTTGCAAAAACCATGACAAAAAAAACAATAATTGCGAAAAAGCTGGTGGCCAACACCAGAACGATCGACTTCGAGCAGCTCCTGTCAGATACGCTTGGTACTGGTCAGTTGCAGGGAGGTCTCTGGAGGTTTGATGTGTCTATGTAGCCCACACAGCGGGTCAGCCAACTGACCCATGGAGTCACTCTGCATAGCCTGGGTTCAATGCAAACAGGTCCAACCTTCCTTCTTCGGAACAATCCTTCCAGCAGGCAGAGAAGTCATTCTGGCAGTAGAGCAGTCCATCTTCTGAATCTTACCACAGGTTCAGAAGAGTTATGATGAGCGGTTCAGAAGGTCCTATTTAAATTCGCTGACCTACCCCCTAAACTGGTTTTGGTTAGTTCTTTCCCTGCTCCTGGCTCCAAACTGTCTAGGGTGACAAAAACAAGGTCAGGCATGGTGTGAGGTGCTTTTTTGTGTGATGCAGGCTGGGCTCTTTGAAATGTAATCAGGGCAGGGAACAGCACATCTGAGCCATCCTATCAGGAGGTCCCTCTCCAATCCCACCTAGGCTTCCTTTGTTTCACTGTCTTGAAGTAATACACAGCCAATAACAGCAGAGGACACTAGCGGCAAACCAGATTTAAGTCAAGAAATGTCAACGTTTAATTTATTTATTTTAAGAATTTATAAAGCGCAACAATCACCATTGCAGGCATCCTGGCGCTGACAGAATCCGAGGAGGAGCGAGAGAGTGGACCAGAGTGGAATTAGGCTAACCAGGGAAAAGCCAGGTTTTAACCTTTTTTCTGAACGGCAGGAGATCATTGATGTGCCTAATCTCGATGGGGAGGGTATTCCAAAGTCTGGCGGCAGCCACCTCGAAGGATCTACCTCCAGCTCTGACCTTCCTAAATTTGGGGATGACTACCAATTTGGCATCAGAAGAGCGAAGATGTCTGGTAGGAACATACCACGCAAACTTAGATTGTAGAGGGGCAGGACCGGAACCATGGAGGGCCCTAAAAACGATACAAAGGGCCTTAAACTGGATCTTCTGTCTAAGAGGGAGCCAGTGCAATTTTGCCAAGGCAGATCTTCTCGGCAGCCCCAAGGCCAATTTTGCAGCCGCGGATTGAACCCTTTGGAGCCTATCCAATAGAAACTCGGGGGACCCGAGCAGGAGGGCATTGCAATAGTCCAACCTGCTCAGGATGGTACATCTAACCACTTGGGCGCGAGCCTGGGTGGGTAGGAGGGGCAAGACTTTCCTAAGAGATCGGAGGATGGCAAAGCAGCAAGCCGATGTTTTTTGGACATGGGTCTCCATGCTAAGCCTGTGGTTAAGCTGACCCCTAGGTTGCGGACAGAGTTCGCAGGCTGTACATTGGACCCTGTTTCCGGGGGCCAGAAGTTATCAGGGAACGGTCGGGGGATCCTCGATCCAGCACTGAAGAGCACCTCAGTTTTTCCTGCATTGAACTGAAGTGAGTTATCCTTCAGCCACCTTGATGTGTCCCGCAGACAGTTATGTAGAGCCTCCACAGAGATGGAATCCTCTCCATCCAAGGAGAGGATCATCTGCGTGTCGTCGGCCTAATTGACGATTTTAATGCCGAAACCTTTGATAAGTAGAATTAACCGCCTGAGGTATACATTAAAAAGTATTGGGCTGATAGCAGAGCCCTGGGGGACTCCATATGTTACCGGGGAAAAGGCTGATTGGAAAGGTGGCAGAGATACTGCCTGCTGTCTATCCTGCAAAAAAGAGTGAAACCATTGCAGTGCCGTGTCTCTCACTCCTGCCTCCAACAGCCGCCTCAATAAGATCTTATGATTCACTGTGTCAAAGGCGGCAGACATATCGAGCAGTATCAAAAACGATGCCTGTCTTCTGTCTGCCCGCCTTTGAAGTTCATCCATAGTGGTGATGAGGGCTGTTTCGGTTCCATGAGCAGGTCGGAACCCGAATTGGTCCCGTCAAGTAGTAGATGATGTTCCAGGTGGTTGGAGAGAGTGTTACTGACCACCCGCTCCACTATCTTGGCAGGGAACGGCAGCAGTGAGATGGGCTTGTAATCTTTAGAGCAATCAGGATCAAGCGAAGGTTTTTTTAGCAAGGGGGAGACTAACGCTCGTTTCCAGTGGGCAGGGACATTGCCAGTCATCAGAGATTGCTTACAGATTAGGTTAGATTAAAAAGTGGTTTTTCAGAATAGAAACGTAAAATCCAGCTTTACCATTAAAGTGATTTTAAATTACAAGTAATTTTTGTGTAAACAGTATATCTATATCTGCTGCCATTTTATAGTTATATAAGGGTATGCTCAGACATGAGTCCTTTGCTCACTGCACCATCAGGATTCAAGCAAGCCGGGCCGAAGACGGCTGTAATGCCAGAAACCGGTCCACGGAAGCTTGTTTCCTTTCCAGTAAAAGAATTGGCTTGGTAGTTTGGTCAGCCCTGTTCCCATGATGCACTGGGCCAGGGACAGACTAATTTGCATGTAGCCAGGTTCTGAGCTGGGATGGTGCAGTGAGCTAAAAAACGGTGATGGATCAAGCCCTGATCTTTTGACTGGGTACGAGTGTTCTGTTTAATTCAGATACTCTGTCCATCACCACCCCCTTTTCTGAATCGTTTTGTCCACCATAAGCGTGGAAGGGTATGCTCAGACATGAGTCCCTTGCTCACTGCACCATAAGCATTCAAGCAAGCCGGGCCGAAGACGGCTGTAATGCCAGAAACCGGTCCCCGGAAGCTTTTTTCCTTTCCAGTAAAAGAATTGGCTTGGTAGTTTGGTCTGCCCTGTTATGGGCCAGGGACAGACTAATTTGCATGTAGCCAGGTTCTAAGCTGGGATGGTGCAGTGAGCTAAAAAACGGTGATGGATCAAGCCCTGATCTTTTGACTTGGTATGAGTGTTCTGTTTAATTCAGATACTCTGTCCATCACCACCCCCTTTTCTGAGCCATTTTATAGTTAGCACTTGTTAACTGAAACAAGGCAATCTAGTGTTAGTCTTTGTAAGAGATAGCCTTTCAGTAGTGAAAAATGACTTTCTGAGTTTTTCTCTGTCATGGCATGTAAAATGTAAACACACTTGTCCTACTTTTTAAATACAATGCACCCTGCTCTACAGATGGTTAGGTACCACTAAAGGAGTTAAGTAAGCATTTTAAAAAGGAAGCTTTAGGCCTAGCAATATGTTTATTTTGCAAGATCAAAATGGCAGTGGCAGGCCTGTTTTGCAGTCCCACATTAGTGGGCAACACAATGAGTGTATAGCATTTAATTTGCAGGCCCTAAGAACATGTAATATCATATACTAGTGACTTAAAAGTAAATTACATTTTCCAAATAGTTATAGGCCAATTTTACCATGTTTAAGGCGAGAGCACAAGCACGTTAGAACTGGTTAGCATGGATTTAGTGCACAGACTCCCAATGCCAACAAAAACAAGTTCAGCAAAATTAGGGAGTGAAGGCAAATCTTTGGGGGCATAACACACCAAGGATGTCAGATCTAGCAGGACTCCTTTGCCTGGAAACATTTCGTCATTGCATTGGCTTTCCTCTTTGCTAGTGAATTCACCTGTCTTGCGCCCCAAATGAAGTTGTGTTTTTCTCGCTCGATTCCCTAGTGTTCCCTTCCCTGACTTCTTGTTTGTTGGAGGGTGTTTTATTTTTTCTTTTAGAGTTTACGTTTGGAGTTGACCAGCTGGAACAAGGTCTCTTATTTCTAAGTGCCCTAGATAACTTCATCAGTATCTAGGTTGACACTAACGCTCACAACTGCAACACCTGTTTCAAATTGTGGTAAGCGCTGCTTGTAAGTAAAGTGTAAAGCATACGAAATCTTGCCACTAATACTAGGTTTCAACGTACTCGCTACCACTGTGAGTAATGTATTTCCTTAGCAGTAATCCATTAATGCAGCACAGGCTTGCCATACTTCAATGCTAACCCCAACTACAGGCCAGGCAAATCTCATGTGTCTCATTCTCTCACACTTCCCCTTACTCCCCTTCTTCTTTGCAAGAGGTTACTGAGGATAGCAGGGACTCGTGTTTAATCCTGGTCTTTTACAGAAGCCTAACACCTACATATACCTATCTTCCCAATAGAGAGGTGGTCAATATCCTGGAGTCAATATTTTTGTTGGTCAATTTCATAAATTAAGTCTTATGGTAGAACATCTTGATCCTATCATAAAATAGATCAGGGCATTGGGTGTGTATTCGTATTGTTAATCCTGTCATATGGTGCTCTGTCTGTCTGTTGTCTCCAAAGCAGGACTTCTTAGTGTAAAAAGTAATTAGGATATCATTAGGCAATAAACATTCAATCATAGTAAAGCAAATGCAGTTACAATTGTGCACTTTGCCATGGTTGTACTATGGTGAAGGAAGTCAAAATGCTGACTTTTACCACTACAACATAGACTGGTACAGACTGGGAGAAAAATGAAACTGTCACAGGCTAGGAGATCTGAACACAGGCACAGAAAGGAAAGCATAGAATTGGAGAGATTACTGACACAAACTCATGTAGAGAGAGGGAAAAAAGTTGAGAGGAAAAGTGAGCCAGAGAGGATGAGTGAGAGCGGTGCAGAGGAGTGGGAGAGAGTAAACCAAGATAAGAGTGGAAGAGAATAAGGAGGAGAGAAACAGAGAGATGGGTAAAAGGAGTGGTATGGCTTTGGAGAGACAACAAGAGAGCAAGAGAGATAGGTGTACTGGAGAGATTAGGAGAAAGAACTGTCCCCATTTGTGAGAGTCGGTATTTGGAATTTGGAGTGGTACATAGTGGGGGAAGTGGTGACAGGATAAACCCTAGACTAAGAGAGTTTATGTTTTATACACAATGAAATAAATAACAAAAGATATATGTGGAGTACTTTGTAGTAGTTCAGGTTCACTTTTGTGACCCAGACACTTGGTCAATGTGTGGAAGTAAAAATGGCACACAGATGTCCAAATGTAGAGGTGTTGGCCACTCAGGGTAACAAGGAGGACAACGATGGGGAATTTAGGGGCACAGATAGGGTACAAGGAGCATTTATTGGCACTGCCCTCCCACTTCTGATTGCATTAGCAGAGGGCTCTCCTTTGAATGATTACATGAGTCAGAACCTGCATCTATCACTGTTTTGTTTATCTAACAAAGAGCTTACCAGGGCACTTCTGAAGTGGGACAGTAGTGTCCATCAATATGGTGATCCTACAAGAGGTGAGTTTAACTTAAAGCAAGGATGCTGCCGCAGCAACATAATTTGGGCTGGGAAATGTAAAGGGGCAGTGTTAGACCTGCTATCTTTGGCATGGTTTCCACTCATTTTTTGTCCCCAGACCACCTGTTTCTGATGACTTTGTTTGCGTTGATCTTAGGTTTCTGTGTACTTTACCACTGCTAACCAGTGCTAAAGTGATTGTTCTCTTTTCCCAAAACATGGTAACATTGGATCATACCTAGTTGAAATTTTAATTTACTTATAGGTCCCTAGTGAAGTGAACTATATGTGCCTGGGCCTTTAAATTAAATGCTACTCTTGGGCCTGCAGCACTAATTGAGCCATACACTTAAGTAGCCCTAGAAACATGCCTCAGGCCTGCCATTGCAGAAGCTCTATTTGCAGTTTTAAATTCCCATGTTGACCTGGCAAGATAAATCATTTGCTAAGCCCAAACCTTTTTTAATACATGTAAGTTACCCCTAAGGCAGGCCCTGGACAGCCCCAAGGGCCAAGTGCAGTGTATTTAAAAAGCAGGACATGATCTTTTAAGTTTTACAAGTCCTGGTAATGAAGAGCTCTTAAACTAGTTTTTTTACTACTGCACAGCATATATCTCCTGTAGGATAACATTGGGATTACCATATTACATTTTATAAGTGCAATTTCAAAACAGGAAGTTATAACTGATTCATGTTTGTTGTCTCTGGAATCCTAATTTAAAATCCTAATTTATGGTGAAGTCAGATTTTAAATTACAATTCTGGAAATGCCATTTTTAGAAAGTTAAAATGTTCTTCCCTTATCTATTTGGTGTCTGCAGCCTTTCTCTGGTCACATGACTGAGTGTAGTTGGCAGTTGCAATTTGTGCAATCCTCCTAGACAGCCACACACAATGAGAGCTTAAGTGTGACTGAATGAACCATTACTGACAGGATGGGAGGAAGGACCAAGACCCAGCCTCATTTACACCTGTGTCCTGTCCTAACATAAATGGCAGCACAGCTCCACTAGTTTGTCTGGAGCCAGGTCTGGCCAGGCAGGAAACCTGTTTAAAGGCATGCCTCTAGAACAGGTGTCTCCAACCTTTTGTTTAGTGAGAGCTACTTCTGGTCAGTGAAAATCGTTGTGAGCTACTAAACCCCAAGCAACTCGCAAACTTTTCCGAGTGCCCCCCACGCCCAATTTCGTTGGTTTTAAGCCTAATTTCTTCAGAGCCCATACTGTGGTTTGAACAAAATACTTAAGAGTACCTGTCTAAATGTACCTATTTTGCAACAACTGGGGGAAATCATAATGGTCCAGCCCAGGCCAGCCAGCCAATACCTTGCAGTTTTCATGCAGCTCTTTGCTAAGTTACTTGCTCACTGTTCTACATTAGTATTTTAACTCATAAAGAGCTAGCTAGCAACAATCTGCAAATTATTTGCAGCAGGCATATTAACCCTCTCTGCTACCTTACAGTGAGTAAAAACGTCCTTAGTAAGTTTACAAATTATACAACCAATCTCTCTCTCTCTCTCTGTTTCCAAGAAGTACATTTATCACCCAGTTTGACATTTGTATTGTTGACAGAAATTTGTTGGAGGCCAGGAACCCAGTAGCAGGTGTTTTCTATATTTATATTAGCGCCCCCACATGAAGTCAGCCTTAGCACCCGGTGGCATAGGTCGCACTGCCCTAGGTGCAGCACAGTACATGCAAGGACTTTTAATTTGAATGTCAGCTGCCGCTGGGCTTTATTTCTGTTAAGGCAAATGTTAAAGCACGGTGGCAACCGATGTTAAAATCAAAGGTTCTTGCATGCTCTTAGTCTGAGCTGCTTTCACAGTCATGCAAAGACAAACATATAGTGCACTGTATTTATCAATTAAATCCTTTCACTGATTACTACACTGTGCTATATATTTGCCTTTGCATGACCGTGAAAGCAGTTCAGTGCAGGCAAGCACCTTGGATTTTTTGTGTTGGCTGCCACTAAGATTTAAAGCACGGTAGTAGCACAGTGCATGCAAGGACTATTAATTTGAAGGTCAGGTGCCACTCTGCTTTATTACTGTCAGTTAAGGCAAATGTAAAGCACAGTGGCAGCTGATGTTAAATCAAAGGTCCGTGCATGCTAACCAGGCCTGCTAACAGCTGTCACAGTCCTAATAAGGCAAATATATAGTGTGGTGTTGTAATCAGTGAAAGGCTTTCACTGATTACTACACCGCGCTATATATTTGCCTTTGCATGAATTTGAAGGTGTTCAGTGCAGGCTAGCACTTAAGTTGGCTGCCACAGTGGCAGTGTGCCTGCAAGGACCTTTGATGTTAAAGTTGGCTGCCACTGCACCTTATTCCTAATGCATATGTAAAGCACGGTGGCAGCCAATGTTAAAATCAAAGGTACTTGCATGCACTTTCACAGACTAATCCGCTTCAACTGACTACCACGTGAAGGCAAATGAAAGCGTGGTAATGTCAGTGAAAGCGGATTAGTGCAGACAAGTATCTTAGACTTTTACATCGACTCCCACCGCGATATCGGTCCAGTACCTGAAAGGACTTTTAATTTTAACGTTGCCTGCCACTGGGCCTTTTTACTCAAGGAGGCAGATCTAATTCTAAAGTGCAGTGGCAGACAATGCTAAAATCAAAAGGCCTTGCAAGCACTGAGTGCTTTTTAGCCAGCGACTCGGCTCATTCAGGGTCAGGGGCCCCTCTTACCTCAGAGCTGCTCCGGGAGGCCCAAAAATAGAAGATTGATGCAATGCGCAGTGCCTGCCTGGAAAAGGCAGGTGGCGCGTGACTGAGAATATAAACGTCTCACGTTCTTCAGGCAACAAGAACCTTACATTTTAATTTAACACATCCACTGCCACCGCAATATCGGCCCAGTGCCTGAAAGGACTTCTAATTTTAACGTTGCCTGCCACTGCACTTTATTACTGAAGGAGGCAGATCTAATTCTAAAGTGCAGTGGCAGACAACGCTAAAATGAAAATGCCTTGCAAGCACTGAGTGCTTTTTAGCGGGCGACTCAGCTCATTCAGGGTCAGGGGCCCCTCTTACCTCAGAGCTGCTCAGGGAGGCCAAAGTCAGTGGAAGATGATGCGAAGAGCGGGGCCAGCCTGGAAAAGGCAGGTGGCATGTGACTGAAAGGAAAAACGTCACGTTCTTTAGCCCGCCCCAGCTAAGCTCACTACAGCCAATCAGAGCAGCTGGTTTGTGTGAGGGTGGGCAAGGGCTGATTAGTTGTGAAAAAGGGCTGATACTAGGGGAAGTAAATGACGGGATACCAAATAAAATTGTAAATGAAGTCTCAATATTTAAATAGCAGCGCGAGCTACTCTCAGAGGGTCGGCGAGCTACTGGAAGCTTGCGATCGACCTGTTGGAGACCCCTGCTCTAGAAGCTTCTCCCCACTTCAAGGGCACCACTGTGCATAGAAAAAAGGTACATAGACTCCACCACTTCATTACCCTTCTGGACTTGTAGAAAATCTGCAAGGAAGAAGGTCTGCTGTGCTACTGGAAGGACTTCCACTCTGCTGAGCTGCTACTCTGATGGAATCCTGCTTTGCTGTGCTGACCTGCTGCCCTCCTTCCTGGGTGAGAAGGACTGGACTTGCACCATTTGAACCCAGAACCTAAAGAGACTCCAAGGGCTGGTTTTCTGGCCTCCTGATCTGAAATCTCAGGGACATAACAGGCTTCCAACAACATTGCCCCTGCACCTGGACTCACCATCTGTGAGTTTCTGCTGCCAAGTGGTGCCACCCCAGTCCTGAAGCCTTGAAGGTGGGTCTAAGGTGCTTACCAGCAGAACCAACATATCTTTTCTGCTGTGCGCTGCATCCCTTATCAGAATCGACGCATCTCCTTGGCTGAGCGGCGCATCCTCGAGCAGAACTAATGCATTGCTAATGTTGCGTTGATTGAATCCAGAGCAGAAGGCCTGCATTGCCCTCACAGTCCTTGGAACCGATGCCAGACCAAAGGCACGACACATGAGGTCCCCGCATCTCTTGTTGACGGCAGCTTCGACAACGACGGCAGAGTCCACATCACAGCCTCACATGTCCTTGAAACTAATGCATTGCCAGCTATGTGCCGTGACCCTGACTTCGGACTTTGTATCACAAAGCCCGTCGATGGGATCCTTGATGAGGGCACTACAACCTTGCTGCATCTCACAACTGACGCATCACTTTGGCTGTGCAACGCTTGTTCAACCCGTTCCACTCAATGCTCTGCAACCAGAATTTAAGATACTTTGTTCAGAGGGTCTAACTAGGTCCCTGTATCCGGCCCAACCTCCATTGCAGTTGGCCTTAACTTGTGACTATGTCAGATCTTGCACAGCCATATATCCCTTGTTGGCGCTTTTTTTGCTTTACGCTCTAATGCAACATAAAACTTTTAAATTCAATATTCCAGTTTTAGTAATTGGATTTTTACTCTATTTTATTTCTTAAAAGTTACTCTAGTTTTCTAAACTTAGAGTGGGATCTTTTTGTGTTGTGTTTCTACTGTTTTACTGCTGGAAGGGTTGCATAAATACTTTACACATTGACTTCAAGTTAAGCCTAACTGCTCTGTGCCAAGCTACCAGAAGGTGAGCTCAGGTTCATTTGGGGTTTGCTTGTGCCTTACCCTGTCTAGGAATGTGGTTGCTGCTTCACTAGGGCTCACAATCCAGTAAACCAGTGACCCCATTTCTAACAGGCAGTCTACAATACTGCTATGAAAAGAAATCTGGGAATGAGCCCTCACTCGCAGTTTGGGACCCTATGAATGCACAGTGTTTGAGACAAATATGTTTTACATCTGATAATCTGACTTATGTATGTGTTGATTACCTATAAATAATGGGTTAGGAAGCACTGGAATGACATGCTGTCAACCTGAGAGTGTCTTCATTGTGGTTTATTGGTAAAGGAGACAAAACGTGGTAACCTATATGAAACCATATATTTGAAAGTATGGGATTATAGCTAATTATCTCTCATCCATCCAGATGATAACCTAGATTCCCCTTTCCTATCTTCACTTTTGTTTGATATGTCTATACTTTAGGGAAATGCACCAACCAAAATTTATAGACACCAATTTAAAGTTTAAACCCTCCTATCACTTTCTGAACCCTGTCTCTGCCAATGTGTCGGCAAACTATACTGATCAGCTTCTCACTTGTTCTACGGGAAATCTCATACTTCCAAAATATGTCAGGTCATATCACTGCTAAAAAGCTGTCTGCAGATCAGGAAGATTTTAACAACTTCCATTCCATTTCCAGACTATATGTTCTTGCCAAAGCCTTCAAAATCATATGGAAACCAGCCTAAACAGTGCATTGAGAAAAATATTTGTCATCACAATTTCCAATCAGCACAGACAATTTGCTACTTCTAATGGTGAATAATGATCTGATTATGGTCAACAAGGGTGATTCCTGATTTCTAATTCCTTTTGACCCCTAAGATGCTTTTGATCAGATGGTATTCAGCATGCCAATTTTCATGAGGTAGTCCTGCTTTCAATGCAACTGTACGCAAGAAATGATAGTCTAAGACTCACTAGGGCATGTTTACAATGAAAATGGTGTGGCACTGCAAGCAATATAGCTAGCTGCACCAAGGTGCGTAATTTTCCAAATGCAGGGAGGGGGTGTATTTATATATATACAAGCTGACCCCTGTGATTTCCCTTGTACTGGTGCAAAAAGACATCCTACCGTCAGTACAGGCACCCTTGCACTCTTCTGCAAGAGTGCCTCATCGCAGACATGATTGTTTATGTGCAGGGAGGGACACCTTCCTGCAAATAAACAATCATTAAAGGCACCTTGGTCCTTCGTTTTGGGCAGCAGAATGCAGCAAATATGAAGAAAAAAAAACTAGGAGAAATAAAAGTTATTTCTCCTTGTTGCGCCACTCTACCACCTGTTTTTCAATGGCATTAGCTGTTGGCACTGTCTCAGATTTACAGATCCTTGTGAATTTCAGGCATTGTCAAAAACATTGGGTGTTGTGGTGGAATGCCCACAGCAACACCCACTGCATGCCCCCTTGATGCAGAAAACTGCATGAAAGGGAACAATATTTACAATACAGCGTTAAGCCATGCAAACTGGCTTAGCGCTGCGATGCATATATGGAGCTGGGCACTGAGCCACCGGAGTGTCGTAAAAAGTGATGCCCTGGTAAATATGCCCCACTCTGCCACAAAATGTGTCCTGGACAATGCATATGTTATTTTTCTTAACCATAGCACTGTTGTAAATATTGAGCTTTATTCCACCCCCACCTCATGCAAAAAGTAATCCCGGAGTAGATGGCAATCGGAAACACCCAGATTTTGTGAGGAAATGGTAAACACTCTCTCCACCAGTGGAGAATTACTTCGCTGAATTACCTCTGCCATAGGGATAGTATAGCATAGGCAATTCATCTGAATGCAGTTGTGGATTTGGCATTTCATCAACAAATCAGGGGATATTTCCTAATGACCGAACTCTAATATTAAATCTTAAGAATTGTGTTTAGCCCACTCCAAGGAGTACAGTGCTTTTTAGCCAGCTCTGTGACAGGATCACTTAGACACAATTAATTTGCTACACTGTTACAATTTCACTATACAGAAATCAGTACATATAAGTGCTTAGATTTTATTTAAAGACACATTACGATGTGGTCATAATGAATTAAATCCTACATGGTATGAGAACGCAGCACAATTCGTAATAGTTTATTTTGGTACTTTATAAATGTTATCATATAACTATGCTTGCAAATAATGATGCACAATGGTGACGAAGTATTTTTATTTGAAACCAACTTAGTGATTTTTTTTAATACTTATTACATGTTTTAATAGGTGCACATTTAGTAAATTTCAGTAATCTTTAAATATATGTCACTAAAAACATGGCATTTTGCTTAGTTATTGTCTTTTCAGTTTTATAAGAGTTGCTGGATATTTTCCATGATTTGCTGAACACTAAGCTTTCCTTCAGCAAGCTGCTGGTCAATAAACCCTTGCAGTTCTTCCCATTTCCTGGAACTTTGGTCTACACCATCCTGGATCAATTGTTTGATGATTTCCATTTTCTTGCTAATTACATCATCTCTCAATTGGGGAATCTCATTGAATGACTGCCATTTAAATGGGTGTGGTACATCTACTTTCAGCTCTCCTTTGCGAGTAGCTATGTATGGCTTGACACTGTTAGTGGCTGCTGTCTGAAGACTTTGGAGAAGTTGCGTAATGTACTCAATAATAATGTTGTACTTCTCAATTGACAGATCGATTAATCGCGATGCTTCAGCAATAAACCTGTCATATGACTCAGACAAGCTGGTGTAGGCCTCCTGCAGGTTTGCTTTCAGATAGTCATTGAATTCTGCTGCATTTTCTTTGGCAGTGGCAGACCAATCGCGGATCTTACCTTGAGTGAGGGTAGTCAGTTCTGTCATCTTCTTTCTTCCTTTCCCTTCTGCGTCAGTCACCAGATCATTAATGTGGTCATAGTACTCCTTCCCATATTTTTCCAAGAACTCTTCCAAATTTTTGATCAGGCGCAAGGCCAAATCATATATCTCCTCAATGTATTTTGTGTACAAGTCCTGCACAGATATCTGCTGGAGCAACTCAGCCATCTTCTCCTCCACTTCATAGTATTTCACTGACCATCCAACTATGTTAGGATCCCAATACTCTGCTCGCAATGTTTTCATGTATGCTAGAAGCTGCTGTAGCTTTTCTGAAATATCTTGTAGCCCTCTATGGCAAATCTCACGCATTTGAGAGGCAAATTCGAGCATATCTCCTACAAAAGCTTCAAGTTGCCGACCATAGTCTGAGTTCATGACATCTTTGTACATCTCCTGAGCTTGCATGTTGATGTTTTCATATTTAATGTTCTTCAGAGACTCAAAGATGTCTTCCACCCTTTTGAAGGTTGCTTGCAAAAACTGGCTAATTTGCTTGAGCTTTTCTTCCCAGTTGATCTTTTTAAGCGTATTCAATGCCTTTTTGACATTTTGCTGGAAATCTTTCAGAAGCTTTTTAATCTGCTCAATCACTTGCTTGCCCTGGATGCTTGCGTCTGTACCTGGAACTGTTATTTCCAACTCGCTCACAAACTTAACAAGAGCATCTGAATATTGTTGTGTTTTTTGGATCAGGTGCTCCATAGCCATTGTGTACAGTTCTTCCCCAGTATACTGCTTTGTCTGACCAGGCAACTGGAACTTGGTGGCTTTTAAGACCTTGATCGCAGCATCAATCAGGTCCTTTATTTGTTTTTGGTATGCCTTCATGAGATTAATTGAAGTATCGAAAAACACTGCCCTGATGTGCAAGTAGTCTATTGGAGACCCTTGATCTTGATACATCTGCTCAGCCTGATTTCGTGCACTCTGGTACTTTTCTTCAGCTTGGTTGGCTGCAGTACGTAGTTTCTGTTCGAAGTCATCAATCTGGTTACTAGCCACCTTGTATGCTTCATCAATGCTATTTTCCATGCTATCCTTCATCTTCTGAGAGGCTGACTTAAGGTCCATGCCCAGATGTTCATTGTGGTATTTGTTTACAAAGTTATAGATGGCATCAGACATCTGAGGGAGTTTGTCTTTCGTGCCTGACAGTATGTCTGCAATGGCTTCTGATTTCCAGTTGTTTTTAATCTGAATCTGCTCAGGATTCTTTAGGGATATCTCACTCTTCAGTATGGCAAGGTCCTTTGCGGGTGAAGACTGTAAAGAAGACACGAATAGCTGTAAGATGAATTCCACAATGACTCAATACATTGAGCATGCAAGATGAAAATGAAGGTAGCCCCTATTACAACAATATCTATGCCTGTTAAACAAGACTTAGTGGATATCTCCTCATATAAGTGTCATTTTGACCACAGTAAGAATTGAGATCTCTGAAAGCTGGGTATTGCTTTGAAATTTTTTTAAAATAATAGCCATGCCATCACCATGTTTGGGCTATGATTTCTTAGTGGTTGAAAATGGAACCAGATGCCCACCCCTGAGCTATGCCAGCTTACTAGCTTTTTCCATATTCACTGACTGATCATGTTCCTCGCAGTGTACCCATTTACGATGAGGCATGAGTGAAACAGAGAGGTTATTAGCAATTTTACAAACCAGTGGTTTTCAGATGGAGGTAACCCATTCTGATAAACCATATTGCTGGCTGTAGACAAGGAAATCATCCCAGTGATAAACTTGCATTGCAGTACTGAATAGGTAAATCGTTAAAATCCAGAATAAACGACCATACTCTGAACTCTGTATCTAATGTTGCGGTTCTGGGTCATGTACAATAGGAGCCATGTAGGAACAATACGCATTCCAATCTTGTAAATACGCTTATGGGTACAACTGGGTCCAGGGAAGGTACAGCTGTGGAGACTTTTATTTCTGATCTTAGAGTTTAAGGAATTGAGGTTGTAATTTACCAGGCTTTTCTATGAGTAGTTGTATTTTATTCATGTCTTTAGTGTCAATTACATGTGGATATCTAGACATGGTTCATGAAAAAGGATAACGAGTATTTGTGTTTTACTCCAGGTTTAGCACTGACTCATTCATGTATTTTCAAGAGTAAGTTAAGCTAGCTCGAGAAGCACAGCTTTGTGGAAACGCCACATTTTCCATGAGTAAACATGCCTTTATGTGTGACATATGTATATAAGTCACACCTAAAATGTGAGTAAGATGCAGCTGTGTATTGCCATGCTGCACAGTGGTGTCTAGCTCAGTGGTCTGCAGAATCAGGACAGAAAACTATGAGCAGCGGTTGCCTTTCATGAAGCATGCGCCTGGCACCAGGAGGCACTTTGAGGACCATGGTGGTTTCCTCACCTGGGACTTCATGCATGAGAAATGTCTGCGCCAGTGCAGATTTCGGCATTGGGGCACCAGCTCACAATTAGGATTGTTTGTCTATGCAGAACCTCGCACGTAACACTGGTCTAATTGCTAGTTAGAGTCTCTTCGCTATATAGAGTATTTCTTGATCAGCACCGTCTCTGGGGTTTCTGGGCCAGTGGGATCCAATCCTCATATACACTGGTCTAGGGTTCGTGAGTTCCAGGTTCCTCTACAATTTACAATCTTAAATGCCCTGCCTGTCTGGGGGATTTTTATGCCATTAGTCTTTTTTTGTCCAATTAGTGGTCCCTCAAAGAGACACCTATTGATTCCACATAATATTCATTAGTGCAAAGCAATACAGTAGCCACAGGAAGGAGTCACATTACTTCTAGAAGTTTTGACTCGAGAAAAAAGTGCAAATGTTGTTTTTAGCAACTGACACTAATATCATATACTTTGCTAATCAGGCCTGGATATTCAGGTTTATTTTATATTCAAAGCACCAGTAATACACAACTACTTACAGATAAAGCCTGAGAATAGAGCTCTAAAACGAAAATTGAGCAATGCTCTGTATAAAATATGCAATCAAATTCTTTCTTTATGGAGTTACTTTGAAGTGTTGTATGCTGGTCAATCATTACAATTACGTGTCAGGTTTTGAACCTACAAATTATTCAGTGTAACATATAACAGCTTAGATATGTCCTTTTTATGTGTTGTTTTACTTATTACATTCCACTGCGCTGACTACGATTTTAGATCATCAGTATTTCACATTATTTTCAATCTGGGCTTGAAAGGTTGCAAGTAAATAGGTAACTACTTTAACTTACTCTGACTTCTCACCCCCCCCCCTTAGTAGCAGCACCCCTTCCCCCTCCCCCCGCACCTTGAGACCCTCACGGGTAAGTAGTGCGCTTCACAAATACCTGATTGATTGACTGATTGAATGAAAACAACAAATTCTTGGTGTGTTACTAAGATAATTCATTGTGCACCTGTACAATTTAAACTGTTTGAAACATACAAGAGGGCTAAATAGAGTTCCCGATGTACAAGAACAACAAAAGAGTGCAGTTTGCAAGTTCTAGAAACCATTTCTAAATGTTTAGTGTCCTACATGTCAGGTGAAGTTTCACATGAATCCCTACTCTCAAAGATACAGGTGGAACCCTGTCCAGAGGCAGGATCATCTTGGCTAGGCTAATGGTAAGCCCTTGAACTCCCAAGCATTAGTTAAGAATTTAACTTCAGTAACTTAGATTCCAGTGTTTGCACGTTTCCTACCATTTTGCTGATGGTTTACCCTAAATTGTCAGAACATGCAATACGCAGAAGGTTGTGTGCACTTACGGCTGTGCGGCTGTATACTTTGGCTCTGATGACACTGGTGTCCTTTTCAATAATCAGCCCCAGTGTGCCGGCGGATGGTGAAGACACAGATGAGGAGATCTTATTGCCTTCGTCCTGGGAGAGGAATTTTACATCGGCAAATGTAGGACTAGTAATGTCCATTCTTATTGAATGCCTTGGAACCCTGCAGAAGAAGAAGCAAAATTAATGTAGGTTACAAGCGGTGTACTTACCTGAGGCAGTACTGGGAGCATTTTTTTGCTTTTACTATTTTCAAAATTGATTTGCATATAAATGAAATTTGGTATTTACCAAGCTGCACACACAAGCTACAAACTTTGCTCAAATAACCCAAAACTATTTTTGACGATGTCTCCGTTCCGCAAAGCAATGGTGTTCTGGTGGTTCAGACATGAAAATGCTTTTCCACAAGGGTAAAAATGGACAAAAACTATTCCTAAAAATACAAATCACTTTGAATGATTTTCATATGCAATACAATTTGCCAATAAAATTACCCCCACCCCACACCTCCGAGAAATAACATTTGTCAAAAATGGAGCAAAATATGTATCTACTAAGTGCATGATTACGTCATAAGAATTTAAAGAGTCTGGTTTGCCTCACATTAATGTAATAAAATCATTATGTTCCATTTTTATGGTTCAAACCTTTGTTTATCGTGCGGTCTTTGCCTTTCTAAAAAAAAAAAAGAATGTTTTCTGAATTGCCTGCTTCACCTGTGACGGTGGATATGTGGCTCCCGTTTTCTCGGTATTATTTACAAACAAATAAAACTGTTTACCTCAGGCCATCAAAGACGATGTCCTCTTGCCATTCGGCACTCAGGTCAAGATGTGAAAGTGTTCCTTTGCCAGTGAGTTTCAATGCGCTGCCCTCGATTGCGCCAGAAGCAGTAGCTGCAGAAAATAGGACAGGTTTATGAGTTTTACAAACCCTTTGATTTATGTTGCTACGGTTTTAAACGCACTCATTGTAAAACCTATAAGATGCTCTCTCAATAACGGGACTCCTTCCCACGGAGACAAGCTTGGGTTTATCCAAATTGTCTCTGAAAATCCACAGGTGGAGTGCTATATTACTGAAAGATACACCATCAGCACACACATCCCTATAAGCTGATCCCATGGATCAGATGTGCAAGGGGAGAGGGGGTATGTTCACAACATGGCCTTTCTTGTTCTCCTTCACTTCCTTCAGTTATAAAAACGAATATGTCACTTACAACGCATGTGTTTAGAATGCATGCCATTACAACACGGTCATTACAACGACCGCGTTGTTACATCGCAGACCATTACAAAGCAAGTCATTACAACGACTTGCTGTAGGGGGCGCTGGATGTTGGAATACTATAACTCACTATTCCAACTCCAGTCTGTGCAACAGTCGGGAAGGTGTGGGATTTAAAATCCTACACCTTCTGCCCCCTACATCAATTCATTGTAACAGCTTACATTGTAATGGCATGCGATGTAACAACGCGGTCATTGTAACCACTTGTGTTGTAGTGGCATGCGATGTGAAAACATTGTTGGAATCTGCCTCATTTCTGCACCCCCTTCTACTGACAAAGTGCTGGGCAAAGCTAGGGCAGTCACAACCTTTCTCCCTACCCCTTCCTTCAAACAGATCTGCGGGTATTTAGAGATCAGGATCAGACAGAAGAAAGAGGAGAAATTATAGGGGGATCTACAGGAGGTGTCAGATTGGCGTCTATCAAATTTGCAGCTCCCGAAGCTGAGTTTTCCTTGGTCTAAACTAGGAGGAATGAAAAGTGAAGCTTGCTTTGGCCCATTCTTTATTTTAGAGCAGAAATTTATTGTTCTTAATCTGTTATTGGTGCTAAAACTAATCATAAGATATCTACATTTTGAAAAGAAGTACCTGATATCAAATGAATATAATCAAAAAATATTCTATGTTATAAAGCAAAATTGAAAATATGTATCTTACCGTCAAGATCGTATTCTAGAAATTGTAATGTTGAACTGCATGTTGTGTCAATAGTAGCTTCAAGAGCATTTGTTGCATTTTTAAGTGCGACAGACCAGGAAGCAGTGTATATTGGTGTAGCCACTTTAACAGACCCCGTCAGGGCACCAAAGGCTGGGATAAAAATGCCTCCAGGCAAGTTAAGTTTGAGAGGTGGCAACTCAATCTTCTGCTCTGGAATTGTAATGGTTGGCAGTTCAAAGTCCGCAATCTTTTTGGCAATTTCATTGAGGTCCAATGATTCGATTGTTTTTGGTAGGGTGTACTCGGGGAGAACTAGTTCGAATTTTGGCACAGTCACCTCAAAGTACGGAATCTTGTACTCTTCCATTGTCAAGTACTTGGTACTGATGTCAACTTTTGGGAATCTTACTTTAGGCAGTGCTGGTAATGCAAGGTCGAAGGGTAAGGTGGTTAATTTTCTGGGTACCTTTATTTTACTGAAATCAACATCGTAGGATGGCACATCCAAATTTGTGAAAGGTACTCTGAACTCTGGAGTAGAGAAGGAGTTGGGCATGTCCTGGGGCATACTGAAGTCTGGCATCTGTATCTCGCTCACTTTACTTGGGATGTCTTTAATCCATTGTGGAACTTGAAGTTCTAACTGTGGGACTGTAATTACTACACCATCAGCAAGTTTCTGAACTGGTAAACCAAAAAAGAAGCCTTCTTTGTTTTTCGTGTAGACAATTGATGCTGAGCTGTTGAAGTACTGTTTCTTGTCAGCACTGGTGGTAACGTCGAATTTTAAGATGTCCCACAAGTTTCTGTCATACACTGGCAGCACAATTGACTTTAGGAAGGCTACATGTCCTTGCAATGAGCCAGCAACATCCAGTCGTACCTCTGCTTTGTCATTTGCCAGTTGCACGTCATGACTGAGGACTACACGGTTTGCCTGCCCCGCTCCATTCCAGCTAAATGTCTGCTTTTCACAGGTCATGCTGAGGACAACATTCTGGCTCACTGCATCGATGAGCATGTGTGGTTGGTCAACCTGCAGCTGAACATTTGCCAACCAGCTGCAAGGAGACATCTCTAGTGTTGCTTTACTACTCTGAGTACCCTTGCTTGAAAACGGTGCATAATTGAAACTGTTTTTGCCTGTGTGTTCCCATACTGCGTAGACCCTTCGCAGAGAAGCTTCAATGGCCAGATTTTCCTTCATATCTACACTTCCAAAACCATCAACTTTAGTATTGCCATCTAACTTCATTGTAGATCGTGCACCATTAGCATTCAGATAGGCACTTACTTCTTTGTTCAATTTTCCCATAAATTTGTTTTTTGAAAACAAGATTCCATTAATATCACCATTTGTTGATGTTTCAACTGACAAATAGTTTGAAAGGCCTTCCAGGCTGAGCGTGTTCTTAACTGTACCTTTGGCAACGTTGCCATACGTGGCATCATTCAATTCATAATTCAGATTCATTGTTGATGAAACTGTGGGCTTGGATTTTGTATTACCTGCTAACTCTTGGTTAAAATTGAATTTAATGATGGGCGTCGAAAGTTTGGCTACTGTTGCCACTGCAGCTTCAATGTTTTTCTTTGCAAAGGTCAGAGAACTTTCATGATTGCCCTCCACATATTTACTGGTCAAGGACAAAGCTGTGGCCAGCTTCAGTCCTCGTTTTCTTGTCAAACTTGTGGTCCCATCTAACTTATACTGCAGAGCTTCAACAACAGACGTGCAAGAGGAACTGAAGCGTGCCGATATGTCAGTCTGGTTGTACAGACCAGCCGCTGTGGCCAAAGAAATAACATTTGATTTGAAAGAGAAATCATACGTCAGGTCACCCATAGCAGGAATAAAAATTTCATTCCGCGCATTAGGCAGTTTGAAGCGAGGCAGGGTGAGTCTGCGTAGAGTGAGGGGGACATGAAGTACTGGCATTTCCAAAGACGGTAAGACTAAGGTGTAAGTAGGCACAGAAAATCCGATAACTGGAACTGTGAAACTGGGAGTTCTTATCTCCTTTGGAACAACATAACCAAATGCAGGAAGCTCCGCGGTGAAAGGCGACACTTCGATGTTAAGAACAGGTATGGTGTATCCAGTAATTCGGAATATTCTTGGTACTTTGTTCACTGCATTTTCCACTTTGTACTTCTCAAACTCTGCCTTGGCTTTGTTGTATGAATCTATAAGGGCAGCAATGGTGTTATCCCTACCTTTCTCAAAACGTTTGTTCAGGATTTTCATGTTCTGATTAATATTGTCATACAAGGTACCTAAAGGAAATGGGATAGCATGCATGTCCTTATTCTTTTTATACTGAAGAATCACATTGAGGTCAAAAGACTGTTTGGTTGTTTTCAACCAATTCTTCAAACCTGTTCTTTCCCAAAGAGAGAAATCTTTCACCTCAGGAGTCTTAGATGCGCTGTAAGGAATCGGGAGTTCAGGAATAGTGATAGGAACATTTAGGAAGTCAAGATTGGCTTCACCATTCATTGCAACACGTGCATCAATTTTATCCTCAGTGTTGCCAGAGGAAATAGTGTGAGAATATTTGTACTGGTTAAACCTGCCATTTACCTGCCAGTTCATCTGTTGTGTTGTCGAGTTCAGTACCAGAGCATAGTTATTCAAGAATTCAATTTTGCCTGTCAGTTTCATTGGGAACGCAACCTTTAAATTTCCATTGTTGTTAGTCGAGAGACTGATCTCAAATGGCTGGAACAAAAAGGACAGTGAATTGCTGATTGTGCCAGTGGCTCGTCCAGCAAGTTCTGCATTGTGTGTTGCTGTTAGCTGTGCTTTCATCTCATCAAGCTGTCCTTTTCCATCAATCTTAAGGACACTGCGCCCTACATACGGAGAATCTGCTTCAGACTGTATTTCAAGCGAAGCAAAACTTAAAAAGCCGGATTCGTATTTCAGGTTTTGATCAAGTTTTACATACTTATCATTAACTTTATTTGAACCTGAAATTTCAATGGTTGCTCCCTTCACGATAAATTTGACATTCGATTCATGGGTTCCTTCATCTGAAAAATTAGGGCAAGCCCATTTCCAATTTCCCTTGCCAGTGGAAAGCATGGCTATTTTTCCAGCCTCTACCAATGTGTTCAACTCATTTTGGAGTTCAAGTTGGCTTGAGAGTTCAACTTCGGGAATGTTCAATTTGTGAGAATATCTTGTATTCATATCAATGGTGATTTCCTTTTGAAGCATGACAATGATGTCATTGTGCAACTGTGCCGAATTCTTTTCTGTGTGCAGACTGGCCATTGTTTCCATTTTTCCCTGGACGTAGCTGCTTGAAAAGGTAACCTCTCCACTGTGGTCAACTTTGACTAATTTATGGGCGACCTTGACAGATTCTTTAAAAATCAATTGGGCCATTCCGGGAGAGGAAACACGTGCATCCGCAACTAAGTTAAAGGCTATCATTTCACATTTGGATGTTGTTTGGGCTGATACTGAGGCCACAAATTCAGGGTTTTTCTCAGAAATTGTTGTATTCTGTACATCAGCACTCGATGTAAGCGAAAAGAATGGCGATTTGACTCTAAATTCACCACTAAGTTTTCCAAAAGCAGGCACTGTTACTGTATGTGGAATTTGTGGCAGTTTGTATTCTGGAATTTCTAATTTTGGAAGTTCAAAACCATCTAAGTTTATCTTTGGAATCACTAATTTAGGCAGTTGCAGCTCAGGAAAATGTATTTCTGGGAAAGGCATATCAGCAAAAAGAATATCCTTCATTTTTAGATCTTTTAAATACACCTCACAAGAGGGCCACTGAAACTCACTTGACATCATTTGATCAATTATCTGCACAATCTTATTCTTGATTTCATTGAGGTCAATTGTGAACGAGGGAACCTTGTAGGTGTTCAAAATGGTGAATTTTGGAGTGCTAAATCTGGATGGAATTGCCAATTCCCTCAAATTATTCATATTTATTGTCACAGATGGAATGTGCAGATCAGTCAATGGAAATGTAAATTCCGGTGTCTGAAACGTTGCTTGCATCAATGCATTGAGACACTGTTCACCAAATGCCTGAATCTTCTCAGCCACTTCACTCAAATCATACTCTGCTCCTAGTGCAATGATCTGTTGAGCAACTTTTTCCCATTGATCTTTAAGGCGTATCATCACCATGCGATAGATTTGACTAAGTTTCTCTAAATAATTCTGGAATTCCAATTTGACGTCTATTAGATAAATCAGGTCTCTCACATCCTCTAGAATTCTACCTATAAATTTCTTCATGTCAGATAGTTCTGTTGAACTCAAGAGATCCCTGCACCATTCAACTAGTGTTGCAAGTTTGGTGTCCCCTAATCGCTCCAAGAAATGTGAGATTACTGATGTAAGCTCTTTCAAGTATTCCCTTAATGCTTCAGCTTTTTGGGGTAGCTCGAGGTCCTTTATTGCATTGTTAATCTTTTGAGTTATTTCCATTAGTCTCTCATTTACGTGGTCCACAAACTTTTCATAATCAAATGACCTGATCTTTTTGATGAGTGTGTCCAGGAATGTGTTTAGGTCTCGAACAAGTTTCTCATAGTCATATGACTTGACTTCTTGAATGGTTTCATCTATCTTTCTGACCATGGACTCAAAACATGATTTGAAGTCAATATTTTTAAACATTGAAGTTATCTTCTTTACTGTTTCCTTAACTTTATATTGGTTGACCAGCTTTATGAACTTATCAATGAGGGCCTGAGCATGTTTGTCAACTTCATATGTTGTAATAAGCTTTTGCATTTGTCCAGCAAATGCATTGATCTTTTCAGTCACCTGAAAGTCCTCCAACATGATTAACATAATATCTTTGATTTGGTCGAGAAGGGCACTAAGTTTATCAATTGGTATCGAATCTTTGAGCTTCTCAACATATTCTTCTATTTTGATAGACTTCAGTTGCGTTTTTAAGTTGCCTGCAATTTTCTGGACATTGACATTATTAATTTGGGTCTTCAGCGTCTGTAGATTTTCTAGTATGCTTGATCTGATCTGATACTGAGCATCCATTTCTTGAGCCCATGATGCAACAGCACTTTCTAGTTCATTTACATCAAGTTTGTGAACCAATTTCTGAAGGTCTTGAATGGACTGAATAGTACTTTTACTGATTTCATACTGTTTGTCCAATTCCTTTAACTTTTCTACTACTTTGTTGATGACATTTTCCAGAAGGACCCCTAGTTCATAGATATCTACATTCTGTCTCAGGTATTCATTCATTTCAGATAGATAATCCTGTAGTTTGGCTAGTGCAGACTCGAAATTGATCTTGGCATTTTCCAGAGCATTTTCAAGGTCTTCTGCTGTCATTTTGTACTCCTTTGCAAAAGCAAGTAATTTTTCTTTGGCCTCGTTGACCTGGCTCTCTATGTCTAATGTGTTTACATAGTCATTCAGCTGCTGGGGAATCTTATCAAGAGCGGCTTTGTATTTTTTTATTACCTGATCAATGTTTATGCTTTTTAGGTAATTTTGAAGAGACTGCAGGGAGGATAGGACAACGCCTCTCATCTGTTCAAAGTAAACAGGCAGACTTTCGAAGAAAGGCAGATGTATGACATGCATGTCTTTGTTCTTATCATACTTCACAAACCCAGAAAGGCTGAATTCCTGTGGCTCTGCAACATTGTCTCTTAGACCTAGAAGGTCAATTAGATTGTGTTGTGTGAATCCTAATTCTATTGGTGAATCCAGAAGGGAGAGATCTGCAAGAACCTGCCCACTGAGTTCAACGCCCATCTTTTCAACATTATTATAAACACTGACATCCTGTGAATATCCATTTTTGTCTACCTTGGTTTTAAGCTTCCATAAACTTAACTGTTCTGATGGAGTGAAAATCAGGTTGATTTTGTTATCAAGCAGTGTGTTATGTGCTTTCCCAGACCCACAAATATGCCCAGTAGACCCTCTGTAATCATGAGTAAGAGTGAAGGCAAAGAGTTCTGCTTTAAAGAGGACTTTGCTATACAGCTCGCCTGTGTGATCTCCCAGCAGTGCCATCCTCCCATTCCCAGTTGTCTGAGCATCAAGACTAATTACAAATGGAGCCATTGTTGAGCGTACAGCATTGGTGAAACGCAAGGACTTGCAGGCATAGTTTGTGTCACAGCTAAAAGTCATCCTGAGCCCTGATGTTTCAATAGCAATGTTGTGTGTGAATGCACTACCCTGTATTTTTCCAACCGTGTTTGCCTTATAATTGACTGACAAGTCAGCTGCAGTCACTTCATAGGTGTGCTTGATTTCATCCTTTTTGTAAGCTCCTCTCATATTGTCTTTCAGACTCACTTTGAATGGCTCCAACAGCAAATCTCCCCTTTTGGTCAAATCCACATCACCATATTTGAAATCATTCTCCAAAGTTGCTGTAAGGGTATAAGGTTTAACTTGCAAATCAAAACTCTGTTTGTAGGACTTGTCAGTGCTGAGAGTGCCCTCAAATTTTGATGTATATGTTAATGCTGGAGGAGCGAGATTAAGGTCGTGATTGCATTCCAGCCTCATGTCTCCATATGATCCCATTAAGTTGTTCAAAACCTTGAGCCCTTCTTTGTTTATTTTAAAGTTGAATATGTTTTTGCTATCAATGCCCATTATAGTGCTTTGGTAGGTGCTTCCAAGTACCAGATCCATTAAGGCAGCTTTCCCATCTAGAGTGAATTTTGCACTGTTTTCTTTGTAACGACCATTGCCTGTCATCTTAATCATGGCTCCAGAGGCATCGATTCCTGCATTGAATTCATTTCCAAGAGTAAGTGGACTGAAATTAATGTTTGTTGTTGCACTGGTGGATAAGCCATTGCCATTAATTTCTAATGTTGCTTTGTGGGCTGCCCGATTGGCTTGGCTTTTAACGTTAATGTCGGCATTTAGTTCCAGACCATTTGATCCCAGGGAGCCGGACAGTAGGGTGTAATATCTGTTGCGTTTGTAGTCAGCCTGGTATTCAGAGCGAATAACCGCCATCTGGCCAGATAAAGTCACCTCCATTTTGTTAAGTGCTGCCAAATCCTGGTATCTCCCAGTGGTGTCAGACTTAATGATCAGTTGGCTGTTTTTGCAGCTTATCACAAAGTTGTTTGTCAGAGTGCCCCTTTGGACATCAGTGGTGGAGATGATATCGAGAGCTGCATCAGCATACCGGCCACTTATTTTGTTGGTAGCTTGGAGGTACGATGAATCAAACTTCAGATTCATTTCTGTTGTTATTTCAAGGTTCTTTAGGTTGATTGAAAGGTCCGTGGTGTGCCCAATCCTGGAGAATACCGATGCCACTTTGAACTGTCCATCCCAGACAGAACTTATACCCAGTTTATCGTTTTCATCTATCATTTGCAAAGTATCCAAAACAGAAATCTGTAGTCCCAATTTGCTGGAGGCATCAAACGCCCAGGTACCCTCATATTGTGGATTACTGTTGAAGTTTACTTTTTCTCTGGCCTCCAAGCTGGAATCGAGTAAGCTGTGATGAAGATTTCCTGTATACGACCATACAAAGGAATTTGCAGGATCATGGGTCAGCTGTGCTTTGCCTGGAAAAGAAAAGTGAAACACACAGTTAGAATCTGAAAGAAGCCTTATTGGTGATTTTGCAAGTTATAACAGTACATTTTCAGCATTTGGTGACTTTATATTTCAAATTTCACCCAACTATTTTCGTAAGTGATAGTGCTATATAAGTGCTTAAAAAAATTATAAACAGTTGTACCAATGAAGGAATCAACGAAAGTCATACCATTTAAATAAGCAAAGTATGAAATGATACATGTAATCCTTCAAAATAGTGATGTTTGACTTCATATAGCAGACGTTAAAGCCCTGTAGGGGAAGGAGTATGTAGCAAAGTAGTATAAATGCAGCCATATTGGGGGTTGGAATAAAGAAGTACATCCATAAGCAGAAATGGTCTTCAGAGTCTGTGAGTCACAGATTGAGGTGCACTCATTGCACACTATAGTCTTGAAAGTATATATGTCTATAGTTCGAAAATATGATGGAGGGTTGAGGGAGATCCTTCATCTACATCTAATCGTTGGGTGTGCCCTCACTAACTATCAACCGGCTCAAGTCACACATGTGGCTTAACGGCCAGAGCGGACAACTTTGAGGCTGGTAAACCAGGTTCAAGTCTGGCGGAGGCTCAAACGTCCTGTGATTCCAGGCGAATCACTTAATCTCCCCCTGAATAGAAATGAATTTCTCCGTCTGTAATGCAACTGGTGTTCATATAAGGCACTCTGATATCTTCAGGTCCAGTACAGGCTATGTAAAACTGACCCCCAAAAAATGGTTGGAGGAGCAATGGGCCACTAATGTTTCCAACACCCTTTCACTCTTTCAACATAGGTGACGCAGGTGCATATTTAGAAGACACGTCTTAAAGGACCTATTGATTGGATTGCAACAGAGCAATGGCAAAGAGAAATGTACAGCCATATTGTATGCATATTGGTATACAAGGCTAGAAAATGTAGGTCTGGATCTTATGAGCCCCTTTGCATGTCTTGTTTGTCCCTGAACACCTCGCCTGAACATGCTAGGAGCAGGTATACAGAAATGCAAGGCCAACACGTAGACATCTGTCGTTCTCCCATGGTGGATAAGGTTTGTGCTCAAAGATTCTCACCTTCTGCTGGGCCCATTTACCTGCAAAGCCCACGTTCTGCATTATGAGCATTTCCTTGTTTGCAGTACAAGATATACACACATATCAAGCAGTAGAAATGTGTTGCAAGTTGTACTAACGTTGTTTAGAAGAATTTGAGTGTTTTCTGTTTAACAATGGGAATAAATTGAGGGGTTTAAGGGAATTTGTGACCTACCTATCTGACTACTTTCACAATGAAATGCGAGTCTGCCTCTAATGACAGATAAGTTAGAGCCATCTTAGCAGAATGGAAAATATTTCATAAGCACTGGCAAAATAGGTTTGGGTTTAGCGTGCCAATGCAAGTAAACACAGGTATTCATACTATTTACATGTGGTGCATGCAAAGCAACTATTTTTCACCTTAAAGCCCACCCTATTGGCTTTGTCAAAGATGGAATCAAGGTTAAAAAAATGGATTGGTTCCTGTATAAAAATGCCTATTGGAAAAGGAAAGAATTTAACGAGACAAACTGTGTGATGCTTGAGTCTACATTTCCATTCTTATATGACTAGCATGCAACCCAATGAAAACAATTCCTAGAAGGCGGAATGACACACCAAATAACCACCTGCAGGAGGTGAGAGAGTAATACTCCTATCGTGGTGTTTGGACAAAATATTGAGTCCAAAATATTGGGTGGACAAAATAATGTGTCCAGAATATCGAAGACAAGAATATTGTGAAGGTAAATTTCTATGGGTATGCAAAGTTTTACTATACATAACTCCACATATATATATATATATATATATATATATATATATATATATATATATATATATATATATATATATATATATGCCTTTCCGACATGTTCATATATCGTCATTGTACGTAGATGTGGAGTGAAGAATAGTAAATCTATACTTATGTATTTACACTTACCTTCTCAATATTTTGATCCTCGATATATTTGACACCACATTTTATCTATAGGATAATTTTCTGCTCAATATTCTGTCAGTGATCCCCTACAGGTGAGGTCAAAGCATATTTTATATATATGTTATGGGATTGGTAACAATGTGTCCAGAGAGCTGCGCTGTCTGGCCAGACCTAATAAGTGTCAGTGCTCTTCAGGGATGGTCCTGACACTTGGCAGCAATAGACAGGAATACGTTGGTGCAACTGTACCAGCAGATGGCGCTGATAATACATGATGCCAACAACAGTTACCTAACCCCACTTTACCTGGGAAATTTTCAGGCATTTGCAATCCTGTTACATTAGGTTTGCAACATGTGAAGACACTTTGCCAAAATTGAAGATTACTGTATTCTCGCCAATATGCAGTTTGCATTTAGCAGAGTATGCGAGTATGCAAAACGTTTCTCCAGCACATGTCAAAGGACAATCCGAGAATGTGGCAGTAAAAATATTTGACAAAATAACTAGCTGTAAAGAGTGTACGCCTGGTATGCAGTGTGTAGAAGCAACTGCATCATGCCTTTTTTAAGCCTTACAATCTGGGCAGAACTGGCTATTCGGCCACCCATGCATTTCCCGGGAGAGCTGCAGGCTAACAGGTTGACTTCAGAGGGGAATGTCCTCTATGGCCCAGCCAGGTCGCCAGTAACCCTTATCTAGCTACTGCCTCCTGTAGTGTGGGCCTAGTTTGAACATGTTTGCCTGGGATGATTTTGCTTTCCCGTGTGGCTCTGCTGATAATTCGTAGTGTGGGACAGACTAATCTCGTACCACCCTGTCTCCACTACAAATAGTCAAAAGCTTCCAGTATCAGAAAGAGTGTTACAGAAGAAATTAAGCACACATTTAGCCAAAAAGGGCAAGACAAAGAATGCTAAGAGAATAAAAAAATCTGTTACAAATGAATTGCCTGGTATAAAAGTACAAAGCAAATTATTGAAATATATAAACACGCATTGGCATAGTTTTCCAACTATCTATATCTTGCACACACAATACAAACTGAACTTTAACACATGTAGAAAATAAGACTCTTAAATCAAGAGTGAGTAAAGCAAGTATTTACCCTTCTGCAATGTTATTCTATTGCCTCTAAACATGATTTTCTCCTGGTTAACATTAGCCTTATAGCCTGCCGTAGAGGACTATACCGGCCATTAAAGGCCTGCTCCAGCCATTAGAAGCCCAGAGCACTCCATTGTTTTCACTGTAGCTCCCAACATTCCACTGTTCTAATTTTTTATTAATTATTAAGTATTAAGTGTGTCTTACCATCCAACTTGTAGGAGAGGAGATCTAAAGCAGAGTCGGCTTTCATTGTATAGTCTGCGATGAAACTGTACACATCACGGGTGTAGTTGCCTCCAGTGTAGGATGCAGACCAGTTGTAATAATTGCTCTTTATGTTTGTTGAGACTGCCAAGACTCCAAGTAGTGGCACGCGCAGGGGGTACGAATCTGGACTTGTGAAGACTGGAATGTCAGGCAGTATCGATTCCAGCTCTAATCCTATTCGGTCAATTTTCTTTTGAAGTGACCTGGCAAATCTTCGAATCCTGAGCTGATCTGATGGTTTTACAGCAAATGGGAGCGGGATTTCAATGATAATGCTGTCCTTGTTAAACTTATAACTAACCTTTCCATCACTGCAAAAGGAAAAAACACAAAGATTTTACTTAAAATTGGGTTTACCACTTGAAATCCTCTCATATTTTTTATGGCATGCATTTATGCGTGTTATAGTGTGTGTGCCCAACGTTCTCTACAGACAAAATCAAAACAGAAAACGGTTTACAGTCACATGCTTAGAAAGCAGAAATAGGCTGGGTTGATGATTGAAGAACCTGACTCTTCAGCATTTTTGGTAAAGCAGGCTGTAATGAGTCATCCCTATATGAACCTGAAGCACACTGACATATTTTAGCAAGTAAAAGAGGAAAAACATGAGACAAGGACAAGGAAAATAGGAGTTGAGGAACAGATAATAGAGACAGATTAGCACAGTTGGAGAGGGTTTGAAAATGTATGAAGCAAAGAGAAACAGATGGTGGGGCTAAGCAGTGAAAGCAATTAGTACCTAAAAAAAGGAAAATGAAGCTTGAAATAAAAAACCAAGCTAGTGAAATTGAGAAAGAGTAGCAGATTTCTTAGCGGTATTGGATCACACGATGTTCTATGAGTGCCTATCACGTATTTAAACTCTGGAATTGTCTGCCTTCCGATCTTCATGCAGTCAAGCACTACAGGCTTATTGAAAAAGGTTTGAGAGATGGTTATTTTCACTGCACCTGTATTTAAGGTATTTGTGTTTGGACCTCAGGTTACAATTCTAGGAAACTCTCCCAGGTACCCACGTGCTTTGGAAGTGTAATTCATAATTAATAATATCCAGCAATTTCAATTTATAGTCTCCAGTAAGGGGATTACCATGTGGTGTGGTTCCAGAATTACTGGGTACTTTTCCAAATGCAAAGTCTATATTCCAGGAACAATTCTGCTCCTGTTTACCACTTGCAGGTGGTAAATAAAAATGGGAGCACCTGTTTGTGTGTGGGATGTGTGCAGTATCAGGGGCAGGGTATCCGCTGGCAGGAGAGAGCGCTTCATGCCGCAGCAGTTGTTCGGGTAGAGATGGGGTTGCACCTGTGCCCTATCTTCACACAATGTAACTGGCTAGCAGTCTGGCGTATGATTGGGGCACGTGACACCACACCCGTAAAATCCAAGTGTTGGAATACTAGGCCTCTTGTGATCATCCATAGAAAGATCCCACTCGGGATCTGCCGACTCATAAGCCGACTCAAAGTCTGCTATCAGAATATTGCACAGCTTTTCAAAGTTCGAGGCCAAAGAGTATTTACCGTCCTTTCCTTACCTCATTAAGAAGAGTCTCTCTGGAATGGTCTCCAGTAGCCCCATTCCCTGAAAATCCCACTCTTGCAGGCCCTTCACTTTCTCTTGCAATTGGGTTCCATAAGGGATGTCTTTGGATGCCTTCTGCAACCAGTTGTTTGAGGCCTAAAAGCAAAATGACTGCACATTACACAAATTTCAAAGATATCTGCTGTTTTCATGAACTGACATATGTATATGGTACAACGTAGCACAAGTGAAAACATTGTGCGATTCTCAATAATATGGACGTGTTTGTAGCACTTGTAGACAATGCATGATGAGAGTGTCTGACATTCATCACAAAAAAATATATCAGTCTTGTTCCCTATGTTATGTCTGAGTGCTTTGTTTTAAAAATGAGTTAAAAAAGCTTCTTCTACTACCTAGATGGAAGCTGTACACTCACATTAACGAACAGTTTGCACTCTGGAAAAAAACTCATTTTCAAGTGTTTAGTGATAAAATAAAGTGCCAGAATTTTTCTTAACATCCTAAGTAACTGTAAGTCAACATTGTGGTTTTAGGATTCCTGCTAATGAATCAAATCGGGCTCTAAATGTAAAGATTCTACTTTTAATGATGCTAATACAAACAATCCCTTCTAGAAGCAAGCTGTTTTTTAGGTGTTGTTCACAGCTCGATCCTCTCCCAGTTCCTTGTTTCTACCTTTGGTCTGCAAGAGAGAGTCCCATGACCACCGCTCCTTCAGGACATAATTCACATAAAACGTGTTGCTGACTATGTAAGGTGCATATTGTAGGACAAGAACAAATACTACAAAGGTGCCGCGAGTAGGTTCCTTACTAAGGTTTTCTTTAAAAAATAATCTTTTTCAAGCACACAGAGAGAGCGGGGCAGCTGCATGTATTACATATTGCCAACATTTCTCTTCTCCCTTCTGTCTATAAAGTTGACAATAGCATTGAATGAATTGTCCGTACAATTTTCGCCGTAAATCTACAAGATTCACATGTGACATCTTGCACTAGGTTGCGTGTCACATCATTGGGCGCCAACACTGAAAGAGGACTCATTGGGCTAACAAGAGAACATTTCATTTATATAACAGAATATACAACACCTACCACGAGCGACTGCGACATTATGTGTCTCAATGTCATATCCGCATTGGCCACCTTGCGGTCCAGCCCTTCACTGATATACCCTCCCGTGACGATAGCAGCATCCCTGAGAATGGACTTCAAAGTCTTCAGTTCAGATTTGCTTCCAGTATCCCATCCAATTTCAAGTTTGTCATTATCTAAAAAATATATTTAAAAAACATCATTTGTAGGCTATTTGCTTTTATTAATGACTTACTCTTCGGTAGTTAACAGAATGTAGTGACTGAAATACGTGTACATGAGGATTTTACTTAAGAACCTCCTACCTGCACAACCAATGTTCAAAGCTCTTAGAGACCTTACAGTTGATAGAACAAAGTCTTCTTTCTCTTATAATGCACATAGTTTGTAAACACAATACACTCAGCAGCGGTCCCTGCAGGTGAGTGTGGTGAGGTGGTGGAGCGGGGTGAGGGGGATGGCGACAGAATAGGATTTATTTATTTATTTCATTATTTCATTTTACCTATTCTATCGCCTGACGACTTTATCCCTACTCCCGCGCCACCAGACTTACCTGCCCGGACCACCGCTGAATGTATTTATTGACATTGCCTTTCCAGGTTACAACTTCGTCGTAGCTAGATTAATAGAATGCATCCATTTAATGTACATGTTATGTGTTCTGTCAATGTTAAAACAAGGATGTAGGCCACACCAGCGCATTTATCAATCTTGTGGATAGTATTTTCTAAGTTTTATTGTACTAAATAAGATGGCTCTCTAAAGCGTGAGAAACCTCTACTCGAGGTAATCTCCCTCGAGTAGAAACGTTGTTGACATACCGTAGGTGAAAATAATTCTCTCTGAAACAGATAGTTCAGCCACATTTGTAGAGGAGTCCAGCTGAAGCTTGAAACCATCAGCTGCTTTCTTCAGCAAGGCCTTTGCTGTGGTTTCCACAAGTAGACGTGGAATGGCAAACACCCCTTCCAGAGACGCCTCGTCCTTCCCGTCATAGCTGTAAAATAACAAATAAAAAATGTATACCAGGATGAGGCTGGACCATTACCCGATCTCTCTGGTACGGATGTGCCAGTTTAGCCTTTACAGTTTGTGGTCTTTTAGAAAATCTTTGGAAACCTGGCTTTTTATTAACTAGTGGCAAAACACCTATTGATCTGCAGTATTTGGCATTTTTCTGGTAAGAAGCAGCACCCAGATGCCACAAGGGCATTCAAGCGCTTTACAGAACTGTAAATCAAATCATTTTTCGCGGGCAAATACAATGAAAGTAAAATTGCCAGCTAAAGCTGCGTCTATATTGATTTATTCAACTATTTGTTTGTAGTGTCACTCGTTCTACATACCTATATCACTTGATAATGGTTTATTCAATGAGGGTTAAACTATATTCTAATCTCACATAAGGGAATACATTTTCTACATATTAACTTTTGAAAGCTAGAACCACGATCCATGTTTGGACAGGCTCTCAAAAGCATAATGCCTTCCATTCCTTCTCTTCCTATGATTGTATAATTGTCTTGAATTTTATTTTTGTAATGTTGTAAGGCTGTATGACTGGTACTGTCGTTGTGTATTTCAGAATTGTAACTCACTGGAAAGATAAGGTGATAAGGAAAAGAAGATTTGTCTCTAGCCAAATGAAGTTGCACCCTTTTTGCTAATTGTGAAATAGTGAATGGGCTAAAATGTATTTGCTTAAGTGCCTAACATGGATAAAGCTCATTTCACACTTTTTCTCTGTTTATGTAGTAAGAAGTCTATAAAATACATGTTCTCAATTCACCAAATGTGAAGACATTAAATAAATGACAAACGTAGTACAATTTGTACAATTTCTTTGTTAAATGTACTCGGATTTTTTGTAAAAATCTGTAGCAATAGCTTGTGTGAATGAGGCCATGAAATCAACAATGCACTTCTGTGGACTGTTATGTATCAGGGCATTGTATCTGCAGAGATGGACACTCAAATAAGAAGTTATCTGTTTTCTAAAGTCATATTTTTATGGAGAGACAAACCGCCTATGCGTGGTTTGCCGGAGTATATCTTTAAGTATGGGTTGAAAAGTAGTTGGGATGCACTGTTCTGTAAGCTCACTTCTTTCAGTGTCTTCCTTAGGTACAGATGATAATAAAGTGATTGGGTATTTTTGTTTCATGAGGAGAGACCCTAATTATAGAACCTGCGAGGAACAAAAGGCGATTTTAGCACGTTTATAAGCGCATTTGTGTAATGAGCTCAAGTTGCTTGTTGTTGACCTCTGTGTTCAGGGTTGGTTTGCTTTTGATATTCCAGTAGCCCTGAATGTGCATGTGTCTTAAATGAGAATGTTTTATTAAAGTAGGCCCTGGTGTTTACATACTTGCTACACTGGTTTGATGCTAATTTCCATTCCTAGAAAAAGTCAATAAAAGAACATATTCTCACATGAAATCATGGGTTTAGCCTTGTGGAACTCTGAGCTGAAGGAGCTGAATTACCTTACACGTCCAGAGAGAGCGACTTCGGGGTTCTCATGGTTACTGAGATCAAGGATAAGAGCAAAGGTCTTCTTTCCATCAGAGGATGTGTCATCAACCCGGAGGCCCATGCCTAAGTCAACATCAAACTTTGGGATCTTCACATCACTCGACAAGGTTATCTTGTTTCTGTTATATTTGATGGTGAGTGCAGCCTCAGTGGGATCCAATCCTGATGAAAAAAAGATGTGCTTAGCTTGTAAGCAATGTTTCACAAGGAGATTCTACTAACGCCTAAAAGCAGTATCAGCTGCCCCATTATAGCGTATAAGAAAGATCTTCATTCTTCATTATTGGAAATTTGTGCTTTTAATGTTAAGGATCTCATTGTTTGTTTTTTAATTTCAATTTCTGAGAGACATGCAAACACTTGGCATGACGAAAAATATTTTCCACATGGAGAAACATGAACTAAAACAGTTTTAAAATGCAATGGCACTAGTACACTAGTGCTTTTGCATGGTCATGGATGACATTCACTCAGGGAATCTCCAAGATCACCCCCATCCCATCTGTCTTGCGTTTCCTTTCAAACTCCTGGATTTTGTCAATTGAACGAAAGCCATAAATGTACTCAAAAGATATGAGAAAGACTATGGGATGAATTTCCGACGATCTCAGAAAAATAGACCCCCAACTTCCTATGTTTTCTATCCTATTATTCTGCTACCCCTAAGAAAATGCATGCACACTCTCCTACAGTGCCACATTTCCAATACTTTATTGTGGCATTCGTTTCTGCTTACCCACAGCTTGAGCAGTAAATTTCAGAGTATCGACCATATCTCCCTCCTCTTTCTTCAGCTCATAGGTGGCACTAGCTGTGTATTCATCCACTGTAAATGTGGGTTGGATCTCCACTTCAAATCTGAAAAGTTAGCAACATTTCAATGACTAGATCTGTAAAATCCACATACATTTTGTGTATCCGCTGATGTTGTGCATCTTTATTTTTACAGTAGCAATATTACACTTAAAACAATGAGTAAAAAACTTCAGGACAAATTATTGTAAATAGCGCCCATAAAGTTAAAGGTAAATCTTTTAATTAGGGATATGAGGAATGTGTGTGCCAAGCATTTATTTTGTGTTATGAAGTTGAAATCAATTTGCAAAATATCTCTTTTCTAATCACCCAGGGAAATGTTATAAGAATGTATTTTCCCTAAAAAAACAGTGTTATAAATAAATGCGAAAACTGATTTAAAACGTATATACATAGGTTTAGAGTTTTTGAACAACAAGATTATGCAAACGTGTTGCTAAATAAAAATTTAAAACGTTTTTTTGAAACGTATTACCACTTTCGGTGAAAATAAAACATTGACATTTTCAGAAAATACACGCGTTCATGGAAAATATGATATGGTGTGATTTTAGCATAGCCTTTGTTCTCAATTGTTCAAGAGTAAAACGTGCACTTTCTCTTTCTCCATGAAATATTTTGCTCAACTCTGCTTTGTTGGAGAAGATGTGTGATGATCTTACAATCTTTATATCTAGATAGTTGACTATGTGTTAGCCGAACACTCTCCGTTCAAGTAAATCATAACTGTAGATTATTTTCATTAGTACAACTTTATAAACAACTTACTTAGTCTCCCCAGTCAATGGATAGTAGGGTGCTGCATCTATGGAGCTTGCGTTAGAGTAGGCAATATTGGTGCATAATTTGAGACCAATAAAGAAAGGCTTGCAAGATGACCGCGACTCCCTGTTCTCAATGATTGATGGCATTACTTCTGACTTAGATGTGGAGATCAAGTGCAGCTTGTTACTGGAAAAAATATACCTTCATTAGTGTCAATATAGAAATGTCGTCATATCTCAGTTAGACTATTCACAGAAAATGATGCTACCCTGTTGACATGTTGCACAACATAAGTGGTCAAATTGGTGGGTACTACAGAGCTTGACAGCACCCGGGTGATGGATGCACAGTTGGTAATCTAATGTAGAAATTTTTCAGCATTGATAGAACCATGGTCAAGTATCACGAAATTCTGAATAATGCACTAAACAAAGACTGCATATGAGGCGATCATATTGAGGAGTTGTGTGATTGGCTGCCTCATGATGACTATGGAAAATTCGACCACTTTTGAATGTCTGATCATAAGTTTACAATAAAGGTGCTAAAAGGCCCATCACTACTAGGCATGTTTGGATGAAATGAACATTTAGCATTTTTTTCAAGAACAATATTGTTTACAATATTTGTAGAATTGTGTTGTGTAATGAGCTTGCCAAAGAGATCAACTCGATTTTCATCCTGTTGTGTAAAAGTGTCCAAATCCTACAAAGATGTACTAATGTTTGTATCCAATGTGTTTTATCATATATTTACAGATGGAAGTCAGTACTGTAGACGTATGTCAGAGAAAGCCTGCATCTCTATGGCTAGAGCTTGGAGGAGGACAGGGGTTTGGCAGGATGTCATGGGATGGCCATGGAAAATGCAGTGAATACTAACCAACTTGTAAAACGTTGGCATGCATAAACCTTTTTAAGATTGTTTCCTACCCTGGAAATACGCATAAGTATAGTCCTGCAAAATATCCTGCAATTCTAGGTTTGAAAAAGGAAGGAAACATCCAATATTTAGAAGAAATGCAGAAGAGGTGTTGCTCTCCAGGAAAAAAAATTCTGTCTGTAGAGAAAAAAAACAATTTTGTGGAATTTCAAACTTACTAGCGTGGACTGTGGATAATCAATGGAAGCAAGATAAGTGATGGAGGATTGCTGTCCTACAGGACAGGAGCTTTAAAGTATCCCAAGGGCAGTATTACTCCAAGAATATCAGGTTAGGGCAGGGGGTACCCCAGGGCTCTATACTTAACCCTAAGCTTTTTAATCTGTATATGGCCCCTCTGTCTAAAATCATTGAAAAATACGACATCAGTGTCGTGTCATATCCAGAGGACATGCAGCTTGTCGTATCCCTGTCCCAATCTCAAGAAGAAGCTGCTGCTAACTTTTCTGCATGCCTACAAGAGCTTGCAGTCTGGATGGCTAACAACTGGTTAAAGCTGAATGGCGGCAAGGCCAAGGTCGTAATTGTGGGAAGGGCTCCCTCAATATGGTCACCTAGATGGTGGCTGCAGACTTTGGGCACCAACCCCACCCCAAAGGAGGAGGTTAAGAACTTGGGGATGTGGCTCTCCTTTGATCACCACACCAGGACGGTTGCGGGAAAGTGGTTTGCAATAATGAAGGGCGTCCGGAAGACCTTAGATGTGCTCCCGGTAGCTGCCAGGAAAACCCTAGTCCACGCATTTGTCACCTCTCGCTTGGACTATGGGAATGCACTCTACATAGGCGTCAGTAAAAAGAGCATGCAAAGATTACAATACATCCAGAACGCTGCTGCCCACCTAGTCATGATGCTTACTAGGAGAGCCTCATCCAAAAATGCCTGAACTACTCTACACTGGCTCCCAATAAGGGAAAGAATTCTCTTCAATGAATGAATAAATCAATCTACTTATAAAGCGCACTACTTACCCTTGAGGGTCTCAAGGTGCTGAGGGAGGGGGTGCCGCTACTGCTCAAAGAGCCAGGTCTTGAGGAGTCTTCTGGAGGTGAGCAGGTCTTGGGTCTGCCGCAGGTGGGTGGGGAGGGTGTTCCAGGTCTTGGCGGCGAGAAAGGAGAAGGCTCTGCCACCGGAGGTTGCTCGTTCGATGCGGGGGACAACGGTGAGGGCAAGGCTGGCGGAGCGAAGCTGGCGGGTAGGGGTGTAGAAGCCTAGTCTGCTGTTAAGGTAGGCTGGTCCGGTGTGCTGGAGTGCTTTGTGAGCGTGTGTGAGGAGCTTGAAGGTGATCCTCTTGTTGACGGGGAGCCAGTGTAGCTCTCTCAGGTGGGGGGTGATGTGGCTGCGGGAGGGGATGTTGAGGATCAGCCGGGCGGAGGCGTTTTGGATGCATTGTAGTTGTCGCAGGTGTTTGGCGGGATTCCTGCATAGAGTGCGTTGCCGTACTCCAGACTGCTGCTGACCAGGGTCTGGGTCACCAGTCTTCTTGTTTCGGTGAGGATCCACTTGTAGATCCTGCGGAGCACGCAGAGGGTGTTGTAGTAGGAGAAGGAGACGGCGTTGACCTGTTTTGACAAGGAGAGGGAGGAGTTGAGGATGAATCCTAGGTTGCGTGTGTGGTCGGTGGGTGTGGGTGCCGGTCCCAGCGTGGTCGGCCACCACGAGTCGTCCCAGGCGGAGGTGGTAAGTCCGAGGATGAGGACCTCCGTCTTGTTCGAGTTCAGCTTTAGGCGGCTGCTCCTCATCCAATCTGCGACGGCCTTCATTCCCTCGTGGAGGTTGGTTTTGGCAGTGAGTGGGCCCTTGGTAAGGGAGAGGATGAGCTGGGTGTTGTCGGCGTAGGAGATGATGTTGAGGTTGTGTTGGCGAACCACTTCTGCGAGGGGGGCCATGGAGATGTTGAACAGTGTCGGGCTGAGGGATGAGCCCTGGGATACTCCGCAGATGATGTCGGTGGCTTCGGAACGGGAGGGTGGGAGGCAGACGCTCTGGGATCTGCGGGAGAGGAAGGATGTTGTCCAGTCGAGGACCTTCTCTTGGATTCCGGCTTCATGGAGGCGAGTCTTTAGTGTGCTGTGGCAGACCGTGTCGAAGGCGGCTGACAGGTCCAGGAGGATAAGAGCTGATGTTTTGCCATTGTCTAGTTGGCGCCTGATGTCACCTGTGACGGGGATGAGGGCTGTCTCGGTGCTGTGGTTTCGTCTGAATCCAGACTGGGATGGGTCTAAGATGTTGTTGTCCTCGAGGTGGCGGGCCAGTTGCGTGTTGACGATTTTCTTGATGACCTACGCTGGGAACGGGAGCAGGGAGATGGGCTGGATGTTCTTGAGATCCTTGGGGTCCTCTTTGGGCTTCTTGAGGAGGGCGCTGATGTCGGCATGCTTCCAGCTTTCCGGGAATTCAAGGCCCTATGTAGCAGTCAATGGATCCTGATGAGGAGAGGCCCAAATTACTAGCACAACCTACTGTCCCCCTACACCCCGACTAGGGCCTTGCGTTCTCAGAGCTCAGGGCTTGTTCAAGTCCCAGTAATAAAAAGAATGAAAATGGGGGGGGGGGGGGGGGGGCGATCTTTCCGCTACATGGCAGCTAAACAGTGGAATGTGCTTCCCATGGATCTTCGGATGGAACAATCTGATAAAATCTTTAGGAAGAAACTGAAGACATGGCTCTTCCAGACATAGAGCTCTTTGGGCTCTGCCTGCTCTTTCCAGACTTCTCTGTAGCATCCTCTCGCCGCAGCGCGGGGACACACTAGCCAGTGTAACCAGGCGCTTTACAATCTCTTTATTATTTATTATTTTATTTATGATGTAAATATAAAATCTTCATACATTTCCATGTATGATTAAAAGGAATTTTGCTGACCCCAAAAGGTAGAAAAATTAAGGCAAAATGTATGAATAAATCACCAAACATGTTTGTGAAATGTGTCCTTAGTATCATGTTTTGTTTCAAGAGAATGTAAATATTGAGGTTAGAAGATACATTTAAATGGCATCCTGGTATCAGGGGGCTAAGCTCTGCACTCTTAAACATGTATAGTTGCTATAGTAAAACAAAACATAGGTTTTATCCATCTAGACATACCTGAAACTGAAGAGTTGTGTGGGTTGCTTTGGAGATGGAATGGAAAACTTGACCTGCCCCTCCTTAACAGCAACATTGATACTAGCTCCAGACTCATGGAAGATGTTAGAGTTCATCTGAACGCCATTTCTGGCGAACGCAGGGATGTGTATTCCAACATGTGTAATAAACTCTATGGCTACTGCTGGTTTTACGGACACCGCCGCTAGCATCTGTGTGATACACAATTATGTCAGTGTCAATATATCTTATGCACATTTCATTATCTTTCAAGTTAACATTAAAACCGTCCCAGAGTAATTATGATTTTTATTGTCAGCATTTCATTTCGTAATACTTCACTTTCTTAAATGTTGCCCCTTTTGTCTTAATTACTAAGGTTAGATCATATCAGTAATATCTGAAGCATTTAGGAGTAGTTGAAGCCGTACTTTTGGAGTACTATTCACATACTCGTAAATAATAAGAATAATAAGAATAAGGTCCAAAATGTCCACTCTCAATTATTGAAAAGGCAAAGAAGGTGCAGGTCTTTTTATTTTCACCAACTGTATAAGCATATTTTCTGACGTTCACTAAGGCATTTGTGAGTATGTTAAGTAGGTAGTACTACAAGATTAATAATTCTCATACTCATAAATTCTTTTGTGAATTGATCACAACTACAGACAGAAAAAATAAATAAAACAAATAATATGGGTTTTCAAGAATCCTTATAATGTAATAAATATTAAACAATAAAATAATAAAACAAAAAGGGTATATATAGACTTACGTTTTTGGTCTGAATCTTTAGTCCGGCCTTTGCTCCAGGAGCAACAATTCCAGACAGGGAGAAGTGCAGCTGGAACCCAGCCCCCGTCGGCAGATCAAACTCATTGTCCATGAAGATGTAATGAAGAAACAGGTCACCCTGTGTGCCTTTGGATAAAGCCTGTATAATCTGTGAGAAAGGTAACAATATTGCTGTAGTGAAATGTAAAACACCAAACAAAAAATAAAAAGGTCACAACGTTTGTATGACATTTTTGGTGTTATGGAAGGATTGAAAATGAACTGTGCATTACGTTTTTGTGTATGGTGGAAAACATAATTGACATTTTTGTGTTTCTATAAATACTATTGTATAAGGAGATATGGCCCCATAAACTTCTTTGGAAGTGAAGAGATCATGGGAAGGTTCCTATAAAAGTCATGCCTTGATGAAGATCATATATTAATCGATTACTCTGAAAACTGTGTTAGTTCTATTTGCAGCACTTGTCCAAAAGTAACTGAGGAGATTTTAGACTTCCTTGTTTTCTTTCTGTAGATGAGATAGGATACCATCGCCTTATTCTTAAGTATAGAGTGAGTTCTTTGAAGTGTGGATGTATCGAAGGTAATACAATGCCTTGATCATCTGCCAATCTATAACATTTCTGTATTTCAGATATGAATTTATGTGCCTCCTCTTCTCATACATACCTGAGCTGGAAGATCCTGTGATGCATGTAGACTCTTCAGGAGCATGTTACCCAGTACTTTAAAATCGCTGAATTTTATGTAGCCCAGTTCTTCTCCCAAGATGCGCAGGTAGGCCTTAGCTTCCGGTGAATCACTTGCACTCACTTCTTTAATCAGCTTTTCTATGTTGGACATCATTCCTCTGGTGAAATCCTGAGAAATGAAATAGAATCCAAGATTATTTAATAAGTACATTAAGTATATAGATATACATACATACATAAAATTATTGTTTATGTTCATATATGTGTTTGCGTCATGTGTGTGTGTGTGTATATATATATATATATATATATATATAGATAGATATATATTTCGAGAAAGTACAATGCACAAGATTATTAAATATGTGCAAGTGAGAGGAGTTCATTGGCAGCTTCTACAGGAACATTTTCACAGAAAGCAGGTATCCAATGACAAGATGTGGGCTCATTTCCGCTCATCAGCCCATCAACAACAGATAGTATGTTCCACTGAATTGCGGCAACAATGTATTGCTTGTTTGTAAGTCCTGTTGTTAAAAAACGTAAATTTTTTTAATGTATGATAAATACTTCTTTATTGCTTTGGATCAGATGTACCTTACAACTCAGTCATCACTCTACATCTCTTTTAAATCCTCCAACTCCCATCTCTTGGTTACCTATACTACATATGTTTTCCAATTAATTTCACTTGTACTGGAAGAAGAAACTATGAGTTGCTGAAATTTTATCTGTAGCATTGAGCTATTTCTTGCATTATTCCCATGTAATGTGCAATCCCCTCCACAGTCACTATCATTTGATAGTAAAAAGCAACATCAGGTTCACAAAACAATTTAAGATAAGAGTCTTCATATTTGCAAGGAATACTATTTACAAAGAGTGCGTGGGTCTGTCTATGATATGTAAAATCTAAGAATGGATACGTATGATGAACATACCTGCTTCTGATTATTGTTCTTAGAGACTCCAAACCACTTAAACAGAACTTCAGAGACTTTTTCTGGTACTTTGCCATCTAGCCAGTACAGGGCTTTCATGCCACTGTCAGGGAAGAATCCCTTTTCTCCAAACAATGCATCCAATGTTGGCTCAAAGCCCTTTCCGTCAAATCCAATCTGCATCAAATGGAAGGAAGAAGATCCATTTTTGGAAGGGAATTCAAAGTTTTTGAAAGAGTTAAAATGTAGAATGATTCCGACCAGGAGTGAAATATAAATCACAAAAAATTAAAGACCATCAATGCTATTAAGGAGAGATACTTTTCATTTTAATATTAGTTGTGGAGAAGGTGGACATGTAGGCTTGTCAATAGTTTGAAGATGGGAATTCTCTAACGTTATATCACATACTTCTGTATTCTGCATCACACACTTCTCTGTCACATAGGTCTTGGCTCTCAATCACATACGTCTTTATCCTCTATCACACTTGTCTTAATCACATACTTCCCTATTCACCATTGTACACTGCTCAATCAAAACCTTCTTAGTAAGATAGTTCTCTATTGCCTAATCAAATACTTTATGAATCCCATGCAAATGAATCTCCATACAGCATTGGGACTTGTCCAGATTTACATTATAAGGATAATACCAGATGTAACGCTTGCGAGTTTCAGTAACAACATTTTCAAATACAGATGATTCTTAATGCACATACCTCAAATATATCAATCTGCTCGCCCAAAACATTTAGTGTTGCCTGCAGCATGGCTTCCTCGGGCATGTAGCCAATGCCATCAAATATCAAATTTGCTTCTACTTTGGTAGTCACAGCCTCGTCCTCGTCAGGCATGGAAACACTCTTGGAGATCTGATAATTTTGGGAGAACTTCCTGAAATCCTTCACTGTTGGGACTTCAGATCCTTTCAGAGCCTCTTGTACTTTGCCTTTAAGTCTAATAAAACAACAAGCAGACAGCATATCTGTACAAACGTCTGGGGCTACAGTAATATTTTCAGCTCTGAAGTTTGTGGTTAAATATTGAATATGGTTGAAGATATGTACTAACTAGCCAAGGACAATGGGTATAGTTCAACAGAAAATAAAACGGAGTTAGTTACGCTGGTGATGCCCCATAGTGATATGCACTACTACATATTTGCACTTATAAATAGCACAGAAAAAGAAATACACACCATTTTAGATATTGGCATATTCATAAATGAGCTAGAAAGGTGAATCCATAGAGTTTGTTAAAAGTGCGGATCCACAAAGTTATATAATATAGGGCATTAAATAAAGTGAAAACTGCCAATTTGTTTCATGAGATTGTGATCAGTTCTGGTGTACTGAAGTAATGTTTTAAGCACAATTCCATAAATATATGCACCTACAGTCAAGTGATCTAACTGCATGTGCAAAATGTGTAGAAGAATGCTACACTGCAGTGATTCTAAAGAGGAGATTACACATATTTACATCATGCATACGTAGAATATCACTCAAAAGGATGAAGAAAGGCTCCGTTCCGTGGGGGAGACTCTTGCCCAGTTGGGTGTGATCTGCACTGGGCCCTGTGGGAGCCCTGGATTGAGAGAGACCTGGTCTTAAGCAGCCTTCTCTGGAATCCTGGGAGCTGTGTGCTAGATCAAGGATGACTTTTCCAGGATCTTCAAAAAATTGGGACTGAAGCAGGAAGAAAGGAAAGAGATAAACCATCCAGCATAGGAGTTCCCCGGTATTAGGAAGGTCAGAATCATTTGTGTGTGCGTGGATTAAATGTTACTGACTCTATTTCTGTACTACTAGTCTCTAAGAGGCTGAGCAGACTGCAGGCAACTTTTCATTGTTTTCATTTTTAGTGCAAGAGCTTTCTCTGATGACCATTTTTGCCAATGCAGATAGACTAACAATACCATTTACAAATCCATTGTTCCTGTGAGCATTTTTGACTTTTTCTTCGGAAACACAACATATGTCATACTCCCATGATTCTCTTGCAGCCATTTATGTCATTCTGCTTATATTTTTCTATTTTATTTTTTTTCCCACTGCTAGTATCTCATTATTTTACCTTTAATGTTGTTTACTATTACTTGACACAATCGAGCATTGCTCTGGGGAATTGCCTGCTACTTGTTCGTCTATCCCCCTTCTATCCTTATCAATCCAAATAACTGACTAACATATTCACCCCTCAAATTACTTTCATATTTTCAGTATACTGATTTACCACTAATCCTTTATGGGTTCAGGAGTAGCGTGCTACCTGCCGAAAAAGCGCTTTGACGCCTCATCAGGGCTAGTAAGCACTATATACATGCAATTACAATACAATAGCGTAGCTACAAGGGGCTGAGCAGAGTTTTCTTAAAGACATGCGTTGAAACCTAGAAGGGAGTGCGATATTATGCCGGTGGGTCATACACTCCCAAATTAATAATTCACTTTCTCACAGTACATTTCCAAGCAAAAGGAGATTATCTGATTTGCTCAGACTCGCATAATGTGTGGTGACATTCCAAATCTGAAATTAAAACCCAGTTCTCTAAGTTTCAAGATCAGTAAATTAGTCCCAAAATCTCTTTTCTTAAGAGAAGCCCAGAGTTTCAATTTGTAAAAGTTTCATACAAATAATATACATGGAAATCTGTGCAAATTGAAGATTTCCATGCAAACTCCTGGTTTTCCAAGCATACTTTACGACAATTTGTGCGTTTAACAATCTAGCTATGTGTGGCTGAAATGCACATTCACACATTTTCATTTTCATTTCATTTCAAACTACTCTGCATTTAATCCCCTCACCTCATATAACATTTAGGAGGGTTTCCATCTCCTTTCCTTTCTGGAAACAATTGCCTTTTTGGGGTGCAGTTCTATGTACAGTTTCAGGGTAGAAGGTTCATGAAAGTGTATCTAAGTGTTTACAAGAGTACAATTCTGTAGGTGCTGTCGGTATTATGGATCACCTCTCCATCCAGTCTGGTACTGGATGCTGTTGACTTAGTCACTAAATGGTGATGATGTTGTTTCACTCAATGAATGTTAGTCATCTGAATGCTGGAAGGTGTAGCCAAGCTAACTAAATGTCAGAGGTCTGGTACAGGTGGTGTAGGTTTTCTCTCTGGGGGATAAGTTACATTCTCTCTACTCACTCTTTGACGTCTGGTGCATCAGAGTTCAAGATGTTAGCAATGTGAGACGCAACAAAGCTTTTCACTTGCTCATTCCTGTCCCTCGCGAGGACTCTGGTTGCTTTGGTGATGTCAGAAGGAGTTGGGTCTTTCATTAGCACAAGATAGGCTGCTAGGCGCTTTTCTACTGGGCTGCTGCCATCCTGGAAGATCTGAAGCATGGTGGACCGGACCTGCAAAAGAAAGTCGAAAAAGGACGCAGATTACGTCTAGTGTTCATTGTGACAACATTGCCACACCGACATTGTAGCATTTTTTTTTCATTGAGGATCGACCTCTCCCTCAGTCGGTGTGAAATATTATGACAGAGTCTGTCCTTTAGAAAACACATCATGATGTTGACTGCAGTTGCACGCACCTGCCGTTACCATTATGCTCATACCCGTGCTCAGGCATACTGACTCACCTCATCTGCAATCCACATCTTTCGGAAGGCCTGAATTGCAGCTTTCTGCACGGAAAGAGATGGCGTTTGGCTTTTTGCACAACCCAAAAGCGCCTGCGTCACTACTGAAGAAGTGTCATCCAGAGCTTTGCCCATATTTCCGATTGCCTATAGAAAAAACAGGAAACCCTTATGACGTGCGATCTGAGAAGCACAGTTATCACTACAAAGACTGGAGTTCAGTGCAGGGCGTTTTCCAGAAGGGGATAAGTGAGGCATACCTTTAGGGTCAGGTAGGTCTTATCTTCATCACCGGAGCACTCATTCGCCAGGAGGGATGCCATGAATTCTGCAACATCGCGCACTTCCGGTATCAGGGTCTGGCTGTCTGCATAAAGGCTGATTCAAGAATGTTCCAGTAAGTTAACAGTGTCAACGACTTACTCTACCTAAAACTACAGTCAGCTTTTTTATATTAGCAGAAAACATACATATAGATATGCGTCACGTTTTAATATGTAACCAATAAAGCCATTTCTTGTCCCCTGACTTAGACAAAATGTATGCTCATCACTCCAGGCCCTCTGGAGTGATTGGTACCTCTGTTATCGGTAATTAAGAGGGGCTACAGTTACCAGGAGATTACCAGACGAGCTTGTAACAAGGACCTTCGTGCTTTCCTTCCTTCAATGCCTGATGATTCTTCTCCTTGCAGCACTCACTCTTCTAATATCGGATTTTGAGATGTAATTCTAGCTAGAAATAGTGGCCAGCCCTTCATGGTCAAGGTGACCTTCATCAATTTCATATCATGTAAGAGGGATGATCACAATAATGAGGCCAGGACACTTCAGGATATTGTTCATGCATTTTTCATTTCAAGAGGATTTTATTGAGAGAAATAATGATCCAAATAATATCCAACAAAATACAAAGAGGCGAAAAATTGTTCATGCATTGAGTAAAAAAGCTTGTGATCCTAGAAAGAGAATGGATCCATCATTTGGTGCCGTAGACACTCATTACTTACTCATTCACCGCGGAGCTCAAGGCATAGAATGAAGCTCGGCTTTGCCGGTACTGAGCCATGTTGAGAAGCTCGCGCACTCTTTTGGGGCATGCGGATGGCAATTGTCCCAGTCCGTACGTCACAGCGTCTGCCAGCAGAGGAGAGACGTTCTCGGTTCTCAAACTTTGGAAGAGAGCGCTGTAGCACTCAGGAGTACCACACTGAACCAGGGCCTGGATAGCGACAGGGCTGAAAAAAAAGGGGGGAACACAAACTACTCGTTATTCAAGCAATAGACATCTTTAATGCTCCTATCAGGAGTAAGCAAACTAAATGCACATCCTAAAAATGTTACCTAATTTTTAAACATCGTCCAGTTGTCAAAAGATATACAAATTCTATCTTAAATCCTTTTTGTGCATGTTTTAGAATGCTGGCTTGTTGATCCTGCATCGACCAACTATAGTCAAACCCCAAACTACAATGACTGGTACGGAATCCTTAAGATCAGTGTTGTAGCAAGGTCGGTGGTAACCGGTGGGGAACATTTTTTGTCTAAACCCCCCGCCCCACCCCACCGCCCCGTCGAGTTCAGCCGCCTTTCATTGTGTTTAATGACTGAACTAAAGCGTTTCAATACGTACATATTTTTTCCATCCCCCCCCCCCCCCCCTTCTCCCCTCAGTGATGACACCCGGGGCGGCACGCACTCACAGCACCCCCCCTTCCTACACCGCTGCTTAAGATAGTCCATGCCCAGGAGTGAGGGGTTCTGAATCCTACCTCATCATGTTACTGCCCGATTATAGTTTTCCCATTTCAATGTCAAAGGAAATATTATGAACATGTTAGAAAAAAACTTAGGCCAGTGAACATACTATAATTGAGAGCTAGAAACCACGATGGCCTTCTGATAAACAGTGTGCCCATCTGAAACCACTATGTTTCGGAGATACATTAGACATACAAATGCTGTCTGTCCTCGGGGGCTGTTGGGCTAAGTCTAGGGGACTGGTGGGGTTTGGGCATATGGCCTCCAGATTTGCCATACAGGACGAGACGAGGCGTTACCAGTAAGTCTTCTTTTGACTGGTTATTGGAAAGGGATTGGGTTTTTGGGAACATTAGGCACCTTATTTATCGAGGGTTTCCATCGCATTTGCACCATGCAATGTGGTGCATGCATGATGCAAACCTTAAAACACAATTTATCAAGGCATGCACCGCCACTTTTCAAGGTCCTGTGTGGCTTGATAAATCAGGAATAAGGCAACGCAGTGTAAATCATTGTGTTGCATTAGTATGCCCTGGGTAGGGATTTCATGGGTGTTGTTGTGTGGGTGTTCCAACACAACTCCCATGGATTTTGACGCATTTTCAGATTTGTCATCACTGGTAGACCTGGGAATGCGTCAAAAAGCTACGCCTTTCCCGGGAGAGGGGGCATAGCGAGGAGAAATTACTTCATGTCTTCTTGTTACTTCCTCTTTCTATGTGTGCTTCATCCTGCAGCAAGCACAACTAGAGGAATTGCCTCTGAGGATTGTTTTTGTGAGGGAGGTGCTCCTTCCTGCTCCACGGGTATGCTTATAATATTGAGCTGCACAGCTGGGTAATATAAAAAAATAAGAAAATTGGGGTTCTACAAGGGACACTGCATTATCTCTTGAATTGATCTTATTGGATGGAACAGGCCTCCAGGGATTTCTGTGTAGGGACCTGCCAGGCATGAAAAAGTGGTTCTTGACTGCTGTAATAACGCTATCTAGTGGACTAAATGGTGGGGTGCGCTATCCCAAGAGACTCCGCTGTGGTATGTAATATTGTCCCCACACATAGATTGTTTGAGCAAATTTGAAAATAGTGATGCTACTAGTATTGCGAATCTATGAGATGTATAGATGGGTGATCACATAAAAAGTCATTTGCAACCTTGCAGAGTGATTTTGAGCTGCACAAGTCCCGATTCTACAAATGCCTACAATTGATAAATGCCCTTAACATTCACTGAGCAGATGCCAAACACCTTCCTTCATATAATCTAGTAGACACAAAGTTGGTAGTTGGCTATGTGGGTAAGGGTGGGACCTCAATACTCTACCACTCCTTAATATCTAATGCACTAGATCTTTGCAATGGTTTAAGAGTGACATGTGAAAAGATAGGTACTTTGGGAGAGTATGACTTGAGAGAAGTTATGATGCCACAGGAGTTAGCCATTTCATCGAATTATAGCTGAACTTAATTTCTTGCACAAGTGTACTCCTGAGAGACTGTAGTCTATGGGCTAGACCCCCCTCTTCTACATGTACAAGGGTACCGCTTCAAAACAGGCGATTTTATCCATACGGTATGGGACTAGTGTGTCATAAGAGATTAACAGCACAAGGTATTCCAAATGCTGTCCAATGTACTGGGACAAACTATCGATTGGTGGCCCACCTTAGCACGCCTAGGAATAGCAGATGATCTTTTAGGGGAACCGGTGGTAGAACCCGGGTGCGTAAGGTGAACTCCTATCCCTTTACCTTGTTTAGGAACAGACTGGGACAATAAGAAAAACCTTGAGCTATCAAACCATTTTGTGACACTTTCTAAATAAAAAGCTCCAGAAATGTGCCTGAACCTCTAGTCTGAAATTGATTAATTCAATTAATCTGGCCATTAATCAACAAAGTTGGACAATTTTAGAACGAGCATGTTTTTATAGCAAACAAATGCCACAAAAATAGAAAGAACACAAAAATTAAGAAAACCTTCCACCATATAAATGAAGAAAAATGTGGTAGCCATATGCTTACAGTAAAAAAAAGAAATCTAAAATAAACGACCTTATCATACAGTTTTAATAGAACAGTTTGGGTGCTTCCTGGCAAGCACTTATACTTACAAAAGGTACAAACACCTTTTTTAATTTTAATGCACATAAAAGTACGACTTTTTTGGTGCAAAGAAAGTGTATTACTGGCTTTGAAACTGTAACCTGAAATACATAAGAATAACTAAATATTTGTTTTAAATTATACAGATAGTAAAACAATTGGCAAAGTATTTGGACCACGCGCCCTGAAGAGCAAGTCTTTTGAGGCAGATGTGCACATGTGATGAGGAAAAATTGCATCACTATCATCAGAAGAAAGCTGTTTATTAACAGTGACTAAACAGTGTATGTGGGGTGTTGTTTGTGCGGTGTGTCTATGCTGTGTGGAGGTTAGTCAGCGCCAACAGTGTCAGATGGAAGACACGCGCACTCTTACCCTGAGGCTCGCATCAACGTTGGTAAGGAAGCACTGAGGGTGGAATTCTGCAATCCTCTCAGACCGGTCACTAATTTGTGGAAGAGGTTTGCTCTTTGCTGCTGTGAACCGTCCAGTTTCTGTAGCTCCTCCAGCATCCTTACAACTTCTTCTCCTCTTTGGGATGGCGATTTGCTTTCAACGTTTTCGAAGGCGAGGCCTCTCGTGTAAGTTGTGTCTGTATGAAGATGACAAACATGAGAAAGGGTTGTGACATGGGTGGCAAAACTCTTTTTTAAGAAATCAGTAATCTATCACGCTCAACATCAATGATTGTTGGACAGGCGAGAGTTTTCCTTCAGTGGGACAATTATTTGTGCTATAAAGCAATGTGATGGCTTAGCATTAACCTTAGGGCATATTACCAACAACTAGCGATAATTATTGCTATGTTGGTTTAGCTGCGATATTTTTATCGCCGAGCTGTGGCGATTTCTATCGCTTACGAACCTTGCTATTATCAAGGTTTATCTCCTAAGCGATAAAAATCGGCCGAAATGCATGAATATCGCTGAAACGTCTGCGATATTCATGCATTACCGAGCTAATGCTCTTAGCCATGTTATCCACCTCCCATTGGATAACATGGCTAAGAACTGCTCAGGGGAAGGTGTTAGCTTTTGGAGATATTCGCGCTTAGCGCGAATATCTCTAAAAGTTGGTAATAGGAGATAGCGATGTTAGCGACTGTTTCCAGTCGCTAACATCTTGGTACGCCCACTTTGCATATCATTAGTGATAAATATCACTGACATGCAAAGCGGGGCCCAAGATGGTCGCTATCTCCTACTAGCTGTCGCTAACTGGTGTTAGCGACAGCTAGGTAATAGGGAGATAATTTTATCTCCGCTTTCTTGGCTTTTAAAGCCAAAAAAGCGGAGATAAACCCCCTTGATAATATGCCCCAATGTTCCTAAAGGATATGTACGTGACAAAACATTAACACATTATATTTGCTTAATGGGGATTTGCATGATGACAACCCAAAATGAAAAGCCTTCAGACAGGAGAGTAGAGAGAAAAATGGGAAACAGAACCCACAACCACTTGCAAAGGCTGAAACAACAAGAGAAATAAATATGCACTAGAATAATGGAGCCAAAAGCTCTTGGACTCTTTCAGCACAGAAAAGGGCTCATACTGAGGGTCGGCTGCCGCACCCCCCTATTTTAAGGCAATTTATCACCAGCCTTTAAGCTCAAAAGAGCACCCAGGCTGCATTGGAAATGGCGAATGTGGTGAAAAAAAAGTGGATCACATGACATAATGTAAAATTCTGTCAGTGTATATTGTCAATACTAAATATAATAAGGGAAATACAGTATCTTCTCAAATATGAGTGTTATAAAGCACATAAAATATACCTTTGTTCTTGGGTAGATCACCAGTGATGGACCCTCTACACAGGTCAAACATACCTAAGTATCACCACTTCACGCCTGCTCAACTTCTGAGTTTGTCCAAGAACCCCCTGAATTGTATTATGGTTTTGGCTCCCACTCGTGCAGTAAAAGTGTCACTTAAATTAGCTGCCTTTCAGTGAACGCAAAGCTCTGATAGCTTGTCTTGAACCACTTACTTACAGCTTACAATCTCTGAATTACGTATTTTTTGCTGCAAAATAATTGGTCCTTGTACTTAAGTTACAACTGCAAGTTCTGTAATGTTGCCAAAATCGTAATCCATTCCAAACTTGGCAGAAATGTCATTCCCTGACGCTTTGGCTCCACCCACAAACAAAATGGCGCAGTGGCCAATCCCGTATGCTTACACTCCATTCCATTAAGGACTGTTGACTTGCACTTCCTGGTGGGTTTACTGCACCGCCAGATGCTAGTGCATCCATTCTGGAATTAAGCACTCTGAAAAGATGTAATTCCTTCTGCAGTTATGTATAGCCGCCATCTATAGTATAAAGCTATAAATGTTTAGGCAAAAAGTGAGGCTCCCAGCATATGAAAACATAAGATTTGCATCAAGAGTCGGAGGATTAAAAACAACACTTAAATCCACCAAACTATAGGCTATATTAGGTATTTGACCCTCGAGAAGAGTGAGATGTAGTATTTACTCGTTCCCTTAAAGGCTAAATTGTAGGATTCTGAACTTAGGGAAGCAAAATCTCAGTATAATATGTTTGCATGTTTTTATTTTCTTTCTCTGGGGCACTCCCTGGAATGGAAGAGCTAAATAAAGGTGGACGTATTTGATGAATAGTAAATTATAAAAAAAACTCACCAATATTATTTTGTGCACTTGTGTATCACTGTTTGCTTGCAGGTTTGAAAGATACGGGTGATTCTTCTGTAGGAACATGAGGGCATATTAGCAAGAACCTCGTTAAAATTATTGCTGTTTTAGTGGAAGAAAACTGCCGCTAAAACAGCGATCATGGGCTTGCTAATATGCATTATAGAATTCCAATAGAAGCCCAGGTTAGATGTCCTTCACATCTAACCTGGGCTTCTATTGGAATTCTATAACGCATACTAGCAAGCCCATTATCTCCGTTTTAGCAGCAGTTTCCTGCCGCTAAAATGGCGATAATTTTAACGAGGTTCTTGCTAATATGCCCCAAAGAGTGGGATGACCTGTAACCACATTTATGCGTACTTAAATTGTCAGAGTGGTCCATCCAAAAGTATCATATCCAGTACCCCATGACTGCTAAAGTCACTGAAATAAATATAACTACATGTTTTGCAGTTATTTGAAGAATCACTGTCGGCCTTTTAGTAGCACCACTAATCCCACTGCATTGTGAATCTATAATAGATTCCAAACACAAGCCTCAAGAGCTAAATTGTGGAGTCCTGATGGCCCCATCATTATTTTCCAATTCATAGCTTGCCATCGAATTGTGGTAAGATCAGAAAAAATATACCGCAAGCCATTGTATAAAGGAATTGTATTTGTTACAATGTAATGCCAATGTTATAGTACAGCTTACGCTGGAGAGACCGCATTTTTTATATCTGTTTTGAAGGAAAGTAATACCTTCATCGAAGCTTCGACTGTTGATCTTGGGTGAGTCTTCAAGCTTCAGTGTCTGCGTCACTTGAGACATGATACCGTACTTATTCCTGTAACAGAACAGAGGACACAGTTTCCTCACGTGTTTCTCCAAGTACAATGGCGTGATCCAAGCAGCACGTTCGTGAAATGTTTTTCTAGTAACTGATGTAACTTGTGACTTATGTCATTTTTTCACTTTGTGGAACTTTATGTAAAGCGCTCGGATACCTCCGGGTCTAGCCAGCACTATATAAAACTCAAATAAATAAATACAAAAAATAAAAAAACATTTACGGAACAATATTTACCCAAAAGGATAGCTCTAAAGAGCCCCAGTGAAATCATTAAAAAACATCATTGACTAAAAAGTGTGTCAGATAACTTTGACCAAATTCTATATGCTTATCCCTTTCCTACAAAACACATTACTGATCAGTTCCCAAAAGTGAAGTGCCACTCAACTCTGTATAATATGCTCAGTAATTACCTTTTCCCGAGAGTATTCTTTCAGAGGGAGGTGGATGAATCTATTGCAAATACTAAGAAAGGCTGGGAGCATGTGAACCGCTGAGAAACTGTGTTGATCACCCTATAATTCTCTAGTTCCAAGTGGGAACGCAAAATATGAAAGGAGGGTTTGAACATTTTGCGGCAGTCATGCTTGAGAGGCTACCATCAAAAACTTTTCACGAGGAAAGCCTCTTGCCCGGCGGTTTGGTATTTAAAAAACATGCGTTTGGCAAAATCGAGTTAACATCTTTTCTGAGCAGAAAAATATGGATAAAAATGGCGCCCAGGTTGGGACTTCTGGAAAAACCTTGGCTTCTCAATCATTGGGTATGTGCAGAAGAAGAGGAATACCTTGAAGTATAGATTTCGTCTTCTGAAGGACAATTTTTTAAGACAATATGTTAAGTTAGAGTCTTTAGTACTTATACAGTTATTTATTGTTAGTATATGGACACATGCTTCAATATAAAAAAATGTAAATCATTTTATATAGCACAAACTTGACCGGAGATATCAGGGTGCTTTACATGAGCACCAGTTGCGTTACAGACGGACTCCTTCATTTTTCTTAGTCACTGGGAGATTAAGTGATTTGCCCAGAATCACAGGATGTTGAGGTTCCCTGCCGAGACTGTAACCCGGTTCCCTAGCTCCGAGTTCGACTGCTCTAGCCGTTGGGCCACATCCTCTGCCCAAGTACATATCTTGGTAATTCACTTAATGATAATCTTAACTAATGGAGATACCCTCTTTGCATACACTTGCATGCATATAAATGTTAATAAGCTATTAACATTTAAGGCATGTGAACCCATAGTCTCTAAATACGCTTTTCTCAATAGCCTGCAATCAATCAACCCTGTGGGACCCCATAATAGGTCCAGGAGTGAGATGAATTCTATTTAAATTAGTTTTACCCTGAAAATATACACTGGGTCCGGCCTTCCTGGACATATGCTGGACACCATTACTTTAGAATGTTCTACGGAGCAGTAACATTTCCTAAGTAGAAGCATGCCTGAATCTACAGGTTACATCAGTGACCACCATCACGGTACAATTAAACCTATGTATGTGAATGACAGTAAGTGGCTGAAATGCCGTTAAACCCTAGATACTCTAATACATCCTAGAAAATGTCACCTACAATTACATCATTTCCTGTTGGAACCTACTTGTGTGAAAAGGGCAGGTAGAGGTGGTTCTCTGTGCAGACTGCTTCCGAGACATGTTTCCTTCTTGAGTCAATGTTGTACTGGCAAGACTGACTGCTGCTGAGCAGTGTAGACAAGGGAGTGTTCTGTAAAAATCAGAAAAAGCAAACGAATTATTGTTCTGGTCATGCCACTAAAGATACAAACAACTGAATAGTGAGTTTTAATCCCGCGATTATTAATGAATCTCCTGTTGTGCTGGATTAAAGACAAATGAATCCAAAATGAAGATTGGGAAATGAGAAAAGGCAGAAATATTAGCACTAGAGAGAGCAAAAAGGGTTGCAGGTGGGGGCTGTCGTTCTCTTCCAAACATATGGGAAAGTACTTTCTTATGCGTTTTTGTTTTGCATTAAAATCAGTGAATTCAACGAATTCTTGTCTTGAGAACATTCTGAAATGTAAATTCATATTATGCTAACCACACTATGTCCCTGTTAAAATCAGGTCTGCAGTGCTATGGCCGCTGCCAGGACTTTTCGATTCTAGACAAATTGTGAGGTGCAATGCCTTATTGGACGCAAGCAAGAATGCAGAGCGCGGGATTCTGGGAAGTGAAACGATATTAAAACTCTTGAAAACAATCACATCTTGGAAGAGCAAAAACATTGGCCTGGATGTGGAACAAAGGTTTTCAGACGGAAGGGTCAGCTCGGCTCTGACGGCAGATGCTGCAGTGAGATGTTCATATGTCAGGGCCGAGGTGTCACGCGGCGGCGCCAAGTTACCGTCCGAGGCATTGCTTACCAGTCCTTTGACGAGAGCCAGCGGGCTGACATGGGCCCTCATCGGTGTGAACTGATCGCACGTCTTCAGATTGCGCTTGACGGTGACCTCGGTCGCTGTTGCGCCTTTCTTGTTCTTGAACGTCACTTCGCTGGGACACATTCCAAAAATGGTGTCCTGCAGACAGATCACATATGGACATGATTACAACCAATGGCGTAAAGCAGAGGCAGTCATTTAGAGCCATTCTTTTCCTGCGCGCGCAGGCCGCTGCATGTTTAAGCACTGCGATTTCATGAGGGAGGAAGGGCCTTATTTATAAGGTTTTGCAACACTTTTGCACCGCCATTGAGTCACTTTTTGTGACGCACTAGCGGCATAAAAATGCGCCATATTGCGCCCTATTTATAAAGTGACGCACGCAGTAGATGCGTCTCTTTGTAAACCCCTGCACCACATTTTACCCGCACCAGGTATAGTGTATGCAGGGTGGGTGTTACCCTGCAAAAAGCCTCGTAGAAGTGGCGCATTGAAATCTACAAGTATTCAGTGCGCGACCTCTAGGACTCTAGTGCGTCAATATCTTACGCCTGCCTCACAGCAGGCGTAAGACTGACGCAGGCCCTTTCGCATGGGGCTTGCCCCATGCGAAAGGACACTTTGCTGGACTTGCGTCTGTTTTCAGACACACCCCAGCAATGCGTCACTTTTGCGCCTACAGATCCGTCAGAAATACTGAAGTATCTGTAACTCCTTGCAACGTGGAGTGCGGTACAATAAATACTGCGCATCTACCCTGTTGCAAGGAGGGCACAGTGGAAACAGTTGCATTGCTGTTTTCACGCAGCAATGCAACAGTTTTCATAAATGAGGCCCAAAGTTCCACAAAATATACAGGGGGTTATTTACAAGCCCCGTGAGCCGCAAGTGCGTTGCTTTTTTCAACATTGTAAAAAATTACGTATGGGCGGCGAACGGGGCTTGTAAATAAGCCCCACAGATTTTTCTGACTTGTAAGTGAGACATAGGCCCTGATTACAAATTGTGCGATCCCACCCGGAACAATAACTTATGGAGGTATGCCGCCTGGGTCCACTGCGATTCACTTGGTGTTTCTTGGCCCACTAGTTCCGGGCCTGGAGACTTCAAACCCAGCTTCACCTGACGGGAATCCACACCCGGGGAAACAACTGCAACCACGAAAGCTGCAGGCGGAAGTACAGTTCAGCCTGACCAACTGTTCCTATCTGCCTTATTCAGGGGCGTGGCTCAGTCGGTATGGTTGGCATATATTACAGGTTTTTGAGAATCATGTGATAAAACATGCATCTTCACAATGTAGAGGTGTACCTATATACATGCATTGCTACATTTCTATGTAAATTTATTTCTATCAAATATATATTTTTTCCTGGTTTGTTGCATGTTAACATTAACTTTCAGAAACGATTTCTTTACATCATACAATAAACCTAAGCCCCAAATTCAGGTTTCGAAGAGAAGTTGGAAAGTTTGCACAGGAATCGGAATTCCAAGTTTTGGAGGAAACCTTGGACCCCTGCAATTTCCCCCCAGTAGATTTCAGCAGGTCAAGCTCCCGTAATGTATCTGTGGACGTGCTTGATGGAAAAGCAACATTTGTGGAATTCAGTGCACTAGATAAAGATTCCTTGGTTAATACCACCTCTATTCCGACCAATGTATGACCTGGGCTTGCATGTCTGTGTGTGTGTGTTTCTTTTTAAGAGTCCTTACCATGAAGGCAGTGGTCTGAGCTTCTTCCTTCTCTGCTGGCACAAGCAGTGCTGAAATGATGCCCCTCTTAATATTGAGGACATTGACATCTTCACCTTTGTCGGGGTACAGGAATACGTGCTCGCCATCAGGAACACTGAACTTCAGCTCATACCTGGCAAGACAAAGAGAAAGCAAAGGCATTGGTCTCTGTGCAGGGGCTACGCGTAAGCTTTGAAAGAGCCAGTGAGTGAGTTCTGTTGAAGAGTCATTATGCTGGAAAGGGCAGTCAAACACTGTGCAGGGGTATAAAATACTGTGTTTTGTGTGAGCTTTTTCTAAGCCACTTAGTTCATTCACTTCCCAAAAGTCCATGTTTGGGCTAGATTATGAGCCAAGAAAATGGCTGTCTGGTTTTGAGATAACCCGATACAACAGCGGCAGCGGAGGCGCATTGCCTCCCGCCTAGCCCCCCACCCACTGCTAGGAGTCAAATAAATATAACAATAATAAACACATGTGTATTATCATTTTATTTTTGCTCTCGGAGCCGAGACTTGGGAGCGGGGCCAGTGGGATGACAGCAGGGCCGGACTGGCTACCGGGCGTTTTGGTGTGCTGCCAAGCTGGGAGCTGATTGTGGTGGGGGCTGGTTTCATTGATTGGGACCTGCGTGTGCTTCTAAATAAACAAAACAAAACAAATGTTTTTAAGCACACGCAGGTCCCCATCAACGAAATGAAATCAGCCCCCAGCACCAAAACGCCCGGTAGCCAGTCCGGCCCTGGATGACAGTCACTAGAGGGAGTGTTTTGCACTGTTATCAGTGCGCATGATGGTTTAGCCGGCCGTCTCAGGGCGGCCAAACCGGCACAACATACTGGTGCAAAGACTGCTTTCTTACCTTGCCTTATAGGTATGCCTGTGTTGTAAGTGATGTTAAACTACAACAACCTGGTATTGTGTGATCAATGTACAGTTCAGTACTGCCATGTTATCATTTGTTATGTTGATTATGCTGGACAGATCATTCCAGTAATGTGTCTAGTGTCATTGTTGCTTTACTTCTATCATCCGCTAATGGTCAGGGGAGACCTCCAGGCCACAAGTTTTCTGTAGCTCAAGGGAGACTGTGTGTGCTGGAAAGACTCTGTGTGTATTGGAAACATTTAGTGTGTGTGCCTGAATTGCTCAGTGTGTGCTGGAAACATTCAGCGTGTGCTGGAAAGACTCTGTGTACTGAGAAGACTCTGTGTAAACAGGAAGGACTCTGTGAAAAACTGTGTAAACAGGAAGGACTCTGTGAAAAACTGTGTGTGCTGGAAGGACTCTGTGAAAGATTCAGTGTGCGCTGCCCACCTTGCTGCACTGCGTGGAAGGGTAAGAGCAGGAATGCACCGTATTTAAAATATTAAGGCCCATTTCTGTCTTTTCCTTGTGCTGCCGTACAATCTGCTGCCTTGAGTCGATGAACGCACCCTTGCACCACGGTGCAAGGGTGCATCTGTTGCAGACAGGACTGTTTTTGTGCAGGAAGGGGCAGCTTCCTGCTCAGAATCAGCCCTCTGGGGAATTTTCCTCTTTTTCTATGTGTGCTGCATAATGTAAGACACAGAGAGAGGAACATTTCTGCAGCATACACGGAAAGAGGAGAAAAAGAGGCGAAATAAAAATATTCCCTTTCGTTACCAATCCCCTGGGGAGGCATTGCATTGTGACGCATTCCCAGGCCCACCAGTAATGGTAAATCCGGGAATATGTCAAAATCCATGGTTAGATGCGCGTAGGAACACTGACGTTCCACCCATGAAACACCTCCCTGGGGCAGAGCAGCGCAACACAGTGATTTGCACTGCATTGCGTTACTCTAGATTTATCAAGCAACACAGGGCCACGCACGGGGGCCTTAAGTGGCTTGATAAATCGAACTAGTAGTTGCATCGCCCTTGTGTCCTTTTGGGGAGGCAACTCTTTGATGTGTGCCGGAAAGACTGTGTGTGTGCTGGAAAGAATCAGTGAATACTGGAATGGGCGTCACAAGTTTGCATGCCGGTAGGTTAAACTCAGTGTTTCATTTTACCAAAGACCATATGAGTGTCAGTGAGTTGATTAATACTAAATGCTGCTTCTTAAGCAGTGCTTTATTTGCAACAAAACCATATGCGCCTGAGCCCAGGCTGTCTCTCAAGAGGCAGCAGCAGTACACACCACCCACTGCCCCTGCCAACTCTGCCAAATGCCAGTTCCAGAGCTGCCTTTTAACTATCTCACTCATACAAGGTTGACATTCTGGACTACTCCAGGCAGACTAGATCTGATCGGTTCATTACAGCGTTAAAGTATATGGATTCGCAAAACTCTGGCGAGATTAAATCAAGTCAGACAGCGCCACTATGTGGTGGACTGTCAAAGTTACGTGCCAGTGTTTCCAGCGAACACAGGGGCATATTACCAACGATTAGGGATATTTATCGCTAACTAGGCTTAGCAACGAATTTTTTATCGCTAAGTATCGCCGGAAATTATCGCTGAGATAACTTGCTATTAGCAAGGTTTATCTCAAAAGCGATTAAAATGAGGCGAAATGCGTGAATATCGCTGAGAATACAGCGATATTCACGCAGTTCACGCATTTGCGACAAAATGCTTTTAGCCATGTTATCCACCTCCCATTGGATAACATGGCTAAGAACTGGTCTGAGCAGGCGTTAGTTTTTGGCGATAGCGGGAATATTTCCATCACTACGCCCGCCTTGCTAATAGGCGATAGCGACGTTAGCGACTGCTTTCAGTCGCTAACAGGTTGGATACGCCCACTTTGCATGTCATTAGCGATAAATATCGCTTACATGCAAAGCGGGCCCCAAACAGCTTGCTATCGCCTAAAGCAGTCGCTAACTGCTGTTATCGACAGCTTGCTAATAGAGCAATAGAATTATCGCGGCTTAGCGGCCAAAAACGGTTGCTAAACCGGCGATAATTGCCTATCGCCCTGCTTGATAATATGCCCCACAGTTTTTAAGCACACTGCTATGATATACACTAAAAACCCGCCAGTAGTTAACTTCGTAAGAAGCAATGGCTCCTTCACGCTGCTAGACCATGAAGCCCCAGGGTTCACACACTCGGGGTTCAGCACAAAAAGCACGTTTCAGTTTTGCTTACGTGGAAAGGGCGCTGGCAAATTCGTCGGAGTTCTTTGCCCTCTTCAGCATGGCCTTTCCCTCGGGGTTGACTCCGTACACCTCCCGCAGGGTGCACTGGTTGACCCGGAGGATGAAACTGCACAACTGAGGGACTTCCAGTTCAACCTGAAAAAAAGCACTTGACTGTCAGACACAACTTGGCATCAGACTACAGGTCCAAGCAGAGCCCTGGATTGTGTTCTGATTGTAATAATTCCCTGCCATGGTGCCTCGCCTGACTGAATGGCGCCTCCATAATTATAAAGTCTCTGTGATGATTTGTGTACCAACTGCTGCTGTGCAAATGGTGCCTCTTGTTGCAGATCAAATCAGAGTTAGCCATGTTCCCCATCAATTATATAAATATGTCCCTCCTAGATTTAAAAAGTCCTAGATGGTTACATCTCAGTGGAAAAACCTAACCCCAAGAGAGATGTCATCAAGGACCGCCATGTGATGGGCATCAAAAGTGGCTGCGTTATGGACGAGAGGCTCTTCCATGATTACGATGCATACTGAGGAACAGAGTACACGGGTTCAAATTTCAACTTCCCTGCGCGTCCAAAAACGCGAACTATTGGGCAGACCAGTGACCATGGGCAATACGTTTCTCTTAGTGGTTCCTCGGCTATATTTATTTATTTATTTATTTATTTATTTATTTAGAAGTTTTCTATAGCGCTAACAAGACCCGAAGGTAGCAGAGCGCTTTACAGTAAAAGGAATGAAAAGGTGGACAAAAAGACACATAACAAATAAGGTGATCCTCAAGTGACAATTAGGGGGGAGGAGAAGTTCGTACAGTAGGACTTCTTGGTAATAGGATACAGAGTTATCACATAGTTCTGGGGATGGATGTTGATCCTAGTTACCCAGGACCTAGGGAACGGATGAGGAACAAGGATTTGAGTTGGCTCTTGAATTCCGCATAGGACGGTATGGTTCTGATATGCGAGGGGATAGAGTAATTGTATATCTACAAAGTGTAAACTCTACATAAAAAATTTGCATTTCGAAGCGTCCTATGGGATATCAGTCCTGGGCACACCGCTGCAGTGTGTGACTCAATAAACTTGTTAATATAGAGCATATGGTTCCCAATGATTTGATGAATTTTACGGGGCTAATAAACTGACGTCAGCAGGTCTCATGAGTGTTTTTGGAGGCTGTTCGTGCAGTATAATTAGTAAAAACATTTGAAGAGTTTTCAGTTGTGTGCAGAATTTGGCAAACCACAAAGTGTACGTGTCAATTAGAGAAGATTTCACATTTTGTACATAAAGCCTGCTGGTCTTGTAGCGGTATGTCCTGTCTTCTTACCTTACAACTGATCTTAGAGCCGCTTTGTGAATCTGCAGTCCCGGGCACGCCATTCGAGGTTTCAGCTTCATAGTTGTATATGTATTTTCGCAAGTGTTTAAACCTAGTTGCATCTTCTAAGGAGTAAAAAATAAAAATATGTTAAGGCTTCTATTTAAAGAGCAACACAGTGATTATTTTGAATAAAACAATAACCAATAAAATAGAAAGAGCACACTGAAAAAACATTGCTTTGATTTGAATTGCGAGCAATACCGTGATTCCCCTGCAGAGGGCGCTCAGACATTAGATCAGAATAGCAAGTGTCATGTTTTGTCCGGAGCGCCAACTCACCGCACACTTTGCCCTCTTGCTCCGGTGCAAGGAACAGTGTGTTACAATTCCAGTTATTCAGGTGCGCGCCTGCGTTCATGACAAAGGTTAAACACACAGTCCACATCGCCTGATTTGCACTGAGATTGCTGTCAATAATTTATTATCTATGTTGTTTTCAGAGCTCAGAGTTGTTTTCAAGCGGGCTGTGTTTTCTTCGACCTCTATAATTGTCAGAGAGTTTCCTGATTTAAAACCCTGTGTGGTTACCATGCAGAATCGTTGTTGCCTCACGATGTTATTAACATTATATTTTTGTCACTGCCCGTTGCTCCAAGCTTTTCTGTTTTAGGCTGAAATGTGTCTCTCGGAAATAGGGTAGTTTCTAAACGTGTTTAGAAACGTGAGATGGCCAATACATTTTTCAATGTTATGCTGGGACTGAGAGTAAGACATTTTAATCACAGTCCTAGAAGGTTTTAGGGAAACCCGCTTGAGATTCGTTGGGTATGCTTTTCGCGCATGCGCGCGCATTCGCGTGGTACTCAGTTTGGAATGGGTGACGTGACACCCACCTCAGGCAGCTTTGAGTAATGTTCTGTGCTCTACGCACCAAGAAGGATCGTAACACAGGCCCTACGCGCACAGATGGGGAACAATCCTTTAGGGGTGTTCCATCAAGCTAAGGCCGATCCGTGGTGTAGGTAGATCTGAGACTGCCCGGGGCGGGCCCTGCGTTTGCTGCCCCGGCAGAAGACTCTTTGAAGACTGGGGTGGAGGGGGGCTGGCAAGTCCACGGATGTCATCTCGCAACGGAGCCGCACTGAAGAGTGGGGCGAGGCCGGGGGTGGTGACGATTCTCTCCCTGAGACGCCCAAAATCCTTGCCGCCTGAAATGGACCGCCCCCCACACCCTTGCTACGCCACTCAGGCCAGTCAATATCAGTGTGATATAGAAGACTCAGGGGCAACCCCATTAGGTTATGCAGAGGGGTCCCATCATTTGCACCACGAATCAATGGGCGTCATTTAGTGGTCCCCAGGGGTCGCAGCTGCGACCCCTGGCTTGCCTCCTGCAACTCCCAGCACTGTCACTGCGTCCCTGACCTCTGATGACAAGAGTTAACTTGGAAAAGAACCATCCATTGTTCCAAGTACTGTGGATCATCTCCATGCCGCCCCTGCCCCTGAGCGAGTGCAGAGAGTGGGAAAGAAAAACAGGTGAGAGAAGGAGAGAGAAAAAGAGGGAGGCGATAAAGGTAAAAGGCTTTTAGGCAACATAAGGATAAGGTAACGGGAGGAAGAAAACACTACAGAGAGATGGGCGAGAGATCAAGAGACAAACACAGGAGGATGTGTGTTTGAGGGAGACAAGGAGAGATGAAACAGACACCAATAGTACTGTGACATAGACAATCGCCAATCGAAAAAGGCCCGATTAGGGAGCAGAAGAGGAGGGAGAAAGGTGAAACAGCTTCTGAAAATCTGCCCTGTTTCCAGATTAGTTCATTGCCTCCGTCCCGTATATCCCTTTCAAATGTAACAGCCGCTCGCGGGGCCACTGGAATCGGAAATGGGTTTCCATCTCTGACTCCTGTTTTCCTTATTCCTTAAAAACATTCTCCGATTTTTTAGGTTTTTTTCACGGACTGCTAACGCTTGCACTATGTATGTCATTCTCTGCCTCTGTTCACAATTTTCCTCTCGCTCTTCCAGAGGCATTGTTCTTATTCCACATTGTTTTTCTAATTTTACAACTAATTTTCGCTAGTACGCTTATTTCAACTCTATGCACTGTCCTTACACGTAGTTTTAATGTAACCCTAACTCTTACACATGCATCTTTATAAAGCTTCTCCTGTCTGTGATTGTGTACTTTCCAGTCAGTTTTTGTAAAGAGAACAAAAGTCGCATAAAAACCACTGTAGTGCTCCTATGTATTTGTGAACTATACGTGTACTCCTCAAGCACGTACACATGAATAAATATGCACAAAAATATAAATGTTCTCTCTATTCAGAGACGAACAGAACTATCGGGAAATGGGGAGTACTGAGACAGGAAGGGGAAGGCTATGTGGGCTGGGACAGAGTCAGCCATATGTCAGGTGATCATGACATATGACTAACATTGCCAGAACCCTTTCACAGATCCCCTTTCACAGGAAATGGGCTGTCTTGCAAGCCTAGCGGTTTCCTATGGACCAATCTCTCTTTGTCTGGCGCCCTCACAGCCCTGACTCTAGGCCCACTCTCTAGACAGGCCACTCTAACCCTACAAGGACTCTGGAGTCACTCTGGAGTCCCTCAAGCTAAGTTCAAACTCCAGAATGGGCCATTACTGAAGCCAGCTCGAACTCTAGGCACACTGGGGCTAATTTACAAGCCCCTTCCGCCACTTTTGCGTCATTTTTAACATGGGAAAGGTGACGTACGGGTGGCTCAAGGAGCTTGTAAATACGCCCCACTGTTCTTCACAAATAACTCATCTGCAGCTCTTCATCAATAAAGATGGGTTCGAACCCCTGCTCCAGTCAGTGAAGGGATTGCTCCCCTTTGCCACTGACTGCAAAATAAAAATGCCACAATTAACTGCACCCCATTCTTTAGGCATTTTCAAACATCCTTACATTATGGTGAAAGCAAAATGCTTTCCCCATCTGTCAATGTTTCTGCAACAGGGAGAGATGTACCGGCCCAATGCACCACTCATTCCACAAAGGCACAATGTTCAAATTGGAAAGGGAGAAACACCAGGATCCAAACATTTTTTTTTATTAGACTTCGGAAAATGGCGAACCAAAAATGACCATTATTTACAAAGGAATGAATAAAGTCCTTACTTAAACAGCTTGGATTTTGATTTTGCACTCCATCATCTTCTGCAAAAAAATAACATGAAAACAAAGGTATTAAAGGGTTTATCGTAGCCACGAGGTTTTTGTTTTACACCAATCATAGATAAAACAATGCACAGAATGCCACATCCTTCACCTATACACGGAGACTGTGAACTGCTTGTTTTATTTTTCATTTGATATACGATGTACCCACGTCACCGTAGGTAACTTTAGATTGCATTGTAACAGATAAAAAGACGTAAACATTGTTGTGGAACGATGTAAACATTTCCTTCCAATATATTGCACTGCCTGCCATACTCCCCTCTAAATGGCAAATCCTTTTTTCTCCTGAAACCCCCTGAACCCCAATTCATCATTTTTGATATACACAATGATATTTTATCACATACAGCTGTGGTACCATCATGGCATTCTCCAATTGAAATTCCAGTTGACATCATACATATGGTTTCTACGGGATCTCGTTGCTGACATAAGGTTTTGGGTCACATTTTCTATGGCTACCAGAAACACTCTAGTTGGTTTCAGTTTTCACTTCGAAGTGATTGCTGATGTTTAATACCAGCCTTGGTTTCAGCTGCCAGTTTTTTTTTAACAAGTCGAATTTCCATTTTTTTTCCATTGGCACGTACATTGCAGGACCCAACTTCCCATTTGTTGAACAGCTTGCAGTAAAAACCATTTACAGTGGGGAAACTGGGATTTCCACCAGGGCCTGGGCCTGTGTCTGATGTGAAACACCAATGGGATTTGAAGCACAGCCACACAAGGGCAAAGGGCAACCAAGAAAGTCAAAGGAAAAGAGCAGAGCAAAGAAACAGTATAATATTAAGATCAAGTCCATGCCAACACAAATTAAAATAATTTTAAAAAGTCCAAAACGAAGCGGGAAGTATGTTTAAGTTGTAGCATACACCATGGCTCCGAAGAACACTTTTTTTTAGTACTTCGACCATGTCAGCTGAATAGTGACAGAGAGAACACAAAACCACGTATGTGTGGGGACATTTTGAATTACAATCCAAAGACTTCAACAGGAAACATCACTTTGCCCTCAGACCCTCGGAAGGCAGAGGTGTCAAGGCCTTTTGCCTTTTTATTGACATACAATCAGGGCTGACGTACACATAATGTCAAGCATAGAAACAGGGTCTTATGATTCTCCTTATTGACAGACTCACACAGACTCCACAGGCACATTTAATGATATTGAGTCGATTCATCCAATCTGGAAATCTACCTTATAGATAGCAGTCCTATGTGGGCAGCTGAGTTTTTACTTTTTGGGGGTTCACACAGAGCCCCGGGCACCCTGATACAAATCTAAAAGAGACACAGACGAAATTCCCAAGTTTGAGGCATGCTGCATTGCCCCTAGGTGCCAGTTCACTGTGCATACATTTGCATCAGACAATGCAGCTTTCCCATGGGAAGAATTTGCAGAGTGAGTCTTTTTCTGCTTCTAAATGCCGCTTAGGTGTGCTTACATTTCCACCAATCAGGTTTGTTGTTTCTAGTAGCCCATCCAAAGTAGATTCTACTGCTACTCCTGCTTGCATGTAGGCATATATGTGTGTAGGTGAAAGCCCTTTCCTGGGCGGGCAATAGCTACACAAAACATGTTACAACTCCAGTAAGTCTGTATAGGCTTTTGAAACATTTTGTGGCTTTTGTGTGTTGACATATCGGTCTTCATTCTTCCTAATCATATAACTCTTTTGCGGGAAGGACATTTCCCTTCCCAAACCTAAACTGAGTGCAATAGTTTAATGCAAACATTATAATTTCATAACTGGAATGTAAAGTGTTCAAGAGCTTATGATTTTGTACTTTATTTTGTAGGAATGGCAGCATTCTCTTGCAAGCTGTTGTATTTACCATAGTCTTCCTCAGACACATCCATATCACTCATACTGTATTTCCTCAATGTAGGACGATGATAAGTTTTTTATCAACATCTTCCATTGTGTTCCTGTTCACATTTTTAGTCGCTCCTGGCGATAGTTGTTTGTTTAATTCATTCAGCCCTTGAGAGTCATTTTCCCACTAGTCTCCAATCTCTTTTCACCTGTATAAAGTTGTGTCTTCAAGAACTGGACTCAGTGATTTAGGTGAGGGACAGTCGATGATGCTACAGTGGGAATACAGGCATCATGCTGTAGATGGCCATTCCTGAACCTACACACCTCTTTCATGACCACTAAATCCTCTCCTCTTTCCTGGTGACCACTAGTTCCCTCAACTCCCGCACCAGGCTTCTCCATGCCAAGACTATAATCTGTAGCTTTGCACTTTAGAGTTTTAAACCAAATGTCCACAAGCTAGATACCTCTTTCTGTTCTACAGTACACTGATTTTGAATTAGCTCTTGGGAGTAACAACATTTTAGTAGTTAATTGTATCATCTACGAATAGGCAGAACTTAAATAGCAGTCACTTATCAATGCAATAAAGCGATCCAAAGTGCGATCGAACTCCTGTTACACCACAGTTATCAGCGCCATACTTATCAGTGCATTTTCTTCCTAAGAGAGCACGGCCTTGGTTACACGTTGGAGGTAAATTCCAATCCCGGTTTGCTTTGGCATCAGAATCCTGAATTTTATGGGACACATCGCAGTCTCGAATATTGGAAAGTCCAACAGGCCAAAATTTATCACAGGAAAACTTTGACACATGCAGACTGTGATGCAATAAGAAGCTGTCCTTCATGTAATTCCCAATTTTGTAAGAAATGTGAGGTATTTACAACACCCAATAAATAAAGAGAATCAGTAAGTACAAGGTGCACTAGATTGACTATTTAGTAGTTACTACCCTTACTCGCCTCTCTACTTTTAGTAGCTAGAAAGACACTTTTTGTGTTCTGCCTATTGGAAAGTGGCGTCTCCATCCTTAGATGTGTTCTACCTGGTTCTCTTGAATTTTGAACCTTCAGTTTTGATCTCTCCAGCGGCTCTCTTCATTATCAATGTGTCAATATCGTTATTTCCTACATTCACTCATATTCATCAGACAATTATATAAGTCTCATACTTCTTATTTAGCCTGCTCTTATTTTACATATGTCCTCCTGTCCTTACTGCTACATCAACATAATAACACGTATTATTACAAAAAAAATTAATTCAAGGACTTCAACATTTTCATATTTGTTCTGCTGTTCCCTTGACTGTCCCTGCAACTTTACTTTTACTTCTTAATTCGGTTTGATTTAGCAAGTTTACATAGTACAATTTTACATAGGCTGTGCTTACAACAGACACTATCAAGGGAATGTAGAATACAGCAAAAGTAGCCACATTTGCTGTTGCTTGCAAAATTACCACATTGTACTGAATGGATAGAGTAGGAGGCAATCCATTATACATTTTACGGATTAAATGCAACTATAACTCAAAGCCAACAGGTCTAGGTTTCATGTGCTAATGCATGCAGTGTATGCACATAAAACCCAACAGAAGTAGATAGAGTGGGCTAGAGCTGCAAAGAACTCAGTGAAACTGTTCAATGCCAATATATGAGTGGATGTGGAAGGATACAACCAAACAGCCAATAACATTTGGTGATAGAGTTTAATCCACTGGGTTTAGCCAAGAAGTGATTGACAAACTCTCAAGTCAATGGCGAAAAGAGGCTGCTCGAAAAAGTCCAATAGTTTAAAATGGCCGACCCAAAAGCCTACTGTTTGTATATTGTGGGCAATAGGGCTGTTTGACAGTTGTGCTGTCGAAACGAAGGCCTAAAAATAATAGGCCGACATGGTAATTGCGTGTCGTAGAGCGTGAGGGGTGGATCTCAGCATATGAGTAGGACAATAAGGGAGGAAGACTAGGACAAAGCAAGCGGAGCAGTAAACACTTGCCAAGGTAGAGAGCTTTGTAGCCCTCAACATACTGGAAGCAATTGTACTCTTTTCAGAGAGCCCGATACCAAAGTTACACGATTCAGACCCAGGACAAGCCTAACTGCTGCAGGCCGCATTGTCTGTAGTAGGGAGATCAAAGCACACCGCATGCTTCTCTGACTCCCTGTGTCTCTAGAGTACTTGTGTGTCTCTGGACTACTTATCTATTTCCATTACCATTTGGAAAATGATTTCCTATCTCTGGCTTTGCAAGGCCATCCACTGCATACTATTTTCCTAATTAAGAGTAATGATGAAAAATCCTGATTAAGAGATGGGATGCTATCAGAAGTCTTTGGACGCCTGGGGGAAAAGCCGATTCCAGACGAAAGTCTGCTAGCCGAATTTCCCCTATCCGAACAGAAGTCAAAGAATGTTCTACTGCAGCCCTTTTAGAGTCAAAGTTTGGCCCCTGGGGTCTGTATTTCATAGCTGACATATCTGTTAGCACATGCAGGGTGATGCCTTCCTAAAGGGAAAGACACAACATATCAAATTTGCCTTTAGCAGAGGAATGAATGGTCGATGATAGGTATGTTAATATTTTGACAGAATAATATAAATGATAGAAAACATGTTTAGTTCTATTGGGCACAAAATGACAATTCATGAATTAATATATCATTTGAACTAACATGAATAGAATGAAGTTGAATGTCTCTGCCATCTTATCACATCAAACAGAAGTTGGACTATAAGCTCTGGGTCCCCAACTTCAAGAGCAAATCCATTGCTATACGTCGCTCAGGGGCGACTGTTTGTGGCAGAAAGGGCAGGATTCAGTGCTCTCAAAAGAAGTTCTGATACAGTTCTAAATGCGGAGAACGAGTATAGAAAATTGTCTGTCTTTCTATAGGTATTTGTGCCTGCCTTTTTCACCCACAGTTTGGTATTTGATATATTTGTATGAAAGATCTTTGAAAAAGTTTACATTGAAAAACTCGGGAAGCCATTATCCATTGTGTGTCAATTACAGAGAATACGCCGCCTGGCAAAGAAAGTATCGTCCTCACCACAAACAAACATCAGAGACGTCATGAAAAAAGCGGACCACAGAAACACTCCTGGCAGAAATACAGATCATGCGTGTCCTTTACATTTACCAACTAGATCAAGGATACAAATCTATCTATATGTGTATACCAGTCAAAATACTTTATTTCCATAACAAGAATGAATGTAATCCGTAGTAGAAAATTGTGAATCTAAAGTGCATTGCTTAAAACAGCAGACGTGTTGTTTCTAAGCACTATCAAGATCTGTCACCTATTAGTATACAATTTGGCATCCTTATAAGGAAGGATGAGAGCTTAAGGTGACCCTCCCTTTATTCGTACTGGTCAGCTATCACACAGGTGTCACCACTCACCAGTGAGCACTTAACTCACTGAGCTATCTCACTGGTGGCTGAGTTACCGAGGCTCACTCAAAAAAGTTCAGATGCCACAATTATTCCTTGTCACACCCGAAGAGCATTTCGAAGCCACACTGACTTTGAGGCGCGCCATGCACAATAAAGACATGCGTCATAAGAGTTAAAGGGGTGCTTCCAGGCAGGGAGGGGGCGCCGGATACTCACGGGCCAGTGTTCCGCTGTTGATGAGCAGCACCAGAAGCCAGAGCTTGGTGGTGCCCATGGTGAGCCGTGGGAGCACGGGGGTCCCCAACTCCTCTCACCGCCTAGTGCTTCTCCTGGTCCTCGCTGAGAATGAGCTCGCACTCTTGGACCCGAATTTATATACGCCCGCAAAGCCGCTGAGCCGCTCGTTTGGAAGTTCAGGGCACGTTGCAAAAGGCTCAAAGGTCGGTGTCCTTCCGCGGCAGGGCCCGGGAGGGCCGCGTGCGGGCCCTGAGCTCAGCCCAAGGCACACACCGGGGCACGCAGAGTCTCTAGCAGGAACAGGCCTGATAGATCCGTGAGGTGTTTTAAGTTCAAATTGTTATAACAAAACAATGAAAGGTACTGGCTATTATGAAAAAAAACACTTTTATTGAAAGAAAAAATGATGCTTCAATCGATGAAAAAGAGCCCAGGCAGCTCGTCAGCGTTCTTGTTATCTGTATCTTGAGATAGTTCATTGAGGTGTCTTTCAGATAAGATACTAGTGGAACATTTCTCTTCGCACGTATTTAAACACATTTTAGCTGGTCATTTCTTGTCTGTCGCCTATTCGGATTTCTTAAGAACGACGCAATGTGGGATAAACAATCATAAGTTTGTGTTTTAGAGCTTTAATCGTTATATTGTGCTGTGGGGAAATGCAGTTAGGCCCACACTCTTGATTCTTTCATTTCTCTTTGTTAAGGCCCCTGATGTGTTCAGTTCCAGCAAAAACATGATGATTCCAAGTCCATATTATATATACTAGGGTCATGGGTCTCGCAGGTGGTATATATTCCTTTATTAATCAGCACAATGACCAATACAACGGTCACACCGAGGCTTATAACTGTATGCATACGCCGCCTACAAAAGGCCCATGCCTCATAAGATCTGATAAATAAAAATAAAAAAGTAAGACTGCATAATCGGGATATCTCACGTTTTGTCCTGTAGAATAATTCCACTACCAGGCTGAGGAAGAAAAAGAGAACCGACTCTTGTCATTATCAATACTGATTGACCAAAAAGGCCAGAGGTAGCAGGCCAAACAGGCTTAATCTGGCTTGGGGTCGCTAGTGTACTCTTCAAAGTGGATGAGGTCCGACAGTTCAGACTGTGCTGTCCCTATTGGAGCAGGACCATGCTTATTTGCATATCGAGGTGACATGGTACACAAGAAAAACATGGACTGGAATGTTCCCCATTAATAACCAGTGGCTAAGATTAATTTAAGTATTCCATCCATTACATTCATGTTTTCCTCACAAGTAGCAGCAGTGACTTTCTGCATCCTTCGACCACTTTGGGACATCACAGGCCTAACCCCATGTCCTCCCCATGCCCAGCAGCCTCCATTTTGCTGCTGTGGTATTATGGAAGATCAAGGTGTGGAAACCACTGGCTGCCCTCTTGAGGCAGCACGTGTTGTGGTACATACACCAATAAGAACCACGCAGTATTCTTGTAGAATTAGTTTAATCCATGCAAATTACTCACACAGGAAACAGGTGTGACAGGCTCAGCTGCAGCAACCGTCCGAGCTGGTACCCTCACTCAGAACATCATTATCTCACTGCACATTCTAATAAGGAATACAATCACAACCCATCCACTTCCTATAATACACAAAACGGAATAACACAACGTATATATATATATATATATATATATATATATATATATATATATATATATATATATATATATATATATATATATATATATATATATATATATGTATATTGCGTCGTAGTGCACGAGCATCCTTTGCCCCACCTAATCGAGAGTTGCGTCATCTGGAAAGACTCCTCACGCCGAGTCTTGTAATATTATTTCAAGAGATGACGACACTTTGTGCGATTTTTAATTCTTTATTTCGCCACTGCCAAACGCGTTTTGACTGCGGCGAAATAAAGAATTAAAAATCGCACAAAGCGTCGTCATCTCTTGAAAATATATATATATATATATATATATATATATATATATATATATATATATATATATATATATATATATATATATATGTATGTACCAACACCAGGTCCCTCCTCAAGGAACACACAGGAGCACTCACGGGTTCTGCAATCCTTCCTTTAATTCACCCAGCATGACGCGTTTCGTCTTACATGACTTTCTCAAATGCTGTTCTGTGATCAGGAAAGTCTCTGGTAGTCTTTTTTTAAAAAAGCTACATAGGCTCCTCCTGTACAGCATTTCAGCAAGGAAGGACTGTAGATGCAATCTAGTCCCTCCTGATTTTCATAGCCGCCATCTTGGAGTGGGTGTCACTTGTCGTCACGCTCTCTAGTGGTAGTGTTTTTTGTTGTTTCTTGTGACCTTCCATTTGGCAAAGGGAATTGGGTCCCCCACTCATTGATCACAATGTTTCGCTGTACATTTAAAAAGTGGAGCTTCGAGGCTCAGTTTGCAGTCCCTTCATCAGCCGCTTACTTGCCGTTAGATGTCTTCCATGCCTGAGAGCGCCGATTTCGTAATCCTTGCTCTTCATGTTGTCATGATCCAAATCACTGTTTGGCAGGTTTGGCAGACTGGCAGCGGCGGTTCAAGCAGTTCACAATTTAATGTATCCACTCACTTGCCACTTAACTGCTGAACTCTTTGCATAACGGGTGTCTCCTTCGTGCAAGTGGCATGCACGTAATTTATGTACCAACACCAGGTCCCTCCTCAAGGAACACACAGGAGCACTCACGGGTTCTGCAATCCTTCCTTTAATTCACCCAGCATGACGCGTTTCGTCTTACATGACTTTCTCAAATGCTGTTCTGTGATCAGGAAAGTCTCTGGTAGTCCGTTTTTAAAAATCCACAAAGGCTCCTCCTGTACAGCATTTCAGCAAGGAAGGACTGTAGATGCAATCCAGTCCCTCCTGATTTTCATAGCCGCCATCTTGGAGTGGGTGTCACTTGTCGTCACGCTCTCTAGTGGTAGTGTTTTTTTGTTGTTTCTTGCGACCTTCCATTTGGTAAAGGGAATTGGGTCCGCCACTCATTGATCGCACTGTCTCGCTGTACATTTAAAAAGTGGAGCTTCGAGGCTCAGTTTGCAGTCCTTTCATCAGCCGCTTACTTGCCGTTAGATGTCTTCCATGACTGAGAGCGCCGAATTTCGTAATCCTCGCTCTTCATGTTGTCATGATCCAAATCACTGTTTGGCAGGTTTGTCAGACTGGCAGTGGCGGTTCAAGTAGTTCACAATTCAATGTATCCACTCACTTGCCACTTAACTGCTGAACTCTTTGCATAACGGGTGTCTCCTTCGTGCAAGTGGCATTTGGTCTGCCCTGTTCCCATGATGCATTGGGCCAGGGTCAGACTAATTTGCATATAGCCAGGTTCTGAGCTGGGATGGTGCAGTGAGCTAAAAAACGGTGATGGATCAAGCCCTGATCTTTGGACTGGGTAAGAGTGGTCTGCTTAATTCAGACACTCTGTTCATCACCACCCACTTTTCTGAATCATTTTTGTCCACCATAAGCGTGGAAGGGTATACTCAGATGTGAGTCCCTAGCTCATTGCACCATCAGGATTCAAGCAAGCTGGGCCGAAGACGGCTGAAATGCCAGAAACCGGTCCCCGGTAGCTTGTTTCCTTCCCGGTATAAGAATTGGCTTGGTAGTTTGGTCTGCCCTGTTCCCATGATGCATTGGGCCAGGGTCAGACTAATTTGCATATTGCCAAGTTCAGAGCTAAAAAATGGTGATGGAACAAGCCCTGATCTTTGGACTGGGTAAGAGTGGTCTGCTTAATTCAGACACTCTGTTCATCACCACCCCCTTTTCTGAATCCTTCGTGCAAGTGGCATGCACGTAATTTATGTACCAACACCAGGTCCCTCCTCGAGAAACACACAGGAGCACTCACGGGTTCTGCAATCCTTCCTTTAATTCACCCAGCAATTCACTTGTCGTCACGCTCTCTAGTGGTAGTGTTTTTTGTTGTTTCTTGCAACCTTCCATTTGGTAAAGGGAATTGGGTCCCCCACTCATTGATCGCACTGTCTCGCTGTACATTTACAAAGTGGAGCTTCGAGGCTCAGTTTGCAGTCCTTTCATTAGCCGCTTACTTGCCGTTAGATGTCTTCCATGCCTGAGAGCGCCGATTTTGTAATCCTCGCTCTTCATGTTGTCATGATCCAAATCACTGTTTGGCAGGTTTGTCAGACTGGCAGCGGCGGTTAAAGCAGTTCACAATTCAATGTATCCACTCACTTGCCACTTAACTGCTGAACTCTTTGCATAACGGGTGTCTCCTTTGTGCAAGTGGCATGTGATCAAGGTACTACGGTGCCGACACGCGTTATGGCCGACTGGTGAACAGCTGAATAAAGAAGATTTGCTTGCACTGAATTGGGTCTGAGCTCCATTTTCTTTGTGTACGAGGACCGCTAGCAGTCTGCTCGTGGTAGTGGAGTTGCCTGGATATACATATATATATATATATATATATATATATATATATATATATATATATATATATATATATATATCTCCACAACTTTTCCCAAGGGGGAAACAACGGGTCGCACAACCAACTGGAGTTTTAACAGCAATCTCTTTTTATTTTTCAAATAAACATAGGGCAAATAGCGCACTTGATCTACGCGTTTCGGTGTGTCGCCACCTTGCTCACGATCACCGGGTTTGCCCCACCCATGTACATTTATAACCATTCTTTTTCAAAGTGATGTCACTTCCTGTCACATGTTATACTAAGGATTCTGGTCCTTGTAGTATTTACAAGTTGTTCGAAACAAAATACCGCAATGCAAAACATATGGAACAGTCACACCAGGGTGATTGGCAAAAACTGAGATTTTATGGCATACAAACGATCGCCAAAGGTGAGCGGGGAGGTGATGAAGAAAGAAAACTGAGGCAAGCAGAATCGAGATTTATCATCAACCTGAGGACCCCGCACCCAAACGGGTTGAATCAATCGGAGGAATTATATGTGCACCTGTAAATAAACAGCACAATGGAACTTAGAAATGGACAATGAATACTAACTTGAAAGCATGATGGCAAAGTGAGCCTATTCGGAGGCAGAACAATAATAGAGACATCAGCCTATTGGAAGGCGTTTGACATAGTTATATTAACAAGTTGAATGAAGGACTAGTAAGATGCTCAGTAATAATGAGTTCAAATTTTTTTGTTTTGGTGCACTAATAAGTCGGTATTTTGTTTCGAACAACTTGTAAATACTACAAGGACCAGAATCCTTAGTATAACATGTGACAGGAAGTGACATCACTTTGAAAAAGAATGGTTATAAATGTACATGGGTGGGGCAAACCCGGTGATCGTGAGCAAGGTGGCGACACACCGAAACGAGTAGATCAAGTGCGCTATTTGCCCTATGTTTATTTGAAAAATAAAAAGAGATTGCTGTTAAAACTCCAGTTGGTTGTGCGACCCGTTGTTTCCCCCTTGGGAAAAGTTGTGGAGAGATTGAGCTGCGTGGTTCGGCCGCAGGATACGCACATGCATGAGCGCTGCACAGAGCCCGAGCAGGAACCGTTGTGGAGGTGATATATATATATATATGTTATTTTAAATCTGATGTCATATATCAACTTGTCTTATGGTTGTAATTATAAGAGCGCTATGCCATAGAATTTTAAACCTGCATTTAAGCAGTTAGTAAGATGGTGTTTTCAATTTTTTGTAAATTAACCTGAGAAAGACGTATATCCATGTGATAGTCTTTTCTTCATGTTTATTAATCATGTGACCTGCTGACCATGCAGTGTAGGGGGGTGTGTACATTTGATGTTTGAAAAAACGTATAAAACCATAACGGTCGCGATATTTGCTTAATGTGATCAAGGGCTCCTGAAGCCCGAAATGCGTCGTTGCAGGCTGAAGAAGAAACACAAATAAAATCTGTATCTTGCCTGACTTGCTGTGGTGGTTTGAGTTCCTTCCTCGCCGCACGCCGGAAGTGGTGGGAATTGTTTGGTGCTTATCGTTACGGAGGTCGGTTGCCTCTGTCTCCAGACCACATCCCTACAAGCTGGAAGCCGCTTTCAACCGCATTTGTGCAGGATCCGTGGTGGAATTGGTACAGCAGCTTCTCCCTGATTCCAGTAATTGCCGTAAAGAACGAACCAGCGTCGATACGTGTTCGACCGAGTCGGAGGGCTCGCCAGAAGACTGCGTACGCCGGTGAGTGGGGGCATTGTGGAAATATCAGGAAGGGAGTTACAACAAGCAGGCAAAGACAAGGAACAAAATTGACTGCTGTCAATTTGAACGAACACTTGAAGCGTTTCACAATACAGCCTGCCATGTCAGCGACGGCAGAACAGGAGAGAGAAAGGGAGCTGGCAGCAGAAAGCATGTTTTCTATTCAACCAGCGGGGGCGCGCAATACGTTACAGCAGCCAGCCCCAGAGCCTGATAAAGACAATGATGCAAAAGTTCTCCTAAAACTTTTCAAGACAAAATCTAAACTCGAAATTACAAAATGGTGGGAAAATAAATCTCTTTCTGAATATAGTAAGGTGGGGCGTGTTCCTCGTGGGCTGAGGATTCTGTTGGCCCCGAGCTTTGATAGACCGAATCCGGAAATGCTCCGTGAGTGGGGAGAGAGCAATTTGCAAGCGTCCATGAACTTGGTTCAAATTTTATGCAAGTATGCTAAAATAGATCGCATAGAGATTTTGAAAGAACTGGAAGAAATTACAGCCAAAATTGAAAAACTACCCCCAACAGAATATATCAACACGACCAAAGCGGATATTGCAGAAAGACTTAAAAAACACGAGGACAAAATCAAGGCGAGAAAGGCCCACAAGTTTGCTAGGGATCTGGCGGACTATGAAAACGGTCAAATTTTCACGTTTTCCGGAAAGTATGATTTGGCTAAGCGGAAACAATATTGTGAAAAAACCTCAACCACCAGAAACGCAGAACAAGTTGATAGTACAAACGAAGACCTATCTAATGATACAGTGTCAGTGACCAGTGGTTCAAGCATTTCAAGTGCATCAGGGGAAACTATTTCCCAAAAGCGTCCAAACCTTAACATGAGTGAGGAGCTCGATTTTTTAGTCGAGGAGAGACTGAAGACATTGCGTACCAGGATACAAAAAAAGCAAGACGCAAATTCAGAAATAAGCGCAGGAGAGAACAGCGCAAAAGGCTCAAAAACCGCAACAAAAAAGAAAACATTCTGGAGAAAGAAGAAACACACTTAGATAACACTGTCATCAACTTAACTGATGTAGTTCTAACCAAGGCAGAACAACAACTTTTGTCATTAGGTCTGAACTTCTGTCCTGGAGAAAATTTTGACTATGCACGTACCAGAATTGATGTTTTCTGTTTTATACGAAAACTCAAACTTATGAAACATTACGCATTAAAAGCAGACAAAAATCAAAATCGCGTGCCTGATAATATTGTGCATGATTGTGAGGACACTCCATTTTTACAGGCTGCAGATGTTGAGGGGGTAGTAACTATGCATGATCTCCTCGAGGAAGAGGAGCCTAACAACAGTCAACCTCTTGATCCCATCGATGTTTCTACCCAAGACAGATTGCGAAAAATTGACTTTGTCCAACAAGGGGCGGGTTTGAGTCCTTTTAGGAATAAATCTAAATTTGTACCCCTGATGCCGAAAGACTCTTTTGACAACTACCATGATATGGTTATAAGAGATCTTAAACAATTGAATGTTAGCACTAAAAAGAATAAGTATCATCGAGGTGCTACATTTAGGAGATTTGCATACAACAAATTGGTCAAAAAACTTGGTGAAAATTGTAATATCGTAATAAAAAAATCCGATAAAGGGGGTAACCTTGTGTTATGGCCTAAAAAACAGTACATAGCTGAAGCTGAAAAACAACTAGGCAATACACAATGCTACCAAAAAGCCACTTCCAAAGAATATGACAATGCTAGACTATCTGTGAAAAAAATGATAGCCCAATGGAGAAGGGAAGGTCTGCTTTCCAACGAGGAAAGTCAATTTCTATTCAAAGAACACCCGGTCCTACCTGTTTTGTATCTTATTCCTAAGATACATAAGCAGGTAGTACCTGTACCCGGCAGACCTATCATTTCCGCCATAGATAGTGCTAGCGAAAATATTGGTCAATACATTGACCATTTCTTACAGGATTTGGTTAAAACACTCCCAAGTTATGTAAAAGATACTGGTGATTTTCTCACTAAAATCAAACATGTGGATTGGTCTGATGATTTATGTCTAATGACCTTAGACATAGAATCCTTGTATACCAGCATCAATCATACGCAAGGATTAGCTGCAGTTAGACATTTTCTAGCCACTAGACCCATTGAAATGTATGCGCATAACAAAGTGATTTTAGAGCTAATTGATTGGTGCCTACACAACAATTTTTTCCTGTTTAATAACACCTTATACAAACAGAGGAGGGGAGTTGCTATGGGGGCCTGCTTTTCCCCCAGCTATGCGTGTTTACACGTAGGCTGGTGGGAGGAGCAGGTCCTTAAGCATGAATACAGGCAGGCTATAGATCAACACATGGTGTTGTATCTCCGGTACATCGACGATGTTTTCATCATCTGGCGCGGTGACACAGCATCCGCACAGTGTTTCGTCGACAGCATCAATAAGAATAACCTTAACCTGACTTTCACTTCCCACATTCATACCTCCGAAATAGAATTCTTGGATGTGAAGTTAAGAATTGTTAACAACACACTACAAAGCACCCTACACAGGAAAAGCACGGCTGGCAATATTACATTGCACGCAAACAGCTCACATCCCAAACACCTCATCGCCAGCATACCGTACGGAGAGGTCTTGCGGCTCAAACGTATTTGCAGCGATGAGGATGATTTCAGGGAATGTGTTGAGAACATGCGCACAAGACTCAGGGTAAGAGGCTATAGCAATAAAATCATTAATACAGCCATTACTAGAGCAGAAGAACGCACTAGAAGCAGTTTATTTAAAGATAATTCTGTCCAATCCACTACTGAAAACATCAACTCTGACAATCCCAGATTAATCTTGACCTATTCACATCAGGAAAGGAAAATCAGGTCCATTATTCATAAACATTGGCCGATTGTCCTTACTGACAGCATTCTGGGCGAAAGGTTATCTATTCCCCCCGCTGTAACCTTCAGAAAGGGAAGATCTATGGGCAATGATCTGGATAAAAATTCCCCAGAAACCAGAAAACCGACAATATGGCTTCAACCCACAAAGGGGTTTAAAAAATGCTCCACTTGTCGGGCCTGCAAATTTGGCTGCAACAAATCTACATATGAGACCCCTTTTAACACATCCCCTGCATCCATCAAGGGAAATTTTAATTGCAAAACGGACTTCGCTGTCTACATCCTGACATGCACCTGTGGTTTAAATTATGTGGGAAGCACAAAACTACAGGTGCATGTCAGGATCCTACAACATCTGAGGGCCATCCTCCATAATGATGCTGCCTATCCCGTGGCTAGGCATTTTGCCAAATGCCACAATAAAGACATCAATTGTCTTTCTTATTTTGTTATCGCCGCGGTTCCAAAATCTAAACGCGGCGGCAACAGAGAGAGAAAGCTCAGACAGCTGGAAACAAAATTTATATTGGAGTTAGACAGCAAGTGGCCCAGGGGTCTTAATAATTCAGAAGATATGTACACATATCTATAGAAAACTATTGTGTCTTATAAGATCTCTGTGTAAAACGACTTTCTCTGTTTTCATTAAATTCACTCTTCTTACACACTGCACAATAGGCAGCTATCTTTGCATTAAGTTCTTAGCCCAGTTACATACCAATACATTCTCTCTGCCATGACAGCTCCCATGACTCTCCACTGTCCTTGAAATAGTCTATACTAACTTTTTACAAAACATAACATATATTATATGACTTCATTCCAGAGGTAATATGTACACTGGCCAAAATTTTATTTGAAATAATGAATTTTATGAAATTATATGTTTATGTGTATATAGTAATGTATAGCTATAGATTTTTAATTGACCAGTTTTGTTATCATTAATTGCACGTCGAACACTTTTCATTTATTTCCTTTTTGCACTATCAGCACAAGCAGCACTTTATGTAGAAATTCGTTGGAAATTTGGCATGGTCTAACAGTACTCACATTATTCTTATTTTGAATACATGATTACAGGATGTAATTTACGTATGGCATATGTTAGTTGGTCTAAGTGATATTCCCTTGAGGCTGTATAAATGACCCACAGTGGGTTCACCATTGGTAACAATTTCATAAATGGATTCAACCTGTTATTTTAAATCTGATGTCATATATCAACTTGCCTTATGGTTGTAATTATAAGACCGCTATGCCATAGAATTTTAAACCTGCATTTAAGCAGTTAGTAAGATGGTGTTTTCAATTTTTTGTAAATTAACCTGAGAAAGACGTATATCCATGTGATAGTCTTTTCTTCATGTTTATTAATCATGTGACCTGCTGACCATGCAGTGTCGGGGGTGTGTACATTTGATGTTTGAAAAAACGTATAAAACCATAACGGTCGCGATATTTGCTGAATGTGATCAAGGGCTCCTAAAGCCCGAAACGCGTCGTTGCAGGCTGAAGAAGAAACGCAAATAAAATCTGTATCTTGCCTGACTTGCTGTGGTGGTTTGAGTTCCTTCCTCGCCGCACGCCGGAAGTGGTGGGAATTGTTTGGTGCATATATATATATATATATATATATATATATATATATATATATATATATATATATATATATATATATATATATATATATATATATATATATATATATATATATATATATATATATATATATATATGTATGTATATATATATATATATATATATATATATATATATATATATATATATATATATATATATACATATATATATATATATTTATTTATTTTTATTGCAAAAGTCGCCCCCTGGAAGATGCCACAAACGGAGGAGTCGAAACACAACACAAAACACAACAGGCAGCAAGGTCGTGCAGCCAGTGAACAAGAGCAGTGTGTTTGCTCAAAACGCATATGGCATGTATTGGGAAGCTTGTGACATGCTAGGATCCTTGCTGCCATGTGGTGTTTTGTGTTTTAACTCCTCCATGTGTGGCTTCTTCCAGGGGGCAACCTTTGTGCGAGTATATATATTCCACTATAATAATTCTAAAAATAAACACAATAACTAAAAAAATCATATTTCCTTTAACAATATCTTGTACAAAAACTTGAACAACCACCCTACCCCCTTACAAACTAAATATTAAATAACAAAATAAATACAATATGTAACTACAAAATCTTTTAACCATCCTGGTAAATTCCTTTTCCTGCCACATTTCCCAGAAGCATCACTCTGTATACCACCATCGACACTTCCTTTTACGCTACCTGATCCTTCTCTCACCAGATCACTCCTATAATTTCCTTGTAAGTTAATCTTCTCATTAGGTGACACACAAATGTCAGAAGACCACTGGGGGTCTTTTACCATCTCAGCACTCATAATCTCCATTTACTCTTTGGAACACAACGCGACACGTTTCACATTCCACACTTTTCCATTCTCCAAACGCACAGCACTTTTCAGAATCTCTGTCACTCTTTGAGCTTCATAATATTGACTTTCTCCCTTAGCCACCTTTATAAGTTTCTTGATTCTTACCCAATCACATACTACCTGAACTTACTTGCCCTTGTTCCGAACATCGTAATACTCCTTACTTTTTTTGATTTTCCTCTAATTTTTCCTTCACCTATTCTGGTGACCACTTCTGTACTGGGCTATCACATAATCACTCTGGTGTAAATTTGCACATTGGGTCCCTACCACTCACCATCATAAATTGAGACAACCCTGCAACTTCATTCTCAGTGATTCTATATGCCAAAACCACTTTCTTAACTGCAATTCTCCAATCCTCTCTTTTGGCAACTGCTCCCTGAATTACACCTTTAATTAAGCAGTTGAACCTCTCAACCATACCATTCCCACTAGGATTGTAAAGTGCTGTAGTCTTGTGTTTGACCCCTACTCTTTCAAAATATGTTTTTGCTGCCTCTGAAGTTAATTGTACACCATTAGCATGCAAAAGGGTAATAGGAATCCCTTCTGACCAGAAAGTTTTACCTAAGAAATCCAACACCATCACTGTGTCTTCTCTTTCCACAACATCCACCACAGGCCACTTAGCGAATAGGTCCCTCAACATGATCACATACTCCTGTGACTCGCCAATTGGACCCATTAAATCTGTTGCAACATTTTACCATCATCGGAGGTCTTAACACACTCAAAAGTTTTATCTAAAACAGAACAAACACCTAAGTAGCACTCAAAACACTAATGAGACCAAAAGCAGCGGGAGGACTGGCAGTGCCGGATTGCTATATCGCGGCCCAGCTACAATGGCTCACGAAATGGGTGGCGAGCCAGTTGACAGGGAAGGCGCAACTATGTGACGCAACACCAAGCCTGCGTCTCCTGTCACGTGTGGTGCTGAAGCTCCCCATTCAGGAGGTAGAGATGACTACCGAACTAAAAGTAAACCGTAAGTTCTGGAATAGAAGCCTGCATACGTCTAAGACTAAGCGCCCATATGCCCCGGATATCCCACTGACTGCATGTGAAGCCCTTCCGCATGGAGGAAACTGGTGAGGACTAGAGGGCTGGAGGGAAGTGGGGGGGTGTCCACTGTAGGGGAATTATGCTGCCCTTCAATAACTTCAGCAAGAGGTATGCCATACCTGGGGGAGACTTCCTACGACATACTACCCTCACAGAGGTGATACGTAAACAATGGGGGGGGAGTGGATTCTCGGAGCCACCGACTGCAGGTCAATATGTAGTATCAGCGGCAGGGACATACAAATCGGTCACCTGTTTATACAGGCGGCTAAGCAATACCGCACTCCCCGACCTCAGTACATTACACCAGAAATGGGAGGAGGATCTGAGAGAACCAATTGCCGAAAAAACATGGGGTAACTCGTAGAACAAGCAAGCAAGGGTACCAGCAACACCAGATTCCAACTTGTTCACTTTTATGTCCTGCACAGAGCATACCCCATGCCAGGTCGCATTAACAGATACTTCAATATAAGAACAGCAGTATGCCCAAGATACAGAGAGGATGGGGTGGAATTTTTTCATGTGTTCTGGAGTTGCCCAGGCATGGGGGATCTCTGTGGTGCAGTGACCACAGTGCTGGAAAATGTGACAGAAAGTGAAATGGCCACAAAGCCGGGGTATTGTCTTCTGCATTGGTTTTTCCACACTGCTAAAAATAAGATGAGAAGTAAGCTCCATGATTGGGGCCTTATCTTAGAAAAAAGAAACATCACAAGTCACTGGAAAGCACAGGGGCCCTAGCTCGCATAGATGGAAGAGGAAGTTTATAAAGTGGGCAGACTCCGAGGGAGCAGTAAGGTTGCGGGTAGCCAAGAAGGCTGTCAGCGAGAAGTCACTAGAAGCAGGTAGGGCATGGACAGCACAGGTGGAACTACTAAAAAATCCAGAGACCGAGGCAGAGGAAGTGCTGCAGGGAGTAACCCAGGAGAGAGAAGCAGGAGATCATAACCTATGAGTCAGTATGGGTGGAGGGGGGAAGAACAGGAAGGGAAGGGGAGCCCCCGCACATATAAAGGCATGAGAGCTAGAGAGCAGAATGCTAGACTGTGGGACTTAGAATGCATACACTCCTCGAGTAAAGATCGACTACTGCTACATATGACATACCTGGCAGGGGGAGGGAGAGGAGGGGAGGGGATCTCTTTGGCCTCTTGCAAGAGACAGACGAGACGGCGCAGCAGTCTTGAGCCCATACCTCAGTAAGGGTCGAAGATGTTAGCAGGCGAATAGTAGGGAGTTGAAGAGCACATCGAGGAACAAAAACTACACCAGCAATGGTGCCTAGATATGGGATCTGTCAACAGAGGGGGGCACTGGGAATGAGCGACCATTACTAAGGCCTGAATATAACAATGTCCACATTGGTAACTGTATGATGCCAAGAGGAAATGTTCAATATGCCTGAATGTAACAATGTCTGCATTGATGATTGCATGATGACAAGAGGAAATGTTTAATTAAATTTGTTTAAAAAAAAAACAAAAAACGAGAACAAACACAACACCTGCGAACAAATTTCTTGACTGCCTTATCAACACCCAGCCACCAAAATGATTACTTAACCACAATTTTAGTCCTAACCACACCGAAATGTCCTTCATGACATAAATACAATACAGAGCTCCTCACACCCACAGGTGGAATTATCCTACAACCTCTAAACTATATCCATGTCCACTGATAAATCAGATCCAACCTCCCAAAAAGCTCTACATTCCTCCGACAACAATTCCTTTCTAGGGCAACCACAAGAATTTCTTCAACATTTCCTGTAAAACATTTGTCCTCCTTATGTTTATTTTCCCAAACCAGATATTCAATAGCTAGTGAACCAGAATCATGATTCAGTGCTACTTTAAAATCATTCAGAGAATCGCCCTCACACATTTCTAACAGATTGGGAAATCTAGATAAACAATCCGCCATCAAATTGTCCTTTCCTGGAACATATACCATGCTTTACACATAGTCCTTAATTCTCATTGACGATCTAGCTAATCTTGCCAAGGCCGATGTACTCCCCTCTGTGGTGAGTAATTTCACTAATGGTTTATGATCACTGCAAATTATAGTAGGCTTTCCCTAAATAAAAGCTCGAAAATGATCTAGCACCCATGCCCACGCTATAGCCTCCTTCTATATGTTGGGATATTTCTCCTCAGAGGGAGACAACGGCCTGGAAGCAAATAAAAGGATTTTTTTTGGCTTCGACCATCCCCTTGTGTGAGTACGACCCCAAGACCCTTGTTGCTGGCATCCACCATGACATAACTTTCCATATTGGTGTCAAAACTGCTCAAACGTGGTACGTTTTCCAAATATTCCTTAATATAACAGATCTCCTCTTCGCACAATGAATCCCAACAAAATTGAACATGATTATTTAGTAGTTGTCTGATATTGTCAACCCTTTACGCTCTACAATTCCTAACACTTTATGCAATCTCTCATCAAGCTTGATCTTCTCCTCTCCAAAGATTAAAATGTCATCTTGGAAAAACAATACACCTATTTTCTTCCCAAACAATTTGTGCATGAGTTTTTGAAGTACAGCTGCTGTTGAAGCCAGCCCAAATTGCATCTGTTAAAATTGGAAACACCCAAATGGTGTGACGAAGGCTGTAATCTTCCTAGATTTCTCCAACAATGAGATCTGGTGATAGGCACTAGAAAGTTCAATGGTTGGAAACCCTGCCGCACCTTTTAGACTTGACACCATTTCAATTACTTCCGATAATGGAAAATGGTCAATAAGAATATTATTGTTTACATGGCGCAAGTCAACACATAAACAGATTTTCCATTGCTACAGCGGGCAACAACCACTGGAGAAATCTAGTCTGAGCATAATACAGGTTTTATAACATCCATGTCCATCATCTTTCGAGTTTTTAAAAAACTTCTTCAGGTACCATTCTCATTTTATGCACCTTGGGAATAGCATCACCTTTCAGTACAATGTCATGCTCAAAACCATCCAGCATATCCAATTGTTTCTTGAATACATTCAAATACCTCCGTTTCATTTCCTTTATCTTCACTTTTTGGGCCTAGAACAATATGAAGATTGCCTTGATCTTACCACCCTAAAATTGATGGACCTCTTTTTGCTACATACAATTTTCCTCTTGCATGTCTGTCCTTGAACACAAAGGACAAGCATCTGTATCCAATAATGTAAATTTTCTCACTGTGAAACTCTCTGGCTTAATATTGTGCTTTAGTTCCACAACGATAACATCTTCTTTCCATAGTTTAACCGTTACCCTTGGAATCACCCTTCCTTCCAAAATCCCCTTTACGAGGCATAACCTTGCAAACACAATAAATCGTTGTCAGGTTGGTGTAATTCCATGGTACATCTTCCAGACATTTCCGCCTTATGCACAATAGTTATAACATCCTTTAAAGGAGAATCTCTGTTAATCCACAACCTTCTTGGACTGTGGTGTCATTGGCATGAATGGCTAATTGGTCCCTAATTAAGTCATCATGAATGATGCCAAATTTACAATCACTAGCCAATTTTCTTTACTTCAGAGACATATTCAGCTACAGCCTCCCTTTTATGTTGTTTATGTTAGAAGAATTCATTGTTTTGACTTTCGTGTAGTGAAAAGTTTTGTGCCGTACTTCACAATGCAACAAAGGGACAACATGGGCAGCAGCAGCACAAGCTTCCCTAACACAAAGGATAAGTACATAACAGGTGGCAATAGCAGGGGAACAAGACATGGTTCTCTCACACTTACAAAATAGGTGCAACATAGGTAGCTAACACAGTTAAAAGAGAGTGAGAGGAGTTAAAGGATTATTGTACGCTATCCATAAACAGACATAAATATACAAGAAATACAAAGCTCCTTGAAAACACAGCCAGACCTCTTACAGAATTTTCATGCATTCATGTACTCACATAGGAAGATGGACCCTTACCTAGCTAGTGTGGTATGCTTTATCTTTTTTTTTGTAATGTTTTTTTTCCTTTTCAAAATTCCAAAAAAAAGATGAATTAATACAGGTCAAGATATTTCCCTTATACAAAATACATAGTACATCAAGTATTTGGAGAAATAAAAGACAAAATACAGAGTTCATTCGATGTATACAACGTATAGCAGCTCAAATCACCTCATAAGTTAAAATCTATAGAAAAAAGAAAGTGCATGTGCAATAAATAGGCTAAGCATTATTAGTTAACCAGCCTTGCAATTGGGGCCCAGATTGTTTGTCCTAGCTCCTTTTTCCTTCGGCCCCTTAACTTGTATACTGAAGATTCAATACTGTAAATAGCCAGTTTTCTTCCTTGCCAGTTAGAAAAGGTGGGAGGATCAGGACTTTTCCACTGAGAAGTAATGCATAGGCGATCAATAACCATTGCAATGAATAGGAAACCTATCTCTGACCTTACTCTTTTCTTTATCTCCGAGCTATCTAATAATCCCAGAATTAAAAGAGCTGGGAAAATTGACACAGGGACTCCTAAAACCATAGTTAAGAAAGTTTCAAGATCCTGGAAAAAGATTTCTATTTTGAGGCAAGAACATGTGTAGGGTGTCAGCAGCATGTAGACCACACCTGTTGCATTTCCCTCCCCTCCTTCCATCCCATTTAGCTACCTTTGCTGGGGTATAATACAGATCGAAAACAGACATAAAATGCTGGTTCATGAGACTCCCAGTTAACAGCACCTGGTTGGCCAACTCCAGTGAATCTTCGCTATCTATTGATTCTATTCCAAGTCTATTTTCCCATTTCGCGTTCTGAGCATCAATGTAATCTTGGGAGGCTTGAATTAAAATTTGGTAGACCTTCCCAATCAGGACTTACCCCTCACTGTCTCCATTAAGGGTATCTTTTGTGATATCAAGTCTATCCTATTCTCGTTTCCCCCAAGAAAGCTCTATATCTGCAGATATTTAAAAAAAATCTCTTTTATACACCCCAAACTTTTCCTGCAGATTTGTGAATGACAAGAGTTGCCCTTCCCTACACAGATTACCCAAGGAACTAATCCCTTTTCTCCCCCATCTAAAAGTAACCTGGTCCTGAAAAATTGGTGGAAGCAGACCCATAGCAGAGAATAGAGTAAAGCATTCAAGTTTGAGATTTTCAATTTCAGCCATACCTGTCTCCATACTCTATAAGCAGCTTTCAGTAATTTAAATTTAGTTTTTTATAACAACTGGGTTCCAGTATCCTGATGAAGTAACCCTTGGCTCCAGTCCCCATCCCTATTTCATATGCAGTCGGCCTCACCTCTGCTGGTATTTCAGCCTTCCCCCCAACTAATAAGATACCCATGTGTTGTAGAATAGATGCTCAATAGTAAAGAAGAAAACTGGGAATAGCCCAACCCCCGCTCCATTTGGCCGTCTTCCTAGGTTTACGGTACCCCCATAGAAATTCTGACAGATCCTGTCCATCTTTACTAAAGAGGACGATAAAAATTCTAAAGGAACCATTCTAAAACATACAAAAGCTCTGGGAGGATCGACATTTTAATAACATTACTTCACCCAAATAAAGAAAGGTGAGATCAGTGATACTCAAAGTTCGGCCGGGGCCGCATGCGGTCCTTCTGACCTTTCCATGTGGCCCGTTGGGCAACAGCAGGACTGGGCTGCTATTCACTGTAATCAGCACTAACATTACAAAAATGTTAAATAAACAGAAAGCGTTTTTGAAAGGTTTGTTTCGATTAAAGAAAGAAAGTAACTATGGTGTACTGCACCCCAGGTTGTCCAGTTCCACATTGTGCAATTCAGTTCAGCCACTAGATGTGCTTGCTTCACTTCCACTACACCCACTTTACACCTCCGCCACCCACCTCCACAAACCTGCTGGCATTAGTGCGGCCCTTGGTCACAACGAAGCCCAAAACTTTCGGCCCCTGGGAAAATGTTTGTGAGTACCCATGGTGTAGATCAGTGGTTCCCAAACTTTTTTGACCCGCGGCTCCCTTGACCCATTGGCCATTGCCTGTGGCTCCCCACTGTTACTTTTGTTGGAGGCTGGGGGGGGGGATGTAAGCCCGGCCTTGGGAGTACTTACATTTTTCTCCCTGAATATAATTGGTATGAAGCTGATGAAGGTATTATAAACATATACGTAGGGTGTTTTGTATTATTAAGGCGATGCCTCTGATAAAATATTCCTAGTTACACATCTTTGCCCATGCCTTTTTTAGAGTACCCTCTCAAACCTTTTTACCCCACATACAGTGCTAGATAGCCTCCTATGCATGTAGTCCCCATTCGCAAAGTGTTTCTGCGCTTGATGAATATTTGCATGCACTTCCATTTCTACCCATGTCCTACATGCCAGCACACCTGTCTCAGCAGGGTGACTCATGTTTTTTTAAACCACATACAGCTTTATATTTGATGTCCCCGCCCTAGAATTGCCTCCAAATCAATGCAAGTAAAATAAATTCCTCAGCATTTGTTTTGTAAACGTCCCTGTTTCCTTCTTCCAAATGTTGGCATTATCCTGCATATGGTGTTCTAATCCCATGTGCTCAAGGAGAGAGCAGACCTGTCTGGAAATGTGTGTTTACTGAAAGAAATGTGTACTGGAAGTACCTATCGTTTAAGTACAAATGTCAATACTTAGTGTGTTTAATAGACAGGACAGCTTTACTTTCCAGATAACTTGCATTGGTGTAAAATGCATTTGGAAAAAACGAAACTATGAACGAGTCTAATAAAATAAATCAGGCATCTTCTGTTTACTTTGGGAGTGTTGGAATGTGGGGATCAAGTGAAATATGGAGTTCATCTCCCTTGACATGCCATCAATTAAGCACTACATTTACAGCTTGAGGCATGTCACTTACAAACCATCGACATCATGTGTTTAAGTCTAATTAGTTTAACTGAAACCAACAACCCCTTCACCATTAAATGCATTAAAGTTCTTGGTGTGTGCGGCTCCCCTGGCTAGGTTTGACGGCTCCCCAGGGAGCCACGGCAGACAGTTTCGGAACCACTGGTCCAGCCTTTTGAGATTTTTACTCACATCATCCATTATTGGGATGATATTCAGATCAGGGATTTTAGCTATGGCAGTTGTAATCTATACCCCCAGATAGGTTGCCTCTTAAGCAACCGGGAGGCCTGTAGATCGAGCAGTCCTGGAGCAAAGAATCTGTGTCTTCTCCATATTTAACGTATATACTGATAGGATACCAAACTGTTGGGCTAGGATCTTTACCTCTGGGGTCGCCAAGACGACATTAGAGATAAGCACTGCAATGTCATCCACATACGCCAGTGCTCTATTAGTCAATATCATTGACCTTTACCTTCTTGATATTAATGTTCAGCTCTAATTTTTTTAAGAAGGGGTCAATATAAAGAGCAAAGAGCAGAGGAGAGCACGGGCACCCCTTCGTCGTGCCTCTACTATTATTGAGTTCATTTGATTCCTGCCATGATATGCGAATTACGGCTTTCAGTGAGAGATATAATGCCTTAATCGCCTGGATAAACTCTTTGCATATTCCTTTCCACTGCATGACAAACCACAGATACTGCCAAGAGACCGTGTCAAATGCCTTCTCAGTGTCCAACAGGGCTACCCTTAACAGTGATTCCGTGGCCTGTGCCCAATCAAGAAGGGCAATTACCCGGCAGACATAATCTGTTGTGTTCCTGCCTGGAATGAACCCGTGTTGGCAAAGTAAAACCAGGGTGATAATGACCTTACCCAACCTGGCTACAAGCATTTTAGAATAGATCTTACTATCACAATTTATAAGTGATATAGATTGATATGATGCTGGGGCCAGGTCAGGCTTCCCCTGTTTTTAAAACACAACTATAGTTGTCTTCTGGCATGAACTAGGGATATTTCCCCTTTGGGCTAGCTGAATATTTTGCAGCATTTCTTGTCGCAGAGGTTTCGAAAATGCCCTGTAAAATTCAAGCGGAATGCCATCGGAGCCAGTAGCCTTGCTGGGAGCTAAAGAAGTAAAGGCAGTCTCCAACTCTTCCTGAATGATCGGGATGCAAGGATTTCATTTTGTGCATCTGTGATCTCCAACATTTCTAGATCTCTAAAAAAATCTTCCAAGGATTTCCCCCATGGTGGTTACACTCCCTCAGTATACAGCTGTTCATAATAATTTTTTAATATATTTAATACTTCTGTTGGGGAGTCCTAAATTTGATCTAGATGATCTCTGATTTCCCCTATTCGATAAGTCACCTCCCGTTGTCGCAGACAATTCGCCAAGACCCACCAAGTATTCTCCACCAATTCATATAATTCAGACCTATACTTTGCATATTTGGCTGCCACCTCAGTTTCAAAATGTTGATGTATTTTAGATTTAATAATCGCAATTGCCTGTTGTCAATATGCAATGTTATGCCCCTCAATTACTCTCCCCATAAGTTCTAGCGCCGTCATTCTTAACTGCTCAAACCAATTCCCAATTTCAATCTGTAATGCTTTCTGTCGGGAGAAGGAGAAACTCAGGGTCCCCCCTTGAAGAACTATTTTAAAAGTATCCCAGATTATATTTTCAGAGGCTGAGCCTCTATTAATGTAAAAAAAATCTGTAATCCACTTAGCCATGTGTTCATGATATAGATGATCACACAGAAGTTTTCTTTCGCAGTTCCAAGGCCTCTGTACTCTAGTAACACTGGTCAAAGAAAATTCATCCACTAGAGAATTATGATCTGAAATGACCCCTGGGAAGTTCTCCATTTTAACTATTTCAGCCAGTTGACCAGAGAAAAATAGTACAGCCGGACTAATTTATTATGAGGGGCCAAATAGAAGGTAAATCCTGCATCGGCTGATCTGTGCTTATACCAACTGTCGACCAGACCCTGTTCTCTCACAAGGCCTTGCAGGGCCTTTAAGACCCTAAACTTCCCGCCCTGGTATGGTAAATCAGCATCAAGATTAAAATCGCTATCTAAGTGGATATTGAAATCCCCACAGAGGATCAGTGGATGTGGCCAGAGGGCAAGTTCATCACTTAAGTAATTCTGGAGGGCTGCAGGGGCTAATGTTATGCCATTGCTAGTAGTAAAGTTTCCTAGTTATGCATTCCAAATTACCACAAGATTAAAAACAGGAGGGGTCAGCAATGTACAATTTTCCAATTTTCTATCAACATGTTTCAGGTATCTCCCTTACGAACAAGACTGTAGGTCTCAGTATCTCCCATCGAATATTGTGAAACTATTTCTGCTTCATAAGGCAAGTTATGCAAGTACATTCAATATATCAGCTTGTGTTTTTTTAATATGGTAAGGCAGCTTCAGTGGAAACTCTTTTGTATAGAACCTGTCCCTGCCGCTTCTCCCCCTCCAGCTAAGTGCCTGCCTGCCAGAATTGTTGTGTGTGAATTGTGCCAGTTTATTTGTATTTTTCTTAGCTTGTGCCCCAGTCTCTCTGGTTTTGTCTTAGCTGTGCCCTTGTAATTTTGCCATCCCCGTGTGCCTGTTTCCCGCTGCTTCTCCCCCTCCCCGCTCCCCGCCGCTGCTCTTCTGCAGCCTGCCCCCTTTTTTTCTGTACCCCACCGATTTGCCACCCCGCTCCCGCCTCCCAGCTGCTCTTCCCTCCCGCTTGGCCATTTATGGAGGTCGCCGCGCGGTGGTGAGCTGTGACCCTGTCCCTCCTTGCAGGTCCGGTCCCTCCACACACCACGCGGCTCCCCCCCCATGAGTGCCAGGACCCCTGACCCCCCCGCTGCTGCCGTGAGCCCTCAGCTGCTGCCTCGCTCCAACTGAGTGCCTGCCTGCCAACTTGTGCCCCATTCTCTCTGGGTTTGTCTTAGCTGTGCCCTTGTAATATTGCTGTCCCCGTGTCCCCTGTGCCTGTTACCCGCCGCTTCTCCCCCTCCCCGCTCCCTGCCGCTGCTCCCCTGCGGCCCGCCCCCTTTTTTTCTGTACCCGCCGATAGGCCACTCCGCTCCCGCCTCCCAGCTGCTCCTCCCTACCACGTCACCATTTATGGAGATCGCCGCACGGAAGTACAGCGGGCGTGCCGATTGTGCACCTGGACCGCACCCAGTGCCAGAACCCCTGGTCCGCGACAATGCCAATGCACCCGACGAACTTACGACGCCGCCACCCTCCACGAACTCAACGCCGGCCGGAACCCCGCCTGCTACTGAGCCACCCCGAAATGCACCCACGGACACTTCACCTGCCAGGCCAGCCAGTTCACCTGCCTCCGATCATGCACCGCACCTGCCAAGCCGAGCTCCAGCAACAACCACCTCAAGTGCATCCTGATCAACACCCTCTCCGTCCACAGACACGCCGTCGAACTCTGGAACCTCCTCGACACAACATCACCAGACATCGCCTTCCTCACAGAAACCTGGATGAACGCCTCCTCAGCCCCCGACATCGCCATAGCCATCCCGGAGGGCTACAAGATCACCCAGAGGGACCGCATCAACCAAACCAGAGGAGGCATCGCCATCGTCCACAGAAACACCATCCGCATCACGACCAACTCCGACGACACCCTCACTGCCGCTGAGCACCTTCACTTCCAGATTCACACAGACCCCAAGACCACCCTCAGAGGCACCCTCATCTACAGACTCCCGGGACCACGCACACAATTCAGCGAAACCATCGCAGACTTCGTCAGTCCGCACGCCCTCACCTCCATAGACTACATCCTCCTAGGGGACCTCAACTTCCACCTGGAGAACAACAAGGACTGCAACACCGCCGCCCTGCTGTACAACCTCCCCAACCTCGGACTCAAGCAACTGGTGAACACCCCCACCCATTACGCCGGCCACACGCTTGACCCCATCTTCTCCTCCAGCAAGCACATCCACTCAACCGGACTACACTGGACAGACCACAGCTGCGTCCACTTCAACTTCAGAAGAACCACGACCCACTACCACCCACAACAGGTTCCCCACAAAAGCTGGAGCAAACTCACCGCCGACCAGCTCACCACCGCCCACAGCCAGAACCCGCCCACCAACACGAAGGACCCCAACAAAGCAGCCCGCAACCTCACACAGTGGCTCACCAACTGGGCCAACGAACTCGCACCACTGAAGAACCCTCCCAGCATGCCCGGCAGCAGGAAAGCCTCGTGGTTTACCAACGACCTCAAAAACTCCAAGAAAACCTGCCGCAACCTCGAGAAAGCCTGGCGCCATGATCAGACAGCAGAGCACATGACCGCCCTCAAGAACGCCACCCGCAAGCACCACCAGCTGATCCGCACCACCAAGAAGACAACATTCAAAGAACGACTGGACAACAACACCCACAACAGCAAGGAACTCTTCAGCATCGTTAAAGAGCTCTCCAACCCCAGCGCCTGCAACAACGACATCACATCCTCGCAAGACCTCTGCGACTCACTCGCCTCGTTCTTCCACCACAAGATCGCCGACATACACAACAGCTTCGGCGTGCTGACCACGCACCCAATCACTGAACCAGCGCCCCCACCACCCCCTCTGCACCTGAACCCCTATCAGCACCGAAGACACCACCCGCCTGATGAACACCATCCACTCCGGCTCCCCTACCGACCACAGCCCACACCACATCTTCAACAAAGCCGACGTCATCATCGCACCCCAACTCCGGAACATCATCAACAGCTCCTTCGCATCCGCCACCTTCCCAGAGAGTTGGAAACATGCCGAGCTGAGCACCCTTCTGAAGAAACCCACCGTGGACCCAACGGACCTGAAGAACTTCCTCCCCATCTGGCTCCTCCCCCCTCCAGCCAAAGTTATCGAGAAGACTGTTAACAGACAACTCTCCGCCTTCCTCGAGACCAACAGATCCCTCGACCCCTCACAGTCCGGTTTCCGGGCAAACCACAGCACCGAGACCGCCCTCATCGCAGCCACCAACGACATCAGGTTCCTGCTCGACAACGGGGAAACTGCTGCCCTCATCCTCCTAGACCTCTCAGCAGCCTTCGACACCATATGCCACCGCACCCTGATACAGCGCCTCAGCAACACCGGAATCCAAGGAGCGGCCCTGGAGTGGATCATCTCGTTACTCGACGGAAGAACCCAGAGAGTACGCCTCCCCCCATTCCGATCCGCGGTCACCGAAATCATCTGTGGCGTTCCGCAAGTATCCTCACTCAGCCCCACCCTCTTCAACGTCTACATGAGCTCTCTGGCAGCCATCGTACGCCAACACAACCTCAACATCATCTCCTACGCTGACGACACCCAGCTAATCCTCTCCCTCACCAACGACCCCGCGACCGCCAAAGCCAACCTCCAGGAAGGAATGAAAGATGTCGCAGAATGGATGAAGATCAGCCGCCTGAAACTGAACTCAGACAAGACAGATGTCCTCATCCTAGGACCATCTGCCTCCACCTGGGAGCCCTGGGCACCACACCCAAGCCAACGGACCACGCACGCAACCTGGGCTTCATCCTGGACTTCTCCCTCTAGATGACCAACAAGTCAACGCCGTCTCATCATCCTCCTTCAACACCCTGCGCATGCTCCGAAAGATCTTCCGATGGATCCCCACCGAAACCAGGAAGACGGTCACCCAGGCCCTCGTCACCAGCCGTCTGTACTACGGGAACACCCTCTTCGCCAGAACCACAGCCAAACTCCAGAAAAGACTCCAGCGCATTCATCCTGGACATCCCTCGCCACAGCCACATCTCTGCCCACCTGAAAGACCTGCACTGGTTCCCCGTCAACAAAAGGATCACGTTCAGACTCCTCACCCACGCACACAAGGCTCTCCACGACACGGGCCCGGAGTACCTCAACAGCCACCTCACATTCTACACACCCACCCGCCAGCTCCGATCTGCCTGCCTCGCCCTCGCCTCCACCCCACGTATCTGCAAATCCACCATCGGAGGAAGATCCCTTTCCTACCTGACAGCCAAGACATGGAACACCCTCCCCACTCACCTATGGCTGACCGTGGACCATCTCTCCTTCAGGGAACAACTCAAGACCTGGCTGTTCGAGCAGTAGCAACCCCCTCCCCCTCAGCGCCTTGAGACCATTACGGGTGAGTAGCGCGCTATACAAATTCTGCTGATTGATTGATTGATTGATTGATTGAACAGGCACACCTCAGGCGTAAACAGTACAAGTTTTCCTTCTTCAAAGGGCAGATACAGCTATGGCAGCAGCAACAGCCTTCCCCATTGCAGGGCACATACACATTGGGCAGCAGAAGGCTGGCTTTCCCTCCTCATGGAATAGGTACAGAATGACAGCAGCAAAGGAGGAAGATTCCCTTTCTCACAGAAGACAGCAAGTACAATCTTCCATTTCCTGCAGCCTAGATTTAGCAAGTTTTCATAACAGACAAAACATACAGTTTCTAACTTCAGTGATAATCCACATCAGCATCCTGAAACCATGCTGCTGTCATCTGGAGACCCGCTAATTGTGTTGAATCATTGGTCCCCATGTATTGAGAAGTAGCCAATTACAGCCTTGTCTATTTTCCAATCATGTGGCGGCCCTCATGAGCCTGCAGACCAGAGGTAGCATGGAAAGGGTCACTGGTACCAGAGGGCCTATGCGGTGCAGAAGGTGCTACCCGTATCCCTCTTCTTCATTTCAGGGGCACTCATGCAAAAGTACTAGCAATCCAGGTCTTGAGAGAGCTGTGGGCTACGTAGGGCTAATAATACCGGATGTACCCAATGACAGAGTTGGTAGTATTTACTATGTGAACACAAAACCGCCCTGCCAAACAAACAACCTGCAGCAGGCACATGATAACAGTCGACTTGACTGGGATCATGCATTCTGGGGCACCGAGAAACAAAAAGATTGTCCAATGATTTTTAGGAATCCGTGCAATGCTTCGTCATTTCTTAACTCAGCTCCTCCTCCGGGTAAAGTTCAAAACAAATGCGTGTGACATGCAATTCATTCAGTTAAACACATATTTTTAGGCAAACCGTCATTCAAAGTTATTTAAAAAAAAAGGGTTTCATGAGGTAGCCTAAAAAGAATAGTGGGTCCCTCCTGTTGCAGTTTTGACACACATCTCTGAGAATGTGAGGAGTGGTGGTCCTAATGGAAGTAAGGAAATCTTCCTGTTCACATCCCCTTGAGAGAAGTAAAATACAGATGGATTTCGAGCACAAGTGTCGCTACGCCCCTGAACGTTAAAGAGCATATTTATTAAGAAGTCACGCAGCGCATCAAACCACCTTGCTGCGCTGCGTGACAGGTAAGCTCTGTATTTAACATTATAAGGTGCATTCCTGCCTTTACCCAGCGCTGGCACACAATTTGCTACTTAGTGTTATTCTGGATTTATCAAGGTACTCAGGGCCACACAATGGGGCCTTGCATGGCAGCCCTTTCATAAATATGGCCCTAAAGGTTTAAATAAATACCCCTTGTTGTTAAATATTTTGTCCACCCTAAGCGTGGAAGGGTATACTCAGATGTGAGTCCCTTGCTCATTGCACCATCAGGATTCAAGCAAGCCGGGCCGACGACGGCTGAAATGCCAGAAACCGGTCCCCGGAAGCTTGTTTCCTTCCCAGTGTAAGAATTGGCTTGGTAGTTTGGTTTGCCCTGTTCCCATCATGCACTGGGACAGGAACAGATTAATTTGCATATAGCCAGGTTCTGAACTGGGATGGTGCAGTGAGCTAAAAAACGGTGTTGGATCTAGCCCTGATCTCTTGACTGGGTGAGAGTATTCTGCTTAATTCAGAAACTCTGTCCATCACCACCCCTTGTTGTTAAACAAACAACCTGCAGCAGACACATGATAACAGTCGACTTGACTGGGATCATGCATTCTGGGGCACCGAGAAACAAAAAGATTGTCCAATGATTTTTAGGAATCGGTGCAATGCTTCGTCATTTCTTAACTCAGCTCCTCCTCCGGGTAAAGTTCAAAACAAATGCGTGTGACATGCAATTCATTCAGTTAAACACATATTTTTAGGCAAACCGTCATTCAAAGGTATTTTTAAAAAAAAGGGTTTCATGAGGTAGCCTAAAAAGAATAGTGGGTCCCTCCTGTTGAAGTTTTGACACACATCTCTGAGAATGTGAGGAGTGGTGGTCCTAATGGAAGTAAGGAAATCTTCCTGTTCACATCCCCTTGAGAGAAGTAAAATACAGATGGATTTCGAGCACAAGTGTCGCTACGCCCCTGAACGTTAAAGAGCATATTTATTAAGAAGTCACGCAGTGCATCAAACCACCTTGCTGCGCTGCGTGACAGGTAAGCTCTGTATTTAACATTATAAGGTGCATTCCTGCCTTTACCCAGCGCTGGCACACAATTTGCTACTTAGTGTTATTCTGGATTTATCAAGGTACTCAGGGCCACACAAGGGGGCCTTGCATGGCAGCCCTTTCATAAATATGGCCCTAAAGGTTTAAATAAATATGCACTAACACTAACTACTAAACAGAAAGACTGCTTGTTTCAGGATATTGATTTTCTCCTGGGCAGGAGTTCCTGTGAGGGAACCTGCATGGTTATTTTTGAATGCAAGCTACCACTTTAATCTCAAATTGATAAAGTTAGCACAACCAGCTTTTACTCGTTATGATTATTGTATCAAATCCTGCCTTTCTTGCCTTTGAATCAACACAAAATTGTAGATCAGGAAGTAATTTTGACTAGATTAGTTTCCTGCAATTCTTTATGAACAGACTTCAGTCATTCAGAATAATACAGGTACACTTCTTTTAGGTATACCGTGATGGAATTCCATCTTCTGAAATCTATCCAGCTTACACTGGCTTCCAGTGCAGAGAACACTCATATTTAGGGCAACATGGAGCAGATTTACTAAAAATCTCACGCAATGCAGCACAGCAGGCAAAAAAGTTGCATTACACGAGAAGAAGAGAGCAGGAGAGTACCATATTTACAGAAATATAGCACTTTCCTCCCCTCTCCCCAGCGCCAGTGCTGAAATTTAGCTGCTGTGTGCCACACACACATTTGCATCATAGTGCAAGGGTGTTTGCGTAAGTGTAGCATAGGTTTTGTACTAGAAGGATAGCCTTCCAGTACAAAATATTACACTTGGACTAATTTTAAACAGTTCCCACTTTTTATGCGTGCTGTACAGTGCAGCACCCATAGAAAGTCGAAAAAGGAAGGAGAAATGCTTACATTTATCCTTCATATCGCCTATTTGAAATGGGGGCTTAGCGTCAAAAGCTTTGGTGGTTGCGTGTGAACGCCCGTGCACCATTCTTGTATGCCCCCTTAGCGCTAAGTAATGCAAAGCAGCGCTATATGTTGTTTTACGTTACTTTCAAGTGATTTTCCAGCGGTAACAAGTGTAGCGCGGGAAAGAAAATAGATTTATATGATTTTGCATTAATTTTGCGTCAATTTTGTGATGCAAACACAGCATAAAATATTGGTAAAAAGACCCCTATGTATCTATCATAAGGCATTCTCTGGCAAGGGTTCAAAGGACATTAGAGCTGATATCAGGCCTTATCGTCCTTTATAAAACCTTTGTTCCTTTCCTGATTAACTACTTTCCATTCCTAGAACTAAGAATGCCTTTATTGGAAAAAGATCTATCTACCTTCAGCCATTAAACTCTAGAACAAACTTTCTCTTCATATAAAAGCAGAATCCAATTACTTGACCATCAGAAAGTAAAATAAAATGTGGCTGTTTTAAATTGGCAATCAGACTTTCTCTTCAGTGAACACCATGGCACTCAATACTGGATATTTGCTTCACTTTATAAATTCCATTCAAATTCAAAGTTCAAATGTAAAAATTCTCTACCTACACTACTCAAATCATTCTATTCCTTAACTCCTATACAACCCTGCCCTCCCCAGCTCCAATTTGAAACTAATATCTTTCAGTTGAGTCACAGTGAGTTTAATGAAAAGAAGATTTAGTTGGAATTACCGCTGAAATGTTAAAGTAATTTCTGGCAATATGCTTTATTTTGTCTCCGCTGGGCTGTTCTAAAGGTGTGTCTAGCCTTTTGGTGTCCTTCTCGGCCATACGTTTCAGACTTGTCCTGCTAAAAGTTTCTAGGTCTGAAGGTAATACTTTTAACCAGGACAAACAAACAACTTTTCTCAGACCGTGGTTTATTTAGAGTAGGCTAAAAAGATTGCCTAAGTTCTGATCTAAACTAACATTAATTTTCCACTTATTTTTTCACTTGTGAGAAAGTGGATTTTTAGTTGGAGTGCATGGAAGTTTACCAAAAATATTAATAGCACTATCTTGTTAGGTCCAGTAAAGGTTTCAATGATATAAACGTGAGCTCAAACCCTGGTAGCTATGGCAGAGAGCAAACAGACTTAGCTTAAGAAATGTGTAAAGCATTTAGAATTACCAGAACAGTTTTAGTAGTAAAAATACAGCATAATAAAAATCCCACTGTGAGAAGTTAGCCTGGCATATGATGTCCACTATTCTAGTGGGCAAATTGCACCAGTCAAAATGACCCTTATTGATGGTGGTTGTAAAGTCAACCTGATAGACAAGCTATCCTAGTGGTAGCATGGACCAGCAGTCTTAGGCTAAAACTTCAGAGAGCATGTGAAGCAAGCTGTTTTACCAATTAAAATCCCTTGAATACCAAATGAAAAGACACCACACAAGGTATATATCAAATATATATGTATTTATTTTAGACACAACCCCTCTGCACTCTTTATGAGGTCAGAGATCGAAGTACACCACAAGTTACTCATATAGCATACGATAAGTTGCACAAATACAGTTATGCCCTAGGGGCCTCACCAACCATATAGTAAGTAAGTGGTATAAGGACCACTTCAGAACTAGTGAATAGGCTTAGGGCCTAGGGAATCGCTAGGGCTACACAAAACAACCAAAGGTTATGAAGTAGGAGACCCACGAGAGACGCATACAGCGTCTAAACACAGTCACAAGTTACCATTGACTTATAATGGAGAACTGTTTAAGGACACTTTCGGATGGACTACGGTAAAACCCCTTTAAACTAGGACAATGCGAGAGTCAAGAACCATGGGAGCACCGGAGTACTCGAGTTACCTCACACAGGGAAGCCGGGTGCATAGGTGTCTTTTGGTGTCGGGTTTCGTCGATGTTTTCTCAGGAGATCTGCAAAGAAGTGCTGCAGGCGACCAGAGGAAAAGTGTCTGGGTGGATCCAAGGGTGGATCGAAGATGTGACGAACCTGAAAGCAGAGGGGACAGAGTCTAGGTCACTAGCCAGTGACCAGGAAGGAACCAGGAAGGAACCAGGCAGGAACCAGGTGATGCTGAGTTGATTTCAGGTAACGAGGTGAAGCTTGTCTCTGCAGCCACGAGGACCAGAACGTGTCGACGACAACCAGGAGCTGGATTCAAGTATTCCCACAAAGGATCTAGTTGACTGCGGTGTTGGTTTCTGGACTGGACCCAACAAGCCTTGGTAAATCCACGCAGGAAGTGAATATTGGCTTTGGAGCAGACCAGCAAGGTCTGAGGAACTTCTCCTTTGCAGGGACACTGGAGCAAGTCTGGAGCAACCAGGAAAGCAGTTTGGTTTGAAAGGTTTGTCTTCAGGGGGCTCACTAGCCAGCGGGCTAGCACCTGGGAAGATGCGTTGAGCTGAAATGCAAGAGCGGGCCCCACGCAGCACTCGTGGATTATGGAGGGCTGAGTTTCAGTGCAAGTAGCGCTCAGGTCTGGAGCTTCTCTTACCCCAATGCATAACTGCAAGGGTACCTCTGTCGTTGAGCTGTTAGCAAAATACAGGATGTCCAGGGTGTCCGGTCCCACGTCTCTTGCATCCGCCACGGGTCTCAGCTTTGCTAGGGATGTGGATCAGAGTCAAATAAGTCTGGAAGTCTAGTTCCTGTGTCACTGAGTCTTCGGGTTCTGATGGGAGCATCAACAAAGCAGACTGGCAAGTTACTGGTGGTGCCTGTTTGCACAGGGTGGTCACTCCTTGACCACAAGGGAGATGTCTTCAGTTTTCTAGTCAGAATAGAACGTCGAAGGTCCAAATTTTTGTATCAGATTTTCGTTCCAGGATAATGTAACGTCCTGGGGACACAGCACCTATTTCTATACTAAGAAAATGGGCTGGATTACCTGCTAGATCCCTCCTATGGGTGGACCTGGGAAGGGGGTGGTTACACCCCTTTCCCTTTGTCCAGTTTCGCGCCAGAGCGGGGCTGGAGTGCCCCAGCAACTGGTTTTAACCGGGCTATGCATGGAGCACCTTGTGTGCCCCAGGCAGTGTCTGGAAAAGCATCTTTCCATTCAACCCACCCTGCCCCAATATACTACAGGCTGTCTGGGGAGGTGCTGGCACCTCCCCCGACAGGAAACCTATTGTCCAGGCCTCCCCTGAAGGAGTTTCGTCTAGCAGCAGGAGGTCAGACTTGTGTCTGTGGCAGCAGCATCCATTTGGTGATGCTGGGGCTCTGTTTAACTTTAACCTGGTAAAGCAGTAACTACATGTCTTTTCCCTCTAGAAGGGTGGAATGCTACCCCCGCCGCCAGAACTGGTGGGGGGTGGGGGGAGTAGTATTCCAAAGTGTTTGACACTTTACACGACATGTTTTGATAAAGCCAAACCAAAGTTTGCATTAACGACGAGGATTATAATGCACTTAAGAGTATATGGTATGGCTATATCATAGAACAGCTATAAGGAGATGGTTCCGAAAGCTGCAGAGGGGCTCAGCTCATGCTAGGGCACCCTCTCACATAAAACCAAGCACTCTACCTCCAGGATTGTCGAGGCCTACCATAGGAGTGACTTATAGGTGCATATGTTTCTATACATATGGGTAGATATAGGTATACTATATCTAAGTAAGGGGTGATTACACCACCCTACCCAAGCTGAGTGATCAGCCTGTGGTGTCAGTTTGGATGACCAGCCAGGGGTGGCATAATACATGCTGCAGCCTCTGGTAGGCCTTGGATGCACCTATGCCCTGGGTGCCTATGGTACACTATACAGGGGCTCACAAAGGTGACCCAATACCCAATCAAGTATGTACCTAAAGTACATGGAGTCCATTTTATAGGGAGAGCAGATAGACTGGGGCCCTGAATAGCAGGATCCAGGCAAACTAAGTCGAAAACCAGCAAAACACTAGGTAAAAAGTTGGGGTAACAATACAGTCAGATATCCACCTTTCTATACCCACTTCAATTTATAGGAACAGAGGATAATGTAATGAATAAACTGACACCAAAACAAAAAAACAATAGGGGTAAATGGAGATATCCAGTTTTAAAGTTTACATAAAAAAATAGTGCCAAAAAGCGTTAAGCACTGACATTGGTTTCTGATTGCACTTGATCAGGACTGAGACACGCCTGTGATGCTGCCCTGGTCGGATACAAAAAAGAGATTAGTCCCAGTCAGAGGTTTTATCTTCTGGCTTTGGATCTGACATAGATCTTGGCGGATGGGTTACTCCATCACAACGGTGACGGATATCCCGTCCGCCAAAATCTAAATCTCATGGGATTTATATTTCGGCGGACAAGATAGCCGTCACCATTGTGACGGAGTAACCCACCAGCCAAGATCTAAATCAGGCCCATAGTCTCTGACATCAAAGTAATCACTGTGAGCACAGAGTTCTTAAGACCGTCTAAGGTTCACACATCATGTGTGCAATACTTGAGTAAAAACACAAACATGAGCATGACATTCGAAACAGGTTTTATTGACAAACATGGTATCAGGTGGGGCATAGTGGTATTAAGCCAATTGAGAGAATTTCATTTGTAAATTATGTGTGCAATGATTCTGTTGTAGATATGCTTCCTGAAGAAGGGCAAAAAGCCCAAAACGTATTGGAGAACTAATGAGAAATGGCATGTATATAATGATGTACAAAGAGAATTGAAATTAAATTAATATAGATGAAGAAAAAACAATAAAGAACGATCCACAAATCAATGTGAACATTATAAAGTGCTAAACCATTGTGATAGCTTCAATAAATCCTTTCACAGGGAAAAAATGAATGCCTAGGCCCTAGGGGGATGCAACCAAAGGATTTTGGAAGCACTACAAAGTATTCATGACAGTGGCGTCCTCTTAGGACGGAAGACGCCACCCCTTGAGAACCCTAAAATAGACCCAGAATTTATTAAAAGAGCAATAAAAATCCAGAATAACCAACAAAAAAAAGAGTTGTGCGCATTCTATAAAACAGTTCAGAGTAACCCACCTGCCAAGATCTAAATAAGGCCCATAGTCTCTGAGATCAAAGTTAGAAATTCTCAGCAGGAAAAGGCAGCAGGCTGCGGCCCAGATAGACTCCATAAGGATGTATTGTCGTAAAGCAAGGTCACAGGGAAGCCATTGACTTTCAACAGGAAAGCTCCAAATAGGATAAATTCAGAAATCTTTCTCAAGGAGGGTTCCTCACTGGCTGGATACTTAAAGCACATTCTCCTGGGTAAGCAGGTTGATCTAACTTTATTAATTTGAGATGTCTACAATTTTGTAACAACTGAGCACTAACCTGACAGGTTGGGTGTTCCTGTATGAGTGAGATGGAGTCAAAGAAAATGGTTCCAAACTCCTTGCAGAGACTGCCACAGCATGAATGCAGTTCTGCACTCCAAACTGGGTCATTCCCTAGGGAAAAGGGAATGGGATCAAAGAGATGGTCTTCAGGTCAGTCAGACCACTCTCCTCTGGAGCATCTTTTCTATTCCTTCTGCTTGATTGTCCTCAGCAGTGGTATAGGAAATGTGTATGTGTGCACCTACAAAAGTCAAAACATATTTTAGCATAATTGGAACTAAACTGCAACACAAAATCCCAACTCCCTTAATATCATATCGTTTTTTTTCCCATTAGGTTGGGATTTGCAGGGCATTGTGGACAGGAAAAGGTAATTGATTCCACACATGTCGCATCATGCTGGACTGCCCTGGGTATCTAGTTTTCAGAAATGACTCAGTTGGTGGGTATTCCTGTGCAGCAGCCGAAACGTGGCCTAACTTCTGCAGCTGTCCAGATCACTAAACCAGGTGTTTTTTTTATCATCAGATATTTGAATATCTTCACAACGCATTGAGGGGCTTCTTGTGTCATGGGTGCTAAGCACAGCCGCATAAGTGAGGTACTATTTTAGTTGGGAGATGTGTTGAAACACAAAATAGAAGAACATTTGTTATTAACAATAGGATTTCTATAATTTATGTGTTTCAAATGTAAGCCAGTGTGCAAGAAATAAAACATTTAGCAAGATGCCCTCAGACATAATAGTACGGGTAACCTCAAATTCAGAGGTATACAAATAACCACTGTTCCTGAACTCAGTATGTTGGGCACTTTTACAAAATGCAGGTTTCCTTCATCCCATTTCCATTCAGTAGATTTTATCAGATGAATTGTTGTATGGTCAGTACATTATGAATACTCATTGGAGGCTTCAGCTTAGTTGTTAGCTCTGGGTATTGCTGTTTTGTACAAGCAACAAACAATGGGTTGTATGACATTACAACACATTCGGTTGCAACGCATGCCTTTACCACTCATGCGTTACAACATGAATGCCCTTGCTACGCATTACCTTTACCACAAAAATGTCTTTACCACGCATACCTTTACAATGATTTTCTTAAGACCATGTATGGTAATGGCATTTTCATGGTATAGGTTATCTTTGATCCCTGCCCTGGCCCACTAGATAGGAAGTCTCCCAAGAGACTTGCAGACAGCCACAATCTCTGTAATTCAAAAAAAGGACAGACCACCACAGGTGTGCAGCTTCTATTGCCCTCTCTCTCTCATTAACATAGAGACCAAGATATTAGCCAGAATTCTAGCAAACAGGCTCGCAGCAGTAATCTCTGGGCTCATTCATAGTGACCAATCTGACTTCATGCCTAAACGGTCAACGAGACTTAACTTGAGGAGGTTGCATAACTGGTTGGAGGTGGCAAATAAACGAGAAGAACCACATCTCAACCTGTCACTGGATGCCAAAAAGGCATTTGCCACTGTGGACTGGCCCTTTCTTATGTCTGCACTAGTGGAGTTTGGATTTGGTCCAGAGTTTCAGCGCTGGATTGCCATACTTTACGAAAAACCCATGGCTAGGGTCAAAGTCAATGGGGTGATGTCACGGGACTTCCATATAGGTAGGGGCCCTCGACAGGGATGTCCACTATCCCCCCTACTTTTTGCATTAGTGCTCGAACCACTAGCCTGTGTGATCTGAATGCACCCGGATATAACAGGGTTTCGAAAAGGAGAGAATGATGGGACTGACAAACACATATACCTTTATGCGGATGACATATTAATTTATGTCACAAACCCCGTAATTGCACTCCCCGCAATCATGGACAGTTGTGAAAACAATGGTGCACATGCCGGATATAAAATCAACTGGGGGAAGTCGTATTTATACCCAGTAGATAAGAGCAGCAAATACACAGTCGGCCCAAGCCGACTCCCACTGGCATGAGAGGGCATAAAATACCTAGGGATCTATGTTACAAAGAATAAGGCAAGGGCATTGGATCATAACCTTTACAGGGTGCTTCGGGAATTTTGTGCAGACGTGGAGAGACGGAGGACCTTAACACTGACACTGTTAGGCAGGGCAGCACTCTATAAAATGATAGTGCTCCCTAAATTCCTTTACGTATTACAAAACACCTATCAATTAATATCAGCGGAGGTGTTTAAGAAAATTGATGACACATTACGGACATTTCTCTGGGATGGGAAACCACAGAGGGTTGCACTAGCGACGCTACAACAAAATCAATATAATGGAGGAATCTCTCTGCCAGATCTTCAGGTATATTACTGGGTGGCCCATTTAGTGGTGATAAATGAATAGCAGTACATGGATAAAGATCATTCCACAAACGCACTTGAACACTTACAATTCATTTAGCACCTGCACACACATTACTTATATGGATAGCAGGGCACGGCACAGCTACTGACTGCGACGAGGATTGTTGTAACAGCATGGAAACAGGCTGAACGACAAATGAAATGGGATGGCGGGGTCACCAGAGAAACGCCACTATAGATGGGGAATCCTTGTCAGAATGAAACAGGAAAAGTCACTAATATAACCTGTCATTATTCCTGTGGTAGCTTGACATAAAAGCTTTCAGGCTAAATTTAGAGGCAATGTGTAAAGTATTTATTCAGCACACAAACATTACTTAAGTGAAAATATAACACTAGAAAAATTCCATCGTTTTGAAAAAGAGAGTACATTTTAATAAATAAAATGACAACAAAATGATTGTAATCAAATCAGTAGATCCTTTAGTGAAAAGTAGGGGCAAAAAGTATAAAAAATGCCAACCGGGGATAGTTGGTCAAGCGAAAGCGGAACAAAGTCACAAGTTAAGGTTGATTGCGATGGAGTGTGGTTCAACTACAGTCAGAACGTTTGCCCCAGTCATAAGTTACATTTGGACCTAAAAGAATTTCAGAAAATTTCCTGAAGAAGGTAGAGCTCTCAGCGGGGCCAGGCAGCGGGCTGTAGCTGAGAGGAGTTCATCGACGATGGGGAGCCACTAGACAAAGTCATGTTTAAGCCATCAAAGATAGCAGGAAAAGATCAGAGCGGGTGAAGCTGGATTTTCAGGCAGAGGAGTTGATTGCTGTCCCACTGCGAGAACTTGGTTTTTAGATGGCGGAAGCCACTTTAGCGGCACACCCAGGCTCAAGGACCAATGCAGGGTGCACCATTTGGGGCATGGACTTACTCCAGCAGGAACAAACAGCAGCAGGCAGGATCTTTTGAGCTTGCTGTGTCCCTGTGGCTCACTCAGGAGGTCAGCCAGCTAGCCCCTTGAGTCACTTTGGTGTACCTGGATTTATGGCGCAGGTCCAGTTTTCCTTCTCAGGCTTCAAGGTAGCAGGGCAGAACTTCCAGCAGCAGGGCAGCCAGGCAACATAGCCATCCTTCTATTGAGCTTTCCACAGGTTTAGAAGTGATCTGATTTTGGGGTCTGTGAGTGCCACATTTTATCCCCAGTGCCAGGCTTTGTGTAAGGGTAACACCTGGCCTACTCCCCTACCCTTCCTGGCTCCCAAATATCTGGGGTGACAAAATGATAGTGTCAGGTCCTTTGTTTGCACTGCAGGCAAGGTGTTTGTAGTATAGTCATGACTATAATTCAGGGCTGGGTAGAAAAGCTTCCCCAGACATCCTGCCAGGATGGCCCATTTTGTCACACCTAAGCTTCTTTTGACCCCTACGTCTGGTAGGAATACACAACCCATCACTGAAGAGGCAGCCACATCCATGTGACCGTGTTTATTGGCAGAAAGGCACTGTGGCATTTCTAGAATTGTGACTTAAAATCCAACTTTAAGTGTGGTAGACCTATTGCATCATAGGTCTCTCACCCGCGGCACTGCTGTGGTGGCTGAATCACATTCAGCAAAAAATTCACGTGAATAATTTCCTTAGTCCAATTCACATTTTAATTCATGTTTCAGTTTCATGGTTTTAATCCATATGCGCTCTCATCACGCTTTTTATTCCTCCTTTAAACAATTCCAATTTCAAATAATCCAATGCATTTCGGTGCATCCAGCACCTTCATCAGGGCAAAATCTAGAACATACAAATAAACAAACTTCAGTATAAAAAGAAAATCAATTGTGGCCACTTTCAATGTTACAATGTTGCAATCATGTTATACTCATATCCATACTTTATAAATCTCTATATAAGCTCTGTATTTTACTGAGAAAGCTTCCACTCGGCAGTTAAACCCGTGATTCGTGTAAGTGTACACTACTCTCGTGTAATGCTAAATGTTAAAAAACAGGTCCCGTGTGAGCGTTGCGTGGGCGGGTATGTTGCTGGAGTTATTAAATGGCTAAATACGCTGCCGTGCGTGCTTGCGAGTTAGTGCTATATGTGCATTTCTCTCGGCCGTGTTCGCTCTTACCTCACGGTTGTAGTTCGTATTCTACCGTTCCCTCTCCGTGTCAATGCGGATTACAGCCATTCGCTCTAGTCGGGTATTTACGTTATGCGCGTTACGCACCTGGGTTCTGGGAGTGGCTAATGTTTTTTCTGCTTAATTCAGACACTCTGTTCATCACCACCCCCTTTTCTGACATCAATTCAAGCATTCCAACCATCACATTTTTGTTGAATTCAAAAGAGTATGGAGGGTGTTTATTACAAAACCATTCACATCTATAGTATCAATGTTCTATTAATACTCGCAAGTAAAATGTTGTCACATTTAAAAGTATGTTGAGTAAAGTATAACATAGATATATGAGTACGAAGACATGATTGCTCCGAAGAAATCCCAATATAAGGACCAAAACGCGTTGGTTGTTCTACTGGTGGAAACAAGTATGTATTTAAAAATAAGCAATTGTAATACGCACTGCTTATTATATCATATGGAAACATTGAATAACGGACTACTTTTGTCTATAGGAATGCATGCACTCCCACTGGACGTATATGTTATATAAATCCACTGGTGAAGCAGTTCACGGATTCCACCTGCAAGAAGAAAAATGTGCTCGAAAACTGCATTCAGGTTCAACGTGGATTGGATCCCAGACCGTGCAAAAGAGCACTGTTATACAGTGCAGTTCACATGCTGAACTCAGAATGAAGTAAATAACAGATGGGTTAAACTCACAAAGACATCAGGACTAGCATTTGTTTTTATACTACAGTTTTAAAGAAGAAGGTTAAGTAAAAACATTATATATCAATGCCCCCAAATATTCAAATAATATTTTCTTCAGTTCTCTAATTCTTAAACATGACTGAACAAAGTGCGAGAGCGCAGTACACAATTCTGTTAGGCCGAATGGCAAAGATACATTTTTGCTCATAGGCAATCCTCGCCTTTAAGTTGCACTGATGGACTCGCCATTGAAACAGCTGACAGAATGGGTCTTGTGCTCACTGTTAACCATTTATGATCAAGCATACACACCTCACCTTCGTAAAGTATGGTGGCCCACGTCGGACGAGATACGTTTGTGAGTGTGCCCATATAGAAGTAATGCGTGTAGAGGGGAATAGCTACCAAAGGTGTAACAGGTGCAGCAGCACCGGGGCTCAGGATTGTGTGAGGAGTCGTCTGGACCCTTATTTGGCTGTCTTTTCTACCAAACCCTGGGTCGGGGCCTATTTTACTTGTTTGCATGAGGACCCATGACACCCCTACAGAAAGAGTGAGCATATCGGTTGTTCCTGTTTTCAGATTTATGCCCAGTTTCTGCAAAACTACTCTCTCTAATTTGTGCCTGGCATTTGTGTCATTGCTTGTTGTTGTTATATGTCATCAATGTACTAATGCAATGACACGGAATGTACTGCGTTTATGTAGTGATCTTTATTCTGTGGTTCTAGTTGTTGATAATTAGCACTTGCATAGCGCACAATGGGCCATTGGTAAAGGTCTTGGTGACATCCTCATGTGCATCTACCTTCCAAATCATATTTTTAGCAATCGGCATGGGCAAGGTTTCCCCCTTTAATTCTTTTTTAATAAAATAACGCGGTAACCATCCGGTTATGTGACGGCCTACGCTGCATAAGAATTCATTAGAAATTGATGCTGAAAACCATTTTTCAAATCTATCAATAGGAGGGCTGCAGAAACCCCTGATGAAAAAAAAATCCATGAGCTGAAACGACTTTAAGAAAATATAAAGCATGTGCCATAGCAAGACACCTGGGAGTGATAAGTAAAAAAAGATCTATCCTCGGGTCACAGGTAAGATTTGGGGTTAGTGTTTACAGCAGCAGCTAAGGCCTGAAACTATCAGCCACCACGGAAGATTATAAATCCCAGCATAGCACTTTGCACTTCTAGCATTGCTAATCTGGTTAGCAAATACTTCACTATGTAAACTATGGAGTTCCCAAGGACAACTCATATCTGCCCAAAGGTAACACTGCTTTCAAAGGAGGCGATTGCTGAGAGTCGCGTTTTTAAATTTGTTTTGAGTCTCTAGAATAGCAATTGAGAATATTAAGGGTAAGATATGTGTCCGACTTCTCTTAACATATCTATTTAGGTTAAAGGCGATTTTAAGAAGCGCTGCTTCTCTCTGTTGAGACACAGTACTCAGTGAGGGACAACAGGCAAATAAACAGAAGATAGCGGCCCCCCTTGTGAGTGCAACAGCAAGCGGCACGGCATTTCTTCCCTGCTTTTACTTACCCTACTGCCGACACCTACAATTCAGGGCGCTAGGGGGTAAAAGCACGCCTGGTTTCATGTTTGTTGAGAAGTTGTCAGAATTGGTATTTTGGCAACAGCTCCAGCGTAATTATATGCCATTTTTTGCGGGAACTTCGCACTGACATTTCACCTCCTTTCAGCAAAGTGTGTGGATGAAAATCTATCGACCCTTGGTGTTACACTTGGCATCTTTGGCGTGGTTTCCCCTGACTTTTTGCCTCTACCTCCTGTATTTTTGATGCTATGCTGGATTTCGTTTTTGTTGACTTAGATGCTTCGGGCACTTGCCATTGCTGATCAGTGTCAAAGTGCAAGTGCTCCCTGTGTAAATTGTTATTACAATTGGTTCTCCCTGATTTGCATATTTGATTTACTGGTAAGTCCTTAGTAAACTGCACTGAGTGTGCCAGGGCCTGGACTCAAATGCTAATGGTGGACCTGCAGCACTGATTGTGTCACTCACATGAGTAGCCCTGAAAAGGTATCACAGACCTGCAACTGCTGTGCCTGTGCGCAATTTTAAACTGCCATGTCGACTTGGCAAGTGCCCTCGTTTACTTCAAAAAGTGGAGTGAAGTAGCACTCCCAACGGCTCACAGCATTTTCTGTGATTCACTCACAAAATACTTTACAACTTGCCCAAATTTGATCCAATTTTATTCCAAGGGACATTTTCTTCAAAAACTCTTAATCATGTCACATGTGGGGCTCTGTTTAGTATACGAAAATTTAAACTGCAACAAGTATGCCCATCCAGGCCTTTCTCTGGAGCATGACATATACGTAAAACATCCTTGGTGTAGATCTCTTTTTACCCAATGCGTTTCAGGCTTTTATTAGCCCTTCTTCAGGGGTTCACTACAAATGTTAAAACAGTGACATTAATTTACATTTGCAAATATATGCATGCTCATTTAAAAATTACAACAAGCAAACCATACGCTATTTACCTGATAACTGACATTTTCCCGCTAAATGCGTAACTTCGCTCAATCAAAATGTGCCAGAACAATCTCCACAATGACCAATGCCCCCCTGTGTTTAACTTCCATACACCTCCTTCACCTAGTAATCCACGTTACCCCAAAAAATAATAGCCTGTCTCCATGAGCCAAACGCTAACAACTATCATCCCTACCTTCCTCGAGTAACAGAATGATGTCCTTTGCCCCGCGTCCCACCTCCTCAACACAAATGTTAATATAATCATTGCTGCTGTTTTCCCGATTAAAGTACGAACTCATGGCTCCACCCCTCTATGTCAACCAACCTGTAAGACATGTCATTCACTAACCTAACCTTCCAAACTCCAAATCCCATAAGGCACTGCTGGAGACAACACCCCCATTTTCAAAACTTCTCTGGGCCACACTCTTAAATACCCCACCCACCCACAGTTGTTTTCAACACGTCAATTATACCAGACTTTAGTATGGCTTTCAAAACATACAAACACTTGAATCAGAAGGTTAAACTTGTTTTACACTCTCAGATGAGCGTACACAGCCCGATCCTGAAATTGTATGTCTTGGTTTTAACTGGAAATCTCTAGACTATGTCATCAGGATGCACAGATGTTTCAACTAACTCACATGTAACAGTCTGCTGTGCAACTGGCTGGAGGGCAGTATAATGATGAATTCAAATTCAAAGAGTAGCCAAGTTCCCTCACTTGCAGGCCCTAACCTTCCCTTTTTTCATGTGAGACACCCCTATGGTAGGCCCAAAGTACCCCCCTGGGTAGGTTGTAGTGTATGGGAAAGTTAGGAAATGTACTGGTATGTGTGGCATGTCGTGATAGTGAAATTATGCCAATTTGGTTTTTCACTGTTTAAAGGTTATCTTGTACAATAGGTTAGATTGGATGAAACTTTCTAACATCTTACAAGTAGGGCTTCCCATTGGGACAAGATGGAGAATTAAAGTTTAGGTTCTCTAAACTCAGAATGTACTAACATATCTTTTAGTTAGGATGTTTTTTTAAATTATTTGTTTGAAAATGCACTTTTAGAAAATAGACATTTTTCTTGTTTAAAACCATTCTGTGTGCCTCTGCCTGTTTGTAGATTGACTGTCTGGTTTTGGAGTGACAGGGGCTGGGGCTGTGCATTCATTGTAGACAGCCACTGTGGGTTGAGGCGTGCATAGCCCTTCATGGATGACTCAGATCTGGCCTGAATGGGGCATGGCTGCATTAAGAGTAGTGGAAGGAGATTTCCTTGCACCTAAATAGGGCCTGTTTCCATGACACAAATCTGTCTCTCCCCCTGTGTTCATACTATACCAGTGAGGATAGAACTGGTTTGAACTGGGCTCAGAGACTCTTACCACAAAGAGAACAAAGACTTTTGTGGTATAAGTATTACACCTAAAACCCTCTGGACTCACGAGGAACCTTTGCCAAAGAGCAGAGCTGAGGAACTGTGAGGAGGGGTACTGTCCTTTTGCTGTGAGCTGTGTTGAGTTGGCCTGCAATTGCTGCTCCTGCCAAGGAGAGGTCAAAGACAGGAACTTTGCTGTGAGCCTGCTTGAAGAAGACTCTCCTAATGGCCTGAGTGTGCTGGACCCCTGTTCCGAAGTCTCATGGCCACAAAGACTTCACCCCCAGATCCCCTGAACCCTTTTGCTGAGAGCTCTGACCTGCCAGGAGGTGCCTATTACAGTTTTGTGCTTCTGGAGGTTGTCACCTGTCTCCAATGCCATCAGTGATGCCGCTGTGATGCAGCTTCCTGCACCAAGGCCCAGGGCACCGCTCATGAAGTGAACAATGCCCTTCGATTGTAGAAGTTTCACACTAAGAGCGTGAAAGTATTCATTTCACTATTTGTACACTTTACATTGTATCCTGTTTACTTTCAATCAAGCTCTCAATGGAGCCGCAGTGGCACAGTCTTTACATTCAAAGAGGCCACCGCCTGTTCCATGTAGCAGCACTCAACGGAGTCTTAGCTCGTACACAGGCACTCCTGTTACATCGATCACATTTAAAAATCATCACAACCAATCAGGCATACAGCACGCACACAAGGAAGCTGTCATGCATACCATATGTCAAAAGTCAATAGAGTCTTGACACGCTCATTGGAGTGCGTTGCTGGCATTGTAGGTATCTTCCTGTGGGATCGCTGTGCATTTGATTCTGGGGCGAGAGCAAGTTGTCACAAGGTCACGCTACGTGACTTTTATCTGTCTCCAGTTTTTTTCAATTTGCATGTTTATTTACAATTGCTCAGAGTGTCACTGGACTCCTGACCCAGCGTTTATGCAGATCGCATTCCTTCTCATTATATATACAATTGGACTTGGCAAGTATATGTACTCTATTCATACTTTGTCATTAGCAACATTTTGCTACAATAAGAGCCTTGTTTTGTTGCCTTAAATGTTGTGTGCATTAGAGTGGGCATTGCAACATGGGCACAGATTCTACTTGTCTGGTATCAGTATTAATTGTTACCATGGTGCCTAGCTCATCCAGATCCAGTACCACTAATGTAGGAATTAGTTTTAACAAACCAAAACAATTTTTGACCAATCCAGGAGAATCTATTATTAAATGGGCTGAATGGAAAGAATATTTTTTTAACTATATTGCCACACTAGAAGATAAGGGTAGCATTTTATCATCAGAGGGGAAAAAAAGAATCCTTGTGCACTGTATTGGTTCAGAGGGGCTCAGGGCCTACAACCAAATACAAAAAGCGAGGATAGCTAGTCTATGTATTCAAAGGTGCTATACTAGATGTGGTTGGTCCTTACTCTCCCACGGTGTGCATTGCAATTATGATGTGAACATTCTTTTAAAAAAAGCAGCAACAGAATAATTTAATTGAAGCTTATGTGTCTATTCTCAAAACCAGTGACGTAGCTAGGCATTTAGCTGCCCGTGGCGGTCCCAGCCTTTAGCCGCCTGAGGCGGTCCCAGCCTTTGCCACCTGTGGCGGCTGTAAAAGTGGTGGTGGGGGGGTGCTGCTGATCAATTCCTGCTTTTTCTGCTCACGTGGCCACAGGTAAGAGCAGAGGGAAGGCCACCAGCCCAAAGACTTGTGTCGCCCGGGGCGGACCACCACACCATTACTATGCCACTGCTCAAAACTCTAGCTGAGACATGCACATTTGGTCATTCATACAATTTAATAATCTGGGATCAAACAGTCATTTGTACAAAGAACAAAGGAATCCAAGATAGGCTGTGGATTGAGAGAGTGTACACTAAGAAGGAGTACAAAATGAAAAATGTTGTTCTTAATATCAAAAGTAATGTTAGGAACAAGCCACTATGCATTATTAATTTTGGAGGTATTCTTTTGTAGGTCACCTTGATTCAGGATCACCTTTTACTATCATTGCTTGTATTGTATGGGATAACAATTTCGTAAATGTCATTGGTCAACACCTAGAGCCCATAGATGTGAATCCTGAAAGCTTTACGGTTGAAAAAATTGACATTTGGGGCATAGTTTACTTGTATTTGAGTTTAAGAACAGGAGAGCCACATTCATGATGTATGTTGCAGCTGATGTGCTTCTGTGTTAGGATAGAAAGACCAAAGGGCTTTACACATCATACTTGACCCTAAAAATTCTGAGCAAGTTCTGGTAGCCTGTGGTGGTGAAGATACTAAGATGTGGGTTCTTACTGAGTTCCAGGACAATTTTAATGGAAAAAATTGTAAACTTAAAGGGTTGACCCATCGCATTAGAGTGAAGTTACAAAAAACAGGCATTATTAAGCCTATTGAGTCATCCAGTGGATTTCGCCAATGCTTATAGACAGACAAGACAAAGTAAAGATTCAACTATGTGTGAATCGTAGGAGCCTAAACGCCAATATAGTGGTGGACCAATTCCCACTTGCTGGGATTGAGGAGATGCTTTCACTAACCAGGTACTAAATGGTTCTCCACCATTGACCTTTCCTCTGCATATCACCACATTCTTTTACATCCATCTTGTAGGAGTGTTACTGCATTTTGCATCCCTTTTGGTTGCTATCAATTCCAAAGACTCATTTCACAGCTATTTGGTGATATATCGGGGATTGTGTTTTTTCACAATGATACTCTCATTGTGGGATGCAATCAACAGGAACATTATGATAAGTTGAGAATGGCGATAAGAGGTTTGAGTAAAAAAGGACTAACTGCAGAATTATCCAGGTACATATTTGCAGAGAGGTTACCTAATTGGGACACGAGATAAGTGGCCATGAAATAGAACCTAAAGAAAAGTTGGCCAGTGCTCCATCACCCTAATCCAAGAATGATCCACAGTAATTCTTGGGTTTGGTAGAGTTTTATTCGAAACTTGTGGACACATTGTCAGATAAAACACATTACCTGAGAGCGTTATTAAAAAATTAAGTTATCATTAATTGGTCTAATGAGCCTTTGATGTATTAAAGATGCCATCAGCAAGATGACCTATTTAAAGGATTTTAATCCTGTTGCCAGTACCATTGTGACCACCATTGACAGTAGCAAAGGATTAGGAGGAATCCTCACCCAGAAAGATGAAAACAAAAAGGAAGTAGTTATTGCTTTTGCTTCCAGGTCATTGAGGCCTACAGTGGAAAAGTACTCTGTCGTAGAGTGAGATACTTTGGTGTCTATTTGAATTTTGGAGCAATTCGGGATTTTTTTGTGGGGCAGGAAATGTACTTTAAGGTGCAACCACAAACGCCCTACAAAGTTGCTGACTACAGAGGTGCTATTCAGAGGACCGCTAGGATATCTAGAACTTCAACAAGATTGCAGGATTTTAGATATGAGGTCCAGTATATCCTTGGGTTAAAGCATTTCATAGACAATTTCCTGAGCAGGATGGCATTACCATTATCAGAGACTGATAAGGACCCATGGAATGAATACTCAGTAGCAAGTATTTCACAGGTGCACAATCTTGACCAGAAGGTATAGTTAGAGGCTGAAAAGGAAGATGACATGGTGTGAGGCGAAACAGAAGGTGGTTAATGGGCGGAATAATGAAGAAAAAAGTGTATAAGTGATGACTTAAGGGGACTTTTGGGTGGGTCAGAGATTAATTAAGTCTGTCTGATCGTTTTCTATTATGGGGAGAATTAGTTATTATACCCAGATCATTAAGAGAAGAGATTATACACTCCGGCCGTGAGGGGCATTTGGGCATCAACCAAACTAAAAGAAGGCTCAAAGACCGATATTAGTAGACTGGTGTACACAATGATACTGAAAGATTTGTAAGGATGTGTAAGTTATGAGGTAGCTGACAAATCCCCCAAAAACATTAATCCTCCTTTAGGTGCTTTGAGTTGCCCAAACTCACCATGGGAGGATGCAGTTTTGGATATGATGGGAACCATTAGTTGGTCTCCTACGCTGACAACACCCAGCTGATCCTCTCCCTGACCAACGACCCCGCCGCCACCAGAGCCAACCTTCACGGAGGGATGAAAGACGTAGCCGAGTGGATGACGACCAGCCGCCTGAAACTGAACTCAGACAAGACGGAAGTCCTCATCCTGGGCTCCTCGCCCTCCGCCTGGGACGACTCCTGGTGGCCCCCCGCCCTGGGCACCGCACCCAAACCGACAGACCACGCACGCAACCTGGGCTTCATCCTGGACTCCTCTCTCTCCATGACCAGACAAGTCAACGCCGTCTCCGCGTCCTGTTTTAACATCCTGCGCATACTACGGAAGATCTTCCGGTGGATCCCCACCGAGACCAGGAACACGGTCACCCAGGCCCTCGTCACCAGCCGTCTGGACTACGGCAAAGCCCTCTATGCCGGAACCACCGCCAAGCTCCAGAAGAGACTCCAGCGGATCCAGAACGCCTCAGCCAGACTCATCCTCGACATCCCCCGACGCAGCCACATCTCCGGACATCTGAGAGACCTGCACTGGCTCCCCGTCAACAAGAGAATCACCTTCCGTCTCCTCACCCACGCACACAAAGCCCTACACGACCAAGGCCCGAGCTACCTCAACAACCGCCTCAACTTCTACGCTCCCAAACGCCACCTCCGATCAACCAACCACGCCCTCGCCGCCGTCCCCCGCATCCGAAGAGCGACAACAGGAGGAAGGTCCTTCTCCTACCTGGCCGCCAAGACCTGAAACTCCCTCCCGACCGACCTGCGCCTGACCCAAGACCACCTCTCCTTCAGGAAGAAGCTCAAGACCTGGCTGTTCGAGCAGTAGCAGCACCCCCCCCCCCAAGCGCCTTGAGACCCTCCGGGTAAGTAGTGCGCTCTACAAATGTCTTTGATTGATTGATTGATTGAGGATGGAAGTATCATGTACTTTATAGTTGTGACAAACATGTTCTCAAGATGGTTTGAAATAATTATTGTGGATAAGGTTGACACCAAAGCAGTGATTGAATTTTAGACAGCGTATTTCTGAGAGAAGGATTTCCAGCAACTATTCTCACCAACAATGTGGTGCAATTCAGATCTAAAGAAATAAATGATTTAATATCTAAAAGCTTCTGGTATCAAGCCCGAAACTTACAGCTCTTTATCATCCCAGTGGGAATGGTGTTGTGGAAATAATAGAATAGTCAAAGGAATATGTCAACTTTCTAATAAAGTGAACTTTTCATGGGAAAATAAACTAAAAAAATTATGTTAGCATACAGAATGTTTTGCCACGGCTCCATTGGTAAATGTCTAATTTCTTTAATGAAAAGAAGAGTTCCTTTCTACAAGGTCAATCCAGGATTGATGAGAAGAAGTGGTATTATGGAATGTGATGTGGATGAAGAGAGTAGGAATATCAAGAAATCTCAAATAAAAAACAAGGTCTATTATGATATCAGAGAAGGTACCAAAAAAGTCAATGAATGCGTTGGTCAATGAGTACGTGTGGTGAGTGTGAGGAAAGTTGCTAAAGGTGAGAGCAAATTCAGTGAGCCAAGAAGAGTTACACAGGTTAGGCACAACACTCTTGTGCTAGATAATGGTGAAGTGTGGCACATGAGTCGACTTGCATTTGCAGGTAGCGGTGTTGGGAGTGAGAAAGAAAAAAGAAACCACCCAGTGATTAGTGCTGGCTAGGTGTGAGTGAGGTGCACGCAGAGTGTGACTCAAAGGATTTGAGGGAGCATAATACTGGTGAAGAGAGTCCCACTGAGATAAAACATTTCTAGGGATGAAGGTGAATATTGTAGATTTATTTCTACCGAGGATGCTCCTCCGTGTTCTTCTGAATTAAGAACAATTTGAGGAAGGATGGTCAAAAAACAAGAATGTTTGGAATTGTGTTGTTTATATCGTAATAGGTATGTATTAAATAAATATGGGGTAATATTCTACGTGGGATGTATTATGTCACAGTCATGTATTCTAGGTGTTTAGGGAATTCTAATGACATTTTTCTGCTGGTAGCTGATGCTGTTGTAAGGATGCAAAGGAGTTGATAATGAAGAGGACTTATACTTTGAATATAATGTGTCCTGGATTATTTTCGGAAATTACTACAGGACTCAATCAACAATACATAGAGACTGTTTCCAAATCATGCTGTGCAAAACATTCTTTTATATTAATACTCAATGATCCAATCTTCAAAACTGAATTGCACTGCCAGATCAAGGTCATCAGACTGCCAATGTCTAAACTACCACTTTAGTGCATGCAGGATTCTCCAAATTGAGGGTTTTACTAGTCTCCTAATTTAACACTAATTTGCAGTTGGCCCACAGCATCCAATCCTAATTATTCAAGGAGGGTTGATGGGCAGGAAAAATGAATCCTGAACTTTAACACTCAATAAATATCACTGGCCCACCAAAATGATATTGAATATGTAAGTGTACTGTTGAAATCACGGGAGCAATGTTGAATATAAAAGGCAATAAAATATGTTTACAAAAAAATTAAACTATCACCAGCCCATCAATTTTTCCATTTTGCAATACTTGTAGGTTTGTTCAAATAATAGCATAATTATTGAAACCAATAGGTAATTAATTTGTCGAAAGAATCAACCTTAATAAAAGCAATATGCCTTTTAGAAAATAAGTAAGTCACATGACATTTAGCTAATAATTAAATAATAGTATATAAACCCTAAATACACAATGGACTATGAGCATCAGGCCCTCCCTAAACAGGAACGCAAACAAGACAAGACTGTTGCATTCAAGGAGAACCCGAAATGCAATCCATCTCCTCCTTCCAGGAGTGATCGGGTATCTCCCCACACTGCATGTAAGCAGAAAGATGGAATCCTCCTTTATATCCAAATGCATACTAATTTGACAAATGAGGAGAAAAAAAGTTTTTAAATAAAAAAAAGACTTGCATTTAAGGCCTAAATCTGATAATGTAAATCCTCACTCTTCCCCAAATAGCATGTCTTTTATAATGTTCTGAACAAGCACACAATGTTCATAGCGCAACATTATGTAAAAGCGTCACTGAAATGTTACTCAGCATTTTACAATAGGACACTAGTTTAAAATCAACTCTCACATTATTTTTATTGGCTAACAATGCATACAATTTGTTGCACAGGAAAAATAGAATGTTTATTAATGTAAAACATGAGAAAACAATGAGCTTCATTATTTTGTTACATGCAAATAGAGCCCATGGTTTGCAGATCAATTTAAATGATTTTCTGAAAGCAAAATTAAACATGAACGTTCACAGCTTGTTCACAATAAAATAAAGATGCACTCCTTTATAATGTTGCCTAGTGCAGCCTAGTAATGCTAACTAAAGCAAACACAAATTAGGCATTATTATTTCAATATAAACGTAGACTATCACACATGCACATAGAACTCAGTAGCCCTGACCCCTTGATATACCTCTGCTAAAAATCTATTGTCCTGAGATTTCCATTTTTGCTGTGTGTTTTTGTATGATTAGAGAAGTAATTTAACTTGCATAGACATTGCTAATCTAGGCCGAATTATTTGGGATGACATTTTTAAAAATAGCAGATGTGTTGCAGTAATGATGTAATATTGCAGGAAGCAATTGACCTATATACTTCATGTTGGTGTCAAAACATAGTTTCTGGGGGTCGAGTAGTCTTACAGAGTAAGAAAAGAACTCCTCAGAGAGAGGCAAGATGGCGACCACGTAGAGGTCATTAGCAGCAGCAGCAAGCTACGAGTTAGGCAGTCTTATGGAAGGAGCTCCTTAATCTAGTTACAGCCATCAAGAACTACCTTTGTGCAAATTTAGGAGCAAAAAAAGATTCTTACCCCTTCCGCGTATTCCATGCTGTGGTCACGTACTCTATGCAGCGCGGTGTGCCGGTGCAGCCTCGGACGACGCTGTATTGAGAAGGCGGTTCTCCGCTACCTACAGCAGCGGACTCGTCCGGCCACTGAGAGCGGCTGTCCTGCTGAGAGAATGGCGAAGAAAGAACGGGACCGCAAAAAACGCGGCTCCGCGGATCACCATGAAACTCACGGAGGCAAAGGGTGCAGCTATAATCCAGAAAGTCCAGAAAGCTCGAGGGGAAGCCCGGACAGCTTCAGTGCTCTCGGCCCAGGAACAGCGGGAACGGGCGGCGGCGGCGGCTGGAGTAGGTCAAAACTCCTCACCTGGCACGGCGAGTCAAGCAAAGAGCGGGGCTTCAGTGAAGAACTGTACTCCCTCCGCCTCTATAGCGGAGATGCTTACACGCGGGAGAGATTCACGAGCACAGACCCAGATGAAGAAGGGGCCGCAGAAAGAAAACGAAAACGAAGCTATGCAGGTGAGCCTGAATGTGTTTGCTCCCCCAGGGGCCCCAGCTGAAACATTATCAATAGCCCCGGGTGAAGGAGAATGGTCTCCAGATAGGGACGGGACGCATAAGGTCACTGCAAGGGTCAATTTAGAGGATAAACCTGATGAAGTTGGTTTTACAGCAGTCCCTTTACTGGCTACTGAACCTGGTGCCCAGATCATGGGAGAAAGTGCTAGGAAAGAAAAGTTGATGGGTATCGAAACTATTGAAACTGTAGAAAATGGGGATACTCACCCGCTGGCTGTTGAAAAAGAAATAAATGGTAAGGCTGCGGATTTGATGCTCAGTGATAAAGAAACAGTTGAGGGCGACAAGGAACTAATTGATTGCTTCTTCTCAATTTCGGATGCAGGGGAATGGTCAGAGCAAAGTTCCTCTCCAGGTTCAAGCAATTTCGACTCTGACATAGAAGAAGAAATTGAAAGGGATCCCCCCACGACGGCTAGAAAATATAACTTTGCTCCTGGCCAGGGATCTGGAAAGAGAGACCTGAAGTGGGACTACTCATCGAATACCCCTCTGTCAGCTCAAGGCTTGGATGAACCTCAGCCACAAACCAGCGGTGCCTCACTGACACTCGAAGTAATACACCAGGCTATCCTCTCCCATAGGGAGGAAGCGCTCCAGTATAGTAAGAAATTCCAGGCTACGATGAGGAAGATTCAAGGGACAGTAAGAAAACTCTCCAAAGCTTGCACCGACACAAGAGAAAGAGTGACAAACCTGGAGGAGAGAATCGTTACTACTGAAGCGGAAGCCTCTAATGCTTTGTCCCAGTCCGAATCGCACACTTCGCAATTTAATGACATCCAGTGGAAGCTGGAGGAATCTGAGAATCGGATGAGGAGGAATACCCTTAGAGTCCTGGGTGTCCCAGAGGGCGTCGAAGGGAAAGATATAAGATCATTCATAGTCAATCTCGTTAAATCTGCCTTCCCTGAACTGAGCTAGTGGAACTGGGCAACTGAGATCCAATGGGCCCATCGAACCCCGTTTAAATTGCGAGCACATGCAAAAGAGGGTGATAAACCCAGAGCAATCCTAATTTTTTTAGGTAATTTTCTCCTAAGACAAACCATCTCAAAAAAAGCTAGGCCAGAGGCAAGGAAATCAGTCGAAGGAATTTCGTTTTTTGTTCGCCCTGACAGTGGAGAGACGCTAGAGACTGAGGTAATTAATAAAACCCTTTCAGTAGAAAAATATTCAAGTTTATCTTATTAATCCAGCTCAACTTATAGTATTTCATAATGGACGAACACATTATTTCTCTTCTGAGATCAAAGAAAGAGACTTTTCAGAGACTGTAAATAAATAGGAATGGTATAGCTGAAAGACTCATGTTGACAATTTCCTGTACCTCAGGGGTGGTCTTAATGGGTATCTGGTGGGCTTTTGTCTCTTTTTACTCCTTGTTTCTCTTTTTCCTTCTTAGAGTAGGTTCGGCTGCAGTTAAATGACTGTAATTACTGGCAGAACACGGGGTCAGAGGGGGTGCAGTTGGATGAGTTGGTGGACACGGGTGGTGGCTGATTTGTATACTATGAAGTATTGGTCAGATGGAGATTTAAGGGCTCAGAAAAAAAAGAAGGAACTTATGTGCTTTTAGCTTGCTGCTGTGGTGCACATCACATGCCCAGACCAAGGTCTGAGCGCCTCAGCAGAGTAGGGGTTGGGGGCAGGGGGAGGTCTTAGGGGGGCTGAGAGGGGAGGGGGGTTTGTGGGGGAAGGGGCAGGGGGTGTTCTAAAAAAGAGGCAAAAACATGAAAAATTCCTGGTATGTCGGTTAAACAGAGAAATCTTTGTCTATGTATATGATTTAGAGATAATTATGATTTATATTGGTAAAATAGCAGGAAATGAACTAGAACTGAAGGATGCTTAAAATCTGCACAATGAATATAGGGGGTTTGAAGGCCTGGACGTAAAGGCAAAATCTGGGGTTTTTTGTTAGGTCAAATCAAATGGATGTAATATGCCTCCAAGAGACCCATCTTCCCTGGTCCAAAAAACACCTACTCAAACTTAGGGGGTATGATCTCCTGACCTGCTCTACGGAAACTTCAATGATCAGAGGTGTAGCAATATTGGCTAAATCCAATGGAGTGAAAGCTAGACGCCAGATGTCAGATAAGTTAGGGAGATGGGCTCTGGTGGAATTGGAGTTGGGAGGTACAGTCTGCACAATCTATGGCTCAAATCTGGACGATCCCGACGTTCTTAATGTGATAGAGTTAGAGTTAGCAAACTTGCCAGCACCAATAATTTTATGCGGAGACCTGAATATCTCTGCCGATCTAATGAATAAAACAACTTATGCTGGCTGCAAACCCAAGGTATTTTGGGCTTTAAGCTCGCTGGTGAAATCACATGGGCTGGTGGATGTTTGGGGAACAAGGAGCCGTATAAAGAGGGCTATATCTACTTTTCCTGTCCGCATAAAAAATACATTAAACTGGATTATTTTTTTATAACATCAACTGAGTTAAACAGGGTCACGATTAAAAAATTACCTAAACTATATCTGATCATAATCCACTTATCTTACACTATGATACAGGTACTTCCTCTAGGATTCATTCTAATTGGTCCTTTGAGAAAAGGCTCCTAGCTAACCCAATATTTGTGGAACATCTGAGAAAATGGACATTAGAATTTTTCGATATCAATCGATATAGTGCCTGCAGAAATAGCATCTGGGATGCATTTAAAGCAGCTCTCAGAGGGGAAACTTTACGTTTCGCTGCAAACCTTAAGAAAAAAGAGTGCCAGGATAATGAGAGGTTAATTGCCCAGCTAGTGGAGAGCGAAGAACGCCATATTGAAGATATTATCCAAGGAAATGATGCATCTGAGAGTTGGCAGAAGATTATGGCTATAAAAGCGGAGTTATTTAAGGCGATAGCACAAAAAGCAGCAGATGATTACCAGATTTACAGGGGTAGACTCTATGAGACAGGGGAACAGGCAGGGAAACTTCTAGCGCTGAAAATAAGGCAGGGCTTTAATAGTAATATAATTACTGACATTGAAGAGGACGCTCAGAACTATGCAGAGCCAAAAGACATTTTAAGGGTTTTTAGAAACTTCTATCAGAAGTTATATACTGCAGAGACACAACCTGGTTATCCGGACCCCCAATTTAGGGATAATGGCCCTCAGTTGGTAGTTACGGAAATACAACAGCTTGATACAGATATAAATATCAAGGAACTAATAGAGGCACTCCAGGAGCTACGCCAGGGAAGGCCTCAGGTCTGGACAAAATTCCCCTTGAAGTGTATAAAACCCTGCAGAAGGAAATTGCTCCCATTTTACTGGACCTCTTTAGTGGCATTATATTCTCTGGTCAGGTTCCACATTCATGGGATGAGTACAATATCATTGTAATTCATAAGAAGGATAAACCGAAAGAGAAACCTGGCTCTTACCGCCCAATATCCCTCATTAATTCAGACACAAAGTTATACGCAAAGGTCTTGGCCAAGAGGCTGGGGAGGGTCATCGGTGGTCTAGTCTCCCCGTGGCAGCATGGATTTATTCCGGGTCGGGGCACCACGGATCATATTAGACGTGCCATCTCACTGTTCGATGTCCATGCTGTCACTGGGGGATGGATGGCCATGATTCTCCTCGATGCCGAAAAGGCCTTTGATCGTGTTGCGTGGAATTATTTATGGGGGATATTGGGCCGAAGGTGTTTTGGTTCCAAAATTACGAGGGCAATTATAGCAATGTACTCTCAGCCAAAAGCTAGGATTCCATTAATGGGAGGCTCTTTAGAACCTTTCCGCATTTCAAGAGGGACACGTCAGGGGTGTCCCTGTTCACCCATTCTTTTTGCACTGTATATTGATCCGCTGGTACGATATATATTGGACTGTGCAGGAATCAAGCCGGTGGTCTGTAGTGGCTACGAAACAAAGCTGCTAGCCTATGCAGATGATCTAGCTATTATCACGCCGGACCAGAGGAAGCCATGGCAATGATGAGTGGTATTGCAACGGAGTTTGGACGGGGTTCAGGGTATCTTCTTAATGAAAGCAAAACGCTGATAATCTGCACAAATAATATCCCCAAAGTAGGTCAAAGACACCAGGAGTCAGTAGTCTATTTAGGAATAAGGGTTAGCTCTGTGAGCACGGATACCGTAAAAATTAATTTTAATCCATTGGTAAAAACAATAAATACAGAGTTCAAGAGAATTGATGCCCTCCATCTTTTTATTATTGGGAGAGTAAACATACTCAAAATGACTAAGCTTCCTAAAGTACTCTATCTTCTACGCTCAATTCCCTAATTGATCGATGATGTTATGTTAAGAACAATTGAGTCAGTATTTATAAATTTTGTTTGGTAATATGGTAAAGTTAGACGTTCAGGGAAATTTTAGTCACTTCCCCAGTCAAGGGGTGGGTTGGCGTTTCCAAATATTAGATTTTATCATTGGGCCTGCCTGCTGAGCCAGATGGCGATTTTTTTAGAACCAGCAACAGAAGTATTTAGCACTCGATATTATAATCAGAATATACCATCTATCTATGAGTTGTTGTTGGGTAAAGAGGCACTTGGTCTACTACTGCGTAGAAATAATAGGCGATACTATAAGAAGACGCGCTAAAGGTAGCTGAGAGTCTCTGGGAAATGTGGGCAAAAATTCAAAATGCACTGGCAATTCCTAAAATCAACTACTATTCCCCCCTGTGAAATTCCAGCAATTTCCCTCAGATTAGCTATGATAATATGGGGGCACTGTGGGAAGAGATAGGAGATATTTATGAAGCCGATAATCTCCTGAGCTTCTCGAAAATGCAGCAGAAATTTGGAATACCCAGTAAATCAGACCTTCAAGTATTTACAAATTTCTGGTGTATTGAAGAACATCAGGCCCTGGGTTATTCCAGAAGGTCAGATTAGTATTATAGACTATCTGTTAAAGGGCGGATCTAAGATTAAAATGATATATGGTAGTCTGATTGCTAGTCTGCATGATGACCTAGAAAGAAGGAGAAATCCTGGGCTCTCAAATTGGCTGATCCTGATGCGGATCTATATAAATCCCTGCAGCTATCAAACAAAGTATTCCGATCCTCAAATCTAAAAGCCCAACACTATAAAACACATTTTAATTTGTATTTCACCCCTGCAAAACTGTTTGGATGGGGTAAAAGAGGAGATGACAAATGCCCGAGATGCCTGAAAGGCCCAGCTGACCTTTTACATATGTTTTATTACTGTGATAAGCTAACTACTATTAAGGGGGAAATAGAAAAAATTTGGGAGGGGCTGCTAGGTTTTAAGATCGACCTATCCCCTACCCTAATGATATTTGGAGCTGATAGTAATCTGGGCCTTACCAAAGAAAATGAAGCTTTTATATTTATATCTGTAGCGGTTTTCCGGCTGTTGTTAGCCGTTGGTTGGAAGAATGTATCATCTCCCTCTTATCAGATGTTGCTGGCAAGGCTTTTAGGGATCTATAATATCGAATATGCACTTTATAAATGTAGAGGAAGAGTGATGAGGGAGTGGGGACAGAATATTTGGAGATCAATACCGATTGGATATCACCCCGTTTATAATTCTGTATATATCTGTAAATGTTGTATATGCCTTCCTTTGCTTTTTTATTTCCTATGTACTGCTGTTTTTTAATTGATGTTACAAAGTGAATTTTATCTAAGTCGTAGTTGCTTTTTTTTAACTTAAGACATATGATTGGATGAAATGTATTCTCTGTTATGGCCAGGTCTTTATTTAATAAAAAAAAAAAAAGGAAAGAACTCCTCAGAGCTGCCCTTCAACCATTTTCCGAAATGGCGGCTCAATAATGATGTGTTTTAGCCAGGGCACGAGTCGGGGGTACACGCGGGTGAACAGCGTCCTCCCACTTTTTTCACAGGGTGGACCCTTTCCACCCTTCCTTGAAGTTGGGTCCCACTGAAAAATAGGCTGAATTCATTCCGGTGTAATTTGCAAACACCGGGTCACATTTAGCAGTGCCTGCACGTTGTTGTCTGCTTTCGATCGCAACAACGTGCAGGCGGGAGCGGGCTTTCTTAGTTCAGACTCCTGCTGGGACAAATCTGAGGGGTCATCAAGAGGAGTGTCCTGGCTGGCAGTAGTCAGTAGCCTCACAACTAGATGCCAATGAAGCAGAGGGGAAACACAGGCTCACACCTCGTTAGCACTTCACACATCCGTAAGAGAGGCAGCTTTTCACTTTGTTCAGTTCCTGTTTAAGAGATATGCATGCACTGTAAGAATGTCAGATGTGTTGGTCTTTCCCTGTATTTACACAAAATGAATGTACTTTATATAGTGCATACTACCCCTGAGGAGGCGTTGAAATAATTTATTTTTCTTGTAAAGCAGTATGGGTAGAGGAAGTTTACGGTGACAAAAGAAAACATTGTTTCATGCGTAGCTTTCAAAAGTGTGAATCTTCTGCCTAAATCAGGAGGGTTTCCCAGTGTACTCGAAATGTGCTACAATGTACTCATGATAGATCTGCTAAACAGACATGTGAGGTCTTAAGTTCTAATTTCACTTCTTATGATGCCACTTCCTGTGATGTCACATGCTGCGATGTCACACAAGGTGATATCATGCGCGATGATGCCACTTGCATTCTGATTAACTAGGTTAGTCCCCTCACTTCTTTGTTTAGGACTTGTGCCCTGGTTTTAGCCATCATATCGTTAATTTATTTTAATATTGATTTTGTGTCAGGTTTTCAGTTGATTCAAATTTGTAAATATGAGTGAAGCAGGTGGTAGCAGAGGTTCCTTACCTCCTGACAGTGTTGCTAACTACAACATATGAAGACTCATTCAACAAAGAAAATACGGCTGCCTGAGGCCACCAATGGTAGCAACTCAAGAGGGCTGCCCTCCAGTAACAGAAGGCTTCCCCCGCCCCCCCTGTTTTCTCCCCCCCTTACTATCAAGGGGGACGGTCAGAGACAGGAGGACAGGCAATCTCCCGTTGGCCTTTCTCGTGACGCTGGCCACTTCGTGCCCAGGAGTGTGGGTCTGCCCTCACGGTGAGTGTTGTCCCTCTCACCCCCCCCCTCCACTCGCTCCCCCCCTTTGGGGGTTGTAGCTGGGCTGGGCGGCCTGCTTCGGGGCAGGCCACTGTTGGGGGGGTGAATTTGCGACCTTCCCGGTAGGGCCCTGGGGTTGCCTTGGGTTGTCCAGGCACGGGGTGCGCAGTGGGCACTAGTCAGGCGGGTCAGAGGAGATCGCGGGGAGACACCGGCGGGGACGGGCCTGGGTCTCCTCCCCTTCGGGTTGGTGTCCGGTGCCCCCAATTCCATCGGATTGGGAGGCCCCGTAGTGGCGGCATGTTTCAGGGCCTGGCCATGTAAGGCGCGAGGTAGGCGGGGAGCAGGCCGTGTGCCCGCGATCACAGGCTGTGGCGGGCTACTTGCTACCAACCCCCCACACCCCTCTCCGTCTCTATGTACGGCACGGTTGCAGAGTTGGATGCCTTTCAAGTGTCTGCGCCCATAGAAATTGCCGGCATAGCGAGGGTATCTACCTTTGGTCGGAGGATGGTCTCAGCATGCGGTGCTCATTGGACGGCCTGGTCGCGGGCGTCCGGGGTCATGGTGGCCTTCCTCAAGGGACATGCAGTGGGAGAGCAGGGCCCGGCTCCGAATGGCTGAGACCACCACCTGGGGTCGGCTCGCTGTGGTGTGAGTACTGCCCGGCTCTTCAATGCTGCCATAAGATGAGTGGGTGGCTCGTTCACTGCTCCGGCTTATTTACTATCTTTTGAGCCTTGACCCGGGGCTGCACCCTATTCCTCGTTTAGGCTAAAATTTCACGCACGCGCGGAGGACACCCCTCCACCGCCTCGGCGTGGGCATGGCGGGTAAAATGGCGCTCACCCACTTAGTTTCCAAGCCACGTCTACCAAACTCGAGCGGCGCTCGAGCAGGTTGCAAGCCACGCCTTTTGTGCTGGACGAAATTAAGAGATGTTGAGCATTTTGCTTAATCTTACTCTAGTCATTTTAGTTTGTATTGCAAAGCATGCCGCATCGTGTCCCGCGAGCGTCCTCAGATGCGGAACTCGCTGCGACGGCCATGAGTCCTAGTTCCCCCTTTGTGAGCATGATTTATTTAGGCACGCCCGTGCCTAGTTTGGGGGGGTTGTGTGTTGTGCGGTTTTAGATTCTGCCAGCACTACACCCGGCGTGCGCCTGCAAAGACGGAGCTTCATTTTACACGCCCTCCCAGGTTTATTGCCGGTATCATATAATTATGATGGCGGTCAGTGGCAATAAGGGTGTGTTAAGCCTCTCACCGAGTGAGTTTGGTTCTGGTTGGTGAAGTTGAGGGCCGGTATGGTGCACACCCGACACCGCCTATCCACACGCACAGCGTGTCAAGGGGGGAGCGGTTAGGTCAGCGGCACCCGGGATGGACATTTCGTTTCCCCCTCCACGAGGGGCAATCCTGGTAATGCACCGGATCGGTCCCTAACTGGGAAAGAATGTGGGCCGTCGGCACAAACGCCCAACGTGGGTGCCGGTACCAGGGTTCGAGCCTCAAGGCTGCGTCCACATCCTGTGATTCTGGGCAAATCACTTAATCGCCCGTGCCTAGATGTGCAACGTAAATGTGGTGCGCATGTAATGCTGCGCTCCAGTGTGCGCGCACGCATCAGGGTGGTCTTGCAGGTATGATTGCCGAATACCACAGTGTATTGGGACACGCGGTAAAGGCCAACTATGCGCCAGTCTAGAGCTTCTAAATGCCAATAACTCAGGCAGGGCCATTCATCCCACTATCCTGGACACGCTGTCCAGGATAGCGGTGCAGCTACTCCCAGCCCGGAGTTGTTGTGGGGGTGGTAGTCGCATGGTTCGGAGATATGAGGGCGTTGGGGTGGGTGAGGGCCATTACCCCGTCCCTGTTAACACGATGGGTCCAACCCGATGGCTGCCCAGGCCAGGGGCTGTTATCTGGCTTGCATGCCTTGGCCCAGTCTGTGCTGCGTCAAGGGGCAGGTTGCCAGGTTGGGCCCACTTAATGACCACCATGAAGTACGGAACGGGTTGGTGTATGCATTGGGCCAGTGGGCCGAGAGCATCCAGTAATCGGGTGCATTTGTTGCCCGCTCGCCACGCGGGCCGAGCCCGGACATCGAATGGCGGTTTGCGTCTCCCACGGGCACAGCGGGGCGGGGTTGGGGCGGCAGCAGCCTTGCCAGCCGCACCGATGGACGCTCCCGGCCCCCCACCTGGGTGACGACCTGTATCCTGCGGCTAGCTGAGCAGACAGGGTAGGTAGCGTACAACCAGGGAGGGCAGGCGCAGTGTGGTTACCCGGAGCGAAGAGTGACAACTTAACAATGGGGGGGTTGTGGTGGCTCTTTAGGAAAAGAGAGAGTTGAAACCCCGGTGCATAGTTGTATGTGGTGCATGGTGATTGGACTACCATCAACCACAGTTAGGGGCACCAGGGGTGCACGAGTGCCTGTGTGCACACAGTTAGTTAGCTGCTTGGTTGGAGGGAGCACTCAGGAACTGTGCCAGGGACCAGAGGCCCACACTTCCCCAGGGGGGGCAAGACCCATATTGTTAGGCGCTGGGCCTCGCAGAAACAGGCCGGGTAGAACCTATAGGCAGATCGCGAGCGCCGGTGGCATCAGGGCAACTGCGGCCGAGAGATGGCCCTCGGATAAGCGTTCTCGCCAGGCCCGGCCCTCAGGCTGGAGCACGCCTGGATTGTTTAGTTAGATGCTATCTGGCATCAGATGGCCTCACAACGGAGGCAGAATAATAAGTGTATGGCGTGTCAGTTTCATTGTCATGTTCAGATCACTTGTGGGACATGTTACTAACTCCAGTGTAAGAATAGGTGGAGGGGCTTTGAAAATGGGTGATACTTTCACCTTTTCAACACGGGCACGCAGGAATTTGAGGAGCCCGGGTGTAGGTTTGTTCGATGGGACGAATCCGCCCAGGGTTAGGAAAGGGCTTCCGGGGTAGGTGTGGCGACTCCGGACGTGCATCTGGTTTGGCTTGCTGCCGGCAGTTTAGTGCCGGTAGAATGGTCTAATCGCTTTGCTCTTCTTTACCCATTTGAGCGCAATTGTGAAGGATTTTTCCTGCATGATTTGTCAGCCTCAAATACCATTGCAAACTGCACCACAGGTCCCTTGTTTAGTTATGGGTGGCTTGTGCTACCAGCGTTCGCCGGGGCTATGAGGATACTGTGTCTTCAATCCCCCCTTGTTTGACGTACTAGTCTCCAGTCCAAGGTTTAGAAATGAAGTACATGAGGACTCAATGTGACCAGTAGTATACTCAGATCTGGCCTACCCCGGTTGGGAACGTTAGGAGTGGCCACTGGGTATTCTTATACCTAGGCAGGGTTTATAGACAACTGCCAACTTGGAACTCGTTCGCCCCGGTTCAGTATCATTACTACCGCCTCTGGTGGTTTTCTGGTACTACTTGCCAATAGCAACGGTTTCCGCTCACATACCCAGCATGGATCTTTTCCCGGTATAATCATCGCAGTACAGGGTGAGGCATCATGAGGCCCGGTCATTGATAGTAGCCTCCCTCGTCATCTCCACCACAGTACTACAGTATTTTGGCTTTGCACCCTGGGTTGGCAGGGTCATGGCTGAATGAGTTGATGCGTAATCTGTTATGTCAGGACAGCCCTACCAGTACCCACTGGGTGGCTAACTTATAGGTAGGAAGGTGGTCCGATGGACCAGCAATTTATGATAACCCTGAAGACATGACAAGGTCTGGTATCACAGTGCAGGATGAACAGTGGAGCTAAGTTAGCTTTTATGGAGGACACGAAGGAGAAGTTAAACAACAGCCCATGGAGTCTATCCAGTGGTGTGCATTGCTTGCCAACATGGGGGGCGGTGGCACGTTAAGCTGAAACTGCTTCGGAGACAAGCTCAAAAGCTGTGCCTAGCTCCATAGGGAGTGAGCAAGCATTAGGTTAGTGTGTACGCCCTTCACCTGAAAAGAGTGGTGAACTCGGCCAGGCATAGGTGCACATCGCAGCCAAAACTGAACGCCATTTATAATACGGGTGGGAATGCCTAGGATTGGTTTGCAGTCCTGCTGCATCCACTCCATGGGGCGAAGGTTTTAGGCCACTTGGTTAGCAGTGGGGCTCCTGTAGGGGAGCCTGGTAGAGGAGCTACCGTCAGGCAAGGATGTCTTGTGCTCCCGGTGCACGGGGAGGTCTCTGGCACGAGCGAACTTGTATCAGGGGGTAGAGAGCACCAATGCATCAGAAGCAACAAGCAGCTTTCAACCAGGTTGGAATGGTCGATATCAAGGGGCATCAGTTAGATTAGAGCTGTGCTCAGAGTTACCACCTGCGGTAATTGGAGTTCTGTTGGCATCGCCTTTTTCAAGGGAAGCCAGTGCCTACTAGGCAGATCGCTAGAACTAGTTCACGGGCACCTGTAGTAAGTGCCCAAAAGTTTGAGGTAACCTGGCAAGGGAACTGTGCCACATGCAGTAGGTAGCTTGGGTCGCTCGGTTTGTGCATGAGCACATTCTGTCAGTGAAGTGGGTGGCCTGTGCTCCCAACAGTCACGGTGGTGCTCTCATTTTAGGTCTCCATGGTTTGGTGATCATACTAACCTGCTACTGCAGTCAGAGGAAGTAGATCCTGTTGGATGTAGCAGTACAGGACCTGGGACACTTAAACAGTAAGCAGGCATACCATGCAGCACGTACATCTTCACCCGGGTCAGGCAGGACCGCCTCCCGTGAGCAAAGGGAAGTAAAACACTACAGGGGTTGGCATGCTCTTGCCGACAGTGGTTAGCTCGCACACATGGTTGTCCTGTGAAGTCCAGGGGTTGGTTGTATGCTCCAGCTTGCCGCGACCCGGTCAAAGCCAGCTGACCCCTAGGGTGACAGCGGACCCAAATACATGTCAGGTTGGAGGCAGGTCCAGGATGAAAGGTTGCGCTGGGTGCGGCTCACATCCTATACAGTTGTGGTATCCTCCCGAGGGCCACAACTGGTTGGACAGGACGGGATTTCAAGGGTGTCCCTTCTTCATTCCCCAGGATCTCTCCCTGGTGGGCTTAGCTAATAATCAGCTTCGGGCTGTACATTCCCTACCCTCCCTGGCCATTGCATTCTGTGAGTAGGTTAGCAAGGGCCTCTAATAAGGCTGCAATAGCCCTTAATGCGATGTACCGCATCTACTTTCCCGGTACTATTTGGACCAGCATTAGCACCAGCTGCAGGGCATGGGTGGCAGTATGCTTCCCTTTTATTTCGCATCTGTTTGAAGCTGGCAAGGTCATCAAACCTTGTAGCCAGAAACTGATTAGGCGTACATGTGATGGAGCAATGGGTACACGGCGGTAGCGCCAGCTAGGTTTCTCCATCATCACAGTATACTGTCAATGATAAATGTAAGGTCGTGGGCTATGCACGAATAGGCACTCCCAGCAGTTGGGGCGTGAGTGCCATTCACAGGTGAGTGTGGGTTGCCTGGCTAACGTTGATAGGGAGTGGATGGAGCACTTACAGGGAGATCTACCAGAGCACAATTTGCAGTCCTAGTTAAGATTACATTGATTATATTGCTGGCATGTTACCAGCGCTTCAGTTAAGCAGACTTACCATGGGAGTCTCAGCGAACGTTCGGTCTGTAAGTTGGCGGTTGTGCCGGTTGGCAGGCTTTTGGATGTGGGTCGCTAGCCCAAGCAGGTCAAAAGTTGGGTATAGTGCCTGAAGTTAGTGCCTGAAGTCTACCCTAGGATACAAGTTCACAGGCTGGTGGTGCGGCGAAACTGAAAGGGGCTTGGGTTTCAGCGCTGGTCACAGGTCAGAGCTGGGTAGGTCCACTGAGCAGTGCATCCCCTGAGGGCAACAAAACTAGTACCACAGAGTTGAGTATTATTAACATTGGCACTTTCTCACGCCCTATGCCTTGGCTGGGAGCCATTCAGATTGTGGAAGTTGTCAGCCAGCGAGTGTGCAATGGTCCACGAGATTGGGGAAAGCCCTGGGTTAAACTCATTTGGGCTACATAATATTAAAGACACTTGTCATTCCCAGTAGTCAATAAGTGCAAGTATTTACACTTAGGGTTCCCCTCGGGTTCTCTTGGTCCTGACGGCTCCCCGGTATACTAGCAGAAGTTTAGGAGGGCATGGCGTCGCCTAGGGTGGTGACTGTCTGTATGCCATGGCATACCCCGACATGTGCTATATACAGATTACGGGTCAAAGGAGGAAGTAAGGGGGGCTCCTCACTCCTACTTTCTCCCGGGTACCGCGGATACTGGGTCTCCCTCCCAGTTGCAGACTCAGCAGGACATGCTGTCAGGTGGGGCACAGGCAATCCCACACATTTAAGGGGACAGCCGGCCATTGGCCACCCTAAGCCTAGCTACAGACTTTCCTGGGTGCCTTGAGTTAGCAAGTAAAGGGACTGTGCAAGGTTAAATTTAATTCTTCTCGCCTCATAGCCTTAGTAGGCAGTGGGGGGAGAGGTTCCTTAAATGGTGAGCTGCTGTCCCAAGGATGGAGTCTTTAAGTCAGATGGGGTACACCTATCAACAGTAGAGATGGGCTTGTTCCTGTTAGACTTACAAGAGTGTTATAAAAAGGGGTTGCAGGTAAAGGAAGGAGCGTTTGATGGGGGGCCCGGGCGGCGACGGTGGCGGCCTCCAAGGCTGTGGCGGAGTTACAGGGCGATCTGGAAGCATATGGGTACAGAAGGGTACCTCAGCGCGGCACATAGGGGGGCCAGAGCCTAACGCCAGGGGCCTCATGGGAGGTTCCTGGAACCTGTGTCGGCACCCCAGTAGTCCTACGGGCGGTTGTGGGCCTGTGCAACCGGGGGCTTGCCTAGCTATGCTCCACCCTGAAAGGGGTGTGAGTACAAAGGACAGAAGGGGCAGCACATAGGTGGTACGCCACGGTGCTGCCTGGCTCATCAGGCGGGCAGGTGGCGAGAATGCGGCCTGCCCTTGGATCGCCCGTAAGATAACCCACAATGATTACATAACGTTGTATGTAATAAACCTGCAGCAGCTTTTCCCAAGTTAACACTGGTGTCCATTGTGTTATTTACGGGATGCATGCTATGAGGGGTGAGGGCCGGTTGCCATGATGTTACTATACGGCTGCCCGAGGCCACCAATGGTGGCCACTCAAGAGGGCGGCCCACTAGTAACAGAGGGCTTCCCCAGCCCCCCTTTCCTCTCCCCCCGTACTCCCAAGGGGGGGGGGTCAGAGACAGGAGGAGTCTCCAAGGGGTCGTGGGGCACGATATCGCGTCAGGTGCATCAGGCAGGGCGAGGGGTGCTTAAGTCCCCCTCACCATCTTTCCTGCCTCTTTGATGCACCGGACGCGCAGTGGTTGCCTCGCAGGGGACACACAATCTCCCACCCTACCGCTCAACCTGCGTGTCGGCATGGGGGATATGGCAAGAATGTTTTAATGTTTGTAATTTTCGTTGCAGGCAGAGTTACAGGGCGATCTGGACGCATATGGGTACAGAAGGGTACCTCAGCGCCGCACACAGGGGTGCTAGAGCCTAACGCCAGGGGCCTCATGGGAGGTTCCTGGAAACTGTTTCGGCGCCCCAGTAGTCCTTTGGGCGGTTGTGGGCCTGTGCAACCGGGGGCTTGCCTAGCTACGCTCCACTCCGAAAGGGGCGTGAGTACAAAGGACAGAAGGGGCAGCACATAGGTGGTTCGCCACGATGCTGCCTGGCTCATCAGGCGGGCAGGTTCGCGAGAATGAGGCCTGCCCTTGGATCGCCCGTGAGATAACCCACAATGATTACATAACGTTGTATGTAATAAACCTGCAGCAGCTTTTCACAAGTTAACACTGGTGTCCATTGTGTTATTTGCGGGATGCATGCTTTGAGGGGTGGGGGCCGGTTGCCATGATGTTACTAAGGTTTTCATGTGCCAAACTAATACGAAAGAAAGGCTAACATCAACTGCAGCTGGACAGAGGAGTGATTGAGATGCTATAGAAACATGGGCAGACAATGTTCACAAAAGATTGAAAGTGATTGGTGAAGGGATCAAATATTTCATCATTGTAACAACAAATGCTGCAAGTCATATAGAATGAAAACAAACGTGAAAAAATGTGTGAAAAAATTGCAGAAACCAGTGAATTACAACATGATTCTGAGTCTTCTGAGAAAGCGATAGTTCCACTGTAGAAGGTAGGGTTTTTACCAGTTATACTATCTTCAATCACAAACTAAGCAACAGTATACACAGCTCTAAAAAACTCTAAAATGTGCATTCTCAGCTTGAAGACCAGCCTCTCCTGACAGTTTTCTGCGTTGAAGGTGTTTTCTATATTGTAGCTGACATGTTTATGAGCAATCCAGTAGAATTTGATGATCTTTATCCAATGATGGGTGTTTTCCACATGACAAAAGTTGTGTTGAAGTGTGTGGGAAGTTTTATCAGTTGATGCAGCATAGACAATGCACTTATTGAGACTGAAACCTTTGGAAGCAAGCCTATCTAGTCAGTATTGAGCAGAACTCAATATGTTCGTTCATTACAAGGTATGCTCGTCATATCTGGGCTATAGAAACATTGTGTTTAAACGCTTTCTGGAACAAAACTGACAAATTAGATTTCACATATCGTATATCAGAAGTGAACAAGGCACAGGGTGCACTTCATTCAAAAGACATAATGCAACGCCAGGCAATATTCAATACACTCAGTTGAAAATCAGAAAACATGAAAACCAAGTTTGTAGAGTTTGTCAAAGAATGTGAAAAAAAATCAGTACTCTGCAAGTACTGGGAAAATGTTTTACACATGATAGCACATGTGAAGGAAATGCTACACGCTAATTGGGAAGGTGATTGAGAGCTGTAAGTGAAGACTGTAAAGTAACTGATTACTGTTTTTAAGAATTTGATTGTATAATCTACCTGAGATATGGGTCCTGCTATTTGGAAAGAGTGAAGAAGTCGGAGGTGTTAAAACCATACCTCCAAAGAAAATTCATCAAAAGACATTATGTGCTGAAAGACAGAGAGGGAAGGTTCAATAATGTGGCTACAGATATGAAACTGGAACAGATGACTCAGAGATCACAGAGAAGCTCTAAGGTTAATTATTGGTCAGACCCATAAAAGTGAATATGTTGCCATCATCATCATAAAATCTTTATTTCGGTAAAAAAGTACCATAAAAGCACAGGTTAAAACATGGGCAGATGTATAGATGTTACAGTTTATACATGACAATTAATTATTGCAAATCACATCGAAATTAGAACAATAACATTTAATTCTATTAAAAACATGTCAGTATTTTTAAATGTTAAAAAGAGACAGAGCAAGTTTATGAATTGGCCCATATACCATGCATTAACCCTGGTCAATTAAAACAGTACGAATGAGCCACAGAGCTGCCAGAAACTTTGAAACAGCAAAAACAATTGGGCCAGAGGTGTCAGTTTTCAATATTTTGAGTGCATGCGCACATTGCCGGAAACCAAGGTTTTTGCACAATGGGATAAGCCAATGCCTCCTCTATTTTAAATAGGCAGGGCAAAAAAAGAAGACAGGTGTCTCCCACTGAGGGCAGTTTTTCGGAGCAGACATGGCCCAATTCCATGTGAAGGTTCGTAGGGGTAGAACGACATATCTCCATTGCACATACAGTTTTCTGGCTGACACAGGGTAAATTATATCTAAAAAACTTTCAAAGTGATATGTATCTTTCATCAAAAGAAAATTAGCGGTTCTGGAGCCGATATTGGGATTACATAGGGCCACGTCAAAGTTCTCAGCGCGATATACCTTCTCCAACGTAATGGCCAAAATCGCTTTGCAACCCTGCTCAGGGTCAGACCATAGGACTTAAAGTCCCAACCTAGTCAATTCCTTCTTGATATACATAAGCGAGGGGATTTTGAGTATGCTCGGGGAAGTGAGTATTTCCCTGAGCTCCTGCCTATAATTAAACAGCTCTGGCGTGGCCCAAAGCCGACGCCAGAACCTTTGTGGTTTTAGGGCTACCTTCTCATCGATTGGCAAAATCCCCATGTCGAGTCTTAGTGGGAAGAGCAGGGTACTGGGCGGAAGGGCTAGCAAGCACCTTAAAAGTTGTTATTTACCCTAGTGAATTGGTTGTTGTTATAATGACCCCATAGTTCACTGCCGTACATACTTGCACACCTAGCTTGAGATTTGTAGACCTTCAAAGGGGGGGCAAGAGGTTTAATCGTTGAGACATTAGATAATTTGAGAATCCCACCAGATAATTGGGCAAGTTTTAGGGGGGATTTAGTTTGCTGGGGATCCCACGACAGACTCTCATTAATTGTGACCCCTAGGTAAACAAAGGTGCTTATCCTTTCCAATCTTTTTTTACCTATGGCGGGATTGGGTCTTGTGGTTCTAGGCGGGTTGAAGATCATAAATTTTGTTTTAAGTGAGTTGATCTCCAGTCCCCGAGCAACACAAAATTCTACAAAACCACCCAACGTCCGTTGAATGCCCATTGGGGTTCTAGAGAGCAAGAGGGTATCATCGGCAAACATTATCGCCGGTACCCTATTCCCTGCTAGCTTGGGTGCGTCATTATACTGGACCCCGTTAAAGTGAACGATTACCCCGTTGACGTAGAGGCAAAACAGAGTCGGTGCAAGCGCACAGCCCTGCCTTACCCCCTGGTCAACGGGGAATCTAGATGTTAATTCGCCACTCTTCCCACATCTAATCTGCGCAAAGTTAGCCTCGTGAAGCCGTATCAGGACTGAAAGGAGGTGGATGGGAACACCCAGCTCGAGAAGAACACTCCAGATTTGCTCCTGGGTACAAGATCAAAGGCGGAGCGTAGGTCAACAAACACCATATAGAAGCTGCCACCCTCTATACGTGCCGTTTTCCAGTGCAATAGCACTAGTCGAAAGATTTGATCCATGGTCGAGGTATTCTTCCTGAACCCCGCCTGATAGGGGCTGAGTATTGCAAGCTCCTCCATCTAGTCTTGTAGCCGTTCCAAAATAAGTTTCGCAAAGATCTTTTGGGGAACATCAATGAGACTTATAGGTCTGTAATTGGATGAGAGCAGAGGTGAGCCCTTTTTAAAGATAGGGACTATATCTGCTCCCAACCAAGTACTGGGGAGAGCCATACCTCTTAGGACTGGATTAATTACAGTCCGGAGATAGGGACCCCAAACTTCCGGCTGGTGCTTGAAGAGATCACCCGGTAGTTTGGCCAGGCCGGGTGCTTTATTTGAGGCAATTTTTTAATAGCGATGCACACCTCATCCACCGTTACCTCACACTCTTCTAACAGAATATTATGCGGGAGAAATGTTTGGAGATAAGGGTGTTCATCCGGGGGAGCCTCGCTCGAGTAGAGAGCCCGGAAATGTACTTCCCATATTACTGGCCCTGGGTTGGGTTTTACAGCAGTTTTCGGTTGACCTGTGCCGTTGTTAATTATGGACCAACATGTTTTATAGTCTTTGGTGTCCAGGGAGACAGATAAAGTGGTCCACTTTTCCTGCTCCCACTCTTCCCTCACACACTTGGTGAGCCTTTTATATCGAGCCCTCCTGTCTTTGATCACTATTCTATTGTTATCTTTGAGGGCCATCACTAGCCCTGACTTGGCTTGCCTGCACGCCTTATTATACCAGGAAGAGCAGGGGACCCCTTTACTCTTCTTAGACAATCTGGTATTCAATACCTCATTTAGGTTAGTTACAAGGTCCCCATAGAGCACCTCAAGTTGTGATAGAGAATCCACAGACAGTAGGTGTTCAGGTAGGGCTGCAACCTCTGTCAGGAAGGGAATTGCCAATTTGTACAGTTTCGCTATCTGTTCTGGGTTTTTCTCAAGACGGGACCATCTAATAATGCGCCTATTGTTAGTCAGGGTGAGGTTGTTGTTGTTATTTTGACCGTCTCCCATCACTGGATCGCCGTTTCTACCAACTTTGGGCAGGCCCAATTCTAAAATTAAGGTGTTATGGTCACTATCCACAGTGAGATCAACTGCCCTTGGCCAGAGCCTAGTTTCCAGTAAGATGTAATCAAGATGAGACGTTTGCCCTGGTTTATTATATGTACATTTGGCTGGAATGTCCGAGGGAGTACGAACATTACATGCACGTAGAGAGTGGGTGATGGTTAGTGCCATGACCTGAACTGCTAGTGGGGACCACGCCCTAACAGGCGGGGCCTGTGTAGTAGGGATTAACCAATGGTCATCCTCTACCATTAGAGTTCCTTCATTGAGTCCCTCTAGGTGCTCAAAGTGGCAGTTTAGATCTCCCCCTACCACTATATTGAATTCATTCGAAATAGATGAGATGAATATGGAAAGGCCGTTATTAGAGCTGGACTCTTTGCCTATGCTAACGGGACGTGAATAAACATTAATCAGTGCTAGCTTATAGGCATTTGGCCAACCAAGAACCACGCATTGAATGTCTCTAGAGTGAGTAGTGAGTGTTGTAGCTTTACAGCCCAGGTGGGATCCCACCCAGATAGTGAGGCCTCCCGAAGGATGACCTCGCCCTCCCCAAACTGCCGGGATATGGAAAGAAGCAAAGCCCACCCTGAAATGCTCCTCGCGCGCCCAAGTCTCCTGGAACATGCACACATTGTTTGCATCCACAAAGGATCCCCATGCTGGGCAAGCAAGTTTGTTGGCTAATCCTGCCAGATTCCAGGATTCCAGGACAGTAATTTTATTACATGTTCATTTTGGCCCCTGGCTCTTCTCTTACATTGGTCTACATTGGCCTCCTCAAGCAGGCCTGTTTCACCTATAGAGCTATGGGTAGGCTCCCTCTCCCCCCGTAGGATTGAACACAGGCTCCTTTTGCAACGGGCAGCTACTTGCAGCCACTATAGTCAAGGCAACCACCTCTCGACTTGTACTCTGTCCATCCCCTATTGCTTCCTGCGTCGGTCTACCTGAATCAGTCCCCTCTTCCGGGTCTTCCGCCGAATCCACCTGATTTACATCCCCAGTACTGCTAACCAATTTTCTCGGATTCAGTCAATCCACCGCGTTTAAAGAACTAAATCTATAGTGTAGGGAAACGGCCTCAGTTACCTGATATTCTCTGGGGCTTCTCTGGTTAATGCCAGTCCTAGCTAAGGGGCCTACCAGGTTCCATGATGAATCCCTACCAGTACTGGTGCATGTAAATTGATACTTGTATAGCGCACTACTCACCCGCAAGGGTCTCAAGGCGCTTGTACGAATACCGCTGTGTAACCCATCCTGGCTTTCCCTGTGAGGCGTCCACAGGCTGGAACCCGGGGATATAAATACGAGAGGGGGAGGGAAGGTATGGCTATCTCACCTATGGGCTGTGACCACTGAAATATATGAGACACTGTCCGTGTGTCCCTAAAATTTATTATGACACAATCTCCCGTATGATCCTTAATTCTATGGCCCACCCATGAAACCTTACGGACAAGCAAAATTTTGCTTCTTACATTTGGCGGTAATGGTCTGTGTTTATTAAGCCAATCAGTTGCTTTATTCTTTAATGAAGTGTGTGTCTCTTCATTGCTATTCATCAACGGGGGGACCCCCACTAAAACTACAATGAAGGGGCTACATTCTGGAGGGAGATCAATTCGCATGCTAGGTATTTTGGTGTTACAATGGGAATTTGGGGCAGCATTCTGAGTATTTCTAGCGTTATCGTTACTCTGGGGTGGCCTATCTGACTCATTCATGGGTAGCCCAGGTTTGGCCTGGTGTGAACCCTCAGACCCTTGGCCCCGCCGCTCTTACGTTGCCATGATGGGCCCGGGTATAGTCGATTGCACGCTCTCAGCCACCTGGGTCTTTTGATGGATTTCCATTGGCAGTGACCTTCCCCTACTTGTAAGGTTTAAGTCAATGGGGGTTGGGGGAGAATACTCAGTACTGGGATTGCTAAAGTTTGTTACAACACCAGATATCTGGTTCAAGGTGTTAGTAATCGTTTGTAAATTTGCCTCAATAGTTGACATTCTATTCATTAGGGGCATTAAACAATCTGCAACAATGGACCCCACTTTCTCTCAAAAAGCACTATTCAAGGTAACCACAGGAACCACATGAGTATCAGGGGCAGTTGGAGTCAATACAGGTATCACAGTCCCCGGCTCTACATTATGCTCCACGGTTTTCCGGCCATTTTCAGGCAGCCTTGGTGACCTAGTTGCAGTGGAGCATTTTTCATTCTGTTGGCCCCCATCCCTCTTCTTGTTTTGGGACATTGTTTGTCCTTTAGTGACTCCCTTCTGCCCTTATGGGGTGCACTTTTAGACCTGGTTATTGCACGGGCTGGCTTGACCGCTGATTTGTTTTCTGCCACCGAATCCTGCAGTGTCAACAATGTAGCATTGCCCAGCGACAGAGGGTCATTGATGGTGAGATTAAAGGGTTGGGGGGGTGGGGAGTCCTGTAGATGTCTATCCTCCATTGGGGACTTTCCTAGTCCTGGTCTCAATGACAGGCGTCTTTCTGTTACCACGATCTCTTGAGCGTTTACATTAGATGCTCTTGTGATGAAGTAATCCAAAGTTCCCATGGGACCCCCCCTTAGACCCTTTCTTTTCCTTTGTAACACCACTTGCCATGGCTGAATATGCAACCCTCTGGGACAGTTAGCTAAGGCCAGTCAATTAGTCTTACCGTTAAATTGCTCGACGGCCAACGTTCCAGCGGCAATGTTAGATGGTATATATAGGCTGACAGCAGCAAGCAATCAGGCACAGGTGATACAAGTGCGGGGCTCCTGGGAGTTGGAGTCCCGCTGACGCTCCCCACACCGCCTTGGATGCGGCAGGTCCCAAGCTTAAGGTCTGGCACTGACTGCTTGTCTGCTATGTCCTGTTCTGCTCCAGCAGGTCAGATCTGCTATTCTCCAGCCACCTGTCCGTCTCGCCTCTCCTCGCCTCAGACAGCTCAAGAACCGGGCCTCAGATCGTGACCTTGTGCATGTCCAGACCAGCAAACGGAGTCTAGCAGACCCCTGAAGCCGGCGGCAAAACACCCAGCAGAAAACGGCTACGAGAGGGGAGTCGCGGTATTTACAACTTGCGGCAGTTCGCGGTAACCACAATCGCAATTTGTGACCCCCACAGTGGCTCACAATTCTGATTGGTCCTTGCGGTGGTTCCTGTGGCACACAACGCGGCACACAGCGCGGTTCCCCCGCAGCTCAAGGCTCGCTGCTCCGTGGCTCCGCCTCCTCCTCAGGAAACCAGAACAAGCCTCCAGAAACTCTGCATACAGCGCTGGGCTCGCGCTGCCAGTTCTCCCCCGCTCAATATGTTGCTCAATGGCAGCCAGTTTACCTTGAACTCTTTTCTATTTGTAATGTTTTCAGGGAGATGGTAAATTCATAATTTATGGACCATCGCAAAACTGTTCCTCACCATGAACTTGTGAGAAAGAGAGGAGAACATTTTAATAAACATGTTGACAACCTCCTTCATTTCATGCATCAGCAAGGAACCCCCTGTGAAATGACTGAGCCTGTGAGACTACACATAACTTTGTGACCAAACAATATGTGGATAACGATATAAAGACATGTCTACTAGATGTCCAGGAACACAATTCGAAACTATATTCAGAACTGAGCAGGAGAGATTTGTATTGAAAGAGAAAAAGCTGTTTGACATAATCACTGAAGCTAAACTTCTACGATTTAATTGCCATAGTAAGAGTTTCGACCAACCAGACATTACAAAGTAGGTTACAAAAATAAAAACTTTCGCAAGCATATAGAGAGTTGGATGTAGCAGAAGAAAGGGGTGAATTTATCAAGGACATTCTGTTGCATGATCTTCTTCCAACAACCACATTGGTTGATGGTGAAGCTACAACAGTGAAGCACAAACTTTACAAGAGCTCAAAAAACATCTTTCACATGAAGAATTTCAATTTGAAAATGTGTTTTACATGAAAACTGTTTTGTGGACTATATGTCACAATTGGGAATGGTCAAGATTTCATCCATGCAAAACTTCAGAGAGATCGTTCAGACTGTACTACAGATATCAAAGTCAGTGTACACCTTGCAAGAACTGCACATTGTCTTTGACAGTTATCTTGAACTGTCTGTCAAAGAATGTGAGAGTATCAGTCAAACCTCTACAATTGGAACAAGTGATCTTGCCTGCATCCAAAATTCAACAACTATACTTGTGGAACTTGATGAATTCTACTCATCAACATCGAATAAGATGAAATTGGAGATAATATCTCGCCAAAATATTGTTGATACTGCAGTGAACAATCAATTTTCAATTATTGCAAGTGAAATGATTGTCAATGAGGAGTTTGTGCCTGCAGAGATATATTCAAAAGGTCCAGGCCATATTGTTCAAGAACTTAACACAAATTGAAGGAAGCTTACCTTCGTGTTGTGCCACATGTTGAGTGGACTGTTCAAAATGGTTCCAATCAAGTCACTGTACTGTCAAATGACACAGATGTTATTATTGTGCTACATAGATTTACTGCAATGTTCATAAAGCAAGGATTATCATAGTTATTGATACGTTATGGAACAGGCAAGAAACCACACTTATTTCATACAAGAAACTTGGCCCAGAGATGCCCAGTGTTCAAGACATATATTCTTATGAGCAAAATGGGAACAAAGTTAGGAACTTTAACTGTTGAGCCAGTGAAGTTTCTAAACGATTTGCTGCGACAGAAGGAGAATGTGACTTTAAAGACGTAGAAACATACCAAGTGTGTGTGTGGCAAATGAGTTCTGACTGTCACACAATTGACGATCTCTGGTACAGTGAGTTCAAGAGATCAGTTACTCTAAATTACCTTCCACCAACTTCATATTCTGTGCATGGACACATTAAAAGAGCGTTCTACTTGATCAGAAAATGTTTAAATGTCCCTGTTGATATGCTCTTCTCAAATGTTCAACATTCTGCAAAAGTACCATGAATGATTGCCAGAACAAAGAAATAAAGAGAACTATGAAAATGTGTCTAAAACAGGTGTGCTAAACATTATGTTTTGATCATATTCAGAACATAATCATTGTTTTGTGTATACATAAAAGGATTAAAAACCACCACAGGAAAACGGAAATGGCTGACAAGTAACCTTTAACAGTGCCCAAAGCAGAGATTAGCTAGGCCAAACAAAAAATGTACAATAAAACCTCAGATAAGGATGCAGAAAGTGAGTCAATATTCTTGGTTGCACAGCATGTCACAAATTTGTACCATCAGCAGGTGTATAATGACTTGGTGGAGGGACGCCTGGCTGCCAGAATAACATTACAAACTTTAGTAGGAATGCAACGCTGTCAGCTCCTGCAGATGAATCTCTAAGCATGAAGCGAGAGCGTGTGCAGGTTTGGATGCAACACCCTACCCTGCTACTGTGGCGGGAGATCCTCTTAAAGAAGCAGTCTGATTGGAGGATTGATGCCCTTGCTCAGGAGTTCAGAATTCTAAACTCTCCCTGAGTACAAGAATGACTTGAGGTCAGTCATTCCCAATGTTCTTGCAAAATCTAGGCAGGAGTGGTATTGACAAAAAGACGTATAGGAGGCCTGACCTCCACTTGAGATAAAAAGCGTCTGAGTGAGTCGCCTTGCAAACTCTAGTGCACATATCTGACATGGTACAATCTTTGCAGTGGTGAACAGATCTAACCAAGAATATCCCCAGTCATGAAAAAAACGTAGCACCTTTTCCGGATGGAGATGCCATTCGTGATCCCTTATGCATTGATTGCTCTGGGGTTCAGGGGACCCGCCAGATGTTTAACTATCAAGGAAGTGTTGTGACAATCCAGCCTGTTTAGAGATACTGGGCCTCTTGACACAGGGACCTAACACCACCATGCCCTGTTTGTTGCAATACTATCTGGCGGTGGTGTTGTGCGTGAACATGTGAACATGCCTTCTATCAAGGAAATCACCAGCCTGATCACTCTCAGTTCCAACAAGTTGATGTAAAGCTGAGATTCTGCCAGAGACCGGAGACTTCTGATCTCCACCTCTCCCAGATATCTGCCTTAGCCCAGAAATTATGCATCTGTCACTAGACTCAGCTCTGGCTGAGAAAGGGAGAGGGGACCATCGCTGACCCAATCGTGGTTCATCTGCCATCATTGCTGAGATTTTGCAGTTCCCTTTGAGATCTGGACTAGGTCAGAGAGATTTTCCTGAGGCTGTGCCCTCTGGGACTTCAGGTCCCACTGCAGAGCACGCATATGCCAAAAGACATGTTTCAACAGCAGGCTGAGGCCCAGCAGCCTCAGAGTCAGTTTCACCAAAATCCAGGTTGAAGGCTGAAACATCTGAATTACAGCCTGAATATTTTGGGCTCACCATTCAGGAAAAATTCTGATTAAAGGGAACATCTGAGAAGGAGTCAGGTGTGACTTCAGCATATTGCTGGTGAACATCTTGAAAGTGCAGGAGGCCCGCCATAGTCAGGAGGGGGGGCGGAGGAGCTGCCTGGGGCGAGCCCACATTCAACAGCCAGTCATCGAAGTAGGGAAATACTGTAACCCAGAACCTGTGCAGATGTCCTGCAACCATTGCCATTACCTTAGTGCACACTTGTGGGGCTTGTAAGGCCGAAAGGAAGCAGTGAACTGATAATGCTAATGGTCCACTGTGAACCTCCAGTAATGCCTGGGGGCATGCAGGACGGGAATATAGAAGTTGGTGTCCTGCTAGTCGAGCACTACCATCCAGAATCCCAGGTCATAGGCAGACAGGACCTTAGCCAAAGTGAGCATCTTGATCTTCCCGTTTAGTAAAAAATTGAGAAGGCAAAGGCCTAGAATATGGCAGAGGCCACCATCCGTTTTTGGGTACCAGAAAGTAGCAGGAATAGCAACCACAACAAACTATGACCCAACAGCCACAATCTCGATGGTTCCTTTGGCCAAAAGAGCCTGTACGTCCTGACGGAGCAGGGAGAGGTGGTCCTCTGTCACCTGGTCATAAAATGGTGGCAATGGGTGATGGGGTTTCCAAAAGGGGAATGGAGTAAATACTTTGGCTGATCCGGAGTACCTACTTTGTTTGATGTAATGGACTGCCAGTGGGTCAGGTGATAGTGGATCCTGCCACCCACTGGATGCCTGTGATGATGAGTGCGCAAGCTAAATGAGTTTGGAGGCTGCAGCTACCAGGGGAGTGGCGGATTGGTTCAACCTCTGACTGGTAGTCCCACATCTGTGGGATCTTTGTCCTGGCTATGGAAAGGTGGGGAACCCTCTTTACTTTGATGGTAGGGTGCATCTGGAAATACTTACCATAGCAGCAGAAGGAGGGAACGGCAGTGGGGATTGTTGGGGGCCTTTGGAGAGACCCATGGGCAAGATAGAAGCCCGGCTGTCTTTAAAACACTCCAGCACTCAGTCTGCATTTTTGCCAAGGAGGCAGGAGTCATTGAATGGCATGCCCTTATGGAAAGCGTGGACCTCCCCTAAAAAGTCAGTGGTTCTCAACCAGGTGTGGTGTCATGGTGCCACTGATGACACAATCGCTCTTTCCAGTGAGTAGGCCAGGGGCCAGTCCACAGTGAACCTTGCTGAATCTCTGCTGCCCGCAATTGTCTGTGACAGTGTGGGTCGGGTCTCCTCTGAGACCATGGTCAGCATTTGGGCAACCAAATCCCAAACATTGTTAGGCTGGTGAAACAGAACATCCTCTTGCCAACGGTGTCCAGTCTTTTGAATTCTCTCTCCTGATGGAGTGGAAGGGAATGCTCCAGGGTTGACCTTAGAGGTGGAGGCTTGGACCACTAAGCTCTCCAAGTTGGCGTGCTGGGTGTGGAAACTGGGATTCCCAGGAACAGGAAAATGGTGGCGGGCAATAGATTGTGCACATGAACTCCTGTGCAGGATTTAGACCAGGCTCCAGGCAAAACATTTGTAAGTGCTTCTTTGAATGGGAGTAAAGGTTCAGAGGGAGCAGCTTTCGGCAGAAGCACCGAGGGCAGTGGAAGGTCCAAGACCTCACCTGCCCTTCTTAACACCATTGCAAAAGAGGTCCCTTCCTCCGTAGCCACGGTGGGTGGAGAGACCAAGCTAGTGTCTGGTAAGGTATCCAAACTACTGGCATCCACAAGTTCCTCATACCAGTTGTCCACAGATTTCCCATGAGGGGTTAAGGTAGCCACTAGGGTCCTGAGACCCCTCCAAATTGTTTCCTTCTTCAGGCATATTAGGCCTTTGAGGTGGAGTCTTGGACCCCTAAGCTCTCTAGACTGGGGTGCTGCGTGAGGAAATATGATCCCCACGAGCAGGGCAATGGTGGAGGGCAAGCCCCTGCGCAGGGTTTGGTCTGAGACACAATTAAAATGTGTGTAAGGTGCTTATTCTGATAGGATGGAATAGTTCAGAAGGATTGACTCCTGGTTGAAGCATCAAGGTCAAAACTATAGTTTTGACTGCCACTGAGGGTAACTGAAGGTCCAAGCCCTTAGCCGCCCTTTGCACCACCATTGCAAAAGAGGCCCCTTCATCTGTAGTCACAGTAGGAGGAGAGACAAAGCCAGTGTCTGGTGAGGTGACCAAATCACTGGCATCCACCAGTTCCTCATACCAGTTGTCCTCAGGTTCACCAAGGGGGTTAAGTTAGCGAGACGGGTCCTTAGACCACTCCCAATTGTTTCTTATTACAGGCCTATCAAAGGAAAAGGCACTAGCTCTGACTCAGACAGCATAATACCAGCTCGTACTGGAGTCAGTGTCATGCAAGGCAGATCTGGCTCCATATTGGAATCAGGAATGACATTGGGGTTGGCTCTGCCTTGGGGCATCAGCAGCACCAAGTACAAAGGCATTGGTTCGGACTCTGCAGAAGGTTGCGGCCGCATTGGGGGGAGCCACTCCGGAACGAACACCGTATCCAAGGGGCCCAACTGGTGCCAAGAGAGAAACTGCCAGTGGGTATCCAGTTGGGTCTCCTTCTGAACTAATGGGGCCTTCTACTTTTTGGATTTCTTCTGTTTATGGAGCACACCCACTGAAGATTTCGACCAGGGCGACAAATGTCAAGATCAGCTCTGCAAGCAGTTACATGACCTTTCACATCACCAGGATCTTGATCGTCGTGCTGTCATCATCTGACATAGGGCAGTGAGGAGCTTCAGTGTGCACTACCGCTGCACCGTCGGTTGCATGGCAATGCAGTCCCTGCAGGCCTTGGAGTCATGGTCCGGTGCCATGCACCAAAGGCAAACCAAGTGTGGGTCTGCCACAGACATCTGCTTGTGTATTAAGGGACATCCCTAGCACACTAGGACATAAGGTCTTAAAAAAGAGTTGACAAAATGTAGAGAAAAAGTTATTCAAAGAGTGATTGGAGGTAGCTCTCTCCAGATCTGCGCTGATTGGTGCATAAAGAAAAGAACTGATGTCAGCACGCAGGGGTAGTGCTTACATAGGCACATCAAACTTCTCTTCCGGCACCACAACTCCAGTACGGAGCTGAACAAAGTCACCTAACGGCACGCAGAGGCACCGGTTCAAACATTTCTGGATCCAGTCTGACAACGGGGGATATCTCTAAGTTAACCAATCTGCGGCTAGAAGTCTTGATCATATATATAAGCCAGCCCTGTAATCTCATATAAACGTTACCCAAACGTGCTTTATTCCAGCACATGCTGAATATCTACATTGTCACTCTCCAAAGGTATATAATTTATTTATTGACTACCTTTTTTAGCCCTTTACCCAGAGTCTCTACAAACAGAAAAACAACAGACAATATACAAATAGGTCTTGTAATTGCATCGTTTACAGCAAGCTTAGATCCATGGATCAACCAGTTAGAAAAGCAGCAGTGATCAAAAACATTTAAGCCATTTTCAAAGAACATTAGGGAAAATGAAGATGAATTTAAACTAGAAGATTTGTGAAGGTACAGTTCTAGTTCTGTTAGTTGTGTAAAGTGGTCAAAGATTGTGAGGCAGATGAAGACGGTTTAATAGATCTTGAAGATAAGGAGGTGGGGAAAACGAATGCAGACATTTTTTTATAGTGCAACTGCTAACAAAAAACTGAACTAATATGCAAAAGTGAGGTAAAAGATGAGAAGCGATTTGATAAGAATAGTAAAACTAAATATTAAATGGATTGACAGCTAAGTCGATCAGAGATGGGCAGGTAATCACAAAGGAAACTATAGAAATTCAAATATGATCAAAAAGAAGAGGTCTATGAGAAAGTTTTTTCTTGATAAATTTAAATTGAAATGCCCTGTAGGAGTAACCTATATGATTACACCCTTATCAGGGAGACACTAAAACCACGGCAAACTTAAAGGCATATGTGGTTGGGACCAAAAGAAAAGCAAAATGAGCAAAGATATCAAAGTGCACACAACCTCTAAATTTTGAATGCCGTTATCCCTAATTTGACATCTGACCCCATTGACACATAGTTAAGGACATTTCTTAAAACTAAGCTACTAAGACTTGCTTTCCGGTAAACAGCAGTCACGATTCAAGGATATTGTAAATAGTTACTCACAGGACCAGAACGAACTTCCCTTCTTCTCATGAAGCTGCATTTTGGAAAGGGGCGACCACTCGGTCCCCCCGAACGTATGGCGGAGTGCCTCGATCCCCCCGGGAAGCCATTTTTTGGCGGGAGGCGCGTCTCGGCTGGTATGCCCGAAGCGGCGTAGCCGGGGCGCGCTTTTTCCCGCTCTAGAGTGGGCTGGCCTAGACACCGACGTAACCAGCCCCGCCCCCGGGACGGGCAGGGGCGGGTTTACGCCCGCCCTGAAGACGGATAAAAAGAGACGCAAGACCAGAAGACGTCCTCTTGTTCTTGTGCTCCGAAGCTGCACCTCCTCGCTACACGTGAGCTCGGGACAGAACGAAGAGCCAATTTTGAGTGTTTTGATCTTTTTCTTTGTCTTGTAGATACTTCGTCGGCGAGATGCCAAAGAAAGTCGCAAAGAAAATGTCGACCGACCAGATGGTGCGGGCACTTTTCAAAGATATGGCAGACATAAAGAAACGGTTGGCAGAGCGAGACGGGGAGGAGGGTTCGGGCCCTGCGCCGGCTGGAGGGAGACCGAAGAGGCCGAGAAAGGTTCCAGCCGGTGGAGACATCCCGGTTCCCCCTGCACCGCTCGAGGCGCCGACCCCAGTTCCAATAGAGGGGAATCCGATCCCCGTTGTCGTCACCCCGACGTCCAAGGGAGATATGCCCCCCGAGCTGGCAGCACAGCTAGCAGCTTGGTTGGGGGATAGTAGTGATGGCGCCACGGCTGCCGAGGCACAGGCGCTGATAAAAGGGCTTCGGGAGAAGAGAGAGGCAGCGAGAGTGGCTGCGCCATTGGCGGGGATAGACAAGCCGCAAGCGGCAGAAGCTGCGTCCAGTTCAGGTAAGCGGCCATTGCCGATTGCAAGGGACGAGTCAGCACCCTCTCGTAGAGAGAGATTGGGACAACATGTGCCTTTAGCCATAAAGGAAAAGATCTGGGCAGGGGAATACGTGAATATTTTTTCCTTGCTTGTTGATCATTATGATGTGGAACATGTGAAAAGTCAGAAGGACTTAATGCATCCGAGTGTTTGGCGCGCAAAAATGGCCGCCTTTAAGGTAAATGAGAACATTGGCAATTGGGGCAATGCATGGGGTATTTTTACATCGATTTTGGGGGAACGTAGGCCCGAGTTGCTCCCGGAGTTTCCCGTTTATCAGTCACGGATTATGGGTTACTCGACAACGTATCAAGGTAACCATTGGTTTTGTTACGACAATCTGTTCAGGAAGGAAAAGGAACATAACAAGAGTTTGACTTGGGATTGTTACGATTCTCTGACATGGGATAAAATGAAGGAATCGGGAATGTTAAAAATGCCATTGGTCGGGAGCAATGTTGTTGATTACTCCCGCCAAAATGTGGGGACGCCCTTTCGACCAAGTACGAGCACCGACGACCAGTCGAGGCCCGCGGGCAATACAGGGAGAAAGGGTTTCTGTTTTAATTTCAACAAGGGGAAGTGTACTAGGCCACCGGGGTCGTGTAAATTCAAACACGAATGTAGTATGTGTGGATCATCCCATCCTGAGTCATCGTGTAGAGCCAGAACGAGTGAGAATGGGGGTAAGGGAGGCGCCAAACAGGTCTAAGCTAGGCCGAGGGGTGCCTTTACCAACCCCGATTGATACCCTGGCAATGATTCCCTGGCTCAGCAACTACCCGGATCGGACTTCTGCCGGGGTGCTGCGGAACGGTTTTACACATGGTTTCCGCATCCCGGTAGGGGACTTTCAGGGTGTAGGGATGTGCAAAAATCAGCTTTCCGTTTTACAACATACATCTGTAGTGCAAGAAAAAATCCAGAAAGAGGTTAGCCGGGGTCGGGTCGCCGGCCCGTTTAGTGTACCCCCGGTACCAGATTTTGTTTGTTCTCCGTTAGGGGTGGTCCCCAAGAAAGACCCGGGTGAGTTTCGTTTGATCCATAATCTGTCTGCTCCCCATGGTCTTTCGGTGAACGACGCAATTGATCCAGAAGTTTGTTCGGTGCGATACGCATCGTTTGATGAGGCAGTAGCCATCTTGAATCGCCTGGGGCCCGGGACGCTGATGGCAAAATCAGACATCGAGTCAGCGTTCCGGTTGCTCCCGGTACACCCAGACGATCAACGTCTGCTGGGATTCGGGTTCCAGGGGTCATTCTACATGGATAGGTGTATGCCAATGGGTTGCTCTATATCCTGTGCTTACTTTGAACAATTCAGTACTTTTTTGCAATGGGTGTTCACTAAGAAAACGGGTTTCCGAAATGTAATGCATTACCTTGACGATTTTTTGTTCCTTGGCCCCGCCGGAAATCCCGCATGTGCACAGGCCTTAGCTGAATTCCGTGTGTTGATGGGTCATTTTGGCGTACCATTGGCACCGGGTAAAACTATGGGTCCCACGACTCGCCTCGAGTTTTTGGGGATCGAGTTGGACTCAAGGGAGGGGTGTTTCCGTTTACCAGCTAACAAAATCTTGAAATTCAGGGCAGCCCTCCAAGTATGTTTACATGTATCCAAGGTTACACTACAGCAGTTGCAACAATTAGTGGGAAAGTTGAATTTTGCCTTGAGGGTGATCCCAATGGCTCGCCCCTTTTCCCGCTCAATTGCCCAAGCGATGGTTGGCCTAAAAGAGGGTCATCATCGCACGAGGTTATCGGCCGAGGTCCGCCAGGACATGCGGATTTGGTTAGCATTCCTGGCGGACTTCAATGGCCGAGTCGTCTGGAACAAGCCAGCCGTGTCCTCCGAAGAGCTTGGGCTATGGACAGATTCAGCAGGGAGCATAGGCTTTGGCGCCATCTTTGGCACAAAATGGTCGGCACAAAGGTGGCCCCTATGGTGGCACGAAAAAGGGCTGACGAGTAATATTGCCTTCCTGGAACTATTTCCCATTCTGGTGGCCCTGAGAACCTGGCCAGAAGGGTTCAGAGATCATTCTGTGGTGTTCTGGTCCGACAACATGACCGTGGTAGAATGCATCAATAGTCAGGCAGCCCGTTGTAAATTGATATTAAGGCTGCTTAAGGAAATTGTCCTACTGTGCATGCAACTGAACGTGATATTCAGAGCAAAACATGTCCCAGGGGTGTTGAATCAGGCTGCTGATGCACTGTCTCGTTTTCACATGCAGGCTTTCTCGGGTTTCCTTCCTTCAGCGGACCCAGAGCCGGCACCCTTCCCCGAAGCTCTCTGGTCTCTCGGTGCCCCGAACTTCGTCACCTCGTGGGAGAGAGTCTAGCACCCAGGACAAGGAAGGCATATGAAGGGGCGTTTCAGGCCTATTTAGCCTTTTTAGGGGCAGAGAGAGGGGGACTTTGGGGTCAGGAAGAGTGGGTAGTACTTTTTCTGATGTCCTTACGTAGAGCTGGGAAATCGGTGGCTACGGCTCAAAGGCATCGTGCCGCCATTTCCTTTGTTGCCAGGGCCCATGGCATCCTGGACCCAACAGCGTCTTTTACAGTACAGAAAGCGCTGCGTGGGTGGCAACGTCTAGAGGGTCGCAGAGTGGACATAAGACGACCGATAGGTTTTGATAGATTGTCCCAGTTACTGGCCACACTCCCTAGCACATGCTCGTCCCCTTTCGAGACCTGTTTGTTCCGGACTGCATTTACGCTGGCATTTCACGGGGCTATGAGAGTTAGTGAGCTAGTTGCAAGAAACAAACAGGATGTGTCGGGGGGCTTGTGCAGGGAACATGTTCAGATCAGGGGTGATGCGATGGTTGTCTCCTTTCTCAGGTCCAAGACTGACCAAGATGGGAGGGGGGACTGCACGATCATTCGCAGGATCCCCGAGTCCTCCATGTGTCCGGTACAGTGCTTAGAAGATTACCTAGCACGAAGGGTGGCATCATGGGGGGGGACATTGTTGAGGCATATAGACGCCACCCCGCTGACGAGGTTTCAGTTTCAGCGGGTGCTTGCAATGGCCATTGCCGCAGCGGGCTTGGACCCGGGTGAATTTGGGACCCATTCCTTTCGTATAGGGGCTGCCACTGAAGCGACAGCCAGGGGTCTTAATGTAGAACAAGTGAAACGTGTGGGGCGTTGGTCCTCCAACTGTTATAAGAGGTACGTGCGATTGCACATGTTGTGAAGCTGTAATCATGTACTCACGCTTCTTGTCTTTTGTTTGTTTTCAGTTGCGCAAGCCTACGCGGCAGGGCGGACTGTGCAGTTGACCCAACACCAGGCCAGCGGTCACACATCACCGGCTGAGAGAAAGGAGGTGTGGGTCGTAGGCCACTCATACGTGAGACGGGCCGCAGACGTATTCAAAGCAGGTGATATGATTCATGTACCTGGGGAATACGGGTACAGAGTGTCCTTCTACGGAAGGGGCGGTCTCTGTATTGACCAGTTTCAAGCATTCTTTGAGGGTTTGTTAGAGCGGATGAGGTCACCGCCGTCCATAGTCATAGTACATTTGGGGGGCAATGATTTAGTCACCACCGGTAGACGACTTCTCCTGGAAGCTATGCTTTCCACGGTAAGTTGGTTAGCAAGGAGAGTTCCGGGGTGTATGATTGCATGGTCTCATATGATCCCACGAAAAGTGTGGCGGGGGGCTATCTCGATCCCTGCTTTGAATCATTCCGTTAAAAAATTGAATAACAAAGTGAGTAGGTTGTTCCGTTCCAAGACATTGCATTCGATCTCACATAGTTGTATTAATGATGACAGTATGTATTTGGGGGATGGTGTGCATTTGTCGAGGGTGGGCAATGAGTTACTCATAGGAGACTTCCTAGCTTGGTTAAAAACGGTAAAACATGACCTTTAGGTAGGAGTTTTGTGGGGGGTCCGGATAGCCGGTCAACTATCCGGACCTGTGGCGGTAAGGTCATGATCGGTGAGCACTAATTGGTAGATCCCTATGAGTGGGCGTCACCCAACACGGATGGGAGCGCTCGGGGGAGGTGGCCATTGGCCCCTCAATGGGGAGGCGGTCCCGTCTAAGGGCGGGTCGCCGGAAGTTAAGGAAAGGCGGTCAAGGCCCCTTCCTGTGTAGGAGGGGTTACAGCCCCCTCCTGAGGAATTTCCCGGGGCCAGTGTCATCTGCGACGGCAGATGCGGTAAGTTGTGTGGGGTGGGGGGAGGTCCACGATACCTTCTAGATACCACACACAAGTATTCGAACGACCTTTAAATGGCGTCGAGTCTTAAGTGCCCCCGACAAGTCAAGGGAAATTGTTAGTAGTTGCACTTGAGGTAAGCCTCTGTGCTGTCGCCCTTCCCAAGTGGGAGGGGTAAGTCTGGTTAGGGATCTTGACACCGGTTATGACCTTGCCGTTGGCCCTTAAACGTTAGGATGTACAATTTCAATTTTTATAGAGAATGTTTTTTGTAGGATGCTAGTTCGGCTAGGAGAACCTCTGTATTAGAGAATATGTTAAGATTAGCCAAACATCGCAATGTGATAATGAAATTGTACATAACATGAAACGTTTAATGTTTAATTTTTTGTTTTAATAAATACGGCCGCGGGAGGGTCACTCCCTCCCACATCCAAAAACTTTAAGAACTGTTTCCGGTTTCCCTCCTTTTGGGATCGTGTTGAGAGGGGGTGGCGGGTATCTCAGCCATATGGAAAGGGGCGACCACTCGGTCCCCCCGAACGTATGGCGGAGTGCCTCGATCCCCCCGGGAAGCCATTTTTTGGCGGGAGGCGCGTCTCGGCTGGTATGCCCGAAGCGGCGTAGCCGGGGCGCGCTTTTTCCCGCTCTAGAGTGGGCTGGCCTAGACACCGACGTAACCAGCCCCGCCCCCGGGACGGGCAGGGGCGGGTTTACGCCCGCCCTGAAGACGGATAAAAAGAGACGCAAGACCAGAAGACGTCCTCTTGTTCTTGTGCTCCGAAGCTGCACCTCCTCGCTACACGTGAGCTCGGGACAGAACGAAGAGCCAATTTTGACCCACCCACCAGCCCCTGAGGACAGCAAGTTGTTGTGCAATAAAGTGAATTTTCTAAGTATGTTTTTGCTGTTTTCGTTTACAGGTTGTGAAAGTTTCAGTTGTTGTTTATCATAATAAAGTATGGTGAATATCGTTTAGGTTGTTACGATTAAAGTGACTTGATGTAGTGTTGCATTTTAAGCATGCTCTTTCGGTCGTAGCGACCAATGTTTTCAAAGGTTCGAGTAAGAATTGTCGTATTTATTTTTGGTAGGCGGTAAGGTCATGATCGGTGAGCACTAATTGGTAGATCCCTATGAGTGGGCGTCACCCAACACGGATGGGAGCGCTCGGGGGAGGTGGCCATTGGCCCCTCAATGGGGAGGCGGTCCCGTCTAAGGGCGGGTCGCCGGAAGTTAAGGAAAGGCGGTCAAGGCCCCTTCCTGTGTAGGAGGGGTTACAGCCCCCTCCTGAGGAATTTCCCGGGGCCAGTGTCATCTGCGACGGCAGATGCGGTAAGTTGTGTGGGGTGGGGGGAGGTCCACGATACCTTCTAGATACCACACACAAGTATTCGAACGACCTTTAAATGGCGTCGAGTCTTAAGTGCCCCCGACAAGTCAAGGGAAATTGTTAGTAGTTGCACTTGAGGTAAGCCTCTGTGCTGTCGCCCTTCCCAAGTGGGAGGGGTAAGTCTGGTTAGGGATCTTGACACCGGTTATGACCTTGCCGTTGGCCCTTAAACGTTAGGATGTACAATTTCAATTTTTATAGAGAATGTTTTTTGTAGGATGCTAGTTCGGCTAGGAGAACCTCTGTATTAGAGAATATGTTAAGATTAGCCAAACATCGCAATGTGATAATGAAATTGTACATAACATGAAACGTTTAATGTTTAATTTTTTGTTTTAATAAATACGGCCGCGGGAGGGTCACTCCCTCCCACATCCAAAAACTTTAAGAACTGTTTCCGGTTTCCCTCCTTTTGGGATCGTGTTGAGAGGGGGTGGCGGGTATCTCAGCCATATGACATCTCTGTCAGCCTTCCAAAGTAACGGACTCATCACACGTTGAGTCTGAATAAATACATACAGAATGTAATTCTCACATTTTCTAGTGCATCAGAAGTGAAATGGCATCTTGATTACGGGTGCAGTGCATGAGTATGTGAAGTAGAACTCATGTAGCACTGCTTCATGGACTGATGGAAGATCCTTCTCCTACTTAGCGGCCAAAACCTGGAATTCTCTCCCCACCCACCTCCGCCTTACACAGAACCACCTCGCCTTCAGAAAGCAACTAAAAACTTGGATATTCGATAAATAAAACACCCCCTCCCTCAAGCGCCTTGAGACCCTCTGGGTGAGTAGTGCGCTATACAAATCTCTGAACTTGAACTTGAACTTGATTTAGCTACTTTGTCTAATATATAGAGTCAGATACCGGATTTCCTAAACGTTAGCATTTTTGAAGAAATACAAAATTCTAAGTATAGACTTTCTGCACTTTGAAATTAGTTGGCGTTTTTCATTGTCATTTGCTGGGGCATGTCCCAAACAGAAATAGTAGTCATTGTTGTCTATATTGCCTGGTTCTGACGGAGAGGTCAGTGTACAATAGTATCAATTAACAAGTGGCAATTATGTAAATTGTGCCTCAACAGAATTATATATCTATATATTCCCAATACAGCACAACAACTCATAATGTTTACTTTGCTTTAAGTTTTCATTAGTAAATCTACCAAAAAGGGCCTGCTTTAATTTCTTAAATTGCCCATTCTCACCTCAAGGCTCTGTCTCGAAGTGTATGCATAAAGAACAAGTTACTTACATTCCGTAATGCTCTTTCTGAAGGATACTCAATGTAAACCCAGGCTCATGACCTTTTGAATACCCTCCGACACCAGACTGGATCCAGCGAACTTGTCAACAATGCTCCTGCATGTCGGTAAGTAGTGCTGTGTGGCTCTGTGCTGGCTTCATACTGCCCCAAAAATGAAGGAGCGGAGAGGTATATAGGCGCCACCTGTACGCTTTGAAGTTAACCCCAAATAGGTGGAATGGATGAGGAACGTGTTTCACAAGGGTCAATACCCTCAAGGAACATGCAGTGACCCTCCTGTCTTTCAAGTGAGGTGTCTGCCTTCTTCAAAAAGAGTCTAGACCAATCAAATACATGTCTATCGGGGATGCTTCCTCATTGTGGGAACATCCGTTTGACCTCATCCAGGTATGCCTTTGAAGCATGACAAGAGTACCAACTGCTCTTCCTATACAGTCCGTGGCATCAGACCTAGATGGATAACACATGTCACCGCATTCTTCCCATCATGTATTGTCCGAGCCATGGATGCTCTGAGGTCTTATGGGACTGCTGGCAATATCTTGTTGGCCAAGCTACACAAGGCGTGCGTATAGCAACCCAGTAACCCAGGTTGAAGAATCTCATTTACAAAATTGTTCCTAGCCTCAACAGAGGACAACTGCAATACAAGCACCTCAGCAGCCCTCTGCATCCCCACCACAATGAGGCGCTATCCTCTGTTGGTTGCCCACATGGCAAGTCAAGCTCTTTTGTGAATCAAGGTTTAGGACATCATCAATATATTAGAGGGGATGCAAGCCATTCCTCTTCCCAACATAATCAGTATCATTTGATGCTCCCTGTACTTTTACAGTATCTGAATTAGAATCAAAAAGAGAATTGAGCATCTGCTGATAGCCACATCATGTTAGAGGCTTCAGGTTAGAATCAGGTAGGATGAAAACTGGTTGCACAATAGTTATTTCATAGCACAGCATTGACTGAACTCAGGCCAACATCTATGCGTGCCAGCACCAAGGTCATCTACTGGCACTGATGGAGCCAGCAATGGTGTCAGTGTAGCAACAACAAGCATGCACTGTGAAGCAGATGCTGAAGCTTTTACCAGTTTTGGTATGGGTCTGGTAATAGGTCACAAGGAGCAGGCGCCATCTGTGGAGGACCAATCAGCAGCAAATTGATTAGTGGCATTTGCTTCCCAGAGGAGGTCAGCAGTGCATTAATGATTTGCATCATGATCCCTCTGACGGGCTCAATTTGCTGCAGGATTTGACTTGCCCAATGTTTTTGGGTGGAAAGAGAAGTGGTCATGGGAATTGCCTCCTGACTGGGACCAGTCCCTCAACGTAGACCGTGTACGGGACATGTGCAATGTGCATTACTTATTATTGGTCTCAGTGAGTAAAACTTTGCCTTATGGTCACAGTTCACCTTCGGTGCGTGAGGGTCCATTGGTCACATGACTTGGAGTATTAACCAGAGCCAGACACCAACGACTCAGGGGAGTCCATAACTTACACATTGCTTGTAAAAATATTTTGAAAACATCAACAAACGATGATAACAGAGATCTAGATTAATTTTGGATGGTGTGCAAAAAAACAGGAACAGGAAGTTAGCATGTAGGGGTGGTGCTTATTTGAGGCTCCATTTTTCCAGGGCCATACGAAACCAGCGTGGAATGATGAACCATGGTAGTTTCAAGCTGATCACTAGAAAATAAGTCAAGCATGCAAGGGCTTTTTTTTACTGTGATTGTGTGTGTGCGTATGTCTGTGTGTGCGCATGCGTGTGTGTGTGTAATATTTGGTTTGACTAAAGAGCATGGCAAATTACTTTATACAGAAAGGACAATGTGGTTGGTTGGCTGAATTGGTTTGTGACTGGTTCAGAGAGAGTAAAACAGAAATTTAATGGGTGCAATGGTTGTATTAATCTCAGCATCTGACACTCAGTCACACCATCCTCCAATCTATAATTTTTTGATACCTGTAACTCCCCCAAAGTACCAATCTAATACATACCATCCTTAGTCCTGCTCAAATCGCAACATTGCAGCCCAAACAACCCTGCTGCACATGTTCAGAATTGGACTAAAAGCAGCACCAGACCAGTTATGGCTTTGTTGTGCCTCAACATTGAGCTCTACCTGTAGTTCCAAGTCACAGAGAGCTAAGAAAAGATGGACTGGTATACAGAGCAGATTAATTATATGTGTCAACGATGAAATCAAGTATTTCATACACCACATTTTGTGCTAAGTGACTCTTCCTGTTTATAAGGAATATCTCCAGACATGTGCCTCAAGCTTGCTGCCCACAAGACTCAACCTGCACTTCATTGATGAGCCACAAGGCCTAAATCTGTCCTGGCAATTTGGACTAGACCTTCAATTGTGGAGTGAATATTTATTGAATAAAATATGGCTGATATACGCCTGTAATGGCACAGACAGGCAAAGAAAAGATATCGTCCACAGTGACAACCCTTGGATGACATCAATGCAAGCATACCAACTATCACTCTTTGTGTTTTCTGATTGTCATTAGATAGTGTCATTAAACTGTCATGACCAGGAACACAGTTTATGTTTTTTGCACACTGATAAACATTTTTGCTGTTTTCATTAGTGGTTCATGGGCCCTGGTATAAAATGTAGTGTATACAGACAGCACTTTGAGGCAAGAACACTTTCAAGCAGGCACCTTTTGTGAGACAACACACTGTCATTTTGATGCAGACTCATTCCACTATTTCCATTTTCCACTAATTATAATCAAACATGGACATTCCTAAAAATTAACACATAGAGAAAATCTGTGGAGACAATTTGTCAACAAACATACTAATCATAGTTCATTATGAACAATGCATTTGTCCATCTTCTATAAAAAAGAAGACCTTCACAATAATCTCCACAATGTTATATCATAACTTACTATTAAGGCTTATACACAGCCACATACAGTTGTGAGGAACCTGCTCTTACCCTCATCTTATGGAGTGACCTCCCCCACTAGTTTGGGGAGTTTAGTGAATTGGGAAGATCTCCACACGTGTCTGCAGCATAAACAACAACATCTAATGAATGTGTCTCACAACGTAGTACTGAGATTTGCAGACAATGGAGGTTGTAGTTTGCTTCAGTTTTCTGGTGCTCTTCCCCCAAACTCTATGCCCACAAACCTCCCATTTTTGCTGGGGTTTTTTTGGTTGGCCTTAGGTCTCTGTGCCCTTTAACACTACTTGTGCTAACTCCTCTAAACATGGTTTACTATTTTTAATTGACGTGTAAGACCCTTGTAGACTTGTATACCATATACAAAGGGCCTGTAAATATAATGCTACCATTAAGAAGCCCCAGTCCTGCCATTGCAGCCTCTAGGCAGGTACAAACTGACATGTTGACTTGACATTTAACCCCTTCCATGCTCGTGACGGAACCATTCCGTCATGAGTCACAATTGGGCTGTGCTGATGACGGAATGGTTCCGTCATGACCACGCCCGCGATTGGAATGTCCAGCACAGGGCTGGAATTTCTGCTGCAGGCAAGTGGTTAAGCACCCTTGTCAAGCCTCGATCTCCCCTTTTATTACATATAAGTAACCCCTGAGGTAAGCCCTGGGTAGCCCATAGGGCAAGGTGCTGTGTAATTAAAAGGTTGGACATGTACTTTTAAGTTTTACATGTTTTGGTGGTGACAAACTCCTACATTCATTTTTCACTACTGTCAGGCTTTTACCTCTCTCTTAGGATAACATTAGGGATTTCTTATTACATTTAATAAGATGTAATTCCTAATTGTGAACAGGTATTTGTCATTTTTGGTACCTATGAAATTGTAATGATCGAAATTAGAGGCAAGATGGCGGCTGAGTGAAATCCTCCGATACTCGCCCCGTGTCTCTTCCGGAGTTTCCCTGGAGCAAGCATATCTTCAGTGGAGACACGGCTCTCTCCCCATCAAAACTTTTACAATCAAATGGAACCAGGATCCTAGCAGTACACGTCCTGCTTGTAGAAACTCAGATGAAAGTGAGCTCCACATCCTTTTTTTCTGTCCAGCTTACCATGGGATCCGTAGGCACTGGATTCTACCTCTATGTCGAAACCTGGGACTTAAGAAGTGTCTGCACGCTTACAGAGTCCTAAAAACTGACTTGTCAGACCATATTGTTTTTACAATGGCCAAGTACCTGGGCGCCCTTTGGTCCATGAGAAGGCAATGCCTCAAAACATAGACTGAGTATGGATCTGTTGTTATTATATGAGGACTCCTCTCCAGTATTGTTTTTATGTATTTTACATTTCATTGTACAAATCACTTAAATGTACTGTTTTATACGATTGTCTTTTATGGTAAATTTTTACCGAAATAAAGGTTTTTCAAGATCAAGATCAAGACATATAAGTAACCCCCGAGGTAAGCCCTGGGTAGCCCATAGGGCAAGGTGCTGTGTAATTAAAAGGTTGGACATGTACTTTTAAGTTTTACATGTTTTGGTGGTGACAAACTCCTACATTCATTTTTCGCTACTGTCAGGCTTTTACCTCTCTCTTAGGATAACATTAGGGATTTCTTATTACATTTAATAAGATGTAATTCCTAATTGTGAACAGGTATTTGTCATTTTTGGTACCTATGAAATTGTAATGATCGAAATTAGAGGCAAGATGGCGGCTGAGTGAAATCCTCCGATACTCGCCCCGTGTCTCTTCCGGAGTTTCCCTGGAGCAACGAGGCTCTCTTATCAGGCGGCACTGGCTATGCGCGGAGAAGGCGGTGGTTGGCCTCTGCTGAATGGATGGTGCAGAGGCTGCCGTAGATCGGCTGCTCAACGACCCTTGGTGAGAAGCGTGCAAGACGAGGGCCGGTGCAGTCGCTGGGAATCTCTCAGGAGGCTCCAACTGAAGGCAGCCACCGGCTGTGGGATCACTGACGCTGGAGTGGCGCTGCTTAGCAACGCAGATGCCGGAGAACCGAGTGCACAGCTAGGAGGACAGATGGCGGCTCGCGGTGCTCAGAGCAAGACGTGCTTAACGGCGCAGGCGGTTGCAGCGTTTGCACAACCTGAGCTGAGCAAGAAAGCAGACAATGACAGGAAAAAACAGGAGTTGCATATGGGTAAGGGTGGAAAGCAAGAAACTAACAAAAATTATTTGCCCAAAGGGGTTGTAACTGGGGACCAGAACAAAAGACAGATAGCCGTAACGAGCCTGTTATCAGCTAAAGGAACAATTGAATCTGAAAAGGGGCAAGAGCATTTAAAGGACATAAACGGCATAATCGATAATCCAATTGAAAACTCTACCTTTACCGGTGTCGAAACGCCTGCTACAGACTCCTTAGGTTCCAACACCACCCCTGACATAATGATGGAAATCAGCAACGGGTGGTTATCATGGGTGTTTAGCGGTGAGACAACTGTATTGGGTACGCCAGAATTATGTTTAGGCAAACACTTAGGAGGGGTGGAAACTCTAACCAAAGGCATTACATTACCCCATGATCCTTCCATTTGAGACATCAAGCATAGCCATAGAAACCCCAAATATGATCAATACAAAGGACCTAACCTTCCCCATTCTTTCCACTGAAGAGGAAAAGGGAATACATGGGGAAATAACTGTGAGACCGGATCTTTGTCTCCAGATCCTCTAGAAAACTGTTATTCTTTGAATGAAGAGTCTGGGGAATCTGAAAATGTGGTCTCAGCTCAAGCAATGAAGAGGAACGGGATGAGGATATATCCCCAAGCTACTGTATTCAGCAAGGAGAAAAAAGGCTGCCCAGGAGAACTAAGAGGCTTTCGGATGGAAAAAAGGGTGGTCAGAGACAGAAAGCGGCAGAGGAAAAGGGAGAACTAGGCTGGGATTACTCGGACAAGCAGACACTACTTGGTAATGGTGTACCTGGGATAATAAGATCGTCTAGAAAGCAACTAATGAGTTTGACCGGACAGAAAGACTCGGGTTCACCCGGAGGACCACCCTTATCCCTGATTCTACAGTCTCTCAAGTCATTTCAAGACGAAGCTAAGCTGGAGAACCGGCAAGCCTGACTGGCCTAAAAAAGAGATACAGGGCTCAATCAGAAAAGTTGGGAAAACATGCACGGAGATTGTGGAAAGATGAGTCTACCCGAAAATCGAACTGAGTTGTTGGAAAACACGGTCGATACCTTGAAAAAAACAACAACATCTCAAGAAAGTACCTTGAGTTGAAAGACGTAATGTGGAAGATGGAAGAGGCAGAAAATCGAAAACGCTGTAACAACCTAAGGCAACTAGGAATACCGGATAACAGCGAGGGTGAGGACATCAGGAAGTTCATAATCAATCTGCTAAAAAACTCTCTTCCTGAATTGGTACAATAGGACTGGGATAAAGAAATCCAGCGTGTGCATAGATTTCCTCTAAATATATCAAGAGGCGCCCAAATGACCAACAATATCCAAGAGCAATTTTAATCTTCTTCAGGAAGTTTCTTCTATGACAATCTGTGTTCGAATTGGCGAGACCTGACAAGAAAAGGAATTGGGAGAACTTTTTGTACTTTGTCCAACCAGATTTCGCTCATGCTACAGTGGAGAGGAGATGGCGACTTAGACAGATGATAGCGCCTTTCCAGAAAACGGGTGCTACAGTTTATCTACAAAAACCTTGCTAAACTAAAAGTTAATTTCCAATGACAGTACTTTCTTTCACATCTGAAATACAAGTGCAGAAAATGTTAGAGGAAATTACTACAGGGAAAAAAGGGTATAGTCAGAATAATCTCTAGAGAATAGATATGAAATAATGCAGTTATCCTCTGTCTACATGATATCTTGTAATTATTTTGATCCGCACTGCACTGTGTTTTTTGGTTTTTTTTCAGTATGGATAGTAATCGCCAGTAATAGTTAGTAAGGGTCAGTGATTTTGGGGCTGTTCTTTTCAATTCTTTCTTCGGGGATAGGAGCACTTCTAGGTAGAACCTGGAATTCAGTTTTGGAGGAAAAAAGAAAAATATTAATCTATATCTATATAGGCATAAGAACAGGGAGGGTGGCGGAGGTGGGGTGAGGATGAGACGGACACCATCAAAACAGGCTCAGGACTGAGCCTGATTGCCTACATACTCGAGGGGGATGGGGGCTGGAGGGGATGGCGAGTGGAGGGAGTAGAGAAGCTCAGACCTGGGGTAATGCTGACCTTAGAACATTCTAAACCCAATGTAGAAAGAAGCAGTAAGGGGAGAACGTATATAAATAGAAGAAATACAGAGTTAACATATACCAGGAATTGAAAAACATCAGCATGGATACGTTAAAACTCTGACTGTTAACATTTGTGGCCTTAACAATGAAAAGGAAAGGCAAAGAGTGGTTATCGGGCTTCAACTGACAGGGGCTAATATCCTCTGTGTTCATGAAACACATACTGAGGGGTCACAAATAGATCTACTTAATAAATTGGGCCACAACACAAGGGAAAAGGACAAAGGGTGTAGCTATATTGGGGAAAGCGGGCAGGACACAATTTATTTGTTGTATATCTAATAAATACGGACGATGGGCTATCACAGAGTGTCACCAGAACAATGGGGTAAAAATGACTATCTGTAAAATATATAGTAATATTAGTGATGACCCACACATTCTGGACGATACATCTAATGAGCTCTTGTCCATTGGCCACTCCCAGTAATACTTTGTGGGGATTTTAATCTGAATTTACCTAGTGTTTGGGCAGAGGATTCAGGCTTTCTGTACAAAGGCAGGAAGCCAAGAGATTTCAAGCCTTCCAAAATGTATGCCAAACCCATGGTCTGCGAGACAGCTGGCAAGCGGAGCATCCGAAGGATCCAGATTTTACAAATTATTCCTACCCATATGCACGCCAGGCAAGACTGGATTATTTTCTGGTTTTTAATATATTAGCTGCTGGTTGTACTAATGAAAAACTACCAAGGGTACTCTATGACCATAATCCTCTTCTTTTAACTATCGAACTTGGGTCAACAATGCATAAAGGGAAAACATGGACGTTGTAAAGGGCATTATTAATAAATGAGAAGTACTGTGATTCTATGCGCAGTGGATTCCTAGATTTTTAGAAGAGAATTTAGGAAGTGCACCAATCGAGATTGCTTGGGATGCCCTAAAGGCTGGAATTAGAGGTGAAACACTTCGCTTTTCATGGAATGCTAATAAAAAAGCGAAACAAGATATGAAAGTACTTCAGAACAACATAGCTATTGCAGAGGAAGGACTAATAAAAGCTATCCAGTAGGGAAGGGAAGTTGAAAATGAACTTAGGCAGATTGCAATCACTAAAACCTGTATTATAGATGTATTAACGGTAAGAGCCATAGAGCTACAATATATAAGGAAAATGTCTATGAATTAAGTGAACAGGTTGGACATCAGCTGGTGGTACAAACCCGAGAACAAAGCACTGCTAACTTTTATAAAGGCTATTCAGGATCTAGAAGCTGGGTTAAGGACAGATCCTGATGCAATTAGAACCGTGTTTCAAAAATACTATCAGGATCTGTACAGGGACACTGACATACAACACGGATTAATCAATGAATATATTGGTCAAGACAAATTTCAAGCTTAGAGAGTAATGACGTAGAAAGTATGGATGCTATTCTGCAATGGGAAGAAATTCTTCTCGTATTAAATAGCCTTGCAGCTGGTATGGATGGGATTCCCACTGAATTTTATGGTACATTCTCCCACAATTAAAAAATATACTGTTAGAGCTGGTCGCACATATATTTCAGGGGAGTGACCTCCAGTATCATGGTCTATGGCCAAATTCGTAGTTAAAAAAAAAACATAAGGATTCTACGGAACTTGGGTCGTAACGCCCTATTACGTTAATAACTGGCGACTCCAAAATTTATGCCAAGTTATTGGCTGCACGATTGGAGCCGAATATTCATAAAATTGTATCGGTACGGCAGAATGGGTTTATCCCTGGCAGGGCTACTACCGACCATATCCAGAGCATAATCTCACTGTTTGACTAGTCTGAGGTTACAGGAGACCCTATGGCACTTATATTATTAGACGCCAAAAAGGCCTTCGATAGGTTCTCCTGGAAATATCTTTGGACAGCCATGGCAAAAAGTGGTATAGGGGAACCCTTTATCAAAGCGATACAGATGCTGTATCGGGAGCCGTCTGCTGCTGTAATGGTGAATGGGTCAATATCAGAACCGTTGCCCATTACCAGAGGGACAAGTCAGGGGTGCCCGTGTTCGCCTCTTTTATTCGCCATATATATCGACCCATTTATCCGGCGACTCGAAAATAATGCACTGATCCCACCTGTTTGGATTAGAGATCAGGCCACAAAAACGCTGGCATACGCAGATGATATCGCGTTAGTTACCAGTGACCCAGTGAACTCAATCGGGGTGATCAAAGAAGAAGCTAAGATCTTTGGTGAGATATCTGGTTATAAATTAAATCAAGGCAAAACTCAGATCATCCCCAACAGCAAAACTGAGATGACTGATACACGGGTAACAGAGAAAGCTATATATCTTGGCGTTAGCATAACCGCCAAAATAGGGAATTTAGTCAATGATAATATTGCTCCACTAATGCAACGTACAAAAAAAGATATGATTCGGTGCAATAATCTTCATCTATCTATCGGGGGCCGGTATAACTTGTTTACAATGCTTTTTTTGTCCAGATTTTTATACTTTTTTAGATCAATTTGTTAGGAATTTCCACCGCAATTATTCAAAGACATGGATAGTATATTTTCTAGGTTCCTATGGGGGTATAAGAAACCACAAAGAGCACTACGAACCATTACTCTACCTAAAGATAGAGGGGGAATCGCACTGCCTAATTTCAAATTATATTATTGGGCCACCATACTACAATACTGTATTAGTTTACTATTTACAACAGATGCCAGCAGTGAAGGGAATATTCCAAAACCACAAGAGCTCTTATTAGGAAATGAATCTAGAGGATGTTTATGGCGTCATATGAACAATAGTTACTTTAAAAAAGTTAGATTGATGTACATATTCGGTATTTATAAGGCTTGGAATTTTGTACGAAAATTAGTTGGTATTGGACGATTATCTTACTATACCCCAATCCATAAAAATAGCAATCTTCTTGGGATTTTTAATGACACATGTATAGAAAGATGGGTATTGAACAGGATCACACAACTTGGATGTTTTTATATGATTTTAGGACTGAAATCTTTTGGGGAATTACAGTTGGAATACAATCTATATCACCAGGATTTCTTCAAATACTTGCAAATCCGGAATTTTCTTTTGAAGAAAGGTGGGGGGAGACTAAAATTTCAAAAGGTTGAGATAATGGAGAACTTGTCTAAGAATACCAATGTTAAAATTGGAGACATTTATGAACTATTGAACATCTGCTACCTAGATGATTTGGATAGATATATAATCAAATAGCAGGTTAAACTCGAGGTCTCGGCTGAAACCGTTCACCACTCCTTCGTATTATATCAGTCTTGTTTAATGTCTACTAAGTTACAGGCTCAATATTATAAAACCTTTTTCTTTCTATACTATACTCCCTATAAAATTGTTAAATGGGGGATAGGAAAAGGAACTACATGCCCTAGAGGCGCATTAGCCGAAGTTGACAGCATACATATATTTGCTTCCTGTACAGTATTAACAAATGTAGTGAATGATATCTCAGCCATTCTATCAGAGGTATTTAATACAATAATAGAAATCTCTATTGATGAGATTATGTTAGGTATAGCTAATACTGAACGACCAAAATATATGCGAGAGTTGATATTCGTTGCAATGGCGGTTTTTAGATTATGTATTGCATCAGCAAGGCTGGATACAAAGTCACTGGTGTTCCAACAATGGAGATCTCGATTGTTGGCTACCTGTAGTTTAGAGGTAGCCATATATAAAAGAAAGGGGCGTGCTAAATGTAAAAAAGGACTGGCAATATGGATCCTTTATTGCAATGGCCACAAAGACAAATAGAAAATTCTTAATTAATACATGTTAAATATCTAATACAGACTCGTTCTGTGTTAGTTTTGTCTTAATTGAAATCTCTTCTATGTTTCTTCTCCGATTTTCTTTCTCTCCTTTTTTTCCAAGGTCTTATCTACTATAATATTCATGATGAAATATTGAATGAAATGGAATATTGTTTGTTTTTGATAATACAGGGCAGGTCTGAGTTCCGGGTGGGGGGTGGGTAATTTGTGGAGGTGTAAATGTAAAAACAATTTTTATAAAGAGAATACAAAAAATAAGAAATTGTAGTGATAAACCCTCTTTAACAGTAAAGTCAGATTTTTCATTGCAATTTTTGAACTTGGCATCTTCCTGCCCTTAGCCCTTTGTGTCTGCAGCCTATCCTGGGTCACATGACAGGGTGTAGCTGACAGTTAGACTTTGTTAATTCCTCACAGGCAGTCAAAATAAAGAGGCATTAGGTGTGTCTCAATGGGCCATCTGCTGGCAGGATGGTGGGGTGCAGTTGTGCACTTACACCTGATTAGCCTGTGCTCTGCTTTCACACATAGGGCCTAACTACCCTGTATTGTCACTGCAGGGAGTTAGGAAATTCCATTCTCTTCAGAGACCTATCCAGAAGCTTCTCTCACCTTCCAGGACAGCGGAAGGGCACAAGGGCATATAAATAGGACCTTCAGACCCAATCCTCAGTTCACTACTGGACCTGCGAAAGGACTCTCAGAGGACTGCCTGCCGATGTGACCCTCTGTACACCTGTAGACTGCTTTTCTGCCTGGAGCCTGCCTTGAACCCTCAGAGACCAGCCCTGCTGTTAAGGCCTGCATCTTCAGGTGAACCCAGGATTCCCAGAAGGGACTCCATGGGCTAGTTTACTGACCTCCTGTTCGGCGCCACAGGGACATAGAAAGTTCCCACTTTCTCGAACCTGCACTTGGACCCAGTCTGAGTAAGACCTGAACTCCCACCAGTCCTGGACACTTGGTTGTAGTGCTAAAGGTGCCTAGATGGCCAAAAAACAAGACTCAGGACTTGGACAAATTTTGGCCCAAAAGTGCTTTGAGAACCTGGAGGAGACCAGTACCAACTAGTTTGCATATCCCCCCTGGGGTGCATCGTTACTCAGTTTGACTTTGCTGCTTCTCCCGGTTCTTTTTTCTCCACAGCAGAAAATCCTTTTCTTTGGTCCTTTGCCAAAGGGGTATCCAACCTCGTGGAACTGTCTTCGGCTACAGCCCTCTGCCTCGTACCACTGAAGATTTTGATTTCCATTTTGGTGACTCCGGATGAGCACAGAAATCTTCATTGCAGCTCTGACCCAAGGCCATTCGATGATGACGCTCCCTCTATGGACACCTCCTGCATCCTTGCCCCACTGAACTTTACCTTCTTGGACCATTTTTTCAAAAAGAATTCTAACTACGAAGAAAAGCTCTGACCAGGTCCAATCTGCTTCTTGTCTATGAACTGCATTAAATGATGGTTGGCCTTACTTTCGACTTTGACCCAGTCTTGTGTGACTAGATGCCTGCAGTTGCCGATTTGATCTTTTAGGCGATAGTTTTTACTAAGAACTTTAAAAATTCCTTACTACGGTTCTACTGATTGGATTTTTGTTGCTGTGGTGTAAAATAATTGTGATGCGTTTTCACTTTATTACTGTATGTGTTTGAGTGTTGCATAAATACTTTACACATTGCCACTAACTTAAGCCTGGCTGCTTTTTGTGTGAAGCTACCAAAGGTTAAGCATAGGTTAGTTTAGTGACTTTTTGTGGCTTCACCTTGCAAGAGATTGTGGCTGTTGCTTTACAAGGGTTCATACCCATCAACCAACAACCCAATTTCTCACAATTTATAATGCCAAAAAGGTGGGAGAATCTGTAAAGCAGGCTTCATCAATGGAAATCATTGACAAGCAGCCACCAGACCACCAGAGCATAATAACTGTTGGCTTGTACATTTAAGACAAAGTGACTGTCACTGGATTTCCTTGGTCAGAACGGATATGCAAGGTATGGCAGTCACAGCCGGTGAAAATAACCAATGGCCATTAAGTGCACGGAAAAAAACTATTTACACATAAGGGTCACTCTGGAATAACCCCATTATGCCAAAAATAAAAGTGAATTATTTAAAAGCAAGAAGACACTTTTTAGTTATGCCTTATCAAAAAAGAGGGAGAAGGAAAAGATATGCAATCCTTCCAGTTTCCTTGAAATATATACTCTTAAATCAATTGGGGGGGAGGAAGGATCACTTGTCCTGCTAACCTGGATTTTCAGGTAAGTGGGATGTCCCTTGGTAAAAAACCCTCATACACGTGAGTTGGTGTTGTCTGGTAGTGGTATATCTTGGTTCTCAGCTGTTGTTACACTCGTGTCTGCATAATCACAGGGTTTAGTATGTATGCAGCCTCCGCCCGGAGGAAGAAACCCAATGTAAAAGCAGTAGTGTCCAGTGATAAAGTGAAAGTGGTGACTTAAAAGTAACTCGGACAGCCAGTTCGCTATTTTTATTTATCTGGATTCGAGTTAGTAGTGAAGATATTGCAGGAAGAGGGTCGCGAGAATTATTAGGATTCTCACGCTTCCCATCTTCGCGATTTAAAAGGTCGACATGTTTCAGCCCTGTTCGCCCTGGGAGCCCATCGCAAAGCAGAGCAAATCTTTGTATAAACCGCCCCTATAAGTGTAATGCCTTAACAAGTGAGAACACTTTTGAAAAATGTTTGTAAAAGAGATCCTTCCCCAGTTCCATTGCAAAGCAGAGCAACCCTTTGTAAAAACCGCTCAGATAAGAGTACTATCCCAAGAAGTGAGAACTCATTCAAAAATTTTTTGTTATAGAGACTCTCCCACAGGGGGGAATAACCAATGTTTTGACAACGTTTGAATAAATGAATATAACGATCGTTACACTGGGTAAGACCCACAGAAGGTACCGCAGTGTGGAGATACCTAGCACAAATTTATCGTAGAATTTCAGGTGACACCGCATACAGACAAAGTGTAAGGAACCACACCTAATTGATGTCCATTGTCTTAATGCATCCACAATACAGAGAACAAATTGACCTAACAAAAAGATCAATTTCGATATCAAAACTTAGCCAACCCTTTTGAGTATGTGGTTTCTGCTGTTAAGGTAGTGATCCAAACAGTATTGTAAACCTAAACACAGTCCAATAGAAGGAATTTAATGTTTAAAATTGTATATATATTATTCCCTCCCTCTCCCCCCAATAGTTTCCCACAACGTTTGTTTTTGCAGGCACAATTTGACCTCAAAGAAACTAAGGAACTAATACGCTCCTTTAATCACCTACCACATGGTCCTGAAGAAAGCCCACTGACCTATAGAGGCGGACAGGGGTGAAACATGTCGACCTTTTAAATCACGAAGATGGGAAGCGTGAGAATCCTAATAATTCTCGTGACGCTCTTCCTGCAATATCTTCACTACTAACACGAATCCAGATAAATAAAAATAGCGAACTGGCTGTCCGAGTTACTTTTAAGTCACCACTTTCACTTTATCACTCGACACTACTGCTTTTACCTTGGGTTTCTTCCTCCGGGTCGAGGTTGCATACCTACTAAACCCTGTGATTATGCAGACACGAGAGTAACAACAGCGGAGAACCAAGATATACCGCTACCAGACAACACCAACTCACGTGTATGAGGGTTTTTTTTACCAAGGGACATCCCACTTACCTGAAAATCCAGGTTAGTAGGACAAGTGATCCTTCCTCCTCCCCAAATGATTTAAGAGTAGACTTTTTAGTTATGACCATGACAGTACAAATCTGGCATAGTTACAATATATTTCCAACATAAATGTGGGATATTGTATAGTCTATACCTGAATATAATAAAGCATTCTAGAGTTACACTGTGCGACACCCAATCCACTTGGAAAGCAGGCAGCAAAAATGAAATTAAAATTAAAATGCAAGAGTTAACAAGTTTTTAAACGGACAAAATACTGCTAATTGGAGGAAAAAGGGAACACACTGCTGGAGCAGGAATCTCCCTTGTAGATTTATGTATCAAGTTTGGGTATTGAGGTGCAAATGTTAATGAAATTCCAGACAAGGGGTTTGTGAAGAGTAGATCATATCATATACTGCTCAGAACAGTATATGATTTTCAGCAATTGGCAGGCCATTTGATATGCTGCCATCTGCTCTTCACAGATTCGGAACACCAGGTTGAGGGTGCGCAAAAGTGACATAAGAAAACATTAGGGTTTCACCCTTCAAGGTACAGCGAGAGGAGCCCCCACATACAATCACCTCCAAACACCTTACCACCCAATATGTTCAATTCCTTGTTACACCAGCCCAGCAGGAGTTTAAGCGATACAGTTAGTTTAAAAATAGGAGCATGACTTGCTGTCATGGTGATAGCAGGAAATACTAAAATTAGATTTACAAATGCGTTTTATTAAAGACATATAGGGGTGGGTGCTGCCCACCATGGCCATGGCCATGCCACTCCTCAACAGGTGGGCATACAGTCTCCCTGCCCCCTCTGGGAGGCAGATGGGGTAATTACCCCCAATCTGCCACCAGGGGAGGTCAGAAAGCCCAGTAGACACCAGGATAAAAAAATATAGGGATGGGGTGGCTGTCCATTATGGGCACAGCCATGCCCCCACCCCTACAAAAACATGGAGACAGATGGATGTGATTGCTCACAATTTACCCTCCAGGGGTGGAAAGGAATGTCTTTTTTTAAAATAGGGGTGGGGGCTGCCCATCATGGACATGTCCATGCCACCACCCCAACAAGAGGACAGCCAGTCTTTCTGTCTCCCTTGGGGGCAGGTGGAGTAATTGCACCCAAAATGCCCCCTGGGGGGAACAGAAAGCCCACTTGACACCAGGGTCTATTATGAAACAATTATAGGGGTGGGGGCAGCCCACTTTGGGCATGGCCATGCCCCGCTCCTCAAAAATATGTTGACAGTTTTTCTTCCCCCGCCTGGACGTCAGATGGGGTGATTAAACCCAATTTACCCTCTGGGATGGCAGAAAGCCCACTGTATGGGAGTAATATATTGTTTCATAAAATAATGGGGTCCCATCCTAACATCTGCCCTGCCATAACCCTTAAAGCCTTAACCATCTTTCTGTTCTCCTGTGAACAAAGAAATCCTATCCCAATTGCAAATGGGAGAACATTTGAATCCTTTGGGTGGTGTTTTTACATATGAGCGAGGAGAGTTTGGCTAACTTCCAATATTGTCTCACTTGCAATGGTTATAGGCTGCACTTGTTGGGCTTAGGTAGGCTGCCACATGTTAAAGCCTACCAGACCCAAATAGTTCTGAAAACTGGACTCCAAGGGGACTTCGTATGGATCCCACAGCATTTTCTTACCCACAAAACCCTACAAAATACAAACTTTGCCTCAAAACATGCAAATTTCTCACAAGTCTTTGAGTACAACTTGTAGAATATGCACAGAGTGACAGATTTCCTATCATTCTCCCAAATCTCATGATAACAATAGTACCTCACTTGCGTCAGTGGGCCAAAAGACATTGAAACAAAAGGCACTAAAATGCTACATGAAAATATCAGCTATAGATGTAACTGCAGGATTTGGGGTTGTGCTCAGCCACCATTCATGGAAACCTACATACCGCAGACATTTTTGAAAACTAGACACCTAGAGGATTCAAGGGTACTATGCCTTGTGTAGATTCCACAAAGTTTTCTTACCTACAATGCCCTGCAAACCTCAAACATTCCCTGAAATCACACATTTTCCTTACATTTCAGTGAATGTAGGAATCCACTAAATTCCTACCACCCAGAGTTACCACAATTGTGCCGATAAGAATAATGCGCCACCTATATGGCTGGTCCTTGTGCCTTCGATAGGAACAGATAAACCAAGGTCAACGAGAGTCCCCTCGCAAGGGAGTTTATGACTTTCCAAAGATTCCAGAACTTCCCATTGCAGAAATTGGATTACCCCAGATGTCTAGTTATACAAAATTTGCAAGGTAGCTAGATTTCTCTAGATGCCGGCCACAGTACCATAATTAAGCCTATTATGGCAATGAAACTTCCACTCAAACTCTAGCCAATCAGGCAACAGCACCCTCTAGAATACTCTTCATAGGGACTGATTCCCTCAGCTTTTCAGACACTAGTGGGAAACATAATCCTCTAACAATAAAGAGCCTCTACAGGGAGGAGGGTGGGTCGCATGTGAAGCTAAGAAAGATGCCAATACAGGAGAACTACAGTTACAGGTAACTGATTTATTTTATTTTCCAGTATTATATCTTTCATAGATTTTGTTGGACTTTGCACTTATTGTCCCAAACTTTTTCGCTTTTCCCCCTAGCCTTTTTACTGACATGGTGTGTCTGAACTGAAAATAATAAATGTTGTGCAATGGCGTACAAACCCTTATTTCCACCATTGTAGAACTGCAACTTTGTAAAATGTCACTTTTAAAATGGACGCCATTTCTGTCTCCTTGTGCCGGAGGCCTGAGGTGGGTTGGCGGTCTAGTGTTTGAAGTGACAAGGTGCTCTACACTTCCCCCAGTGACAGTTGAGGCTGGAACTGTCAGCGACCTTCTAGAAGCTTCCAGCCCTTTCTGGTAGGTGGGAGGAGGGGTGTATATGTAGAGCAGTAGAGATGCCATGTGCTCAGACTGAAGATGGACTGGATTGACTGCCTGCACTCCACGGAGGTGAGGAGCGTGGGTGCTACTCCCATGGGTGGGACCCCAGGACCTGTGAGTCAGCTAGCGCCTGGTGAGCATCATATTTGAAGTGACTGTGCTGCTCTGCCTGCACTCTAGCGCCTGGTGGGCACTGTTTTCCTGATTACCAAAAGAGGTACACTATCTTCTGTCCCTGAGGCTCCTAGTGGGACCTAGTGCCTCGCAAGCGCTATATTCAAGGTGCCAGGGGAAGAGGAGCAGACGCCCGCAGCGCCATGATGTCAAAGCGCTATATTTCAATTCCCCTGCACGTGTGCTGCATTGTGGTGCTGCCAGAGTGCCATATTCGCATTGACTGTGCTCTGCTTGCTGCCAAGGTGCTACAACTGTGCCCTGGGGAAGACGAGCTGATGTCTGCAGCGCCGATTGTACAGCGCTACCAGGGAATCCCGGCGTGTGGGATTCCCCCCTGCCTGTTTGGTTGACAGTGGGCAGCTGCAACATTATGGGGCACTCTTAATTGCAGAGTCCAGGAGAGGGACTCCAACGTCCCAGTATTCTTTTGGGGGCAGTTTTAAAGTTAGTAGCCCCGGAGGGGGGCTCCAGGACACGGTGGGCCAATTCTCCTGGTACTCAACACAGCTGCGCCACAGAAGAGAGGGCAGCTACACAACAGGGGACATCTTTAATCTCAGAGTCCCGGAAGAGAGGCTCCATTTTCCCCAGGCGCGGTGGCGCCAAAGGCTAACCTGCAAGGCTGATGGCACTCATAATTAAGGGTGGGCGTAGTTCGCGTAGCTGCACTCCGCGTAGCCGTTCTCGCACTACGCGAGCTTCGCGTAGCTTCGCAAGCTTGCGTAGTAGCTTGCTGGTCCTGTTCGCGAGCCGTTTTTCTTGCTCGGGAGCGTGTAGTGCGTGTTCGGGGCGCTGTCTGCGTGTTCGGGGGATTGTAGCATGCGACCTTACCCATGTGGTGGGCTATGGGCGCGGCCATCTTGTTTTTTCAACTGTCCCGCCCGCCCGCGTCCCCTACTTCCTCTTCCGGGTCGCGAATAACGCGTTCGCGCGGTGCACGTCTTGTTCGAGAACACAACTACTTGCTCACTTGTTCGCACGTCCGAATGACGTTATCGCGTTCTCACAGTCAGGTTGGATTGTGCGGCCAGATTCCAAACATCGTAGCGAACGCGACCGGGAGAGAAAAGCGAGAAAGCGAACGCAAAACCACGGTAAGTCATTACCGCGCACACGAGAATGCTATTGAGCGCGCGAGGAAGAAAAACTACTACGCTACGCTGTAGATTGCACAGTAGGCGACAGCTTCGTGTGCTCCGCGAAGTGCGAAGTTGCTGAAACTTCGCAAACTCCGCAAACGGAGCGTAGTTCTCCGCCCAGGCCTACTCATAATGTGTGCCACTTTCCCTCAATGACTGCATTGCTATTAATGTTTTATGTCCCCTCCTAATGTGACTTACGCCAATGTGGTGATCCTAGTGCATTTATGCTAATGTGTCAGTGCTAACGCTTGTATGCTTATTGCATTGCTACTCAGGTTTATGCTTATGTCCAATGCAGTGAGGTTGATCTATGCACATTGTGATTATTGCCTAGTGACAGTATTGCCCCCATGCTAATTGTGTTTCATGCCTGCATGCCTCATGTGAGATGCTGCATGCCAATGCCCGTCCCTAGTACTGGCACTGATTACTAATGTGATGCTCATGATGACGCCTATATGGTAAGGGGGCTTTGGCTGGTCTGGTATATAAGGTGTTCATGTGCCTATGATAATGCCATGATGTTTACCTTTTATGCCTAATGCTTTGATGTTAGGGATGAAGCCTAATGCTTAAGCTTTCTTTTCCCCTAAGGCTACAGTGTTGGTGTTCTGTATACTGTGCCTAACTTGATGTTTCCAGTCCAGGCCTAAGGGAGTGGTGATTTATGCACATGATTTCTGTCAAATGGTTTTCATGCCCTAAGCTAATGTGTTTATAGGCAATGTTGACGATTTGCTAAATTGTGTGTTATGCCCCTGTTGATGCTTAGAGCATAGGTGTGTGCCCATTGTGTTTTCGGGCCCTAGGAGGTGCGGTGATCCTGACTAATGTCATACTAGGATAATCTCAGGTAGTTCATGCCTGACCTAAGGTGTTTAGGCCCCATACTAAAGTGAGTTATGCAAATGGGTACATACCCGGGTGACGATGCCAGAAGGTATACATAATGTATTGATGCCTGGTTCCACTATTATGCCTCACACTAATGTGACTCCGCCTATGCCTAACCTGAAGTTTCGGTTTATGTCTAATGTTGCCTTTACGCCTAGGGAGGAGACTTATGATTTATGCAAATGTATGGAGGCCCTTACACTGATGGTCTTTGTGCATAATATGCCCCTAACGTTCACATATTTATGCCCATAGGTGTATGCCGATTGATAATGCTTTATGTTTATAGCAATGTTGCGAAGGCTAGGCATAATGTACTCATGAAAATGCTGTGGTGCTAATGATGTAACAGTTAAGCTAATGTGAAGATACTAGCTCCTGACCTTGCCAGTAGTTATTGGCTGCCTTACGTTTGGTACTAAGTTTTGTATTGATTACTTGTCCCTTGTGATGATACTGGCAGCGGCCCGATTGGCCCTGCCTTGTAAATAGTCCCAAGTGAATTATTACCTAGTGCCGGCTGGCACAGTTTATCTGCACCGGTGAATCCCTTCTGATGTGTTTATCTTAGAATACACATACTGTTTTTTTTCACCCAAACTTGTGTGATCTCTTTTTGTGGTGTGCCTTGTGTGTCGCCTGTGAGTGCTGCGCGAATGCTTTACACATTTCCTCCGGAGTTTGGCCCGCCCGCTCTGCACCACACTACCCCATTTCTTACAGATTTACATTCATTAATCAGAACAGCTTGCAGTTACAGTATTTTTTAAATCATTATCATAATATCAAAATACTGGATGGCGGTTATAAACACATATACAGAGATTAATACATATTAAGCAGACATATATAACCCAAAAAAAGGCTCACCTTATTGAAATAAATGACGTAACACTACATGTCCAACGGCTGCATCAGTGCGCTGTGCATAATCCCGGCAATAATGCTGTGTGAATGTATGCATATTCCTCCATGTCTTGGTTTGACATATCGTTTCATTGAGGAACTCTAGAAAACAATGCCATCGAGTTAGAGACCATTCAAGTGGAATGCGCCTTGACTTTCTGTGCCAAAGGTCTTCCAGCCTTGTAATGACAGTACTGGATAGTAGCTAAGATTCATTGAGCAATACTAACCTTTGTGAAGGGGGCACATCTACGATGATTACCATAGGTTACCAACAGTCTTTATGAACTATTTGGTGCAATGTAAATGCAGTTTTAGACATCTTTTGACATCCAAGGTCTGCAGAGACTTTTTCTAATGGTGACTCAAGATTGTGAAAAAAAGTCCTTAGTACAACCGGTTCATTTAGATGAAAGTCTGAAGGGACTTTGGGGATAAAGTTTGGATTGGTTCTGGGTATCACAGAATTGTCTATAAAGTGCAAGAAAGGCTCATCAATTGTAAAGGCTTGTATTTCACTACCTCTCTTCTGTCTGATGTCAGAGCTAACAGCAATGCTACTTTAAATGTTATAAATTTGAGCTCTACCTTGTGTATTGGTTCAAATGGACTCTTCATTAATTGTGTCAGCACTACATTAAGCTACCATGTAGGAGGAGGAGCCCCTATTTGAGGGAAATCCCTGAATAACCTTTAAGGAACTGTTTAATAATCCTGTTAGACCATAAAGATAGCAAATTTGAAGAGCGTCTATACCTTGATATTGAGGCAGGGTTATACCTTTATTAACGTGTGGACATATCCCGATATTGCCACTGACAAGAGATAAGGTAGTATGTGTTCTGGTGGGGCTCAAATAGGGAATATTCACTTTTTGGCATTATAAACAAAAACGCTTCCACTTTAATTTGTACCTTTTATTAAGGGTGTCCACTCTAGCTTTTACAAGAATATCTCTGCAGTCTTGATGGTATTTTAGATCTGTGAACTCATAATATTCAGGAGCCATGCAGATAAGTGAGGAGAAGTCGGGTCTGGATGAAGTACCTGGCCTTGGTTCATCGTCAAAAGTGTCCTGAATAGTTTCAAGTGAATGTGGTTGCATTCTGAGAATAAATACCCTAACAACGCATGTGAATACATCGCATGCCATTATAACGCAGTAGTTACAACAACTGCATTGTTAGAACGCATACCATTACATTGCAAGTTATTACTACGACTTGCTGTAGGAGGCACGCTGGACTTAGGAATATTAATATTTACTATTCCTACTCCAGTTTTTGCAGCAGCAGGGAAGGTGTTGAATTCTAAATCCAACACCAGTGTGCTCCCTACAGCAAGTCATAGTAAAGACCGCGTTGTAATGGTACAGCGTTGTGGAGACAGAATTGTAAACGCTGTTTGCCCTTTTGGATAGCAGGAGCAGCTCTGTGAACCAATGCTGTCTGGGCCACCATTCGGCTATCAAGATTATATGACTCTGTTCTGTCTTCATCTTGCTGAGAAGCTTGGGTATAAGAGGTATAGGGGGAAAAGTCCATCTGATCGAATAGGCATTCCCCACGACCCTTGATGTGGATGCCAACTTGCATAAAACCATAATTTCCAGTGCTCTTTCATTACAAAGAGATCTAGTGCTGGATTGCCCCATTGGGAGAAGAGGTTTTTCAAAGTCGACTTGTCGAGCTACCATTCATGGCACCTGTTCTTCGTTCTGTTTAATATGTTCGCCAAGAGGTTACTCATAAAAGGAGTATGTTCCACCCGCAGTGTTATTCTGTGTGTCATAACTAAGCGTGGGCGTAAAATCAGTTTCGTTCGTGGAATTTGTGGATTCTTGGCAAAATCACGGTCCGCAAATCGCGCGAATTTGCCCAAAAATCCACAAATTCGCAAGCTGCAAATTATTTTGCTTGGTCGCGCTTGAAAAATACAATATCGCGCGTGCGGCATTGACTTACCGTGATTCTGAGTCCGCCGAGTTGTTTTTCTCCCGGTTTGCGTATGCTGCGCCATTTTGGATCTTGCTGCGTGATCGCGCGAGAGATTTTAAAACGCAATTATGTTATCAGGGCTCACCATCTTGCACAGCGAGAGTTTGACAACGCGAGTACGTCATAAGGGCCCGGGATCACGCATTGCAGGCGTAACAATGCCGAACATGTAGAAGTGGCGCGCAGCTGACTTCCGGCGGGAGATTTGAACAGCTCGCTTTCCCGAAATTGCAAAAATTGCAATTCTGCACAAGAAATCCACCGCAGGAACATAAACCTTCTGAAAATTATGATTTTGATCAGAATACCTCCTCAGATTGACATTTGGCTGCACTTTTTGGTGCAAGGAGTCCATTTTTGGGGGGGGTGAGAGGAAGTAAGTGTCCCAGAGTCTCCGACTTCCTGTTCCTGTCCAGCAGGCTCTTCCCAGTGCTTTGTCCATTTCCTGGTCACTTTTGATTTGGATCTGGAGCTGGAAGGATTACTTTTTGTGGCTGCTGCTGGATATTTGTATTTGAGGACTTTTTGAACTTTGGAGTTTGGCGCATCCAAAGATCCACCATGGGAGGTAGATCCTTCTCCTACTTGGCGGCCAAGACATGGAACTCACTCCCCACTCAACTCCGCCTTACACAGAACCACATCTCCTTCAGGAAAGAACTTAAAACCTGGTTATTCAATAAATAATGTTCCCCTCCCCAAGCGGGTTGAGACCCTCTGGGTGAGTAGTGCGCTATATAAATTCCTGAACTTGAACTTGAACTTGACTTGGGATTTTACAAGTAAGTTGGTGTTGTTTGTTTGGGGCATTGCAGTTGCTGCAACTACAGTATTACATCTTTTTTCACAACTTAAAAAAAATATATATTGTGGGTAGCCACAGTATCCAGTAGGCCCAGGGTTGGTCATGGGTGCATGATACAGCTGTTTCTGTGATTTTTTTAAACTCATTTATGTCATGGAATTTTAGCTCACTGTTATATGTTCATTTTCTTTTTAAATTTTGGGGTGCCTGTAAAGCCTCACTAGCCAGTAGGCCCAAGTCTTTCTGTGGGGTGTCTTTAATTTAGACTCATTTAGACTCATTGAGGGAATGGATGGCATTGGATTGTGGGGATTTGCGTGTGTTTCTCGACTTTTTGGGGTGTTGTTGGGGCTTGGCCATGTGGCTGGGGGTCAAGGGCCCATTTTGAAGCCTGGCAGTGTGCTCAGGCCCGCACCCAGTTTGCCTTGCTTTCTTCCATTAGGCCCAGGGGTACTCAGTGATGCATGGACAAAGTCTTTCTGTGGGGTGTCTTGAATTTAAACAACATTGAGGGCATGGATGGCATTGGAATGTGGTGATTTTGTGTGTTTTTTGACTTTTTGGGGTGTTGTTGGGGCCTGGCCATGTGGGTGGGGGCCATTTTGAGGCATGGTCCAGGCAGGGCCTGGCTATGTGGCTGGAATCAAGGGCCCATTTTGAAGCCAGGCAGTGTGCTCAAGCCTGCCCCCAGTTTGCCTTGCTTTCTTCCATTAGGCCCAGGGGTACTCAGTGGTGCATGGACCAAGTCTTTCTGTGGGGTGTCTTGAATTTAAACATCATTTAGGGCATTGATGGCATTGGATTGTGGTGATTTTTGTGTGTTTTTCGGCTTTTTGGAGTGTTAAACTGATGTTCCTCTGGCTTCCATTGCTTTTAGGTGCACAAGAGAACCATCAGTGCCAGGAAGAAGTCCTGCAGCGGTGTATGCAGCACAGCGTCACGTGACTTCACGCGTGGCCACAGACAAGACAACTCTGCAACTCGTGCAACTGCGGACTGCTGTTCTGACATCTGAAGAAGATGGGCCCAGAGGAAGGTGGCCGTAGCGCCTCAGTGAAAAAAAGTTGCCAGTGCCACTGCTAGTAAGAAGGAGCAGAAAAAGCAAGTGGCACCACCTACCAAGTAGACTGGTGTGCCCGCCGACACCTTTTTTTGGAAAAAAACTACGCCTGCAGCAGCAGCGGTGTCCGCCGGGGATCAAGCTGGAAGCAGCACCTCTACTTTGTTGGGCTCAGTGCCGCCATGCCAAGTTAGGTCCAAGACCATGAGTGCTGCTGAGGCAGTCACTTTACTTTCTCAATCACCATCGATCAGTGATGTTGACAACCACAGCCACAACGACAATCACAGGTGCAACTAGTACAAGCGCAAGTACATGGGCAAGGAGAGGCGCAAGGAGAGGCGCAAGGAGAGGCGCAAGTAGAGGCGCATGGAGAGTTGCATGGAGAGGTGCAACTAGAGGTTCATGGAGCGGCAAAACTGCCTACAACGATTGTTCCTCCAGAAGTAGGGGCACATCAGGAAAATGATATTCAAGCGTTATCATCCAAGGAAGCCACTCCTCCTGATGATGATCCATTGTCTTCCAGATCCCCAGCAAGAAAAAGGTCAAGGAGGGCTACTACTACTACTACAAGTTCTTCTTCAAGCCCCCTTCATTCTGATGATCTTGATCTTGATTGGAACCCAACAATGCAGTCTGAGAGTGAGTTACGCCATGAGCCAACAAAGGTAGCTAAGCCTAAAAGGAAGGTTCCCGCAAGGCTTCGACTTATGGGTGATGCCGACAAACAAGAAGTGGTGTCTTCTGCTGCTGATGAACAGTCTGACATTGAGCCAGTCATCACAATCGTCACTCCAGCTCCAGCGGGCATGCAGCAGACAGACATTTTCACCCTATCCCGAATGGCTGCTGAGCGGGATGTGGGCAGCATTGCACTGGTACCACCACCAACGCAGTTAACTACAACACCAACACGACCTACAGATAGCATATTTTTTAGTCAGAAGGGCCGGCAGGGACCTCCATCAAGCTCAACCTCAAGTAGTGGTGCTGTAAGTGAACAACAGAAATGAATTCAGCCACGCCCATCCTCCACTTCATCTGGCATTGAAAGTCAAAGTAGCACCTCCACCACCAGCAGACATCACCAGTTTCCAGTTTGGGACTTCTTTACTGTTAGCGAAAAGGCAGAAAACATGGTTGTTCATTCGATTTGTAAAGTATTAGTCAGGGTAAGCTTGGTACCACCTATGGTACCGGAGGCCAGAGAGGTCATCTAAAAAAACACCACACTATCCAGTGGGATGCGCACCTAAGGAACATCTGGGAAGCCCAAAGTAGGACTGATCCAAATGTATCCATTCACATTGCATCTGATGCTGACGAGGGGCTGATTGTGCAGGGGGGAAGTCAAGAACCGACCAACATTTTTTCTGGTACACCCAGTACCCCTGGCAGCAGCACTGCAGTGGTAGCGCCCACACCCTCTACCCCTGCAACATGTATGAGGCACACTAAGAGTCTGGGAGAGACACCAATGCGAAAAAGTACATCACTGGGCCTAACTGGTTTGAAGAAGTCATCATCATCATTACGTAAAATGGTCCAGCCCACCATTAGCAGAAGTTTTTAGTCGAAGGCGCCATTTGAACGCAACCACCCAACAGTACGTCTGCATAACGCAAAGCTGGCTAAAATGCTAGCCCTGGACCTTCTCCCTTTTTCTTTCCTGAAAGGGGTGGGTTTTCTAGAATATGGTGCAACAGTCTGCCCTAAATGGAAGGTTCCTAGCCGCGCCTATTTTGCCAGAGTTGCGGTTCCAGCACTACATCAAGATGTGTTGGAGGTGATTGGGGCAACTTTGCAGAAGAGTGCTGTTCACACTATCCACTTGACAACAGACATTTGGACCAGTTGCCAAGCCCTTGATTACATGTGCATCACTGCACACTGGGTCTCTTTTGCAGGGGTTAGAGACATGCAGATGTTGACCAGGACACAGTTTTTCAATCTACTCGGAAACATGCAACATTAGTCATGTTTGCCATGAAGAAAACTCATACTGCACCTAACCTTTTGGACGAGTTTGATAGGAAGGTCTCTGAATGGCTGCATCCAAGAAATCGCATGGTTGGTTATGTTTCCACGGATAATGGCAGTATTATAGTTAAGGCCATGCAGCAAGGTGGCTATTTCAGAGTGCCATGTTTGGCGCACAGTATTAACATTGTGGTGCAAGATTTCTTGAAAAAAGAAAACACAGTCAGCAAGTTACTGACCACCTGCCGAAGAATCTACACACAATTCAGCCATTCTTTTAAGGCCCTGAAGCAGCTGAGGAGCATTCAACATGAACGTAGACTGCCAGTCAAAGGACTCATCCAGGATCCAGGAAGTGGCAACACGTTGGAACTCAACCTTTTACATGCTTGAGCGTCTGTCTGAGCAGTGGGGGGTAATAAATGATTATGTCTATAAACTGGGTTCTACTATGAAAGACATGAGGCTAGAGTTGGAGGAATGGAAGCTAGTTGCAAGTCTGACAGACATGCTTCGTCCTTTTGAGGTCTTCCCGCGTGAAGTCACCAGGGAGGACTGTTCTTTGGGCAAAGGTATCCCATTGTTGGTCATGCAAGAGCACCAACTGAAGGCGGTGTCTTCAACATTCCGAGATGATGCTGAAAACCAAGACGCATATCAGTTGGCAGAGAGGTTATTAAGCCACCTAGTTGCCAATGAAAGGCTTAAAAACATACATACAGAACAACATTACATTTGTGCCACTATTCTGGATCCACGGTACAAAAAGGCAGTGGCCAGCAAAGCATTCATTCCTTTTGATGAAGCATATGTTTCAAAGTACAAACATTGGCTAGCTGTGTTGGTCACTCGGTTCGAAAAAGAGCTGCAGAAAATTCAAGGAGCTGGCAGAAGTCCAACTGAATCAGCAGGCCATCCGGCGTTTTGTTCCACTTCTGAATCTGTGGCCGAAGGGAGTCACTTTCGCTCACAGCCATTAACGACACCAGCAGCAACCGTATCATCATCCTCACCTGCACCAGGCCCAGCCATAATATTGTCGGAAGCGGATTGGCTAACTCATCAAGGGTTTGCTCGTTCCAGTGCTGCAAACGCCACAGACTGTATGCAAAGTGGAGCAACCGTGGAGAACCTTGAGTCGATGGTGCAGTCCTATCTGCATGACCCAACAGAGGTCTTTGTTAATCAGAACCCATTGCTGTATTGGTATAGGAAAAGGCATCTATGGCCACTGATCACCAACCTGGCTCTTAAATATTTGTCTTGCCCACTCGCAAGCGTGTCTTTGAACGTGTTTCCAGTGCTGCTGGTGCCATTGTAACTTCAAAAATGACCCGCCTCTCGCACAAAAATGTGGAGAGGTTAACACTGGTCAAGATGAATCAGCACTTCATACCACCAGATTGCAAAATATGTGAATGAACGCAGGAAGAAGAGGAAACCGACTTAGGTGAAGGAAGTTCTTCTCTGTTAGCTGACCTACTCCCCTCTCAATTCATAGAGTTTGAAGACAAGCTCTACTTCCCTGACACGGAGGCCTGAAAATGACTTCCTTTTTTTAATCCTTATTCACTTTTATTCCTGTGTGTCTTTCTTTGTTTTGCAACTTTTACCACAACAAAACTCTCACAACAAGTCCATCAGCAGCACTGTCTTCATCTTATTTTCCTTATTGATTTGAAGGTGCCACAGTCTGCATTCCTGAGGTTCACAAGTTCGCAAATCAATCATGCTCCTCTATCCTCCTCCTCCAGACTCCACCTATCCATTTCCCTCAAGGCAGATGGATGGATTACGAAGAATAAAGAAACTTTGTTTTCATAGACGAGTCCCCTCAAGTGGGACTGAAATTACTGACTGACTACATGCTTGCTGATTGCTGACAGAGTTACTTCTGAAATTGACAGGAGAGGCTGCCCTGTGGGCCCTCACTTTCCGAAGAAGATGCGGACAAAAAGTAGAACAGGTAATGAATAATTGAGAAGATGGCATGCAGTGGACAGCAATGGCTGTCTGTCTCTGATGAAACCAATTGCTGTTTGTTTTTTTGTCCATGAAATGAATCATATGTCTTGTCTTAGTTATTATTTAATCTTTTACACAGTAATTGTAACTCATGTCTACTACTCTGTTTTTTTACCTTGTTTTGAGGGTGGGTTGAGTGATCTGGGGGCATTGCTGGGAAGCTCTAATATCGGATGCAAGTGTTTTGGATACAATCCATGGTGAAAAGGTTTTTCAGTTTTTGCTCACTTGCTTGTTTTTGGGGGGCTGTTTGGGGGGTTCTAGGTGAATGGGGTGGGTTTTGGGGACTGGGAGCACTGCTGGGATGGTACAACTTTGATTGCAAGGGGTTTGAAGAAAATCCATGGTGGGAAAGTGGAGTTAGAGCCTAGCTGCAGAGTCCGTTTGGAGTGATTTTGACTGGTAGGCCGCAAATATTTTAAGTGTCACATTTTCCATTTTTGCTTTTGGCCTGTTTGGGTGTGGTCTGCTTTTTTGCGGGTGGGTTGAGGGGTCTGGGGGCATTGCTGGGAAGCTCTAATATCGGATGCAAGTGTTTTGAATAAAATCCGTGGTGAAAAGGTTTTTCCGGTTTTGTTCACTTGCTTGTTTTTGGGGGGCTGTTTGGGGGGTTCTAGGTTTTTGGGGGTGGGGTTGGGGGTCTGGGAGCACTGCTGGGATAGTATAATTTTGATTGCAATTGGTTTGAAGAAAATCCATGGTGGAAAAGGGGGGTCTGGGCCTAGTTGTAGCGTGCTTTTTGGCACGATTTGAAGTTAGGGTTCAACCTGGTAGCAGTATTGCATGTTTTAGGGGGCTACTTGGAGGTGTTCTACATTTTGCCGACTGGGTTCAGGGGTCTGGGAGCACTCCTGGGAATGTATAATTCTGTTTTAAATTTTTTTTAAAGAAAATCCATGGTGGATCCGCAAAGTTACTATTACTATCCTTGTAAAGGAGAACCAGGTTACACACTTTTGAAGTGATGATTGTATATAATAATAAATTAATAATGTCAGCTCTGAAAACTGAAAGTGTTATTTTTGCACTACACAGCGTACCTTAGATTTTTTTAACTGGTTCACTTCCTGTTTTTTTCCATCAAAAATTACAGGACTGCTTTTACCATGTGCCATGGAACAAACGATGGACTCAGACGCAATCCGCAATTACTCATCAGGCAGCCAGTGGACAGTGTGTCTGGTCACCAATATTGATTGACTGAGCGTAAGAGGGAATGGAGGAGTATATCATGAATAAGAGGAATGGCTGGATGCATGCAACTTCACCAATTCAACAGGACAAGTACAATATAAAGTTATAGTATTCTCTCCTAACCTCTCCTTTATCTTTTAAACGTTATTGTTGTAAACTTGAACGTCTACGAATGTAACTAGGTGCGTTTCTTTGTTTTCTGCTTCAAAGTCATCTCTCCAGCTATTTCATACGTTTCTTTGCTATTTTAATAACGAACTTATTGTCCATAGGTGTTTATTCTCTATGAGGGCAGAAAGGCAAGTGAAATTGCGTAATTAATGCAGCCCTGTACTAGTGTCAATGTCAAATTGTTTCCTCATACTTACTAATAAGATGTAGTAAGTACAACTTTTCAGTAACCTAACCATCCGTTTAGCAAACAACTTCATGCATACAGTAGTGCACTACCTTTATGTCCCTTAAAAGATTTATGGATATCTTTGAATGCAAACATTTGTTTCTCTTGATTTGTTGTTTGTCTATGCAGTGTTTTTTTTCTTCCCTCTACAAAACTTTCTCCAAAAAACCCTATTCCATCCAATCTTCAAAAACCCTAACCCTCTGCCCCCGGGCTGTGTGGTTTTTCATTGAGGTATGACAAAATGACAGCAGGAAATTCCACACAGTTGCAGGGGTGGATAAGGTCTAAGCAACAGAAAAATGTTAGAAAATGGAATTTCATGTTCGACATCGTGGATTGAGCATCAAACATCATGCTCGTACACATGACGAATCAAATGGTTAATTCTTATGTTTAAGTATCCTTTGCCTTCATAATATTTCTTATAGTAGCCATAGTCCACGAAACTAGTACTTATATTTAGAATACTTTAGCACTGCTTAGGCTACAATTTATGGCACTGTTCTGTAGCGTACCATCTATCGTACTGTTTCTCATGCTAAGCACAGACCACTCAATGTTTCATTTCCTTTTTTTTCATATGCTGCTACTGCCAGTGTGTACCACTACTACTAGCAGTACAACAAGGATATTTCATCCGTTGAGGATTCAAGTCAACAACCAACCTTAATCACCATTTGCCATGCAGGCAGCCCTGTGGCTACCCCTATTCTCAAACACGAATCACATGTAAGATAAGCATTTTGGAGAGGTAAAATAATGGGCTAGGACTGGGAGGAGAGCAGAGACTGCCAGTACTACTAGTAAAGTACTAGTAGGGCTACTGAATTCACTAACTCGGTTACTGGCACTTTGGTACATTTCAGGACTAGATGTTTCATTCATGCTGGTAAGTTGGAAGAAACCAACCATCCAGTAACCACCACCCACCCCCACACAAAATAATATGAACGCGTATACTATGTTTTGGTATGAAAAATAATTATATAAGAAATATATTGATGTCGGTCAAAAAATAAAATAAATTAACAAAACTCACCCCCTCCCTAACCCCAACCAATGTCCAAAAGTCCAAAAGTCCCCTTTCCCAAACACCCAATTCCCACCCCCACAACAGTCTTTAAAAAAGGGGCAAGGGACAGTCACTTCCTCCGGTGGCGTAGTGTGGACAGCTGTTCCTGCACGTCCCGCAGGTCTTTGCGGAGGTCCCGGAGCTGGCGCTGATGTTTTTTGACTAATTGCTCCAGGTAGTCCACTCTTTCACGGAGGCAGCGCTGACGTATCATCCAGGTCCTGGGGGGGCAGCTGATTGTGTTGCTGCTGTGCGGCGGCAGGCTGTCGGGCCACGGCTCCGTTTGGCTGGAGGCTTCTGGCTGGTGGACATGGGGTCCCTGGAGGAGGATGCAGTGGTTGCTGTCTCCTCCTCCTGCTCCCGAGCCTACAGCCGCAGATACTCAGCACAAATGGCCTCCAGCTTAGCCATCTCCTTTCTGGTGAGCTTTTTCGGAGTAGCATCTATATGAAGAAAGAAAGAAAAATACTGTAGCCAATAGTCTAACATAAAGTCAAAATAATTCAACGGAAAGTTGACTCTCAGTAACACCAGCAAGTAGCAAACACAGTATAACATTTTGGCATGTATCTTTACGCTGTCTTTGTAGGCCTGTGACATTACAGGAGTTTCAGGAATTCCACTAGCAGGACTATGGATGGACTCACTACTACATACATAGTCAGAGAGTACTAAAAAAAAGTCTTCCGTTTTTTCTCTTGTTTTGCCAAAGAAATTACTGGTACGTGAACTTGTGGTAGCCGGCATGGCAGCTCACTCAACTTGCACCCAAGAAAAACAGACACAAGCCATGATGATGCAGACTCCCATTACTTTAAGCAGTACATGCAGGGGGGTATAGGATGCTCTTACTTTTCTATAGGGGTGGCACTGCCACTGGCCATACTCGGTTACATCAAGGGCTACTGCTCAATGTAATGATATCTTTCGCACTGCCCCCCGGGCCTTGGCTACTACAAAAGAAGAATGAAGATTATTCAATTCTGATCATTATCATTATCCTGCCGATCACATGATCTTTGGTTATATGATGGATGACTTTAGGTGCTTTGTTTTGATAGATTGAGTGAACTACAGCGATCGTCCACCCATTACACAGCTGAAATAAAATGATTACGATAGGGAGTGAGTGTGGTACCGATAATTGCCAGAGGCAGGGACTTGACTTGATATAATGTTGTCAACTATACAATATATACACAATAGATGCTGTGCTTGCAAAGTAAAGTACTGTACTGTTAATCAAGGCAGAGAGTATTTGTGAACAATCACAAATTCTAGTATTTGGATTTCCTCAGCTTTGCTACTCATAGAAACCTCCTGCTATCTCGAGCCGAATCAGGCCCGCTTCAGACCTGCTCACTCCACTGAAGCCGTTATTCTGGCAGTCCTTGACACACTCAGGAGCGGCGCGGACGCGGGAATTCCCCAGGCCCTCGTCCTACTGGATTTGTCGGCCGCGTTCGACACGGTGGATCATAACATCCTTCTCCACCGTGTCGAGCAGGCAGGCATCCGGGGCGTTGCTCTTGAGTGGATCAAATCCTTCCTTACGGGAAGAACACAGGCGGTCCGTCTGGGCCCCTACACTGCTAAACAAACCCCCATGTCCTGTGGTGTCCCCCAGGGATCTTCCCTCTCCCCACTCCTCTTCAATATTTATCTCCGGCCACTCATTCAGTCACTCTGGAAATGAAACATCGTCACATATAATTATGCTGACGATCTACAAATCATTTTTTCTCTCAACTCACCACATGCTGTTAAAACCTTTCACGGAGCCATGATTCACATCCAACTCTGGATGAACCAGAACCAACTGAAGTTGAACCCCGGTAAAACTGAGCTCCTTCTTCCTGGGCTCAGCCACGTTTACTGGGGTCCACAGTTCTGTCCGCCAGAGTTTGGACCCCCCCCACCCCTGAAAAAACTGTAAAGAGTTTGGGTGCCATCATTGACACCGAACTCTCCCTCAGAGCTCAAGTTGGAGCGGTGGTTTCCTCGTGTATGTACCAACTCCGGAGGATCCGCAAAGTCCGTTACCTTCTTCCCCCTGCGGCACTCACCCAAACTGTCATCTCATTGGTATTCTCCCGCTTGGATTTTTCTAATGCCATCTACCACAGCCTACCGCAGTTTCTTATACAACGCCTCCAAGCTGTCCAGAACCAGGCGGCCCGCCTGATTCATGGCACCCCCAGATGGCAATCAGCTAAGCCTTTGCTTACGTGCCTTCATTGGCTCCCAGTCGATCGTAGGGTTGCCTTCAAGGTGGCATGCCTCACTTTTAAAGCACTTCACTGCCCTGGCCCCGTTTTCTTAAAATCCCTCATTCGCCCTCACTGTCCCACACGCTATCTTCGATCAGCCCACCGAGATCTGCTGATCACCCCCAAGACCAAAACCAAGAGATTCGGCGGTCGCCGCTTCTCTCACCTGGCTCCCGCACTTTGGAACCTTCTCCCTCTCCCCATCAAATCCTCCCTTTCCCTCCTGACCTTTAGGAAAATGCTGAAAACCCACCTCTTCCCCACCTCTGGTTAGATCTCGCTAAGTCTGCTCCCTCCTCATCTATTCTGTCTATCAGCGCCAGGAAGCGCGCTTTATAAAAAAGAACTTAACATAAAATAACATAACAATACCTTACCACCGTTCACCGCCGCTGAGCCTTCCCTCCAGCTCCTCCTGGTGGCACCGGCGCATCTGCCCCTAGAGTGGACCACTCCGCACAGCTGGATGTTGTGACGTCTAGAAAAAACATGTCATATTTTCAGATACCATACACAACCCCCTATTTCATCTGGTAATGGAAGAAAATGTTACATAACACATTTTTTATTACTTGGATTGAAAAAAAAGTATTGGTTTTGGGGAGGGTGTTAACTTTTTATATGCTTCTTCCATTAAATGCTACACTTCTTAGGACAACTGATGAATGCTTGCTTAACGTGCACCATTTTTCTAATTACAGAAAGAAGATTACATTGCCCTTCTGCCAACAGGACGACTCGCCAACTACTAGTAAGTCTTCACCAGCAGTACTTTATAGAAGGTGGGGGCTCCCGCACAGTTATTCTAATAATTTCATGTGTCTGTTAACTATTACGTTAAAGTAATTTGATTCATGGAAATGTTGTTTGAACTTTAAATTCATCTATCAGCAGTGCTCGCTCCGAAAACTACGCTATTAAAAATAAAGAAATAATTTTTTCATTTGTTAATTGAAAATAAAACGTTAAAACTAACAAACACTGTGTGGTTTTTGTTCATGAGTGAGTGAGCGTAAGGGTTTGAACTACTGCACTTGGCAGTCATGTTTCAGTGACTCAGATAGGCCGGGACTCGGCGGTAGTCTTCTTCTGTTCTTCTGGGTCGTAAAATCAATGGTCAGACACACTAGATAGTCGGTCAGGGGATTGGGGGTTCAACTTCTGTTCTGGATCAGAGTTTTGTTTAACACCGTTTGCCGACTGGGCAAGCTTAGCTACCTACACAGACCAACTCATAATCATAAATAGTAGTAGCACAGAGAGTGATGGTAGAGGCAGGATAAGAATGTAGAAAGTAGTCTAGATTAGAAGAAGATCAAAGACTATTTTGTAAAAAATAGAATTAGGAAACAGTTTTCAATGAATGGAAGCTGTAAAAGTTAGGGAAGTATAAGTATTAATATAACAATAGAACAACTTACTGGGGCCATCAGAAGAGCCTGCAAGGGATCGATCCTGTGACTGTCCACCTTCTTCCACCGGAGTCTCAATGGTGCTGATGATCATGAAATAAAGAAACACAACAGGGATGATTGTTTTTTTGAAATATTTGATTTCTTTGAACACAATCTAAAATTATCTCGGGGAAACAAATGAACAACAATTGCACTACATGTATTGACCTATCTGATCTGGTCAACTAGGAGGATAGTACAGTATTGCAGGATTCGCAGACCGTCTAATAGGAAAGTTATGTAATTCACTAACTGCACCAACAACAAAAAGGTTCTACTACAACTGCCATCACTCAGCAGGACCAGACGTCATGTGACAGACACAGTCCGTCATCATGATTGCCTACCACTAACAAATGTCCCATAACAAGTAATAAATAATATACTCAACGTATAAATACACCACTATCTCTTCTTAGTGGCAGCAGGAGTACAAAGAAGGACTAGACTTGAGTCTCTACTGCTTCTAGCATTACGCAGTTATGCTCTGAAATGAGCAAAAAGTTGCAAACAAGTAAGCATAGTAGCAACGCAAATTACCAGGCAAGCAACTGCAATGACAGAAGCTATTTAAACATTAATTCACCTGCAATGTAATCGAATCAGCAGCATTCGTACTCTTCCGGAAAAAAATAGATTAGCAATATAACACAGAGCAGAAGAAAACAAAGTAGGTATTAAATAGTTTTTTCTGGAGAAAGAAAGGTGGTATTTTTGATAGGTTTCTAGGCGCTGATGGGCAGTCCACTGATAGTTATTGGTATAATCTGGCACTATTTATTGATGGTGCTATAAGGTAGAGGAGAACCACCTGCCTCCCTAAACCTCTGATTGGAAAACCAACAGAACAAAGCACATTTCAGGTACTCTAGCACACGTGAAGGTCAATACAGTCTAATTCAGACAAAGTGAATGCATCAAAAGGGGATGAGTCTTATTCTTTCTGTTCTTCTCGTTTAATCAGACATCCCGGAGTTCGGGGTCCATATTTTCCAAGCCAAGCCAACACGTGTTTCGTCGCTTCTTGTACAGATAAGAACATGCGACTTGTTCACGGCTAGGTTAAAACATATATGATACATTGTCAGGATTTTAGTTATTTCTTTGAAAAAGCACACAATTGTGAGTTATTCTAACAAATGTGTGCCCCAGCGGCAAAAGAACACCCAGTGTTGTCCTTAGTTCATTTGTAAACACACTGGTCCAAAACGCCATTTGGACGAGTAAAAGTACAAGCAGTGCAGTGTTGTCAGTCTATATTGGGACAGGTAGCAAAGAGGTGCAATTACCTTTAATGTGGCGATAATTCCAGGCCACATGGTCCGTGGCGTGTAATAACTGAATCCCAGAAGGATGTGGCGATAATATTTAATGGCCCAATATCAGCAGTCTAAAATCTAAACATAAAATTAATTTCCAAATTCAATGATCAGGTTTCAAGTAAGACTGCCCACTACAAATATTAGCAACGTCTATAGGGATCTGAGTCGTACAAATTAACCAAATCCATAATTCAGAAAACAATGCACATGCCCCCAAATTCGTATGTGTGCATAGTTGTTGAGTTCTCTCAACGAAGGTTCCTTCAGAAACCATTTTCCCTCCGTGAGTAAACGGACATACATGCCGGAATTACTGGTAGTATTATAAATAAGAGATTTAATCCAGGACAAATACCCCGGAGCGAGACAATCAGGCCGCCAACGAGTACATATGACGTTCTCTGATAAAAGCGCCCTCACTACCGATCCAACATTAACTGGGGATGCAGTTGTCTTAAGGATATTGTTAGTTAGAGGCAAAATCCGACCCAGCGTGTACGCTGTAAAGTCGTTTTTCTTGTAATGTAAATAGCCTGACGCTGTTCTCGGTTTCTAGTAAGAAAATATCCCATTACGCCTCAATCTCCTTACCTATTATTCTTCCGACAAACGGCAGATACGTGTTGCCTCTCTTCCACGCCGGGAGCTCGAGTGCAAGTGTCAGACTAGTGCCATGGATGCATAATAAGACGTCGCCCTGTGAACCACACGTGATCCCGTATATGTGGTCACGTGTGTGTGTTTTACACGGGCGCCATCTTGGAGAGGTAAATTTGTCCTAAAGAAAATGCTGCAATTTGTTTGTAACTCTGTGAATTCGCCCAAAATTAAGAAGTGGAATTAATGTAATATGAGTGGGGTCCAACTTATGACTTAGAAAGTCGACTCGTCTGTGCTGCAGTTTGATTTTCATGAGTGTGAGAAAGTTACCAATGGGACAGGTAAGCCCAAGAACACTCATGTTGTTAAATTCCTCTACCCTTTATTAGGTGTAAATTATCGAAAAGACCCGGTATAGAGCCCTGCTTATAAATTGTTTAGTTTTTATGTGTATGTTCTAACTTGGAATCTAAGGCAATCAGTGACTATAATGTGTCTGTGACATTTCCACAGTTGTGCCACAATATACCTAATATAAACCGCTCAAAGCTCCAATTACATTTATAGATAGTCATGTAATACAGGTTGATACTTCACAATAAAGACGTTTTAAATCAGGTTCATACTTGAATACATGTTTTCACCAAAATTGTCCTGCAGTATATTGCCCCCGAGGTGCTCACTTCCCCAGGAAATAATGCATCTTGGGGTCAATATTCATCCCTAGTTCAGTCGCTCGCATTTTGAGTGTCCAAGTTGCTTCCGTTTTGCGTACTAGATCTGCGAGCACCTGGGAACACACCGAGATGCTCATATCTATGATAGAACTCATACTTGACAATAATGTCTTTCTCTTCCAAGACAGATGGTACATACAAAAACAAGGTGTAGCCATGGGTTCCAGATTATCGCCACATGAAAGTCAATTGCACCTCTTTGCTACCTGTCCCAAAATAGACTGACAACACTGGTATATTGTTTGGGCTATGAATAACTAACCAAGACCAATACAAGTTTGTTTTTTCTTGGATTCCTACAGAAACACACCAATGACCATATATACAGGTCAGTGTATGTTTTTTTTTCATTTGTCTCTAGAGCCTTTTGAGCTACACTCTGCTCAGTCACACAACCTATGGTGTCTAATGATGTAGGGAGTTATAAGGCTACAATGTCTCATCCTAGAGACATTGGGCCATCTAAGCATGATTTGCTTTTGCTCTATGGTAGAGGAAGGGTAACATGTACTGCTAACACGGTAACACATCATATACATACTTTTCATGAGCACATGGTGATTTTTCATGTTATAAATTCAGTTACCCCATACTACTGCACTACTTGTACTTTAACTCTTCCAAATGGCGTTTTGGACCAGTGTGTTTACAAATGAACTAAGGACAACACTTGGTTTTCTTTTGCCGCTAGGGCGCACATTTGTTATAATGACTCACAATTGTGTGCTTTTTCAAAGAAATAACTGAAATCCTGACAAATAATAATAATATAATATCCACATTTGTAAAGCGCACAATCACCCGTTAGGGTCTCTAGGCGCTGGGGGCCGTCGGGAAGATTAAGCAAGCTATTGCCCAGAGTCACATGGTGCTGGGCTAATCTGCCGCCGGTGCCGGGGATCGAACCGCGATCCCATATTCCATGTATCATATATGTTTTAACCTAGCCGTGAAGAAGTCGCATGTTCTTATCTGTACAAGAAGCGACGAAACACGTATTGGCTTGGCTTGGAAAACATGGACCCCGAACTCCGGAATGTCTGATTAAACGAGAAGAACAGAAAGAATAAGACTCATCACCTTTTGTTGCATTTACTTTGTCTGAATTAGACTGTATTGAACTTCACGTGTGCTAAGGTACCTTAAATGTAGTTAATAAATAGCTACTCACCAAGGCCAGGGAACTCCACACCTAGTAGGTGGAGCAGGTCCTGCTCCCAGTCGAGGACATCGGCCCACCGGTGCGTCGCTTGGTCGTAGGTGCGCCGGACCCCCGACTCACTCCGCATGGCCCGGCACACCTTATCTCTCCGCTGGTGACGCTCCCGGAGGCCATACCCTTGACCGGGCCTGCCCCCTGCTGCCACGGTCTTAGGGAGGTGGCGCAGAACAAAAAACATAAGGGCGGCCACCTCCACCGCGGTAAAAACCTCCCTGGCCACTACATGCACTCCCCTCAATCGCCCGCAAGGGAGCCGGCTACGGGGTGCGGGACCCTTCCCCTTTGACTTGCCGGCTCCCTCTGCCATGGTCCTGGGCAAAAGAAGAAAAGAATAGGGGGAAAAAAATAAAAGAGAGAGCTAAACAAAAAAAGTAGTTATTAAAGTAACAAAAAGTTGAAAAAAACACAAAATATAGATCTAGACAAATAGAGAGATAGATAATGAGCAAAAATAGTTCAAAGAAACAAAGGATTGCAAAGATTAAAAGAGGATAGAAAAAAGTTTGCGCGATGTTTCCCCCGCGAGCACGCAAAAACACAAGCAAACTCGTAATAGTTTGACGCACACAACGCGAGATTGCCAATAGCGCCCGGAAAGGGAAATACGCAACGCGCACAAGATGGCCACACCAATGTACGACCGCATGGGTAACTTCACGGTCGGTGCACAGTGAACCTTAAAAACCTGAGATGTTTGGGGTGTATTAGGTTATGAAAATAAGCATCCTGTAGATCCAAATTTGCCAAGTGATTTCTTTGGTTGAGGAGATGCAGGATGACTGGAAGGGTTACAATGTGGACGGATAGATATTTGTTTAATTTTCGGAGATCCACAATGGGTCGCCATTCCCATGATTTCTTCTTTCTTTGGAAAAATGGGAGTAGAAACTAATTTCTTTTTGGGAGTGGGGAACTTTTTCTATTGCTCTTTTGTTTAGCATGGTGAGGGCTTCCTCCTTGAGTAAGAGTTAAGAGTTTAAAAAAAACTTATTTGCTTTTGCCTTTGCTGATGTTTCTCCTAAATCTTAATCATAACTAATCATGGCCACCCTATTTTTCTTACTTTATTCTATTTTAATGTAATTTTTCTCTTTTATGCATTGGCTACCCTAATTTAATGGCTGTATTCTTATGTTTGATGTAATTGTGTTCTTTTATGCATTGCCTGAAGTATTATACCGGTTCCCCCACTTTAGGAGTGTTATTCGTAGTAATATTAAATCATTCCCCTATTTTAGGCCACCTCCTACTCACATTGAGAACAAGATTGTACTGGTGATATTCTGCATCGTGCATCCTATCATGGCTGTCCTTTGATATCCTCGGCACGGAGCCACCATTTTGTTGTTTCTCTCCCTCGGTCCATTGGACCTCATCCTGCTGACCCTCAGACATTGCTCCTTGGCTGGACTGCCTTATCTCGTTCTCCCCACCCAGGCCCCCGTCTCTCCTATCACCTATCTCATCTCCCCCTCCCTCCCTCTCTCTACCCCCTTGGATGTCTTGTTTCTCCGTTCTCTCCGTAGATACCGTCTCTCCTATCACCAATCTTATCTCCCCCTCCCTCCCTCTCACTATCCCCTTGGATGTCTTGTTTCTCCGTTCACTCTGTAGATAAATATTATATAATCCTTTTTAGCCTAATTGTTGTGATAATGGAATCCTGAGTGAATTTTCTATCTGCAGAGACACAACTCTAACCACCAATATGTATAGTAGTTTGTTGTACTTACTATCACTATTTTGGGATTTTGAGCTTTCCCGTTTTCATCGCTCCCCTGAGTTACTCCACAACTTATACATTTCCTTTTCTTCTATCTGTATCTCTTCCTTGTGGGACTCTACAACGTTTCTTTGTCTCCCAGTTCTCCCTGACCCTTGCCTTTTGAGGACCCTGTCTTTTTCTGTCTTATGTTCCCCCCTTGTTGGCCTGCCAGTTCCTAGCCTCATCTTAACTGCAGAGACACAGATGCGACCCCACCGACCCGGCCGCCGCCGCCAGCAACCTCAGACGCTGGATCGATCACTGCGTCAACACCCTCGCCCTCGTTAGAACCCCTCCAACAGACCCTCCAACAGGAACACCAGCTGGTTCACTGCGGACCTCCACTCGCTCCCACGGAAACCAGGACAATTCAGGTACTGCTTCTGACACCCTGCTGGACAATGGCAAGATCTTGGCCCTCATCCTCCTGGACCTCCCAGCCGCCTTCTACACGGTCTGACACCGCACCCTACGCACTCGCCTCCACGATGCAGGAATCCATGACAAAGCACTTGACAGGACCACCTGTTTCCTCTCTGACAGAATACAGAGCGTCTGCCTCCCCCCTTCCGATCTGAAGCATCCAAAATCATCTGCGGCGTACCCCAAGGATCATTTCTCAGCCAGACCCTGTTCAACATCTACATGGCCCCGCTCGCTCGCGTCGCCAGACTGCACAACCTCAACATCATCTCCTACGCCGATGACATACAGCTGATCCTCTCCCTCACCAAAGACCCTTGCACCACGAAAGCCAACATCGACAAAGGAATGAAAGCCGTCGCTGAATGGATAAAGAACAGCCATCTGAAACTGAACTCGGACGAGACGGAGGTCCTCATCCTCGGTTCCAACCCCTCAGCCTGGGATGACTCCTGGTGGCCGACTGCCCTGGGCGCAGCACCGACACCCACTGACCACGCACGTAACCTGGGATTCATCCTCAACTCAACTCTCTCCATGACCAAGCAGGTCAACGCCATCTCATCCTCCTGTTTCAACACCCTCCGCATGCTCCAAAATATCTACAGGTGGATCCCCACCGACACAAGAATAACGGTCACCTAGGCTCTTGTCAGCAGCAGACTGGACTACGAAAACGCCCTCTACGCAGGAGCCCCGGCCAAACTGCTGAAACAACTGCAATGCATACAGAATGCCTCCACACCCCTAATCCTTGACATCCCTCGCCACAGCCACATCACACCCCACCTGAGAGCCCTGCACTGGCTTCCCGTCAACAAAAGGATCACATTCAAGCTCCTCACCCACGCACAAAAGGCACTCCACAACACTGGACCAACATACCTCAACAGATGACTAACCTTCTACACCCCAAACCACCAGCTACGCTCCGCAGACCTCTCCCTCGCCGCCATCCCCCGCATCTGAAGAATGACCACCGGTGGCAGGTCATTCTCCAACCTCGCCGCCAAGTCCTGGAATGCCCTCCCCATCCTCCTATGGCAGACCGAAGACCTTCTTACTTTCAGGAGGCTACTCAAGTCCTGGCTGTTCGAGCACTAGAAGCACCCCCCCCCCCCACAGTACCTTGAGACCCCTACGGGTGAGTAGCGCACTCTATAAATTCCTTGATTGATTGATTGATTGACTAGGCCCTATGAGATTGTTAGGAGGAAGGAGGAGGCCACCTACTTGGTGGACCTCAAGACCCTCAAAAACCGCCTAAGGTCTCCATCTCAACAGTCTCAAATCAAACTTTGAGAGGTATGACACACCATGTTGTTGGTGACAGATCATGGGAATAAATAGGAGAGAGAACTTCTCCCTGACAGCCTAGCCTCCAAAGTGAAGGATGGGTCAGTGGAAGGTGTAAACCTTTCTCCTACCCTGACTTCAGTACAGTAGAGGGACTGTTACCAGTCGCTGGAAACATTCTTCTCTCTGTTTTCCCTCACTACTGCAATTGCCAATATAGGTACCCATGATATGGACACAGGAGACAGCCTCTCTATCAAGAATAAAATCTATATGTTGTCTAACAAAGTGGGGGCCAGCATCAAGGATGAGGTAATCAAGATGTTGGAGTTAGGGTTGATTGAACCCTCAAGTAACTCCCTGTTCCAGCCCTTTGTTGCTCGTACCAAAAGCTGCCCTCCCGGGCACTATACTAGAACTCAGGTTCTGTGTCACTGGATTCAATTCAGTCACCAAGACTCACGCTCATCCTATTCTCCGGGCTGATGAAGTAATTGACAGATATGGAGCTGCCCTGTTCCTGAGTATCTTTGATCTTACTTCAGGGTATTGGCAGATTTCCCTAACTGAAGAAGACAAGTAGAGGTCAACCATCTCCACTCCAGAGGGTCATTACCAATTTAAAGTGATGCCCTTTCAATTCAAGAATGCCGTTGCTGCCTTCCAGGGGCTGGTGAACATGGTTTTATCTGATATGGAGGCCTTCAGTACTGCTTACTTGGATGACATAGCTGTCTTCAGTAGCAGCTTGAAGGACCACCTTTTTCAACTGCAGGAAGTGCTTCAGGCCCTGCAAAATGCAGGCCTTACTATCAAGGCCAACTAATTGTCAGATAGGGCAGGTGTATGTGATATACTTGGGACACCTGATCGGCAGGGGTTGGGTGCAGCCTCTCCTTCTAAGAAGCAGCTAAGAAATTGTATTTGGACAGAGGCATGCCAGAATGCATTTGACTCCCTAAAGCAGGTCATTTGCACAGCGCCTGTGCTCAAGGTTCCTGTCTTTTCCAGAGAATTCATTGTAAGAACTGATGCCTCAGACATTGGCATGGGGCAGTTCTTTCACAGCTGAATGTTGAGGGCCTACCCAAACCTGTAGCTTTCTTCTCCAGGAGGTTACTTCCCAGGAAACAGAGGTGGTGTGCTATTGAATGGAAAGCCTTGTTGTTGTCTGGGCAGTGAAAGGCGAGACAATGCCTGTTTGGGACTCACTTCCGGATTCAGACAGACCACTGGCCTCTCAGGTGGCTAATGCAAATGAGGAGTGAGAACACAAAATGTTGAGGTGGCCCATCTCCCTACAGGTTCTTCTGCCTTAGTGATGAGAATTCCCGGGAAGTTGGGTAGTTCTGCCCACTTTCAGATGGGAAGGACACGTGTTAGACCTGTGAGCCTTGGGGTGGTCCTCCCCTAAATGTTTTGGCTGCTATCCTCAAATTTTGCTGAATTCTTTTTGCTGAGCATAGGACCACTGCCAAACAGTGTTGAAGTGCTTGTGCTCAGTCCCCTAAACATGGTAACATTGGCTTAGTCACAATTGGCATATTTAATTTACTGATAAGTCCCTACTACAGTTCACTATATGTGCCCAGGGCCTATACATTAAATGCTACTCATGGGCCAGCAGCACTGATTGCCCCACCCACTTAAGTAGCCCTTTAAATATATCTCATGTCAGCCACTGCAGAGCCTGTGTGTGAAGTTTACAGTGTCATGTTGACTTGGCATTTAAACCCCCTTGCCAAGTCTTTAACTCTCTTTTCATTATATATAAGTCATGCCTAATGTAGGCCCTAGGTAGTCCAGGGGCAGGGTATTGTGTAATTGCAAGGTAGAACATGTACTTTTATGTTCTGCATGTCTTGGTAGTGAAACCCCCCAAATTCATTATTTATTTCTTCAGTGAAGCCCACCCCTGCTATACGTTAACACTGGGGATTTCTTGTTACATCTAATAAGCTATAATTCTCAATTGGAAGGAGATAGAGCTTTCATGTTTAGTACCTTTGGAATTATAATGATAACGCCTCTTTGTTGGCAAAGTTGAATTCATCATTACAACTTGCCACTTTAAGAAAGATGGAAGCAAAAGGATCAAATGATGGACAGTATGCTGAACAATGCATTCATCTCCAGTCAAAAGGATATGGGTTTAATCCATTGTTATTTGATCACCACGCCACACCAGTTTGGACCCAGCCATATGCAATTCAGTCTTGACCCTGCTCCTCATGGGAACAGTCCAGCCCGAACTGCCGCACCAGTTACTTCCGGGGCTGGAAACAAGTCACATGGAGGTTGTCTCCTGTGTTCTTGAACAGGTTTCGGGGGATCCTCCCTCATCAACCAGGCTAGCTTGAATCCAGTGGCGCAGTGAGCACAGGACTCCCATCTGGGAACCCACTTCTCACTAATGGTAACGAAAGCAAAAGGAGCAAATAATGGATGGAATGCTGAACAATGCAAATATTCACCCCCATTCACAAGGATCTGGGTTTAATCCATCATTATTTTGCTCACCACACCACCCCAGATTGAACCCAGCCATATGCAAATCAGTCTTGACCCTGCTCCTCATGGGTACAGTCCAGCCCGTACTGCCAAGCCAGGTCTTCCCTGGACCGGAAACAAGAATACTGGGACTGGTTTTGGAGCATAACCCCTCATCAGCCAGGCTAGCTCTGTCAGGCCTTTCGTCGTTGCTCCTCAGGATTGGATTGATGCTCAACAGGGGCCCACCTCTAGATCGTCCCAAGTCTGGCTCTGTGTGACACAGACTATTAAGGAGATCAAGCGGGGGTAAAAATAAGGTAGTCCGGAGGGGAACAGCTGGGCAACTGGAGCTGGAGACCTGTAATATATAAATCAGGGAATCAATGGGAGAGCCACTCTATGCCTAACTACTCTCTACCACTATCGGTATGTTTGACACCCACCTGAAGACTTCTACAGGTGAGATGGAACGAAGAGTGACAGAACAGGCTTCTTCTCACTTCCCAGGCTTTCCTGCTTAAATATATAAAGAAGACCATAAATATGCCCCTTCCTTCCCACCACTATGCATAGGGTTTCAAAAGCACGAGTTGTAAGGAAGAACATACACCACCTACCCACTGAGAACTGGAAGAGAACCTAAATGCCAATGAGGGTTCCTCTCGCCTGTCACTGTGTAAAGAAAATAACATTCCCCTCCGACTGTACAGGGAGAAATAGTACCAGCAAGTACCAAAAAACACCCTAAGAGTTTCTCAACCAACACGGGAGTCAATTAGGGTATTTATCCAGGAAAATATGACATAAACATAACTATTGCCCAGTGAAATCAAACATGAGGAGAAGGACTTAACTACCCTGCAGATACGTCTCTGCAGGGAAACAGCAGGACCACTCCTTCCTTGAAGTACACGGATACTTGGATTCAATATCCGACCAGACCTCCGAACTCAGCCGAGTTGGAAACAAATGTCAACAGTAGCACAAAGTACAACACAGTATTAGCACCCCCCTTGCACGGGGAAAACCTGTATCTGGAACTCGCAAAATGCGATTTGGGCGCTTCCTAAGCCCCTCCGAATATTCCACACGAGCGGTGCAGAACTGGGTTCCAAACGCGGGGGGATCAGCAACCGGAACGGGCGCTTCCTAAGCCCCACCTATTAATCCAGCGGGTTCCCAAAATCAATCCGGCGTGAGCGTCCTTCAGCCCACCCGAACAAGCACAACACAAAGAATTGTTCACACGAGCCTCCTGCATGAACGTCAGGTTCGAATAATCGGCAAGGCGTCTTCCGCTAACTCCATGATATCCTGTTTCCTGGTCGCGCATCGTCATTCTGACGTGCCGCACTAGGAAACATGGGAAATGTAGTTTTTGGTCATGTTCAAGATAGATACATATTGCAGGCAGTGATTTACCGGCGGCCGGGGATTCGTGACAGAATACCCCCCTTTACAAGACTCACTGACTGCCTCCAGGTTTACCGGGATGAGACAGATGGAATTTCTTCACCAACCTAGGGGCATGAACAGCACCAGCAGGTTCCCAAGAATTCTCCTCAGGCCCATACCCCTTCCATGCCACCAGATATTGGAGCTGACCCCTCACCCTTCGGGCGTCCATGATGCCCCTCACCTCGTACTCAACGTCTTGCTGCACCCTCACAGGCTCAGGGGATTTTGATCGAGTACCCTTCGCGGGTTTGAGCAGAGACACATGGAATACAGGATGTATCCTGAAATGTCCTGGAAGGCTCAGTTTAACTGCTACAGGGTTGATGTGACGAATCACCTGGTAAGGGCCAATAAACCTAGGGTTGAAGACACTATATTTGCGGAAGCGAATATTTCTAGTGGACAACCATACCCAATCACCCTTGCTGTAAAGAGGACAGGATCTACGATGTTTATCAGCCTGCGCTTTGTACTTCAGTTTAGCCTTTTCAAGATTCTTCCTCGCTAGCAGTACAGTTTTCCGCAACTGAACTAGCCTTGTCTGTAACTGAGGGATCGGGACTTCAGAAGATGGGACACTCAAAGGGGCGAACCTAGGGTGAAACCCATATGTGCAGAAAAACGGGGTATAGGAAGTAGAAGAGTGCCCAGCATCATTATATGATACCTCAGCAGTCCACAACCAGTCAACCCATGCCTCAGTAGTAGTATCAACAAAACATCTCAAGTATTGCTTGAGTGTTTGATTCAACCTTTCGGTTTGCCCGTCTGTCTGGGGATGAAAGCTTGTGGACAAGGAAGATGCTATGCCTAACCTGTTACACCACACTTTCCAAAACTTAGCGGTGAACTGGGCTCCCCTGTCCGAAACTATTACCTTCGGTAATCCATGTAACCTGACTACGTGAAGGAGCAATAGATGAGCAAGTCGGCTAGCAGTTGGGACCCCTTTACACGCAATGAAATGCCCCAGTTTAGTCAAATAGTCCACAACTACTAATATAGCTGTCATCCCCTGATCTTTAGGGAGACCAACCACAAAATCCACAGAAAAGCTCTCCCAAGGACTCACAGGAGTGGGCATGCTTAGCAGAAGTCCTTGTGCTGGACGATGGTCACTCTTGGCCTGAGAACAGGTGTCACATCGCTGCACCCATGCAAAGACATCTGGACGGATGGTAGGCCACCAATACGTGCGTAACATTTTCTCCAAAGTTTTCTTCCCTCCTGTGTGACCTGCACATGGCAGATCGTGACACCATTGAAAAGCCTGTTGTCTTAACGCTAACGTGGGCAGGAGCAGCTGTGAGCCCTTTTTTGGCAAACCTTGTCGGATTTTCCACTCAGGATGTAGGCGGATCCATGTCTTCCAGATAAAGGTTTGCATACCTTTTTTGACTTTGTGAAGGAACTCTTCGGTGTGTATTGCTCCTACCACCTTCTTGGGATCAATGATGCTTTTCTCTGGTAAGACCTCCATGGATGGGCTGTTTTCTTGACGAGAAAGTGCATCAGCCTTCCGGTTGTCACAACCCGGACGAAACGTTACCATGAAGTGGAATTCGGCAAAAAACAGCATCCATCGTAGTTGTCTAGGAGTAAGGTGACGAGCAGCTCGCATAAACTGTAGGTTACGGTGGTCTGTGTACACCGTAATTTGCTGAGAGGCTCCCATCAACCAATGCCTCCATTCTGCGAAGGCGTCTTTGATTGCAAGCAGTTCTTTTTCCGCAATGGTGTAATTACGCTCCGCTATGTTCAGTTTTCGAGACATGAAGGCAATGGGATGGAGATGACCGGTACTCTCATTCCGTTGGGAGAGCACTGCACCGACAGCTAGTTCGGAAGCGTCTGCTTCTACTACAAACGGGAGTTTCGGATCGGCATGGGTGAGCACAGGGGCAGTAGTGAAAGCTTGTTTCAATTGTTCAAAAGCTGTCTGTTCTGTCAAACCCCACACAAAAGGAGTTTTCTTCCTAGTGAGCTTAGTAAGCGGCGCTACCATGTCCGAGAAGTGAGCAATGAACCTCCTATAGAAGTTCGCAAAACCAAGGAGTCTTTGAATGTCTTGGATGTTGTGAGGTCTCGGCCACTCCACGATAGCCCGCACTTTTCTTTCAGCCATAATTTGCCCTGAAGGAGTGAGCATAACTCCAAGGAATTCAACAGTGGTGACATGGAACTCAAACTTCGTTAACTTACAATATAGATGATTCTGTTGTAAGGCGTGAAGGACTTGACATACATGTTTTTGATGTTCCTTCTCCCCATTGGAGTATATCAGGATGTCATCAATGTAGACGACTACGAAGATGTCCAAAAAGTCTCTCAACACCTCATTCAAAAAAAATTGAAAAGAGGCTGGGGCATTGCAAAGCCCGAAGGGCATCACCAGGTACTCAAAGAGCCCGTACCGTGTTTTAAAAGCGGTCTTCCACTCGTCGCCACTTCGTACTCTCACAAAATGATAGGCTCCTCTTAGGTCCAATTTGGTGTAAATAGTGGCGGATCTCACTTGCTCCAACAACACCGGTATCAAGGGGAGCGGGTACTGATTTTTTATCGTGATGGCATTTAAAGCCCTGTAATCGATGCAGCAACGGAGCTCCCCGTTTGCTTTTGGGATAAAAAAAAGCGGGGAAGCTGCTGGGGATCTGGAGGGACGAATGAAACCCAGCTTAAGAAGGTCATCCAAGTATTCCCGGAGATGTGCAGTTTCGGGTTGTGATAAAGCGTAGATCCTACCACAAGGAACCACAGACCCCGGCGTCAAATCTATACGGCAGTCGTATTCACGATGCGGAGGGAGGACTTCCGCCTTTACTTTACTGAACACTTCTTCATACTTCTGATAGCAACGAGGTAGCGTTACTTCTTTCTCAGCGGCCGTGGAAATGTAATGAGTAGCTGCTAAAGACATGGAAGGTCGCGAATTCTCTCTCAGGCAATTGTCGTGACAATAAGCGGAGTGAAATTGCAAGGACTGATCCGTCCATCTGATGGTGGGCTCATGTTTTTTCAGCCATGGAAGTCCCAAAATAACCCCGTATGTAGGGGCATGAATGAGGTTGAACGATATGTTTTCTGTATGATAGTTCCCATACCACATCTCATATTCTGGCGTATGTTGGTTGATTGGGCCAGATTCCAGTTCATGTCCGTCCACTGCAAAAACTGCTTCAGGAACAGATTTGGTAACGGGAATTACCCCCAACCGCCGAGCTTCCGCTAGATCCATAAAACAGCCGGTGGCACCAGAGTCTATCATGGCTCGAATGTTCTTAGGAGAATTGTCTATCCATAACTCCAAGGTCAAGAAGAACAGGCGGTTTTCCACGTAGTCTTCTTCTGTTACTGAAGGGATGAAATGAGTGCTCAAGTTTCTCCCTTCTGGTAAACTCAAGCGTTGGAGTTTTCCGACCCCTTTTCTACTGTGGACCCTGCCACCTGTCCTGAACGATAACGACCGCTCTTAGGTTTCACAGGGCACTCCCTTAAGAAGTGTCCTTTCTTTCCACAATAGAGGCAGAGCCCAAACTTACGGCGATGTTCTCGTTCACTCTGGGTTAGAGATGCCCGTACCGCTCCGATCTCCATAGGTTCTGTTTTTCCTTCGGACTTCTCCCCCGTAACGTTCTTTTCACCCAAGAGTAAAGGTCGGTCCTTTCTGTTTTGTTCTCCTTTTCGTTCTCGTAGACGATGGTCTAAGCGTAAGGCTAAATCAATAAAGGCAGCACATGTCGTAGGTTGGGGTTCGACTTGAGCGATGACATCTTTAAGGTTTTCTGTGAGTCCCTGGTAGAACAGAACCATTTGTTTTGCTTCAGGCCAATCTGTTTCTGCTAATAACCTCCTGAAGTGGTTCAGGTAGGTGACTAAATCGGAAGAGCCCTGTTTAAGGACAAGTAATTCTTTATCCGCTGAAAAAGTTTCAGCTCTCCTGTCAAAGGTTTTTTCGAACTCAGCCCTAAATAGATCCCAATCATAAAGAATAGCGTAATTATTCTTCACTATGGGAACCGCCCACTGAGCTGCCTCTCCACCCAAGTAAGAAATCAGGAAAGAAACCCTGGCTTGGTTAGTTAGAAAACACTTAGGTTTACATGTGAAGTGTAACAATACCTGGGTCATGAATACTTGTACCTTTTTTCTATCACCCAAAAACCGCTCAGGAGGGGCCAAAGGAACAGGGGAAGGCATTTCCACCACTACTGAGGCAGGTTGAGGGGCAGGAGCCCCTGCATCAAAAGGGTTACGCTGCGAGGCATCAAACCGAGCCTGCAGTGCGGCAGTCTCTTGACGAGAGGTGGCTAGTTCTGTTTGCACCAAAGCTAGTGCAGCAGGGACATCATCCAAGGTGGCCATCCCTTTATTCAACCCAACCAGGAGGAGAAGAACTCGTGGGCCGATTATTTTGTCAGGCCTTTCGTCGTTGCTCCTCAGGATTGGATTGATGCTCAACAGGGGCCCACCTCTAGATCGTCCCAAGTCTGGCTCTGTGTGACACAGACTATTAAGGAGATCAAGCGGGGGAAAAAATAAGGTAGTCCGGAGGGGAACAGCTGGGCAACTGGAGCTGGAGACCTGTAATATATAAAACAGGGAATCAATGGGAGAGCCACTCTATGCCTAACTACTCTCTACCACTATCGGTATGTTTGACACCCACCTGAAGACTTCTACAGGTGAGATGGAACGAAGAGTGACAGAACAGGCTTCTTCTCACTTCCCAGGCTTTCCTGCTTAAATATATAAAGAAGACCATAAATATGCCCCTTCCTTCCCACCACTATGCATAGGGTTTCAAAAGCACGAGTTGTAAGGAAGAACATACACCACCTACCCACTGAGAACTGGAAGAGAACCTAAATGCCAATGAGGGTTCCTCTCGCCTGTCACTGTGTAAAGAAAATAACATTCCCCTCCGACTGTACAGGGAGAAATAGTACCAGCAAGTACCAAAAAACACCCTAAGAGTTTCTCAACCAACACGGGAGTCAATTAGGGTATTTATCCAGGAAAATATGACATAAACATAACTATTGCCCAGTGAAATCAAACATGAGGAGAAGGACTTAACTACCCTGCAGATACGTCTCTGCAGGGAAACAGCAGGACCACTCCTTCCTTGAAGTACACGGATACTTGGCTTCAATATCCGACCAGACCTCCGAACTCAGCCGAGTTGGAAACAAATGTCAACAGTAGCACAAAGTACAACACAGTATTAGCACCCCCCTTGCACGGGGAAAACCTGTATCTGGAACTCGCAAAATGCGATTTGGGCGCTTCCTAAGCCCCTCCGAATATTCCACACGAGCGGTGCAGAACTGGGTTCCAAACGCGGGGGGATCAGCAACCGGAACGGGCGCTTCCTAAGCCCCACCTATTAATCAAGCGGGTTCCCAAAATCAATCCGGCGTGAGCGTCCTTCAGCCCACCCGAACAAGCACAACACAAAGAATTGTTCACACGAGCCTCCTGCATGAACGTCAGGTTCGAATAATCGGCAAGGCGTCTTCCGCTAACTCCATGATATCCTGTTTCCTGGTCGCGCATCGTCATTCTGACGTGCCGCACTAGGAAACATGGGAAATGTAGTTTTTGGTCATGTTCAAGATAGATACATATTGCAGGCAGTGATTTACCGGCGGCCGGGGATTCGTGACAGAATACCCCCCTTTACAAGACTCACTGACTGCCTCCAGGTTTACCGGGATGAGACAGATGGAATTTCTTCACCAACCTAGGGGCATGAACAGCACCAGCAGGTTCCCAAGAATTCTCCTCAGGCCCATACCCCTTCCATGCCACCAGATATTGGAGCTGACCCCTCACCCTTCGGGCGTCCATGATGCCCCTCACCTCGTACTCAACGTCTTGCTGCACCCTCACAGGCTCAGGGGATTTTGATCTAGTACCCTTCGCGGGTTTGAGCAGAGACACATGGAATACAGGATGTATCCTGAAATGTCCTGGAAGGCTCAGTTTAACTGCTACAGGGTTGATGTGACGAATCACCTGGTAAGGGCCAATAAACCTAGGGTTGAAGACACTATATTTGCGGAAGCGAATATTTCTAGTGGACAACCATACCCAATCACCCTTGCTGTAAAGAGGACAGGATCTACGATGTTTATCAGCCTGCGCTTTGTACTTCAGTTTAGCCTTTTCAAGATTCTTCCTCGCTAGCAGTACAGTTTTCCGCAACTGAACTAGCCTTGTCTGTAACTGAGGGATCGGGACTTCAGAAGATGGGACACTCAAAGGGGCGAACCTAGGGTGAAACCCATATGTGCAGAAAAACGGGGTATAGGAAGTAGAAGAGTGCCCAGCATCATTATATGATACCTCAGCAGTCCACAACCAGTCAACCCATGCCTCAGTAGTAGTATCAACAAAACATCTCAAGTATTGCTTGAGTGTTTGATTCAACCTTTCGGTTTGCCCGTCTGTCTGGGGATGAAAGCTTGTGGACAAGGAAGATGCTATGCCTAACCTGTTACACCACACTTTCCAAAACTTAGCGGTGAACTGGGCTCCCCTGTCCGAAACTATTACCTTCGGTAATCCATGTAACCTGACTACGTGAAGGAGCAATAGATGAGCAAGTCGGCTAGCAGTTGGGACCCCTTTACACGCAATGAAATGCCCCAGTTTAGTCAAATAGTCCACAACTACTAATATAGCTGTCATCCCCTGATCTTTAGGGAGACCAACCACAAAATCCACAGAAAAGCTCTCCCAAGGACTCACAGGAGTGGGCATGCTTAGCAGAAGTCCTTGTGCTGGACGATGGTCACTCTTGGCCTGAGAACAGGTGTCACATCGCTGCACCCATGCAAAGACATCTGGACGGATGGTAGGCCACCAATACGTGCGTAACATTTTCTCCAAAGTTTTCTTCCCTCCTGTGTGACCTGCACATGGCAGATCGTGACACCATTGAAAAGCCTGTTGTCTTAACGCTAACGTGGGCAGGAGCAGCTGTGAGCCCTTTTTTGGCAAACCTTGCCGGATTTTCCACTCAGGATGTAGGCGGATCCATGTCTTCCAGATAAAGGTTTGCATACCTTTTTTGACTTTGTGAAGGAACTCTTCGGTGTGTATTGCTCCTACCACCTTCTTGGGATCAATGATGCTTTTCTCTGGTAAAACCTCCATGGATGGGCTGTTTTCTTGACGAGAAAGTGCATCAGCCTTCCGGTTGTCACAACCCGGACGAAACGTTACCATGAAGTGGAATTCGGCAAAAAACAGCATCCATCGTAGTTGTCTAGGAGTAAGGTGACGAGCAGCTCGCATAAACTGTAGGTTACGGTGGTCTGTGTACACCGTAATTTGCTGAGAGGCTCCCATCAACCAATGCCTCCATTCTGCGAAGGCGTCTTTGATTGCAAGCAGTTCTTTTTCCGCAATGGTGTAATTACGCTCCGCTATGTTCAGTTTTCGAGACATGAAGGCAATGGGATGGAGATGACCGGTACTCTCATTCCGTTGGGAGAGCACTGCACCGACAGCTAGTTCGGAAGCGTCTGCTTCTACTACAAACGGGAGTTTCGGATCGGCATGGGTGAGCACAGGGGCAGTAGTGAAAGCTTGTTTCAATTGTTCAAAAGCTGTCTGTTCTGTCAAACCCCACACAAAAGGAGTGTTCTTCCTAGTGAGCTTAGTAAGCGGCGCTACCATGTCCGAGAAGTGAGCAATGAACCTCCTATAGAAGTTCGCAAAACCAAGGAGTCTTTGAATGTCTTGGATGTTGTGAGGTCTCGGCCACTCCACGATAGCCCGCACTTTACTTTCAGCCATAATTTGCCCTGAAGGAGTGAGCATAACTCCAAGGAATTCAACAGTGGTGACATGGAACTCAAACTTCGTTAACTTACAATATAGATGATTCTGTTGTAAGGCGTGAAGGACTTGACATACATGTTTTTGATGTTCCTTCTCCCCATTGGAGTATATCAGGATGTCATCAATGTAGACGACTACGAAGATGTCCAAAAAGTCTCTCAACACCTCATTCAAAAAAAATTGAAAAGAGGCTGGGGCATTGCAAAGCCCGAAGGGCATCACCAGGTACTCAAAGAGCCCGTACCGTGTTTTAAAAGCGGTCTTCCACTCGTCGCCACTTCGTACTCTCACAAAATGATAGGCTCCTCTTAGGTCCAATTTGGTGTAAATAGTGGCGGATCTCACTTGCTCCAACAACACCGGTATCAAGGGGAGCGGGTACTGATTTTTTATCGTGATGGCATTTAAAGCCCTGTAATCGATACAGCAACGGAGCTCCCCGTTTGCTTTTGGGATAAAAAAAAGCGGGGAAGCTGCTGGGGATCTGGAGGGACGAATGAAACCCAGCTTAAGAAGGTCATCCAAGTATTCCCGGAGATGTGCAGTTTCGGGTTGTGATAAAGCGTAGATCCTACCACAAGGAACCACAGACCCCGGCGTCAAATCTATACGGCAGTCGTATTCACGATGCGGAGGGAGGACTTCCGCCTTTACTTTACTGAACACTTCTTCATACTTCTGATAGCAACGAGGTAGCGTTACTTCTTTCTCAGCGGCCGTGGAAATGTAATGAGTAGCTGCTAAAGACATGGAAGGTCGCGAATTCTCTCTCAGGCAATTGTCGTGACAATAAGCGGAGTGAAATTGCAAGGACTGATCCGTCCATCTGATGGTGGGCTCATGTTTTTTCAGCCATGGAAGTCCCAAAATAACCCCGTATGTAGGGGCATGAATGAGGTTGAACGATATGTTTTCTGTATGATAGTTCCCATACCACATCTCATATTCTGGCGTATGTTGGTTGATTGGGCCAGATTCCAGTTCATGTCCGTCCACTGCAAAAACTGCTTCAGGAACAGATTTGGTAACGGGAATTACCCCCAACCGCCGAGCTTCCGCTAGATCCATAAAACAGCCGGTGGCACCAGAGTCTATCATGGCTCGAATGTTCTTAGGAGAATTGTCTATCCATAACTCCAAGGTCAAGAAGAACAGGCGGTTTTCCACGTAGTCTTCTTCTGTTACTGAAGGGATGAAATGAGTGCTCAAGTTTCTCCCTTCTGGTAAACTCAAGCGTTGGAGTTTTCCGACCCCTTTTCTACTGTGGACCCTGCCACCTGTCCTGAACGATAACGACCGCTCTTAGGTTTCACAGGGCACTCCCTTAAGAAGTGTCCTTTCTTTCCACAATAGAGGCAGAGCCCAAACTTACGGCGATGTTCTCGTTCACTCTGGGTTAGAGATGCCCGTACCGCTCCGATCTCCATAGGTTCTGTTTTTCCTTCGGACTTCTCCCCCGTAACGTTCTTTTCACCCAAGAGTAAAGGTCGGTCCTTTCTGTTTTGTTCTCCTTTTCGTTCTCGTAGACGATGGTCTAAGCGTAAGGCTAAATCAATAAAGGCAGCACATGTCGTAGGTTGGGGTTCGACTTGAGCGATGACATCTTTAAGGTTTTCTGTGAGTCCCTGGTAGAACAGAACCATTTGTTTTGCTTCAGGCCAATCTGTTTCTGCTAATAACCTCCTGAAGTGGTTCAGGTAGGTGACTAAATCGGAAGAGCCCTGTTTAAGGACAAGTAATTCTTTATCCGCTGAAAAAGTTTCAGCTCTCCTGTCAAAGGTTTTTTCGAACTCAGCCCTAAATAGATCCCAATCATAAAGAATAGCGTAATTATTCTTCACTATGGGAACCGCCCACTGAGCTGCCTCTCCACCCAAGTAAGAAATCAGGAAAGAAACCCTGGCTTGGTTAGTTAGAAAACACTTAGGTTTACAGGTGAAGTGTAACAATACCTGGGTCATGAATACTTGTACCTTTTTTCTATCACCCAAAAACCGCTCAGGAGGGGCCAAAGGAACAGGGGAAGGCATTTCCACCACTACTGAGGCAGGTTGAGGGGCAGGAGCCCCTGCATCAAAAGGGTTACGCTGCGAGGCATCAAACCGAGCCTGCAGTGCGGCAGTCTCTTGACGAGAGGTGGCTAGTTCTGTTTGCACCAAAGCTAGTGCAGCAGGGACATCATCCAAGGTGGCCATCCCTTTATTCAACCCAACCAGGAGGAGAAGAACTCGTGGGCCGATTATTTTGTCAGGCCTTTCGTCGTTGCTCCTCAGGATTGGATTGATGCTCAACAGGGGCCCACCTCTAGATCGTCCCAAGTCTGGCTCTGTGTGACACAGACTATTAAGGAGATCAAGCGGCGGAAAAAAATAAGGTAGTCCGGAGGGGAACAGCTGGGCAACTGGAGCTGGAGACCTGTAATATATAAAACAGGGAATCAATGGGAGAGCCACTCTATGCCTAACTACTCTCTACCACTATCGGTATGTTTGACACCCACCTGAAGACTTCTACAGGTGAGATGGAACGAAGAGTGACAGAACAGGCTTCTTCTCACTTCCCAGGCTTTCCTGCTTAAATATATAAAGAAGACCATAAATATGCCCCTTCCTTCCCACCACTATGCATAGGGTTTCAAAAGCACGAGTTGTAAGGAAGAACATACACCACCTACCCACTGAGAACTGGAAGAGAACCTAAATGCCAATGAGGGTTCCTCTCGCCTGTCACTGTGTAAAGAAAATAACATTCCCCTCCGACTGTACAGGGAGAAATAGTACCAGCAAGTACCAAAAAACACCCTAAGAGTTTCTCAACCAACACGGGAGTCAATTAGGGTATTTATCCAGGAAAATATGACATAAACATAACTATTGCCCAGTGAAATCAAACATGAGGAGAAGGACTTAACTACCCTGCAGATACGTCTCTGCAGGGAAACAGCAGGACCACTCCTTCCTTGAAGTACACGGATACTTGGCTTCAATATCCGACCAGACCTCCGAACTCAGCCGAGTTGGAAACAAATGTCAACAGTAGCACAAAGTACAACACAGTATTAGCACCCCCCTTGCACGGGGAAAACCTGTATCTGGAACTCGCAAATAGCGATGTGGGCGCTTCCTAAGCCCCTCCGAATATTCCACACGAGCGGTGCAGAACTGGGTTCCAAACGCGGGGGGATCAGCAACCGTAACGGGCGCTTCCTAAGCCCCACCTATTAATCCAGCGGGTTCCCAAAATCAATCCGGCGTGAGCGTCCTTCAGCCCACCCGAACAAGCACAACACAAAGAATTGTTCACACGAGCCTCCTGCATGAACGTCAGGTTCGAATAATCGGCAAGGCGTCTTCCGCTAACTCCATGATATCCTGTTTCCTGGTCGCGCATCGTCATTCTGACGTGCCGCCCTAGGAAACATGGGAAATGTAGTTTTTGGTCATGTTCAAGATAGATACGTATTGCAGGCAGTGATTTACCGGCGGCCGGGGATTCGTGACAGAATACCCCCCTTTACAAGACTCACTGACTGCCTCCAGGTTTACCGGGATGAGACAGATGGAATTTCTTCACCAACCTAGGGGCATGAACAGCACCAGCAGGTTCCCAAGAATTCTCCTCAGGCCCATACCCCTTCCATGCCACCAGATATTGGAGCTGACCCCTCACCCTTCGGGCGTCCATGATGCCCCTCACCTCGTACTCAACGTCTTGCTGCACCCTCACAGGCTCAGGGGATTTTGATCGAGTACCCTTCGCGGGTTTGAGCAGAGACACATGGAATACAGGATGTATCCTGAAATGTCCTGGAAGGCTCAGTTTAACTGCTACAGGGTTGATGTGACGAATCACCTGGTAAGGGCCAATAAACCTAGGGTTGAAGACACTATATTTGCGGAAGCGAATATTTCTAGTGGACAACCATACCCAATCACCCTTGCTGTAAAGAGGACAGGATCTACGATGTTTATCAGCCTGCGCTTTGTACTTCAGTTTAGCCTTTTCAAGATTCTTCCTCGCTAGCAGTACAGTTTTCCGCAACTGAACTAGCCTTGTCTGTAACTGAGGGATCGGGACTTCAGAAGATGGGACACTCAAAGGGGCGAACCTAGGGTGAAACCCATATGTGCAGAAAAACGGGGTATAGGAAGTAGAAGAGTGCCCAGCATCATTATATGATACCTCAGCAGTCCACAACCAGTCAACCCATGCCTCAGTAGTAGTATCAACAAAACATCTCAAGTATTGCTTGAGTGTTTGATTCAACCTTTCGGTTTGCCAGTCTGTCTGGGGATGAAAGCTTGTGGACAAGGAAGATGCTATGCCTAACCTGTTACACCACACTTTCCAAAACTTAGCGGTGAACTGGGCTCCCCTGTCCGAAACTATTACCTTCGGTAATCCATGTAACCTGACTACGTGAAGGAGCAATAGATGAGCAAGTCGGCTAGCAGTTGGGACCCCTTTACACGCAATGAAATGCCCCAGTTTAGTCAAATAGTCCACAACTACTAATATAGCTGTCATCCCCTGATCTTTAGGGAGACCAACCACAAAATCCACAGAAAAGCTCTCCCAAGGACTCACAGGAGTGAGCATGCTTAGCAGAAGTCCTTGTGCTGGACGATGGTCACTCTTGGCCTGAGAACAGGTGTCACATCGCTGCACCCATGCAAAGACATCTGGACGGATGGTAGGCCACCAATACGTGCGTAACATTTTCTCCAAAGTTTTCTTCCCTCCTGTGTGACCTGCACATGGCAGATCGTGACACCATTGAAAAGCCTGTTGTCTTAACGCTAACGTGGGCAGGAGCAGCTGTGAGCCCTTTTTTGGCAAACCTTGTCGGATTTTCCACTCAGGATGTAGGCGGATCCATGTCTTCCAGATAAAGGTTTGCATACCTTTTTTGACTTTGTGAAGGAACTCTTCGGTGTGTATTGCTCCTACCACCTTCTTGGGATCAATGATGCTTTTCTCTGGTAAGACCTCCATGGATGGGCTGTTTTCTTGACGAGAAAGTGCATCAGCCTTCCGGTTGTCACAACCCGGACGAAACGTTACCATGAAGTGGAATTCGGCAAAAAACAGCATCCATCGTAGTTGTCTAGGAGTAAGGTGACGAGCAGCTCGCATAAACTGTAGGTTACGGTGGTCTGTGTACACCGTAATTTGCTGAGAGGCTCCCATCAACCAATGCCTCCATTCTGCGAAGGCGTCTTTGATTGCAAGCAGTTCTTTTTCCGCAATGGTGTAATTACGCTCCGCTATGTTCAGTTTTCGAGACATGAAGGCAATGGGATGGAGATGACCGGTACTCTCATTCCGTTGGGAGAGCACTGCACCGACAGCTAGTTCGGAAGCGTCTGCTTCTACTACAAACGGGAGTTTCGGATCGGCATGGGTGAGCACAGGGGCAGTAGTGAAAGCTTGTTTCAATTGTTCAAAAGCTGTCTGTTCTGTCAAACCCCACACAAAAGGAGTGTTCTTCCTAGTGAGCTTAGTAAGCGGCGCTACCATGTCCGAGAAGTGAGCAATGAACCTCCTATAGAAGTTCGCAAAACCAAGGAGTCTTTGAATGTCTTGGATGTTGTGAGGTCTCGGCCACTCCACGATAGCCCGCACTTTTCTTTCAGCCATAATTTGCCCTGAAGGAGTGAGCATAACTCCAAGGAATTCAACAGTGGTGACATGGAACTCAAACTTCGTTAACTTACAATATAGATGATTCTGTTGTAAGGCGTGAAGGACTTGACATACATGTTTTTGATGTTCCTTCTCCCCATTGGAGTATATCAGGATGTCATCAATGTAGACGACTACGAAGATGTCCAAAAAGTCTCTCAACACCTCATTCAAAAAAAATTGAAAAGAGGCTGGGGCATTGCAAAGCCCGAAGGGCATCACCAGGTACTCAAAGAGCCCGTACCGTGTTTTAAAAGCGGTCTTCCACTCGTCGCCACTTCGTACTCTCACAAAATGATAGGCTCCTCTTAGGTCCAATTTGGTGTAAATAGTGGCGGATCTCACTTGCTCCAACAACACCGGTATCAAGGGGAGCGGGTACTGATTTTTTATCGTGATGGCATTTAAAGCCCTGTAATCGATGCAGCAACGGAGCTCCCCGTTTGCTTTTGGGATAAAAAAAAGCGGGGAAGCTGCTGGGGATCTGGAGGGACGAATGAAACCCAGCTTAAGAAGGTCATCCAAGTATTCCCGGAGATGTGCAGTTTCGGGTTGTGATAAAGCGTAGATCCTACCACAAGGAACCACAGACCCCGGCGTCAAATCTATACGGCAGTCGTATTCACGATGCGGAGGGAGGACTTCCGCCTTTACTTTACTGAACACTTCTTCATACTTCTGATAGCAACGAGGTAGCGTTACTTCTTTCTCAGCGGCCGTGGAAATGTAATGAGTAGCTGCTAAAGACATGGAAGGTCGCGAATTCTCTCTCAGGCAATTGTCGTGACAATAAGCGGAGTGAAATTGCAAGGACTGATCCGTCCATCTGATGGTGGGCTCATGTTTTTTCAGCCATGGAAGTCCCAAAATAACCCCGTATGTAGGGGCATGAATGAGGTTGAACGATATGTTTTCTGTATGATAGTTCCCATACCACATCTCATATTCTGGCGTATGTTGGTTGATTGGGCCAGATTCCAGTTCATGTCCGTCCACTGCAAAAACTGCTTCAGGAACAGATTTGGTAACGGGAATTACCCCCAACCGCCGAGCTTCCGCTAGATCCATAAAACAGCCAGTGGCACCAGAGTCTATCATGGCTCGAATGTTCTTAGGAGAATTGTCTATCCATAACTCCAAGGTCAAGAAGAACAGGCGGTTTTCCACGTAGTCTTCTTCTGTTACTGAAGGGATGAAATGAGTGCTCAAGTTTCTCCCATCTGGTAAACTCAAGCGTTGGAGTTTTCCGACCCCTTTTCTACTGTGGACCCTGCCACCTGTCCTGAACGATAACGACCGCTCTTAGGTTTCACAGGGCACTCCCTTAAGAAGTGTCCTTTCTTTCCACAATAGAGGCAGAGCCCAAACTTACGGCGATGTTCTCGTTCACTCTGGGTTAGAGATGCCCGTACCGCTCCGATCTCCATAGGTTCTGTTTTTCCTTCGGACTTCTCCCCCGTAACGTTCTTTTCACCCAAGAGTAAAGGTCGGTCCTTTCTGTTTTGTTCTCCTTTTCGTTCTCGTAGACGATGGTCTAAGCGTAAGGCTAAATCAATAAAGGCAGCACATGTCGTAGGTTGGGGTTCGACTTGAGCGATGACATCTTTAAGGTTTTCTGTGAGTCCCTGGTAGAACAGAACCATTTGTTTTGCTTCAGGCCAATCTGTTTCTGCTAATAACCTCCTGAAGTGGTTCAGGTAGGTGACTAAATCGGAAGAGCCCTGTTTAAGGACAAGTAATTCTTTATCCGCTGAAAAAGTTTCAGCTCTCCTGTCAAAGGTTTTTTCGAACTCAGCCCTAAATAGATCCCAATCATAAAGAATAGCGTAATTATTCTTCACTATGGGAACCGCCCACTGAGCTGCCTCTCCACCCAAGTAAGAAATCAGGAAAGAAACCCTGGCTTGGTTAGTTAGAAAACACTTATGTTTACAGGTGAAGTGTAACAATACCTGGGTCATGAATACTTGTACCTTTTTTCTATCACCCAAAAACCGCTCAGGAGGGGCCAAAGGAACAGGGGAAGGCATTTCCACCACTACTGAGGCAGGTTGAGGGGCAGGAGCCCCTGCATCAAAAGGGTTACGCTGCGAGGCATCAAACCGAGCCTGCAGTGCGGCAGTCTCTTGACGAGAGGTGGCTAGTTCTGTTTGCACCAAAGCTAGTGCAGCCAGGACATCATCCAAGGTGGCCATCCCTTTATTCAACCCAACCAGGAGGAGAAGAACTCGTGGGCCGATTATTTTGTCAGGCCTTTCGTCGTTGCTCCTCAGGATTGGATTGATGCTCAACAGGGGCCCACCTCTAGATCGTCCCAAGTCTGGCTCTGTGTGACACAGACTATTAAGGAGATCAAGCGGGGGAAAAAATAAGGTAGTCCGGAGGGGAACAGCTGGGCAACTGGAGCTGGAGACCTGTAATATATAAAACAGGGAATCAATGGGAGAGCCACTCTATGCCTAACTACTCTCTACCACTATCGGTATGTTTGACACCCACCTGAAGACTTCTACAGGTGAGATGGAACGAAGAGTGACAGAACAGGCTTCTTCTCACTTCCCAGGCTTTCCTGCTTAAATATATAAAGAAGACCATAAATATGCCCCTTCCTTCCCACCACTATGCATAGGGTTTCAAAAGCACGAGTTGTAAGGAAGAACATACACCACCTACCCACTGAGAACTGGAAGAGAACCTAAATGCCAATGAGGGTTCCTCTCGCCTGTCACTGTGTAAAGAAAATAACATTCCCCTCCGACTGTACAGGGAGAAATAGTACCAGCAAGTACCAAAAAACACCCTAAGAGTTTCTCAACCAACACGGGAGTCAATTAGGGTATTTATCGAGGAAAATATGACATAAACATAACTATTGCCCAGTGAAATCAAACATGAGGAGAAGGACTTAACTACCCTGCAGATACGTCTCTGCAGGGAAACAGCAGGACCACTCCTTCCTTGAAGTACACGGATACTTGGCTTCAATATCCGACCAGACCTCCGAACTCAGCCGAGTTGGAAACAAATGTCAACAGTAGCACAAAGTACAACACAGTATTAGCACCCCCCTTGCACGAGGAAAACCTGTATCTGGAACTCGCAAAATGCGATGTGGGCGCTTCCTAAGCCCCTCCGAATATTCCACACGAGCGGTGCAGAACTGGGTTCCAAACGCGGGGGGATCAGCAACCGGAACGGGCGCTTCCTAAGCCCCACCTATTAATCCAGCGGGTTCCCAAAATCAATCCGGCGTGAGCGTCCTTCAGCCCACCCGAACAAGCACAACACAAAGAATTGTTCACACGAGCCTCCTGCATGAACGTCAGGTTCGAATAATCGGCAAGGCGTCTTCCGCTAACTCCATGATATCCTGTTTCCTGGTCGCGCATCGTCATTCTGACGTGCCGCACTAGGAAACATGGGAAATGTAGTTTTTGGTCATGTTCAAGATAGATACGTATTGCAGGCAGTGATTTACCGGCGGCCGGGGATTCGTGACAGAATACCCCCCTTTACAAGACTCACTGACTGCCTCCAGGTTTACCGGGATGAGACAGATGGAATTTCTTCACCAACCTAGGGGCATGAACAGCACCAGCAGGTTCCCAAGAATTCTTCTCAGGCCCATACCCCTTCCATGCCACCAGATATTGGAGCTGACCCCTCACCCTTCAGGCGTCCATGATGCCCCTCACCTCGTACTCAACGTCTTGCTGCACCCTCACAGGCTCAGGGGATTTTGATCGAGTACCCTTCGCGGGTTTGAGCAGAGACACATGGAATACAGGATGTATCCTGAAATGTCCTGGAAGGCTCAGTTTAACTGCTACAGGGTTGATGTGACGAATCACCTGGTGAGGGCCAATAAACCTAGGGTTGAAGACACTATATTTGCGGAAGCGAATATTTCTAGTGGACAACCATACCCAATCACCCTTGCTGTAAAGAGGACAGGATCTACGATGTTTATCAGCCTGCGCTTTGTACTTCAGTTTAGCCTTTTCAAGATTCTTCCTCGCTAGCAGTACAGTTTTCCGCAACTGAACTAGCCTTGTCTGTAACTGAGGGATCGGGACTTCAGAAGATGGGACACTCAAAGGGGCGAACCTAGGGTGAAACCCATATGTGCAGAAAAACGGGGTATAGGAAGTAGAAGAGTGCCCAGCATCATTATATGATACCTCAGCAGTCCACAACCAGTCAACCCATGCCTCAGTAGTAGTATCAACAAAACATCTCAAGTATTGCTTGAGTGTTTGATTCAACCTTTCGGTTTGCCCGTCTGTCTGGGGATGAAAGCTTGTGGACAAGGAAGATGCTATGCCTAACCTGTTACACCACACTTTCCAAAACTTAGCGGTGAACTGGGCTCCCCTGTCCGAAACTATTACCTTCGGTAATCCATGTAACCTGACTACGTGAAGGAGCAATAGATGAGCAAGTCGGCTAGCAGTTGGGACCCCTTTACACGCAATGAAATGCCCCAGTTTAGTCAAATAGTCCACAACTACTAATATAGCTGTCATCCCCTGATCTTTAGGGAGACCAACCACAAAATCCACAGAAAAGCTCTCCCAAGGACTCACAGGAGTGGGCATGCTTAGCAGAAGTCCTTGTGCTGGACGATGGTCACTCTTGGCCTGAGAACAGGTGTCACATCGCTGCACCCATGCAAAGACATCTGGACGGATGGTAGGCCACCAATACGTGCGTAACATTTTCTCCAAAGTTTTCTTCCCTCCTGTGTGACCTGCACATGGCAGATCGTGACACCATTGAAAAGCCTGTTGTCTTAACGCTAACGTGGGCAGGAGCAGCTGTGAGCCCTTTTTTGGCAAACCTTGTCGGATTTTCCACTCAGGATGTAGGCGGATCCATGTCTTCCAGATAAAGGTTTGCATACCTTTTTTGACTTTGTGAAGGAACTCTTCGGTGTGTATTGCTCCTACCACCTTCTTGGGATCAATGATGCTTTTCTCTGGTAAGACCTCCATGGATGGGCTGTTTTCTTGACGAGAAAGTGCATCAGCCTTCCGGTTGTCACAACCCGGACGAAACGTTACCATGAAGTGGAATTCGGCAAAAAACAGCATCCATCGTAGTTGTCTCGGAGTAAGGTGACGAGCAGCTCGCATAAACTGTAGGTTACGGTGGTCTGTGTACACCGTAATTTGCTGAGAGGCTCCCATCAACCAATGCCTCCATTCTGCGAAGGCGTCTTTGATTGCAAGCAGTTCTTTTTCCGCAATGGTGTAATTACGCTCCGCTATGTTCAGTTTTCGAGACATGAAGGCAATGGGATGGAGATGACCGGTACTCTCATTCCGTTGGGAGAGCACTGCACCGACAGCTAGTTCGGAAGCGTCTGCTTCTACTACAAACGGGAGTTTCGGATCGGCATGGGTGAGCACAGGGGCAGTAGTGAAAGCTTGTTTCAATTGTTCAAAAGCTGTCTGTTCTGTCAATCCCCACACAAAAGGAGTGTTCTTCCTAGTGAGCTTAGTAAGCGGCGCTACCATGTCCGAGAAGTGAGCAATGAACCTCCTATAGAAGTTCGCAAAACCAAGGAGTCTTTGAATGTCTTGGATGTTGTGAGGTCTCGTCCACTCCACGATAGCCCGCACTTTTCTTTCAGCCATAATTTGCCCTGAAGGAGTGAGCATAACTCCAAGGAATTCAACAGTGGTGACATGGAACTCACACTTCGTTAACTTACAATATAGATGATTCTGTTGTAAGGCGTGAAGGACTTGACATACATGTTTTTGATGTTCCTTCTCCCCATTGGAGTATATCAGGATGTCATCAATGTAGACGACTACGAAGATGTCCAAAAAGTCTCTCAACACCTCATTCAAAAAAAATTGAAAAGAGGCTGGGGCATTGCAAAGCCCGAAGGGCATCACCAGGTACTCAAGGAGCCCGTACCGTGTTTTAAAAGCGGTCTTCCACTCGTCGCCACTTCGTACGCTCACCAAATGATAGGCTCCTCTTAGGTCCAATTTGGTGTAAATAGTGGCGGATCTCACTTGCTCCAACAACACCGGTATCAAGGGGAGCGGGTACTGATTTTTTATCGTGATGGCATTTAAAGCCCTGTAATCGATGCAGCAACGGAGCTCCCCGTTTGCTTTTGGGATAAAAAAAAGCGGGGAAGCTGCTGGGGATCTGGAGGGACGAATGAAACCCAGCTTAAGAATGTCATCCAAGTATTCCCGGAGATGTGCAGTTTCGGGTTGTGATAAAGCGTAGATCCTACCACAAGGAACCACAGACCCCGGGGTCAAATCTATACGGCAGTCGTATTCACGATGCGGAGGGAGGACTTCCGCCTTTACTTTACTGAACACTTCTTCATACTTCTGATAGAAACGAGGTAGCGTTACTTCTTTCTCAGCGGCCGTGGAAATGTAATGAGTAGCTGCTAAAGACATGGAAGGTCGCGAATTCTCTCTCAGGCAATGGTCGTGACAATAAGCGGAGTGAAATTGCAAGGACTGATCCGTCCATCTGATGGTGGGCTCATGTTTTTTCAGCCATGGAAGTCCCAAAATAACCCCGTATGTAGGGGCATGAATGAGGTTGAACGATATGTTTTCTGTATGATAGTTCCCATACCACATCTCATATTCTGGCGTATGTTGGTTGATTGGGCCAGATTCCAGTTCATGTCCGTCCACTGCAAAAACTGCCTCAGGAACAGATTTGGTAACGGGAATTACCCCCAACCGCCGAGCTTCCGCTAGATCCATAAAACAGCCAGTGGCACCAGAGTCTATCATGGCTCGAATGTTCTTAGGAGAATTGTCTATCCATAACTCCAAGGTCAAGAAGAACAGGCGGTTTTCCACGTAGTCTTCTTCTGTTACTGAAGGGATGAAATGAGTGCTCAAGTTTCTCCCTTCTGGTAAACTCAAGCGTTGGAGTTTTCCGACCCCTTTTCTACTGTGGACCCTGCCACCTGTCCTGAACGATAACGACCGCTCTTAGGTTTCACAGGGCACTCCCTTAAGAAGTGTCCTTTCTTTCCACAATAGAGGCAGAGCCCAAACTTACGGCGATGTTCTCGTTCACTCTGGGTTAGAGATTCCCGTACCGCTCCGATCTCCATAGGTTCTGTTTTTCCTTCGGACTTCTCCCCCGTAACGTTCTTTTCACCCAAGAGTAAAGGTCGGTCCTTTCTGTTTTGTTCTCCTTTTCGTTCTCGTAGACGATGGTCTAAGCGTAAGGCTAAATCAATAAAGGCAGCACATGTCGTAGGTTGGGGTTCGACTTGAGCGATGACATCTTTAAGGTTTTCTGTGAGTCCCTGGTAGAACAGAACCATTTGTTTTGCTTCAGGCCAATCTGTTTCTGCTATTAACCTCCTGAAGTGGTTCAGGTAGGTGACTAAATCGGAAGAGCCCTGTTTAAGGACAAGTAATTCTTTATCCGCTGAAAAAATTTCAGCTCTCCTGTCAAAGGTTTTTTCGAACTCAGCCCTAAATAGATCCCAATCATAAAGAATAGCGTAATTATTCTTCCGTATGGGAACCGCCCACTGAGCTGCCTCTCCACCCAAGTAAGAAATCAGGAAAGAAACCCTGGCTTGGTTAGTTAGAAAACACTTAGGTTTACAGGTGAAGTGTAACAATACCTGGGTCATGAATACTTGTACCTTTTTTCTATCACCCAAAAACCGCTCAGGAGGGGCCAAAGGAACAGGGGAAGGCATTTCCACCACTACTGAGGCAGGTTGAGGGGCAGGAGCCCCTGCATCAAAAGGGTTACGCTGCGAGGCATCAAACCGAGCCTGCAGTGCGGCAGTCTCTTGACGAGAGGTGGCTAGTTCTGTTTGCACCAAAGCTAGTGCAGCCAGGACATCATCCAAGGTGGCCATCCCTTTATTCAACCCAACCAGGAGGAGAAGAACTCGTGGGCCGATTATTTTGTCAGGCCTTTCGTCGTTGCTCCTCAGGATTGGATTGATGCTCAACAGGGGCCCACCTCTAGATCGTCCCAAGTCTGGCTCTGTGTGACACAGACTATTAAGGAGATCAAGCGGGGGAAAAAATAAGGTAGTCCGGAGGGGAACAGCTGGGCAACTGGAGCTGGAGACCTGTAATATATAAAACAGGGAATCAATGGGAGAGCCACTCTATGCCTATGGGGTAGCGGCCATCATATCTAAACGCCTTAATTCCATTTCCTCCTACTCTCTTCCCCTCCCTGAGGTGGAGAACTTACTCATCAACGTGCAAACAGATACCGGCCCTCTTACTCTCTTTCTTTTATATCGGCCTCCACTCTCTATGCCATCTTTTTCCACTATTATGAGTGAACAACTGTCCTCCCTCCTTACACTGCACTCCCGTTTTGCTATTTTCGGCGACCTAAACTACTGGTTTGGAGACACTAATGCCGGCCCTCATGCCACCGAGCTCTTTGAGACTCTTAAAAATCTGAATCTCGCCCAACATGCCTCTCAACCTACCCATATTAAGGGACACATATTGGACCAGATTTGGACTTGTAACCTGGCGCTGTCCCCACCAGACATACTTCCATGTGCCTGGTCTGATCACCACTTGGTGGACACCACCATCACAGTCGTCGGTCAGACGCCTGCCCCCCTGATGGCTAGTGGCCTCTCCCGTAAATGGAGTTCATACGACTCCCAGGGCTTTCTCATCACCCTAGCCGACTCTTGCCCAGTTAATCACGACCCCAACGACATTGATGGATTAGAACAAGACATCGCCTCCTGGTTAGAGTCGGCTAGCGACTTGTTTGCCCCCCTTAGTCAAATTCCCCTGTACTAGACACCAGAATTCTCATAGGTGGTTCTCCGACGACCTGAAAGCCCGGAAATTAAAAACACGCCAGTTAGAACGCATCTGGAGACGTGACTACTCTGACTTAGCCAAGCAATCTTATTTGGCCGCACGCAAAGACTTTAAAACAGCTATTCGCTCAGCCAAAATGGAACACTTCTCCAGCAGGATTTTCCTGGCAGTCGACAAATCTAAGGAGGTGTTCAGAGTCTTGAATGAGCTAACCACAGACGACAGAACCCTCCCAGCCCAGACCCCCACCCAGGAGGCCTGTGACACCCTGAACTCCTTCTTCTTAGAAAAAATTGCAATAATCAAAAAATCTATCCCCCCACTTCCCCAATCACCACTACCGGATAATTCCTTTAACAATCCCTCGACCTTCACCTCCTTCCCTGCTCTAGATTCCACCTCCATGGCGGAACTAGCCACCCGCGTGAAATCTGGCTCTCCGAACGACTGTTGTCCACCATCTGTCCTGCGGAGCATCTGCCTTAACTTACCAGATAGTGTTCTACACCTACTTAACAGATCGCTCAGCAGTGGCATCTGTCCTAGCTCCTTTAAGGAGGCCATCCTGGTACCCCTTCTAAAAAAAACGGGTGCTGACATGTCAGAGCCGTCGAACTACCGCCCCATTTCCCTCCTCCCTTACTTCTCCAAACTTATGGAGGCCCATGTCACCCGCTGCCTGTCAAGCTTCATAGAATCCTCCTGTTATCTCGAGCCGACTCAGGCCGGCTTCAGACTTGCCCATTCCACAGAAGCTGTCATTTTGGCAGTTCTCGATACACTCAGGAGTAATGCGGACGTGGGAACCCCCCAAGCCCTCGTCCTATTGGATTTGTCTGCCGCGTTCGACACGGTGGATCATAACATCCTTCTCCACCGTGTCGAACAGGCGGGCATCCAAGGCGTTGCTCTTGAGTGGGTCAAATCCTTTCTCACGGGAAGAACCCAAGCGGTCCGCCTAGGTCCCTACACTGCTAAACAAACCCCCACCTCCTGTGGTGTCCCCCAGGGCTCTTCCCTTTCCCCGCTCCTTTTTAATCTTTATCTTCGGCCACTTATTCAGACACTTTTGAAATGGGATATCGTCACTTACAATTATGCTGACGATCTACAAATCATTTTTTCTCTCAACTCACCACATGCCATTAAAACTTTCCATGGAGCCATGCTTCACATCCAACTCTGGATGAACCAGAACCAATTGAAGTTGAACCCCGGTAAAACTGAGCTCCTTCTCCCTGGGCTCAGTCACACCTACTGGGGCCCACAGTTCTGGCCTCCAGAGTTCGGCTCCCCCCCTAACCCAGTAAAAACAGTAAAGAGTCTGGGTGTCATCATTGACACCGAGCTCTCCCTCAGGGCTCAAGTTGGAGCGGTGGTTTCCTCCTGTATGTACCAACTTCGGAGGATCAGCAAAGTTCGCTGCCTTCTCCCCCAGCGGCACTTACTCAAATCGTTATCTCGCTGGTACTTTCCCGTTTGGATTTTTCTAATGCCATCTACCACGGTCTGCCGCAATTTCTGATACAACGTCTTCAAGTTGTCCAGAACCAAGCGGCCCGCTTGATTCATGGAACCCCCAGATGGCAATCAGCCAAGCCTCTGCTCATGAGCCTTCACTGGCTCCCAGTCGATCGAAGGGCCGCCTTTAAGGTGGCATGTCTCACCTTCAAGGCACTTCACTGCCCTGGTCCCGCCTTCCTAAAATCCCTCATTCACCCTCACTGTCCCACACGCAATCTGCGATCAGCTCACCGCAATCTGCTGATCACCCCCAGGAGTAAAACTAAGAGATTCGGCGGCCGCCGTTTCTCCTACCTAGCCCCTGTGCTTTGGAACCTCCTCCCTCTCCCAATCAAATCCTCCCCTTCCCTCTTGAACTTCAGGAAAATGTTAAAAACCCACCTCTTCCCCATCTCTGGCTAGTTTTTGTCATCTATACTCCCCCCTCACCTGTTCTGTCTGTCAGCGCCAGGAAGCTTCGGTGTCAGCGCGCTCTATAAGTCGCACTTAACATAACATAACTACTCTCTACCACTATCGGTATGTTTGACACCCACCTGAAGACTTCTACAGGTGAGATGGAACGAAGAGTGACAGAACAGGCTTCTTCTCACTTCCCAGGCTTTCCTGCTTAAATATATAAAGAAGACCATAAATATGCCCCTTCCTTCCCACCACTATGCATAGGGTTTCAAAAGCACGAGTTGTAAGGAAGAACATACACCACCTACCCACTGAGAACTGGAAGAGAACCTAAATGCCAATGAGGGTTCCTCTCGCCTGTCACTGTGTAAAGAAAATAACATTCCCCTCCGACTGTACAGGGAGAAATAGTACCAGCAAGTACCAAAAAACACCCTAAGAGTTTCTCAACCAACACGGGAGTCAATTAGGGTATTTATCCAGGAAAATATGACATAAACATAACTATTGCCCAGTGAAATCAAACATGAGGAGAAGGACTTAACTCCCCTGCAGATACGTCTCTGCAGGGAAACAGCAGGACCACTCCTTCCTTGAAGTACACGGATACTTGGCTTCAATATCCGACCAGACCTCCGAACTCAGCCGAGTTGGAAACAAATGTCAACAGTAGCACAAAGTACAACACAGTATTAGCACCCCCCTTGCACGGGGAAAACCTGTATCTGGAACTCGCAAAACGCGATGTGGGCGCTTCCTAAGCCCCTCCGAATATTCCACACGAGCGGTGCAGAACTGGGTTCCAAACGCGGGGGGATCAGCAACCGGAACGGGCGCTTCCTAAGCCCCACCTATTAATCCAGCGGGTTCCCAAAATCAATCCGGCATGAGCGTCCTTCAGCCCACCCGAACAAGCACAACACAAAGAATTGTTCACACGAGCCTCCTGCATGAACGTCAGGTTCGAATAATCGGCAAGGCGTCTTCCGCTAACTCCATGATATCCTGTTTCCTGGTCGCGCATTGTCATTCTGACGCGCCGCGCTAGGAAACATGGGAAATGTAGTTTTTGGTCATGTTCAAGATAGATACGTATTGCAGGCAGTGATTTACCGGCGGCCGGGGATTCCTGACAGAATACCCTCCTTTACAAGACTCACTGACTGCCTCCAGGTTTACCGGGATGAGACAGATGGAATTTCTTCACCAACCTAGGGGCATGAACAGCACCAGCAGGTTCCCAAGAATTCTCCTCAGGCCCATACCCCTTCCATGCCACCAGATATTGGAGCTGACCCCTCACCCTTCGGGCGTCCATGATGCCCCTCACCTCGTACTCAACGTCTTGCTGCACCCTCACAGGCTCAGGGGATTTTGATCGAGTACCCTTCGCGGGTTTGAGCAGAGACACATGGAATACAGGATGTATCCTGAAATGTCCTGGAAGGCTCAGTTTAACTGCTACAGGGTTGATGTGATGAATCACCTGGTAAGGGCCAATAAACCTAGGGTTGAAGACACTATATTTGCGGAAGCGAATATTTCTAGTGGACAACCATACCCAATCACCCTTGCTGTAAAGAGGACAGGATCTACGATGTTTATCAGCCTGTGCTTTGTACTTCAGTTTAGCCTTTTCAAGATTCTTCCTCGCTAGCAGTACAGTTTTCCGCAACTGAACTAGCCTTGTCTGTAACTGAGGGATCGGGACTTCAGAAGATGGGACACTCAAAGGGGCGAACCTAGGGTGAAACCCATATGTGCAGAAAAACGGGGTATAGGAAGTAGAAGAGTGCCCAGCATCATTATATGATACCTCAGCAGTCCACAACCAGTCAACCCATGCCTCAGTAGTAGTATCAACAAAACATCTCAAGTATTGCTTGAGTGTTTGATTCAACCTTTCGGTTTGCCCGTCTGTCTGGGGATGAAAGCTTGTGGACAAGGAAGATGCTATGCCTAACCTGTTACACCACACTTTCCAAAACTTAGCGGTGAACTGGGCTCCCCTGTCCGAAACTATTACCTTCGGTAATCCATGTAACCTGACTACGTGAAGGAGCAATAGATGAGCAAGTCGGCTAGCAGTTGGGACCCCTTTACACGCAATGAAATGCCCCAGTTTAGTCAAATAGTCCACAACTACTAATATAGCTGTCATCCCCTGATCTTTAGGGAGACCAACCACAAAATCCACAGAAAAGCTCTCCCAAGGACTCACAGGAGTGGGCATGCTTAGCAGAAGTCCTTGTGCTGGACGATGGTCACTCTTGGCCTGAGAACAGGTGTCACATCGCTGCACCCATGCAAAGACATCTGGACGGATGGTAGGCCACCAATACGTGCGTAACATTTTCTCCAAAGTTTTCTTCCCTCCTGTGTGACCTGCACATGGCAGATCGTGACACCATTGAAAAGCCTGTTGTCTTAACGCTAACGTGGGCAGGAGCAGCTGTGAGCCCTTTTTTGGCAAACCTTGTCGGATTTTCCACTCAGGATGTAGGCGGATCCATGTCTTCCAGATAAAGGTTTGCATACCTTTTTTGACTTTGTGAAGGAACTCTTCGGTGTGTATTGCTCCTACCACCTTCTTGGGATCACTGATGCTTTTCTCTGGTAAGACCTCCATGGATGGGCTGTTTTCTTGACGAGAAAGTGCATCAGCCTTCCGGTTGTCACAACCCGGACGAAACGTTACCATGAAGTGGAATTCGGCAAAAAACAGCATCCATCGTAGTTGTCTAGGAGTAAGGTGACGAGCAGCTCGCATAAACTGTAGGTTACGGTGGTCTGTGTACACCGTAATTTGCTGAGAGGCTCCCATCAACCAATGCCTCCATTCTGCGAAGGCGTCTTTGATTGCAAGCAGTTCTTTTTCCGCAATGGTGTAATTACGCTCCGCTATGTTCAGTTTTCGAGACATGAAGGCAATGGGATGGAGATGACCGGTACTCTCATTCCGTTGGGAGAGCACTGCACCGACAGCTAGTTCGGAAGCGTCTGCTTCTACTACAAACTGGAGTTTCGGATCGGCATGGGTGAGCACAGGGGCAGTAGTGAAAGCTTGTTTCAATTGTTCAAAAGCTGTCTGTTCTGTCAAACCCCACACAAAAGGAGTGTTCTTCCTAGTGAGCTTAGTAAGCGGCGCTACCATGTCCGAGAAGTGAGCAATGAACCTCCTATAGAAGTTCGCAAAACCAAGGAGTCTTTGAATGTCTTGGATGTTGTGAGGTCTCGGCCACTCCACGATAGCCCGCACTTTTCTTTCAGCCATAATTTGCCCTGAAGGAGTGAGCATAACTCCAAGGAATTCAACAGTGGTGACATGGAACTCACACTTCGTTAACTTACAATATAGATGATGCTGTTGTAAGGCGTGAAGGACTTGACATACATGTTTTTGATGTTCCTTCTCCCCATTGGAGTATATCAGGATGTCATCAATGTAGACGACTACGAAGATGTCCAAAAAGTCTCTCAACACCTCATTCAAAAAAAATTGAAAAGAGGCTGGGGCATTGCAAAGCCCGAAGGGCATCACCAGGTACTCAAAGAGCCCGTTCCGTGTTTTAAAAGCGGTCTTCCACTCGTCGCCATTTCGTACTCTCACTAAATGATAGGCTTCTCTTAGGTCCAATTTGGTGTAAATAGTGGTGGATCTCACTTGCTCCAACAACACCGGTATCAAGGGGAGCGGGTACTGATTTTTTATCGTGATGGCATTTAAAGCCCTGTAATCGATGCAGCAACGGAGCTCCCCGTTTGCTTTTGGATAAAAAAAGCGGGGAAGCTGCTGGGGATCTGGAGGGACGAATGAAACCCAGCTTAAGAAGGTCATCCAAGTATTCCCGGAGATGTGCAGTTTCGGGTTGTGATAAAGCGTAGATCCTACCACAAGGAACCACAGACCCCGGCGTCAAATCTATACGGCAGTCGTATTCACGATGCGGAGGGAGGACTTCCGCCTTTACTTTACTGAACACTTCTTCATACTTCTGATAGCAACGAGGTAGCGCTACTTCTTTCTCAGCGGCCGTGGAAATGTAATGAGTAGCTGCTAAAGACATGGAAGGTCGCGAATTCTCTCTCAGGCAATGGTCGTGACAATAAGCGGAGTGAAATTGCAAGGACTGATCCGTCCATCTGATGGTGGGCTCATGTTTTTTCAGCCATGGAAGTCCCAAAATAACCCCGTATGTAGGGGCATGAATGAGGTTGAACGATATGTTTTCTGTATGATAGTTCCCATACCACATCTCATATTCTGGCGTATGTTGGTTGATTGGGCCAGATACCAGTTCATGTCCGTCCACTGCAAAAACTGCCTCAGGAACAGATTTGGTAACGGGAATTACCCCCAACCGCCGAGCTTCCGCTAGATCCATAAAACAGCCAGTGGCACCAGAGTCTATCATGGCTCGAATGTTCTTAGGAGAATTGTCTATCCATAACTCCAAGGTCAAGAAGAACAGGCGGTTTTCCACGTAGTCTTCTTCTGTTACTGAAGGGATGAAATGAGTGCTCAAGTTTCTCCCTTCTGGTAAACTCAAGCGTTGGAGTTTTCTGACCCCTTTTCTACTGTGGACCCTGCCACCTGTCCTGAACGATAACGACCGCTCTTAGGTTTCACAGGGCACTCCCTTAAGAAGTGTCCTTTCTTTCCACAATAGAGGCAGAGCCCAAACTTACGGCGATGTTCTCGTTCACTCTGGGTTAGAGATGCTCGTACCGCTCCGATCTCCATAGGTTCTGTTTTTCCTTCGGACTTCTCCCCCGTAACGGTCTTTTCACCCAAGAGTAAAGGTCGGTCCTTTCTGTTTTGTTCTCCTTTTAGTTCTCGTAGACGATGGTCTAAGCGTAAGGCTAAATCAATAAAGGCAGCACATGTCGTAGGTTGGGGTTCGACTTGAGCGATGACATCTTTAAGGTTTTCTGTGAGTCCCTGGTAGAACAGAACCATTTGTTTTGCTTCAGGCCAATCGGTTTCTGCTATTAACCTCCTGAAGTGGTTCAGGTAGGTGACTAAATCGGAAGAGCCCTGTTTAAGGACAAGTAATTCTTTATCCGCTGAAAAAGTTTCAGCTCTCCTGTCAAAGGTTTTTTCGAACTCAGCCCTAAATAGATCCCAATCATAAAGAATAGCGTCATTATTCTTCACTATGGGAACCGCCCACTGAGCTGCCTCTCCACCCAAGTAAGAAATCAGGAAAGAAACCCTGGCTTGGTTAGTTAGAAAACACTTAGGTTTACAGGTGAAGTGTAACAATACCTGGGTCATGAATACTTGTACCTTTTTTCTATCACCCAAAAACCGCGCAGGAGGGGCCAAAGGAACAGGGGAAGGCATTTCCACCACTACTGAGGCAGGTTGAGGGGCAGGAGCCCCTGCATCAAAAGGGTTACGCTGCGAGGCATCAAACCGAGCCTGCAGTGCGGCAGTCTCTTGACGAGAGGTGGCTAGTTCTGTTTGCACCAAAGCTAGTGCAGCCAGGACATCATCCAAGGTGGCCATCCCTTTATTCAACCCAACCAGGAGGAGAAGAACTCGTGGGCCGATTATTTTGTCAGGCCTTTCGTCGTTGCTCCTCAGGATTGGATTGATGCTCAACAGGGGCCCACCTCTAGATCGTCCCAAGTCTGGCTCTGTGTGACACAGACTATTAAGGAGATCAAGCGGGGGAAAAAATAAGGTAGTCCGGAGGGGAACAGCTGGGCAACTGGAGCTGGAGACCTGTAATATATAAAACAGGGAATCAATGGGAGAGCCACTCTATGCCTAACTACTCTCTACCACTATCGGTATGTTTGACACCCACCTGAAGACGTCTACAGGTGAGATGGAACGAAGAGTGACAGAACAGGCTTCTTCTCACTTCCCAGGCTTTCCTGCTTAAATATATAAAGAAGACCATAAATATGCCCCTTCCCTCCCACCACTATGCATAGGGTTTCAAAAGCACGAGTTGTAAGGAAGAACATACACCACCTACCCACTGAGAACTGGAAGAGAACCTAAATGCCAATGAGGGTTCCTCTCGCCTGTCACTGTGTAAAGAAAATAACATTCCCCTCCGACTGTACAGGGAGAAATAGTACCAGCAAGTACCAAAAAACACCCTAAGAGTTTCTCAACCAACACAGGAGTCAATTAGGGTATTTATCCAGGAAAATATGACATAAACATAACTATTGCCCAGTGAAATCAAACAAGAGGAGAAGGACTTAACTCCCCTGCAGATACGTCTCTGCAGGGAAACAGCAGGACCACTCCTTCCTTGAAGTACACGGATACTTGGCTTCAATATCCGACCAGACCTCCGAACTCAGCCGAGTTGGAAACAAATGTCAACAGTAGCACAAAGTACAACACAGTATTAGCACCCCCCTTGCACGGGGAAAACCTGTATCTGGAACTCGCAAAACGCGATGTGGGCGCTTCCTAAGCCCCTCCGAATATTCCACACGAGCGGTGCAGAACTGGGTTCCAAACGCGGGGGGATCAGCAACCGGAACGGGCGCTTCCTAAGCCCCACCTATTAATCCAGCGGGTTCCCAAAATCAATCCGGCGTGAGCGTCCTTCAGCCCACCCGAACAAGCACAACACAAAGAATTGTTCACACGAGCCTCCTGCATGAACGTCAGGTTCGAATAATCGGCAAGGCGTCTTCCGCTAACTCCATGATATCCTGTTTCCTGGTCGCGCATCGTCATTCTGCCGCGCCGCACTAGGAAACATGGGAAATGTAGTTTTTGGCCATGCTCAAGATAGATACGTATTGCAGGCAGTGATTTACCGGCGGCCGGGGATTCCTGACAAGCTCAAACACAGTGACGCAGTGAGTACCGGACCTACGTCTGGGTCTACCCTTCCCACTTAGGGTGGCAAAAGGAATAAATGGTGGACAGAATGCTGACCAATGCAAACATTCACCCCTAGTCACAATGATCTGGGTTGAAACCATGTTTCTTTGCTCACCACACCACACTTTTAGAAATATGGCATTTTTCTGCTGTTAGCCATGTGTGCCTGCAGTCTGTCTCTGGGTGGGAGGACAGCTGGGTTTTGTGAATTCCCTCTAGACAGCCGCACACAATGGGAGCTTAGGTGTGACTTGATTGTACATCCACATCCTGATGGGCCATCCTGGGCATAATGGGAGCCTCACACTTACTCCAGAATAGGCTGTGCACTGTCCCCACTCAAAGAGCTACATAAGCCCCTGTAGTGAGCCTGGAAGGGAGGACCTATATGCACTTCAAAGCACTTTTTCGAAGTCTCTCCCATTTCAAAGGCACCACTGGAAATATGAACTGGACTTCTGACCCTACCGCTTCAATACACTTCTAGACCACTGAAGAATCTGGCAGGAAGTGGTACTGCTGTGCAGGTAAAGTACTGTCACTCTGCTGGACTGCTCCTCTGGAGAACTGCTTTCTTGCTGTGCTGACCTGTTGCACCTCTGGCCCTAGAAGAACCGGGCCTACATAACTTGAACCCAGAGCGGCTACAAGGTCTTACTAGCTTGCCAACTGATTGACAAACTGATTGAAAATAATGTCGAGTCAATTGAAAACCCTACACTGGCTTTCAGTGAAACATAGGATTGATTTTAAGTCTCTTGTGTTGGCCTTTAATGTCCAACCTGTTCTGAGTCAAAAAGACTCATCCGCTATGCACTGTTGCTACGGTCGGTTACCATACGTAACTTTTTTAATTTTTAGAATTAACTTCAACAACGAAGCTTGGACAATATAATGTTAGTCAACAGGCACTCTCTTCAGTTAGTCAAAAAGAGGCCTCAAAAACATAAAATTCAACAATTTCCATTAACATTAAATCATAGAATCAATGCAAAAACATTTAATGATAGTAACACAAACACATTTATTAAATAACACATGGTATTCATTCCAAGAGTTATTCTTTCATCCTTTCAAATAAGTGCAATGCATTTCGGGCCGAGTGGACCCATCCTCAGGGGCCTTGAATCTATAAGAAATAAAGAAATTATATTTGCAAAATTATTCACAATAATTCATCAACTCAATAGTACATATATTCACGCCATAGAAAAACGCAAAGCATCTGAATTAATGCAAGGTGTAAAAAATGCAAGAAAAATTGACCGTTTCCCTGTGACAACATGCTATAAATGTTTAGAAAACGAAATAAAAAAATGGTGCTCAAAATAAACTTTAAACGTGTCGATGCTACTAACCCCTTGACAATGAAGGAGCTACCACTACCTCTGCACCTGTAAAATTACTTACGGAGAAAGTCTTGATGATCGCCGTACTGTAAAAGATGAATAACACAGCCACCTAATGTCAATACTGTCACGTACGGTGCTCCGAATCAAAAACCATGCTATTACAAACCCCTCATCAACCCATACCTGTTTAAGTCCGTGTCCTTCGGTAAAACATTCTCGAAGTTTGCAATAACAATGTGATCATTCGCCTGCAAGTGAACGGAACGAATAAGGAAAACCTGGTTGCGCCTATAACGAAACTCCCAATGAAATGCGCTCAAAAAAGGTCTCATACCTTAAACCAATGTTGACGTTCTGAATGCAGTGATCAAAATGCTACCCCTCTCACCCGTCAGGACACGCTTAACCTCCGTGGCAAAGATACTCTGTTTAAAACCCGCAATTCCGGAACTGGAACAGCCAGCTTCCAAGTATCTACAAAAATCAATGACAGACTGGTCCACAATTCTCGAGCGCCATCTTAAAACAGTGAAACTAGAACGAACAGAGACCCAATATCTATATAACTAATACGAGACTAATTTCAAAACCCTCATAACCAATTCTCGTTTGACTCATACAAACTGGGAATTAAAAACACTAAATCCAATGAACTATCACGCAGACCGCGCTCAAAATAAAGGAAAAAATGAAAGAATGAAATAAAAAACAAAAAGTGGAAAATCAAAGGTAAATAAGGAAACATGCTGAAAGGAAAACCTAGCACTGCTGTCACTTACAAACTAATGTAGTGTATGCTACTATGTCACTGTAACAATTCCATAGGGTCAGATGATCAATCACAATTATGATTTATACAAAACAAGAATAATCAATTTCTTCATTCATCCCTTTCGGATCTTGGCAATCTAATCTTTTAATCCAATGAATTTTCCTTTGAAGAAGGGATCTCAACAGATCCCTTCCCGGTAAATTCTCTAGTTTTTCAAAAACAGAAAATTGTAGTTGGGCTATGCTGTGCCGTGCCTGTAACCAATGTACCGCTAAACTACTGTTTTTATTTTTATTTCTAATAGTGCTCTTCTGTTCTGAAATTCTAACCTTGAGCTTGCATTCAGTTTTTCCTACGTACAACTTTCCACAAGGACATTTGATGTAATAAATGAGATTGGAGGAATTACAATCAGAGTTATGGAATAATTGTATTGGTTTTCCTGTTAGGGGATGATACGCCTTAGTGCCATTGATTACATTATTACAATGTGCACAGTTTGCACATCTCTTCATTCAAATATAGTGGAGAAGTGTGGCTCAGGGGTTAGAGGCGGCAGACCTGGAGCTTGAGTTCGGCCCTGGACCAGGGTTCAATTCCCCGCCTCGGCGGGTCTTGGGCTCAAAAAATTCCACGGACTCGTTAATTCTCGCTCCGGTGCCTTCTCGACTCACGGGTTCACACTCTGCGACTCTGGGCAATAGCTTGCTTAATCTCCACAACGGCCCCTCGCGGTGGGATGCCTGGCTTTCACCTTGTGGATACCCTGCCAGGGTTATCTCACAGGGGAATACCAGGACGGGTTCCCTAAGCAAGCGCGGAGATGCCCCAGGGTAAGTCGTGCGCTATATAAGTTTCATTCATTTCATTTCATTTAATTTCATATAGTCTGTCTTTTTTCTTTGGTGGGTCCATCAATATTTCTTTTAGGTTTCTAGACCATGTAAAGGCAAACAGAGGTTTGTGTCTGAAAATATCCTGAAAATCAGATTCATACTGTAACATTTCCCGGCAATGATTAATAATAGACTTGATTTTTTTGGAGCTTGTGGAAAATTTTTATACAAAGACTTGTCGATTTTCATTCAACTTGGGTTTATTTTTCAAGAGGTCTTTTCGATCACATTTAGATGTACGTTCTTCAGCATTATCAACAATCTCTTGGGGATAACCCCCTTCTAGATATTTCTGTTCTTGAATTTTAAGATGGTCCGCCAAAGTGCTGGGTTCAGAACATAACCTCTTAATTCGTAAGAATTGAGAGTATAGTAGATTCTTTTTCAAATTCTGTGGGTGAAAACTCTGATAAGCTAAAGCATTATTGACATCTGTCTCCTTCCTGAAAACTTCGATGTGAATTTCCAAACCCTCCAGGGTATATAGCCACATCCAGAAAAGAAATCTTTTCAAAACTGGTAGTATGCGTGAACTGAATTTGATCATTGAAACTATTAAGTTGCTAAATTTTCTGTTCAAGTTTGTCTCTACTGTTTGCCCATATTATGAAGATGTCATCAATGTACCTACAGTAAAGCTTTAGATGATCTTTCCACTCACTGTCGTTCAAGATGTAATCTGCCTCGAATTTGGCCATGAAGGTGTTCGCATGGGCAGGTGCTCACGAAAAGCCCATAGAGGTACAGGTCTGTTGTAAGTAAAATTTGTTATCCCACTCAAAATAACTGTGGTACAGACAAAAATGTAAAATCTCCATTATAAAAACTTTATCTGCTCTCATTTGTGATTGTTTTAGCAAAGCCCTTTCTACAGCTTCCATTCCTGCTGTGTGTGAAATAGACATATACAACGATTTGACATCTATTGTACACAAGGTGACTTCTTTTTGCAGTTTCACAGTCTAACTTCAATAGGAAATCTTTGGTATCTTTCACATACGAAGTCCATTGTTGAACGAAAGGTTGAAGAAAATAGTCTATGTACTGACCTTAAGGCTCGAAGATGGTCCCCCATCCCGTCACTATCGGCCTCATTGGAGAATTGTGGCGAGCTGTATGTATTTTCGGGAGCATGTAAAGTCTTGGTCTCCTGGTATAGTCAACTGTCATGAACTGTTTCGTAAATGTAGATATATGTCGCAACTCTAACGCCTGTTCTAGATTTTGCAAAAGTGTTTTACTTAATTCGACAGTGGGATCATTCTCTTGTGGAAAATATGTCAATCCGTCTATGGCATGTTCGTTCACTTTATCCATATAGAACTGTTTGTCCATAACGACTATCGCGCATCCTTTATCTGCTTTTTGAATGATTATTCTTGCGTTAGACTGAATTGATTGGAGGATATTCTTATCTTGAACGGAAAGGTTTTGATTCTTCGTTCTTCTCACGTGCAACCTTTTGAAATAATTTCAAACCAAATTTTCGAATGAATCCAACACTGGGGCCGATTCCGATTCGGGAGAAAAAAACGTTGTACAAATCGTATTCGTAGCTGTCTCCGTACAAATGAAAAAAGCCCGTCCGAACTGCGTAGTATGATCCATATCCCAAATATCAGTGAACCGTACGAACCTTAGTCGGAGACTGGTACAAAATGGCGTCAGAACTCAAACCGTATGATTTGTAAACATGCCATACGACCAAACAAGTACGATTTGTACGGGCATACGTAGTCGCGATTGAAGCATGATTTGTTTGGAAAACATCGCGTATGAGCGAGCCGCACCAAGAAATACGAACTGCACACCCCTCAATAAAGCATATGTGAACACCCACCCCGAAACAGCTCGTATCAGCCAGCCGCATCAACAAATACGAACCGCACACCACTCAATAAAGCGTACACAAACCCCCACCACGAAAATCACCCGAATCAGCCATCCGCACCAACAAATACGAACCGCACACCACTCAATAAAGCGTACACGAACACCCCAAAAATGTCCCCTATGACCCAGCAGAACCAACAGATACGAACCGCACACCCCCCACTAATAAAGCGCACGCAAACCCCGAAACCAGCACAAGGAGGGTGCAAACGAGTCGCACAACCCCACAAAACATGTCTCCTGTGTACACACCTTTGGAAAACAATGTCCTGGCCACATCCAAACAGTCAAATAGATGGCCCAAGTCACACCCACCCCTTATAACACACCCACCAAAAATTCAAAATAAGCCACACCCACAAATGGACCAATGAAAGGGCTCACACATACAACCCATCATCCTTTGCAACATACCTATTTGCGGAAAGACACTGACAGCACACCAACAATTGCACCCATACACCTTCACACATACACCCTATCTCATTCACACCCACGCCACCCCTTTCCCAATCAGACCCACACACCCTCATCCATATACACCATCACCCCCCAATCACATACACCCTACACTATGACTACACAAAAGAATCCAAAGTTCGCTAACCCGGAGATGGAGATCCTTACAGATGAAGTCATCAGAGTTGAGCCACAGCTGTTTGGTGCATTGGTCAGACAGACCAGCATTGCAGACAAAACAAGCCTGTGGAGAAGGATCGTCGATCAGGTCAATGCTGTTGCACCCATCAGGCACACCAGGAGGGATTGCCAGGCCAGGTGGTACGATCTGCGGAGGATGGTCAAGAGGAAGATGGACAAAGACTACGCCCATGCACACTACACTGGAAGTGGTGGTCCCCGCAGACCTGGACAATACCATCCCTGGGAGGAGAAAGTCATGGCCCTGCTACCACCGGTGGGAGTTCACGGAATTGAAGGAGCCGTGGAGCCTGGTGAGTATACAAAAAACTCATGTAACATGGTGGGACTACCAATAGTGCCTAACAGTATGGGGGTGGTTGGCTATGACTCCCAGCAGTGCCTAACAGTGTGGGGGTGGTATGTGGGTGGGTGCAGAGGACTCCCAGCAGTGCCGAACAGTATGGGGTGGGTGGCTATGACTCCCAGCAGTGCCTAATAGTATGGGGGTGGTATGTGGGTGAGTGCAGAGGACTACCAACAGTGCCCAACAGTATGGGGGTAGGTGGCTATGACGCCAGCAGTGCCTACCAGTATGGGGGTGGTATGTGGGTGGGTGCAGAGGACTCCCAGCAGTGCCTAACAGTATGGGGGTAGGTGGCTATGACTCCCAGCAGTGCCTAACAGTATGGGGATGGGTGGCTATGACTCCCAGCAGTGACTAACGGTATGGGGGTGGTATGTGGGTGGGTGACCATGACTCCTAGCAGTGCCTAACAGTATGGGGGTGGATGGCTATGACTCCCAGCAGTGCCTAACAGTATGGGGATGGGTGGCTGTTACTCCCAGCAGTGACTAACAGTATGGGGGTGGTATGTGGGTGGGTGGTCATCACGCCCAGCAGTGCCTAACAGTATGGGGGTGGGTGGCTATGACTCCCAGCAGTGCCTAACAGTATGGGGGTGGGTGGCTATGACTTCCAACAGTGCCCAACAGTATGGGGGCGGGTGGCTATGACTCCCAGCAGTGCCTAACAGTATGGGGATGGGTGGCTATGACTCCCAGCAGTGACTAACAGTATGGAGGTGGTAAGTGGGTGGGTGGTCATCACTCCCAGCAGTGCCTAACAGTATTGGGGTGGGTGGCTATGACTCCCAGCAGTGCCTAACAGTATGGGGTGAGTGGCTATGACTCCCAACAGTGCCCAACAGTATGGGGGTGGGTGGCTATGACTCCCAACAGTGCCCAACAGTATGAGGGTGGGTGGCTATGACTCCCAGCAGTGCCTAACAGTATGGGGATGGGTGGCTATGACTCCCAGCAGTGACTAACAATATGGAGGTGGTATGTGGGTGGGTGGTCATCACTCCCAGCAGTGCCTAACAGTATGGGGGTGGGTGGCTATGACTCCCAGCAGTGCCTAACGGTATGCACCTGTTACAACGCATTCGTTACTCCGCACTACCATTACAACGCGACTTTTACAACGCATACCATTACAACGCATTGCGCTGGGGGGCGCTATAGGATAGGGAATAAGTATAATTTACTATGCAACACCTTCCCTAGGGTCCACGGGGACTGGAGTTAGAATAGTAAATTATACTTACCACTATCCAGCACCCCAAAGCGCTATGCGTTGTAATGGTATGCGTTGTAATGGTCGCGTTGTAATGGTAGGTAGTTGTAACGGTATGCGTTGTAACATGGTACATCCGTGCCTAACAGTACGGGGTGGGTGGCTATGACTCCCAACAGTGCCTAACAGTATGGGGGTGGGTGGCTATGACTGCCAACAGTGCCCAACACTATGAGGGTGGGTGGCTATGACTCCCAGCAGTGCCTAACAGTATGGGGGTGGTATGTGGGTGGGTGGCTATGACTCCCAGCAGTGCCTAACAGTACGGGGTGGGTGGCTATGACTCCCAGCAGTGACTAACAGTATAGGGTGGTATGTGTGTGGGTGGCCATCACTCCCAGCAGTGTCTAACAGTATGGGGGTGGGTGCAAGGGGAGTGCCAGAAGGCTGGAAGGGGGAGCGTGAGAGGGTGCAAGGTGTAGGGTAGGAGGCTCCACTCATCCCATATGGCCCAGGTACACCCCCATGCACCATGCTCAATGCGCAGGTAGTGTGAAAGTACTGACACTGGGCCCTGGTGTAGGCAGCACAAGGCCCTCCTGTGACCAGTGCAAACACTAACACCAGCACAAGGTCAGATATCCTGCACAGGACCTCACAACCACCATCATAGCAGCATGCTTCATGGGGGGACAGACACACCACGAGGGACGGCCACTTGCAAATCACACTCAAACTACTAGCATGGCCTGTCACACACACCCCATACAGAAACAGAGCCTCTAGGGACAGGCAATGGAGTGCACCACTGTCACAATCGTCATGTATTCCAACAACACAAATACTGATCTGATGACGCAGCCAAGCAAAAAATGCACAGAGCTGAATCACAAGTCCATTGTGCCTCTCACATAATGCTGTTGCCACAGCTTTTGGACGCTGTGGATGCACTTAAGTAGCACCATGGACCTGGGTATTGACAAGGTGATGCATCTTGGAGAAGTGCCACGTTCTAAAGCCCTGTGCCAGAACTAGGTGTACTGGTCCAGGGGGGTTGGCAGTGGGTGGCCGTCACGGCACAGCAACACCTCCCAAAAGTTGCTGACTGAAATCAGAAAAATTCCACTCAGTCTCTATCATAAACATGCTGCATTTAAACCCTGTGCATGCTTGAACCAGGCATAAGTATTGACGCTGCATTGTGCAGATTGGGCCACACAGAGCACAGCTGGATCTGTGTCATGCTGGCGACACAAACCACAGCAATGGCTGTGCCAGTCATCGTAACCAGTACCGAACATGTCAATGACCCCTGAGCACATGTCAATCTGATCCCACAACATATCCATACACAAGTGAACAATGATAACAATCCAAAGCAGGTGGAACAGTGCTAACGACAATGGATATCAAAATTGGATGTTGCATGATAGTGCATTAACAGTGTCTGTTTCTCACACCCACAGGGCAACGTATGGAAACTACCCCCAACCAGGGGAGAGATGGATCCCAGTCCCAGGCTCAGCAGGACCCTGACCCCACCGACAGCGACACCTCTCAACACACCGTGGCTGACCCCAACCAACCTGGCCCCTCTGGATCCCAAACCCGTGCAGAAGCTGGATCAGATACATCTGTGCCAACCACCACACCCATTCCAGCCACATCCCAGCAGACAGCTCGGAGCCCTGCCCATAATCCACAACAGAGCCAGTCTGACAATGAGGGACAAGGTTCGCAGGGCACCCAGGAGGTGGCAGACAACACCACCACTGCCATCACTCATGGGTCCCGTAGATCCGATGCGCCCTCAAGCGCTGGCCAGGTTCGTGTGAGCAGGGGTGGTGAGAGTGGCGCGAGGCGGAGGCGAGAACCTGACCAGCAAGCTGCAGGGCCCGGTATGTCTGAACTCTGAAACATTATGGAGGCAAACCGGCGGGACACCAGGGAGTTCAGCCAGGTAGTGGAGGCCCTCAATGAAATTAAAAATCATCAGGCCGAGCAACATGCCAGTCAACAATGACACCAGGGACGGATGGAGGCAAGACTGGATGAGCTCTTAATGGTGCATAGGGAAATAAGCAAATCACTCCGTCAGATTGCTGTCAACATGCAGCACCCTCCCTGTGTCACCAGGCCAGAAACATCAAGGCAAAGACCAACACCAGCCACAGGGAGAGAGGAGGAGGAGGAATTGTCTGACGGAGTGTCCCAGGCATCGTCAAGGCCTGCACGTGAGGGTCCCACAAGGAAGGTGGGCCGTCCACGGCTAAGACGTTGAGAGGCAGTGGGCTATGCACAACTCCCAGGTCACCTGGTCTGGCATCTTGCCTTTGTGTGCAACAGCATCACCTTATTGACTCTCCCACATGGGCTTGCTGGTCGCAGTGTGTCCAATGATGCCAAGTACTGTGGCCTGGCCTCTGTTGACTCAAACTGTAAGGCATCACATCTCCAGCTGTGAACTTTGGATTCCCCCCCTTTTTCAATCAATCATCGCATTTATGAAGCGCGCTACTCGCCCGCTAGGGTCTCAAGGCATTAAAAGGGGGGCTGGGTGCTGTTACTGGTCGAAGAGCCAGGTCTGAGTTGCATCCTGAAGGAGAGATGGTCCTGGGTCAGTGTGTAGAAGGTGAGGAGGTTGTTCAGGTATTTGGGGCCCATGTCGTGGAGAGCCTTGTGTGCGTGGGTGAGGAGCCGGAATGTGATCCTCTTGCTGACGCGGAGCCAGTGCAGGTCTCTCAGGTGGGCAGAGATGTGGCTGTGACGGGGGATGTCCAGGATGAGTCGTGCAGAGGCGTTCTGTATGCGCTGCAATCTTTTCTGTAGTTTGGCTATGGTTCCAGCGTAGAGGGCGTTCCCGTAGTCCAGTCGACAGGTGACGAGGGCCTGGGTGACCGTCTTTCTGGTTTCGGTGGGGATTCACCGGAAGATCTTTCGGAGCATGCGCAGGGTGTTAAAACAGGATGATGAGACGGCGTTGACTGGCTTGGTCATCGTGAGGGAGGAGTCCAGGTTGCAAGCGTGGTCCGTGGGCTTGGGGGTGGTGCCCAGTGGGGGAGGCCACCAGGAGTCGTCCCAGGTGGAGGGTAATGGTCCGAGGATGAGGACTTCCGTCTTGTCTGAGTTCAGTTACAGACGGCTGAGCTTCATCCATTCCGCGACGTCTTTCATTCCTTCATGGAGGTTGGCTCTGGTGGTGGTGGGGTCTTTGGTGAGGGAGAGGATCAGCTGGGTGTCGTCAGCGTAGGAGATGATGTTCCGATTGTGTTGGCGTGCGATGGCTGCGAGGGGGCTCATGTAAATGTTGAAGAGGGTGGGGCTGAGCGAGGAGCCTTGAGGAACGCCGTAGATGATCTTGGTGGCCGCTGAGCGGAAGGGGGGAGGCGAACTCTCTGAGTTCTGTCGGAGAGGAAGGAGGTGATCCATTCCAGAGCTTTTCCTTGGATCCCGGTGTTTTGGAGGCAAGTTGTTAGGGGGAGGTGGCAGACTGTGTCGAATGCGGCTGATAGGTCGAGGAGGATGAGGGCAGCAGTTTCCCCGTTGTCAAGCAGGGTCCTGATGTCGTCGGTAGCTGCGATGAGGGCGGTCTCGGTGCTGTGGTTTGCTCGGAAGCCGGACTGCGATGGGTCAAGGGATCCGTTCGTGTCGAGGAAGGCGGTTAGCTGTTTGTTGACAGTCTTCTCGATGACTTTGGCGGGAAAAGGGAGGAGCGAGATGGGGCGGAAGTTATTGAGGTCCGTGGGGTCCACGGTGGGTTTCTTCAGGAGGGCGCTGAGCTCAGCATGTTTCCAGCTCTCTGGAAATGTGGCAGATGCGAAGGAGTTGCTGATGACGTTTCGGAGTTGGGGTGTGATGATGGAGTCAACTTTGTTAAAGATGCGGTGTGGGCATGGGTCAGCCGGGGAGCCGGAGTGGATGGTGTTCATCACGCGGGTGGTGTCTTCGGTGCTGACGGGGGTCCAGGTGCAAAGGGTGGTGGTGGGGGGCGTTGGCTCGGTGGTTGGGTGCATGGTCTGGGCGCCTAAGCTGTTGTGTATGTTGGCGATCTTGCGGTGGAAGAATGCGAGGGCGTGAATTCGTTGCTGCTGGTGCTGGGGTTGGAGAGCTCTTTGACTATGCTGAAGAGTTCCTTGCTGTTGTGGGCGTTGTTGTCCAGTCGTTCTCTGTATGCAGTCCTTTTGGTGGTGCGGATCAGTTGGTGGTGTTTGCGGTTGGCGTTCTTGAGGGCTGTCATGTTTTCTGTCGATTGGTTGTGGCGCCAGGCTTTCTTGAGGGTACAGCAGGATTTCTTGGAGTTTTTGAGATCGATGGTGAACCTTGAGGCTTTCTTGCTGCCGGGTCTACTGGGAGGATTCTTCAGTGGTGCAAGTGCATCGGCGCAGTTGGTGAGCCACTGTGTGAGGTTGCGGGCTGATTCGTTGGAGTCCATAGTGTTGGTGGGAAGGTTCTGGCTGAGTGAGGTGGTGAGCTGGTCAGTGGTGTTCTTGCTCCAGCATCTACGGGGGCCTGTTGCGGGTGGTGGTGGGTCGTCGTTTTCCTGAAGTTGAAGTGGACTCAGCTGTGATCTGTCCAAAGTAGTTCGGTGGCGTGGCTGAAGGAGATGTGGTTGCTGGAGGAGAAGACTGGGTCGAGCGTGTGGCCGGCGTAGTGGGCGGGGGTGTTCACCAGTTGCATGAGTCCAAGGTTGGCGAGGTTGTCCAGCAGGGTGGTGGTGTTATTTTCATTGTTGTTTTCTAGGTGGAAATTGAGGTCTCCTAGGAGGATGTAGTCTGGGGAGGTGAGGGCGTGCGGTCTGATGAAGTCTGCGATGGCTTTGCTGAATTGTGTGCATGGTCCCGGGGGTCTGTAGATGAGGGTACCTCTGAGGGTGGTCTTGGGGTTGGTGTGTATCTGGAAGTGAAGGTGCTCGGTGGAGGTGAGGGTGTCGTCGGAGTTGGTCGTGATGCGGATGGTGTTTCTGTGGACGATTGCGATGCCTCCTCCTGTTTGGTTGATGCAGTCCTTCCTGGTGATCTTGTAGCCATCCGGGATGGCTATTGCTATGTCGGGGGCTGAGGAGGCGTTCATCCAGGTTTCTGTGAGGAAGGCGAAGTCCAGCGTTGTTGTGTCGAGGAGGTTCCAGAGTTTGACGGCGTGCCTGTGGACGGAGCGGGTGTTGAGCAGGATGAACTTGAGGTGGTTGTCACTGGTGTCTGGCCTGGTGGGTGTGTTGCAGGTCCTGAGGCAGGGAAATTTGCAGGCTTGGCAGGTGAAGGGTCGGTGGGTGCGTTTCAGGGTGGCTCGTGACAGGCGGGGGTCCGGCCGGTGTTGAGCACTTGGAGGGTGGCGGTGTCGTAGCTCCGTCGGGTGGGCTGCCAGCGGCAAAGGCCAGGGGTTCTTGCGCTGGGCGCGGTCCAAGCACGGAAGGGCGCAGACGGGCTTGCCTTAGGCGTGTCTTTGGTGCACAAGAGGTGCGCCCGATGCGCACGCCCGCTGCGCGGATGCTGCGCGGCCTCCATAAGAGGGGGTGAGGGAGGGAGGAGCAGCTGGGTGGGGGAGCGGGGCTGGCCAATGGGTGGTGAGGAGGCGGGGGCACGTGGGAGGCGAGCGGCGGGAAACCAAGGGCACGGAGGGCAAGGGGGGCAGAGGGGGGAGAAAGGCACAGCAGGTACAGAGGAAAGCAAGGGGCACAGAGGAAAAACGAGGGGTACAGAAGGAAATCAGGGGCACAGAACGGCAAAACAGAGAGGGAAAAGGACACAAGCAGGGATCACCGTAATAGTGGGAATTGGGAGGCAAAAACACGGAAGCAAACAGTAGGTTAGGCGGTGAAGCACAGAGGCGAGAACCACGGAGAGAAGTCCCCAGGGAAGCGGTCAGCACGAGGTTGACCAGTCTGCAGAGAGGCAGCGGATGAAATGGGCCAGCAGCCGGTGGTCTGCGCAGTGGCAGAGGGAGCGACCTGCCTGGATTCAGGGTCAAGGGTCGCTTTTGTACAGCACCTACTCACGTTTCCCGCACAAGATCAGAAAATAAAACAAAATAACATAATACGCATTGGTGGAGAGGTTTTGTACCCAGAGTCGAAAACATAAGTGTGGGGATATGTATAAAATGCCAGAGTGTTGAACAAACTGCAGCCATCCACACACTGGGATCTGAGTCAGGTTGAGGACACACATAGGTCAAAATATTCCAACAACTACATACATGGATGGCAATACACACCCTTGATGGTTACAAAATGCTGAAGGGGGGTTGGCTTGCAATACTGCATTTACAGACAGCTACAGAAGATTCACTTGCAGGTGTACAGATCATGGGTAATATGTAGGTGTCCACGGAGGGAGTACCAGGATCTGTTTTCTAAGGTATGAGAACTATCAGCCAGTGTCCCAGCAGACTTGTTTCTAACTTAGCCGTGATGAGGTTTGACACGGCTTCTGTTTGCACGCATTTCATCGGATAAGCTGGAATATAAGAGTAAAGGTTTAAGGGAAGGAGTGCAACTGCTCAATCTTGTAAATTGCTTAGCAACATTATCGCCTCAGAGCCTGCACCCCAAGGATTCAAGTTCAAATCATTAGAAAGGAGACGTCATCGTGGAGACAGAAGAACATCACAAAGTGAAATGACTCAAACGCAATTATGAACAAAAATTGATATATGAATGAGGGGACAGTTGAACTCTGCTACTCGAACAATTTAATGTTTCTTTTTCTATGTTTTCTCAAGGAGGAGCACTGTCCTAGTGGGGAACGTTGATGTTAACACATTTTATTATTATGTTTGTTAGGTTTTCGCTTGATTTCATGGGACGGCTTTACTTGATGTGAGCACACTTTCTCCGATCTATGTAGGGCACTATGGGAGATGAAGTCTATCTTTATACGGCACGTTCAAACTACAAGTAGGGGTGGAGGCTTGTAGCTAGATCGCTCACAGGTGTGTGTCTTTTCTCTTTAAAAATGACGTGAGCGTGTGGGCAATATTCTAAGAAATTTCTGCCACAAGGGAGTGAAGTGAGGTTAAGCTGGCAGTTGTGGCGCTGAAAAGGTAAATTTGCGAGAAGGGTGGATCAGAGTCTAGTGGGAATATCATAGTAGGGAGTGAGCTGATACGTACTGTACACATTGAACTAAATGCCAAATGACAACTCGTGAGAGGGGAGGGTTTGAGCACGGAGGGAGAGTCACGGGAAGTGTATACACTCGAAGCTTTGAGTATGGTTAAGGGTGGAGTTAAAGTTATCAGTTTGAGTTAAGAATAATGCCGAGTAGCCAGCTGAACTGTTTCTTTACTTTATTTTCAGTTAAACGCCTGACGAAGAATTTTACAATTCGAAATGCATTGGGAACACGTTGATGTCATTTAAACATTGTTGAAACATGTTTGTGCTCACATGCCCTCGTAAAAGCCTAGAATGGCAACGTTCGGTATTTGAAAATGATGAATAAATAAATTCAATGCACAAACATGATGTCTCCGCAGTGACGTAATTAAGGAAGATATACGAGTCAAGATTTTGGATTAAAAATAATAATCAGGCAACAAAAAAGTGACCATTAAGGAAGAGTTTCACACAGGAATGTTTTTCCCAATCGCAGTGCGACAGACGGGCGCAGGAGTAAAGTGTCCCAGCAGACTTGTTCAATGATTAGAGCGGCAGACCCTGTTGCAGAGGTCTAGCCTGGGACCAGGGTTCAATTCCCCGCCTCGGCGGGTCTTGGGCTCAAAATTCCACGGACCTGATAATTCTCGCCTCGGTGCCTATTCCAATCATGGAGTCCCACTCTGCAACTCTGGGCAATAGCTTGCTTAATCTCCACAATGGCCCTCACAACGCTAAGGATGCCTGGCCTCCACCTTGGGGGTGCCCAGGAGTGGACGCCTCAGAGGGAAAGCCAGGATGGGTTCCACAGCGGTATTCGTACAAGTGCCTTGAGACCCTTGCGGGTGAGTAGTGCGCTATACAAGTATCAATTTACATTTTACATTTACAATTTACATCCACGCACACAAAGCTCCTAACCACGCCGGACCAGCATACCACAACGAGCGACTCAGCTTCTACACACCCACCCGCAGCCTCCGCTCTAAAAACCTTGCACTTGCGACAGTCCCTCATAACCGGAAAACAAGTGACAGATCCTTCTCCTACCTTGCCTCAAAGACCTGGAACACCCTCCCTACAAGGCTATGACAGACCCAGGACCTGCTGGCCTTCAGAAGACTTCTCAAGACCTGGATTTTCGATCTGTAGCTGCCACCCCCACCCCCCAGCGCATTGAGACCCACACGGGTAGGTAAGGCGCTCAACAAATGAATTGATTGATTTATTGATAGATGGCTTAGCCAAATTGTGTGTGTAGGATTGGAGAGCTGTAGATGATAGTTCCAATGAGGGTGGTCAGGCTGTTGGTGTGATACCGGATGTGCAGTTGTTTGAGAATGCGGAGTGAGTCCTTGGTGGTGTATATGACTCTGAGGGTGTACCTCATTAAGTTAGACCAATCATAATCCTGGTTTTGGTGTGTGGTCCCTGTGGGTTTTGGACTATCCGTCTGTGATGGCTATGTAGAAGTGGTGTGCTGAGGTTGCGTACTACCACGTTACAGTAATGAAGGCAATGTGTGGTGCTGTTGTGTTGATGAGGTAACACAGTACAAAGTGGTGATGCTGGAAGTTGCGTGTGTGCTGTACGAGGCACATGACCTGATTGTACGTAGAAGCACTGTTATGTGGGGCTGCCTCGTGTTGCCAGTATGAGTTGCACACACAAGCTGAGAAGCTGGCCTGGGTGTGTTTGTGGTAGCGGGATACCAGGTGGATGATTGTCTGGTGTTCACTGTGTGGAGGGTGGCTGGAGCATGAGTCTGTTGTGTCACATGAGTTATGAAATGAGCTGAGTGTCTTGTAGTGTGCATGTTGCAGGTGCTGACGGACCTGCCTTTGTCATGGAGGTTGTGCAACAGTGGCACAGACAAGCTGCGGCATGCTTTAAGAATAGACGAATGGAGGAGTATATTGTAGGCGTGTGTGGTGTAGGATCTGGCCACTTGGTGCTGCATTGTGGTTGGGGATGCAGCAGCAGGAATGAGTGAACACCTGATGGCAGAAGGGGTGAGACAACATGCTAAACAAGCACACAAACCCAAGGATTCTTGCAAGCCACAAAGTGACATGTGTATGTGAAGGCAGGAGTGTCTGGTTACTCATGGGTCACCGCAAGCAAAATGGGTGAACGATCACCAAAGATCATGGGCACAGGATTAGGTACCCTAAGGCCAAGCGGGGCACAGGACACACAGCGTCAGCAGGTGTAGCCTGCACGTCGTGTGTAGCAAGCTAAACAACACATACACAACCATGTACGTCACGCACAATATGGTACATTTGCCATTACCAATAGTATGCATGTTGTCACTGTACACGTAACCACATATGAACAATCAACGTAAATAATGCCATATTGAACGCATGCAGACTGGCAAGAGATGTGTGTTGACAGCAATGAGGCACAATGTACTGTGGGAAACACTCTTCCTACACAATAGGATAAAGTTGTTTGTGATCCATGCTGCATTAGCCAATGTACATGCCTAGTGGCATTGGTCTTAAGACAATAACAGTCATGCAATGATATTACCTGTAATGCTGGTGAAAGATTCTCCACACAACTGCCAGGGACTGTCCGTACCTTTGATCATCAGAGTGGTGCGATGCTGAAAGGGTTCGTCCTCCAAATAGACCCTTGGTCTGAGTACAAATGACAGACACAAAAGGGAGATCAGGCAAGGGAAGGAGAGGATGGGTACTGCAGGGAGGGAGATCTGAAACAAAGGAAAACAAGCATAAGTATTCCATACTTTTGTCACAGAATCACAAAATACCTCCGGACCTACACTGTACCAGTCACACCTGTGAAGTGTAACCACTGCCACTGTACCCTATGTGTGATCACAGATTTTGCAATGAGATAAGATCAGATGCTTGAACACAGACACATAAAAGGTAGCACAGTTTGTCACCTAAATGAAGCATGTGTAATGCTCACAAGGCTGCTACTATGCAATTAGATCCATGCGGCCATCAATTAAGTCACAGTGTATGATTGAGGGTCCTAATCTCAGAAAATGTAATGTATAGCAGTGCTACTGACACAAAGCCAACAATCCGTAGTTAGCCCTGTGAATCCGTAAGGGCCATTAAGGGAAAGTAGACATCACCCGAAAGAGCCATAAGCAGCTCCTCCAATGAGGAGGGGAATGCCCTAAACACATTCACTCTTGCAACTGTGTCTCACTATGCTAAACATGACAAGCAGGAGGAACCAAACTCAACAGCGATTAATGAGGATCAAAGCCACAAAAAAACCCAACTGTGACTATGAGATGCTGCACGGCACAAGATAATCCTGTAAATAACCTCACTCGACTGGTGCCACAGAGATTTAACATTTGCTACAGCCCAACGTTGTGATGTCATCAGCGCAACATACCTGGCATCATGGGAATGGAAAAATAACATCAACTCACAGAGAAGGCTAGCGAAGCAGTGTTCTCCAACAGCACTGAGGTAACGACCTGACAGTGACATGACATACTGGCACAAGGGGCAATGCATCAATGCAAACAGACTCAAAAGGAAAGTTGACTGAACATGTGGGACATACACTGGCCCACACCTACACAACATGGTTTTTGGGAAATCAAACTGTACTGGCCCACAAGATTGAGGGCATGATCCAGACACATCCTGCTGCACACAGTAAGGCTGCAATTCACCACAGAGGTCGTGGTTGTGATGTCCCACACAATGTCAAACAGTTGTATCTGCTATGTGTCAGGGTCAAGGTTTACACACATTGATGCATTCACCAGAGTCAAAACTCAACTACACATGACTGTCAAGAAGGGTGACTGTCCTGTCATGGGAGTGGGGCAACATGAAGTTTGAGACATGGTATTGTGACATGTATGTATGGTCCTACAACATGCGCATGAACATTTACCACACAATTGAAACCATACCAACACAAAACAGCCTGTTTGGAATCCTTACCCAAACTGACATTTCAACATGCATGTACCGCTTATTCAGCTGACATTGCTATCATCATGAGGAATAGCAGGAGGACTAGGATGACACAAACAGACAACAGGCAGGGCGACCTGGGAATGACAGGCACACAAGGGGTCACGTTCAGAATAGTTTCAATCAGACATGGTCATGTATAATACACTAAGAATATAGTACACTTGTACATTTCAAGTTCACACATTGCACGTATGTGTGTGGCATTACATCAGCACTTTTGTGACACTGCACTATAAACATCAAAGTGACATTGCATACAGTCAGCTGGACACATAGTATGCTACACATGACACTCTATGGTACAAGCTTGCACAATATTTTCTTAGGACTCACCATTATGAGAAGAAGTTGCGTATGAGCTGACTCCGGATATCCTCCTCCTCCTCCTCATCGCTTGCATCCTGGCCAAGGCCTTCATCCTCAACGGGTGTCTGTTCCAGCTCATCAGGATCCAGGATGAGTGGCACGGCCATCTCAACTGCCATGTTGTGCAGAATGCAGTACACAATGAAGATGATACACACCTTTTGCGGGGCGTATGGGAGGGATCCGCCAGTCTTGTCGAGGCACCTGAACCGGCTATTCAGGAGTCCAAACGTTTGCTCTATCACTCGCCTGGTCTGCCCGTGTGCATTGTTGTACCGCTGGTCTGCAGCTGTTCTGGGGTTGCGGAGCGGAGTCATAAGCCACGGCATGTTGGGACATCCTGTGTATCCAAAAAATAGACATAATGGCAATGAGTGTGTAATGTGATGCCGTAAGAGAAATAAATAAAATTGAGACATACATGAGAAACAGTTTACCCACCAACAAGACATGCCCGATGGTTGCGCAGCTGCAGCATCATCTGTGGTACCCTGCTACGCCTCATGATGAATGCATCGTAGCACGTTCCTGGAAAACGTGCACAAACATGTGAAATCAGCATGTTAGCAAGACACACCACCAGGGCATTTATAGAGTGGTAATGTTTCCTGTTGTGGTAGGCCTGCTCCTGAGCTTGTGGTGGCACCAAAGAAACATGTGTACCATCAATGGACCCAATTACATGTGGCATGTGTCCCAGGGCATAGAAATCACCCTTGACATCTGTCAACTCGTCTGGAGTAGGGAATTTGATGAATTCATCAATGTGCCTCAACATAGCCGCTAAGACATCATGTAGGACATGGCTGAACATGGTCTGTGACATCCCCCTCCCCCCCACCACATCAGCTATGGTAAATTGGAACGTATCTGTGGCAAAGAAATATAGGGCTTCCATTACCTTTACCTTGGGTGTCAGCACAGTTGGATACCTGTGTCGTGGTTGGAGATGTGGTTCCAGCCTGTCCTTCAAGTCCTGAATCAACTGTTGAGTGAATCTGTAATGGCGGATGCAATCATGTTCCCTCATGGCATCCAAGTCTGGCAACAGCCTTGGGAGAGGGGGTGCCCTGCACAACATATTTGGGGAAAAAGGTGTACAACTGTCAGCCAATGACAATTACAATGTACATACCACAAGCAATGCTGCTTCAACACATCAAATCACTATTGAGTCTGGCGTGGCCTATACATCAAGGACACATATGCCAGCTATCTGGCACTCCTCCATAAGAACTGATACACCTGTTGTCTGTGAAATGGTCATGACATGCACACAAATGATCTGCTGGGCTGGTCTGAGTGCGCAGAACAATGTATCACGTCAGTGAGACATGTCACATGACCTGCAAGAGAAGGTTGTCAACACATCCAGAAAGCTGACTGCAAGGCACACGCCCACGTCAAATGTGCTATCTATTGCACATATCTGTAATATTGTGAATGAGGTGTGCATTTGACAAAACTACACCACAGCCATTCTCAGAATGCAGACCTGGATGTTTGGGGACAAATGATCTATGATGCCATCACACACATGAGCAGTTGAAAAGCCCCTGTGGCATGGTGTGCGTACATATGAAACCCTTGCAATTACGGCACAGACCCATCATAGATGCACCGATAGCAGATTATGTTTACGGGATATAATCAGCATGCCTAATCTTTCACATGGCACACACATGACATTGCCACACAGGGTCATGCTAGGAGTCAATTTGACAAGTGAGACAGTGTCCCTGTCCCTGGCATCATGTGACAGATGCCCGTACTGAATAGTGTGCCATCTCAGTGTTGATGTGCATCACAACATGTTTATGATGTTACTTATGTGACAAGTGTAAAGGTTATGTGAACCATATAGTGCCCCATCACAAATGACATGTCTCAACAGCTCATCACACATCAACTGTGCCACATGATCACATGCCCTGTGCTATATCACTATCTGCCAAACCTAGGGCCTGCTGATGTAAGGATGCCATGCCAATATATAAATCGACATCCTCATTATGACCTTACACCTACATCCCTGCCATGTGTTTTTCTGGTATCACTATTGTAATGGTGCCATGCGTGAGCTTGTAATACGCACCGTACACATGCATTCACTAGAGCATGTCAAACGCCCAGTACCGCTATAGTACGTGCGTGTGTACGGGTCGTTTCATTATTACATTCGAGCCATACGTGATTGGACCGTACCCCTATAGTACGTGCGTGTGTATGGGTCATTTCACTATACATTCGAGCCATACGCGATTGGACCGTACCCTTATAGTACATGCGTGTGTACCAGTCGTTTCAGTATTACATTCAAGCCATACGCGATTGGACCGTACCCCTATAGTACGTGCGTGTGTACGGGTCGTTTCACTATTACATTCGATCCATACGCGATTGGACCGTACCCCAATAGTAGGTGCGTGTGTACGGGTCATTTCACTATTACATTCGAGCATACGCAATTGGACCGTACCCCTATAGTACGTGCGTGTGCACGGGTCGTTTCACCGTTACATTTGAGCCATACGCGATTGGACCGTACCCCAATAGTACGTGCGTGTGTACGGGTCGTTTCACTATTACATTTGAGCCATACGCAATTGGATCATACCCCTATAGTACATGCGTGTGTACGGGTTGTTTCACTATCACATTCGAGCCATACGCGATTGGACTGTACCCCAATAGTACGTGCGTGTGTACGGGTGGTTTCACTATTACATTCGAGCCATACACGATTGGACCATACCCCAATAGTAGGTGCGTGTGTACGGGTCGTTTTTTATTACATTCGATCTATACGCGATTGGACCGTACCCCTATAGTACGTGCGTGTGTACGAGTCATTTCACTATTACATTCGAGCCATACGCAATTGGACCGTACCCCAATAGTACGTGTCTGTGTACGGGTCGTTTCACTATTACATTCGATCCATACGCGAGCGGACCGTACCCCGCCATTGCTTGCGTGTGTGCGGGATGTTTCACTATTGAAAAAGTTGCATTTGCGACAGAAAACGCACCGTACCTGTGTGGGGATCCCAGAAAATACATAGGGAACATCTAGGGGACGAGTAGAATGCCCAGAATGCAGGCTAGTTGTCAAGGAAACAGAGATTTGAGTGTGTTTTACAGGTGTTCTGAAACATTCAGTTGGCCAAAACTATACAATGTTGCAAAATTTGTTGTGGAGTTCAAGCTCAATTTTTAAACCATGCAAATGTGTGTCATGGCCTTATGTGTAATGGGATTGGATGAAACATAGGATGCAAAGTAATCTGGCCTATCACACTGTACTCCTTGGACTGACAGCCCCTCAGCAGCACTGATTTAAGCTGCATGTGGCTGTGAGAGGGCACTTGCCTGCACAACATTGGAGTGGACCACACTTCTGCTGTCTCTCCATTCCCTGGACTCTGGTTCTGCTGACCATGGAGAGGACACCTGCATTCAGTGAAGAGAACCAGGCCCTGCTGGATGCCCTCCTACCAAACTTCAGCAAGCTGTACGGGAAACCAGGGGATCAGGTGAGTGATGAATGTGTGAGTGTCACTACAGCCATTGTGTATTTATGGAACAGAGATGCAATGTTGTTTGGAGTGAGTGCCGGGTGTGTACATTGTGGTATCTCCCATGCAGTGAATGATGTACTTATATAGTGTTTACTGCTTACCTGCATTGTGCTAATTGTGACATTCAATGCAATGTGAATTACACTTTCTGCGGTGCCACACCTTGCATGTTTTTTAGCCATGATTTACTGAGGTGTAACAGTGTTCCCCCCAGAGTGACAGATGAATGTACTCACTGTTGTTAATTGTTTTTCGTGACCTGTGTGAATGTTGGACAAATGCATGCTTTGAAGTCATGGACATTGAAGAGTGTGAATGTTCTTTGTCACCTGGCTATTTGTGTATATGATGTTTGGCAACACTGATGCATGGCGTATGCCACAGCTGTACCCATCTGATGTGACAAGTATGTAGTGCTGTGTGCATGACTTGGACAGTTAGCATGACGCCTGTGTCACATCTTTGTAAAGTGTGACATATGCAAGGTGAGGTTGTATACACTGTTGACAACGACAGGAAAATGATCTGTGCCAGGGTGTGCATGTGTGGTCTGCTGAGGGTTCGTAGGTGTAGTGTGATATGTGACAGCATGTCACGTGCTTTCCACCACCCTGAAGTTGCATATCTTGTTCAGTGTGTGCCATGCTCAGTGAGTGGTTTGCACCCCTTATGGCATCTGTTGCCTTTCAACGGCATGTAGTGCATTGGTGTTTGCTTACAGGCCACATTCACATGGGCAATGATGCAAGTCCTATCAGCATCCTATGCCCTGTTGTCATCGTCAATGTGGTGCAAGTGTGTGTCTTTGGGACATGGAGCAGGTGTACTGATGTTGTTTCACTTTGTCTTCCTCACAGGTAACTGCCTATCAGAAGGGGGAGATCTGGCTGGATATAGCCAGGGCTGTCAGGTCTGTGGGGGGCCCTCGCCGAAAGGGTCCGGAACATCCGAAAGAGGTGGCAGGACATCCGGTGCTGGATCCGCCGTATCGCCTGGGTCCAGCTGAAGCTTGAAGCTCCACGCCGGCATGGCGGCACCCGCCACCTCACCCCCCACATGCTCCGGGTCCTGGAAGTGGTTTGTCCTGACCTCCATAGGCAGTTGCAGGAGGGACAGCAGTAAGGAGGGGGTAGGTACATGTCTGTTTGTTGTCATGTGTGTCACATTCTATCTGCAGTGTTCAGAAGCCTGGTAACACTCCCACAGTTGGGGTGGTCTGGTCAGACAGTCAATTTATGCATAGTCATTTCAATGCCCCATATTCAGATTATGCTCTTTTACATTCCTTCCCCTCCTCCACATGTGTCCACTGCTTTGTTTTTTTTTTGCGCATGTACTCCTAGGGTGCAATGTATGCATATTGCTTAGCACATCATCATGTTGGAGGGAGGTCTGTGACACGTGTTGGTACCTTACCTGTTCCACGACCTGTGCACTGTGTTTGCCCTTCATGATTTTTCGGCACTGATCATGAATCTCAACATGGAGTTCAGCACGGGTCTGCCTCATTGGCCTTTGTCCCTGGTATACTTTGTATTTCTCATGTGTTAGCTACATGTGCATAATGTCCATGTATACAATGTTTTGCTTGTGCATACTCACACTGGGCAGTGTGTGTGTGCATATTCACAAGAATATGTTGCTGGTTGTTTGTGACTAATATGGATGGGCAGCCACACGATGTGACCTTGGGTTAATTTAAATTGCTGCATAGTTATTGATACCCTGATACTGAGCTTTCACAACTTGAGCTGTATCACTCACATTGATGGGGTGATGGGGGTGTTGTGCAGGGGAGGTGTGATGGGCCTGCCTGTTTAGCCTTGTCAGTGGTGAGCTGTGAATGTAATTTCTGATGTGAACTCATCACTATGCACTTACCCTGTGCTGCTGGACAATGCTGTCATTGTTGGATTTAGAGGCTATGTTGTTGGCTCACAGAGATGATTGTTCCACATAGATTTGTGCAACATGTATGTATTGGTGGTCCAGCGCAGTTTTGCTTGGTGTGCACACTACTGTATTTACATTCCCCATGTGGTTGAGGGTATGTCAACAATGCAGCAATGTTTTTAATACTCTCAATTCCAGGCACATTAGCCTAGGCATTTCCAGGACTTTGGACATGTGGGCCACTTCACTTGACAGCCAGTGTGTGTTATGTGCTAGCAACTGTATGATCTGGTGATAGATGCCCCTGTGAGGAGTGTCACAATAGTGTGTGGTGATGGAAGGAGCCTCTGTACCAATCATATACTCACACCCAGTCAACAGGTCAGGGTTTTATCCATCACCTTTCTGTTGCACACTCTCCCCCTAAGTTCAAACATGGTCATGTGCAAATCTGTCTGTCCATGTGCCTCATGGGAACAGTCCAGCCAAAAATGTCAAGCCATGCCTTCCCTGGACTGGAAACAAGGTTCCTGGGACCACTTTCTGGCATTACAGCCGTCTTCAGCCATGCTTGTTTGTTTACACGTCTGTGTTTCATGCAAGCCTGGCTGTAGACAGCTGTGATGCCAGTGAGAGGTGATAGAAAGCTTGTTTCAGGTCCAGGGATGGCATTACATGGCAGTTCGGGCAGGACTGTTCCCATATGGCACAGGCTCAGACAGATTTGAACATGACCATGTCTGGACTGGGGTGGCAGAGTGGGCAACAGAACGGTGTTGGATCAACACCTGACCTGTTGACATACAGTGGCTCATCATTGTGACTACCATTCAAGTAGTGGCCTGGTCTGTTACTTGTATCTTTGTATACAAGGAGCGCTGTGTCTATTACTATTGCGCAGTACTAGACTTAAATATGTGCTGAGCTATGTGGCATGTGAATCTTGATGCATGCCATGATTAGAAATGTCCCCAAATGATTTGTTGCTCATATGTCTGATGTGTATAGGTGACTGATATATATTTTTACTTTCTCCTTGCCAACAGCATCATCACCCGAAAGTGGAGGAGATACAAGCACGGACCAGGCAGAGGGACCCAGCCACAGTGCCACCAGCTTTGAGGTGTGGGAGGGAGGCAGGGGCACAGAGGGTGAGGGGAGTCATGCGGCCGGACCTCATGAGCAAGAAACATCATATCATGAGGACGGCTTGGCTTCGGACTCCCAGGAGGAGGGGAATACGCAGCAACGGCATCTGAACCTACTATGTCTGTCCCCTCCTCCTCCAGACCCATCTTTACCCTCCCAGTTGCTAGGGCCCCTTCGGTCTGTGCTGCCCCCGTGTCTTCTTCGTCCCCGGCACCGCAGCCCCTGCCCCACTCTCCCCTGCTGCTCTCAGTGCTGAGTCTGTGGACCTACTCCGGCAGATTCAAGTTGGTCAGGGATCAATGCTGACTGTCCTCCATGGCCAAACACAAATCATGACACAGTTGTTATCATTCATGGAGGGCATGTCATCTGACATGTCTGATCAACGTCGGAGTTTGTCGTCAATAGACTCAACACTGATGGCAGCACTTGCCATCCTGCAGCGTCAAACCCCCCACTCCTTCGGACCCATTCACATCCCCCGCTCCCATACCTGTCCACCATACACGCAGACGCACCAGATCACACACCCCAACAGAGACACCCAGCACACCCACACATAAGTCAAAGCGCAGACCTCCAGGCAGCCAATCTCAGGGGATGTACGCACACCCACAGGGACAGGGGACAGACATCACACACCCACCCACAGACACACTACACCTGACTCACAGCCCTCTACCTCCACTCCCATTGCGTCCCAGGGTTCAGGTGGTAGCCTGTCAGAACTGGGAGCAGTGTGTAGCGCTGAATATGTTTCATCCTCCCCACCTGCACCTACTACACATACCCTTCCCTCTCCTGTCCCTCCGGTGCTGGAAACTGACTCTGATGATGCCCCCCATGGGTCCACAGACCTTTAACTCCACCATGTGCAGGCAAGTGTTGGGGTGACAACCTCCACAAAGTCACCACTGTTATGGACATTATTTTAGACTGGCCATTGGCCTTCAGTGAGCCTGGACTCATTTATTTATTCATTTAACATATAGCGCTGAATAAAGCATTTTATTTCTCATTCTGAACTATTGCATTTCGTGTTGCAATTTTTAATAAAAGATTTTAGATGAAAATACAAAAATACATACACATGTAGATAGATAGTAAAATAAGATATGAAAATGACATAATTATACATAGGATATATTAAATGCGGACAAGCAAAAATATCAAATATTCAATAAGCTATAAAGCAAAAAGAACAGTAAAGAGGAAAGCGAAAGAATGAAAGGAAAGGAGAAAAGAAAAGGAAAAAAAAACAAAACAAAAAAAAAGACGAACAAAGAATCCCAGAGGAACAAAAGAAAGGAGATAAGAAGAGGTGACCGAGACAAATGAAGAGGATTATGGAGCAGGATAAAATCAGGAAGAGTACACAAACGCAAAAATAAAAGGAAAAATAATTAAGAAGGGATAGCAGACGTTGGGGAGGAAGGAAAGGAAACAGAGTCACTATCCACCGTGGCTTCTATGAATGGGGACCATGTTTGAAGGAAAACAGAAGCCTGATCCTGTAAGTTATAAATTACGCGTTCATAAGAAGCTGTTTGTACCATGGCCACCAGCCACTCTTCCTGAGAAGGAGATAAGGGAGACTTCCAATGGCGTAATATACGGATTTTGGCCGTAGCCAAAGCAGTATGAAGAAGATGAGTTTGTGGTTTAGACAATGTCCGAAGACCTCGAAAATCAAGTAAAATAATATTTGCAGAAGTAAAGGGTAATGGTAATGACATAGTAGATGCCAAAGTCTTTCTAACAAAAAGCCAAAATGATTTAGTACGGGGGCGTTCACAAATAATGTGTGTAATATCACAGCCAGAAGCAGAACATCTCCAGCACAAAGAGTGTGTTATCAATTTGGCATGATGTAGTTTAGATGGAGACCAGTGCCATTCATGGATGATTTTGAAAATGCAAAATTTGAGACGAGCTTCTCGGACACCTTTATGTAAACCTTCTAGAATTTGATCCCATTGAGTAATGGAATATGTAACTGATAATCGAGATTGCCACTTTAGTTGAAGAGCTTTCGAGAGGGGTTGCGAAAAAAGAGGATGCAGGAAAGTTTTGTAAAGACCAGAAGTCACACCTTTAAGATTTCCCCACAATGTAAATAAGATAAAACAGGAGATACGGCCAACACATCGGGTGGAGAACCTAAGTGTTTTGTGATGGCTTGTTGAAGTTGAGTATATTGACGGGATTGTGTGGATGGTAAATGGAATTCCTCACTGATTTGAAAGAAAGATTTAAAGTTATTGTCATGGAATAGTTGTTCCAAAGAGTGAACACCAGCCTCCTTCCACAAAGGCCATGATATCATGCGACCATGAACACGAATAGCCGAATTGGACCATAAAGGAGCTTTGACGTGAAGCCGCGAGTTGGATTTAAGTAAGCGATGACTTCTTTCCCAAGATTTATGCATAGCAGATAAGATAGGGTTTTTAGGGTCGGAAGAACTGGAACCTCTACCATATAAAAGCGACAGGCCAAGACTAGAAGATAATAAGTGGCGTTCAAGTGGGACCCATTGAGGTATGTCTTTAGACTTGGGTAAAAAGAAGGAAAGTTGTGAAAGATGGAGGGCAAGTGAATAATGCTCTATAGAAGGAAGACCCAAGCCACATGTAATTGGTGGGATTTGAGTTTGGCCAAGGTAATACGCGGCTTAGTCGTACCCCAGATAAAAGATTTTATTTTGGAGTCAATGGACCTTAGAATAGTCAGGGGAATGGTTAAAGGGAGCATACCTAAAACATAAAGGAAGTGCGGTAGGGTGACCATTTTAACCGCCTGAACCCGCCCCCAAAGAGATAAGCCGAGGACTTTCCATTTATCGAAATCTTGTTGCATTTGTGCAATCAGCGATGTTAAATTGTCCATAACCACATTATACAATCCTCTGTTAATGAATACTCCTAAATATTTAAGGAGGGAAGATTGCGAGTGATATGGAAAACCTAAAATTGCAGCTTTTGTAGTACCAATGGACATGGGCAGTGCTTCACTCTTATCCCAGTTAATCTTATAACCGGAAAAAGAAGAGAAATTATCTATGATGCGAAGAAGAGCAGGGAGAGATCGGGGAAGATCGGTAAGTGTGAGAAGAATATCATCCGCGTATAAATACATTTTTGAGTGACCAATTGGAAGAGGGACATCAACCACTGCAGTTGATTGATGTATTGCAGCAGCCAGAGGTTCCATTGCCAGAAGAAAAAGGAGAGGGGAAAGAGGACAACCTTGACGAGTACCCCATCTGATTGGAAATGGGGTAGATAGGAAACCACCACAGTTAGGTTGAGCTGAAGGACTATCATATAGCAGACGCACTTTAGCTATAAATTGGTCGCCTAAGCCAAATCGTTGCATTATGGCAAAAAGATACTCCCACTCAATACGATCGAATGCTTTTTGTTGGCTCACAGAGATGATTGTTCCACATAGATTTGTGCAACATGTATGTATTGGTGGTCCAGCGCAGTTTTGCTTGGTGTGCACACTATTGTATTTACATTCCCCATGTGGTTGAGGGTATGTCAACAATGCAGCGATGTTTTTAATACTCTCAATTCCAGGCACATTAGCCTAGGCATTTCCAGGACTTTGGACATGCGGGCCACTTCACTTGACAGCCAGTGTGTGTTATGTGCTAGCAACTGTATGATCTGGTGATAGATGCCCCTGTGAGGAGTGTCACAATAGTGTGTGGTGATGGAAGGAGCCTCTGTACCAATCATATACTCACACCCAGTCAACAGGTCAGGGTTTTATCCATCACCTTTCTGTTGCACACTCTGCCCCTAAGTTCAAACATGGTCATGTGCAAATCTGTCTGTCCATGTGCCTCATGGGGACAGTCCAGCCAAAAATGTCAAGCCATGCCTTCCCTGGACTGGAAACAAGGTTCCTGGGACCACTTTCTGGCATTACAGCCGTCTTCAGCCATGTTTGTTTGTTTACACGTCTGTGTTTCATGCAAGCCTGGCTGTAGACAGCTGTGATGCCAGTGAGAGGTGATAGAAAGCTTGTTTCAGGTCCAGGGATGGCATTACATGGCAGTTCGGGCAGGACTGTTCCCATATGGCACAGGCTCAGACAGATTTGAACATGACCATGTCTGGACTGGGGTGGCAGAGTGGGCAACAGAACGGTGTTGGATCAACACCTGACCTGTTGACATACAGTGGCTCATCATTGTGACTATCATTCAAGTAGTGGCCTGGCCTGTTACTTGTATCTTTGTATACAAGGAGCGTTGTGTCTATTACTATTGCGCAGTACTAGACTTAAATATGTGCTGAGTTATGTGGCATGTGAATCTTGATGCATGCCATGATTAGAAATGTCCCCAAATGATTTGTTGCTCATATGTCTGATGTGTACAGGTGACTGATATATATTTTTACTTTCTCCTTGCCAACAGCATCATCACCCGAAAGTGGAGGAGATACAAGCACGGACCAGGCAGAGGGACCCAGCCACAGTGCCACCAGCTTTGAGGTGTGGGAGGGAGGCAGGGGCACAGAGGGTGAGGGGAGTCAGGCGGCCGGACCTCATGAGCAAGAAACATCATATCATGAGGACGGCTTGGCTTCGGACTCCCAGGAGGAGGGGAATACGCAGCAACAGCATCTGAACCTACTATGTCTGTCCCCTCCTTCTCCAGACCCATCTTTACCCTCCCAGTTGCTAGGGCCCCTTCGGTCTGTGCTGCCCCCCGTGTCTCCTTCGTCCCCGGCACCGCAGCCCCTGCCCCTGTCTCCCCTGCTGCTCTCAGTGCTGAGTCTGTGGACCTACTCCGGCAGATTCAAGTTGGTCAGGGATCAATGCTGACTGTCCTCCATGGCCAAACACAAATCATGACACAGTTGTTGTCATTCATGGAGGGCATGTCATCTGACATGTCTGATCAACGTCGGAGTTTGTCGTCAATAGACTCAACACTGATGGCAGCACTTGCCATCCTGCAGCGTCAAACCCCCCACTCCTTCGGACCCATTCACATCCCCCGCTCCCATACCTGTCCACCATACACGCAGACGCACCAGATCACACACCCCAACAGAGACACCCAGCACACCCACACATAAGTCAAAGCGCAGACCTCCAGGCAGCCAATCTCAGGGGATGTACGCACACCCACAGGGACAGGGGACAGACATCACACACCCACCCACAGACACACTACACCTGACTCACAGCCCTCTACCTCCACTCCCATTGCGTCCCAGGTTTCAGGTGGTAGCCTGTCAGAACTGGGAGCAGTGTGCAGCGCTGAATAGGTTTCATCCTCCCCACCTGCACCCACTACACATACCCTTCCCTCTCCTGTCCCTCCGGTGCTGGATACTGACTCTGATGATGCCCCCCATGGGTCTATAGAAGGAAGACCCAAGCCACCATGTAATTGGTGGGATTTGAGTTTGGCCAAGGTAATATGCGGCTTAGTCGTACCCCAGATAAAAGATTTTATTTTGGAGTCAATGGACCTTAGAATAGTCAGGGGAATGGTTAAAGGGAGCATACCTAAAACATAAAGGAAGTGCGGTAGGGTGACCATTTTAACCGCCTGAACCCGCCCCCAAAGAGATAAGCCGAGGACTTTCCATTTATCGAAATCTTGTTGCATTTGTGCAATCAGCGATGTTAAATTGTCCATAACCACATTATACAATCCTCTGTTAATGAATACTCCTAAATATTTAAGGAGGGAAGATTGCGAGTGATATGGAAAACCTAAAATTGCAGCTTTTGTAGTACCAATGGACATGGGCAGTGCTTCACTCTTATCCCAGTTAATCTTATAACCGGAAAAAGAAGAGAAATTATCTATGATGCGAAGAAGAGCAGGGAGAGATCGGGGAAGATCGGTAAGTGTGAGAAGAATATCATCCGCGTATAAATACATTTTTGAGTGACCAATTGGAAGAGGGACATCAACCACTGCAGTTGATTGATGTATTGCAGCAGCCAGAGGTTCCATTGCCAGAAGAAAAAGGAGAGGGGAAAGAGGACAACCTTGACGAGTACCCCATCTGATTGGAAATGGGGTAGATAGGAAACCACCACAGTTAACTTGAGCTGAAGGACTATCATATAGCAGACGCACTTTAGCTATAAATTGGTCGCCTAAGCCAAATCGTTGCATTATGGCAAAAAGATACTCCCACTCAATACGATCGAATGCTTTTTCGGCATCCAAAGAAAGGAGTATGGCATCACTAGCAAGATTTTTAGCTGACCATAAGGCATGAGAGAGAGTACGTAAATGATTTCGAGATGAACGACCAAGAACAAAGCCTACCTGTGAATTGTGGATTAAAGAAGGTAAAACCTTACGACGACGTGATGCAAGGATACTTGCAAGGATCCTAACATCAGAGTTTAAAAGAGATATGGGGCGGTAACTACCACACAGCAGACGATCCTTACCAGGTTTTGGTAAAACAGCTATGATGGCCTTGTTGGAAATAAAACCAAGAGAGGATTCCTCTGTGGATTCTGCAAATGCGGCATGTAGAGTATCAACCATACTCTGACCAGTCCACTTGAAAAATATAGGGGGGAAACCATCCTCACCTGGTGCTTTATGATGCGGTAAGGTAGCAATAGCTGAGGAAATTTCCTCCTTCGTAATAGCTCCATCAAGCAGAGCTCTACCATCATCAGAGAGTAGTGGAAGATGAACTGTATCCAAAAAATTGGACATCTCTGATATGTCTATGTGAGTACTTGGTGAATAGAGAGATCTGTAAAATGAAGCAAATTCATCAACGATTTCCTGCGGTCGAGTAAGCATATCACCAGAACTTGATGTAATAGCGGGAATTGCCATAGCAGCCTCCCTCTGACGCAATTGCACAGCTAGTAGTCGGCCAGCTTTTTCACCTTGCTCATAGTGACGCCCTTTCATCCTTTGTAAGGCATATTCGGCCTTAGAAGTAAAAAGACTGTTGAGAGACATGCGTGCCTGTTCCAACAATTTACGATTTTGAAGAGTTGGTTTCGAAACATATAATTGGGAAAGTCGGCCAATGTCTTTTTCCAAATCAGCCTGTTTGGCAGCATTTTTCTTGTTATATATAGCAGCGTCTCGCATAAGTTGGCCTCTGATAGTTGCCTTAGCAGCTGCCCATACCGTTCTTTTAGAAGGGATTGAGTCCTCATTACTCAAAAGGTAGTCCCGTAGGTGCGACTGCAGGAGAAGTTTACCTGACGGTGTCTTATATTTATTGATGTTTAAATGCCAGGATTTGCGCCCCGGACTGGAAAGACCCAAATCAAGAGACAAGAAGACAGGGGAGTGGTTGGAAATGGCTGCTTCTAGAATTTTCTGTAACTAGCCAGACTGTATGTTGAGAAAGAAGAAAGTAGTCGAGACGGGAGAATGTACCGTGAGTAGAAGAAAAGAATGTGTATTCTTTATCCTGAGGGTGACTGAGTCTCCAGTGATCAACCAGACCAGTATCAGTAAGAATGTCACGCAAAATAGCCCCATCGGATGCATTGACGGTATCAAGGCAACCTGTTCTGTCAAGGGCAGGATCTGGAGCCAACTTCCAATCACCTCCAATGAGAAATTGGGTAGCATTTATTTCTGTGAGGAGGCGATTGAGTCGGAGAAAAAATTGCTTTTTGGAACCTAATGGAGCGTAGACAGAACCAAGACAAATGAAAGAATTTCCAAGTTTCAACTTAACAAATACATACCGACCATCTGGGTCAGTCCATGTCTTGATAGTCGTAAAAGGAAGTGACTTTCGAAAAAGGATGGCAACGCCACATTTACGAACAGGGTTGGGATTAGTGGGGTCCGGTTTAGAAACACTGCTATGAATGACTTTACCCACCCAATCCCTGCTAAGTTTACTAGATTCGATATCGGAACTATTGCATTTCAGGGAATTGCTTTAGGTGCTGTGTGCCTACGAGTTGGTGTAATGTGAATGTTTTGGTATTGTGAAAGATGTCTATTTTTCTGATGGGAATGGGGTGGACCATGGTATCTCTGTGCTATCCCAATGTTGCAGCAAATTATCTAGATTGGTGTGTGTGCAGTTTGCATACAGACATTATCCGAAAGAGTGTCCCTTCCTCAGAGACACATGAGATCTTCACGACAGACAGTTTCACAATTGTTGTGGTAACTTTTGTATGGATTTCCCACAGATTTGTAAATTCCCTTGCGCTATGGCCATGCCTGCTCACAAATGAAATCTGACAATTGGTCAGTGCCATCCATGCTACTCACTGTACTTGCTTTTGCAGTGTGTAGTAATGCCTTCGGGAATCCATCATAATTTTTCACACTATGCATTACAATGTTATCCGCCTTGACCTCATGATTCAGATTGTAAAATTTGAAATTTGTGCACACAAAACACATTTGGGTGCTTTTTATCTAGGGGTTTTCAACCCTGCTCCTTCCATGAGGGAGTACGTGTTTCACCACCTGGACATTCACATCATGTACATGACACTTTATTAGTCCATTTGTGCTTCATTTATTTGGTGGTCTGTTACATGACTACACACTCTTTAGTCATGATGGAGGGGGGCAAACTATAAGGGTGGATATGCATGTGGGATCTGACAAAACAACCACATGTCGTGTGTCACCCAGTGTGTGACAGGATACCATTCTACGTGGAGTAGGTCACTGCTGTGAGTGATGTGTTGATATGCAACTATCATGAGTGTTACAGGTTAGGGGTGTACACATACAGGCATGTAGTTGTTGTATGATGTTGGAAATGCACACCCCTATGACTGAGCACTGCTTGGAGTCCTGTGCACCCACCCCTTCTATGTCTGGGCACTGCTGGGAGTCCTGTGCACCCACCACCTATACTGTTGGGCACTGCTGGGAGTCCTGTGCACCCACCCCTCCTATGTCTGGGCACTGCTGGGAGTCCTGTGCACCCACCCCCTATACTGTTGGGCACTGCTGGACACTGCTGGGAGTCCTGTGCACCCACCCCTCCTATGTCTGGGCGCTGCTGGGAGTCCTGTGCACCCACCCCCTATACTGTTGGCCACTGCTGGGCACTGCTGGGAGTCCAGTGCACCCATCTCCTATACTGTTGGGCACTTCAGGGCACTGCTGGGAGTCCTGTGCACCCACCCCTCCAATGTCTGGGCACTGCTGGGAGTCCTCTGCACCCATCTCCTATACTGTTGGGCACTTCTGGGCACTGCTGGGAGTCCTGTGCACCCACCCCTCCTATGTCTGGGCACTGCTGGGAGTCCTGTGCACCCACCCCTCCTATGTATGGGCACTGCTGGGAGTCCTGTGCACCCACCCCTCCTATGTCTGGGCACTGCTGTGAGTCCTCTGCACCCACCCCCATACTGTCTGGGCACTGCTGGGAGTCCTCTGCACCCACCCCCATACTGTATGGGCACTGCTGGGAGTCCTGTGCACCCACCCCTCCTATGTCTGGGCACTACTGGGAGTCATATCCACCCACCCCTCATATGTCGGCACTGCTGGGAGTCCTCTGCACCCACCCTCATACTGTCTGGGCACTGCTGGGAGTCCTGTGTACCCACCCCATACTGTCTGGGCACTCCTGGGAGTCCTGTGCACCCACCCCCTAAACTGTCGGGCACCACTGGGCACTGCTGGGCGTCCTCTGCACCCACCCCTCCTATGTCTGGGCACTACTGGGAGCCCTCTGCACCCACCCCCTATTCTATTGGGCATTGCTGGGCACTGCTGGGCACTGCTGGGAGTCCTCAGCACCCACCCCCAATACTGTTAGGCACTGCTGGGAGTCCTGTGCACCCACTCCTCCTATGTCTGGGCACTGCTGGGAGTCATGTGCACCCACCACTATACCGTTAGGCACTGCTGGGAGTCCTTTGCACCCACCCATCATACCACCCCCATACAGTTAGGCACTGCTGGGAGTCATAGCCACCCACCCCCATACTGTTGGGCACTGCTGGGCGTCCTTTGCACCCACCCACATACAACCCCCATACTGTTGGGCACTGTTGGAAGTCATAGCCACCCACCCACATACTGTTAGGCACTGCTGGGAGTCCTCAGCACCCACCCCCTATATTGTTGGGCACTGCTGGGCACTGCTGAGAGTCCTCTGCATCCACCCCCATACTGTAATCACAGAAAAAAGACTCAAGTCTCTAGGGGGTTCAGGGAAAGGAGCATGGGGTAAGCCAACACACGTATTTAAAGTTGCGAGAGGATTGACAAATTCACAATCAGTTGTAATGAGCCTTAGTAAACATCATTTTACATATCTGAGCAGAACGTACAATGATAAGGATGTATACACTAGATATAAATTTTATTTAAAAAGATTTTTTATTTTTAGATATTATTGTCTGTTCATACCATCTTATGAAACAAGTAAATACATTTATTCATTAAAAATATATTAAAACATTTGATGTAACATTTTATCACACAAAATCATAATGCAGTTAAAAAAGTTTCTTTCAATGCAACAATTTTATTTTGTGTGATAAAATTGTTGCATTTTCATTTCATAAGATGGTATGAACAGACAATAATATCTAAAAATAAAAAATCTTTTTCAATAAAATGTATATCTAGTGTATACATCCTTATCATTGTACGATCTGCTCAGATATGTAAAATGATGTTTACTAAGGCTCATTACAACTGATTGTGAATTTGTCAATCCACTTGCAACTTTAAATACGTGTGTTGGCTTACCCCATGCTCCTTTCCCTGAACCCCCTAGAGACTTAAGTCTTTTTTCTGTGATTACATGAAAAGGGAACTCTTACTTTTGTTTGCATAATACCCTTCCCTTTTCAAAAAGGGTTTCTCCTTCTAAATTTGAAGTATATACCAGTCTGTACACAGCACAACAAATTCAGCATTCATACGTGGAGTAAAATATAGCGTAAGTTCCATAAATAACATAATTCAAACATGTTCTGGGTAACCGTAAGATTTTAGTCGGCCATTGGATTTCTGCACAACATCCTGCAAGCAGCTATCGGGCTCCACAGGTGCTGGCAGAGATAGCAGGACGCAGAATCAGCATGTAAGTGTTTCTCTTCTCTCGCCATGATTGTTGGAGAATGACGAACTGACCCTGAACTTGAATATTACCTCAGCATTTTGCACTGTATGCTTGGCAACTACTGCATAGGCTAGCGAATGCTATTCGATAATCCTGTCAGGTAAGCTTGGGAGATAAACATTTCACAATTTCTGAAGCACCGAAGATATTCTTCTGATCAGCATGAATCAGGGCAAAAGGTTCAGAATTTGGATATAGTTTCCCATTTCTTGGGGATTTCTTTTTTAATAAATGAAGTATGTCCCTTTTCTAAAATGATATTTCACAAACTCGTGATTGCAGATATGTATACATTCATATCACTGAGCAGAGGGGAGAGGAAGCAAACAGCTAAGAGACATTGGGAGCAGGACTCAGGGGCGGTACTGAATGAAGAGGACTCGGAAGATATCTTTCTCTGAAAGTATAAGTGACAGAACTAATAAAACAAGCATTTGCAATGCAATAGGTCTTGCATTAATGCGAGTTTAAGCTATTGGGCATTGTAAATGAGAATGCCTTTTGTTTATGTTTTAAAAACAAAAATAAAAGGCATTATTTGCAATGTCAATAGCTCAAACTCGCTTAAGTGCGAGACCGATTGCATTGCAAATGCTTGTTTCAGAGGTTATTGGGTTTTGCTCAGATCACTCACTGCATGGAGGGAATCAGAAAGTAACCTCTTTTTTATGATCCCACATAAATGAAAGGAGCCCAGATTTTTGAAAACAGAGCGGGCATATTATCAAGGGGGTTTATCTCCGCTTTTTTGGCTTTAAAAGCCAAGAAAGCGGAGATAAAATTATCTCCCTATTACCTAGCTGTCGCTAACACAGCTAGTAGGAGATAGCGACCATCTTGGGCCCCACTTTGCATGTCAGTGATATTTATCACTAATGACATGCAAAGTGGGCGTGCCAAGATGTTAGCGACTGAAAACAGTCGCTAACATCGCTATCTCCTATTACCAACTTTTGGAGATATTTGCGCTAAGCGCGAATATCTCCAAAAGCTAACACCTGCCCTGAGCAGTTCTTAGCCATGTTATCCAATGGGAGGTGGATAACATGGCTAAGAGCATTAGCTCGGTAATGCATGAATATCGCGGACTTTTCAGCAATATTCATGCATTGCGGCGATTTTTATCGCATTTGCGATAAACCTTGGTGATACCAAGGTTTATTTGCGGTAAAAATCGCCGCAGCTCAGCGGTAAATTTTTGTCTCTAACCAAGCAATAGCGATAATTATCGCTATTGCTTGGTAATATGCCCCAGAGTTATTTCCTTCAAAGCACACAGTGTGTCATGAGAGTAGCAGAAACCAGAGCAGCTGAATTCTTGTTTTAAACTACATAACTGCAACCTTCCCCTCTCTATGTAATCATATTTTGGAAAAAATACGAAATGTAAACTTTATCGCGATTGTGTTTGAGAGGACCCTGGAAAATATTTTATATGTCAGCGTAAACATAGTGGACCGTTTGTCACATATGAAAATTGGAATTCTTTGCATTCTCATCGTTATGCGGCAGTGCTATGTTTATCGAATTTGTTATTCATAAAAATGAGTTTTGAAATGCAGGCGTTTGGCTATGCACACGGTTTGTCTCTGTCATACACAGGCCTTTGTGCCCCCACAGCCATGTACCAGAATACTGGGTCATGGCAAGCCCCGTTATTTCCAAGTCAATGCTTCACGCTGTGGCGCAGGCGTGAGGTGGTAACTGAGTGCACCTCACATCCATTGTGTGTGAGTACAGTGCACCAGCATTATGTGTGAGTACAGCACTCTAACTGTGCCCGTTAGATTAAGTGATTTGCCCAGAATCACAGGATATTGAGCCAACGCAGAGACTCAAACCTGGGTACCTAGTTCCAAAATCTGCAGCTCTGGCTGTTACGCCACGTCCTCTCCCCACCCTCTTGATAGTATATCAATAATTGAGTCGAAGGGCCTTACAAATCACGTTCCACTGATAAATAATCTCACAGAGCCGTGCTATCTATCTAATTAGAATGATCAGTGTGAACCGTGAAATGTGTGAAAAAAGTGCTCAGTGCATATACACGAATGTACGTATATACATTCGGTTGTCTTGAAGTTTCACCTTCCATCTGCACTGGCAGTGTCTGTGTGTGAGTACACAGTACTGACAGCAAGTGTGAGAACACAACGCTGCAAGCATCTGTGACTGTGTACATTTGCATTACCTACGAACATGCCTCACGTACACCATGAGTGAGTGCGCTGCACTGTCAGTATTCGTGAGTACTCCTCCGTTACCGTGTGTACACCATCCTCACCATCTGTAAGCACACTGTGCTTGTATTATCTGACAGCGCCCTACTCTGGTTGTCTGTGAGTGCTGTGTACTTGCTCTGAGTAGTCTACACTGGCGTTTTCTCCTCACTATCATGATATTTTTTTCCTTTGTCACATTTCTTACTTCTTCCGCCTGTGTTCAGGGGAGAAATTGGCACACCTCGTGAGTAATGGGGAAAGGGTCTTATGGGTTCTGGGCAGAAATGGGCACACCTTGCAAGTAGTGGGGAAAGGGTCTTCTGGGAAAGAAGCCCCCCCCCCAAGTCTCTCATTTGTTCCTCGCCTCTCTCTCTGGCCCTTCCTGCCTCTCAAGAGCTCTATTCAGGGGGACCCAGGCTCATTTCTTTTTTCTCACAGGAGCACAGCACACCCTGCTGTCTTAGCGTGTGTGCTTCACACTGCGGTCCTGCGGCCTGTCTTATGGAGGAAACGGGAGGGTGGGCTGAAATGGCACCTGTATTCTCCTGCCAGCTTCTGAGAGAGACCTGGTGGTATCTTAATAGGTATAAACAGCCACACATATAGAAACTCATTTCATTAAACCGGTTATACGACACGTCAAACGGCGACACCTTCAGATCACAGTCAAGTCAATGGCATTTTAACAAATTAAATTATTTTAATATTATAGTAATATTGAAAGTTGGTGTGTTTCTTGGTTCGACTGTTTGATGAAATATTAAAGAAGTTAGAAATATTTTTAGCAAACCCAGGGGTTTTGTGTTTTGATTTATTCGACCCACGTCCTTTCCCTTTTCTCACAATATTGGTACGTGTGTGAAGGTGGTATAAGTGCGACATTTCACTTTCGGGTTCATTCAAATGAGGCACCTTGGGTAGAATGTGTCCTTCCAAAATGATCACACGGACAGTTACTTAAAAAAGCCAAGCATTTACAATGCAATGGTCTCGTCCCTGTTAAAGTTAGAGCTATTGGCATTGCTCAAGACATTATTTTAGTTTTTAAAAAATAGAAATAAATGGCATTACCCTTTCCAATGCCAATAGCTTAATCTCTCGCAAATGTGAGACCTATTGCATTTGCACCCACACACACAGCCACACACAGAGCCACACGCACCCACACAGAGTGCCACGTGCACCCACACACAGTGCCACACGCACCCACACACACAGTGCCACACGCACCCACACACAGTGCCACACGCACCCACACACAGAGCCACATGCACCCACATACAGAGCCACACAGAGCTACACGCACTCACACGCACCCACACACAGTGCCACATGCACCCACACACACAGTGCCACACGCACCCACACAGAGCCACACGCACCCACACACAGAGCTACACAGAGCTACACGCACCCACATGCACGCACACACAGTGCCACACGCACCCACAGACAGAGCCACACGCACCCACACACCGAGCCACACAGAGCTACATGCACCCACACGCACGCACACACAGAGCCACACGCACGCACACACAGAGCCACACGCACCCACACACATAGAGCGCGTGCCCGTCCATTCATGTGCACCACAATATTTGTGTAGTATTTGAATTTCGCATCATCTGGGTATAAACTCGCATTTTGGTGCTGTAGCCACGCCCCCTTTTCCTGTGCCAAACTGCTTTTTTCCCCACAAACATATTCACGACCCATGGACGCAAAGAGCCCTACATTAAGGAATGGGGGTCCTCTGTGCGCTGTGTGACAAACTGGGGGTCACCCAACTGCCTACACCGGACTCTTCTGGGCAGGTAAAGGCGCCGTCACGGCGGAGCTATCTCTCACTTCTCTTAGCCCAGAAAGCTAGCGCCTCGACGCCCTATCACCAAGGTGTTCATACATGATACCACAACACAACGATCATACGTCACTCTTCCAACACAGCGCAGCCTCTGCGAGACATCCACCAAGATCCTCTTCGGCGCCTCGTAAGAGGTATGAGGCGCTATACGATGAAACCGTAATACACAATAGTATCAAATAGAATTTCTGTGCCTTCTTTCTCACCCGGGTCCGCCGAGCGGTGTAACTCAATGATGCCTTGTGGTTAAGCGCTTTAGTGCCTCAGATAAATTTAGGAAGCGCTATACAAGTGCTACAATATTCAATGCAATATCTAAACTAGTCAACAACACACACTGCCTCACTCCCCAGGCTTAACTCGTGGCGCCTTGTAGTTGGAACGCTACAGATCTTCTTCAAATGACAAAGGGGAGCAGCTAAAGTGATAGAGCTAAGGAGCCGTGCGGGCGTATGCGGCTGTAGCCACATAACGACAGCCTTCATAATACTACACGGTATGCCGACGCCACAGATATATATCCCACACCGCTGAGAATCGATGATCAATGATGTATTGTGGCTACTCTAGGAACAAATATACGCATCCCAACTTAACAATCACTCTGAGGCTGGGATCTGGGGTGTGAAACATTTTGTAACGCTCCAACCCCTCCGGATACAATAAAAACAAGCATTTGCCTGTGAAATGAAAAGAAAACAAAAAAGCATTAAACATAGCGTAGAAATTAGGGTAGTAAAACGGCTTCACGCGTTATCCACTGGGTGTATTACGTGTTCTGTGACGAGAGCGGGGAGGGAGGGGGCTGCCCGCGCATGCGCGGCATTTCTAACTTTCATTCTGAGAGCCCCGGCCCCGGTTAGAAATGCCGCGCATGCGCAGGCAGCCCCCACTCTACCAGGTCCGGCAGCTCCCGTCGTGAAGAACATCGGCGGGCAGCCCCCGCTCTACCAGGTCCGGCAGCTCCCGTCGTGAAGAACATCGGAAAGGGGCGAACATGCCTAAGGGGAGAGGAGCTTGGTGAGTGGGGGTGAGGGTGGGGGTGTACGCGCGTGTGTCTGCGTGTGTCTGTTTGAGTGTGTCTGTGCGTGCGTCTGTCTGTCTGTGTGCGCATGTGTCTGTTTAAGGGGGGTGCGTGTGTGTATGCAGTGTGTGTGTGCCTGTGTATGGCTGTGTATGTGCGCATGCGTGAGTGTGGCTGTGTTTGCGCATGGGAATATGAGGCACGAGAGGGGCACGGCGCCGTGCGCTCCCACGAGGTAAAATCTCCGGCAGGAGAAGCCCGTGTCAGTCTGCTGTCCACATTCCCCCCAGAGTGATAACATAAGTTGTCGCCCTAGACAGCAAAAGCTTCGCTTTTGCTTTCGTCTAGGCTCGACCTAAACAGGTGCTATGTCGGTACTATACCCAGAGGAAGATGCATGTCCGGGCCTTGGAAAGGCATGGCAGATGCAGGAGTGGGTTTTCTGGAATGGTTCGAAGGTGTGGAAGTTCTGGAATGGATCCTGGACATTCTGGACAAGGTCAAAGCAATGCTCTCCATGGAAATCCAGAGGTCATTTTGAAAGTGGTTTCAAAAAGCAAAGGCAACGAAAAAAATGTTTTGACCCTGAGTAGGTGGTGCGATGGTGCCTATTTTTACTGCAACCATGTACCACAAGAATACATTTTAAATTACAAATATTAACTTACTCATATAATGCTATCAAAAGAGTATGAGTGCCTCCTGAAGGCATGTGTTCTTTTATTAGCTGTAAAGAAAACACTGTAGTTCTAATGCACTTCACTATAAAACATGATTTTATTGGCTTTCAATTACTATAATCTCAAGAGAACTTTTAAGCTCGCAAGGATAAACAATAAGTCAAAGAATAAAGAATGGAAAGAGAAAAGCACTGACGAGATAAAGTTTTGGCATCCTGCCTTGGCACTGTAGTGTATGTTCTTTAAGATTGATGTTAATATGATCAGGCTAAATGTCTTCCCACACAGTGCACGAGAGCAAAAGGCGGCCCCACTGACCCATGCTTTATAGTGTGGTGGGCTGAGGCAAAATGTGAACGACTGTTAAACTGACCAGTGGTTGAAGAGTGCTGACTAAAGCAATGATTTAAAACAAATTTACAACAGTACAGTGAAGTTCCATTTTATTTGTGAACATCCGTATGGCAAAGATCCAAAGATTGGGAGAAAAGGTTCTTGTAACCAAGAGGCTCATTCCGAATAGTACACACAGTGAAAAACCTTGTTCAAATTTTTTTTGCTCCTGGCTTTTTCAGTTTACACACATTATAGGACAAACAGAATTAGTGATCACTATTTGTTAGACCAGACAGCCTTAGGGTGGTCTTCCCTCAACTTTGTGCCCGCCTCCTTCCGTTTTTCTTACCTCGTTTTTACTGGCTTTAGGACTCTGCTAATCAGTGCTAAAGTGCTTGTGCTCTCTCCCCTATACATGTTAACATTGGCTTAATCACAATTGACATATTTAATTTACGTATAAGTCCCTCGTAAAGTGCACTTTATGTGCCCAGGTCCTGTAAATTAAATGCTACTAGTGGGCCTGCAGCACTCATTGTGCCACCCACTTCAGTAGCCATCTAACCATGCTAAAATGATGCATTGCGTTTTATTATAGGTCTTTTTATAATATTTGTGTTTAAATAATATTTACATGTACTAAATAATAAATTGGCTTTTTTGCACTGCATGTTATAGTGGTGTAATTGTTTGAAAGTTTCAGGGAATTTGAGTGAGATTTTTTTTAGTTTATATATGAATTAAGAATTTTACTACTGATAGGGGGTTCTTGTTGAGTGAATCAAGGGATAACTGTTTTTTTGTCTTAAAATATCAAAGTCAGTAATATTGTTAGCAAAAATATTATTGTTTAAAATATCGATTTTTATATTAGTGTTACGTATTTTAGTGTGTCTTTTAAAAGTATGTCATCTAATTTTTTTAAGTATTGCTTTTAAATATATGTGTTACATTTTTAGTAGTGATTAATTTTATGTTAATTAAATTTAGTGATTTTTAGTTCTGTGGCAGATGTGGGTTTATAGGGCAGTAGGGTGGGAAGTAATTAGAATAAATGAATTCGTATTTTTTATTTATTAGTATTTATTTGATTTAGATTTTTTAGTGTTAATTGTGGCAAATATTTTTTTAATAATTCATTATGAATTGGTTGTTAATTTTAATGAATTAATTAATTGATAATTATGTTAGTTCTGTTGCTTTTTTTTAGAAGTGGATTGTGGGTTTATATGGGAATAGGGTGGGAAGTAATTTGATTATAATACATTATTTCATATTTTTTATTTATTAGTATTTATTTAATTTAAATTTTATAGTCTTAGTGGTGGTAATTCTTTTTTAATTAATTATTAATTAGTTATTACTTTTTAATAAATAATTAATTGATAATGATGTTAATTGTGTTATTTTATTTAGGAGAGGTTTATGGGTTTATAGTGGAATAGGGTGGGAAGTAATTTAATATTAATACATGAATTAATATTTCCTTATTTATTAGTATTTATTTAATTTAGATTTTATGGTGTTAATTCTGGGAATTCATTTATTAATTATTTATAAATTGGTTGATAATTAGAATTCATTAATTGGTAATTATGTTAATTGTGTCAATTTTGTAGGAGCGGGTTGTGGGTTCATAGGGGAATAGGGTGTGGAGTAATGTAATTCAAAATAATTATTAATTAATTGGTAATTAATGGTAATTGAATAATTAGAAATGAATTATGGAAATTGTGTAATTAATTTGAGATATGATTTGAGGATTATAGTGGTAAAGGGTGGGAACTAAATATTTTTAATTAATTAATAAGCTGTTAATTGATAATTTAATAACGTAAAATTAGTTATGGAAATTGTGTAATTATTTTTATGTGTGTGTTGTGGTGTTAGTTGGAGTAGAGGGTAGACAGTATTTTACGTTTCATTAATTAATAATTCTTTGCTCATTATAATTCATTTATTAATTGATACATTTTTATGGTAATTGTTTACTTTTATTTTGTGTGTGAATTTTGGTTTTCTAAGGATAATGTTTGGTGAGTAAATTAATTTTTATATGTTTTAATTTGATTTTTATTCAATAATATTTGTTTATTTGATAATTAATTATATTAATTATGGAGGTACAGTTTTCTAGAAATGTAGATGTGTGCTTTGAAATGTGTGGTATTATAGGGTAGGAAATAAAAAAAATTGATTTAGTGTAATCATTAATGTTTTTGAATATAAATATTTTAGATTAAATATAGTTTTTTGTAAAATCGTTTTACATTTTTATAAAACAATGTGTGTAGATAATTTTTTAATTTTTTAATTTATAATATGTTTCTATCTTTTCAAATTCTTAATATTTGTTTATAATGTTTATTTTGTTGGGAATATTAATTTTACCCCTCAGCTATCCAATACTTACCCTACTGTTGCACAAAATTGAGTGGGAATAGTAATTTTTACCCCTCCGCTATCCAACACTTTCCATACTCTTGCACTCACTAGAGTGGGAATAGTAAATTTTTACCCTTGGCTATACAACACTTTCCCTACTGTTGCACTCACTGGAGTGGGAATAGTAAATGTATACTCTCAGTTAGCCAACACTTTCCCTGCTGTTGCACTCACTGGAGTGGGAATAGTAATTTTTACTCCTCTGCTATCCAACACTTTCCCTACTGTTGAAGTAAATGGAGTGGGAATAGTAATTTTTAGCTCTCTACTATCCAACACTTTCCCTACTGTGGCACTCACTGGAGTGGGAATAGTAATTTTATCTCCATACTATCTAACACTTTTACTACTGTTGCGCTCAATGGAGTGCAAAATATAAGTTTACAAATTATGAAATATTTTTATAATAGAATTTATAATATAATTTTTGTATTAGATTTTAAGTTGTAGGTGCATGTATATATAACCATTTTTATTTTATTTTTTGGACACAATTCACTTTTTTTAGGTATGTATAGAATAATATTTTAGCACATTTTAACAAGCCTACAGCGTTGAAAACAAGTACTAGATTCAAATCCTAAATTTAGACTGTTGGACTATATAACCATAATCATAGGTGAAAAAAATGTCCACGAAATGCAAAATAATTAAGCATTGATGCTGTGATGTAAAAGATCAGAACATTTATTTTATGGATTTAGCCAATTATTTATTTAAATATATGTATATGTTTATTTATGCATTCATTTACCTATATATATATATTTATGTATGTCTTTATATATTTATGCATATATTTATTCATACCAATGAAGATGTGACTGATTATTAGGGAAATAATTCTATTTAGGTGGAAATATGTTTATTTATGCTTATATGGGTATTTATTAATCCATGTATTTATGCACAAATTTATGTGTATTTGCACTGTATATCATGCACTGTACAGGGAGTATGAAGTTAACTTTGCACAATACCCCCTTGTTGAACTGAAATGTAAAACTATTTGGATTGCATTGAAATGCGGTAGTTTGTTTTCAAAGGCACAGGGCACTTTCAGAATGTTAATCAAGTGGTGTACCTGAACAAAACAGCATGTTCAAAGAGAAATAAAAAAAGAGAAAAAAAGTGGAACCTTTAAAACAGCATGTTAGTGGTAGATATGCGTCATGTGATCAAGTCCCCTGGGAGGGACGAAACGCGTAATGGCTGCATTTTTGTTTGTGGAGAGAGAATAAACTGATCGATATTTGGAAGAATTTTGAGGTCTGTGCTCTTTTCGAAGCGCATGCTGTGAGGAAAAGCACATTGGTGAAGGAGTACTACGCCACATATATATATATACATATATATATAAAACAACAAGGTGCCTGCAATGAGGAGCCCACTCAGGTAAGTTTCAATCACCACTCCTTTAATGAAAAAGAGGTATCACAAGCTGCTAAAGTGCCTCAACATCATCGTGATCCTGCCCAATGCGTTTCTTGGATGAACACTTCCTCAGGGGCTGTGTGCTTGAGAAGGGAGTTGGACACAGCAGTTCTGAACAGCACTCGCTTTTGATAAAAAGTCCCTGCACTTGTGGGCGTGGCCACTCACGTGGCCCGATGGATCTTGTAGTGTTGTCCATGTTCCTGCAGTAAGTTGTCATGTGGAAACAGCCCAATAATCTCTTCCACTCCCAAGTGGGCCGTGCAAAACAACATTGGTCGCTTGAGGTGCTTGGTAGTTCTTTCCATTGGGCATACTTGTCCTTAACGCTGCCACGTGGTTTAACGCGGCAGCAGGTCCGTACCTGGATACAGCGGAGCTCCACTCTCGGCTCAGACTGCGCCACTTGTAATAAATCAACAAGGTGCCTGCAAAGAGGAACTCACTCAGGTAAGTTTAAATTGCCACTCCTTTAATGAAAAAAAGGCATCACAAGCTGCCAAAGTGCCTCAACATCATTGTGATCCTGCCCATATATATATCAGCAACACTCAATTTGAACCTCAGTAGATCGTGAAGAATGGAGCACGGACCGCAGTTGAATGCTGGAAACAATTGTTTATTGACAGCTCATCAAGCCTCAGCAGCCATCATATTTATATTTATTTGCTCATTTTTTTATATTTATATTTTAAAATAATTTAGTTATTAGTTTATTCTTTGTTTTACAGTAAATATACATTTAAATATTACATTTATATATTACATGTTATATATGTACGTTTACATGTTTTAAATTACATTTATTTATTATATTTATTAAAATGTACATTACATCTAAATAATTTTTTTAAGTTTGAACATCGATATTTTTAACATCTATATTATTAGTTCAAAATGTTTGTATTTGACATTTTAAAGATAGGATGTTGATATTTTGGATATCAATATTTTTGTATCAATATTTGTGTATGGGAATATTTATGTAGTCGATATTATGTCAGAGATCCATTTTCTATTTTGTTTTTACAAAGTACAGAAGCAAAAGTCACTGCCTTAACCTAACCAGGAATATGTCAAATTTCTGGGGTTCGGGTTCAGAGCTCACATGACCGGTAAGTAGGAAAATAAGAGTTGCACTCAGCTTTTGCATAGATGGAAACATGCCCTTTATTCCTAGCACTTTTGACCCTTCTCATTAATGGAAGATAGTGGAGCTCAGACCCTTCAATATCCTTGGCACTTCTCTTGAGAGCAGACACAGACAGCAACTAATCTCACTGCAGCAGGCTTTTGTTGCATTATTCAGGCTAGTAGGCTGGGCACCCACAGTGTTGGCTTGCAAGACTCCATAGTCACGACACCAGTTTTGCTGGGATTGGATATAGGGCAATTGATACTTATTCTCAAGAACAGCAATCCTAGGCAGACAATGGTTAGCCATCATGGCACTTTGTATGTTCCATAAACAGAGATGGCTTTAACTCCGCTTGCATAGAGCTCCAAGGCTTATAGAAAAATATGGATTTTAGAAAACTGATGGCCCTTCTAATACGAAATAATTCAGCCCCCCCCTGGCATTCTGCATAAATGCCACTGTTTATAACTGGTGTAATCTTCTAGTGACATAAGTGTAATGTGTGACAAATTCCATGCATACTACATTAGTCACTTCTAGCCACACAATGGCCATTTGAGTCAAATTCCACATTTACTACAGTACGATGTAAGAAAAATCATTTTAAGATCACTTTCCATAAACCCAAATCTCTGAAAAAAGGGTTGGCTTCTGAAAGTCTTTTTGGAGAACATGTTAATATCCATTTCTTACCAGTTAAATCAAAAAGCCACCAGCGCCAAACACGCCAACATGAACCAACTCAAGTGATCTCACAGGTTATACAAAATCCCCTTCTCTGAAGACATATTCAAAATAGCAAAGAAAATGTGGTTGACTGTGAGGTAAATCTTGAAGCACTCGAACCTTGTACTCACACTAGAACATAGACTAAACATAACTCAGCCGTCTAACCATAAGGACTGCTGCAAAGCCATTTAGTTATTTTTAACGCCTTTAAATTTGACATGGCATGGCTGACATCACTTTAGCTGTTCTTTAATTGTGGAAGTGTTTCTGTTATATCAGAATTGGTTTCATTCCACGAGCTTTTCTGCACTTTACCACTATTTTGGGACAGTGGATGCTTATCAATGGAACACAAATATTTACAGGGGAGGCACCATATCCCTGTGAGTCTCCAGTCAAAGGATGATGGGCCAGAGAGTCATGGGGCTAATCTTTAACTTCTCGTCAGTAATAACATCATCTAATGAGTATATTGTCATCCTGCTATAGTCTCCTGTAACAGCAGGGCGATTGGAATTCTAACAGGCATAACCTTTGTGTCCTTAATAAGACACCACCTTCAAGCACATGCCCAGGACCTGAGTAGCCATAATATCTCAGATGAAAGGCCATTGAGGACTGTGGAGCATAAATACTGGTAAAGGTTACCAGACATGATCCTCCAGGAGATATGCTTGGCATTTAGCTAACTGCTTCTCCTGACAACCTCTCCACGCAACATCCCAAAATACGCTTTGCAATTTCTTTGGTGTAGATTTAGTTTGGTGCTTATAATTAAACGAAGGATATTTTTTATTAAGATGGAAAAGTGTACATCACCTTCATTGCTATTGCTACTGAATCTGCTAAACAGTGATAACTGCCCCAACTGAGTGAGAGGCTTCCCCTGTGTCTTCCGAACTGCACTCTCATGAAATGCATGATTTGATCCCCAGTGGTAGTACTGTCTTCACAACAGTAGCACTTTCATTGCAATTACTGGAACTGTGCAACTATCCACACCATTACTGAATCCACAATCTAATGTCTGCTACATATGCACTCTTCCTATTACTATCCATAAATGTGCCAACAAGTGCTTTTCCCTGCACTTTTATCAAATTTCCGACACTGAAACACCCAACAAGTACAGAAAATAAAGAGTAAACCTTTTGATTCATTTGGTTCCAGTGTATGGAAGGCCTATATGTTGACACCAAGAACAATTTAATGGACAACTGAATCCACCTCCGCCCTTGTATCATGTAACAGAAGAATGTTAAAGATGATGTCAAAGATATATTGATCATCCTCACCAATTTAGCATTTCAAAGCTGTAGTAGTGCAATATTTAACGCCGAAGATAATGTTACAGGGCTGCTGGCGACCCAAGCTGTTCTTTGACTGCATTTGTGGCTAGGCAATGACTCATTAAGATGTTGAAAAGCCCAACCCAGTTAGGACAATCACATTTTGTGAATTTCAATGCTTTCCAATGCAGCTTTGGAGGGGAAACAGCTTTTACATTGCATGCGTTACATCGGATGCCATAACAATGCGGCTGTGAAAACGAATGCGTTGTTACATCGCATTCGATTACAACGCAAGTCATGGGGGGGCGCGCTAAACTAAGCAATAGTATAATTTACTATTCCAACACCTTCCCTACTGTTGCACACACTGGAATTGGAATAGTAAATGGTACTATATCTAAGTCCAGCGTGCTTCCTACAGCAAGTCGTTTTAACGCATTGCATGATTGTAAATGCATGCAATGTGAAGTGCTATATTCGCCATGGGGTCCAGCATATCACCCACTTCAGAGGTAAATTTGCTTCCTGTATTTTTTATCCCCCCCAAAATTGTGTTGTCTCCACACTACACCTTTGGCTATTCAACGCTTTCCTAATGAAACGAAGTTCCTTACGTTTTCACTGCACAAGATTATTCCATCACTGCAAGAAAACAATGACACGACTGAAGGATGTCTCAAGGATGTCTATATCAGAAGCATTTTTTGGTCATTGCAAAAAAATGCAAATGGCCTTTGATGGATGGCAATAGGACTAACTACAAACGCATGGGGGTCTGCATGTGCTCTAATTGCCTCTTGGTAGTAAGGAGTTTCAGAAGACTAGGATAAGTGAGTATCATTTATTACACAACTGGGCAGCAGAAGGTCCAGCATAAGGTCTTCCCTTTGAATATGATTTAATGCCGCCTTACATTCTTCCTTCGTCTGCAGATCTTACGAGTGCAATCCCTACATAAACATGATGCAGAAACGACTCAAAAATAAAACATATACAACTGAAGATTATGTTATGTTATGTTAAAATATTTATATAGCGCAACGTTCACCTCATCGGTTTCTTGGCACTTCTGGGATTGAGCTCTATGTGGCTGGGGGCTTAGGTGGAATAGGCTTGCTGGAATAGCCACTTTTTAAGCAGCTTCCTAAACTGAAAATGCGAGTTAGTGGATCGAAAGAGGAAGGGAATTCCAAGTTTGGGGGGAAAGTGTGGAGTACCGGATCCCGCCATATTTTAGGCGCTTATATCTGGGGACGGTCAATAAATGTTGACCAGAGGAGCGAAGGGTGCGGGAGGGAGTGTATTTCTTGATCCGATTGGAGATGAACCTAGGGCCTGTATCTGATAAGGATTTATGCGTAATGCATAGAAAAGTATACAATGTTAAACATCCAGTCACGCTGCTGTGAGGGCTGCATAACCCTGTTTTCAGGTGATATATTCTCTAAAATACGGTGGCCCCCCCTCCGGCCTTATCCTCACTACAGAGTTCCTCAAATTTACAGAAAGGAATTTCGCACACTATTTGTCAGACCAGAGCCTCTATTCTTTGAGGTATCACGAACAAACAACCTCCAATTAAAACGAGAGGGGTAATAAACTTCCGCAGAATTTTTGTCATGATGAAGGTGATATCCCAATAACACCGAAACGCTGCGTCGACAACTTTGAGCTTTGTAATTTTAACTGTTCTGCATGTGTATTGGCACATTTCTAAAATATACACAATGTTTTATGTATGGCACTGTACTGATGTTATTTAACATCTATTTTAATGATTTGTAATAAATTGTTAAATTTTTAAACAACAAACACTGTTTTTTTTAAATTCCTTGTTTTCATTGTATGTTTAACATTGTATATTTTTCTATGCAGTTGGTATTTTGAGTTATGAGGGGAATATACAAGAGGTATTTTCAAGAGTTGAACACTGGGACTTGTTAAGTTCTTCATTTCTATTCTCCTTGTCCCAAAGTGGATTAATAAGGAGACCTCCCTTCTTCTTTTACTTATTTATGCGTAATGCAACTGAGCTTGAAGATACTGCGCTGTTCCACAGGAAGCCAGTGCAGTTGTTTAAGCAGTGGCTTTATATGCTGGCGAGCCGGGAGTTGAAAGATCAGCCTGGCCGCCTGGTTCTCTATCAATTGCAAGCGGTGCATCTGGTAACGCACTGTATGCAGGCATTCCTGCACTGTATGCAGGAATGCCTGCATACAGTGCGTTGGCATAATCTAGCTGCGAGATGATAAGCGCAAGAACGACCAGCGTTAGGGCTTCTGTTGATAAAAATCTTTTTATTTTTTTTATTTTCCGTAACATGAGGAAGCAGGCGGACACCACAGAGCTGATCTGAGGTTTCATCGTTAGATCACTGCTGATCTTGACACCCAAGCTTTTTGCCGAGGAGACTGGAGTAGGCGGAGAGCCCAGGGCGGGAGGCCAAAAGCTGGCATTCCAGGGATTAAGGTGCGTGAGTGTCAGGATCAACTCCGTCTTGTCGGGATTGAGTTTTAGTTGGTTAGTGTTCATCCATGTACTGATGTAGGTCATGGTGGCCTGTAAGTTGGATTCTGATAGTCTCGTAGGTTGAATATTAAAAATAAGTTATGTATGTTCAACACTCAAGCACACCATATCATTATTTCAAATTGGAGTAGTATCAGTAATTTTTCCAAGAAAGTCAATGTAATCTCAGCGTCCTGTATGTTCTAAATCCAAAAAAGTCTCAAAGGAAAGTCCGAACAAATCATCTTAGGTTGAGATCTTTAATATTCACAGTTCACATAAGGAAAGACAGCAGCCGACGCGCGTTTCGCCCGCAGGGCTTTTTCAAGGCTATTTGTTCGATATTCCAAGATTTTGTAGTTATGTCAGTGTTCTCTTAAATACGCACTCTTCTTCTTAGATGGATGGAGTAGAGTCCCCCAAAAATAGTAGCGAAAAAATGACGCTTGATGTTAGGATTTGGAGTTCCTATTATCACTCATCAATATGATAGTTGTGGCCCCAATAGATAAAAGCTTGTCTTCTTCCAAAGTCACCATTCAGCTTTAGGATTCAAATCCATCCTATATGACGTGTAAGCCTCTCGAATCTTGATAAATCCAAGGATTACACTCTTAAGTTGTTTTTGTAACCCAGCGTGGAGCCGACTAGTGCTTCTTTTTCCAAACTGAATGGTGACTTTGAGAACACTGAAATAATGATATGGTGTGCTCGGTGTTGTACATAAATATGTTTGACCTGGGTTCATCTGAATCCTAGGACTAAATGACACTTTGGTGGGTAGGTGTCATATACCTTAGGAGCACCCCAGCCATAGTTGCTTTTCGTTATCTACTTATGTTGGTATTACAATTGGCTTAACCTTGTGATGTGCGGTTCAAAATAAGCAAACCCATTTGTTTCATGTGTCAATTAAAAATAAGTTGCAGGTCATCTGCGTAATTATAGACCAGGACTCCCATTTCCTTGAAAGCCGATATTAAGGATTGCATGTATAGGTTGAATAAACAGAAATTACCTAATCTGACTGATTGATGTCTATCCGTCAGGAAGGAGTGTACCCACCTCAGGGCCTGGCCTCCAACGCCAGCGCTGCAGACATGGTCGATCAAGATGTTGTGATCGACCGTGTCAAAAGCGGTGGAAAGGTCGAGGATAATCAGGGCCTGGGGGGAGTTGTGATCAGCCCCAGTGCGAAGCTCATCGATAACCGTCACAAGGACCTCTTCAGTCGAGTGGGCAGGCCTGAAGCCGAACTGATGAGGGTCCAGATGGTGAGACTCCTCAACAAAGGAGCTCAAGCATTCCGCCACATGTGTCTCCAAGATCTTGCTTAAGTAAGGTAGGAGGGATATTGGGCGATAATTACTCATCCCTTGGGGGTCCGCCCCAGGTTTCTTGAGGATGGGAAGGATCTCTGCACTTTTGAACGAGTCAGGGACTTTGCCACTGCAGATAGAGGTGTTGAGAAGAGATATGGGAGGGTCAGGGCAGGCACTGAAAGCCTTGCGTAATATATGGGGAGGACCACTGTCCAGAGGAGAGCCAGATTTGACCCTGTTCATCAGGTTGGAAAAGGAGTCTAGGCTGATGGGGGGGAAATGATCCAGTAGAGGGGGGAAAATTTGGTCAGGCGAGGCAAATGGAATGGGTGTACTAGTTATGGGGATACTTCCTTTAATTACAGCAACTTTTTCGAAGAAGTAGTTATTTAGCCTATCGCACAATTCTTCAGAGTGCACTGGCTGTGCTGCGACTCTCCCCATCCCTGTCAGTTCGTCGACGATCGAGAAGATCTCTCTGGTTTTGTTAGCAGAGTTCAAAATTTTTCTTGTGATGAACTCGGTTTTGCATTTAAGCACGGCAATTTTGTAATCCTTGAGGAGGGACAGATAACAGGTTTTCAAATCGGGCTCATAGTTCCTTCGCCATTTTCGGTCAGCTTGTCTGAGACTAAGTTTTTGTTCCTTTTGGGCGGAAGAGAACCATTTTTGAGCATCATGAGACCTACGTGCTTTAATGTTTTTTTGAGGGGCAACCTTGTCGCTAGCTTGTTCAAGCCAGGTGGCTAGGTTTTCCGCCTGATTTGTGGGAGAAGTGGCTTGGTTCGATGGGGCAGTGTTGGTAAGGATTGTTTTAAAGGTCTCGGTGCAGGCTTGGCCCCAGTTCCTCACTTTCATGCTGCTGGGTCTGATCGTGGGAGGTACTGCCAAGCCTGCGAGCATGCACCTAATTAGACAGTGATCTGACCAGGCGCAGGGAAGAATATGAAGTTGAGTAATGTCTAGATTAGATGACCAGACTTGATCTAGGGTATGACCTTTGTTGTGCGTGGGGGTATGTACATACTGTAGGCAATTAGATTGAGCAGTAGGTCCGTGAAGTCGCGAGAAAGTGGGCTTTCATTTGTGTCGTCCCGCCAGTAGTTGAAATCGCCCACGATCAACACTCTAGAGTGATTGATGACCAAATGGCCGATTAAATTGCCAAACTCCAGCGGATATGACGACATGTACAGAGGAGGTCGATAAGCGATGACGCATGCCAGCGAGGAGAGATGCGTTTCCAATTTAATAATAAGTGTTTCCGTCTGAACGATATGTGTGGTTGTAAGTGCTGTGAACTGGTGTCTTTTGTGAATAATTGCGGCCAAACCCCCGCCCTTTTTGTCTGCATCCCTATCGATATGGAGAATGTAATAGGGTGCGGGGATGGCTGCTAGGATGTCCGGGGAGGAATCGTCGCACAGCCAGGTTTCAGTCAAAAATAGAATATCCGGCCTGTTCAGCTCAATCAGGGAGAATATCTCTAGCTGGTGCTTGCCGAGGGAGCGAGCCTTAAGGTAATATATCGTAAGTTTGTCTCTCTTATTGTCGGATATATCAGATGTTGATTCCGGGACATTGTCGCAATGCAGGTCAGTGCGGGCGGGAGATGCCCTCCTTGACCAAGGGATGTCGGAGATGACTGGACTAAGATCAGGGGGCAGAAGGCCATGTTGCTCCAGTCCATGTAGCTGAACGGTACCTAGCCCATGATTACTACGCAGTGCTTTTAGCTGGTTAGCCGTGTAAGTCAATGGCCAAGCATAGTGACTTGTCCCTAGCCCCGGACTGGCGCGGATGGGCGCAGACGGGCTTGCCTTTGGCGCGCCTTCGGCACGCCATTGGCGCGCCCGCTGCGCACGTCTGCTGCGCGATGGCCAGCACATCCGTTTTATGGGGAGAGGGGCAGCTTAGCACTAGACCGCTCACCTGTGGCCCTGTCGGAAGTTTGGGAAAGGTGAAAGACAACAAGAGACCTCCCTCCAGAACAATCGAGCCAAGCTCGCGGTGGAACGGGGAGGTAAGAAGAGAGTTTAGAGGTTAGGCAATTCTTAAATCAATTCCCCATATTCCCCAAAGTGCAAATGAGCAAGTATTTAAAAGTACGATTAGAACACAATAAGCAGCAACACAGTTTTAAAATCACCGTGCACTAACGCCTAAATCGCGTTAGCCTGCTCCAAGGAAGCCTGCCAGAAGGGTAGAGCACGTCCGCTGCGCGACGGCCAGCACATCCGTTTTATGGGGAGAGGGGCGGCTTAGCACTAGCCCGCTCACCCGTGGCCCCGCCAGAAGTGTGGGAAAGGTGAAAGACAACAAGAGACCTCCCTTCACAACAATCGAGCCAAGCTATCAATAGTTGGTGGCTTTTAATCTATCTCTGCAAAATAAAGCAATTTCTTAGTCGAATCTATGAAGATGGACTGTGACATGCCAACAAATGTGTAAGGAGTTTAGTTAATGAGCACCTGACAGTTGCCACAAAGCTACATCAGAAATATTTTGAAACATGTGAGGCGACGTGAGAGCAGTTCATGCATACCTTCACTGTTTTGAATCAAATGATCATCAAAATGCACAAGTAAGGGAAGAAGCGTTCATTCATATTTTATCCTTTGTTAAGATCTTCTAATTTCCACATCTTACAATGTTTACTCAGTAGCTTATTATATGAAAAGTTTGTTAAACAATAATAATAAGTAGATTTGCCATTTATTATGCTATTCACAAGGGCAGACAACAGAAGCTTGCCAGCTGACATGCATTCCAAGCACAGAAAACCTGAAAATACAACTTTTAAACCAGCCTTCTGAACACTTACCAAGTGTCAGGGTCCTCCCTTCCCAGGAGGCCACTGAAGCTTGAACTACCCATTGCCCCTGCCACTGCAGCCAATGATAATACCAACACAGCTACTAACCATCACACTATTACATGTGTGACAATTCAGACTATTTCAGCCCCACCTGCTCCCCCCAAAGCTATAAAATGGCTTGGGCGGCATGTACTAATAATTTTAATGCCTGTTGCATTAATAAACAACTGTGGCCGTATTCATCGCTAAATAAGATAAACAGCGCCACCATGTGTTAGAACAGGGCCAAGCCCAAAAAGGAGACCCAGGAGAGGGAAAAGAAAAGGACAAAGAAAGAGACCCTCCGAACACCCGCAGCACGACAGCAACAACCAAGGAGAAGGAGAAAAAGTCCAAAAAAACCCAACCTCAGAGCACTTAGTCATTAACATCAGTGACCAAAACTTCAGTACCTATGAACTGGGACTACTAGAGAAAGGAACTTCGTTCGTACCCACCACTTCTACTGATCACCTAGAACTTGAAGTGAGCTTTTTTAAGCTAATGCGAAAACTTAGACTCAGACACTTCTTTGATAACGTTATACCGAGCGTCCACTTCAAGAGAAAGACCAATTGTTGGGAATACGTCCACAGAGCTCATTCCAAGCACCCATAAGTCATAAGACATTGGACCTATTTGAAAACATAGTCAAACAGGATCTCAGTAAGATCAGACATACCAGACCTAAATCAAGGAATATGACACAAAAAGACCTTGATACATTGAACAGAATGGCAGCCAACGATCAAACAATATTCACCAAAGCGGATAAGGGGGGAGCGCTTGTCATTATGAACACTACCATGTACGACAATAAAGTGACGGAACATATCACGGATACAAAAACTTACAGCAAACTAGACTCTAACCCTACTATGGAATACTCCAAAACTCTACGGACTATCATCGACCGAGCGTACAATCAGGGTACCATCACTGAGAGGACGAAAAACTTCCTCATAACCTCCAATCCCAGAAGTCCGACATTGAGAATGGTGCCGAAAATTCATAAGAACATCATGAACCCACCAATGAGGCCAATTGTCTCTACACGAGGAAGCCTACATCAACCGATCGGACAGCTGATCGACAAATACCTACAACCAACAGTACAATCCATGCAAACGTACATCAAAGACACTTCACAATTTTTACTAAAACTACAGCAAATATCATTGAACCCAGCAGAAAAGGTGATCCTATGCACCGCAGATGTATGCAGTCTATACACGAGCATACCCCATGACATGGGGATTGAAGCTATGGAATCAGCACTCTTGAACACGGACCTGGACCAAGACCTACAGTTGTTTCTAATGGAACTAATGCATTTTACTTTGTACCACAGCTATTTCAGCGTCAAAGAGGAATGGTATCAACAACTTACTGGGATGGCCATGGGCAATTCGGCCGCACCCGGGTATGCCAACATCTTTATGCAATGGTACGAAACACAACACATCCTTAAGAAGACAACATGGACCAACCATTTGAAAATGATAATTCGATACATCGATGATTTTTTTATCATCTGGACCAACACAGAGGAGACATTAAGAATGGAACTTACTAAGTTCAATGCAATCGACCAATGGATCCAATTAACCTGGGACATATCAGATACTTCTGTTAATTTCCTAGATGTGAAAATATCCGTAACCCCACATGGATTCATCACTGACCTTTATGTCAAACCCACAGACAGGAACAACATGTTATTACACTCGAGTTTTCATGAACCAAATTTGATACGGAATTTACCATACTCACAGATGGCCAGAGTCAAAAGGATTACCTCAGACACAACCACTCTCAAGAAAAGACTCACCGAGATGACCAACAAATTTACCAACAGAGGCTACCCCCAAACCCTAGTTGAAGAAACCAAAGCAAGGATTGACAACATGGACAGAACCAAACTTTTAACTCCAACAACAAAACCAGAGCAATCACGGACAGTGGTGGTTTCTAAATATTCTACAGCCAGCAAAAAATTCAAACAAATCATAATGAAACATTGGACAATCTTAACCATTGAACCGGATTTCAAAAACTCATTTAGTCAACCACCATTATTCGCCTTCACTAGGGCAAAGAACTTGGGAGAAATCTTACAGTATAAGCCCATAGAGACCACAGTATATACTGGAACTAAACCTTGTCTAAACTGCGGCAACTGTAATAACATTATCAGAGGAAACATTATCCATCATCCGAGACAAGGTAATCTCAAGGTGAACTCAAGGTGAATGCAACCTGTGATACCAGCAACTTGATATATGGAATAAAATGTCCTTGCGGGAAGATGTATGTCGGCAAGACCGAACGACGAATCAAGGTGCGCCTTACGGAACACAAGTCTAACATCCGACTTAAAAACTTGAAATCAGCACTATCTGCACACTTTGTTGAAACACAACACAACGTCTCTCAAATCAAATTTATCATTCTCGAAACTGTTCTTAAAAAGGAGGGGATAGATAACAACAAATATCTCCTAAGAAGAGAGAACTACTGGATTCACAAATTATCGACCCAAAAACCGATGGGTTTAAATGAAAGAATTGAACTGTCTTGCTACCTTTGAAATATTGCTCCGCAGACTGTACTTGTTGTCACTGTGTATGTTCACTATCACTACTGACATTGACATTTCATATCCCGGTTTTCCTTTCAATTCTTCTCACAACCACATTAGGTACACGGTTAGCACCTAGTTCTCTACCACCCCCACCACCAGGGTTCGATTTTAGACTTTAATTTGTAATTTTGCATCTCCCACTACCATTAGCTCGTTACCAATCCCTATTAACCTCTTTAGTTCATTTTAGCACACACCCTTGACAATTTCGTAATTTAGCTCGTATTCTCCCTTGACGAAATCTTAGACTCCTATAGTCTTTCTATTATGTCTTAAACATGTGACCCATCATGTGATCACCCCATTTCGAAATAACTAAACGCGGCAAGTAATCTTCTGTGCCGGCGTTTTTCGGAGACGAGCATCGGACCGGAACACTTTCCCACCAACCTTAAGGTCAGTTTCTACTACCCGCTAAACCCAATTCCCGAGTGCGCCACCGAAGCACTCCGTCAACATGTGCTAACCGCATTCCTCCCATTCTTTTTTAGATTTACACCAGCTCTCCCTGACAGGCATGTAAGTGACACGCCGACCCATTTATCCTCATCTTTGCATGTAAACACGCCGTGACATTTTCTCACATGTTGGATAAATAATTATAGCTTTGTATTACCGTTTCCCTTTGAGAAGCTAGTTTAACACTTTGGAAAACGGTCAACATGATTGCAATCATTTACATGTTTGTGTACTGTTTATTTGTGTACATATTCAGTAGCCACATTAATGTTTATTTACATTATTGTTTTCAGTGTCAACTCCCTGATGAAGGGCATGTTAAAAATGCCCGAAATGCATTGGACACGTTTGAAAGACATTGCCTGAACTAAATATTGTTGATAATGATTTTGAAGACATAAGAATCAATGTCGCAAATCAGGAATTCAATCTTGAAGTAAAATTAAAGATACACAACAAGAAACATTGAATGGAAGTCTTTTTTGACCCAAGGAAAGACAACCAAGTGTGTGCCAGCGAAGGGATGAGACTAGAGACCCTCTAGCCTCACGTTCTAAAGTAGACTGTCATAAGTGCCAGTGTTCACAAATATGTGCTGGAGGAGAATACCAGAAACCACCGGCTAAAATTAAGCACTACATCCACCTACATAGCTTCTTAGCATTGAAATGTCACTCTCTGTTTGTCAAACATCACCCATCCCCTTTAACACTATTTTCTTCCTACTACTTTACCATCTCCCACAACGCAAAAGTACCTACTTGCTACATTGTTATTTTATGTTATATGTACTTGTACTGTGCACATCTCACATGGGAGGGTATCGTGGAACTGATGAGAATGGAAGCTGCTACCCTGGCTGAGTCCTATTTGAAGAATCAAGTTTTCAGTTTCTTTTAGCATTCTAACCCTTATTTGCCGGCTCTATTGTGAAGGATTAGGACTCAGGTATGAAAAAAGCATGGCAGGCGCCTTTGGCTCTTCGGGTGCAGGTGACCGATGCAAGCAAGAGGCTGACTGAACAAAGGTGTCTGGTGAGGGTGTGAAAGCTGGTGCAGATGTTCATGTCAGTCTGACGTAGGTTGTCCAGTGCTATGTATGTGTGTGAATGGCTTGAACAGGGCATGCTAGTGGAAGGGGATACACTGGAGTTCTTTGAGGAGAGCAGATATGAGGATGCAGGGTTGAGTGTGAGTCTGCCTTCTATGTTCTGAACGATATGGGGCCCCTTTATGAGTTTGGGGAAGTTACTGACCTAGAGTGTGTTTCTGTAGTCTAACTTGCAGGTGATAAGTGTGTGAGTGATTGCTCAGTGGGTGATGAGAAGAAACCACCTGAAGATTTTCTGTGAGGATCGTGAGGGTGTGAAAGCAGAAAGAGGTAATCGAGTTTACTTGGCTGGACATTCTTTGCAGTACACCTCAGTGATTCTCTTGACATCCTCATTCTAAGCCACACTACCTCATTGTCAAGGCAACTTCCATTCTGGCTCAAAAAAATTATCAACTTGCAACAAAGGAACTAACATCATGTCTAAGGGCCTGATTACGAGTTTGACAGTGTGGGAGCGGGCTGCCACACTAACTACCTTCTCCGACACTGCCAAACTTGACTACTTGATTCCTGCCAGATTACGAGTTTCCTTGTGGTCTGGCAGACAGTTCTTTAGAGGTCCTACAGCTGTGCCTATTGAAAGAAGGTGCAAAAACAACAGTTGATGGACAGAATGCAGAACAATGTCATACATTCACACCAGTACAGAGATATGGGCCTAAATTCATCGTGTTTTTGCTCACCATGCCATTCCAGTTTGAACCCAACCACATGCAAATCAGTCTTGACCCTGTGCCCCATGGCAACAGTCCAGCCCGAACTGCCAAGCCAGACAAAAAGAAAAGCCTTGAAGACTTTTTCTCTAGCATGTCAGCGCTCCCTTTAAAAATCCAAATTGCCACTCTAACACCGCCAAAGCACACCCCTTAAAAAACTTCAAAAGATGAAGCCATGGGCAGAGTCTCCTGAACCTACCTTTAACCGGCCTGATTGGAGGCACAGTTCCCCTCCTCCTCTCTGAACCGTTAGGCATAATTTTTAGGGCCTAACGTTAGAACGACTGCTTCTCAGGTAAGTCAACTGCATTATGTGCCTAACATACTCTACAAGACAATCCATACCCACCCTTGCACCTAGACCACAAAAGCATGCACATTTCTGCTGCTTGTTTAACTACAAAAATCTAATTCATGTTACACTCACTAGCACACAGACAGTACCTACATCATAAACTACCCAATTCATGCTCATCAATGCAAACACTGCAGTCATTCAAGCTCATGCCATAGCGATATATGCATGGGTCATTAAAAAGCATGGCTCACACCATCATCCATGGTATGAGAAGTAGGCTCACCTTTGTTTCCATTTGAATACGCTCCTTCAGTTTTTAAGAAAGTTAGTTAAAGTTCACAGTATGCTTTTCTTTAAGTGTTTGTTGCAGTCTCACACTGTAAGCAATAGGGTTATAAACTGGAATGGATGGAAATTCCACTCAAATAACAAACACAATCCTTGTCACGGAGAAGAACACAAAGTCGCAAAATGACCTGTGCTCAACCTTTGGTAGCTTGGCACAAAAGGAATCAGGCTTACCTAAGAGGCACCGTGAAAAGTATTTATGCAGCCCACTAACAATAATAGAGTGAATCCACAATACAAGAAAAATCCCAAACCAATTTAGAAAATCAAAGTAAATTGTAATAAATAAAATGACATCAAAAGAAATTAAACCCAATCAGGAGAAATATATTTATGAATTTTTAAAGTATGAGTAGAAAATAACACACACAAAAATATCTGCCAACCGTTCATTGGGCAAAGACAGGATCATAGTTGAAATCTAAGGCAGGCTGTGATAGAGCGTGGGTTGAATGCAAGGGGTGGACTAGGTCCTGTCTCAGCTTACGCTTGGACTGTAACTGAAGAGGGCTCCACAAGATCCTGCTGAAAATAATTTGCTCCTGCAGAGAAAAACGTAGTGGGAGCTGTGGCGAAGTCAATCCTGCCAGCGACGGACCTTCACCACATTGGCTTGCAATTAGGTCCTGGTCTCCTATACGCTCACAGAACAGAATGTCTTAACAACACTTCTCAGTACCAGCTTTTATCATTAGGCAGGAGCACTACCCAACACCATTTATAGGGGTCCAGGACCTGGGGTGCACCACTTGGGGGTTTAGGACCAGTTCTCACAGAGGCCAGCAGCAGGGTTCAAGGCCTCTGGGGCTTGTTGTGACCCTGTAGCTCATACAGGGGGCCAGCCAACCAGCCCTTGGATTCCATCTGGTAGTCCTGGGTTCAAGATCCAGGTCCAGTTTTCCTTTCTCAGGCAGCAGGGCAGTTCTTCCAGCCACAGGGAAGCCCTACATCTGAGTGATCTGAAAAGTGGCTCTGGAGGTCCAATTTATTTATAGCTGGTGCTAACATTTGTGTAAGGGGCACTCCCTGTCCTACCACTCCTCTTTTTCTGGAAGGATCTTCCCCTATCAAGATTCCAAACTGTCCTGGGGAGACAAAAGGCAGGAAGGCCTGGTGTCAGACTTGTTTTTGGATGGAGAAGGCAAAGCCCTTTGAATTCTAAGTGAGGTTGGATATTGCTCCGTCCCCAGCCATCCTACCATGATGGCCCAACCTGTCCATACCTAAGCCCCCTATATGCCACTGTCTGGAAGTAATATCCAAACCGCAACAGTTGCAGCCATTCAAAGTCATATGACCCAGAACACTGGCAGAAGACACAACGGATGGGTAGATGAAAATAGCAACTTTCTAAATCAAATTCAACATTCAAGAGAGTTCTAAATGACAAATCATTTGAGTGTAAACAACATATCTCTATCTATCTCCAATAAAAAGCTAGCAAATATTAAATACAATAAGGTAACCCAACATTAATAGATAGATAGATAAGAATTACAACAATTAGAATGACTTTAGCAGTTTTTCACTTCCCTTATGAGACTGTAGGGCATACCCTGAGGTGACTTATAACTTATAAGTATTAAAAAAGAAGGTTATAGGCCTGGCAAAAGATTTATTTTGGCAGGTTGAGATGGCAGTTTAATACTGCACTACAGCGTGTAGTAGCAGGCACGAGACATGTTTTAAAAGGCTAGTTTAGTTGGCGGCACAATGAGTGCTGCTGCCCACTACTATCATTTAATTTACAAGCCCTGGGGGCTTGAGGTACCATGTACTAGGGACTTAGAAGTAAAATTTACCAATCAGGTATAGGTAAATTTTACCTTGTTTTAGGGAGACAGAACACGCACTTTAGTACTGGTTAGCAATGGTTAAACGCAGAGTCCTAAAAGTGAACAGTAAAGGTTCTTCAAAGGAAGGGAGTGAAGGGACTTTTTACTTTGAAGTGACCCTGCAGAAAGTGCAAGGTCCAACACACACGATTAAATGAAATAAAAATAATCACGTGGGACATTTTTTAAGAAGTCACTGAATGTAGAACATTCATTGTCATCATTACTTGCACTTTCATTTCGCCAATTAAAAACATCAAAAACAATCTTTTAGTAAATGTTCTTGTGTTTGTTGTACTGTATTATCAAAGGATTTTGATGATCAAATGTTTCATTGCAATAATCACGCTTTAAAAATTCGAATGTTGTACATTGCACTGGGCCAGACAATGTATTCCAAGCTATCAAGTACTTTATTAGATTGAAACAGAATTCCGCATTATTATGATTTTGACAAAAACATTCTGGAGAAAAAATAAATCAGAATGTAAACAGAATCAAGACAGCAATAAGTACACTAAACTGAATCACTAAAGTATGTAAATGTCCACACTACTCGCATCACATAATCCATTTTACCCAAGAGACTTAGCAATCTTCGCAAGGAACCTTTTTTTGTAGTTTTTAACCCTCAAAGAAAACTATGCAAATCAAGTCTTTTGTTTATTACCGGTGGAATTACACAGCCAAATCGTTTGACCCAACATGCTTCCTGTTGCTGAAGGACACTGTTGTCTCCACTATTGACAAGTTACACTTTTTGAAATAATAATTATGTTGAGTGGAGTGCATTTCATTGCTTCAAAAGTTCTGAGAGGGTCTTACTCACTTAGCAAGCTTTTTAATTTATTCCATAGGTCAAAACGGAAGAAGATCATTGTTTTTATGTTTTTAAGAAGGAAGTTAAATACAACAAAAAGCTCTCCTTCATTTCTGAGTGTCTAATTTGAATCTGAAGCAACATCATGCTCAAATATTTACAATTTAGGAACATTTTGAAACAAAATAACCTGCATAATAAAACTAAGTCTATTTGATGTTCTGTGTCTGATGCTGATTTGTTAGTTGCACAATATGGTTAAAAACCGCAGCAAAACACTCAGGAAAAAAATCTGGTATGACAGTTAAGCTCTCAATTATTTAGCTACGGTATGTCTTTTAAACAATGCTTACTGAGGAATAACACACAACGTCTTGACATTACTAGGGGTATACAGAGCAATCTGTAGCAATAAATACTATATTGTGAACACATCACATCTTTTTCCAAGCTCCATCTTCTCATCTTATCAACATTGTTTTCATATGCATAAATAAATATAACACTGATACACCATTTAAGAGTGTTTTTATATTGTTCATTCTAATAGATTTTATGGTAAGAGTAGTTAGAGCGTGTAATGTGCTGTTTGGTAGGGCAAGCACAATCTGTACATAAATATTTATGAGCATGTGGACAGAAGTTTGAAAACATCCCAGTTGCGTTTCTTTGCCAAGAAATCCTAGAACAAATTTATTCAAGTTAAACATTACATGTGGATGAGATAATGAATGGAGTTACCACATCTTATCTCCGCACAATTAACTATTCATTCTCCTTCATCAGAATCGCAAGAGTTGTTCTTGTTCTTTTCCAGTCTGAAATGAAGCCATAAAACGTATTCCTTTCAACTTCTACATACATAGATTGGAATTGTGCCTGACATCTCTTCTGTTTTATATGTATTGTATAACAGCACATCATCACCAACTGGACATTTATGGTTCACCTCCATATGTTCTTCCCATTCAAAGCAGGAAGGGCAGAGTCTTAAAATGAAGAAATGAATGATGTTATAGGTGTATATACCAATTAATTCTTCATACTTCTCAGACCTAAAACTATTGTAAAGGATCAGCTTATAATTGGTAGCGTGAGCATTATATACTTAGTTTTTACATATGGAATCCATTTTTGAGGTGAAAAAAATAAGATTTCAACACCACTGCAATAAAGGGCTGCATGCAGCGCTCCCCCAAACTAATTCCACTACATCTACACATTTGAAGTTGGTGTAAGTTAACAAACATGAGATAATGCACTGACAATGTTTATAATCACCAATAAAGTTGCAAAAACGGTGGTTGTCTTCCTTGACAATGTCAACTTCCCTAAAATAACAGTGGGGTCATCTATTTTCACCTTAAACAACGTACTTGTAAGACTGTAAAAACTGGACCAACGGCTCGATTCTTCACAGGAATGCATTTTGTGCTGATTAAAAAGAGGACGATTCTGTGAATTAAGAGGTGTCACTGGTGGGCCAGGATAACAAAATCATTTATATCTGTGGGCACACTGGGTAATTAATTGGCCCTAGCATGTGTAGAAACAAACTGATGTGTCTTCCCTCCTTTGTTGTGAACATACATGGAGGTGTATAAATACTCTTGCCATGCTATCTTTATCATTCTTGTCTTGTTTCTCCTACGGAAAACAAACATTTTATTTAACACATGTATGAATTAACCCGTTTCCATTCCAGGAGTCCTCTGTTATCTCTACATTCAATCAATCAATCAATCAGGAGATTGTTAAAGCGCAACTACTCACCCGTAAGGGTCTCAAGGCGCTAGGGGGGGAGGGGGGGTTCAGGTTCCATTCCATCAAGGAGTGGGTCTGTCGAAGAACCAGGTTTTGAGGTTTCTTGCGAAGATGGTGTGCAATGTTGTCTGTCTGAGGTGGAGCGGAAGGTCGTTCCATGCTTTGGCCGCGAGGAAAGACAAGGAGCGGCCTCCCGATCTGGTCTTTCTGGTGCGGGGGACCTCGGCGTAGGAGAACTGGGCTGATCGTAGGGTCCTTTGGGGTGCGTGGAATTTGAGCCGGCTGTTCAGGTATGCTGGTTCGGTGCCGTGGAGGGCCTTGTGAGTGTGGGTGAGCATCTTAAAGGTGATTCTCGCCTCGAGGGGGAGCCAGTGGAGTGTGCGCAGGTGCTGGGAGATGTGGCAGTGTTTTGGCAGGTTGAGGAACAGTCTTGCGGCGGCGTTCTGGATGTTCTGTAGCTTGCGATGAGGTTTTTGTTTATTCCCGCGTAGAGTGTGTTGCCGTAGTCGAGTCTGCTGGTGACCAGGGCGTGAGTGACTGTCTTTTGGTGTTCAAGGGGGATCCATTTGAAGGTCTTACGAAGGAGGCGGAGGGTGTGGAAGCAGGAAGATGAGACAGAGTTGATCTGGCGGTCCATTTTGAGCTCGGAGTCCAGGATGATTCCCAGGTTGCGTGCGTGGTCTGTGGGGGTTGGTCGGTTTCCGAGGGCGGTGGGCCACCAGGTGTCGCTCCAGGCGTCGGAGTTTGGGCCCATGATGAGTACTTCTGTTTTGTTTGTGTTTAGTTTTAGGCAGCTGTTTTTCATCCATTTGGCGACAGCTGCCATGCCTTCTCGAAAGTTGCATCTGGCGGTGTTGGGCTCGTTGGATAGGGAGAGGATGAGCTGGGTGTCGTCTGCGTATGACACGATGTTGAGTCCGTAGGTTCTGACGATGGGGGCAAGTGGAGCCATGTAGACGTTGAAGAGCGTCGGGCTGAGGGAGGAGCCCTGGGGGACTCCGCAGGCGGTAGGTGTGGGGTCTGAGAGGAAAGGGGGGAGTCTGCCCCATTGCGTCCTGCCGGAGAGGAAGGAGCAGATCCAGTCGAGGGCCTTGTCCTGGATTCCTGCGTCGTAGAGTCTGCTTATTAGGGTGCGGTGGAAGACTGTGTCGAACGCCGCTGATAGGTCTAGGAGGATGAGGGCTACTGTTTCCCCTTTGTCCAGTAGTGTGCGGATGTCGTCTGTTGCGGCGAGGAGGGCGGTTTCCGTACTGTGTTTTTTTCTGAAGCCGGATTGGGAGGAGTCGAGGATGTTGTGTTCTTCAATGAATGTGGCGAGTTGGCTGTTGATGGCTTTCTCGATGACTTTCCCTGGGAAAGGGAGCAGGGAGATGGGTCTGTAGTTTTTGAGGTCGGTGGGGTCCGCTGTGCTACATTATACCTGCGCCAGGTATAATGTATGCAGGGGGTGGCGTTCTGATGCAAGAAAGGCTCATAGAGGTGACGCAGTGAAATCTATAAGATTTCACTGCGCCACTTCTAGGACGCAAATGCGCCAATTTATTATGCCTGCCTCACCGCAGGCGTAAGATGATGCAGGACCTTTCACATGGGGCTTGCCCCATGTGAAAGGACACATTGCTGGAGTGGCGTCCTGTTTGTGACACACTTCAGCAATGCGTCACTTTTGCGACATACAGATACGTCAGAAATACTGACATATCTGTAACTCCTTGTGACCTGATGCATCATACTGTAAATATGACGCATCCAGCATGTCGCAAGGAGGGCACGCTGAGAAGTGACACATCACTGCTTTCATGCAGCGATGCGTCACTTCTCATAAATGAGGCCCTGTGTATTTAATTTTTCACTATTGAAAGGCTGTCTGTCCCATAGGTTAACATGTAAGCTGCTTTGACACATCTTACAAGTGTAACCTTCTATTGGTACAAGATGGAGATTTAGAGTTTAGGCTCTCTGAATTCAAAATTTAATAGCACACCTTTTTGTGATGGTGGTTTTTAAATTGTATTTTTAAAAATGATACTTTTAGAAATTGATTTCACAAGACCACAATCCAAATGTCCATGTGAACATGTGTATAATGTTTATAGCTTAAGACAAGTGTTCACACAGAACTCATTCTCTATAAGACAATATGATAGTACAGGAAATCTAGGGTATATTTAATCTCACGAAGAAAAAAAAATCTTTGCACAGAAAATAATTCTTGTTCTGATTGAATCCTAAAAGAAAAACTCACCATGTTTAGAATACATTTGAATCAGTAAACCATATTGTCTTGAATGAGTTCCAAGTGAACACTTGCCGTAAGCTATAAACCTTTAGAAAGTGGGAATTTTCTTGTTTAACCGTCCTGTGTGCCTCTGTCTGTTTGTGTATTAACCTTCTGTTTTCTGAGTGACAGGAGATTCGGGCTGTGCTTTTACTCTAGCCAGTCACAAGGGGGTGAGGAGGATGAGGTGTGTCCTCCCTTTCCTGGGTGACTCATAGCCAGGCTAAATAGACCTTTCTGCATTTAGAGTGGTGGGAGGAGTTTTCACTAGCACCTGAATAGGCTTTGTCTGCACTGCAGAATGCTGTCTCTACCTCCTGTATTGAAGGTGGACCTGGGAGGACAGGACTAGTTTTTACTGAGCTCTGAGATTCTTGCAACAAAGGCTACAAAGAGAACATGTTGTATAAGTATTAGATCTAAAACCCCAGAACTTTCGATTATTTCTGGAATAAAGAGCAACCATGTCCAAGGAAGAATAGCTGAAGAGCTGTGAGGAGAGACTGCCTCTTTGCTGTGTGATGCTTTGCTGGATTGGCCTGCAGTTGCTGCTTCTGTCAAGGAGAGGACAAAGGCTGGAACTTTGCTGTGAACCTGCTTGTAAAGAATCTCCCAGGGCTTTTGTTTGCTTTCCCCAAATTCCGAAGTCTCAGGGACACAAAGACTACACCACTAGCTTCCCTGAACTCCACTGCTGGAAGTGCTGACCTGCCAGGAGTTGCCTATTCCAGTTCCAGTAAATTGTTGCATCGCCCTTCCAGCGCCTGTTTTTCGAAAGAATGGATGCAGTGCCTGTCAGCGGCTGAAAAATCGGCTGTATGTCGAGTCCAGTGGACTGACCTCCAAAGTCGGAGATCAACACACCAACCCCAACACAGCCCCTTTTGTGCGGCTGAAGGAATCAACGCATTGTGGGACAGTGGCTGAAGAAATCCCTGCAGTGCCTGTTTCCTGCTGCCACATTGACTTGATTATAGAACCTCTGCTGCTAAGCAGAAGAACTGAACATTGTCCTACAAGTGCCTGTTTTGTTGGAGTTTGGGGTCACTATGTAATATAAAGAGGGTTCTTTCATGTGTTTTCTACCTGCCCCATTGTAGTTTTCCCTATGTTAGCCTCACTGTGCATGACATAGGCCACGTTAGATTTGCACACATTGTTGTTGTTATGTTATATTATGTTATGGCTACTTTTATAGCGCAGCAACACACCCGGGGGTATCTCAGCGCTTACCTCGAGAGAAAGAGGTGGGTCAAACCGGAGCCATAAAAAATTCAAAACAGAAAAGTTTCAAATTGTTTCCTAAAAGCAGTATAAGAAAGACATTCACGCAGTGCAATAGGCAGTTGGTTCCAGTACCTTGTAGCGAGGTACGAGAAGGCCTTACCTCGGGTGCGATTGAGCCGTATTCTAGGGACTTTTAAGAGTGCTAAGGAATTAGATCTGAGATTACGGCCAGATACCTGTTTAAAGAGTTTCTTTTGAAGGTAGAGGGGACCTTTGCCATTTATTGTGTTAAATATGAGGCAGCATATTTTAACGTTGGACCGCTTTTCACAGGTAACCAGTGTAATTCTCTCAACAGATGGCCTGAAGGAGAGCCTGGAGAATGGTTTAAGATCATTCTTGCTGCGGGATTTTGAATCACCTGCAATTTAGCCAGTAACGTCTCACCAACTTCGGCTAACAATGCATTCCCATAATCCAGGCGGCTGATCACCATCACCTAGACCGAGGTTCTGCGATTTTTAATGGGCAGATAAGGCAATATCCTACCTAATAGACATAATCTGTAGTAGCAGGAGCTGGTGGGGGCAGAGATATGATCTTTCATAGACAGTTTCTGGTCCAGTTTTAAACCAAGGTTTTTCGCCGTTGAGTGGGAGTGGGGGCAGTACCCAGTTGGCACGGCCACCAATCCTCAGTCCAGATGGTGGGGGCCTTCCCCAATAGCGTAACCTCAGTTTTGCTGGGGTTCAGTTGAAGGCAGTTCTCAGTCATCCAACTTGAGATGGCGAGCATACCCACTAAGAATTGAGTTTGCTCAACTTCTATATTGGGGCCAGGTGGGAATATCAACTGAGTATGATCAGCATAGGATATTATTTCGAACTCTAGTGGTTCTACAATTTTTGCTAAAGGGGCCATGTATACATAAAATAATCTTGGACTTAAACAGGAGCCCTGAGGAAAGCCCTTGTTGAGCCGGGATTTCTGAGAACGGTAGGGTCCAAGCATAATCGTTTGCCATCTGTACGACAAAAAAATCTGCAGCCATTTTAAGGCAGTGCCTCAGATGCAGCATGAGTGTAGTCTCTCCGCGAGCAGTGAATGGGAGATGGTATCAAATGCCAAGGAGAGACCTAGGAGGATCAGAACTGCTGATCCTCCTGCATCCATTACTTGCCTTAGTGAATCAGTCACCGCCAGGACAGCTGTTTTGGTGCTGAAGCCAGGACGGAAACCTTATTGTGAGGGGTCTAGAAGGTTGTTAGACTCAAGATAGGAGCTTGGGTGTCTTTTTATCATAGTTTCTAGTTGTTTGCCCAGGAGGGGTAACAAGGATATAGGTTGATAGTTACCGAGAACTTGAGGATCAGCTGTTGGTTTCTTCAGAATGGGTCTTACATATGCTTCTTTCCTAGGAGTGGGAATAATGCCAGATTGAATTGAACAATTAAACAGTGTGTGGATTACCAGGGCACAACTGGAGGATAGGAGGGCCATGATTTTAGGAGGACAAATATAACAGGGAGAGCCAGATTTGGCCATAGATAATGCATTAGTGATTTCGTCCAGAGAAATTGATTCAAACTGATCAAGAATAGTGGCTGTTGGAGTCTTTGGTTCTCCTGATCCATTTAGAGTTCCTGGCTTCAAAGACTTTGTGATTGTGAAATTGGCATAAATAAGAGCAATTTTTTCCTGGAAGTAGACTGCTAGAGAATCACATAATTCCTGGGATTCAACAGGAGATTGTCTGCAAGCTTGAGGTGTTACAAAATCCTTAACTATGTTAAAAAGGGCTTTGGGTGAGTTTGAGGGCTGGTCAATTTGATTCATAATGAAGGTGCGCCTATCTGTTTTTATATTCTGATGGCAGCTGGACAGAGCTAGTTTGTACACCTGTCTGTCCCGCAGATTTTTGCAGAGTCTCCAGCATCTCTCTAATCCCTTGCACTTAGTTTTGTCAACTTTTAACTCTGCCGTGTACAAGGGAGCTAATTGCCATCACTGGACTAGGCTATATTTCCCTAAGGGAATTACGGAGTCCAGTGCTGTTCCTAAAGCAGAGTTAAAAGATTCCCACATGCCAGAGGCATCGGAGTCGTCCAAACCAGTCTCCAATGGTGGAGTGTGGAATACCTCATTGAAGGATTCTAGTGATAGTTTATGCCAGGGCCTACATGGCTGCCTCTTCCCGGCTGAATTTGTTGTTAAGGTCAGGGTAGCCTGGGATGAACTGGAAAATAGGACTAAAAAATGGTCAGTTCATGTTAGAGGATAGGGGGGATCGTAGGTGAGACGGTTGATGTTGGTAAAAAATGAGATTGAGGGCTTGACCAGCCTGGTGTGTTGGGCCAATGACCCTATGGGAAAGCCCAATTAAACTGAGATTGGTTATGAGTGTATTCACTTCTGGATTGGCAAGATCTTCACCGTGAAAATTAAAATCCCCCAGCAAAATGAAGTAAAATGAAATTGCTGGAAGCTAGGACTTGCATAGCTAGCTATATGTTCAATCAGGTAATTAGCAAAGTTTGCTCTTGGTCCGGGAGGCCTATAGATTAGCCCCCCATTCCAAATATCGAGGGAGACATGGTTATTTTTATGATTCCCAGTTCCAGACTGTCATTACATAGAGTGGAAATCCATTGTACCTTAAGATGGTTTTTAAAGGCAGTGGCAATGTCGCCTCCCGTCTTACCTTCCCTATCTAGATGGATGAATTAATATCCTGCCGGGATGAATGATTGGTGGGCGTTAGCCAGGTTTAAGTGAAGAAACATAGCTCAGGGGAGTGGGAAGTGATCATGTCCCATATTTCAATGGGATGCTTCGCTAAGGATCTGACATTACATAAGATGTACTTCAGGCTGTTTTTATCTGAGTCAGATTTATTTCATTGGTATGGTACAGTAGTCATAGTTAAGTTTCTTTAAAAGCGGCAAGTACGGCAAGCAACCGGCTCATCTAAAATAGTTGGGAACTTGCTAAGGCAGCAGGTTTTGCCAGAATCTTTCCTTAGTTCCCTCGTTCTAATGGTAAGCAAAGTTTTTACAGAGTAGGTCAAACGGTTTGTGAGTAAAAGGCCTACCGTGATTTGGGCAGCATTTCCTGCCTCTGGGCTCGTTTGGGCGCGGACGGAGGCAGACGTGCGTGCCCGAGCTAGAGCATTCATGTATCCTGGTTGTGGCAGAACAACTAGCCCGCTGCCTGCTGATTACCCCCAATATGGCAGCAACGTCAACTGGCAGTCTTTAGTTCAGCCAAGTGCCCCCAGGTCCGCTCCTATTCCTAATCGGATGTGCGGTGAGTGCAATACAGGCTAAGCAAATTAAAAACAATAGTAAGTGATTGTATTTTAAAAGAGGTCAAAATAAAGGTACAAGTAAAATTTTCAGATTCCCTGATTCTGCCTCAGAAATCTTCTAGGTGGGTGTGCGTGCGCGCTAGAGCAGTCTTTCATCCTGGTTTTGGCAGAACAACTAGCCCGCTGCCTGCTGATTACCCCCAATATGGCGGTAGCGTCAACCGGCAGTCTTTAATTCAGCCAAGTGCCCCCCGGTCAGCTCCTAATCGGCTTTGCGGTGAGTGCAATACAGGCTAAGCAAATTGAAAGCAATAGCAAGTGATTGTATTTTAAAAGAGGTCAAAATAAAGGTGTGAGTACAATTTTCTATATAATCATGTTTGTTTTTGTGTCACATTATATTTTCACACAGAACCTGCTGTTGTTTTCTCATTCTGTTCTTTCCTGGGATATAGTCCAAACAGCAGACAAGGTCAAACAACAATGTCCCTTTGTATTTTGTTATGGTCAGGCACTTGTACCTAGACACAACACATACAGGTATGAACAGCAATGTAACGCACAGAGATAGAGAAATATTTTCTGAGAGAAGATCACAGCTGTACCTGAGCGGCCGTCATCTTGTGTCTCGGTAGGATAGAGACACAAGAGGGGCCAAAAACAAAGGGGGAAATAACCAAAAGGGGGCAGGGTAGACCCCCCTGACCCCCTAGGTTTGATGTGGGGGACATAAAAGGGCGCAGCGCTGAAAAACAAAAAATAAATTTTCGATTTTCGCGGGGGAGCGACCGGTACGTACCCCGGTACCCGTACCGGGGATCGTACCGTGGAGAAATAAGCATGACAGAGTTTCCAAAAAAAGTTGCTTTTTTTATACATTAGAGGTAGTTCTAAAAAGAACTGTTGTTTTTATTCTTTTTGTTGTTTTATATTTTTTTAATCGTATTTTTGAACATGTTTTACTTTTTTTGACTTTTCTGAACAGACTGTCGGTGTGTTACAGGATGTATAGGTGTATCACTACATATGATGAGTGAGTATATGTATGAGTGACTATATAGAACTGTTGGTGAATGAGTGGATGTGTATATAAATGGTGGAATTACTGAATTGGTTGTTGTAACTGGTATGGGTATCTCCACTTTTTTGAAAATGTTAGTCTCTATTTTTGAATATGTGTTTCAAGGGTTACTTTACAGTGGAAGGAGGTCTTTCACGCTGTCACAAGGATGGTGATATAAACAAACAATGGTCCGAGACCTATATATTTTTGAATGAACAATGAATCAGAACTTATCCAATTAAAGAGCATGTATTATTTAAAGCAGCCCTGCTCAATTAATGATAAACATAAAAGACGGCAACAGCAACAATGTCCAAATATATGCAATATTTTAATCTATTGTCATAAATTTGAATTTGAAGGGATTTATATAGCGCTCGTACACCTGGCGGTTTCTTGGCGCTCACTGACAATTGCTACTAGGCAGGTCGGAGAGGGGGTGAGAAGAGTGTTTAAGATGGGAAGGCTTGGGTGAAGAGGAAAGTCTTCAAGTCTCTACGGAAGAGGGAGTATTGGGTGCAGGTTCTGAGGTGCAATGGAAGAGAGTTCCAGAAGACTGGGCCCGTGGTAGAAAATTTAGAGCCACCCCACTTCTTCCGTTTAAAACGGGGTACCAGGAGAAGATGGTGAGAGGCGGATCGAAGGTCTCGTGCAGGCGTGTAGGATTGAATGGTTGAGTTGATGAAAGAGGGGGCAAATCCTGTCCGGGCTTTAAAGATGGTGCAGCCAAGCTTGAATAAGATTCGTTGTCGGACAGGGAGCCAGTGCAGGGTAAAGAGGAGAGGGGTTACGTGATGTGACTTAGAAAGGTTGAAAACCAGCCGAGCAGCCTGGTTTTGGACAAGCTGAAGGCGTCTCAAGAGGTAGTTGGGCATATTCAAAATTTGAAACACAGTTCACAATTTATACACATTGCCCCGTGTAGAGCGTGCAGTATAGCAAAGGGTGTCAAAGAGCGTGAGAGTGATGAAGATGAAAAGAAAAGGAATCACACAAAATTTATAAATAAAACAATTTCAATAATTTCAAACATAACACCAGCCAATGAATGCCGGAACAGAACAACCTGACCACTTCAAATAGTCCAAAGGGACTCCCTAATATTATTCTCAGACATAGAATGTAATAAATGTCTGCACTATATCACAAAGAGAGAGATATAGGTAGTGGTCCAGGTATTAGATAAGTGTCGACGTTTCGACTCGTCTTGCGGCCTTGCGGTCGATTGTGCCTGGGCCATTCGAGTCTTCTTCAGGACATATTAGACGGGGCAACACAGGGATCTTTTTGGTGACCCCTTCTCGGGGAGTAATGGTCGTGATTCCCACTCCAACTAGGCTCAGTCCATGTAATCCAAGGAATCCTATTCTACAAACTTATAAATTGACCAGGTTTCTCTTCAATAATTTGGGTTTCTTATCATTGGTAGATATGTACTTGCGGATAGATGTCTTGTCAACAGGAAGCGTTTGTCAAAATCCAGAGCCCAATCTTGAGTTTATATTATTTCACTATATGATTTTCTAGGGCAAATCCTCACGCTTGATCCATGAATTCTGATGCATTAGCTATATCCCAAATCAAAGATGGTCGAATGCCAGTAGTTAGTGAACTTTTAGGCGGCGTTTTCATAACGGGATTCCATGTCTTAACACGCGTCTCCACTCCTCAGTATCCTTGGAGACGCGTGTTAAGACATGGAATCCCGTTATGAAAACGCCGCCTAAAAGTTCACTAACTACTGGCATTCGACCATCTTTGATTTGGGATATAGCTAATGCATCAGAATTCATGGATCAAGCGTGAGGATTTGCCCTAGAAAATCGTATAGTGAAATAATATAAACTCAAGATTGGGCTCTGGATTTTGACAAACGCTTCCTGTTGACAAGACATCTATCCGCAAGTACATATCTACCAATGATAAGAAACCCAAATTGTTGAAGAGAAACCTGGTCAATTTATCAGTTTGTAGAATAGGATTCCTTGGATTACATGGACTGAGCCTAGTTGGAGTGGGAATCACGACCACTACTCCCCGAGAAGGGGTCACCAAAAAGATCCCTGTGTTGCCCCATCTAATATGTCCTGAAGAAGACTCGCATGGCCCAGGCACAATCGACCGCAAGGCCCAAGACGAGTCGAAACGTCGACAGTTATCTAATACCTGGACCACTACCTATATCTCTCTCTTTGTGATATAGTGCAGACATTTATTACATTCTATGTCTGAGAATAATATTAGGGAGTCCCTTTGGACTATTTGAAGTGGTCAGGTTGTTCTGTTCCGGCATTCATTGGCTGGTGTTGTGTTTGAAATTATTGAAATTGTTTTATTTATAAATTTTGTGTGATTCCTTTTCTTTTCATCTTCATCACTCTCACGCTCTTTGACACCCTTTGCTATACTGCACGCTCTACACGGGGCAATGTGTATAAATTGTGAACTGTGTTTCAAATTTTGAATATGACAATAGATTAAAATATTGCATATATTTGGACATTGTTGCTGTTGCCGTCTTTTATGTTTATCATTAATTGAGCAGGGCTGCTTTAAATAATACATGCTCTTTAATTGGATAAGTTCTGATTCATTGTTCATTCAAAAATATATAGGTCTCGGACCATTGTTTGTTTATATCAATATAATACCCAGGTCCAGTACTTTTTGGGTTACCCCATTTCTTTAATGGTCACAAGGATGGTGTCATTAGTGATGTCATGAGTGATGTCGCTGACCATTTCATGAGGGATGTAATATGTGATGTCATCAGCAGTGCATTACAGGCGCAAGTTATAGTGAGTCCAACTAACTATAACGTGGGAATTTCAATGGTTTTATGTCAGTAAAATTTCCAGCTAACTATAACTGGTGTCAAACCTATGGTTTTTTCAGTGAATTTAATAGGTTTTTTAAATGCAAATTCCTAACTATAACTGGTGTTAAACCTATGGTTTTTTTCAGTGAATTTCAATGTTTTTTTAATAGCATTTCTCTATAGGTATAAAAAGTAAACATTTTATAACGAATTTTATATTGTATAATTATGTAATATTTTTTATTTTTTTTTGCCCTGGAGCGCTCCCGGGGCGCGTACCGGTGAACGCATGGGTAAGCGCAGTGCTTTGGCGCGCCCCGGGGGGCGTATCCGTGAGCGTCCCGTTAGCGCTATTCTCGCGTACGAAAACAACATCGTGACGTTTCGCGTAACCGCGTGATGCATCATATGACGCACTGCGTAAGCGCACCTGGGAGCACGCGAGCGCATACGATCGCACAACGTCCTGATGCGCTTACGCTACGCGGCCCCGGGCGTGCTCTGGGGCGCGACTACGGGCACGCCTCGGGGCGCGGCCCGGGGCACGTAGCGTAAGCGCGTTAGGTCATGTGGCCTGAAAATAAAACTTTTTATTGGTTCATTTCACTTTTGGTTTCCTAATGATGTAAGGCCAGGTCATGTGACCTAAAAATAACACTTTTCATTGGTTCAGAACAGTTTTCTTTTCCAAATGATGAAAGACCCCACCTTTTTTCCTCATTCTACCTTTGTGCTTTGAGAGAGGTAGACCTGCAGTTATTTCAGTAGAAAATGGCTACATTAGCTGCAGGTGCTGGATCTTCTGGACCACCATTACCACCACAAGGACCACCACAACTTCACAATGGTGGAGATCAAGAAGAGGAGGAGAACAGCGCGGGGAGGAGCGGCGGAGATCAGCGCGGGGAGGAGCAGTGACGAGGAGCAGCGGAGATCAGGGGAGCAGCGGACATGACCGGCGGACAGTCGGTGAGGATCGGCGGGCAGACAGTGAGGAGCGGCGGCGGGGAGGAGCGGTCAGCGGTGGATGAGGTAGGGCGCCAAGTTACCAGTCAGCAAAGCAAACGTGAGGGAGGAGCGGCGGTGGGAGGAGCAGTGAGCGAGCCACAGGTACTGGAGGAAAAACAAACGTGTGCAGGAAAAAGTAACGTGGGCAGGTTAGCAGGAGGAAAAAGAAAAGTGTACAGGAGACAAATGCGTACAAAGTGGAGCGGGGAGCAAACGGGCCATTACAGGATGAAAAAGTGAAACGGGGCATTACAGGGAGGAAAAAGTGACGTGGGCAGTGACTAGGGCAGGTTTGGAGGAAAAAGAAACGTGTGCAGGTGACAAAAGCGTACAAAGTAGACCGGGTAGCAAACGGGGCATTACAGGATGAAAAAGTGACGTGACCAGTGACGTGGGCATGTACCAAACGGGGCATTACAGCAGGAAAAAGTGACGTGAACAGTGACGTGGACAGGTTACACAACGTCAGGGCGGGCGGGGGCTCTGAGCCATGATTGCTCCCGGACAACGTCGGGACGGGCTGCTAGTATATATATACATATATATATATATATATATATTACCTACTGGCGGTCGCCAGTAGGTAGTTATAGTTAGGATCTACTTTCCATAGGAAATCCATATCATTCTATTGGGAATAACTTTGGTGCCGGTGGACGAATCTTCGCGAATTTCTCAAAGTAGGTGGCCTGCTCCTTCCCTGAAAATGTGGGGGGGATTCGTCAAGCGGGGGCCGAGATAAAAGGGGGTCCCAAAATGTGTTTTCTCCATGTTAATTTCCATAGGGCGGTCGAACTCACTTTTAGCCCGAACGGCTGAATGGATTTCCACCAAACTTGGCAGAATTGTAGAGACTGGTAGCCCGATGTGCCTTTGCTATGTCTCAAGATATGTGCTCCAGTGGATTTTGAGTAATTTAGGTTCAAAAAAATATATATATCTATAAGCACGCCCCGATACGCGCACCGGGGAGCGCTCTGGGCGCGCCACGCGAGGTGCGCACGAAAAGCTGATTGGCTCTCGGGTGTCTGTAAACATTCGAAACAGTCCGGAGCGGCCGCCATATTGTGTCTCGGTAGGATAGAGACACAAGAGGGGCCAAAAACAAAGGGGGAAATAACCAAAAGGGGGCAGGGTAGACCCCCCTGACCCCCTAGGTTTGATGTGGGGGACATAAAAGGGCCCCAGCGCTGAAAAACAAAAAAAAAATGTTCGATTTTCGCGGGGGGAGCGACCGGTACGTGCCCCGGTACGCGTACCGGGGAGGGTACCGTGGAGAAAAAAGCATGACAGAGTTTCCCAAAAAAGTTGCTTTTTTTATACATTAGAGGTAGTTCTAAAAAGAACTGTTGTTTTTATTCTTTTTGTTGTTTTATATTTTTTAATAGTTTTATTGAACATTCTTTTGTTTTTTTGTATTTTTTAAGGGGAGAACCAAAAAAACAGGGAATTCTAAAGGGCTCAACAAGAGCAAAAAAAAAGCGGAAAAAATTAATGTTTCCTTGGGCACTTGTGGTTATCCCAAGCATGGTTAATAAGTGTGATGCATTTCTCTCCATAGCATATTGTTTGTCCACAAAAAATACAAACCATTTTAAAATTGGAAAACTTTGGGGCATATTACCAACAACTAGCGATAATTTTTGTCTCTAACTTGTTTAGAGACAAAAATTATCGCCGCACATCGGCGATTTTTATCGCAGATAAACCTTGCTATTAACAAGGTTTATCGCAAATGCGATAAAAAACGGCCGAAATGCATGAATATCGCTGAAAAGTCAGCGATATTCATGCATTATCGAGCAAATGCTCTTAGCCATGTTATCCACCTCCCATTGGATAACATGGCTAAGAACTGCTCAGGGCAGGTGTTAGCTTTTGGAAATATTCCCGCTTAGCGCGAATATCTCCAAAAGTTGGTAATAGGAGATAGCGATGTTAGCGACTGTTTTCAGTCTCTAACATCTTGGCACGCCCACTTTGCATCTCATTAGTGATAAATATCACTGACATGCAAAGTGGGGCCCAAGATGGTCGCTATCTCCTACTAGCTGTCGCTAACTGGTGTTAGCGACAGCTTGGTAATAGGGAGATAATTTTATCTCCGCTTTCTTGGCTTTTAAATCCAAAAAAGCGGAGATAAACCCCCTTGATAATATGCCCCTTTGTTTGTATGGTGGAGCACATCTCCCTAACTTCCGGTCCTGATGGGGTGGAAACATTAGTTTGGGAGGTGCTGGCAGAAGATTGGACAGGGTTTCTGGCCATTTCCCTGACCTCTGTCCTAGCATAGTTATTTGGATGCTTCCGTTGCATGTGTCTGATCAGTATTTTTTGTTGGGATTCCCCCTTGACAGCTCCTGATGACATATTAAGCAGGTTGCCTTAGGCGCATTTACTTTTTTTTGTCGTTAGGGATTGAAAAAAATTGCCAGATGATGTGCTCTTTAGGTTTGTAGGTAATATTGTCCTCTGGGACGAATCTCCTCTCCTCCTCATCCTCCTCCTCTTCTTGATCTCCACCACTGTGAAGTTGTGGTGGTCCTTGTGGTGGTGGTGGTGGTCCAGAAGATCCAGCATCTGCAGCTAATGTAGCCATTTTCTACTGAAATAACTGCAGGTCTACCTCTCTCAAAGCACAAAGGTAGAATGAGGAAAAAAGGTGGGGTCTTTCATCATTTGGAAAAGAAAACTGTTCTGAACCAATGAAAAGTGTTATTTTTAGGTCACATGACCTGGCCTTACATCATTAGGAAACCAAAAGTGAAATGAACCAATAAAAAGTTTTATTTTCAGGTCACATGACCCGACGCGCTTACGCTACGCACCCCGGGCCGCGCCCCGAGGCGTGCCCGTAGTCGCGCCCCAGAGCGCGCCCGGGGGCGCGTAGCGTAAGCGCATCAGGAGGTTGCGCGATCGTATGCGCTCGCGTGCTCCCAGGTGCGCTTACGCAGTGCGTCATATGATGCATTACGCGGTTACCCGAAACGTCACGATGTTGTTTTCGTACGCGAGAATAGCGCTAACGGGACGCTCACCAGTACGTGCCCCGGGGCGCGCCAAAGCACTGCGCTTACCCTTGCGTTCACCGGTACGCGCCCCGGGAGCGCTCCGGGGCAAAAAAAATAAAAAATATTACATAATTATACAATATAAAATTCGTTATAAAATGTTTTACTTTTTATACCTATAGAGAAATGCTATTAAAAACCCATTGAAATTCACTGAAAAAAACATAGGTTTCACACCAGTTATAGTTAGGAATCAGCATTTAAAAAACCTATTAAATTCACTGAAAAAACCATAGGTTAGCAGGAAATTTTACTGACATAAAACCATTGAAATTCCCACGTTATAGTTAGTTGGACTCACTATAACTTGCGCGTGTAATGCACTGCTGATGACATCACATATTACATCACTCATGACATGGTCATAGTTAGGATTTTTTCAATGCAAAATCTCAAAATTCTATTGTGAATAACTTTGGGGCCAGTTGACGAATCTGCCTGAAAATCTCCTCAAATTTGCCTCGCGGAGCTCCGGTCCTTCCCTGACAGGTTCGGGGGGATTCGTCAAGCGGGGACCAAGATAAAAGGGGGTCCCAAAACGTGTTTTCCCATGTTAATTTCCATAGGGCGGTCAACCTCACTTTTAGCCCGAACGGCTGAATGGATTTCCACCAAACTTGGCAAAATTGTAGGGACTGGTAGCCCGATGTGCCTTTGCTATGTCTCAAGATATGTGCTCCAGTGGTTTTTACGAAAATTAACTTTGAAAAAATATATATTGGGCTACATTGGGCTATATATATGTCAGAGCCCAAATGTAGCCCAATGTAGCCCAATGTAGCCCAAAGATGGCCACCAGAGACATAAAAAACAAATGTAGCCCAAATATCAGCCAGATGTAGCCCAACTATAGCCCAATGACAGAATGTCCCAGAGTGTTCTAAAGAACAACTAGAGCGCTAACAGTCTTACTTATGAGAAAAGTATGGCACACCTGAAGTCATCTTGATTGGAATAAAGTGGTAACACTTAATACATTTAATTTGAAAAGGAACAAAATGAGGGGGTTCATTTTGCCATCGAATTATATATATATATATATATATATATATATATATATATATATATATATATATATATAGATATATATATATATATATATATATATATATATACTAGCAGCCTGCCCCAGCGTTGCCTGGGGCAGAAAGGGGCTGGGGGCAGCATTGTAAGCCTTTGTGCACTGCACCCCCCCCGACATTGCCCAGTCTGCATCCCTCCCGCCTTGACATTGGCGATACCGCCTCCCGCTTTGAGCCCGCTGTCCACCGCCCCCCGCCCTGACCCGACCCGACATTGAGCATTGAGCATAGCGCATATCACCTCGCGCCTCCCGCCTCTCGCCTTGAGTCTCCCGCCCGCCTCCCGCCTCCTGCCCCGGCTTTGTAAACCCCCCCTCCCGCCCCCAAGGTCCCAACTTACCTCCCCGCGCTGCCACTGCTCCTCTGCTTCTCACCGCTCCGTATTGCTGTTGCTGGTGAACTCCGCTCCTCCCTTCACGCAGACGCTACTCATTTCCTCGCTCTTCCTGTTGCTGTGAACGACGCTACTCCCCTCACGCATACGTCGCGGCCGGCGCTACTTGCAAGGGACTACTTTATTTTTATTTGTAAATATTTTAAACAACGTTTTTTATTTATTTTTATGTAGCCTATGTCCTTCTGCTTGCCCTGAGGTTTTCTAAGATGTCTTGGGTGTTCAGATTGGTGGTGTGGTTTTCGAGTTTACCTTGCCAAAAGGTGCAAGTTCTCTCTTTATAATAGTAGTATAGATATTCACTGAAAAAACCATAGGTTTCACACCAGTTATAGTTAGGAATTAGCATTTAAAAAACCTATTAAATTCACTGAAAAAAACCATAGGTTTCACACCAGTTATAGTTAGGTTGAAATTTTACTCGCATAAAACCATTGAAATTCCAACTTTATAGTTAGTTGGACTCACTATAACTTGTGCGTGCAATGCACTGCTGAGGACGTCACATATTACATTACTCATGACCTGGTCAGTGACATCACTCATGACATCACTGGTGACATCTCAAATGGCATCAATGATGACATCATCCAGTGAATGTGTATCTTTCTGAAAAATAAATATTTTTTATATATGTATATCTAAAGGTTGATGGAAGAATAAATGGGTAAATAAATGTCTAAATGGATTTTTTTTGTGTAAAATTGATTGGTTAACTGACTTATTAAATGTATCCTAGTGAATACATATATTAGCGAGTAATGTTTAAATATTTAAATATCTGTATCTGTGTCTCACTTTGTGTATAAGTGGCTGCATGGGTTGGTGAGTAGCTACATGAGTGTGTATATGGGTTATTAGGTGTTTTTTTGAGTATCAGTATCAGTGTCTCTATGGTTCGGTGGGGGATATTACTTAGAGCACAGATGCATGAATGAGTGACTCACTATTTGTATGTATTTTGAAGACAGCATGTGTGCAAGACTGTATGGGTGGATGATTGTGTGTATGGGTGGGTTAGTGAGTATGTGTTTTTATAATTGATTGTTTAAGAGAGTAAATATGTTTCCGTTTCTGTAGAAGTATGTGTAGTGGTGTGTATATAGCAGTATAATCAAGTAAATGGTTTATTTGCATGTGTGAATTTGTGTGTGAGTAACTATATGGATGAGTATTAGTGTGTAACAGGATGTATAGGTGTATGAGTACATATGATGAGTAAGTACATGCATGAGTGACTATATAGAACTGTTGGTGAATGAGTGGATGTGTATGTAGATGTTGAAATTACCTAATAAGTTGTTGTAATTGGTATTGGTTTCTCCTTTTTCAAGAAAATGTTAGTTCTATTTTTGAATGTGTGTGTTAAAGGTTATTTTATGCTGATAGGAGGTCTGCCACTTTGTCACAAGGATGTTGTCATCAGTGATGTCATTTGAGATGTCATGAGTGATGTCATGAGTGATGTCACTGACCATGTCATGAGTGATGTAATATGTGACGTCATCAGCAGTGCATTGCACGCGCAAGTTATAGTTAGTTCAACTAACTATAACGTGGGAATTTCAATGGTTTTATGCAAGTAAAATTTCCACCTAACTATAACTGGTGTGAAACCTATGTTTTTTTTAGTGAATATTTATATATATATATATATATATATATATATATATATATATATATATATATATATATATATATATGTATATATGTATATATATATATATCGTCGCTCCTCTACACCTTGTTGCAGCGCACTCTCAAACGGGAGCTCTAACGCGGAATTGCCAGCCGCGTTTGTAATATACGCTCTCTCTTTTCGCCCCATCCAGGCAGGGGACTTTTGATTTCTCTTGAGTATTTTATTTCATCTTGCCAGGAGTTAACATGAAGCGTTTCTGCTTCTGCCTTTTTCTGATGTCACTGATCATGCCACAAATGATGTAATATGTGATGTCATGAGCAGTTTATTGCGGGGGCGCGAGTTATAGTTAGCTGAACTAACTATAATGGTGGGATTTCTATAGTTTTGTACGAGTGAAATGTCCAGCTAACTATAACGTCCTTGAAACCTGTGGTTTTTTCAGTGAATTTCAAAGGTTTTATAAATGCTAATTTCTAACTACAAGGTCCCTGAAACCTATATTGTTTTTTAGTACATTTTAAAAAGACATGCATACTTTTTGGAGTGAAAAACTAACTGTAACAGAAGGCTCTTATAAATAATAATTTAACAATGTTTAAAACTTAATTAGCAGTAATTAACATAGAAGTGTCGAAAGACTGTGACGCAGCAGGTATGATACCTGACTTCAAACAACAGCGTTCACAGTTTGATTCCCGGCTCCAGCGGCATGTTAGCCCACCACTATGTCACTGTGGGCAACACCTTGCTTAATTTTCCCAACGCCCTGGCGCCGGCGCACCTTTCAAGGGTTACCTGTACCTTTTACAACTGCTGGTATTTTTTTAATTTAAAACCATAGTGAGGAGAAATATAAGTACATACTTTTTTAATTCTATTCTAAACTATATTTTTTTATATCTTCTATTTAGAATTGCAGCAATTAATAGATGTTTTTAGTCACAAGAAAGGAAATGACAGTTTGCAGAGTAACAGTTTTTAAGCTCTACAACGAATGTACAGATTAAGGAAATTATACATATGTGGATTGAAAGTGAAACCTTTACCGCTTCACATTTTCCCAAAACGTGCACATGTGAAACACTGAAAATTGGAGCACGTGTCAACTGCAAAACGTGATATCTAAATGGGTGGAGCCGCATCTTCCTTCCATAGACTACTCAATAACCAAAAAGTATATAAGCCACCCAGTTGTTTGATTAGTTTTGTTTTTGCAAGTATTTTCGCATCTCCATTCTGTGATGCAGGTTCCCTTTTCTGGCGTCAAATTCTTCTTTTGAGACAACAAAACATATTACGGAGTTGTACGTAGTTTGATTATGACATAGTAGATGTTTATAATAGGTAGCTCTTTGTGAATATTTAAAGATTTGTATCACGAAAAAAGTGTCATTGGTTGTTTTTGCCATTTATATGTAAAGTCAACTGGAGCATAGTGAACTTTAGAGGTGTTGGTGACCCGTCCATGCGAAGACTAAAGATTCAAATGTAACGTGAACAGCGTCTCCTTCTTACTATGTTTCCCCCCTTTGATCATATACTGTGAATGTGTATAATATAAGATTCAAAGTCATTATGATCTGAGAGGAGTTTATGAGCCGTAGGTGTGAAGACGAAAGAACTCGAAGTTACGGAAAAAATGCTTTGAACATATTCAGCACTGAAAAATATTTCGGTATTGTTTATGACTATTTTCCTTTCTTGTGTGGCATCAGTGAAACTCTCTATATTGTAAGAGTGTCATATTTACACACAAGAAGAATTGGAGATTTGTGGTCGCCAGGAGACACCCTCTCAAATACAGCTGACTGACCTTTATAACTTACTGATCAGATATTTTTACAGTGAGAATATTTTTGGAAATTGTAGTCTTGAAAATATTATTTACATAGATAATTTTCTACTGAATGCCTTTGATAAACCCTACATTTCCTAATTGGTATTTTTGTATTTCTCTTTTTCTTTGTTGTGGTTCCGTATTCTTGTTATCCCTATAGAAAATATAGGAATAGTATTGTATATATTACTACTTTTCTATATATTCCTAATGGAGTATGTGATCTATTATCAGAGCAGTGAGCGACATCTAAGTACTACGACAAAACTCTCCCGACTTGTACAGAAAAGAGATTGTAAAAATTGTGGGGTTTTTTGTTGTCCTTCTAATTCTTCTCCTCCTCTGGAATACTATAAAGTCACAGTGTATATTTTAATACTATAAACTTATAGTATTTCAGAGGAGTTGGAGATCTATCTCTGCAAGATATTAAGAACATTTATTACAGTTATTTCTGTTGATAACTTACTTCCTCACAGTTTGTAACACTGCAAATATTTTATAAAATGGTAGTCCCTAAAAAAAACTGTATACATAGTGCTTCATTTAATGTTTTGATGAAGCGTAGATTTCTAGGTAATATGACGTCATTTGTGTTTAACTGTTTTTTACTTGCTATTGTTCTTCTGACCTGAGATGATGTAGTGCGCAAGTGTTTCTTGTAGCACTTTTTTTCTACGTCATCTAAATGTAACTGATGCCCTCTTAGGTTAACAAGAATATGGGGCACCACTTTTACAAACTATAGGCCCCAAAAAAAGGAGAATGTGGTCACGCTTAAGGGATATTTTATGAATTGCGTTTTTATTTGTCACCCCTCTGATATATACATCTACACTTTCCTAAGAAATTATATTTGTTTCAAACCTAGACTTAACTTTTTGCAGCGCAACCACACTGTGAAATCTGACGAAATTGATGTACATAGACAGCATTCATTTCCCTTCTTCTCCCACTCCTCTCCCTGTGGGCACCATGGATACTGTAAATTATTGACCGTATCACCCTGCCAGTAAGAACCCGTACCCCTATGCATATGTACAGCCATTCTAGGCACCATGGCCTTTTTACCCATTGAAATCCCCGGCTTCCCTCCTGCGCGTATCTTGCACCCCCCCCTCTCTCATGTATAGACCATGAAACCCTTTCCCTTTGCGCGATCCTGATGTGAAAGGCAACCCTCCTGCTTGACCCAGGCATTCCCCATTTCCCTCTCGAAGAAGCATCCTTCGCCTCAGCTGACATAGCCCCCCAGCTGTATCTGACTGCCCCTGTTCTCTCATGTACAGGTCATAGGATCTCTCTCTCCCTCTCTCTCTCTGCGCGACTCTGGCCCTGCACGCACCCTGACCCCCTCCTTCTCCTCATATGAGCAAGTCATAAACCCTCTTCTTCCGCAAAGCCCTGTCCTTGAGAGTCACGGCCGCGCCTGACCAGCACCTCCTTCCCTTCCATGAATGCCCCTCTGTTGACAAGCCTTCCCTCCGCGCCCGATTGTCCACGCAGACATGAATACCACTCCTTTGATGACCCCTTCCCCCGAGTCCGGCTGACCACACATGTCCGAGGCCATCGCCTAAGCCAGGAGATACCATTTACTGCCCTTATTGTATGCCTAGCCACCCCACCCCCTGGGCCATGATCAGGCGTACACATCCTACGAAACACTCAGCTGCGTGATTGCCCTCCCCTCTTATCAGCAGGTCAAGGGTCCCCATTGTGAACGTATGTGGAGTAGGATCACCACGAGGATTATAGGGATGTCTTTCTTTTGCGTCATACTGTCCTGATTGTACCATCAAATGTTTTGTAAAGTATAAAAGCAAGAGTCTCAGCTCACTTGTTAGAGCACCTCCCGAAAGACACTGTGTTTCGTGTCCGAAATGACTGGCTCTCCTCATGAGAATTAAACTCTGTTCTTGATTCCTGCTTCCAGCGCCCGTCTCTTTATTTTGGTAATTATTTAACATGGGAACTAAGAGGCGGTTTGCGCCAGCGGCCTGGGCATCGATGGTAATGCGGGCTCGTTTTCCACAATTGGCGTCCCAACGCGGGGTCCATCAGTGACATAAGGTTCGGTAAGAGAGATCCAGACGAAGAAGTGAACATCTAAATGATCGGGGTATGCCTGCCTTGAGAGGGCCCTCGCCCGGCTGCCGATCGACAGAGCTTCACCAATTCTGAACGGACCTCTCTTGAGTGACCTATTGTCCTGACTGGAATCCCACAGGAATGCTACATGGAGTAAGAGAAAAATCAGGCGCTGGAGGAGGAAGACGAAGAACTGTCCGTATGGTCCGGTCCGGGTAAGATTAAGTAGGGTGTTTTTACGCCTGATTGGTAGGGTGGTTCTATCCACCTGATTGATTGATTGATTGTATTGAAATCGGTATTTGTATACTGATATTGTATTGGTTGGTATTGGTTCATTTAGCTTTGAAGGCTACTTGACATATTGGTTCTCTTTTGAGAACGAGACATTCTCTGTTTGCAAACAGCGGCGAATAGGAACGTCGTCCCTCTTTGCAGATAGAGAAGGGTAGGTAATGCAGACTTTTGTCCCCGTTGTAATCCGTCATGCCTACTTTTCTCCCCACTGATTGTTTTGAAGTCGATTAATAATCGATTGTTGCTCTTTGAGATCTTCCCTGTCCACAAACAGAGACGAATAGGAATATTCTGTCCCCTTTATGGATAGCGAAGGGCAGGTAATGCAGACATTTGTCCCCGTTGTAATCCGTCATGCCTGTTTTTCTCCCCATTGATTGGTTGGTTGCCTGGACATTGTTGTCCCAGGAATTGTTTCGTTTGAGGTATTTTCTATTTGCAAACAACGTGAAATAGAAATATTCTGTCTAGTCTTTGCAAGTAGAAAAGGGTAGGTTATGCCCCTTTGTGAATTTGTCAGTCCTACCCACTCCCCACTGGTTGGTTATTGAGGGGTAGCTCGCATGGTCCGCCCAGGAGACTACCCTTATGGAGGACATATGCTCCCCGCTCATGGGCCATTTAGTAGAAATAGAACGACTGGCCCGCCCAGGAGGCTACCCTAGTAAATGGAAGTACATCGCTCGGTCCATCCAGGATGATACCCTAATGAAGGAATATATGTTCCCCTTTTGATCGATAATCTCGTTCCACCCCGGACCATTTATTGGAGGGAACTCGTCTGGTCCGTCCAGAAGTACCCCCTAGTGAAAAGGACGCATAAAAAAAAATATGAAGTGATCACCGTTCCCTACTAACAGAAAGCTTTAGCTCGAAACACGCTAAGGAAGAGAAAGAAAAATAAAAGGAAATCAGGCTAAGTCAGTAACCCCCTGATGAGCTTTTGACTTCACCAAAAATAAGAAACATTAGAAATACTTCGTAATAAGAAATGTAAAATGGCGAAAAGGTTTGATAGCAGAACATAGCCACGAGGTAGCTAGGCTCCACTGCCTATTCCTGCTCCCAACATGTCTGCCTCATTTCCCACCACGCCCAAATAACGGTCACATGAAATAGAAAGCAAATCAATAGGTACCTACCCCCATTCCGGAAGCTCCCGAAGTGCAACGGGTCCGCGGTTACGCCCATCCGGAAGGCGAGGCCTCGTGGCACGAGGGGCTCGCCTGGCCACGGTCAGGAGGAGATGATGTTGGGCAGGCGGTCCAAAGAATGGCAGAGACCTCTCCTTCTCTCCTTTCCTGCTGCCCTGCAGGCCACAGGGGGGGGCTGTCTTGCCCCAGCCACCGACCACCCTCCCCTTCTGTCTCTCGCCTGGTCCGACCCACGAAGAAGGCCGAAGCCAGGGGCGAGAACGGCGGCAAATCAAGTAGTCCCGCCACATGCCAAATTCGCCATCGCCTGCATAGTTACAGGTAGTCCCGCCACATTCCGGGTCCCTGGAGAGTTGGAGGTAGTCCCGCCACATGTTAAAAAGGGAGGGGGGGGCTGTCTTGCCTCAGCCGCCGACCACCCCCCCCCATCTTCAATGGCTGGCACGGCCAAAATCGAAGCGACGGAGCCGAAGAACGGCGCGGGGTCGCTGGAAGGGGGAGGTGGCGCGAACGAACCTCCCCCACCTCCCTCCAGGTGGAGGCTTCCAGCGACACCCCAACACTCTTTGCTTAAAGAGGGTCAACATCAAAAAGCGGTCTTCTGCCCAGGACGGGCACACGCTCCATATCGTCTCTCCTCGACCTTGAAGATTCTATAAGAGCCGGGGGGCCCCCGACCCCCTGCATGGGTGCCCCCGCCCCCTTCGCTGGGAACCACGACATCGGAGCAACTCCTACCGGCACCAGCCTCGGATTGGAAATGGCTAAAATGCAGCCACGGCACAGACTTGTTCAGTTCCGGAGGAACACCAGAATGACCCGGTAGGAAAATTGTTGCCGCCCTTCCCACTCTTTGACTCATGGTCCATATTGTTAGACTGTTAACCACATAGCACGAGACTTTTTGAACTGCCAGCGGAAAGTTCTGGGCCAACCGTGTGAGACTAGAGACACTCTGGCTGTGCTGGAACTTGCCTGACCCCACCCAAAATGGCGCCGACACAAAATGAGACGTTTTTAATGAACTTTGTTGCACCCTGATTGCGCAAGCTTTTTACCCCGAGATATATATAACGTTTTGGATAATGAAAGTAGATATGAAGGATATTGAGTATGTGCTTGGACAATGAATTGACTTAGGGTGGGTACCGATTATGAGTTGGAAAATGAATTGGTGTAATTTAGGTAATGAATGAACATTGGATAATGTATTTATGAATTTATTAAAGATGAATTACTGACATGCATCATGTTTGCTCTGTAGGGGAGTTTAATACGATTTTATTGCACTGCCGCACTTTATGCAATGAACTGCCACCAGCTTTGTTCTTCCTATGTACAGTTCCAATCTGCTCCGTGGCTAGTCCACTGGGTTGTAGGCCTGTATTTATACGTCAACACTTTTTATTAAAAGTATTTTGAAAACGAAAGCATAGTTGTAACGGTTGCATTAATGAGTTTTGAATGTATTACTACTGTGAGCAACGAGAAAGTATGATGAAGGTTAAAGGTTAAAAAGGACCCGATATTTAGCAGCCACACTATGTGTCACAGGCAGCCGGAAAAGTGCTTTAGAAGACCTAAAAACGACACCACAGAAATGCCACCTGACCGCCACCCTTGTACCCGATCAAAAGGGGTTACGACCAAGTAACTCATGTAGATACGCAGATCGTCAATGATTATCTGTCTGACCTTTCTGGTCCATCTGGGCTTAAACGCCGTGATGGTAGGGAAATGCACTACGTGGAGATAGGTCGAGTATGTGGTAGGTAAAAACATTTCCGGATTACTGCATGTTGATGAGGTTTGAATATTGCCCCCCCCACCCCTTCTTTCTCCTCCCTTCTGCAGGTCACGTCGGAACCCTGGCTGATGTATGGAAGGACGATGACCGAACCGCCAATGAGAAGGGGAAGAAGGGAATATGAGCATGGTCCTTATGACAAATAAAAGTTTTAAAAAGACGTAGACTTAAACATGACTGTTCCTCCTTAGAACATAGCAACGGGAGGATGGACTGACATAGAGACTGGACAAGTACTGAATGACAAAAAAATTTTTTTGACTAGAAACGACGCGTTAAACAATGTAACTGGACGTTTTGACTAGGTAGGGAAAGGACAAAGAAAATTATACGGGTAAGGGTTGCCACGGCACCACCCGCCTAGGAAGTTAGAAATGTTGCCGATGTTCAAAATGCACTGCCCCCTTTCTCACACTCTTACAGATATAGCCAAGCTGTCCGACTGTTTTCCCGATCAATGCTTGCCGTTGCCTCAGCCTGGAGAACTTCCCACCACAGGAGGGAACAGAAAAATGGTTTAAGATCCAACCATGGGTAACTAGCGCGACCAGGTTAATTTCTGATCAACCAACCGAGGTGTGAGTATTGGTAATTGGGAACGCTCGCAGGCGTGACAAGCAAGAAGGGAAAGGGGGGAAGAGCAGAAAGAGCTAAGCACGTAGATAAATAGGATAGTAAAGATACGTAGGATATATATAAAAACAGATCTTGTAGACTAACAATTGTTTCCTGTCTTGTTGTGAATGTCTTGTATATGTGTAATACATGTGCCGTCTTCCCTGTCTGAGTTTGTGTGTGTGTAACGTACGAATTTATGTCTCCCCTCTGTCTGTATCTGCATGTTACCTGACCTTTGCCATTCTGTGTTGTGAGCGCACTAAATGATCTATTTTCGTACACGACTCTCTCTCGCTCTCTCTCTCTCTCTCTCTCTCTCCACTCCTTTTTATCTCTCTCTCTCTCTCTCTCTCTCTCTTTACATGTCATACGTGTACCGAATGGCTCGTTTAGATTGCGGACGACTCTCACTCTCTATGAGAGTCTCCCTATTTTCCCTCCCTCTTTTTGGTAAAATTGTGCCCCACCGGCACCAGTCTGATTTGATACATATTGAACGCGAAGGTGTTCAGCGAAATTGACCGAAACTAAAATGACTGTATCTCGCCATGTTACTGCCTCTCCTTTCTGCAAAATGAATGAACTTGAATTGGCTGAGAAGGAAAGGACAGGTAAGACGACTAAAGTCCCCCAAATCTGGCCATTTATAGGGGAACTGTATGTCAATGGCATCCTATGTCTGTTCTTCAGAGACGAACGCCAACGTCTAGATTGACACCCAATACCCAGATTGCCCCACCCCTTTGCACCCAAGCGCCCGAAGCATCCCCGCCCCATTTTTGATAGAACCCCTTCTGCTGTCCCGGGTATAAACATAATGACCATGAGTAGCTGTTGACCCTTGAGGAAATCTTGTTTTGCCCGACTCTCGACGATAGCACCCCCGCCCTGTCTGAAAATGTTAGCCAGTCCTGAAGGGAAATGCTCTGTAATGTTGAATATGATGTAACGCACAGTTGATGGAAATGTCATTTATCCTCACGTGAGTTATAAACAGGACAATGAATAAACCTGCCATAAACTCAGTAGGAATGCTGACACATGCACTGCTTGGTAATAGACCTCTGACTGTGACCGATGAGCATAAAATATCAAATGCGTAGAATTGAGGGAGGAATTCATATGCGTAGATGTCTTCTTCTGCCATTTCTCTAAAACGTTGTCTTGTACCTATTCAAAGATTCACGATCACCGAAGGAGATGGGTCAGATGTGACGTACAGCCTGACTGCAGATCTTGGGACACGTGTGACATCGACCAGAGGTGGAGCTGCAGAGCAACAAGACACGGGACGAGACCGCAATTTCAACGTGGAAAATGAAAAATGACGGGCCGCCTTGAAGCCCTCCGACTGCTAACCCACGTGTGCCTGGAGTCTCCGTCCGTCTTCTTTGGGCCCGATTGATGGGCCTGCCTGCTCGTTATCCTTTGCTCCCTTGGTCCCTTTTGTGTGTCCCAGGAACTCTGACCCAACTCCGCTCACTCTCTCCCCTATCGACTATTTGAACCACATTCACCCTCTTTCCCACGTGACTTTTTTGCCAAAGGAAAAAACTGCAATTATATGGGAATAGGGTGTTGCCACAGAACTATAGGTGCCGAGCATAAGGCGCCGCCAAACGGATTGTTTAGGGAACAGGACTGTGGTCTAACAGCAGAGGACTGACCGCACCCTGCAACGCGTAAGGATAGAACCGAGCTGGACCTATAGCTCCACCGCCGGTGCTCAACAGCGCCAACGAAAGTACCCGTATTAGAGCCTACCAGTGATGGCTCGCTGATAAAAAGACACTGTGACGAAGAGATCTTATGTATTGAACTGAATTCCGCTCTCAACTACCTGGTCAAAACTGTTCATTGGTCACATTTTTTAAGTCAGAAAGATTTATGCTATGTAGTGCGTTTAATTGCCAGGAACACAACGAAAATGTAATTTCCTATGTACTGCATTCTTCCCATCACCTTAACTGTCTATGATTGTACGCCACATGTTGGTATCGACAAAGTGCTAATTCGTCAACGATGCTTGTCTACCTGTAATTACATCAGCTGCAAAAATGATTGCTGTTATGTAAAAAGGGGCGACTGTGAAATCTGACGAAATTGATGTACATAGACAGCATTCATTTCCCTTCTTCTCCCACTCCTCTCCCTGTGGGCACCATGGATACTGTAAATTATTGACCGTATCACCCTGCCAGTAAGAACCCGTACCCCTATGCATATGTACAGCCATTCTAGGCACCATGGCCTTTTTACCCATTGAAATCCCCGGCTTCCCTCCTGCGCGTATCTTGCACCCCCCCCTCTCTCATGTATAGACCATGAAACCCTTTCCCTTTGCGCGATCCTGATGTGAAAGGCAACCCTCCTGCTTGACCCAGGCATTCCCCATTTCCCTCTCGAAGAAGCATCCTTCGCCTCAGCTGACATAGCCCCCCAGCTGTATCTGACTGCCCCTGTTCTCTCATGTACAGGTCATAGGATCTCTCTCTCCCTCTCTCTCTCTGCGCGACTCTGGCCCTGCATGCACCCTGACCCCCTCCTTCTCCTCATATGAGCAAGTCATAAACCCTCTTCTTCCGCAAAGCCCTGTCCTTGAGAGTCACGGCCGCGCCTGACCAGCACCTCCTTCCCTTCCATGAATGCCCCTCTGTTGACAAGCCTTCCCTCCGCGCCCGATTGTCCACGCAGGCATGAATACCACTCCTTTGATGACCCCTTCCCCCGAGTCCGGCTGACCACACATGTCCGAGGCCATCGCCTAAGCCAGGAGATACCATTTACTGCCCTTATTGTATGCCTAGCCACCCCACCCCCTGGGCCATGATCAGGCGTACACATCCTACGAAACACTCAGCTGCGTGATTGCCCTCCCCTCTTATCAGCAGGTCAAGGGTCCCCATTGTGAACGTATGTGGAGTAGGATCACCACGAGGATTATAGGGATGTCTTTCTTTTGCGTCATACTGTCCTGATTGTACCATCAAATGTTTTGTAAAGTATAAAAGCAAGTCTCAGCTCACTTGTTAGAGCACCTCCCGAAAGACACTGTGTTTCGTGTCCGAAATGACTGGCTCTCCTCATGAGAATTAAACTCTGTTCTTGATTCCTGCTTCCAGCGCCCGTCTCTTTATTTTGGTAATTATTTAACATGGGAACTAAGAGGCGGTTTGCGCCAGCGGCCTGGGCATCGATGGTAATGCGGGCTCGTTTTCCACAACACCTACTATTTTTTTGCAATGAAATAGAACTACCCGCGACAGAAGTAAGCACTGCACTATAACTATACATTATAAGTAAACATTGCTTCCGAGAAGTAGGTTACTCAGAACGTTATTTAAATGAGTAACGCAACAGCGCGCATTCTTTTTCCACCCCCTCCTACATATTATAATATTTGCTCCAAAGATGTAGCACTCCCCGTCAGAAAAGTAGCCACCACATTATAAGTGAATACTGCTCCTGCGAAGTATCCCACCCGCTGACTTAATAAAAAGAAGACCGCAACAAACTGTTATTTTCCCGACATGATTTTTAGGCCCCACGCAAATTATATAAATGGCCCTTAAAATATATAAAACATTTTTACCTTCACAGTCCCTGTCCACCACCTTGTGACGACTGTACAGAGTTAATAGTGTTCCTACCTTACCCTCTACTACTTTGTTTTTCCTGTACTCCTTTGAAGTGCATCATAAAATGGCTGACAACACTGAACCGTTCCTACCCAATGAGGACCAAACTTGTACTTGGAACACTTTATTCAAAAAAATGTCCATGGTGTTCCGCAGAAGCGGAGGGAATGGCTCCCATCACTTCTACTTTTAATGCTTCACAGCCAATGAACATTAAGCTTGGGATGCCGCTCCTAGGAACACGTTACCCATTGAGAAGTCCCTGATACTCCATGGAGGGGAAGGGGATGGCTGGCAACACTTCTACTTTTAATGGTTTACAGCCAATCAACATTAAGCTTGGGAAGGTCCTCTTTGGAACATGTCAGTCAATCAGATGTCCCTCCTACTCCGCGGAGGGGACGAGAATGCCTGGCAACACTTCTACTTTCAGTGGTTCACAGCCAATGAACATTAAGCTCCAGAAGGTCCTCCTTGGAACATGTGAGCCAATCAGATTTCCCTCCTACTCCGTGGAGGGAAAGGGAATGCCTGGCAACACTTCTACTTCAATGGTTCACATCCAATAAACATTAAGCTCGTTGTTGGAACACCTCAGCCAATTAAACATTAATTTTGTTCTGCGCACAGGGAGACAACATGCCCTCCCTCATATTATTAAATTTCCTTTAACAAACTGACACTATCTGTGATAAAAGTGAACACCGCATTATGAGTAAACATTACTCCGCATTATATTAAAGGAAGGCCGCAATACGGCGCATTGTTGTTCTCTCGATATGATTTCCAAAGCCTACTGAACATTGCAGCAATACTGCGCATTGTTGTTTTGTGCTCGTGATTTCCATGGCCTATGCAACATTCACACTACCTGTGTGCACTCTACATACTGCTTGTCGCAATACGGCGCATTGCTTTCCCTACGGGTTTTCCAGAGCCTACGCAACCTTGCCGCAATACTGCGCACCGGTATTCTTCGGACGTGATATCCACGACCAAAGCAACATTCAAACTCAGTGCCTATGCACTGTACAGACTGCTTAACCCCTTCGATGCAGATGACAAAGCCAGCTCGTCATGGGCGTTACCTGCGCTGCGCGCATGACGAGCTGACTTTGTCACGTAACCCCCAATTTTCAAATTTCAGCGCGCAGCGGGAAACCCGCTAGCGCGCATGCGGTTAAAGTAACTTCACAGGGTTCATACTATACCCTCTTATACAATTTTTCTCTTTTTTCCCCCTACTCCTTTCAACTGAGTCACAGAACTGTGGACCGATAGTTTGTGGACAGAGAGGTGCGAGCTGACGGACTGAATCACAAAATGGCTGCCAACACTTCCTAGTTTCAACCGTTCACAGCCAATGAGCCGCAAGCTTGTGATCGAAACCCCTCAGACAATCAGATGTCAGAATTGTCAAATATCGATATCTGTAAATTGTGATATGTCTCAAAAACTACTGAACGGATTTATACCATTTAAACAAAAGTTTGCTTTCTGGACCAAGACCTTTCTCCCTGCCAAATTTGGCGTAATTCCTTTCAGCAGTTTGACCTGTAGCCTTGTCTAAAGTTTCCTATGGAAATTGCATGGAGAAAACACATTTTGGGACCCCCTTTTTTATCCACCTCCCTTGACCAATCACCCCCAAATTTTCAAGATAGAAGCTGATCAAAAAAGAGAAACGTTTCGGAAAATTTCGTAAAGATTCGTCAAACGAAGGCAAAGTTATAAGCATATGATAAAATGCTTTTTCAATGGAAACGTGGTACTAACTATAACTAACTACTGGCGACCGCCAGTAGGCAATATATATATGAATGAATGAATAAGCTTTATTTCGATATAAAACATATCATAAAAGCTGCATTATTACAATAATAAAAACAGTTAATTGCACATACATTAAAATACAATTTTTGCAGAAAACTAGAAAATCATTTGGGATACTGTAAGCAGAGGAGGAGAGGGGATAAATGCATGCTACTGTATCAATAGTTTATTTGCAGTTCGTATGCGCCAGGCCCAGCCCAAAAATTTTGCCAGACAGCAGGCGAAAAAGGGTCTTGGATCAGTACACAATATGCGTAGAGCTTCTACATGCGATCTTGTTCCCAGGGTCCTACATAGTGGTTTCAACCACAATTTCCTGGGTGCAACATAGATCTTGCATTCAAACAACATATGTGCAACAGATTCAACCCTAGTATCGCAAAAGGGGCAATATGGCACAGTTTGTAGGGGCGGTTTCCAGGATGAAGTGAATTGACACAAAGGGAGAACACCTAACCTAAATTTTACATACAGTGCTCTGTCTCCAGAGTTGTGTATGGAGTCCAGATAGGGTTCCCTAAATGGGAGCTCTTTAATTAGTAGGAACTGGGAAACAGTTTTACAGTGATTAGACTTATACAGCATTTCATTGTCCAACCACGTCCAGAAGGCTTTTTTTATTGTTTGTTTTGAGGGCGAGGTTTTGCTAGCCCAAAAATCTCCTAACCCCAATTTAAACAGGAGGGATTTAACATCTCTGAGCCAAGGGATTTTATGGCATCCTGAGTGGGACAGAAGATCATCCAGGGCCTCTGCATAGCTCTGGAGTTCTGGGACATTCCAGATTCTACACCATAATAGGAGCGGGCGTAGCTTTGCTTGGTCACAAATCGGACGTGACCCAGCATCAAGCATAATAGGGATTGTAGGGGTACTGTGGGGCAGCCTCAAAAGGTCTTTGTGAAAATTGTTATCAAGGGAGGCTAAGGTATCAACTTTCTGTGAGCCCCACAATTCCGCGCCGTATAGTGCCGCGCTTACCACCCTTGCCCTATAAATGTCTAGAACAGCCCCGATGGGTTTCAGTGGCGAAGCTCGCTGTTGTTTAAGCAGCGCTCCAGCTACCCTTTTGTGTGCCAGAAACACCTTCTGATGATGTGACCTCCAACTCATGGAATCGGATAACCGAATACCCAGGTAGTCGAATTCCTTGACTCTCTCTAAATACACAGAGTCAAGGACAGGAATAGCAACTGTTTTTTTTGGGGGATTAAGCACAAGGAATTTGGTTTTCGCTATGTTGATGGCCAAACCTTTTGCATCGCAAAAAGACTTGAAACTGGATAGCAATTTTTGGATACCCATTGGGGTCTTAGAAATTAGAAGGGTATCATCCGCAAACAGGAGCGTTGGTATTTTATTCCCCGCCAGGGTTGGAGCATCGGATGGATCTTGTAAGAGGTGCCCCACCACTCCGTTAACATACAAAGAAAACAGAGTGGGGGCGAGCACACAACCCTGGCGGACGCCCCTATTGACCGGAATACGTGATGTTTTTTCACCCTGTGAGCCCCATCTAATTTGGGCAAAATTGCTATCGTGGAATTTTATCAGTAAGGCTAGTAGGTAATGAGGTAAGCCTAACTCACTGAGAACTTTCCAAAGTGATGCTCGCGGGACCAAGTCAAAAGCTGTACGTAGATCAATAAAAACCAAGTACAAACTCCCCCCTCCCAACACCACCACTTTCCAGTAAAGGATGAGGAGGCGAAATGTCTGTTCAATAGTGCCAGTCCCCTTCCGAAAGCCTGCTTGAAGGTTGGAGAGTATCTGGTTTTCTTCCGCCCACTGCAATATCCTATTTAGGACAACTTTGCCCGCCACTTTTTGGGTAGAGTCCAGCAGGCTGATGGGGCGGTAATTTGCCGGGTCGTCTCTGGAGCCTTTCTTAAAGATGGGGACCACTTCCGCTCCCCTCCAGGAGTCGGGAAAAGCGCCTCCTAGCAATGCCTCATTTAGGAGGGAAGTGATCAGTCTGCTCCACCACGCCGGATAGGCTTTTAACAGATCGCCCGGGATTCCGTCAGGGCCTGCAGCTTTGTTAGCAATAATGCCCTTAATTGCGTTTTCTACCTCCAGCCTGGAAAAAGGGTCACCGCTACTCATAGGAGCTAATGTAAGTCGGGATAAAGGAGCCAAAATGTCATCAGAAACCCCCAGTGGGATGGAATACAGCTTGGAAAAATGATCAAACCATGCGGCACCGGAAATGTTACAGGTTATTTGTTGATCGATAGGTTTTTCCCTTGCTCTTAATAGGTCCCAAAACTCTTTCGCATTTTTCTTTTTGCTTGCTTCGGCCAAATCCCGCCAGAAATTTAGGTCATGTGCTTCTTTTGCTGCTGTTATGGTTTTTTTGTAGTTCTTCCTTGCAGCCCTTACTTGGTCAGGCTCCTCGTTTTTTACTGCCGAGATAAGGGCCCCCTTGGCTTCTCGGCATTTCGAAGAGTACCACGCTGTCCTGGACGAATGAGCACCATTACGGGCGCCCTTGGAACTTGTCTTGGAGATAAGAAAAAGATCGCTCAAGGCCTCAAGTGTTTTTATAAACAGGGGCAGGGTCCTTCCGTCCGTAGGGATCAATGTATCCAGCCTGGAATCAGTCTCTAGCAGAATGGACGCAGCTTCTGAAAGCCTCTCTTCGTCCGCCGAGACTCTTGCCCACTTCAAGCGCCTACTACAGTTCGAGGGAACGATTTCGCGAGTGGATTTCCACTTGCGATCTGAACAAGCAAAGGTCCCCTCTTTCCAAGGGCTAGTCAACACAATAGAGAGTGGATTGTGATCGCTGTCGCTAGACACAATGACCTCCATGTCCTGATGGAATGCCCACAGATTAAAATTGAGCATGATAAAATCAATTCTTGAGGTCCGTCCAATTCTGTTATAAGTATGGGCTCCATTGGGGTCAGATTTTGAGCGACCATTGACTGATCTTAAATTATGTTCCAAGCAAAGGGCATTGAGTTCTATTGCACTCTGGGTCCATTTGGGGATCGGATCGATGGTTAAAATGGGGATACCTCTCCTAGAATCCTCTTCAAAGGTATCCAAAATGTCGTCCCTAGACAGTGGCTCAAAGCAACAGTTAAAATCACCTGCCAGCAGGACATAAGAATCAATGTTACATGAGGCTAGTTCATTGCTAAGGCCTGTTGAAGATAATCGTGATGTGCCTCCATTAGTACCCCTCAAATAGAGGTTGAAGATTTCAAGGGACCTCCCTCCTTTGCAATGCAATGACAGCCATTGTAGATCAAGGGATTTGGTAGACCTTTGGATGACATCCAGTCTTAAGGCGATGCTAATCCAAATCATAAGGCCGCCTGAAGGGCGACCTTTGGATCCAGGAAGCTGTACCGCTGGGACAAAGTGAGTCGTGAACCCCACTCTGTGCCTTGGTTCCTGACACCAAGTTTCCTGAAGGAGGCAAATGCTATATGGATCTAGGAATGCAATCCAATCTTGGTTGTCGAGATTGCGATCAAGCCCAGCCACATTCCAGCTCAAGACCTTTATTACCGATGGATCACAGGTATGCTGTAAAGAGGCAAGGATAGACGGAGCGGCTTCAAATGCAACATTTCCGGAGACAATTGGGCTTGATTTGGAATGCTGCGAAATAGAAGTCTTAAATAAGCCAGCCCCATTCACCTCTGCAGCACTCCCTCGGCTTAATGATTGTGGGGTCATAAAGGATAGGACTCTGTCACTTTCCGTCGTAACCGATTCGGAGGTGGCAGAGGACGTCAACCCTACCCTATTATCTGAGCCATTGGTACATCCCGCCAGGGCCACTACAAGATCTAGGGATACGTGCTCTAGTGGGCTTCTGGCAGACGAGGCAAAAGATTTTTCGAGATTAGGCTGGGAGTATTGGCTAGAGAGTCAATCCACCTCCTCCAGACCACCATATCTATTAGAAATGGGAAAGCCGTTCCAAAGGGGCTGGGATTGATTGTAAGCTTTGGGGTGGCCTTTCCAGGGTTGGTGATGAGCTATGGACCAATTATCCACCGAGATATGGTGGAAACGGGGTGGGTAAAAGAAAGACAGGGGTCTTGGTATTACAGGTGACCCTTCGGAACCAGGCCAGGAGCAGATAAATTGTGCCGTATGCGGATCCTCAAAGGTCACCACTATGCAGTCCCCTGGACTAGATTTCTTCGTGGGGCCCACCCAACTAGTTCTACGAACCATCAATACTCGGCTTTTCTGGCCATTAGGGATAGGTCTATTGTTATTTAGCCAATACATTATTTTGTTTTTTAGTGACCAGTGGTTCTCGTATTGGTCTACACCAAGTTGAGGTACACCCGTTAGGACCACCACATAATCGTTAGCCTCAGGGGGAAGATCAATGTATCCCCCTCTGAAGTTGGCCTTCGAAGGCGGATCCTGGGCAGTGCCAAAAGTAGATTTGGGCTGAACATCGGATTTGGGTTTACCTGGATGAAGGTCTGTAGCTCGTTGAGAAGCTTTAGATTTAACGGCAGGAGGAATATCATTCACTGCCACAGACCTTGGCTTGGGTATCGGGCGGGGAGGGGGCGGTGCTAGAGGCGGATTATCCTGACATGGTGTGGCATGATTGCGAGGAGGAGCAGCCTGTGATTGTGTTTGGGAAATTGGAGGTGTAGTGTCAGCGGCAAACTGCCCCTGGTTTTCAAGGGTTTTCAAGCCAAGAGTGGCCAGAGCGATGATACTTTTTTCCATCTCGAGCAAGTTGTTCTCTATTCTCGAGAGTCTAAGGTCGAGAGGGGAAAGAAGTTTCTTTAGGGTTGTCCAAACTAGATCTATGAATGCCCCATCGTTGCTGCCTAACCCTTCAGTTTGCAAGCCCTCGGTCTCTTGAGCCATACTGGTTAAGATGACTTCAGGAACGACTTCAGGAGCGACTAAACCACCCTCCCTTGGTGATTGTGGCCCCATACTATTTCCTTGGGAAGCATTTAGTAATACATTAGGTGATTTCGTTAAAATTAGGTTTTGAGGGAGCACAATTTTCGCCTTTTTACGGGCATAGGCAGTGCCTGCTCGACGCTTCCTTTTGGGTGGTTTACTAATGGTGGGGTTTGGGGGTAACTGTGAGTTAGGGGTCATAGTCTGGGCGCAAAGCGTGGGTGCAGGTGGGGGTTTGACTTCTTCTACGTTAATATTTTGCTCTAACGACGGGGAAGGGGTAGAGTTGGCGATCTTGTGTACAACAGCCTGTGTGACTAAGCCTTTGGGAATAACAGGGCGTTCTGGCGTAACCGCGGTTGCTATGTGGCCTAAAGAGGATTTTTTTGAATGCGCTATCACTTGCGACAAACGTCTAGCAGCATCCAATTCCAGAGACACCCGTGTTTGCAATTTGGATATTTCATTGTCAATGGCAATATTAGTGCGGGTGATGAAATCATCCATGGGGCCGCTAATTTGTGTAGCTGCCTTGGAGGTCTTACTCCGAGTCGCTCTAGTGCTCATTTCGTGTGGAGCGAGGGGATGAATATCTATAGATGAAACGATAGTGAGTGGGCCAGTCCAGTCCTCTACCGTCCTCTAACGGCCTCAAACGGCCCGGTCTTAGCCCTGTCTTCGCCCGGGCTGCGTCCCGCGCTGCGGGAGTAATGGTTCAAGATATAGTGGGCGTAATTGGCAGGTAGGCGGGGGGCGGGCCGGCGGGGAGAGCGGACCGGATGTTCAGTCCGTGGTCTTCGCAGGGACTCCTGGATGTCGGAGTCCCTGCACGCTCGCAGCCCACGCCTTTCCACTCACCCCTGCCTCTGCTTGCTGTGTCCAGGTGCTGGCAATCAGGGAAACGCACTCCTGTGCGCAGCGGCTCCCGCGAAGCGGGAGCGGCAAGCCGTGGGGGCGGAACTGCCCTTTGAATCCTCACAATGTCTATGAGCTGCCGGTAAGCCTCTCCGTATGCTTTTCTGTGTCCCACTGAAGGCTGGAAAAATACACCCTTTTGAGCTGGCAGGTAGGCGGGGGGCGGGCCGGCGGGGAGAGCGGACCGGATGTTCAGTCCGTGGTCTTCGCAGGGACTCCTGGATGTCGGAGTCCCTGCACGCTCGCAGCCCACGCCTTTCCACTCACCCCTGCCTCTGCTTGCTGTGTCCAGGTGCTGGCAATCAGGGAAACGCACTCCTGTGCGCAGCGGCTCCCGCGAAGCGGGAGCGGCAAGCCGTGGGGGCGGAACTGCCCTTTGAATCCTCACAATGTCTATGAGCTGCCGGTAAGCCTCTCCGTATGCTTTTCTGTGTCCCACTGAAGGCTGGAAAAATACACCCTTTTGAGCTGGCAGGTAGGCGGGGGGCGGGCCGGCGGGGAGAGCGGACCGGATGTTCAGTCCGTGGTCTTCGCAGGGACTCCTGGATGTCGGAGTCCCTGCACGCTCGCAGCCCACGCCTTTCCACTCACCCCTGCCTCTGCTTGCTGTGTCCAGGTGCTGGCAATCAGGGAAACGCACTCCTGTGCGCAGCGGCTCACGCGAAGCGGAAGCGGCAAGCCGTGGGGGCGGAACTGCCCTTTGAATCCTCACAATGTCTATGAGCTGCCGGTAAGCCTCTCCGTATGCTTTTCTGTGTCTTTTCTGTGTATATATATATATATATTACCTACTGGCGGTCGCCAGTAGGTAGTTATAGTTAGGATAATTTTCAATGTTAAATCTCAACATTCTATTTTGAATAACTTTGGCGCCGGTTGACGAATCTGCCTGAAATTTTCAGGAAAATGGTCTCATGGCGGTCCGGTCCTTCCCTGAAAGTTTGGGGGGGATTCGTCAAGCGGGGGCCGAGATAAAAGGGGGGTCCCAAAACGCGTTTTCCCCATGTTAATTTCCATAGGGCGGTCGATTTCACTTTTAGCCCGAACGGCTGAATGGATTTCCACCAAACTTGGCAAAATTGTAGGGACTGGTAGCCCGATGTGCCTTTGCTATGTCTCAAGATATGTGCTCCAGTGGATTTTGAGTAATTAAGGTTCAAAAAAATATATATATCTATAGCAGCGCTCCGGTAAGCGCACCGGTACGCGCACCGGGCGCGTCACGCGACTTGCGCGGAGAAAGCTGATTGGCTCTGGGGTGTCTGTAAACATTCTAAACAGTCCGGAGCGGCCGCCATCTTGTGTCTCGGTAGGATCGAGACACAAGAGGTGGCCAAAACAAAGGGGGAAATGACCATAAGGGGGCAGAGTAGACCCCCCTTGACCCCCTAGGTTTGATGTGGGGGCCATAAAAGGGCCCCACGGGGCAAAAAAAAAATAAAAAAATTTTTTGATTTTCGCGGGGTGAGCGCCCGGTACGCGCACCGGGCGCGTCACGCGACTTGCGCGGAGAAAGCTGATTGGCTCTGGGGGGTCTGTAAACATTCTAAACAGTCTGGAGCGGCCGCCATCTTGTGTCTCGGTAGGATCGAGACACAAGAGGTGGCCAAAACAAAGGGGGAAATGACCATAAGGGGGCAGAGTAGACTCCCCTTGACCCCCTAGGTTTGATGTGGGGGCCATAAAAGGGCCCCACGGGGCAAAAAAAAAAAAAAAATTTTTTTGATTTTCGCGGGGTGAGCGCCCGGTACGCGCACCGGTAAGCGTACCGGGGAGTGTACCATGGGGAAAAAGAATGACAGTTTTAAAAGTAGCTGATTAGAAAAAAAATGTTTAGTTGTTTTTTTTATATATACACATACATATATATAAATGCATATGCACATATATATATGCATATATGTCTATATGTGTGCGTGTAGAGAGAGGTAGAGAGGTAGAGGTGTAGAGGTAGAGAGGTAGAGAGGTAGAGAGTAGAGAGTGAGTAATAGAGAGTAGAGAGTGAGTAGTAGAGAGTAGTAGAGAGCAGTAGAGAGAGTAGCAGAGTGAGTAGTAGAGAGTAGTAGAGTGAATAGTAGAGTGAGTAGTAGAGAGTAGTAGAGAGTGAGTAGTAGAGACTGAGTAGTAGAGAGTAGTAGAGAGTAAGTAGTAGAGTGAGTAGTAGAGAGCAGTAGAGAGTGAGTAGTAGAGAGTGGGAGAGAGTAAGTAGTAGAGAGTAGTGGAGAATATTCCAAAGTTTGGCACAGCACCACTTTCACAATGAGTCCAATCAAATCATATCACTTAGAGTACTTATTGAAGCGCTGAATCTTGGTGTATATTCAAATGCTTTTATTTTCCTTAAGTTTATGTACCACAGCCAGCCGAAACGTTTCGTTCTGTACAACAGAACTTCTTTAGGGCGTTCTTATTTCCTTCAAGTTATGTCGGTATCCCGTTGTCATATAACTAGATATTTCTTCCAAATGTTAGACGAGACATAAGTATATTCTTATTAAAAGTGACTAGGAATCAATTTTACCCACACAATTCGGGCAGACTTGAGTAATTTATAGCATCCTCAAAGTCAGTCTTTCAAAAATTCCAAAGTATAGGACATGATAATCCAAATCCAAATGTTTCTCAAGAAAAGTCATTTACAATCGTTCGGAATATCGGTGTTTGGGCAGATATGATCCAGGGACCCCCAGTATGCAAGGGGAATTAGTCCCCCCTCTGCAAAGGCGCCAGTGGCCTGCATTGCAGAGAGGTGTAACAAGGGTGTGGCCTCATTACACTTCTCTGCAATGCAGCTCCCTCGTGCATACTGGAGGCTCCTGGTGGACTAGTTGACCCCAGGGACCCCCAGTATGCAAGGGGAATTAGTTCCCCCTCTGCAAACGCGGCAGTGGGCTGCGTTGCAGAGAGGTGTAACAAGGGGCATAGTCTCATTACACCTCTGCAATGCAGCCCCAGGCGCATACTGGAGGTTCCAGGTGGGCTAATAGGCCCCCAGGGGCCCCCAGTATGCAAGGGGAATTAGTTTCCCCTCTTCAAACATGCACGGGGGCTGCGTTGCAGAGAGGTGTAAAAAGGGTTGTGGCTTCATTACACCTCTCTGCAATGCAGTCCACAGGCGCATACTGGAGATTCCTGGTGGGCTTTCAGGTCTTATATAGTTAGGAATTAGCATTAAAAAAACCTTTGAAATTCACTGAAAAAACCACAGGTTTCACACCAGTTATAGTTAGGAATTAGCATTTAAAAAACCTTTGAAATTCACTGAAAAAACCATAGGTTTCACACCAGTTATAGTTAGGAATTAGCATTTAAAAAACCTATTAAATTCACTGACAAAACCAGTTATAGTTAGCTGGAAATTTTACTGATATAAAACCAATGAAATTCCACGTTATAGTTAGTTGGACTCACTATAACTTGCGCGTGCAATGCACTGCTGATGACGTCACATATTACATCACTCATGACATGGTCAGTGACATCACTCATGACATCACTGATGACACCATCCTTGTGACATAGTGACAGACCTCCTTTCACTGTAATGTAACCCTTGAAACACATATTCAAAAATAGAAACTGAAATTTAAAAAAAATGGAGATACCCATATCAGTTGCAACAAGCAATTCAGTAATTCCACCATCTATATGCACATCCAGTCATTCACCAACAGTTCTATATAGTCACTCATACATATACTCACTTATCATATGAAGTGATACACCTATACATCCTGTTACACACCGACAGTCATCCAAAAGTTACTCACACACATACTCACACGTGCAAATAAACTATTGAACATCCATTTATTTGAATATAGAGTTATACACACACTTCCACCTTACTTGTATTGAAAATTACACATATTTATTCTCTTAAACAATCACTTATAGAAACACATACTTATTTAAACAGGAACTCTTACAATCTCTTACTCTCACATATACTCACTTATATACATCAATATTCACATATACTAGATTAAAACATATGTAGTTACTGATAAAGACACTAGTGAGACAGTCATTCACTCACTAACAAACACATATGCACACTCATCCATCCATACAGTCCTGCACATATGCTGTCTTCAAAACACATACAAACAGCGAGTCAGTCACTCATGCATCTATGTGCTAAGTAATACCCCCACCAAACCATATAGACACTCATACTGATACTAAGAGAAACATCTAATAACCCATATACATACGCATGTAGCTACTTACCAACACATGTAGCCACTTACACACAAAGTGAAACAATAATATATATATTTAAATATTTAAACATTACTCACTAATATTTATTTTTCAGAAAGACACATATTCACTGGATGGTGTCATCAGTGATGTCATGAGTGATGTCACTGACCATGTCATGAGTGATGTAATATGTGACGTCATCAGCAGTGCATTGCACGCGCAAGTTATAGTGAGTCCAACTAACTATAACGTGGAATTTCATTGGTTTTATATCAGTAAAATTTCCAGCTAACTATAACTGGTTTTGTCAGTGAATTTAATAGGTTTTTTAAATGCTAATTCCTAACTATAACTGGTGTGAAACCTATGGTTTTTTCAGTGAATATATATATATATATATATATATATATATATATATATATATATATATATATATATATATATATATATATATATATATATATATATATATATATATATATATATCCAAAAGTTCTGCCTGCTGAAAGGAGAGCCACCAAACAGGTCCAAGATAACCACCTTTATTATTTTGTCATAGGTAGCACGCGGGAACAAAGGCAGGTTTTCACCACTAATAAATCCAGCATGGTCTGACGCGTTTCGTATTCAGGGAACACTTTTTCAAAGACGCTGGATACTCGGTACAGTCACGATGTTTGTGCAGTGCTACTTAAGTGTTCACAGACGACCCCCCCAGTGGGCGTGGCCTCAGCAAGGCCCGATGGTCCTTGTAGTACTGCATCCTACTTCAGTGAGAGCCGTCACTGTGCCTAGTAATCGTTAAAGAATGAAACCGTAGTGGGTCGGGAAATTCATGCAGATGCTCACGTTGCTCTTCTTGTCCTGCGACACGCGGGGACCCGTTTCCATCGAGACGGCGTCTAGTGGCGTCGCCACAGGGGTGCTTGCAGCACCGGGGCACTCTCCGCGGCTCAGGCAAGCCGTCGAAAATCCAAAAGTTCTGCCTGCTGAAAGGAGCGCCACCAAACAGGTCCAAGATAACCACCTTTATTATTTTGTCGTAGGTAGCACGCGGGAACAAAGGCAGGTTTTCACCACTAATAAATCCAGCATGGTCTGACGCGTTTCGTATTCAGGGAACACTTTCTCAAAGATGCTGGATACTCAGTACAGTCACGATGTTTGTGCAGTGCTACTTAAGTGTTCACAGACCACCCCTCCAGTGGGCGTGGCCTCAACAAGGCCCGATGGTCCTTGTAGTACTGCGTCCTACGTCAGTGAGAGCCGTCACTGTGCCTAGTAATCGTTGAAGAATGTAACCCAGTGGGTCGGGAAATTCATGCAGATGCTCACGTTGCTCTTCTTGTCCTGCGACACGTGGGGACCCGTTTCCATCGAGACGGCGTCTAGTGCCGTCGCCACAGGGATGCCTGCAGCACTGGGGCACTCTCCGCGGCTCAGGCAAGCCGCCGAAAATCCAAAAGTTCTGCCTGCTGAAAGGAGAGCCACCAAACAGGTCCAAGATAACCACCTTTATTATTTTGTCGTAGGTAGCACGCGGGAACAAAGGCAGGTTTTCACCACTAATAAATACAGCATGGTCTGACGCGTTTCGTATTCAGGGAACACTTTCTCAAAGACGCTGGATACTCGGTACAGTCACGATGTTTGTGCAGTGCTACTTAAGTGTTCAAAGACCACCCCCCCAGTGGGCGTGACCTCAGCAAGGCCCGATGGTCCTTGTAGTACTGCGCCTTACTTCAGTGAGAGCCGTCACATTGCCTAGTAATCGTTGAAGAATGAAACCCCAGTGTGTCAGGAAATTCATGCAGATGCTCACGTTGCTTTTCTTGTCCTGCGTCACGCGGGGACCCGTTTCCATCGAGACGGCGTCTAGTGGCATCGCCACAGGGGTGCTTGCAGCACCGGGGCACTCTCCGCGGCTCAGGCAAGCCGCCGAAAATCCAAAAGTTCTGCCTGCTGAAAGGAGAGCCACCAAACAGGTCCAAGATAACCACCTTTATTATTTTGTCATAGGTAGCTTGCGGGAACAAAGGCAGGTTTTCACCACTAATAAATTCAGCATGGTCTGACGCGTTTCGTATTCAGGGAACACTTTCCCAAAGACGCTGGATACTCGGTACAGTCACGATGTTTGTGCAGTGCTACTTAAGTGTTCACAGACCACCACCCCAGTGGGCGTGGCCTCAGCAAGGCCCGATGGTCCTTGAAGTACAGCGTCCTACTTCAGTGAGAGCCGTCACTGTGCCTAGTAATCGTTGAAGAATGAAACCCCAGTGGGTCGGGAAATTCATGCAAATGCTCACATTGCTCTTCTTGTCCTGCGACACGTGGGGACCCGTTTCCATCGAGACGGCGTCTAGTGGCGTCGCCACAGGGGAGCTTGCAGCACCGGGGCACTCTCCGCGGCTCAGGCAAGCCGCCGAAAATCCAAAAGTTCTGCCTGCTGAAAGGAGAGCCACCAAACAGGTCCAAGATAACCACCTTTATTATTTTGTCGTAGGTAGCACGCGGGAACAAAGGTCAGGTTTTCACCACTACTAAATCCAGCATGGTCTGACGCGTTTCGTATTGAGGGAACACTTTCTCAAAGACGCTGGATACTCGGTACAGTCACGATGTTTGTGCAGTGCTACTTAATTGTTCACAGACCACCCCCCCCCTCAGTGGGCGTGGCCTCAGCAAGGCCCGATGGTCCTTGTAGTACTGCGTCCTACTTCAGTGAGAGCCGTCACTGTGCCTAGTAATCATTGAAGAATGAAACCCCAGTGGGTCGGGAAATTCATGCAGATGCTCACGTTGCTCTTCTTGTCCTGCGACACGCAGGGTTTTAAAAGTAGGATTTCAGTGAAGGGGTTGGTTTACCTTGGAGGGGCAGATTCTTTTGCAATCTTCGCTTGGGCTCCCTTAAATTCCTCTCCTTCTTTTCCTTCCTTCGCCCCTTGGGGGAAGATGCAAATATCCCGGGTTCTACTGAGGCGCTAGCTCCCAGGAAACCCGACTTTTGCAGCACTGAGTTGGACCTGAGCTGATATCTATTTTTAGTAAACCCTGCTGTTGGGGCTGTAGAGACAGGCGGGTCCGGCGCAGTTGTTGTCACCTTACTGCTTCTCACAGATAGAGTGGGGGGACACCTAACACTATGGGGTGGACTGCCAGTAGTGAACTAGTGGATTGGAGAATGTCAGAGCTCATCACCCTTCGTAATTCCAGTTTCAGGGAGGCGGGGGCGGTCACAACATAAAGGATCTTGTTGTCAACTTCACTTATACGAAGCCCAAAGTCAAAGTACCCTGGATCATGTCTGCCGCCTCCTGGGGCTTGTAGCACGCCACCCCTCCCTTCCTTGACCGACCTTATCGCATAGTTTCCTATAGGGACACGGTGGCTGACCCTGGCAATTACCGACCTTACCCTACGCCAGAGTTTTGACCGGCAATACGATCAACTCTCTCGCTCCTGTTCTTGGTCTTGATCTTGATCTTGGTCTTGATCTTGCGCCCGGATACCGCTGCCGATACTGCTGCCGCTGCCTTCCAACGCTCTGACGGCCGGTTCTGCGGGGCCTCTAACAGCTGCAAATATCATTGGGAATCGCCTCCCTGTGGTCCTAGTGCCGGTTAGATGATCCCTGTCTCGCTACAACGCAGGCGGGCGAGGCTCACAACACGACGCAGCGGAGTAGATGGAAAACAGGGAGAGGAAAAAAGAGAAGACAGCAAAAATAGAGAATGTTTAGAAAATAAGTCACCCACGGTGGAGGAAAATTTCATAAATCTGCTCACCGTTAGGATGCCGTTAGGATGCCTCTGTTGACCGCGTTACGCGGGAGAATCGCTCGACCGGATTGGAGCTCCCACGGACGGCGTCAGCCCTCCGCCATGTTCCTCAGCAGACACGCCCCCCCCGGAAGTGCTTATTGCTTCTAAGCACTATTTCACAGTTTATTCTTTGAAAACTCACATCTCAGGTATTACTTATTGGATATTTGTTGTTTTACTTGTGTTTTATTTATTCAATTAAGCTCAATTTTTCTAGCCGGGGTTGGAACCTTTTTGTATGGTATTTTCAGTGTTTTATTGTTTGAAGTGTTGCAAAAAATACTTTAAACATTGCTTTTACGCTTAGCCTGTCTGCTCTGTGCCAAACTACTAGTGGGTGGGCAAAGGTTAATTTAGGGCTTGCCTGCTTCTTATCATGACTCGGATTGTGGTTGCTGCTTGACTAGGGCTCATAACCCAGTCAACCTACAACTACATTTCTAACCATTTCTGTGAATGGTCAACCACTTTCTAACAAATTGGTTTATGAAGATATCAAAATGTCTTTAGGAAGTATTGGAAATCTTAATATATGGTTGAATTTCAAGTATACAGAGTTAAGTAAAAATATGAGACAGGCAGATGTGGAGTAAGGAAATATACTAAAAGGCATGAGAAAAGGAATTAAATAAGAAAAGAAAGCTGTTGCTTCTCACTAGCTCGAGTGCACACAGTGTTACTTAGAAATGCTTCATTTTGAAAAAACTGACTATTGTTAGTCTTAATAGTATCGATAAAATTGAATATCAAGTTTTAACCTTACCACTATGTTACCAAATGGTAAAGAAACAGGAATCACTAGAGAAAAGTCTATAGGTTTAGAAAAGACTCTAAACTTGAGTAAACATTTCAGAATACTATTGTGACAAAATCTCAATGTAAAGCAAGGATTAGTCACTGGCACATTCGTAAATGCGATAGATTTCAATAGAATTCAGGTATATTTTGGGGTCACTACAGTGCACCTAAAAACCTCATCTGGGTATACTGAATCTAATCATACATTTCTGACATTGACACAAAGGTTACCCGGTTACCATGGAAACTTCGAAATTCTTATCTCATTTTTGTGGAACCAAAGTTCTAGAAAATATGAGATTTACGTGACTTAATGTACATGTAAACAGGCAAAAAGTGAGATAGTTCATGTTCATCGTCGTTATGTGGCCTAACAAGGATAATGACATTCTAATGAATTACCTTTTTAATAGTAATAGACGAGGTCTGAGGCAGAGTGTTAGGGTCCAGGAGCGCTGGGAAAAGGGCCCCACTCGCTGGTACTAGTTTTTTAACCATTTTTTACCGGAAACTTGCACAACTGTTCGTTTTTACGACTGCATAATATGTTTTTAAAAATACAGCCACCCACCTCCTTTCACGCATCAGTAAGCACCAGGTCCCCGGTCCACCGCTGATTCTTCGGTTTGTGTGGAGGGACCGGAGCGTGCCACCAGAAGTGATTATGACTTCCGAGCGTTCTGTAAATGCTTGTTACCCTGTGAGGTCGGTCAGCTGAGCGCAGCTGCTCAGCTGACCGACCTCACAGGGTAACAAGCATTTACAATGCAATGGTCTCGGCAATATTATAGGTAGAGCTATTGGTATTGCTCATTATTTTTTTTATCTTTTTTGTATCCCTAAATAAATGGCATTGTCATTTCTATCGGCATTAGCTTTTTTTGCATATGTGATACCTATTGCATTAGCAGAGAGAGAGTGAGGTAGTGAGAGAGAGAGAGTGAGGTATTGAAATAGAGAGAGAGTGAGGTAGTGAGAGAGAGTGAGGTAGATAGAGAGTGAGGGAGTGAAAGAGTGAGGGAGGGAGAGGGATGTTGTGAGGTAGTGATATAAGCATAGAGTGATGTAGTGAGAGAGAGAGAGGTAGTGAAAGAGAGTGAAAGTGAGTTATGTTATTCTAAACTTTTTAAGCGCACAGACACCCAGGGGTTTCATGGCGAGTTAGTGAGATAGAAAGAGTGAGGTAGTGAGATAGAGAGTGATTGAGGTAGTGAGTTAGAGAGAGAGAGTGAAGTTGTGAGCTAGAGGGTGAGGTAGTAAGAGAGTGAGGTAGTAAGAGAGTGAGGTAGTGATGTTTTGAGAGAGAGAAGTTGTGAGATAGTGAGGTAGTGAGATAGAGTGGTGTAGTGAGGTAGAGAGAGTTATGTAATGAGAGAGAGGTAGATAGAGTGAGGTAGTGAGAGACAGAGACTGAGGTAGTGAAAGAGTGAGGTAGAGGGATGTTCTGAGGTAGTGAGATAGAAACAGGGAGTGAGTTTGTGAGGTAGTGAGATAGAGAGTGAGGTAGTGAAAGAGAGTGAAAGTGACTTAGTGAGATAGAAAGAGAGAGTGAGGTAGTGAGATAGAGAGATAGCTCCTTAGCTGGAGCATCTGTGCGCCTAATAAAAACCACATAACATAACATAACATAACATAACATAACATAGAGAGAGAGTGAAGTTGTGAGGTAGTGAGATAGAGTGAGTTAGTGAGGGAGTGATGTAGTGAATTTTTGAGGGAGTGAGTCGTGATATACTGAGGTAGTGAGAGTGAGATTGAGATAGAAATAGAGTGAGCTAGTGAGATAGAGAGAGAGTGAGATAGAGAGTAAAGTTGTGAGGTAGTTGTGAGCCAAAAAGAGGGAGGGATAAAGCATCCCTGGTTGTAATGCAGTGGTTGTAATGCATTCCTATATGAGCCACAGTATTGCCGCCTGATTGTCTGACTTTATATAAACTCTGCAGAAATAATCTGAAAACAAAGGGGAACTAATAGTAACGCATTCGTGGCTCAGTTTGTTCGTCACCAACAGACTGCTTTGTAGATAGATGACAGGGTTAAGGGACCTGTTGCACAGATCTAGTCTAGCTGCAGTAAGCTTCCGGGCACTGTACTGGGGAGGTATGTCCAGCGTTAATGGACTTGCTCTGGTACCACGTTTGAAACAACGTGAAGCAGCTCCGAGTGTTGATGTGCCTGTTGCGGGGGTCGTCTTGTGACCTGCAGGTGACACGTGCCAGGTGTGGTGAAGAAGCTCAGCATGTACACTAACAATATAGTCTGGAGCACCAGCCAGTTAGGTTAGTAATCCCAGGATAAACGTAGACTCAGTTTATTTTGCCTACAGGTAAACAATGCAACAAAGAATGCAGCCTTCCATCTACGCTGCATCCTCTTCCCCCTGCTGATAGAGCACCACACAGAAATGCTTAGACTAGAACGCTAAGTGGAATTTTGGACATGTTTTGAACATCTAGCTCACATTTTCTCAGCATGTATTCCAAACACAATGGAGTGGGAGGCGATCTCTGAGTTCAAGGATACTACGATCAATGAATTACCAATCTTTTGGAATCAGAACAGTAATCAATGGGATATTCTCGGGGTCAGTTGACCCAACATCTAGCTAACAGTTAATCTCATCCAAAAAGTTTAGACACGAACCTCAGAATTCCATTTGATAGCTTCCTCGCACGTACCTTAGCTTCATTTTATCTAAGTACCATGAACATCAGTTAGGCACCATCATCTGAGTGCTGCTTTTTGGGAAACAACCAATATCATAGTTGGTACCATTTTTCGTACATTAAACTGCAGCTTTGACTAGGTCTTTGTCCTGGAATCTGATTTTCATAAGGGGTTAATTCTCTTAGAGTCATGATATGCCTCAACACACTGCTCTGAACATATGCAGATTTATAAAATATTGTGAAAATAGATTTGATTTCTCAATCATTTGTGAACCTTGCCAGTCTGGTGCCTGTCCAGCTATGCCATTTGATTCCTGGACTTGCTTGGATATTCATATGTTTCAGGGGAATTGTTCCTATAATCTTCATTCCAGTGAGAATTCCCTCTAGTGATATATAGATCCCCCAAATCATTAGACTTTCATCCAGGTCTCTGGTGGTCAATACAAGAAGGGTGCTCCTAATTATAAGAAATGCTTCAGTTTCTACCCTCTTGGTCATTACCACTTTCCATACTCTGTCTACTCTACACCATAGGAGGTGAAATCGTCTCTTGCCACAAGACCTAGAAGTTTTCATACATGTGGATCGATTAAGTCGTAGGCATTACAAGTACTATATGATCCAAGACTTTTTCCCTTAAGTAATAAGCCTTACCAACTAGCATGCATTTTCCCTGCAGAAATGCATACCGACTAGCCCGTGTTTTGTTTCTGGTAGAAATAACGGGTCAAGCCTTGGAAACACAGAGTGTATGTCTGGACAAAAGCAAAACAGGATTTCGTTAGTTGTGATCATTTCACACATTCTTTAAGTCGACTGGCTCAGAGAAAGGTACTATCTCTGTGGGGTTCCCAAGTACCGGTCACATTTCCTCTAGTCTTCCAAGGATTAGACTTGTGAAAACTTATTATTGAAGTCTCCTACAACGGTTAGCATACTCCGAGTATTTGAGAGCAGGATCTGTATGGAAGAGAGCTGGAATGTCAATCTTAGGATCTAATCAAGAAATTCTGGTGACAATGGGAGGTATACATGTTTGGAAGCGTAAAGGGCAGATCCTACCATGAGCTTGTCACCTATTGACCCGCTTGATCTTGTGACGCCTAATCAATTGGCAAGAGAAGTGATTTTGTAAAAAAACGTAGCCACGCCCCTTAATCCACTTACGACCCGTGTGTGTTTCTAGAAAGTCACAAATACCTAAGAGATAGTGCTATGAGGTATGGTTTAGGTCGTCAAAGATAGTGAAAATTCCTCCTCTTAGTGTTGTCTCCTGGTTATTTACATTTCAGGTAGGGGCATTAGATCTGGGCACCCTCCCCTGTTCCAGCAGTAACTACCTAGCACTCCAGCGAACCCATCAACCAAGAGTGTGAGGTTTGTCATTTTGAGCTTGAAGCTTAGTAAACCTTGCGTGGATGGAAAATTTACCACTGGCCCTGTACTCACCTGGTTTTGACAATATTTTTGCAACCAAATGAAACAAAATTGATATTTTGACCTCACTTCGGAACACTTTTGTAGGTTCCACTGCCCTATCTTGCAAGATCTCCTTACTTTTATGTAATGCGCTAGTTCACAGTTTTGAGTCATTTTCAAGAGCTGTAAATGACACGTCTTACTATTGCCGCAAGTATTTAAAGCATTTAATTTATGTGCCTTGGAAGGATGAAAGGCCGAGTTGATTATGCCATCTGCAAATCCCAACAACTGTCAATAGCAAGTGCTTAATTTGTGTAATCACTTCTCAGTGTTGGCAACTACTTTCTTGAACGTGTTTAGTTGAGAGCAGCTAGCATGACATTACTCCAAGGGGGGGGCAGATCAGGACGACGGAGCTGCGGGCGGAGGGAAGGGGGGGCAGAGCAGGACGACGGAGCTGCGGGGGGAGGGAAGGGGGCAGAGCAGGACGACGGAGCTGCGGGGGGAGGGAAGGGGGGGGCAGAGCAGGACGACGGAGCTGCGGGCGGAGGGAAGGGGGGGGCAGAGCAGGACGACGGAGCTGCGGGCGGAGGGAAGGGGGGGGCAGAGCAGGACGACGGAGTTGCGGGCGGAGGGAAGGGGGGGCAGAGCAGGACGACGGAGCTGCGGGCGGAGGGAAGGGGGGGCAGAGCAGGACGACGGAGCTGCGGGCGGAGGGAAGGGGGGCAGAGCAGGACGACGGAGCTGCGGGGGGAGGGAAGGGGGGGCAGAGCAGGACGACGGAGCTGCGGGCGGAGGGAAGGGGGGGGCAGAGCAGGACGACGGAGCTGCGGGCAGAGTGAGGGGGGGGCAGAGCAGGACGAAGGAGCTGCGGGCGGAGGGAGGGGGGAGCGGGACCGGGGCGAAGAAGGGCTGCGGGCGGAGTGATGGGGGAGGGGGGCAGAGCTGGACGGAGCTGCGTGCGGAGGGAAGGACAGAGCTGGACTGTGAAAACTTATTATTGAAGTCTCCTACAACGGTTAGCATACTGCCAGTATTTGAGAGCAGGATCTGTATGGAAGAGAGCTGGAATGTCAATCTTAGGATCTAATCAAGAAATTCTGGTGACAATGGGAGGTATACATGTTTGGAAGCGTAAAGGGCAGATCCTACCATGAGCTTGTCACCTATTGACCCGCTTGATCTTGTGACGCCTAATCAATTGGCAAGAGAAGTGATTTTGTAAAAAAACGTAGCCACGCCCCTTAATCCACTTACGACCCGTGTGTGTTTCTAGAAAGTCACAAATACCTAAGAGATAGTGCTATGAGGTATGGTTTAGGTCGTCAAAGATAGTGAAAATTCCTCCTCTTAGTGTTGTCTCCTGGTTATTTACATTTCAGGTAGGGGCATTAGATCTGGGCACCCTCCCCTGTTCCAGCAGTAACTACCTAGCACTCCAGCGAACCCATCAACCAAGAGTGTGATGTTTGTCATTTTGAGCTTGAAGCTTAGTAAACCTTGCGTGGATGGAAAATTTACCACCGGCCCTGTACTCACCTGGTTTTGACAATATTTTTGCAACCAAATGAAACAAAATTGATATTTTGACCTCACTTCGGAACACTTTTGTAGGTTCCACTGCCCTATCTTGCAAGATCTCCTTACTTTTATGTAATGCGCTAGTTCACAGTTTTGAGTCATTTTCAAGAGCTGTAAATGACACGTCTTACTATTGCCGCAAGTATTTAAAGCATTTAATTTATGTGCCTTGGAAGGATGAAAGGCCGAGTTGATTATGCCATCTGCAAATCCCAACAACTGTCAATAGCAAGTGCTTAATTTGTGTAATCACTTCTCAGTGTTGGCAACTACTTTCTTGAACGTGTTTAGTTGAGAGCAGCCAGCATGACATTACTCCAAGGGGGGGGCAGAGCAGGACGACGGAGCTGCGGGCGGAGGGAAGGGGGGGCAGAGCAGGACGACGGAGCTGCGGGCGGAGGGAAGGGGGGCAGAGCAGGACGACGGAGCTGCGGGGGGAGGGAAGGGGGGGCAGAGCAGGACGACAGAGCTGCGGGCGGAGGGAAGGGGGGGGCAGAGCAGGACGACGGAGCTGCGGGCGGAGGGAAGGGGGGGGCAGAGCAGGACGACGGAGCTGCGGGCGGAGGGAAGGGGGGGGCAGAGCAGGATGACGGAGCTGCGGGCAGAGGGAAGGGGGGCAGAGCAGGACGACGGAGCTGCGGGGGGAGGGAGGGGGGGAGCGGGACCGGGGCGAAGAAGGGCTGCGGGCGGAGGGATGGGGGAGGGGGAGGGGGGCAGAGCTGGACGGAGCTGCGTGCGGAGGGAAGGACAGAGCTGGACGAAGGAAAGCGGAGGGAAGGGGGGACGAGCAGAGCAGCTCAGAGCAGCTCTGGAAACCACCACCGTCTTTCTCCGAGGCAAAGCAGAAATGCCTCGGAGAAAGCATGGTCATTTTCGCATTTGGGGGCGTGTGTTTTGCTGTTCTGAGTGACGGACAACGTCACTGTCTAAAGAACGCAAAAAATCACGCCCCCAAATCCGAAAAGGACGGGGCTACATTGGAGTGACTGATCTCTCCTCCAATGGCTGGCCTCCTTTTAGGAAGCCAGCCAATGGGGAGAGACAGTGCAGGGAGGCGGGTTCTGAAGCCCCACTAGAGGACATTAATTCTCTGACCGGAAGCTGCTTCGCAGCTTCGTCCCTCGACCTAAAAACCGGAAAGGGGCCCATATTACCTTCTCAAGACACCACCTTATGGCAATAAGGAATCCGGAAAAAGAACGTTGTGGGCACTGCATCGCCCCTTCATCCAGTGACCGCCCCTGCCCTAAATGCAAATTTCAAATCTTTACACCTAAACCCATCCCATCTAATCAAGTTAAAGTTGTGGAACGGAAATTACTCCTAGTAAACTGCAGGTCGATGCCAAAACACTAAACGGAAATAAACATCCTAATCAGAAAGGGAGGAGCCGGAGGCCCTTTTTCTCACCGAAACCTGGCTGCACACAGATTCAGACCCAGATGTGGTACAAACCCTCCCCCCAGGATATCTATATACTAAGGAACGACAGGAAATCAGGGGAGGGAGGAGGGACTGCCATCATCCTTAAAGACCACATAAAAGGTCGCATAGAACCAGACATTGCACTAGACTGTGAGAGCATGGGTTTCACGCTATCCTTCACACACACATGCTCAATATCGGGGATACTAATATACAGACCCCCTGGCCCCTGCGGAATGTTCATTGAGTCTCTCACCAACCTAGCGTCATCCAGGTCAAACCTAACCACAAATTTCATCATCCTAGGAGATTTAAATCTGCACCTAGAGGACCACAAGAAAGCAGAGGCATAAAGCCTCACTAAAAGTCTTCTAGCTGTTCAACTCCGACAAACTGCAACTAGCCCAACCCAAAGGCCATAAACTAGGCCCCGTTTTTTTTAACATGGATTTTTTCGACACACTAGACCCCGTCCACATCCCCTGGTCAGACCACTTTATAATCCCTATAGTCTGGAGACCACCTAACCCACCTTCAGACTACCAACCCACCAAGGAGTGGGACCGACCTTGGGCAAAAATCATCCCTGAAACCTGGACAGAGCAGCTAACAACCACCTACCCTAGCAGTAACATTGAACCCACTAGTGCATATGATAAATATAATGAATGGATCACTGCATCCCTTGATGCAACCATCCCCCTTAAATGGAGGTCAAAGAGGCCCACTAACAAAAGGTCTCCATGGTACACTCCGAATATACGGGAACTCAAGCAAAATTGTAAAAAGCTTGAGAGGGCATGGAGAAGGAACTATTGCCCGGGAAAAAAAACAAAAATATAAAGAGGCAATAAAAATATATCAAACAGAAATAAAAAAGGCACAAGCACTTTACTTTGAGGAAAAGATCAAGGCAGCAACTAACGTCCCTAAAGAAATAGCCAGAATAATGAAAACATTATCTACATGTCCTCAACCAGAACGTTCCACTAAAGGAGCCCCTCAGAGATGTAAGGAACTATCAGAATTATTTAATAATAAAATTCTCAATATATACAACACGTTCCAATCCCCGCAGCAGAAGGATATACCATACCCTGAAACTCCTAGTGGGCCAGATAAACAATGGCTTCTTGAAGAAATCCCGATCATGGATCTCACTACCCTAGATAACATTTTCGGGAAAATCAAATCAGGCTCTCCTAGCGACCCAGTGCCTGCACACATTCTAAAAAAAGTCAAGGAAACAATCCTCCCAGTACTCCTGGAAATGCTCAACCTATCCCTGACCACTTCAACAGTACCGGTAAGGTGGAAACAGGCGATGGTGAAGGCACTCATAAAAAAATAAACCTGAATCCAGATAACTGGGGGAACTACCGACCGGTTTCACTCCTCCCATTAGTCAGTAAGATACTAGAGAAATACGTGAACACGATACTGTCCCATTATCTGGAATCACATGACATTCTGCACAAATCACAGACAGGCGTCCGACTTAACCATGGGACGGAATCAGCACTTCTAATGGTAATGGAGGAAGCTAGGAAAGTGCTGGATCTTGGAGGAACAGTGGCAGTTATCCTATTGGATCTTATGGCCGCTTTTGATACGGTAAACCATAGGATCCTATTAGACAGACACAGAGAAATAGGAGTCGGAGGAAAGACCCAAACTTGGCTGAAGTCCTTCCTATCAGACAGAACTTTCCAAGTGTTTGAAGGCAGGTACAAATTAAGAAAGATACCACTCACTTGCGGTGTCCCGCAGGGTTCATCTCTAAGCCCAACCCTTTTTAATGTGTACCTAAGACCACTGGCCGAGATAGTACAGCCCTATGGTATCACAATAGTTACATACGCAGGCGACACCCAACTGGTAGTAGCCCGAGAACACCCTAAGAAAATCCCATTGACCTTAAGTCCTGCCTGGAGCAGGTAGCCACTTGGATGGACCAATCGTTCCTCAAACTCAATGGGGACAAAACTGAGCTAATGATACTCGGAAATAAGGCTGAGACACTCACAAACATAAGTTGGCCGAGCCGCCTCCGGGCCCCCCCTCCCAGCCCAAAGAGAAAATTAAAAGCTTGGGAATCTGGCTAGACAGTTCGCTCAAGCTTGACCATCAAGCAGTTCTGGCAGCAGCCGCATGCTTTGGCATCCTAAAAGAGCTTAGAAAGATTCTACCACTTCTCCCGGATACTGTGTGCAGAACCATGGTACAATCCCTGATTCTCCCCCGGCTGGACTATTGTAATTTACTCTACATAGGAACCCCTAAAACCACGATCAGGAAGCTTCAGATAGTGCAGAACTCAGCAGCCAGACTACTTCACAATATTCCAGGAAAACAGTCGGCGAAACCTGCATTAATAGCACTACACTGGCTACCCATAGCAGAACGCGTTAAATTCAAGGCACTATGCATTGCCCACAAGACTCTCTGGAACACGGGAAACATCCTTTACAACGCAACTTTTACCACGCAGTGCTTTTACATCGCAACTTTTACAACGCAAACCATTAAAACGCATTGCCCTGGGGGGCACTCTAGGATAGGGAATAGATTTAATTTACTATCCAACACCTTCCCTACTATGCACGGGGACTGGAGTTGGAATAGTAAATTAAACTATTCACTATCCAGCACCCCTCAACACTATGCGTTGTAAAGGCATGCGTTGTAAAAGTTGCGATGTAAAAGCATGCGATGTAAAAGTATGCCTTGTAATGTCATACATCCCTGGAACACAGGCCCTAAAATAAATCATGCCCTCCTAACTTTTCACCGACCATTACGTAACCTTAGATCCGCCAACCTTTTCCAATCCAGTGTACCCAAAACGAGGAGAGCAAAAGCAGGCGGACCCATGTTCTCGTACAATGCATCCATCCTATGGAACTCTCTCCCAACCAAGCTCAAATCCAATCCTGACCATCTAAAGGTCAGGAAACAACTAAAAACATGGCTATTCCTGAACATACACAGCGCTGGGATGCCTATGGGTAGCCATGCGCTCAACAAGAATTGATTATTAATAATAATAATAATAATAATAAAGGAAGTTTCTATGAAATAACCTAATAGTCATAATTTTACAAAGACACACATCTGAGGTTACTTTACTATTAGGCTTATTTTGGAATTCGATTTGATTTGATTCCAACTGCCTTGAGGTGTCTTGGCGCTGTTGCCCTGTCATTCGAAATAAGAGAGGTAATACAGATGAGGTTAGGTGATGCCTATCAATTAAAGAGCCACGTCTTAATTAATTTCCGAAAGCAAGAAGATCTGAGCATTTTCTAATGTTGACTGGAAGGTCATTTCACAGTTTGGCAGTCCTCAAAGTAAAGCTCCTGCCTCCCCAAGTTGCTCACCTAATCCTTGAGAGAGTTAGTAGCATAGCGTCTGAAGATCTAAGTGTCCTCTGAGGGGTATACCAGACAAATTTTGAAAATAGTAAGGTCCAATATTATGCAGTCCTTTAAATGCAATACAAAGAGCCTTAAAATTCAAACGCCTTGCTACTGGAAGGAAGCCAATTAAGTTTAATCAAGGCCTGTGACGCTGATTGATACTTTGGGATTCCTCTTAGGAGACGAGCAGAAGCATTCTACAGATTTTGTAGGGATTTCTTCCGGATGCCAAGGAAAAGGGCATTACCCTAGCCAATTTGAGCTAGAACTACGGTGGAAACCACTGTTTTTTGAAGATCTTGAGGACTATAGGGGCAGATGTTTCTGATTATTTTCAGGGTAAAAATCACAGATGAAACAAGAGCAATAATTTGATCTTCAAAGTTAAGTTTCTCATTAAAGATGATTACTAAAAGTCTTCCCTTCCGTACTAGTGTACGTAAGGGTCCCCAGTCCTGTGGCCACCAACTAGGTGACTAAAGGATTTATCTTTTCCAAAAAGAAGAATCTCTGTTTTTCTTGCATTAAGCCTTAGACAATTAGCTCTCATCCATTGATCTCTGAGACATACAGGAGATAAATCTATGTCAAACTTCAACATGGTCTTTAAAAATTTACAGCACAATTTGGGTGTCATCAGCATAGGACACCACTGAGAAACCCATTGCTTTTATGGGTTTAGCCAGACGGGCAATATAGAGATTAAAAAGGGTGGATCTCAACGAAGAGCCCTGTGGCACCCCACAAGGCAAATGAAATAGCTCAGATGTAAACTCACCAATTGCTACATGGTATGTTCTATCGGTTAAAAAAGCCATTAATAACTTCAATGCTGCGCCTCCTATTTCTAGTTCAGCTAATCGGTCAATCAAGATGGTATGGTTGACTGTATCAAAAGCCGTAAAAAGATTATGCAGTATCAGTGCAGCTTGACCTCCACCATCCAGTTCTTCTTATGCTGCCAGCAGTGCGGTTTTTGTGTCTTCCTAAATCCATATTGAATATAATCCAAAACATTGTTACTGTCAATACATTACATAAGTTTTATGTTTAGAGCTTTTTCCAGCAGCTTTGGAGGAAAGGGTAATCTGGATATAGGCCTATAACTGCTTGGCTCCTGAGGGTCAAGATATTTTCTTTTTAGCAGAGGGAGGTAAGAATGATGCCAACTTCCATTCTGAAGGAATGTGACCATCACTGATAACTTTATTTAAGATCTTGGTTAATTGAGTTCCAAAAATCCTGGGGGCTCAATGAATGATTTTTGGAGGACATGGATCAAGTGTGAATCCTTATTTAATTTAAAGTTACAATAATGAGTTACTGGTAGTGATATCCAGTCAGTACTCTTAAAGAATTCTAGTCTGACATAGTTTGAAGATATGTTTTTTTCATAAAAAATCTTAATAATCTGTTTTACCTCTCAGTTAAATGATGGTCTAAATTTATTCACAATATACATACTGTTTGTATTCTAATCTGGATATATGTTGTATATGAGATCAGGAAGTTCTGAGAATAAAAAAAACATTTTGAGTATTATAATGAGTACATTTAATAATGATATTATAGTAACATATGAATGTCATCCTTTTTGCCTGATGTTGATGGTTACTGAGGTTTAGAGACCCCAGTGGACTTCATGCACTTAAGTGTGCTCTGCTGTGATGTCTGGAGTCACTTTAAAGCCAGCCCTGGCTTGCAAGCTGGTTTTAAAATAAAAATGGTTATACATTCCACTTTGAAATTAAAAGTACTTCCAAGGTCCCAAACTGCCTTTTGATTACATTTACATCACCCCTAAGGTCTGTCCTATGTGCCCCTAGGGTAGGACACATTTTTATGAAAAGAAGGGACAACATAAAATATGTTTTATGTACCCTGGAAAAGAAAAATAGCCAATGGCAAGCATTTTCAAAAGACAACATCCTTTGTGAGTCATTCGTGAGAGCAAACACCAGAAGTTCTACACACTATTAGTATGCTTGGATGATTGTGTGACAGAATCTCGCGGGCCACTTGTGAGTATCTTAAGGGATGGTAAAAAATAAAATTAATTAGAAGTTTGTAATGGTATCATGTACACTCACAAGCTTAAGCACACAGCCATGAAATAGTAGTCACTGAATGAAATATATATCAAACTGTATTGTAAGAAGAACCCGCTTACTTTTTTCGTTTGAAAATTGCAAACTCTGTATTAGCAGATAGTAGTTTTGAGCCACGTAAAAATATAACAATATATAATGGTCTCCTATATTGCATTTGTTTTTAATGGAACTCTCAGCATTTATGGTGAACGGGTGGTGTAACAGTAATAAAGTATTACTTTACAATAACAAAACTAAAAATACACTAAAGAAATCATATTCTACTTACATTTTTTTAAACTTTACTGAAAAAAACTAAAGTTAAAGTGATCTTATAGTTAGGAATTGTTATTAGATTTCACTTTACTTTAACAAAAAACCCTAGAGAGTCACAGAAAAGGTAACTTGACAAGACAGTTAGGTGAAAATGTCAATGACAACGTATGTAATATTTTGAACTAAAAAAAAGAAAATTCACTACTTATAGTTAGATGAGATAACAATAACTTATGCCCTGCTATGCATTTTTTATGACTACACATATTACATCACTCATGACATAATCTATGCCGAGGGTCAATGAGAGTTGCTCCATGAGCCTCCCATTGATCTTGGTTTGATGTGTGCCTGCCGCAGCCACTACACCCAGTCACACATGTGGCGGTAGCATTTTTATCAGGAAAAAAGGTGGAATGCTGGGTGGTAAAAATGTTGTGGATTCCCACTGATTCTAGAAGTTTAATTTACAGAATACAAAGAACACTTAACATTTTAGGTAAAGTTTGAAGTTTGCAGGTCATTGTGGGTAAGACAACCTTGTGGGAGCTATGCGAGGCACATCATTCTTGACTCCCCTGGGTGCTTAGTTTTCAGACGTTTCTGGGTTTTGTAGGCTTCCCTGGGTAGCCGTCAATGCATTGCCGAAGGAGATCAATTTTGTGACAGTAAATGTTGATGTCTGTATATTGTATTTTGGCCCAATTCCTGTCACAGACACTAGGCCTACCCACACAAGTGAGTTACAGTTTTTATCAGATACTCGGAGAAATGGTAGGTCATTATTGCTCCCTGCAGATTCCAGAACTTTCCATCACAGAAATGTGTCTTTTTTGCCAAAGTTTGAGGTTTGCAAGGGCTACTGGGTAAGCAAACCTGATGAGAACCATGCGGCAACCCACCCTGGATCCACATGGCTATCTAGTTTTCCAAAATGTTTAGTTTTGCCAGGTTTCCCTAAGGTTTGGCTGGCCTAGGGCCCAAAATCCACTATTAGACACATTTTAAAAAAAGGGTCACTTTTCCATGGAAAAATTAGCTTTATCCATGTTATATTTTGGGCCTTTCAGTTTGGGATCACTAGACTTACTCACACAAGTGGAGTACCATTGTTATTGTGAGACTTGTGGGAGTGATAGATTGTTGAACATTTTTGACCGGAGTTTCCTATGCGCCAAACATAGCTGAGTGGCAGAACAGCTTTGACGTGGTGCAGTGCCGAGCGGCGGCAGGGATACAGGTTTTAACAGCCTCCATACCAACGGAGTGTGCAGGCGGTGTAGGCTGGACTGATGGCAGTCCCTACTTTGTTTGCCCAGCGAGCCTGAGCCTGCAAACTGTGGGGGGCTAGGGTGCCGGAAAATTGTAATGGTGGCCAGCTTGTTCATCTTGTGGGCTCGAGCCCGCCACCCTGTGGAAGCAGTCTGGAGGCCTACGAAAACGGGAACGGACAGCAGTGTGCAACACAGACCACTGTGTTGGCCCACCGGCTACGCCTGCCTGGAACTTTCCTCCTTATTGCGCCTGCCTGCCTGGAACTTTCACCCTTGGGACCCTTCTGCCATTGAAGACGAGTTTAAATTTGATTGGAAACATTAAAAACGAGGAATCTGTATCTTTTGAAGAAAGACACTACCGGCCACCAGAGGGCTCTTCTGCGTGGAAGTCTGAGGAAGGAAGGAAGGAAGGAGTAGCAGAGCAGCAGAAGGCCCAGCACTTACCTCATACTCTACTTCCTCCAATTCTGCCTCCTCCTGGTTGTCTGACTGTGTGTACGCTCTCCCCTGTTTTCACCCCAGTGCTAGTGCCGCTGACTTCTTACGTTGTGGTGTTTTTGGCGCTGTGCAACGGCAGCTGGGTGGTCCTGTGGGAGTGCAGTGAGTGAGCCGCTGTGCTGTCATTGTTGGTGGTGAGAGGACCTGACACCGCATTGTTCTTGGACTCTATGTCCCATGGGGCCAGGAGGGCCAGAGGACAGAGGACACGCCCATGCCTGAGCCGCGGGCGCTCGCCACTGGATGAGGCTGGACTGGGCCACTTCTCTCAGCTGCCTGCCCCTTGAAGGTTAGTCTCTATAACGTACTACTGATAGTTAGTGATAACTGGACTGGTGCCACACAAGTATTTAACTCCGGAAACTTGTCAACTATGAACTTGCGGGATGGGAGGGCCCGGAATGCTGACGCAGATGGAAATGTTGTTGGGACTCTTGACCAATTCATTGTAAGAGCCACCTCGGTACTAGCCCATGAAATAGCCTTGACTGAACGGCGGTTATCGCTATATCCCCAGCAAAATAAACAGTCATCCTTGGGTCCCCTAATGTTTGCTCGCTCACCTGAAGGCTGCATGATTATTGGCTCAGACTCATTGACCTCTGTAGCGGACTCCAGCCAAATTTCTTCACTACCACTGGCAGACCCATTGCTTAGTTCCATTGCGTGTGATAAGGCACTACTAAGTTTACCAATCCTTACTATGCAACCTAAATCCCAAGCACTTGGAACTTTGCCAGATCCGGCTGCAAAGAGGAAGGGGGGCCCATAAGACAAAAGAATGCTAAAATGCCAAAGGTGTATAAAGTCGGTGGTTTGATGTCATTACCATCCCCAACTCCACCTGAGCCATTGCCCACCAACCGCACAGCAGGCACCCAGAACATGACTATGACTGGAAACCTGCTGGCTGAAAATGAAGAGAGACTATGGGCCAGAATGGGGGCCCTAATATCAGCATCTTTCTCTCCAATTGATGATAGGTTGACTGAAATAGAGGTGAAAGTGATCAATCTCAAACTTTTAGCTGTGTCCAATCATGCATCAGCCATATTACTATTGGGGGGGATGAATGAATCTAGTGAGATAGTGTCTAAAGTAATAATTAATCCCACAAATCCAAACCTGCCACCTGGTATTCCACAAACGTCTGCTTCACTACCTACATCCTAAACTAGAAGTAGGAGGGAGGTAACTAACTCTGATAACGGTACGGTAGCCCAGGTAATGGTAGGCGAAGGAAGTGAGCATGGGAATATGTATGGGGAGTAAGCCCAGCTTATTCCGAGCACGCCGGGAATGGGGGGTGATGGGCCGAACGGTGGGATTATCAGGAGCACGGCTGGAACTCACGGCATGCAAGGCCTAGATAACCAACCAACCCAAGTCCCTGGGGCTATCAGCCATAACCCTACTGTAACACACTATGGGAAGGGAAATAGTATATCTAGATATGATCCCAGGGTAATAAATCTCCCCCCCCCCCGCAGCACCATTGGTTGTAGTTTTGAGGGATGTACCCATTTTACAGGAAGGCCAGGCTGAGTCTACTAAACAGTTAAGGGCAAAAATAATGCATTAGCTGAATAAACACTTGAAAGAAGAGGGGGTCTGGGGCTGGGACATATGCAACCACTTTATAATGGCTAGACTCTGTTCTTGAGTAGGCTATTCTGTGAAGAACGGAGGGGGGGATTCTGTGGTGGCGAACTTCAATAACGCACGTATAGTCAGGCTTATACTTGAATGGTTTGAAAATAGGAATGAAGGGTTTTATCCTGCTAAAATATCTGTGCTCCCATTAGGCTTCTTTTATAGCACTCATCACAATCTTGTACCCGGAGCAAGGCCCAAAGGTGATTATCGCTGTAAAAACTATGGGGTTATACCATACACTTTTGAACCAAACCTCACAAATAGATATGCCCCATTATCTGGTCTAGATGACTGTGACTGATGGCCTCCGGTTGTTATTCTCGAGACGGAAGAGTCCCCTGTGGTCAGTGACATTGCCGAACGGAGATATCCAAATTTTCAACCAATAAACCCAAATGGGACCCAGGGCATTAAGGCCTTGGCTATCCAGTTATATAATATGAGTGAGAGCATGGGAGGTTTGGATTTAATTACTGCTCCATCCGACCAAACCCCGACTGGCCCAAATGGACAAGCCATACAAGTACCTTGTCCTCAAAGAAATTGTCACCAGCTACCCCTACTTTCCTGAAATGTAGCAGGGATTATTCCAAAGCTAACAGATGAGGTCTGGGTTCGGTATATTAAAACATTTGATATCATTTGTACCCAGGAAACATGGAGTAGATCGGATGTTAACATAGATGGATATTCGTCTCTAAATGTTTTGGCGGAACCATCATTGTCTGGGAGGGCAAGGGGGGGGGATTGGTAACCTTGATCTCAGTGGGGTATGAGGAGCTTGTAATCGAAAAGGTAATTGATTCACCTTGGTACCAACTGATCATGTGTTTTAATTTGTTAGATGTAAGCTTATTAATAATCAATTGGTACTATAACATTTTCGATGAGCAAAGCACGGGGGTCATAAATCAACTACAAGAAGAAATAGACAAAATAGCACTAAAGTTCTCCCCCTTATGTATTATCTGGGTTGGAGATTTCAACTGCACATTATGTAAGCAAAGTAGTAACAAAGTGTGCGGGTTGTTTGATCTTGATGATTCACCTCTTGCCCATTTTAAACATACTCCTCAGGGGGAGGCATTAAACTCACTCATCCTTGTTAATGACTTATCCCCGTCGAACAATTTAGTGGACAGCTCGGTGATATATTTTCCGACATTTCAGGGCAGAACTAGTACGATTGATTATATGTGTGTTACCAGGAGATATTCTGATCTTCTAGAAGATTTCCTGGTTGAACCGAATGCTGCCAGTGACCACAATCCTCTAACAGCCTCTCTACAAATTAAGGCCTCGAAGGGGATGGCTGTGGACTGTCCTATAAAATATAACTGTAATGAAGGGGTAAGGTTGAAATGGAATACTTTGGATCATGTAAAATTTGAGGAGAATATAATTAAGTTTAACTTAACTGATGTGATGATCTGTTTAACTTATTTAGCCCCCCCGGAATCCATTGTAGGGAGTTTTGAAATTATATGTGAAGATGTGGCAAAAAATCTGCTGAGACCAGTAAAAAAAATGAATCCTTTCGTCTCTCCTGTCGTCTCCTACTGCATCCTCCCTCTATTTATGTCTCTCCTTCTCTCCTCTCTCAATGTATTGAGACTGAACTATTTTGTCTGACGCCCGATGGAGCTACTTGGTTTAGCTATAGGGGAGATGGGCCGTGGATTCCCTCCTTGGTCGTCACCTACCCAGTCGGTCTTTAGGCAGACTTCTTTTTGTCTCTCCTTATTGTCTCTACCCTAGCCCCTATCCTCTCTCCCTTGAATATCTCCCCTTGTCTGCCCTGGGATCACAACTTACTGGACTTTGGACGTTGCCTTGACTCGTCTACCGGTTTGTGTCCCCATCACCCTTCCCCTCCTCTTCCCATGCTGTGTCTCTCACCCTCCCCTCCCCTTTCCCGCCCTCATTATCTGTCTACTTCCCGTGCTCCAACCCCCCCTTCCCGGAATCTATCACCTTGCCTGCTTTTCCCCTTTCGTATTTGTGCTTATTGTTTATCTTGACCTTACATGTAACTATGTTGCCATGCTCTAAGAACTGTGTAACCTTTGTAATGATGTAACCTGTAACTATGATCTGATGCTCATGTAAAGCGCTCTGATACTTCCAGGTCAAGCTAGCGCTATATAAAACTCTTGAATAAATAAATAAATAAATAAATAAATAAATGAAGGGTTTGATTTGGAGTGCTCAGCAGCGCAAATAGAGCTTTAAAAACAGCATTAAGCGTAGTACCACTGGATAGGGCCTTGATTAAGGAAGTTAGACGGTCCTACAAAAATACAATAGAGCGTACAAAAGAAGAATTGAGACGCCAGGCCTGGGAAGATTTAGAGAAGGCAGGAATGCTAAGAGACTCCAGGTCCTTTTGGGAGGTGATCAATCGTCCACTCTTCACGGATGTAAGCAGGAACGTGGAATCAAATATAATTGGTTTAACTTGGGAGTCCCATTTTATGAAGATTTTTAACCCAAATGATATTAGTCCACAGGTCAGCCAGCCAGATATATTTTTTAATTCTGAATCCACCCGGCAATTAAGTGCATCCCTTACTTTAGGCGAAGTGGAGGAAACTCTTAGAATGGGTATTGCCTGTAAAGCCCCAGGCCCAGACGGGGTACCTTTGGACCTCTTTAAAAGAAATCCGGCACTTTGGGGCCCTGTACTATTAAATGTCTTTAGGGCCGTTATAACTGGACAGACCCCACAATCTTGGAAGAAAGCTGTGGTAGTGCCAATATTCAAAAAGGGAAATAAAAACAATTTCCCTTATAGATGCCAAATGTAAGGCGATGGGGAGGGGGATTCTGGCACGCTTTGAGTTATGGGCTGATAATACTGAACTAATATCACATACCCAATATGGGTTTAGGAAAGGAATGGGAACTGTCGAACAGTGCCTCAGCTTGGCGATGATCATGGGCAAGTACAGGAAGGCCAGGGGAGCGTCGATCCACCTGGCTTTCATGGACTTGTCCAGTGCCTTCAACACAGTATATTGGAGCAAGTTGTGGGCAATTAATGGAAGATATGGGCTTCGAGGAACCACTTGTCACTCTCCTCAGCAGACTACATGCTTCCACTCCTGTAGTCATCCAGTATGGCTCAGGGGGAGAGAAGACAAAGCCCATCGTGTCGACAGAGGGGGTCCGGCAAGGCTGCATCCTAGCCCCGTTTTTATTTTTGGTTTATACAAATGGGCTGGAGCAGTTTCTGTTAAACAAACATTTGGACTTCCCAAAAATAGCAGGTGTCCAAGTACCTTTATTAACGTATGCTGACGATACGGTCCTGATGGCCTTGACTGCCAACAGCCTTCAGGGATGTTTGGATGCTTTCACTGAATATATGACGTCACTAAATTTGAAGGTGAATTATAGGAAATCCTTTGTCATGGTATGCGGACCCAAATTAACAAAAATACACAGTGAATGGGATAGCTATTGAGAAGTTAAAACACTTTAGGTATCTGGGGAATGTTTTTAATTCTAACCTTAATTGGGACCTTCTTTTAGTATCTCGAGTGCAACAAGCTTCAAGAGTTATTGAGGGTCTGTTTCGATATGCAGCCAAACTTGGTCATAAGCCTGTTGAGGGGCTGATAACCCTATACAAATCAAAATGTCTGTCAGGAGCAACTTATGGTGCAGGAGTGTGGAGATATCAAAAGAGTACACAGATCCAAATAATTGAGAACACATTTTTTGAAGAGACTCTTATTTATCCCGTCTAGTTCGCCTACCTCATTTTGTCACTCGGAGGTGGGCATGGATTACATTACAGACAGAATACACATGGCACCCCTGTTTTTATGAGGGAAAATCTGGTCTTCAGAGGATCTCAATTTCTCCTGACTTGTCTTAAAAGATTGCATGAATCCAGACAATGCAATGGCGGTACCCTGGTTATGCTATGTTAAACGAACTCTTTATAAAATAGGGTTAGAATATTTTTATGATAAGCCTGAGTGTATACCGCCAAACATGAAAATTTCCATAAAAGAAGCTTTTGGATCTGAGCTGAGTATATCTTCTAGGTCCACAGACAGACCGGTCCCCCCTTTTTTTAAAACAGCAACAATTTTATTTGTCTTTTAGCTTACAGGGAAATGCACGTTTTTTAATGACTAGATTCTGTTTAGGCACCCTGCACTTTCTTGTGGGTTTTCCAAAACAGGTGGGGTTGTGTGAGAAGCTACACCCCGGTCCTTGTAACAACACAGCCCAACAAAATACTAAGCACCTTATGTTATTTTGCACATCATATAAAGACCCCAGGGCGCGTTTTCATAAACCAATTTTAAACGAAAATTGCTTCCGCTCCCATAGAGAGGGCTTTAATTATTTACATTCCCTAGCAAATGTTTCCATTTATAGCTCTGTGCTTAGTTTTATAAAAATTGTTTTTATAATAAGGAAACGATAAGCAATTTAAAAGTACTTAATTGGGTGTTTTATTGTCTGCGTAAGATATCATTTATGCTTTTTTGTAAATATTGTCTTGTTTTATGATTGTATGGCTTCCTTGTGAACTTTTAGGATTCATTTGGAACCGAATAAAGGTTTCTGACTGACTGACTGACAACCTGCAGATTCCAGAAGTTTTCTTCAAAGAAATGCGAGTCAAACTTTGAGGTTCGCCAAGTCTTCTGAGAATAACAACCTGGTGGGAGCCACACAAGTAACCCCATTCTGGATAAGGTTTTCTGGAGCATATTTACAAGCCCCTATCACCACCAGAACATTTCTGCCGATGTGGTGGCGATATGGGCTTTGCCTTATTTACAAGGCAGTGTTAGGCCACTTAACATGGCTTAATGCTTCCTTGTAAGTAAGGCACCCTTTCATGCTATACTTAGAGTGAAAGGGGTGGGCAATAGGTGTTGCAGTGGATTTTCAACGCAACAGTCATTTATTTTGAGCTGTGTCATATTTACAAGAGTGGGGTAAATATTGGGCAGCGCCAAAATTGAGACCATGGAAAACCTGGTCTTAACTGGGCAAAACGAGGAGATAAGCTTTATTTCTCCTTGTGTTTGCTGTTTTTATATGTGCTCCATTGTGCAACACACATAAAAGCTGAAAAATGCCCTGTATGATTGTTTATGTGCAGGAAGGTATCTCTTCCTGCACATAAACAATCATTTAAAAAATGACGAGTTGCAACCTCTATGTGTGCTGCCCAAGGGTGCCTGCATTTGCGCTAGGCAGCTAAATTTGGCGTCAGTGCAAGAGGAAACGCAGGGCTGCACTAGATTGTTGTAAATACGGTGCAGCCCTGCATTTCAGAAGTAGTTGAGGCACAGTGTCACTTCTTTGTAGATATGCCTCTCTATGTTTTCTTATGTGCCCTTTGAACTAGGGCCCAAAATCAACAGCTAGCCATATTTCATAAAAGGTTCAGTTTTCAGTGGAAAAAAATTATTTGTCCATGTTGTGTTTTTGTGCCTTTCATGTTGTAGGCACTAGCCCTACCCACACAAGTGAGATACCATAATTATCACAAGACTTGGGGTAATGCTGGGTGGTTGAAAATGTGTGGCCCCCCACAGATTCCAAAATATTTCTTCAAAGAAATGTGAGGAAAATATGTGTTAATAATCGAATGTTGAGGTTTGAGAAGGGCACCTGGGTATGAAAATAGGGTGGGAGCCACATAAATCATCCCACCCTGGATTCCCCTATGCATGTAGTTTTAAAAAATGTCCAGGTTTTCTAGGTGTTCCTCAGTGCCTGCTGAGCTATGGCCAAAAATCCACAGCTATCCACATTGAAAAAAGGGTCAGTTTTCAGTGGAAAAAATATGATTTGTCCATGTTGTGTTTTAGGCCTTTTCCTGTCACAGACAGGCCTACACACACAAGTGAGGTATCTTTCTTATAGGGCAACTGCCAGGAATAGTAGGTTGTAGGAAACATTTTGCTCCCTGCAAATTCCATACTTTTCCTCATGGAAATAGGTTGAAAATTAGTTTTTTAGTCAAAGTTTCAAGTGCGAAGGGCTTCTGAGTAAGTAAGCCTGGTGAGAGCCACCTAAGTCACCCTACTCTGGATTACCATGGGTCTCAAAAATGTGCAAAATCGACAGCTAGCCAATGTGTAAAATAAGGGTCAGTTTTCTGTGGAAATATGTGATGTGTACATGTTGTGTTTTGGGGCCTTTGACGTTGAGAAACTAGCCCTACTTACACAAGTGAGGTACCATGGTTTTTGTGAGACTTAGGGTAATGATAGGTCAATCGAAATTTGTGGCTCGCTGCAGATTTTATCAGTTTTCCTGAAATGCAAGTAAAATGTGTCTTTTTAGTCACACTTTGAGGTCTGGAAAACCGTGTGGATAGGAATACGTGGGGGATGCTAAATAGGTCATCCCACCCTGGATTCCCCTATGTGATAAGTTTTCATAAATTTCCCGGTTTGCTAGCTTTTCTTCTGTGCCAATGAACTAGGGCACAAAATCCCCCGCATTGAGAAAAGGGTCCATTTTTTGTGGAGCAAAATGTGATGTGTCCATGTTGTGTTTTGGGCCATTTCCTGTTGCACGCACTAGGCCTACCCACACAAGTGAGGTACCACTTATATCAGGAGATGTGGTAATACATAATAGTGGAAGATTTGTTATAATCAATTGCATTTCTCTGCTTTTGAGCCTTCCAAATGTAAGCCAGTATCCACGAAAGATGACATTTTGAAAAATTCCCTCTGAATCACATGCAAGTATGTGTACCCACAAATTCAAAGATGCTCAAGTAAACATTGCTTCTAAACTCTGTATCTGGTGTCCATTTCTGAAATAAGCAGGTTTCCTTGATACCTATTTTTCACGGCTAATGTTTTTCCATATGAATCCCTCTCTACCTAGTGCATAATCAAAAACCATTGTAAGGTGCAATTGAGTTATTGGCTCTAGGTACCTCGTATTCCAAGTATCCAAACAACCTGAAGGGTTTATTGGATATAATGGTATGTTCCTTTTGTAAATTGGCACTCAGAAAGAAATTACCAATAAAAACCAACCGTTTGTTTCTTTGGGTATACCTTCAGAGATCTACACAAATGACCCCAAGCTGAACTCGAGTATGAAAAGGGGGTATACCCAAAACAAGTCACTGGGACCTGGGTTGTATTGGTGCTAAGAGAAAAGGGGTCCCAGCTGAGACCCCTTTTCTCTTAGCCCTAAGCTGAACTCAACATGTTGTCTACTTTTCAGAAATATATTGGGGCAGATGTACAAGCCCCTTGTGACACTTTTGTGCCGTCATTGCATCACTTTTTGTGGCGCAGCAGTGGCTTGAAGAATGCGCCATGTTGCGCCATATTTTCAAAGTGATGCATCTAGGTAGATGCGTCACTTTGTAAACCCCTGCGGTACATTATACCTGTGTCAGGTATAATGTATGCAAGGTGGGCGTTCCTTTGCAAGAAAGCTTCATTGAAAGGCGCAGTGAAATGTATCAGATTTCACTATGATATCAATGAAAAAGAAGAGTGAGAAATTGAGGTAGCTAGTTCACTTCCCGGTAGGATGTATAATAATCAAAAAGAGCTAGCTATACTGGTAATGCTCATGTAGTGTGTTTCAGAAAAACATATTCGTTTTTATGGAGGCCCTCACCCACCAACCTAGTTGGTGGCATGCTTCATTGTAGAACCCCAACCAAGGCACCGGTTTCGCCTTTGGAAAAGTTAGAGCTATTGGCATTTTAAATGACAAAATTTGTATTTATGTGTTGGTTTTGATAAACCATAAATAAATGGCTTTGTCATTTACATTGCCATTAGCTTAATCTCTCGCAAATGTGAGACCTATTGTACCCTACGGACGAGCTCAGCAGACAGCAATTACTACCACACACACACACCCAGAGCCACACACACACACCCAGAGCCACACACACACACACACCCAGAGCCAGCCACACACACCCAGAGCCTGCCACATACACACACCCAGAGCCACACACACACACACACCCAGAGCCACACACACCCAGAGCCACACACACACACACACCCAGAGCCACACACACACACACACACCCACACAGAGCCACACACACACACACACACACACACACACAAACACCCAGAGCCACAGACACACACACACCCAGAGCCACACACACACACACACACACCCAGAGCCACACACACACCCAGAGCCACACACACACACCCACCCAGAGCCACACACACCCACCCAGAGCCACACACACCCACCCAGAGCCACACACACACTCAGGAGAGCAAGCACAGCGAGGGGGCAGGGAAGCAAGCACAGCGAGGGGGCAGGGAAGCAAGCACAGCCAGGTGGCAGGAAATCAAGCACAGCCAGGGGAAGGGGTACTAGGGGGCGGATGCCCATCATCTGCACTGGCACACCTCTGCTGTGTGCCGTCACAAAGATACACGGTACAGGACAAACATCAACTGCAACCTACGTGTCTGATATGCACACCTAAAAGGAACAACTGCACTCCTAACTCCAAAATGCCAGCAGACACATACATTGTGTGTACATAGAGCCTTTTCAGGAAACCTTTCTTAGCGCCACCACCTCACCTTCACACTCAGGCAACTCTCCAGGTGGGGCACAAGCTAGACATCCACTAGCAGCTTTTGAAGCAAAGAGGAGTATGTAGTCGAGGAGTACCAGCCATGTCATTACAGATAACCTCTTAAAAAAGTAATTTCTAAGTACTTGGAAACTGAGCAAAAAAAGGGTCAAAATGAAAAAAAAGTGCAAAAATGTAAAGAAAAAATGCATATAATTCAAAACAGACTTAACTTTTGGCAGTGTTTTAAATGTTTGAGACTGCGTCTTACAACAGGCTTATCACATGAAGAACATCAAAACCTTATTTTAAATAACCCTAGGAACCATGTCTGGGATCCCTCATGGAATGGATAATAACAACGGTAGAGAGGCTCATCACAGAATGGTGCACGACTTAGCAGTTTTTCTACAGAGATCCACACACATCCCCTGTCGCCTGGTCCTCCAAACTCAGCACACTTTAATATAAAGAGCTAACGACTTCTGCAAAGTTAACTAGGCAATGTGCGACACAACACACAAACCTAAAAGGACCCGTTTTAGGAAAGCCACTACAAAAACAAGGGACAAAAAATAAAGACAGAAAACCAAGGAAGAGAGATGAATGAGATTGGACAAGGGTGTGTGTGAGAAGCCCTCGAGTCGCATCCCTCACTCTAACTCATCCAAGCAGTGAGAGGGGTCATCTCTCTTTAAACAAGCACCAACATCAAGTCACTGCATGTGCAGGCAGCTACTTGCAAGCACAGAAATAGCCACAAAGCAATCCACATTCAGTTTGCATCCACCAACAGTATGTCACAGTACAGCTCTGCCATGATTTTGACTACATGCAACGCCCTCATCTAATCAAGCTTCGTGTGTTCTGGCAGCATAATTACCTTATCATGCAACATTGAGGTACTCTGACTTCATGAGGATGCCGAATCAGAATCTGTCAGAGGGTGGCTGTGACCTCACCTCTGCCACCTTCACAGGTCCTGGATGCATATAGGGCCCTCCTTCTGCAAGCTTTGCATGTTCTAGCTGCGTAAATGGACCTCACCTCTGTACTCTTCACATGTTCTCCTGCATCAATTCCCAAACACCTTCTTGTGTAGGCTGACTGCATTCACTAACCCACCAATACAATCCTAGTGTGGGCCGCTTGTATGAATGGACTTCGCCTCAACAGGCATCACCTGTCACAGCTGCTTGCAGCAACCTCGCTCTTCAATACTGGCATGCTATATCTGAATCCAGTAACCTCGCCACTAATTTCTTGTGAGAGTCGGCCGCATTGTTGGACCATGCCAGCACGATCTTCACATTCTTGCGGCATGCAGCCACCAAACCATACAGTCCTTGCAAGTTCTGGGTGCACACAGTAAACGAACTACAGAATCTTGTGGTGACATGTTTGGGCCTTACATCTGCAATTTTAGTATGTTCTGACAGCAGACAGTGATCTCACAGTAAACTCTTTCTACAATAGACAGAGATCTTACCAGGCAATCCTAGCATGTTCTGGCTGTGTGCAGTGAACTACAAAACCTTGTTTGGGCAGGCTGCATGCTGTGCCCTCACATCACAGACCTCCTTGGCAGTAACAGACTTGGATCAAGCTTCATTTGACGATCATCTTGATTTCAGTTTGCCCAATAAGGCTCCCTCCAGAAAGCATACTGCTTGATAATATGGGATGCTCTCGTCAGGCATTGCCGTATCCACTTGCAGTGCTGTGCATCAGAATGTACCGTGGGCACTACAGCATGAAGGCTCAATGGGACACTACACACCGTACTTACGGAAGAACTGAGCGGTGCACTCCCAGCTCAGCAATGGTGCAATGTGCTCCCTGTACAATAACTGTTAAACACAGCACTATCCACTCTCCTCAAAACAGCATTACTGCTCCTCACAGCACTGGGATGTGCTCACCTCAGCATTACTCTTCCACCCAGCAGAACCCACCGAAATGATAACAAAAAGTTTGCTTCACACAGCACCACATTCCTCCCTGCAGCATTACCCCTGCACACAGCACTACTACCCTGCTCATCAGGACACCAACGTCTCCATACACAGCTCCTCGCCCTGTGCTGTAGGCCCATCCCTCACCCAGCTCTGTGCAAGCAGCCGTGTCTCACACAACACTTAAAAGCTGATGCTAGACTAGACAGCTAGACAGCTTGTGCTATCAGGTCCACTCGACCTAAAAATGCAGTCAAGGTGTCACGAGTATCTATAAAATGTAGAGCAGACATGGCCACCACTATGCCTGGGATGAATAAAACTTTAATTAAGATAGCCATTATTATGTCAAGAAAGCTGAAAACACATCAAGGGTGTCGACCATGCTGGGATTGGCCACCAGAATCCCAATGCAGGCAACCATAATGCCAGGGATAACTACCACTACGTTTATGTGGGCCATCACTGTGCCATCGATGGCCACAATAATGCCATGAATGCTCACAATATTGTATGGCAACATTTATGTGAGTGGGCACTACAATGCCATGGCAAGCAACAATATGCCACGGGTGCTAACAATATGGCCTGTCCACCAAAACGGCAGTGATTGCCACCATAGGGCTAACAAAGTCCATAATATACTAGGGACAACATTCTGCCTGTGGTGGCCATCATAATGTCACAGAGAATCACAACAATCCACCATCACCATTGTTCCACAGGCCACCCACCACAGACCAACATACATGCATACACGCTCACACACGCAGACACACTGATGAGTACATGGTAATACCCACCCATACATGCATCCGCATGGTACTAGGTTTCTTTCTGTCCTCGTAGTCTGGCGAACACACGACCACCAGCACCCAGGCAGGAAGTAAATTGGTTGAGACGAGCTGGAGAAGATGCAAGGTCCCAGCAGGCAAGAAAACAAATGGCTTCCATGCATGCTGATCACCCCACCCATGTTGAGGCTACCTTTTTTCAGACAATTAGAAAAGGAGGCAATAACCTGGGGGCTCAACTGAGCTACGGCCTGAACCCCGGACAGTCTCTCCTACTCACACACACTTGGCCCCCTACCTCATGAATGTCGTTGTGCGAGAAAATGTAAAGCTCTTATCTCTTTCACATGTCTCCTCGGAAGTAGGAGAGCAGCAGAGCACTCTGGTCCTCCCCCGTATGTTTTGTTGATGTTGTCTCTATGGAATGGCCTCTACATGCGTGGATGGAGGTTGCTTGGGGGTAGTTGGGCAGGAGAGTGATTTGGTGTGTGTGCTAAGAAGAGACCGCATGAGGGCAAGAGGGGAGAGTGCGTTGTGTTTGCATGGTGTGGTAAACAATACATTTGTACAATTTAAACCACAGACCCAATTACATCACTGCACCAGACCCGGCTAACAGAACAGTATGAACAGCAATGGATTTTAACAAATAAATACAGCATTTGCCTATTGCTCTCCAGTACCAATTTGTGTTCAACTGTGAAATCCGGTGCATGTATTCAGTATGTACCTCTTGTTGAAATATATTCTAACTTAACAATATTATGAACTACTAAGTGCACTGTAGAACATGATGTACTTCACCAAATAATATACACTGTTTTATATCATTATAATGATCAATATTTGTCACCTCAGGTACATTTTGTCAATATATATGCTCCTTCTAAAAGTCCATGCATTCCCTCACTCAGCCATCATTCCGTCCATGCATCAGTCCATCCATCCGTCTTTCCAACCATTCAGCCGTCCATCCTCCCAACCAGCCAACCGTCCATCCATCAAACACACCCACAAACACACACATACAAACATACATAGATCCATCTATCCACATTCCATCTATCCGCCCACCGTTAGTCCATTCTTCCATTCATTTATGCATCCACACATCCATCCATTTCCAATCTATGTGTGCCTTTCCGGCTACCTGTAGCTCTCTCTCTCTCTCTGGCTGACTGAATGCCTCTGTGAAGGTCTCTACACACCCTTTTGCACTCACAAGCACTAGTGCTCATACACACTCTCTTTCACTCTACTCTCATCAAGTCTCACACTGTCAAACATATGGGCATGCTTACTCTCACCCATCTATCCTTTGGCTATGTGCATACCTGTGTAAATCTCTATCTTTGTCCACATACACACACATATTAACGTTTCCAACTCGCGCATGTCCAGTTACACACTCACACTCCACTGCATAAAGACCGGTCTGTATAGCTAACACATACCAACACGCCAAACATTTACACTCTCTCTCACATTCACAGACCCACACCTGCTCTCAATTACACATGTTCCACGCACAATCACACAAAATCACAAATACACAATATCAAACACAAACGTACATAGACATCGACGTGAACAGACATACGCATATAACACACAGCTTCTCTCACACGCCTAAGCATGTGTACATGCATTTTATGAAACACTGTTTCCGCTTAAACCCTGAAATTCGCATCAATGTTTGGTCACAAAATGGGTTATTTTGATGACGTATGTATTGGCATTACCTGTGAACTCTCCCTTGCTCGCGTCCACACATGCTTGCTCTTACTAATTGAGGTAGAGTCTGTCACGTTGAACGTGCTGACGTCATAAAAGCCCGCACTGATTATTAACCGGCCCTCGCCGCCTGATATGTTATCTGTTCCATATTTCAATGTCAGGCCTCTGTGAAGCAGAAATCAACTCGCAGTTTCGACAGTTACTAAATTACCCAAACTAGTGGAGCAACTCTTAATGAGCCGCCCCATTAACAATTCCCCGATTGCGGCCACTGCTCGGAACCCGAGGACACCTTGTTAGCACAGAGTGAGGTGCTCAATCAAGGGGGCGCCGATTGGAAGGTGCAGGACAGAGTTTTGAGCGGTGATTACAAGGGCACGGCAACGAGTGCCAAAGTAACAGTCTCCGGATCCGCAGGAAGCTGAGAAAGCTTCAAGGCTGCATTTGTAAATCAGCCTCCGTGATTACAGCGGTCTCACGCGCCGAGCTCGCAAAACAATTATTTGCACCTTTCTTTCACCGCAGCGGCGCGCTCTCGAGCACATCAGCCCTCGCGAGCATTATTGACAAATTGCGGCTGTTAATTGACCACGCGCGCTTTAAAATGTCTGAAACGCATCATAGCGAGAAACGCGCGTCAGGGTTTGGTTGAAATAAGCAAGTTCAGATTTTGAAATAACCATCAGGTCTCATTCTGGTAAAATGTACGTTTTAATTCAGGAATGCCATGTAATATTGAATACTCATCCGATAATACTCATTCCCTGCAGTTATCAGCCACAGCCAATCACGTTTCAGCAATGTAAATCGTAACAAAATGTACGTAATGAGTTATTCTACCCCAGCCCTGTTTCTTATTTTTGATCATATTCCAGTTTATTGGGGGTATTTAAAATAAATTGGGAACTTGGGGTTATTTTAAAAAAATTGGGAACATAAAAAGTGCGTACTTTTAAATATTCTATGGTACTCGGTTTTCGGAAGCTTCCCAGTGGCTTGCTACCTCACTTGTTTTATAATAGTTCTTTCTATAGTGTCTGCTAAAATAAAATAAAAAACTAGGGGCGTGATGGGCCTAGTAACAAAAACAACAAGTCAGGTCCCGGGCCGTGCTGTGATTGGCCGACGTCACTGGGGTGTCCCGGGCCGGCAGCCAATCACAGCGCGGCCCAGGACAAAGGGGCGGGGCTTTAAAAAAGTCAGAGAAACGCCCCCGAATCGCGTTTTCAGGGGAAAGCGTGATTGACAGCCTCTGTCTCCCAATGGCTAGCCTCCATTTATGGAGCTAGCGAATGAGAGACAGAGGCGGGTCATCGCTCCGACATAGAACTCAAAAGGTTTTTTAGCGCATGCTCACTACGTGAGCACTTGCAGGCAAAACCTAAAAACAAGTCTAGTGGACGTGGTAGGAGAGACTTATGGTCTCCCACATCCGGTGTGGTCAACTAGTTTCAGCAAGGCCTTCTGTTAAAAACTGGCTTTCTTATGGACCTATGTGTGAAAAGTGAGTTAAAAAGGAGCTATATATATTGTATATGCATTCCTAAGTGACACACTGGCTAAGGTGTGATAACTGTAAGAGGAGGGTTTCCTCTAAGTTTGAACCTGTAGGAAAAGGTGAACAAAACAAACATATAGACACACACATATAAATGAAGACCATTTCAGGCACATAATCGGTGATTTCGTTGTGTTGTGCGTACGTGGTAATCGGAAAATACCGGCAGTGTTTAGCAGTTCGTGTCGGCATGTGAATTAGCTTGCCGAATTACGCAACTATGCAGTATTGTGCTGTAACTAAAAAGTCGGAGAGAACAACTTAATTGTGAGCAAGGTTGTGGCTGCGAAAACGGTAGGGAAATGTGCTTACTTTCAGAATCCGGAAAGCAAACTCCATGAGTACCTGGAGGGGGTCCGAGTGAGGCTAGCATCCCGATGGGAAAACACAGAGTTTAGAGCAAAGGGCTCAGAGAAAAATTGAAGAAAGAGAGAGCTGTGAGGTGTTCTCACTTCAAGAAAGAGCCGCCTGCTCTGGCTCGTTCGGGGCGGTTTCTGGGGGCAAAACCATTGTCAAGCGATCCACCTGTATCTCACTTACTTGGTGCTTTCTCAGGACCTACTTCTCCACCTGCTGCGGCCAAGCAGGGACTCCATTGATGGTTTCGCGGTGGAAAGAATTGTGAAATTCCTCCTAGTAGCAGACAATAGGGTGACCTGAATGGTCACAGATTATTCTTCTGAGAACAATAGACTATGCAAGGTGGAGGCCTTAGGCATTCTGTTGACACCACCATGTAAAATCCTGCCCAAGAGTTCTCTTGGGCCATATGTAACACACTGGCATACATGAAAGGGAGTGAGCAGGATGCCATAACTATTCTTGTGTTTCGACCGTCAGGTTGCAGGAGGACCATGTTTTGGACTACAACCTTTTTATCTCTACGTTTGTTGTAGGCAAAGTACTTCTTTTAAACTGGATATTAGTGCTACATGTTTGAGGACTCTAGTGTTTTCCACTCCCCTAAACATGCACAATCCTCAGAGACAATGATTAGTGTGCCTGAAGTCTTTCACCATCTTGAAAATGTTCGAACCCATGGCATTTTCAGACTGTTTGCTGTACGGCAAACAGGAACCACTGAAAACATGGGTAGGGTTGCCCCCAATAACTTTGACCTCAGTGCTTAAGGAGTGCCCATGAGTCATCCCTGCCCACCAGCTGCTGCCATGCACAAATTTGGCACCTAGACAGGTCACTTTCTGGACCTATGGAAGAATAAAAGATGACTGGATCTGCTGTCATTGATCTTAGAAGAGAACTGAAGGATTATACCTGCCGCCTTTTGTACCCAGGACAATGAAGTGGGCTCTAAGGCTCATTTGGCTGAATATCCTATGTGGCCAATAGGGACACAACAGCCTTTTCCAAGATGTACCCAGGGACCCTTCTGTTGGCATCTGTCTGACACCCTGTGAGTCTCTAAGTGTATCTTCTGAGGTCCAGGGGTTTCAGCAGTGTACCCCTATGGGTATTTGGACACCAGAAGATAGTTTGTAAACTTTTGAAAATGTTTCTTCCACTCCTATGAGACTCAGAAATGTTTTTGACATTTTTGGCTTCCAGACTTTTACCAGGGCCCATTCACTTGGTGGATTAATGTTGCTCCTTGACCCATTGTACCACAACCTCTGATTACCACTAGCACTTTACTTTTTCTTGAATTTTATTAGTGCTTTACTTTTTTATTTTTAAAACATAAAACATGCATATCTCCGATTCCCCTTCTTGGTTTTTGGCATTTAGGTACCAATTTATTTGTATTATATCCCAGTTTTCCATATTTGGTTTGTGATTTTTATTGAGTTGTATTTTTGCTTTTATTCAAGTTTTGGACCTACACTAAAAACTTCACCTATTGCCCTAAGTTTGGCCTGTCACTTCTGTGCCATAACTACCAAGGTGTTGAACTCAGGTTCATTTAATGACTTTAAGGGATTACCCTTACAAGAGGTATGATTATTCTTTGAGGCGGGCAGTTGCCCACCCTAATCTTTAATCCAATATCTTGCAATGGGGAATATTCATTTTACATCCCGGTGCACACTCTGCATGAATAGTGTTTGGACAAAATATCAGAAAAACTCTTTTGTGGTACAATAATATTCTGTCAAGACTATTGGCACATCTAAAAATTGTGGCCAGGCATATCGAAGGGGAAATATTGTATTAAGTGTTGTTATAATATTGTTGTAGAGAATATCTATGTAGAAAATATTGTTGTATGTAATATTGTTGTATGTAATATAATTTGTGTTAATTAGTATGCAGTGTATTGATGTGTGTTTGATTGATTAGATTTTTTACTGTGCAGAGTTCTGAACGACATAGACATTCGACTCATAAAATCAAGATTAGAAATCTCAAAAAAGAGGGGTATACATAAGATAAAAAGTTACATAAAGCAACAACAAGTAAACTTAAAATGTTTTAAACCTCATTGATAAATCCAGGATATGTAAAAAGCCAAAATTCATTGATAATTTTTCCGAAAGATGCATTAAAACAATTGAACATATTCATTACAGCTGTACCTTCCAGATATAATAAAGTGCATAAAGAATATTTAAGATGTTCCTATGAAATTGAATAATATTCATAAAACCCTATAAAATTATACTAAAGTGCATAGTGCAAGTACAGCATAGTGCCATCCAACTATACTTTTTCCCCAATCTCTGGATTAAATCAGTTCTAACCATAACATAACTATTATTCATTACCTATCAGTGCTTATACATATAGTAAAGTGCATACGTAAAATCTAATAGTGACAAAAAGTCCCTTAAGCTATAAAGTGCATAAACCAGCAATGAAATATTCCATCATCATCTATCAGTCTGTAGCATAATAGGGGGGAAGGTGGTATGATCTTTTTAAAAAAAACATAATTCGCCATAAGGAGACCCTAAAGTATATTGAACCCTCAACCCCTGACTTTCAAACAAATCAAAATACTGCCAGGAAGCTTAGAAATACTTTAAGCCACCCAACCCTTCTAGCATAGGCTTCCTCAAATTGCTTTGTTCTAATCATTTTCCTCAACCAATCTTGATAAGAAGGAACCTACAAGATGGCCACAGTTGCAAAACAGAGACCAAGCTATAATAAGTACAATTGATAAGAACCTCCACACTGATTTTGCTAAGTTTAAGGATTCCCCATTTAAAAAAAACAAAGGGCCTGATTCACAAGGGTAAAGTTAGACAATAGTCTAACTTTATGACTCGTAAATGCCCTTTGTGAATACTGAAAGTCATAAAATTTGACCAAAGGTATTCACAAAGGGCATTTGCGTGTAGTAAATAGGTTTTCTGAATACAGAAAGTCATAAAGTTTCGTCTATCTTTACCTTTGTGAATCGGGCCCAAATAGTACCTGGGCAGGATCCAGGTCTATCCTTACCCCCATGGCAGAACTTAAAATCATGGACAACTGAGTCCAAAAGGGTGCTAGCCTAGGGCAAGAGTAAAAAATGTGTAACCAGCCTTCTTTGTCCTGGTGCTTGCTCCAAAAACAACTATTGTCCAGTGCTGGGTAAATTGTATTCAAGGCTGCAAGAGTATAACATGCCATACAATGACAGAAAAAGCCGTCCTCCTACAGTTTGCTGCCCTTAGTGACTTATGCCTTAAGAGTGATACAGTCAGCCAATCCCCCTCTAAAAAACTGCAATATGTTGTTGTTTCTTCATTATATTAGATTGCCCTTCTAAATTATTTATTAGCCAATACCAGTTCCGTATCCCAACCATTCTATACCTAAAAATGGCTTAATGTTCAGGATGGATATCTAAACTAGAATCCAAGTGCTTAGCTCTTGAAAAAGAAAGAATATGATGATAACCCAAAAAAAGTCAAGGCCTGTTTTCTCCAAACCAAGCAGACATCCCCTCCCAGGTCATACATCTACCTTGAAGAAGAAAGTGCCCGAAACTCTCTAAAAGCAAAATGACCCCAAAAACTAACTTCAGTCAGAGAAATAACTAAACCCCAAAACCCTAAATCCTGAAGTGTGAGAAACAGCCAACCTTAGAAAACACTATAAGAATTATATAAACTCGAGAGACTAGAACCTAGATATGATAAGACCTTATATCGACTTTTTGGGGGAAATGTGGGAACTTTAAAAAAAACTGGCAATTGAGTACCAACATCCTGTATCATTGTATCAAGCAAGAAGAAATCAATTGTGCCTCTGCCATCAAGAATAGTGTGAACTAGTCAAGAAGGGCCGCCTGATAATAACTCGGTAAATGAGGTAAATCCAATCCCCCTTTTAAAGTTTCCAGCTGAAAAACTGAGTATTTAATCCTGGGTGCTTTGTTATTCCAGGTGAATTGCCTAAAAAGAACATCCAAATCAGCAAAGTAGCTGTTGGTAACCATAACATCAATTTTAACTTTATCATACCTGAAACAGGGGCCTCTAATGCCTGGAAAGCCCTAATCCTGATCACAACAGGTTCTATGAAAAATTAAAATAAAATAGTCAATGTTAGCTTTGGCCCCATAATAGAACTTTGATAACATTCTAATAAAATGCTGAGGAAATATATATCTTCCTAAGCTGAAAAATAATGCATCCCAGTTAACCATATCAAAGGCTTTTTCGGTATCGACCATCTGGTTAACTGAGAAAAAGGAATTTGCCTGTAGCAAAAAGACTGTATTCACCGCCATAGACCGGCCTCCTCCAAATTCTGTAAGAACCCTATGAATCAACATCTGAGCAAACGGGTGATACTTATTGGCCTTAGTTTCATAAAAAGTTTATAGTCAGCATTGAGCAAACTAATGGACCTGTAAGAGTTTACATCTTCAGGATCCTTACCCTTTTTAAAAAGCTGACTATAGATGATTACTTGAAATAGGATGAAACTTTGCCCCCAGCTTTAATACAATTTAATAATTCAATTAAAAAAGGCAGTAATTCTGCAACAAAGGTTTTATAAAATTTGGTTTGAAGGCCATCATTTCCACAAGCCTCCCCATTGGGCATCCCGGCTAAAGCATCTGTCATCTCCTTGAGTGAAAAATCAATCATAAATTGGCCCGCTGGTTTTCTGTCAGAGATGGTATTCTTATAGCCTGAAAATATTGAGCTATACTTAAATGAGATGTAGAATAGCTGGTTTCATGTACAAGCTTATAATGCTTTACAAAGAGCTGAGAAAATTGATCCTTTGTCTATCACAATATCCCCTGAAACCGAATAATTTTTGTAACATTCCTACAAACACAGCCGCTTGTTTTACCTGGGCTGACCACTGCAGGTACCTCCCTATCTGCGGACTGTCTTCATATAATTGCTGATTAATGGCCCTTGAACTAGTAATTTTCTGTGTCACAACAAAATCCCTCAAATTATGCATCATCAATAATCAACCACTATTTCCAGGTGAGCAATCTTTTGCAGATGCTATTGATTTGCCTGATAGGCAATAATCACCGTCTAGCTGAGGCCTTAAAAGCTTCCTATATGGGAAACCAGGACGCTGTACCCTTATTGTGTTGAAAAAATTCTTGGATAAATCCTCTCATATTCATGAGCCATTGTTGGTCTAACAAAAGCGATCATTACAACTGCCACCTCAGCCTTCCCTTCCATATTGCCTCGACCACTATCGTAACTGAAATAAGTGAATAGTCTGAAAAAGAATTCACCCAGATATCAGATGCTGCCCTTGTAGTCAAATTAGAAAGTAGAGAAAGTAGAAATAAGTTGATACGAGAGGTGGTACAATATTGCCCTGAAAAACAGGTGTATTGTTGAAAACTAGGGTTGGCTGCCCTCTATGGGTTTACTAAATGGAAATCTCGCTTAAGGATATCAATGACATTTTTTGTTTTGGTTTTGATTGTTTTATTGGAAATATCCTTGGCGAGCTCCTGGATATACTTAAAATTCCCCGTAAAATAATCAGCCCTACTGCCCCAATGCAATCCCAATAATCTGCAGTAATGTTTCTGGCTCATCCATAATTGGGGTATAATAATTTACTAAATTAAGGGAAGCACACTAAGAATACTTAAACACCCAGATCCATCGGCCCCTTGCATCCCTTTTTATATCAGTAAGTTGCCAATCCAGACCTAGATAAATCTCAACTCCTATAACTTCAAGGTCCACTGAGGCAAGAAAATCATGCAAATATTGCCTCGAAATAAAACCTTTGGGAAATTAACCTTAAGATGGGTCTCTTGTAAAAACAATACTTCAGGAGAAAAAGAAGCCAGCCATCTTATCAATGCACCACACTTACGCCTATTAGCCATTCTATTTACATTGCACGAGAAACCTGCCAATCTTAACCAAAGAGTAATCTAACTTCCTGCTTGATTTTTGATGAATCATCCACCAACCTTCTCCACTATCAATCCATAGAAAAAAACTGCTCATTTTCTGATATTAGTGCCTACCCTCAGACCTTCCCAACTACCTTACAAACTGCCAGTGAACCCTAAAAAACTAAATCACAAAGTGACCATGCAAAAAAGACTCCCCCAATGAGAAGGGGAGGGCCCACTAAACCCCTCCCCAAAGGCACCCTCCGACGCCAAGGGCTGTGACACTGCACCCACACACCCCGCCACCAATTACGAACAAATTATGGGCACTGTCTGACCTTATTAGAGATCTGCTGCAAAAGCTCCTGTGCTTTTATAACACTGCAAAACAGATGAAATTGTCCTTTACCAAAACCTTCAATTTTAGATTGATGTGCTATTGCTGCTTGTGCACCCTGTGCTTTAAATAAACAAAGCATCTTAACAAACTCCTTCTGACTTTTATCTGCAAAAACTGACAAATTAGAGAAGATCTGGCAAAGAGCTACATCAGGTGTAGAAAACTGACGCTGGCCAAATGCCTCAAAAAAACTTGCTCTTTAACTTGATTTTTCCCAAAATTAGCAAAAATTGTACATGGATATTTTGAATTGGGGATCGCTGCACTGGAACAAGAAGAGCTGTTGTAATGTTAATGTTAAATCGTCAGAAAACTCCAGTAGAACATGGGTTTTAATAAATAATCTACCCACTGAAGGATTTGTTGGCCCTCACAACCCTCCAGAACTCCAACAATGCGCAAGTTAGAATGCTGTGAATGATGTTAAAGTTCCTCAAGCTTTTTTCCCACAAAGGTCTGCTGTTTGTGCAACTGGCTGATATGCTTCTGTGTCATTGCATGCTGGTACTCCAACTCTGAAGTCCGTAATTCCAAACACCATACAAATGATTCCACCGATCAACACCACAGGAGCAGAATCGGTCTCAAAAGACGGGCGACCTGAGGAAAGGGAGTGAGACATCACAGACGCCCCCCCCTGAACAGATGAGGAAAAGGGATATGGGACCAACCAACACTTAGGACTAAAAGAAAGTAAAGACTAGGAAAACGGAAAAGGGACTACACCAGCACAAGGGAGAGAGACTGAAAAGAGAGAAAGGACAAGGAAAACCGAAAAGGGACTACGCAAGCTCAAGGGAAAGAGACTGAAAAGAAAGAAGGACAAGAAAACGGAAGAGGGACTACACAATCCCTAGAGGAAAGAGAGAAAGGACAAGGAAAATCTGAAAAAAGGGACTACACAAGCTCAAGGGAAAGAGAGAAAGTCCTCCCCCCCCCAGGAAATCATCAGGGCAAATTCAGATGACTTCTTGCACGGACCTAACCATCCCAAGAGGGAAAGAGAGAAAGGACTAGGACAACTGAAATGGGTCTACACAATCTCACGAGGAAAAAGAGAGAAAGTTCTCTTCCCCTCAGGAAAGCATCAGGGCAGTTTTGGCTGACATCCCGCACGGGCCAACCTATCACCAGATAGCGCTTGCTCACAAAGAAGGAGAGTCAATTAATTGACTAATTACTGGTGAGAGCACCATAATTACAAAGGATTGATTAGAAGAAGTAACACTATCACAAAGGATTAACTAAAGAATCTTCAGACAAACTCCTCTCACAAAGAGAGATAGTCAATTAATTAATTATCTTACTGTTGATGGCACCTCAAGCACAAAGGATTGATTAGAATAAGGTAACATAACTATAAAGGAGTAATTAGAGGATTCCCACTACAGAGCAACAACACCTACCAGTACGAAATAATAATCTAGAAATCACTCAAACCTCTTTATCTTCCATGTTTACAATGGTATAAAAGCAAACGGATCTACAAAATAATTATACCTACGAACACGAAACAGCAGTACTGGGGACACTTAGAAACTACTCAGTACAGTTAGGCAAAGGCTTTCTGAAGACTTACAACGTAAAGGTGAAGCGGAAATGGATGAAAGACACCGAGGATGGACGGGGTCCAATGCAAAGAATATAGAATATCCTCCGACTCTATCCAAACATGCTGCCAAAAAATTCAAACATAGCACCTTGAGAAAAAACCCGAACAGCCTGTTCTCTGACCCATTTTTCGATAGAGTTAAAGGCGTCATGATGAATGACCTGATATTCTACACAGACAAAACGGCCAAATGGCGCAATATCATTACAAATAGGTTGTTCACAAAAACCATAAAAAACATACCACATGGCACAAAAATAACGACTTCACTAACTAAAGGATGTAGCTCAGAATTATTCATTACTATGTACAAAACGGGAATAGTGCTGATACAAGCAACTAACAAAGAACTCGAGAAATTTGAGGCAGCTTTCCAAACGTTAAAAGAATGCATAGAAGGACAAAACTACCAGCAAAACATGACCCCACTAGTTACCACAACTGACAACAACGACTCTAGCACTAGAGATGCTAATCAAACCAACTGCCAGAACAATCAAATCTCTAACGCCGAAGATTTACCAGAAACGGCGATGGCAACAACGGAGAAGGAGAGTGAAATGACTGCGACATCTAATAACATTGGAAACAAAGAAAAGAAAATGGCCCCAATGGAAGAGCGGTTGCCGCTACCAATCAATGCCACTTCGCCGGAAGAGGGTAACTCAACACCTAACGAATCCCCCTATGAAGATAACCACGAAATGAACAAAGCAGAAGATATCTACCTTCCTCAACCTCCCCCGAATTCGAGATTGGAATCTCCGAGATCCCTATCCACAAAGGCACCCGTTACACCTCGCAATATAAGAAACAATGAGGTCATTCCTAATAGAGTCAGGAACAACAACCAAACCATGGAATCATTGGAAAGATCTGGGGGATACGAGAACTAATCATTCACGAAGAAGAGCAAAATGCAGAACCCAAACAGACAAGTCTAGCTCACATAAGAAATCACCCCGAACCCAGAAAGAAATCAAGGAACTCAAGAAACTAATAGGAAACCTGGCACAAGACTCGCTGAAAGTCGCACAGACAATTGGAAAAATCTGGGAGATGACGATAAGTATGCACACGAAGGTTTCACACATCCAGAATCTTGCACTCCGACCCAACAGACCTAACAGGACCTATCCCTTGTCAAACGAAGAAACCATGGTGCTACTTCGATCTTATGAACATCCGGCCCAGGGAAGCGAGGAGAATATCAAAATAGTACCCATTGACTCCAATAGAATGACCAGAAAGAATGACAGGAAAGCAATACACCACAACCTACATCATATTCAGTTAACTACAACGGAAACCGAAAACAGTAATGTCGATAACTCACAGAAAACCCTGAATTACCTACTACTCAACTGCCGTTCGGCAAATAAACATGCATCAGACATAGCCGCACTCATCATTAACAATGATATCGACCTGGCCATCCTCACAGAAACATGGCTCAACGAATCATCATCTCCTACCATTGATCTCCTAGTTCCACCACAATATAACATCGTCAGGTCAGACAGACCAAAGAAAGTGGGAGGAGGTATAGCGTGCATTCACCGCTCGGAGATCGAGGTCAGCCAATTCCAATCTGACCCCATAGAGTCCTGTGAATACCTTGGTCTTAATATAAGAGCACTAAATAAGCAAAGCTGCAACCTGCATGCATTCTACCACCCACCTGGGGATAACGCAAAGTTCACAGAGGAACTAATAGAGATCATAACGGCCAACTCAAACCCGGATGCCAACAATATATTCCTAGGTGACTTTAACCTACACTGGGACGACGACAATGACAAGCTGGTTAACACGATGAAAGACTTCCTCAATGAACTAAACCTTACTCAAGCATGCACCCAGCCCACTCACTCGCAAGGAGCGACGTTAGACTGGATTATCTCAAGAAATAATGAGACATCAATCCTTGCTATAGATCCATGCGATTGGTCTGACCATCACGCCATAACATTCACGATACCTACAATAAAAAAGGGTAAGACCGTGCAACCTCGCAAGATCAAAAAACTGATTCGTGAGACAAAGGAAGCCAATATCCAACAATTGGTTGAAAGATGTGAGAAAGACCTGAAGCCACCTAAGAACAGGCAGAATGTCAATGAGCTGACTGACCATTACATAACCTCGATCGGTAACATCGTCAATGACACCATGCCTCAAAAACTGAAAAACGTCTCAGAGAAGCCAAAAAATCCTTGGTTTAATGAGGCACTGAACGAGGACAGGCGAAAACTAAGAATGGCCGAAAGGAAATGGAGACAACATCCCTCCTCCCCCGAGTTGAAAGCCCTCAGAAAAACCAGAAAACAATATAACAAAAAGATAATCAACTCCAAAAAAGAATTTATAAGGGCTGAACTGGATAATGCCAGAAACAGACCACGAAAACTCTTCGAGATCCTAAAACAACAGTCAAACAAACTAACCAAAACGACCCAAGAGAACGCAAAAACTCCCATAAGCTGCGAGGAATTCGCCTCATTTTTCTCGGAAAAAACCAAACTACTAGAAGTTGAGCTCACAAGTGCAGCAGCCAACCTTGTGACCCTTCCTTCACCTAAAAATGAGGCTAATGAGACAACAGAGGGTCCTCAAACAAAAAATAAAGCAAATTGGGACACATTTGAACTATATGACCAGGGTAAGATTGCCAAAAAGCTAGCCGAACTTAGACCGAACAACCACTATCAAGACCCTCTACCGTCAAAGTGTGCAAGAGAAATCAGCCACACTCTAGTTCCGCTCTGGACCCAGATAATAAATGCCTCACTTACACAAGGGACCCTCCCTGACTGCCTAAAAACGGGGCAGGTAGTGCCCATCATTAAAAAACCAACAGCGGATGCGACAGACCCGAATAACTATCGACCAGTGACCAACATACCTTTACTGGCCAAACTTATTGAGAAATGCGTACAAGGCCAACTGAGTCAACACATCGCTAAGTTCGCATTACTAGACGACTGCCAATCAGGATTTAGAACAGGACATAGTACTGAAACTGCGATCCTGCATATTGTTGATGACGCCTTACAAGCCCTTGACCAAAATCAGGCATGCCTACTGATCCTACTAGACCTGTCATCAGCTTTTGACACTGTAAATCACGAAATACTAATAACCAGGCTTCAAGATAGGATGGGTTTGTCCGGAAACGTACTGAAATGGTTCAAATCATTCCTACAGAACAGGACTCAACTATTCCTGATCAACCAAGCAACCTCCTCCCCATGCCCTAACACAATCGGGGTCCCACAAGGCTCAACTCTATCCCCAGATCTATTCAACTTATATGTAGAACCCCTTACGGAGATTCTTCAAAAATCACGGATATCCTATCACATGTATGCAGACGACACGCAAATATATATAAAGATCGCCTCCCGTGATGACGTCGACCGAATGAATGACACACTAAAGAAAGCGTTGCAATGGTTAACAACTAATCATCTGAAACTAAATGCCCACAAAACTGAATTCCTGCTAATCTCACCAACAAGGAGCCAACCTGAAGTAAAGGAATGGGTGAAATTGGTGACTGCGTTAAATTGCACTCCGACCCTAGTTAACTCAGCTAAATCACTGGGAATCACGTTAGATGAGAACCTCGACATGAAAGCCCACATTAACTCAATGGCTAAGAGCGCCCGCTTCCATTTGAACTATTTACGAAAACTAAAACCCTTTATCTCTGAGGCGGATCTAAAACTGGCCACCCAATCGCTAGTTATCTCGAGGATTGAATATGGTTGTACCACGTTAGCTGGCCTACCCAAGACATCCATAGCACCTCTAAAAGCCTGCCTCAACGCAGCGGCAAGACTCATCACGGGAACGAAGAAATTCGATCATATATCGCCCCACCTGAAAGCCCTAAACTGGCTACCGTACGAGGCCAGAATTCAAATGAGAATGGCCTGTATTACCCACAAAGCGGTTCACTACAACATGCCTAGATACCTAGCCAAGAAAATTAAACTTTCGGGAGGCAACAGACCAAGCAGAAGTGCCAAAGAGCTGCTATTGCGACCGGCCTTCTTCCGCAAGAAAAGGACCTACGATCGGGCCTTCTCCGGAGCTGCACCCAGAATTTGGAATTCACTCCCTCCAAACATTAGGAAGATTCAAAATACGGAAACATTCAAACGGGAACTAAAGAGCCACTTGATGAGTAAATACCCTACGTAGAGAAACTACAGACTATTGATATGAACATCTACGCCAAAGAGGAGGTACTCATCATGAATAATTGGAAGTTCAATATCAAACAAATGAAAGACTCCCGTCCGAGCCTCGGCTACACACTGAACTGCTACCTCATATATTTGGGAGCTTATATACTGTATCTCACAGCTCAAACTATATAACCTCTACCTCACTTTATTATGTTTATGACTACTATGACAAGCTAAACCTATGCAACTCCTAATAGCTAACTAGATAGCCAATTGATATTGATAATGTTATATAACCCTACCTCAACGAGCTTGAAGATATAACTATGACACAAGCTGAGACCAATGCACCTCTCAATGCCTTTTATCTAGTCACCCTTTTACCACACCGCTTCTACCTCATAACTGTTTGTTGTTATAATTGATGTGATAATTGTCAAGTCTGTAATCTTTTTATGTTCAGCGCTCTGATACCCACGGGTCTTGTTCGCGCTATACAAAACACTATAAATAAAATAAATAAATAAATAAATAAATTCCACCTCCTTTCGTTTCTCTGGGAGCTGAGCAATAGAAACCTCAAGTTTAGAAAGCCTGGCATAAGGGGTAGCTGTCTCTGATGCTTGGGAGGCTTTCAACACCCTGATCTCACTCAAAATAAGAATGAATATATTTTTAACTTCTAATTGCAAAGTGGGGCTTACATCACCCGCGTCAAAATGGTGAATTAGAATAGCTCACCCCCTCCTGACTCAATGCTCAATCCATTTGATTGTGAAGCACCAGGTCCAACCTCCTGAGGAGCCATTGAAGATAATTGCTGAATATCAAAACTAACCACTGTAAGGAGGGAAAATACTGGAAAGAGAGGAGAGGGAGCAATTGCCAGTGCACCCTCCATTGCGGCGACTCCATCACCGACTCTGTTGTTCTGGAAAAAAGGATATTCCTTAACTGCAATGGTGCCCTGACCCAGGCTTAATTTGTAGGGGTCTTGGCTCTGTCGCTCGCAGCCATCTATTTGTGAATAAGGCCCCCAACATCCCAAAATGTTGTCAGCCTGCAAGGAAGCAAAGCCTGCAGCTTCAAAATGAGAAAGTTCAATGGCATCTGGAGACATGCTTTCATCAATGTTTCCTGAACCTGTGCCTGTAGCCGTCATTAGCTCTTTTCTTAGTAAGAAAGTACGGGTAGCCCACGGCAGTGTCTGACCTCTACAATTTTGTACCCTCTGTGTTAGAGCTGAAGTCTCCGAATTGACAGCAACACCTGACACATTGGAAGTCAACAGACTTCAATACAGACACCTGCACAGAAACAAAGATAGTGTGAAAAGGGCTGTGAAAAGCTACCAATAACCTGAATCTAACCAGCGACCCCTAGCTGGGTAGAATCCCTAGTGCATCTTAAAAAAAAACAGAACAGAGAGCACGGCCCCTACCAGCAGGACACCTGGTGATTCAGTCCAGTTACCCAGAGCTGCTCCTACTGCCAGATCCAACCTGGCTCTCGATGTATTGACAGATGTTAGTAGAAAAAAGAAAAAAAATGGTGTCCCCACCTCTAATCCGATCACGGATCTTCGAATTCCAGGCTGGGATCTAGAAAATGCCCTAAAATCTAGCGCCACGTAACTGCTTCAAAACATAACATAACAAAACAAATGAGCAAAGCTGCCCCTGGTACCAGCCCTGTGGTGTCCCAACTCGGGGGTGTCAATTGTGTTGCCAACATGGAGATGGAGTTTTGATGGCAGTGAAGATGAGGGGCTGTGTGGGCTCAGCATCAGATCATGTGGGATCTGTCCGTGGCCACTCCATCCATTTTATTTATAAAATTGCTGAAATTTGTATTTATAGTTGTATTCATGTATATTATGAAATGATGAATCTTTTTTTAGTAACTGGATATTGGGTTTTTAGGAAATGGGGAGATTTATAAAAATATATTTGAAAAATTTAGATTGTAAGGTAACAATTTTAAAGATATACAAATTAATAATTTCAAATGTTTACATGTTTTATTGTATTAATATTTCTATTTGAATTTAATTACGATATACGTTAATAGTATTACATATTTATTTTAAATGATAAAAATCTGAAATATAAAATATAAAAAATATATAAAAATGCATTAATTAAAACATTTTGAATTATTTATGTTAAAATTCAAACATTTACGTAAGAAAATATGTACACTTGTATGACAAAAATGATAAAAAACTGAATTTAAATTTTAAGCTATATTCTTTTAATTTTTTACAAATATTTAATTTATGTAAATATGCTAATAATTTACAATTGTTAATTTTCTGTTATGAATGTATTTGTATTTTATTTTTTAAAGTTTGGGAATGGCAGTGGATATTATGAACAATATATACATTTTTTAAAGCAATTAATATAGTAATTGTATAATTTGAAACATAAAAATGTATATGAAGGTTTGTAGTTTACATGTGTGTTTAATTATAACAGTTTAGTTAATTGTATATAAAAAATGAGAATGCAAAGTATTGATTGTGTATGTAATATTTTTATTTTGTAATATGTTATCTAAAATGTTTTATTTTGAAGTGGATATTGTACATTTTGACTCTTCAACACTTTCCCCCAGTATGGTTGAAATGGAGCTAAAAAGAGTAAATGTCACCCCTTAAGTGTCCAACTTCGCCCCCTAATTAGTTTAGATTGGAGTGAGAATAGAAAATGTCACCCTATTGTGTCAAACATCTTCGCTAAATTGGTTTAGATTGTAGTGGGAATTGTAAATGCCATACCTTTAGTGTCCAACACCTTCCCAAAATTAGTTTAGATAGGATTAGGAACAGTAAATATCATCCCTTTTGTGACCAACACCTTTCCCAGATTGGTTTTGATTAGAGTGGGAATAGTAAATGTCACCCTTTAATGTTCAACACCTTTCTTGAATTGGTATAGATTGGAGTGGAGTAGTAAATGTCACCCCTTTAGTGTCCAAAACCTTCCCCAAACTGGTTTAGATTGAAGTGGGAATAGTAAATGTCACCCCTTTAGTGACCAACACCTTCCACAAATTTATTTGAATTAGAGTGGGAATAGTAAATGTCTCCCCTTAAGTGCCCAATACCTTTCCTAAATTGGCTTAGATTGGAGTGGGAATAGGAAATGTCACCCCTTTAGTTTCCAGCACCTTCCTTAAATTGGTTTAGATTGGAGTGGGAAAAGAACGTTAGCCCTTTGGTGACCAACACCTTCCCCCAATATGGTTAGAATGGAGTGAAAATAGTAAATGTCACCCCTTTAGTGTTCAACACCTTCCCCTAACTTTGTATAATAAAGAAAAATGATTATGTAGTTTTACATTTTGAATCATATATGCTTCAAGTAAAACAAAAAAAATATAGAGTTATGAAACTAAAACATAATTTAATCATTTTTTAATAATTATAAAATCAGGCATCATATCTATATCCATTTTTTTCATTGTTAACAATTTTTAACATTTCTTAATTGTTTTTAGATACATATTTTTAACATTATGTTAACATACATTGTACATGTTTAATAATTGTTGACATTTTTGTAACATTCCCTAACTTTTTATAAATACATTTTCAACATTATTTCAATATATGTTTTATTAGATATATTAAATAATTGTATATATTTTATACTATGCATTTCATTTATACTTTGCATTTTTTCATAATTCTTTATAACATTAGTTTAAAAGTTAGTTATTATTTTGTTTTGTTTTTTGTATATTTAGATGATTACTGTTCGTGTTTTTCGTCAGTCAGTCATTCATAAGAGCTAAGAATGTGTGAATAAATGTAATATGCTAAAAACTGAACCATTCAGTAATTATATGTAATGCAATGTGCAATAAAATCAGTAACCAGTACAGAAGACTGAGCCTGAATCTTGTTAGAAGGAACCGATGTTGAGAGATGGTGACCCTTGTAGGTAGGTCTCAGTTCTAGGGCAAGACTTTAATAAAAACATATGCAGGGACAGACGGTTTGCATTGCTTGCATACTTCTCTCTCTATCTGGGAGAAGTATAAAAAGTGTTTCTTTAAACAGCTCAACTCTTTCTTGGTAATCTGGTAATCATTTCAAGAGAGGCGTGCAGTTCTTGATGCCCCAGCTTGGTCACTGTTTCCCTAATATACTTAAACCTCTGAATGCTATTCCACTTCTCCAAGGATAAACAGTCTTTAATGACTCAGTAAACACAAGGAGATGATGGACGGGGCACTGAAACTTTTCATACACTCAACCCCAGTCAGAGATCTGGGTTGAATTTATCATCGTTCTTTAGCTCACTTTGCCACCCCAGTTCAGACACAGCTATATGCAAATCAGTGCCTCATGGGAACAGTCCTGCCCGAACTTCCAAGCCAGGTCTTCCCTGAACCGGAATCAAGCATCCTGGGGCCGGTTTCAGGCTAACAGCCCTCACCAGCCAAGCTATCTTGGAATCCAATGGCAAAGTGAGCAAGGGACCAACGTCTGGGCATACCCTGCCAACTTAGGGCAAACAAAGCAAACACAAGGAGAAGATGGACAGAGCGCTGAAACATTTACAGACACTCACCCCCAGTCGCAGATCCGGGTTGACTCTATCATCATTCTTTAGCTCACTTCGCCAGTCGCCACCCCTGTTCAGACACAGCTATATGCAAATCAGTCTTGACCCTGTGCCTCATGGGAACAGTCCAGCCCGAACTGCCAAGCCATATCTTTCTTCAACCGGAATCAAGCATCCTGTGACCGGTTTTAGGCTAACAGCCCTCATCAGCCAGGCTAGCTTGGGTTGAATCTGTGACTGGGGGTGAGTGTCTGAAAATTTTCAGCGCTCCGTCCATCATCTCTTTGTGTTTGCTTTATTTGTTGGTCATTTAAATTCGTTTGTACTCTACATGAGAGATGAGTTAATCCAGTAACAAGACTATCTCTGGGTAATCCTGCAAAAATCACTTCCAACTGTTCCTAACGTCTTTCAAACCAAGTTAGGCGCAACCTTTGTCAAAGATGTAGAAGCACTGGGCTTAAGAATCCTAAATGGGAGGTTACTCCAAGACTCCCCACCGGCATGGACATTCCAATTGCAGGATCACAAATCATGACTAGACTATACAATGGTATTCTTGAATATCTTTATTAATGTGATCTCTTTTTCAATTGAAAAACATTTGAGAGTGATTACGGGCAACACATACTTATTACTAATTTTATCTTTAACAAGCATACTGAATATGAAACACTACCAGGACAGACGAGATCAGTAAACTACAAGAAACTAATTTGGAAGGAGCACAGCAAAGATGATACTAATATGATGGCCCTTAAATTGGTGGAAATCTGTTTTGAAAATAACACCTTAGCTGTGATTGATCAATTGGTGGATTTTATACAAAAACTTGTCAATACTTTCAAGCAATTTTTTTTTTAAAACAACAGGTGCAAGCAGAAACTGGGAACAAACTTACGTTAACCCTAACAACAAGAATTATGAAAAGATTGCGTAATAAATCGAGTAGACAGATAAAAAAAGATCTGAAAAATATGGACTTGTGTTTAAAATAAAAAAGGGTCAATCGCAATTTGCAGAAGTTATTGTGGGAAGAAAGCAATAAAAAAAACATGACCTGTGGGCTAAAGTACGCTTTTGCAGTAAAAAATTAAACTCCAGAGAACTCTGGACGTTGATAAATGGCTTAGTGCGACCAAACAGAGCAGCTGTAACATCTTCCTTATGAATGAATGGATCAGGTTCCTGTCTATACAGCTTAATCCTTGTAGGGATAAAATGGAGCAGAAAGTTAGAGCCAATATGATTGAACTAACAAAGAACAACATGTCACAAGAAATTCATATAACAAGCAAACAAATATGTAAGTTAATCAAGAAAAAAAAATGGTGCGCCTGGCCCGAACAGTATTCTGTTGGCACTTTATTTTTATTTTTTTAAGCAAATTTTATTAACAGATTTTCATTTTTCGCCATATTACTACTGCAGTACAATTAGCGTGTGAATCGGCACAATCAATATCGTTATATTCATGAGCTCTGCTGCATGAAAAGAAATTAAAGCCGCCAAGCCCAGTACCTGCGTTTGCTCCCGCTATACATAGTTAATACAATCACAAGAAGTTCCGCTGAAACATTTCAACAGTGTTCATAGATTCCATGCCATATATATGGCCGTAGCTCAGCATGCCCTTGTCTGCGATAACAACAAGAATACACCCCAACTTGCACCCCTACCCCTCCCTGCAGTCCTTCTAACTTCATATAACAGCGTCCGAAGACACCATGGTGCCTCAGGTCTGATGCATCACATCATTTATTAACATCAACATAATCATTTCTTGGGAAGGTTGACACCGACAGTCCTTCATCAGTACGCATGCTTGCTATTGTAATTATCTCTAAGAGGTGGGTTTGGAATTACTATATATTTTTTATTGTGAACCAGTTCGTGCCAGTGCAGCAACTAAGTCTTGTGCTTTAAGGTTTCCAGCATAACATCCCACACCAGTGCTATTGGGGTTTTATGTAGACCCTGGTCTCTTCCCGTCTGATGGCCGCACTTTCTGCGCTACCCTACCTTGTCAGCTCACTATGCCACGAGTGTACAGAAGGTGACTTCTTTAATTTCCACGATAAACCAAGAAAATTACCAATATTGCCACTTTACTTAATTAATGGATCTCGGGTGATCTCTCGAATGACTGAATTAAACAGTAATTCTCAGGGAGCCAAGTCTCAACTGAATTGATTTTCTTTTTATTTTTTACTTAGATGCATTAATTTCAGTTCAATATGCAATCTTTTTGTTTTTTGATTCCAGAAACATAGGAACAATTAAATTAGTTCCACAGTGAGCACAGGTATTATAACAAATAAGGACATGTACGGACAGAACTTTAAACGACAAAATCACGGCTAGCACTCGTCATTCATACCACACAAAACAATCCAGATATGATACAATTTATATACAATCTATACAATGTCACAATTCAAGTATAAACACAGCATTGGAAAAACGGTAAATACACCATGTAATCCTTTTTTCGAAAGATCAGAGGATCCTAATGCTGACTAGAGGTCTACGCGTTTCGATAACCCCTGAATGTGGGGAAATCTCATCAGGACCGTGTGCCTGTGAATGGAGAACGAGAAACAATCAGAATGGGGGGCAGAACCGACTTCTTCACAACACTACAGAGTGAGAAGAGAACTAATCCTACCTCTTAGTGGTTGACTTTGCTTTTGTGGTTGACACTGTTGGTGAAAAAGAGGTTGGTATTAAACCTCTAAAATGCCAGTGTCCAGAGGGCACTCTTTCAATCACACCAAAGAAAACAATCATTCGTGTCTACTCACATCTTGTTACGCCTACTGCGGCTGATGACTGAACTTGAAAGGAGGTTAAGTTGGTGAGGATAGCTGTGGGGTGAAGGAATTGGATTTGATTAAAAACTTGACGGAAGGAACGACTTAGTTGCTTGTATTATTTTTTAGACCGCACTTGGGGGACTTACTGTAACTCTTTTAAGCGCAGAGGTAATTTGTGTGTCCCAATTCTTGTTTTTGCTCAGTCGCGTGCTCCAATTTTCCTGTAAATGGAAACGGAGCGGGAGTCAGGTGTCTGAATCTTAAGAAACGGATCGTCTAGCTTGTATAGTAAACTAGCTTGTGCAGGCGTCTTACCTGAACGCGTTGAGTCCGCTGTCTTACTCGGGGGGTCTGCGAATTTAGATCTCTGTTCACTTCGTCCAGTGCCCGGCTCCTTCCAGTCTGTGGCTAAGCTCTCGCGTTTGGGCCGGTTTAAAAATCACTTCCTGGTTCCCCGAGGATTCTGGGGACTGTAGTTACTTCACCCGTTGTTATGGAAACGGGATACTTTTCAAGTGTAGATTACGGTGAATCTGGGTCTCTAAGGGAAACAGCACATTGAATCTCAGTTTTTTGTGATCATCGGTCTGTTGCAGACGATAAAGTTCGGAGAGTTCCAGTTTGTGGCTAAGCTCTCGCGTTTGAGTCGGTTTCATAATCACTTCCTGGTTCCCCAAGGGTTCTGGGGACTGTAGTTTCTTCACCCGTTGTTATGGAGACGGGATACTTTTCAAGTGTAGATTACGGTGAATATGGGTCTCTCCGGGAAACAGCACATTGAATCTCAGTTTATCATCAGTCTGTTACAGACGATAAAGTTCGGAGAGTTCGTTGAGACCACTTGTGGCAGAGTTGAATTTGACTATCAACATTGCTTCCATATGTGATAGTTTCTCTTCCATGTCTCCACCTCTGGGGTCTTTCTCAATTTTCGCAATTACTGTCCATCTCAGCTCGTCAACGGTGTGTTTGTGTTGTATCCAATGGTTCACCAGTGGGGCCGTTAGAACATTGTTTTTAATGCGCGATTTGTGCTGGATGATGCGACATCTCACTTCTTGACTTGTTTTGCCGACGTAGATTTTATTGCACGGGCATTTGATTCCATATATTACAAATTTGGATTTGCAATTGGAAAATTTGTCATGTTTCCACGAAATCTGTTTGTGCTGGAACAGATTCCCTTCCTCAGTGCTAGCACAGCAGATACAGGAGCCACATCTGTGGTGGCCTTGGATCGGTGGTAATCCAAGCATGGTGCTGATTGTTGGAGCGTTCGTTTTTACTGCTGCTCGGACTAAGTGATTTGCTACGCTTTGATCCTTCTTAAAGGCAAATAAGGGTTTGTCTTTTAGTGACTCATCGATATTTTCAACTAGGTGCCAATTCTGCAAGATTGTTTTTGAAATCATTTGAGTTCGGGCAGAATGTGGAGACACATACCATCCTATTCTGGGGTGGTTTGACCTTATTCGTTAGAAGTGTATCTCGAGGGATCCACCATACTCTTTTCATTGTTCGTCGGAGGAGTTTGATGGGGTAGCCTCTTTGGGAAAGTTTTTCAGTCAATGTACCAGCATGTAGAAAATATGCATCTTTATAAGAGCAATTTCTCTTGATCCGTAGGTATTGGGAAAAAGGAAGATTCTCTTTCAGGTTGCGTGGGTGACTACTAGTGAAATGTAATGCCTTGTTTCTGTCCGTCAGTTTTTTGAACAGTGTTGTGACCAGACCATCATCTGTCGGGTACACTTCAACGTCAAGAAATGCCATTTTGATTTTAGAGTAATTAATGGTGAAACAAGTCAAGCGTAGCAAATCACTTAGTCCGAGCAGCAGTAAAAACGAACGCTCCAACAATCAGCACCATGCTTGGATTACCACCGATCCAAGGCCACCACAGATGTGGCTCCTGTATCTGCTGTGCTAGCACTGAGGAAGGGAATCTGTTCCAGCACAAACAGATTTCGTGGAAACATGACAAATTTTCCAATTGCAAATCCAAATTTGTAATATATGGAATCAAATGCCCGTGCAATAAAATCTACGTCGGCAAAACAAGTCAAGAAGTGAGATGTCGCATCATCCAGCACAAATCGCGCATTAAAAACAATGTTCTAACGGCCCCACTGGTGAACCATTGGATACAACACAAACACACCGTTGACGAGCTGAGATGGACAGTAATTGCGAAAATTGAGAAAGACCCCAGAGGTGGAGACATGGAAGAGAAACTATCACATATGGAAGCAATGTTGATAGTCAAATTCAACTCTGCCACAAGTGGTCTCAACGAACTCTCCGAACTTTATCGTCTGTAACAGACTGATGATAAACTGAGATTCAATGTGCTGTTTCCCGGAGAGACCCATATTCACCGTAATCTACACTTGAAAAGTATCCCGTCTCCATAACAACGGGTGAAGAAACTACAGTCCCCAGAACCCTTGGGGAACCAGGAAGTGATTATGAAACCGACTCAAACGCGAGAGCTTAGCCACAAACTGGAACTCTCCGAACTTTATCGTCTGCAACAGACCGATGATCACAAAAAACTGAGATTCAATGTGCTGTTTCCCTTAGAGACCCAGATTCACCGTAATCTACACTTGAAAAGTATCCCGTTTCCATAACAACGGGTGAAGTAACTACAGTCCCCAGAATCCTCGGGGAACCAGGAAGTGATTTTTAAACCGGCCCAAACGCGAGAGCTTAGCCACAGACTGGAAGGAGCCGGGCACTGGACGAAGTGAACAGAGATCTAAATTCGCAGACCCCCCGAGTAAGACAGCGGACTCAACGCGTTCAGGTAAGACGCCTGCACAAGCTAGTTTACTATACAAGCTAGACGATCCGTTTCTTAAGATTCAGACACCTGACTCCCGCTCCGTTTCCATTTACAGGAAAATTGGAGCACGCGACTGAGCAAAAACAAGAATTGGGACACACAAATTACCTCTGCGCTTAAAAGAGTTACAGTAAGTCCCCCAAGTGCGGTCTAAAAAATAATACAAGCAACTAAGTCGTTCCTTCCGTCAAGTTTTTAATCAAATCCAATTCCTTCACCCCACAGCTATCCTCACCAACTTAACCTCCTTTCAAGTTCAGTCATCAGCCGCAGTAGGCGTAACAAGATGTGAGTAGACACGAATGATTGTTTTCTTTGGTGTGATTGAAAGAGTGCCCTCTGGACACTGGCATTTTAGAGGTTTAATACCAACCTCTTTTTCACCAACAGTGTCAACCACAAAAGCAAAGTCAACCACTAAGAGGTAGGATTAGTTCTCTTCTCACTCTGTAGTGTTGTGAAGAAGTCGGTTCTGCCCCCCATTCTGATTGTTTCTCGTTCTCCATTCACAGGCACACGGTCCTGATGAGATTTCCCCACATTCAGGGGTTATCGAAACGCGTAGACCTCTAGTCAGCATTAGGATCCTCTGATCTTTCGAAAAAAGGATTACATGGTGTATTTACCGTTTTTCCAATGCTGTGTTTATACTTGAATTGTGACATTGTATAGATTGTATATAAATTGTATCATATCTGGATTGTTTTGTGTGGTATGAATGACGAGTGCTAGCCGTGATTTTGTCGTTTAAAGTTCTGTCCGTACATGTCCTTATTTGTTATAATACCTGTGCTCACTGTGGAACTAATTTAATTGTTCCTATGTTTCTGGAATCAAAAAACAAAAAGATTGCATATTGAACTGAAATTAATGCATCTAAGTAAAAAATAAAAAGAAAATCAATTCAGTTGAGACTTGGCTCCCTGAGAATTACTGTTTAATTCAGTCATTCGAGAGATCACCCGAGATCCATTAATTAAGTAAAGTGGCAATATTGGTAATTTTCTTGGTTTATCATTGTTTAGTTGAGGCTTGTCCTTATTGCCAGTTAGCCCAGACCCTGTTCTTGTTGTTACTTCTTTAATTTCCACAGCATGGTGATTGTCGGTATTGCCAAGGTGAGCGATAAGTTCACAAGCCCATATTACACCTTGTGTTTAGTGGAGGACTTGTGGAGGCCCAGGAAACATGCTTCTAGGGTATCAGGTATGTCCGTTTGTGTAGCTGTCTGAGTATATTGCCTGACCAAGTCCTAAAATTCTCTAATGCGTGGGCAAGTCCACACCATATGGACCAACTCTGCTCCCTCCCAGTGACATCTGGGCATTGTTGCGTTTGCGGGAATATTCTGTCCCATCTATGAGGGGTGAGATGCGCCCTATGTAATATCACGGTTTGAATATATCTGAATTCTCACCCACTCCTTCTCTTCCAGGGCTCGCCCTATGTCATCTGACCATGCATTGTGTAGAGTAGTAAGGGCTATCCCAGCATGGCCACGGATCCTGATGTATAGCCATTTAATTAAGTGTCTGCCCTGTCCTATATAAGGAAGTGCCTTTACCAGTGCATGTGTAGAGGGTTCCTGTCGATGTGTAGCCCAGTGTGCCTTTACATATTGTATTAGCGCTAAATGTAATATATACAAGTGATCCGGCGCCCCACTCTCTCTAACAAAGTTACCGTGATCCATTAGCTGTTTGTCATAGAATAAGTCCGCTATCGTGTTAACCCCTGCCTCAAGCCAGGGAGCGAGAGTGTGCGTCGTTATACGTCCAGTCACCAACGGTATGCCCAATAGTGGGATGTTGCCAGCATAAGCAGGGTGAGGGCCTGTATATTGGAGTGCCACCTTCCAGCACTGTAACGCCGTGTATAGCAGAGTGAAAATATGCCGCAGGAGTTTGCAGTGTGGCAGCAATAGTGTATGCAAAACTTCTCTTGCAATATCGCCCTCGGTGTAACCTATTTCCTGTAAATACCGCCCGGCCGTTCAAAAGGACAACCACTGCAATTGGCAAGCATAGTAGTATGCTCTGAGGTCCGGTACTCCCAACCCTCCTTTGTCCGTACCGAGCTGTAGTTTTTTTTAGGCTTATCCTCCTCCTGCCAGGCCCCCAGATAAGGTCAATGAGCATGGTGTTTAGAAATTTAAAAGTGGACTGTGGGAGCAACACTGGGAGGTTTGTAAAATAATAGAGTAGGCGCAGGAGGACCACAATTTTTGGCAATGGCCACTCTTCCCATTACCAATTGCGATAATGTGGCCCAGAAGGAAATACTAGAGCGTAGGGGTCTAATTGTGCGGTGTAGATTACCGTCTAACATATCCGCGGGTGTCCAGTATACTTGGATACCCAAATACTTAAACGTTTGTGGGGCCACCTGCATAGTCGTAGGCCCGAACAGGATATTCGTGGGCATGGCCTGCTCCTGAAAGAAAAAGGGATGCGACTTCGATGAGTTAATGGCCAGGCCCAATATGCGTTCAAATACGTCAAATATCCCGGGGTAGAGAGGCTAAATCGTCTGCATAGGCAGAGAAGAGATGTATGTTGGGCCTGATCGGGACGCACAGCCGTTGGGAGTCTGTGCCCAGTTTTAGTGCCAAGGGTTCCAGTGCCAATATAAACAGAAGCAGTGAGTGTGGGCATCCTTGTCTCGTCCCCCTGAATATAGAATATTCACCTGATATATGGTTCTTCCCAGTGCAAACCCTAGCAGTAGGGACAGCATATAAGAGCCGGGCCACTTAAGAAAATCATCCAGCAGCCCAAATCTTGCTGGTGCCTTGAACATGTACTGCCAATTGAGCGTATCAAACTCCTAGCGTAGGTCTAGTGATATGCATCCAGCGTGAGCGTAGCGTGTAGAGGTCGCCGATATTAAATAATGCAGTCTCCTGGTATTCAGGGATGTGCTCTGATCCGGCAGGTTTGGCAGCCGATTTGATCAATATGGATCAACTTATTCAGGAGAGGCAGGAGCCTATTTGTCAGTACCTTACTAAGAATTTTATATTTCGTGGCTAATAACGATAATGGGCGGTAGCCTGCCATATCGGTGGGGTCCTGTCCTGGTTCCGGAAGAGAGACCACCAGCACCTGTGCCGTGGTAAGTGGCAGTGTCCCCTCCGTCAGTGCTGTGTTGTATAGGGTTTCCAATTGTGGCAGTAGAGAGTCCATGTATATGTCATAAAATTCTGCAGGTAACCCATCTAGTCCAGGGGATTTACTACGTGGAAACCCTTTAATAGCTGTCTTAATTTCTGATTTTGTAATAGGGCCTGATTGGTCTTTCAGGGTTGCTGCAGTGGGTTGTGGGTATGGTAGAGAAAGTCATTGCTTCCTGTGTCCCCACTCTCTGTAGGTCTGCTATACAACGCAGCGTATTATTCGCAGAAGGCCGCATTAATGTCATTTTGGGTATGCACCCTGTCATGGTATTAATTTCGTTGATCACAACGGTCGAGGGATCATCACGCAGCAGTTTGGCTAGCAGTGCACCAGATTTGTCTGCCTCGGAGTGGCATCTCTGCGTGTAGTGTTGGTGGTCTATGGCAAAAGGGGATTCTAACAATTCTGCATGTTTAATGCGGGCTTCCTGGAGTGGCAGCTTTTTCTCCCTGTCATGTGCGGCCTCCTGTTCTAACCCGTCCATCTGTCGTTCTATTTTCGTACGGTCCTTGTGTACCATCTTGCCTAGCTCCCACCGTCGCGCTTATGGCCCTCCCGCGTATGACCGCCTTAAAAGCGTCCCATTCACTTAAGCCATTAGAAGCTGTGTTACTATTTTCAGCAAAATTCTGTGTGATAGTGTCAGCTATAGCAATATGGAATACTGCGTCCTTCAGCAACTGTGGCCAGAGCCTCCATGTAGGGACCGGAGTGGGTATCCTACCCCACCTGACAGTTATCTCCAATGGGTTATGAGCTGAGAAGGTTTTTGCTAAATACGTAGCATGTGTGACGTGCATAGCAATCGTATTTGAGCAGTAGAATCTATCTATCCTACTGTGTAGCATATGGACCGGGGAGTAAAATGAATATTCCCTATGTGTTGGGTGGTGCAGTCTCCACAAATCACACAATTCCCAGCCCTCGGCCCAGTTACAGAGTGCCTTCGCCTGCGTAATCACGCCTGCACCATTCAAAGGGGGGTGGGATCTGTCTAGAGCAATATTCATGATTGTGTTACAATCCACGCCGATAATCCAGGGGTGCATCGCCCATCCAGTCAGTGCTAGGTTCAAGGTGGTTAGGAAGCCCTCCTGCTCTGGATTCGGTGCATATGTGCTGCCCAATACAACTTGCTGACCATCCAGGGACCCCCTCAGGAGGACATATCGTCCCTGTTTGTCCACTCGCTGTTCCAGGGCTGTAAACAGCACACCATGTCTGATCCATACTGTGACCCCACATGCATACCCAGAGTAATTAGAAGAGAAAACCTGCCCCCTCCATTTGTTATGGCGCCTCACTGTCTCCTGCTATAACAGATGAGTTTCTAGCAAATGTACTATGTGTGCTTTACGCCTTTGCAATTGGGCATGTATTCTATGGCGTTTTTGTATCGAACCCATACCCCTCAATATGATTATCTTATATTGGCTGAGTGTATGCATTGGAGTCGTAAAGAGATCATGTGGTCAGGTCGTGTCTTAAATGAGTGAGTAATGGGCCACATCATAGTAAACCAGTAAATAGGACTGTACCCCACCCCAAAAAACCCAATACTCGGTCCGGTCAAAAAACTATACCGGACCATGCAGCCAAACATGGCAAACAAAACTATTCCCTGTACAACAACAGCATTTACAGTTAGGGGACATCGCTAGTGACGCACACGGAGTGCTAGTCACACTCAAGTGCTCCATGAGGCCCAGTCCGAGCCAGAGCCCAGGCTCAAATAAACATGAATGCACACATCGACGCAATTTAATTTAATGAAAAAGGATATATCGCCATAGGTAGAAACAAGTCACTATATTCAAGTGTCCTCACGGCGGTCAGCCAAACAAGCCATCTGCCGTCTGCGGAGTCACAGTGGAAATTAGGGCTACACTTCCCTGGGAGTCTGACCTGTGCAGTTCATCCTCTGAAGAGGCTGAGTCCTCCATTAATGCAGTCTCTCAAAACGCAGCAGCTGCTAGAAGTGCCTGTTTCTTGTCCTGTTGTTGTTGCTGTGACGTCAGGTTGTTACGTCTAGGATTCCCACGGATCCGCCTATTCCGACTTGTACCAGCGAGGTCCGTTTCGCTGGCGCTATGCTGCGTGCCCTGGGAGGTGCCGTCTCCAGCCACTGTAGGGTCCGTCACCTCCAACCATTCTTCAGCGTCTTCTGGGCTCTCGAAAAAGTGCGTTTTGCGTTCATAGATAATTTTCAGGCGGGCTGGAAAGAGAAGGTCATATTTTAGGTTGAGATCTCTCAGTTTCATTTTAACTGCCATGAAGGAGGAGTGTTGCCTCTGTACCATAAGTGTGTAGTTCCGATAGAGCGATATTCTACTATTTTCAAAATGTATCTGCTTCAGTTCTCTCGCTCTTTGCAGTAGCATATCACAGTTCCTATAATTAAGTAGGCGGACGATAAGAGGCAGCAGAGGGGCTCCCGGTCTTGGTTGAGCCGTAGGTATCCTATGCTCTCGTTCTACGCAATATTGGGCAGAGAGGCCCCCCAACGTGACATGATAACGGAACCATTGCTCCATGTAGCGGGCTGAATCCGTCCCTTTGCAACGTTCTGGCAGGCAAATTACGTGTACATTATTCTGTCTCGTCCTTCCTTCTGCGTCTTCAACTCGGTCCATTAGGGTATTTACTTGTTTCTGGAGCTGCTGTATATGAGTCGTGTTCTGGGCCTGCTGTGGAGACAGCTCCGACAGTGTCATAGTGTGATCCTTCACTTTATCAGCTAATTTGGCATGGTCAGCTTCAAGCAATGTGAAACCAGTTGTCAGGGGAACCAATTTGCTGTTTAATGGCCTTCCTGGAGTCCCTTAGCTCCTGAAGGATAACATCCAGTTTGTCCACGGGCACCGCCTCTGCAGTGGGTGGTATGCAACTAGGAGACTGGGACGCTTTGCTAGAGTCTGCACGTTCCAGCCCTTGGTCCACACTGGGCCCAGTGTCATGTTGTTTTCCGTTAACATGACCCATCACCGTCATCACAACCCTGTCAGCAGAGTAATGTGCCTCTTCGTCGTGCCCCTGTAGGGTGGTGGGGGCCACCCCAGCAACAGGCCACCAGCTGCGATCCCACTGAGGAGGCGCACTATTGACCACAGCTGCCCAGACAAGACAAGCAGGCAGCGTTCGCACTGACACAGACTGTGGCCCTCTGCAGAAATGGGCACCGTGGGACCAGTCAACCACCTAGGTATCTAGCACCCACCCCAGGTCGTTTCTTGGGGGTGCCCAGCACTCCCGTGCAAGCAATCAAAATGACTTTTCCTGCCGGAAATATGGCCCCAGGCTGCACTCGCCGTCAGTGTTCCTTCATGCACCTCTCCCGAAACTGAGCACTGGCTTTAATTGGATCCGGTCACCGCACAAGGTTGGGTGCCCAGTACTCCAGGGCAGGTATCCAGGGTGTATTCAGTGCCTCGCGCCCCCCTCCTCACTGCCGCAGCAGGGTCAGCCAACTCTCCTAGCAGCCTGGTCCTCTATTTAGTAGGCCCTCAGCCAGCACAATATCTCAGCAATCACACTGGCCTCTCCTGCCTGAAATACGTCCTAGCGTTGCGCTCACCATCAGTGTATCGTCATGTGCCTCTACCAGCACTGCGCACTGTCCTATGAGTTGGTCCAGTCACAGCACAAGGTCGGTTTCACTGCACCAACCACAGGCCGCAGCACATTCCCGGGCCTCGCGTAGCTGCTGCCCCTAGGCCCACCTCCAGGACGTGGGTGCGCTCGCCGCCTCGAGCTGGTCCATTCCTCAGGGCGCGCAGCAATCGGGTCTTCCTCCTCGGGACCCATCGACAATGTCCTCCGGCCCGTCCTCTTAGCAGATCCGCAATTAGCACCAGCCGCAGGGCAACACTGCAAGCACTCGATTCTGGGCTCCTCGCCTTTTCCCCACCGGCTCACAGGCTCACAGGCCCCTGGCCACGGAGGTTACTAGATACGGGCAGTAGCGGGCCAATACGCAGGTCCGATCCTCCACGTTGCCCAGCTGTTAAAGGGCACCTCACCAGGAGTCCCACCATGCGGCGTGTGAGGGTGGAATGTCAGGATGTCAGAGCCCGGGCACGGAGCTCAGTTAAATGGCGGCCGCCATGCTCGGCAGTCAGCCACGCCCCCTTCTGATCGCACATTATAAGAATGCCCGAGTCTTTGGTCAGGTTACCTGATGAAGGTTTTCAAGGAAATTGTAAAGTCAACATTGATACCTGAAACTTGGAAGCGATCGGTGATAGCTCCTATTTACCAAAAAGGAGATTGGTCCTTGCTGGAAAACTACTGACTCATTGCTCTCTATGATACTGATGCCAAATTATTTACAGGTGTACTGTTATCTAACGTAACTGATTGGGTAAGAAAAAAATAGATAATTCCTCCAAACCAAATTGGATTTACACAAGGCTGAGGTACTACAACAAATATCCTGTGTTATCTGTCCTAATGGACAAATACATTGTAAAGAAACAACCACTGTACTTATGCTTTGTAGATTTTTGATTGGCTTTCGACTATGTGTATTAGAGATCTTTTATGGCAGAAGTTAATTGATCAAGGTATACCACTCGCCCTTTTAAAATTAATCCAACTTCTTTACACTGACACATGGGTCAGGTTCCGGATGGGTGATGGACAATCAGTATCATAAAAAATATCAACAGCATCAGGTTTGAAACAAGGATGTGTTCTGGCCCCACTGCTTTTTAACTTATTTTTAGCTGATCTCACGCAAGCCTTAGATGAGGTGAATGCTTATCCACCTAAATTAGCCAATACTTTGCTATCAAACCTGCTATTTGCAGATGATGTTATCCTACTTAGTCAAACAAGGATAGGACTACAACACCTACTGAATAAGATTTATAACTACACAAAAGAAAATATAATGGTGATCAATGAAACAAAGACGTAAAGTATGGAGGTTAACAAATATTTAAGGTGAAAAAATAAGTATAAATGGATTTTATTTAACTCACAATTAGTGAGTACATATAGATACTTAGGAGTACTATTTGATGCGAGGATCATTTCAACCACAAAGATTGATTTACAACGGAGAGCGAAAATATTGCTAAAGGCTTTCAGAATTATAGAGAAATCCATAGGAGAGCAGAGTTATGGACCGCTGTTGAAAGTAATATCAGCAAAACTTTTCCCAACTCTGAGATATGGAAGTGAAGCTTTGTGTGGAAAAGAATCAGTTATTATCAACAATGCAGTCACGAAAATCTATAAAGCCCTCTTTTTAATGCCACATAATGTATCACCCCTGCAGATACGAATGGAATTTGGGATGACTAATCAGGCATTCGTGCGGAAAGGCCAATTTATTAAAGTATGGAAAAGGATAAAAACGATACTGCAAACCAATTGTCCAAATTATTGTGGCAGGAAATAAACTTAAACTGGAAAGCCCAGGCGTGGAAATATCTATTTACATCATTAGAGGAATATTCAGTAAACTCGGTCTGGGAAATGCAGATTACTGCAAATTCATTGAAAAAAGTTATCAATATCACAAGTAAGCATCTATTACTGCTCTTGGATAAAGAGATCTTTTCAAAAAGAAAGCATGATTGGCCTCTAATGAATGGATATACCAAGGTAAAAGTGCAATCGTATCTCGAAATTCCTTGGTCTGTGAAGTATAAGCAAATATTCATTAATGCCCGCTTTGGAGTGTTCCCGGGCACATGTCATCTAATGACATGGTTCCTTACAGAGGCACCAACGACTTGTAACTTATGTAAAATTTATGAAGAGAACATTATGCATCTCCTCTGTGTTTGTCCTGAACTGTAGGTTGAGAGGGTATCCATTCCTAAGAGACATTTTAATGTTCGTGGAATAAGGAGCTGCAGGCAAGCTCTGATAAGATGCCTTCATACTGACGCTATAATTTTAACTTCAGCTTTTGTAAAGTTCTTAACACAAGTAAGACTTAAGTTAGAACACCAAAAACTAAAAGAACGTAATGTAGGATGTACATAATATGTAAATAGTATAATGAAATTGATGCCCAAATATTTTTATAATCAATTTTTATAATTGGATTTTATAATCAAGACTTACTGCATATATATTGTAAGTCTGTAATTAATCAAACAATACATTTTTTCATTCATTCAATTCCAGATTTATCAGGATTCGGAGCCACTTGACTAGTTTGTCATTTAGCATTTTTGTACACTGTTTTAGCAATGTATCGTTATGCTATGATAAATTGTGTGATGTTAGTTATAATTTGTTAATTAAATCTGTTATATATATGTATTTTTGGAAATATAATGTGTTTTAAAGATGGGTGTTTTTAATTTACTTTACAAGTTTTTGTCTACAAAACCGTCCTATGAGCATTTGGAGTGTATATTTTGGTTTACAATAAACCAATTGTTTTTACTTTGATTTTCTTTTTTTCGGGTTTCAGGGTGCAGTTTTTTTTTTACAACACTTTTTCAGTTTATTTTAAGAAACCTAGATACTTTGGATGCTTTGAGGGGTTTCAAATGAATTTGTTTTATTTTTGCAATTTTGGGGGGCATTTTCTAATGTATTTATCTCATTTTTAGTGGATTACTCATTTTTATTAATTGGAGACAAAGAAAGGTCTGCAGATACAAAATCAGAAGTTTTATATATTTTAATTATTTTGGGCGGAAATTGTAATATTATATTGTTTATGTCACATGTATGTGATTGTTAGCTGGAATTGTTTGGATTATGTGTTTCAATTATTTTATGTGGTGTATTGAGTTTTTTTTAAAATACATTTGGTATGTTGGTTTAGAGTTTGTCATAGTTTTTGAGGACGTTAGTAGGTTAAGAATTCTATGTCAGGAGCGGAGGCTTCTGATTAGGCTGTCACTTTCTCCATTTATTGTACTCCAGCAGCCCTTAAAAGTATAACATTCACAAACAAAATCCATTTCCGATGAGCACCAGGGAAAATGGAAACAAAAAATTTCCCATCAACAACTGTCCAATCCCGTGCCAGGACTCCTCATATCTTCCTCTGTTGGCACTCTATCCTCCTCTTTCTGCCTGCGACACTGCCACAGTCCCTTGTCCGTTATTCCTGCTTGCCAGCATCGGAACCTACGGTACAAGTAAACCCATTAAGCCACCAGGAAGTAGACTTCTATCCAAGTCAATCAACAGTACTGGACAAGGCATTCTACACAAAGCAGCACAGCTTGCAATGTTATATATGTGAACTTTTCATCATAAAGATTTTACTTACCGTCTCAACGCAGATCTTCTTGGAGGGTTCGAATTCAGAACGGGTGGGTTAATCCTCGCCTCCGCCTCCTTAATAGAATTTAAACTTTTCTGCATGTTAGCTAGGAAATTTTGCTTTCTATGTCAGGAGCGGAAGCTTCTGATTAGGCTAGTTTAAATCTTGTCCACCACCAGAGAAGCCAGGGACACCACCGGCTTGAAGTAAAATCTCTAAAAGGTAGAGTCTGAGGACTTACCGTACCGAACCTTTTCCCATCTCGGAGAATGCAGTTCCTGGGGTTCTTAATAGACTCGGTGGAGGCCACCTTATATCTGCCTTCCCGGAAGTTATCCAAGATAAGGCACGAGTTGAGGCGCACTCTGGCACGTCCGACAAACTTGTTACGACACCTTGCCAGGGTGGTAGGTCTGTTGTCGTCTTCCATTCAGGCGATCTTCCCGGGCCCTCTTCATTACCGGGCCCTTCAACGCCTCAAGGCATTTCACCTGCGCAACGGCCTTACTTACTCCCAGGTTGTCCCCCTCACAGGCGAGGCGAGGATGGAATCTGAGGTGGTGGATCGAGCATATGGATACATGGAACGGTCGAGCGATCTTCGGTTCCAAGCCAGATCTGGTAATAGAATCGGAAACTTTCCTGCACGTTAGCTAGGAAATTTTGCATTATTTTACAATATGCTTTTGGCTATGATTTCTAAGTAATCTGGTTCTTTTGAAATGTCTTCAGTGATGTCACTGACCATGTCATGAGTAATATAATATGCAAGGTCATAAGGGTTGTTTGATGGGGCGCAAGTTATAATTAGCTCAGCTAACTGAATTTCAGTGAATTTCTGAGTTTTTGGAATGCTAATTCCTAACTAAAACGCCCCTGTAACCTTTGTTTTTGTCAGTCAATTTCTAAGGGTTTTTTAATGCAATTTCCTAACTATAACGCCCCTGTAACCTTGTTGTTTTTTTTCCCTCACACTGTCTTGGTGTCAAAGACAGAGATGGAAGTGATCAAATCAATTCTGACCACAGATTGACAAAGTGAGAAAACATGTTAATAAAACTGTTTTTTGCATTCCCCAGAGACCATACCATGGGCTGTATCTACAACAATCTACATTTTGACATGCAAGGAATTTATAGAAATGATAGAGTGCACTTTACAGAGAACGGCAACAGGGTGTTTCTAAGTAACCTGAAACTCTGCATCCGATCTTATGCATAGCAGCCATATACACACAACCAACGCAATGGCTCTTGTCAGAACCACCCTAGTACCCGAAATATTGGGATTTTATTTCTAAAGGGTTTTTTTGTCTTTCGTTTTTGACAATATTCGCAACAATGGCATAATCGTCACAGATACAATGCGAAGAACTGAAAACAAAAGCACACATCTAATGAGTTTCAACACATCTAAAAATAATATCTAAAAAACTTAATTCTGAACATTGCACTACACATATTGCTATATACATACTTCTTTCAAAGCATGTCTAAACTCATATTTTTGTACTAACTTTCTTTAAAAAACATCTTTCAGACATTTTTCTGTTTTTGCGGTTATTCAGGATGTCCCAACGGTCACGCCTTTTTCATAAAGTCTAAAACACATATATCCACTCTTACTACAATATTCCAAACACTAGGGGTTTCTTACAGTATTCTCTAAAGTCATGTTTTTCTAGAGAGTTTTTATAGGAACCATCTCTAAAAACCTATTCTATGTTTTTGTGGTGACTCCGGAGATCGAGATGATGTCTGTAATCTCGATTCCCCCTGACATGTCACAAATGAGATAACCAAAAGCAGGAATTCAATAGCCGCCACCACATAAAAAATTGTAACTATATAATTAATTCTAACCATCGCAGTAGATAACTCACTATATAAATAACTCTATAAAACATTTATCAGAATCTCAATATCTTTATAACAATGTATATTAATGAATCACTGATATATTTTTTTATATTCCCACTAATATTTGCGGTGTCGCTGTGAAGTTTGCGATGTCCCCATGTACATGTACGGTACATGGGGGGCTGTGCTGGCGGTCGCATTGTCGTCACAAATATCATGTGCGATTGAAAAAATCTTTTTGGGGCACATAAATTGGGTCACTAACACCCCCATTTCTCAAACATGGAGTCGGAGTACCTCTACTCTGACCCGTTATGTTAATTTTTCCGAAAGTTTCAGTCCCAGGTAGCGTTCCTGGTAAACAAAATGGCAGCTGCAACTTTCTGTTCAGGTTCCATCCAGCCAATCATGGCATTCCCATTGGTGCGTGCATTCACAATTACTTGCAAAACCATTGCAAAATATCCATGAATAGAGATATCACTATAATGTTTGACTTACATTTGACAAAAACTACTGAGCAGATTTACACCCCATTAGCAAAAGGCACCTCCTTGAACCAGCATCTACCTCCCTACAAAATTTGGTGTAAGTCAGTTCAGCGGTTAGGACTGTAGAAGTGGTTAAAGGCTCCTATGGGAATTAACATTACAAATGCCCCCAATATTTCGCACCACAAATTCTCGTACCCCACTGTGCAGATCACCCCAAAACTTTCCATGACAACTAGAACCTACCTTGGCACTTTTTTTGGTAAAATTTCATGAAGATTTGACAACCAACACCAAAATTATAGGCAAGTCAACAAAAAGTTTTTCCTATAGAAACTAGGTCCTAACTATTACTGGCGACTTCCAGTAGGTAATATACATATATATTTCAGATATATAATTTTTGGGGGGGTGAATGGTACATTTTTCATTAATATAGTATATTTTTAATTAATTTAAATATGTGTATAACATGTTTTTAGATTGTTTGAAGTAAATGTTTTGGCAATAATATTGTAGTCATATTGTGTGAATCAATATTTTTGACATATTTTATGATTATTTAATGGTAACAATATTTTGGTCTTTAATATTTTTGTATTCAATATATGTAAAAAATTATATTTCTAGCAACAATATTTGTGTTCTCGATATTTGTGGTTTTTATAGTTATGGATACAGAGTCAATATTTTTGTTATCAATATTTAATTTTCGATATGTTTGTGTTATGACAATGTATGGATCGATATTATTACAGTGATACACATGTATAACTAGATGGATTCTTGAAAACTGGAGATGTTTTAGGACTTATAGCCCACTTTGAATATCTGAAAGAGACTCTGTTGGACCATAGCCCTAGATAATTGGATTGGAAACCCCCAACTTCCATACCTACCTGAAGGCTAGGCTATTTAAAATAGTGTTTAGGACTATACTGTATTGGCAAAAGAGTAAGTGTACAAAGGAACTTTCAGTCCAAATTGACAAGGTTAGCCGAATCTTTACATGAGCAAGAGAATCCGATGGTAACAAATCTCCAGGCCATGTAGGCGCTTCAGTCATAAAAGTAGAAATATGCCCCTAAGGTGGAATAGTTAAGATGCCTGTAATATAAAGAATACATGGCTCAAGCACACAGCGAGGGAGCTAGAATGAGCATTCTCCTGGCATGATTTATTAGACAAGACTTATGAAATTACCAGATGACTAAACTAGACGATGAAGTGTGTGATTCACCTACACCTAGATAGGGATCAATGAGGCTTTTTTTAAATATTACACAGTACTCTAAATATGCAGAGAGAAACATGTGAAAAGAAAAAGAGAATTGCCTTGACAAAATGACCGTAATGCAAGTTCCAGTGCAGCATTAGAAGACCGTGGGTGCCTCAACAACTTAGGCCAAAATTAAGGAAGCCATTAAAGTGATTGTTACAATCAAGACTATGTTTACTTGCCAAATTTTACTATGTGTGTGCAGATTTACTGGCCTTCCATCTGGTCACAGAGCTGCACTTTAGGCAAGTAGTCTCCAGAAACCTCGAGTGAAACAATTTGGCATCCCTGCCTATGCCCCTTATGGACCATTTGGATAGGGCCTTTTATAGACCTCTGTCTGTGGTAAACTAAGATGCTAAACTTTTCAGTAGCATTTTATCTACAAGGCTCTACACATTCCTTCTAGATCTCCTATGCTTCTTGTGCTTTGTATAATCAGCGTGAAACATTTTGCTACTAATCGAGTTATCTGATTTCTGAAACATTTCACAAGAAAACGGACTTCTTTTTTTTTTGGACTATTCGAACTATCCGACCTCTCGTACCATTGCAAAGATCGAACTATTGCAGGACAATATTGCTATACCCCCCCCCCCCCCGGCGCCTTCTTTTTCTTTTTTCCTTCCTTTCTTCTTTCACTCTCTCCTCTTTCTTTCCTCCACTCATGTATGCTCCATGTAAATATATATTTTTTTATATACAATAAAAAAATTACAGAAATTAAAAAAAAAAAGAAAGTTTTTTATTATTTACTATTTGAATGTTACTTTCTCATTTAATCCCTACCAACTGCTATTAGAGAGGATGTTTTTAGCTTTCTCACGGTGTGCTGGCGGCGGTGCCCAAATGTGAGAGCGGGTCTGCCATTTTCTTGGTCAGCGCTCTAGTTCTTCAGAGAACCAACGTAGAAAACCACAAGCTGACTCAATCACGCAGGTGTGCTTCATTTAAATAGGGGGAAACTTTTAGCTACAAATCGAGATATCTGATTTCCAGAAACATTTCACTATTTTAACGTTTTTAAAGATTTACAATTTGAATGTTATTTTCTCTTTTAGTTCTTACCTGCTGCTAATAGAGAGGACATTTTCACTTGCTCACAGTGTGCTGGTGCTGGTGCCCGTATGTAAGAGCGGGTGCACCATTTTCACGTTAAGCGACTTGCTTGTATCAAGAACCTCAAATAACCCTAATAGACTAAATCAACCTGTTTGTGTTACTAATATTGCATATTTTACACTACACGGGGTGTCCCAGAGACGCTTGCCTATGTGTTTTCTAAAACATAATACGCTTGCCTTTAAAATGGCTGCTGCTTTGCGGGAATTTAGTCTGCACATGCGTCGGTCATACCCATGTGATGTGACACACTCGCAGTTCTGGTGGGAATTTGTTGCTCATGCGCAATATAGATAAATATGGCCGCTTTGTTTTCTCATATGCTCCGAGCTTGCATTGCCGCTTTTGCAAAGCTGTTTGTTCTGCACTTACCCTAATGCAATAGTTAATATAAAGTAAGGGGATATAGTATAGCCATTTTATGGTATACAGTGTAATCTTTTATTCTGTGTTTCTAAATTGTTTTCGTTTGCTTTTCATGTATCGTATTCTTTGGGCCTGGGAGATGCTTACTACTCCATATTGGAAGCTCATATGGTCCCAGTCACGTGATGGGGGAAAAGAAAGTCATGCAGCAGTGGAACTCAGCCAGCTGGCAGCCGAAGCCAAGATGCTCATGAGAATCGACCTGTAACCCAGCAGGATGATGCCGAACTGTACCTGCAATTGCAACAATTGTATTAAACTGCTGTGTACCCCATTTTAAATGTGTGTGTCTTGTAAAGCGCACTGCTACCCGGAGGCGTCCTGGCTCTATAGACCGCTGGGGAACCCGTCCTGGCTTTCCCTGTGAGATTTTCCCTCCTGGGTATCTCCAAGGTGAAACCAGGCACCCCCGGCGTTTGTGGGGGGCCATTGTGGAGATAAGGCAAGCTAATGCCCAGAGTTGCCGAGTGTGATCCCTGGTTAGAGTAGGCAACAAGGTGAGAATTATCGAGTCCGCTGACCCTGGTTCACGACCCTGCCGCGTCGGGGATTGAACCCTGGTCCCAGGCCGTCCTCTGCTTCTGGGTCTGCCGCCTCTAACCAGTGAGCCACAGCACTCCACTTGTCCTCTGTAAAACAAATGCCATGGGAAACTAGAATGTAAGGGGTGGGTTCGAAAATGAATATTAAGCCTGAGAAAGTCTAAAATGTAGGTGGTGTGATGACCTAACCTCCTCCTTTGTCCAATCAGAACTTGGGGATCCTTTCACTTGCAACATTGTACACTGACCCGAAAAACAGTATAACTAGCCTAGGTTTAGCTAGAGAAATTGTCCGACTTGTCCGAATAGCTGACCTGTCACTGACCCAACAAACTCTATAGGTGATTGATACAGAGAGCTGCGGAGCACTCTGTCCGTATTTTCCACAGACTCAGTCGGGGTTTTGGGAACCTTAAGGGCTGGCGAAGCACTTTGCTGGGAGATTCGAGAACCCAATCGGGGTTATTGGCAGATCCCTTGCAGAGAGGGAGTAGCGAAGGCGTTGCAACCGAAGCTGCAGGTGTTGGTCGTACCCTTTGGTGAATCCTGTCCTGATCCAAATCCTGGGATTATCCTGTCCTGATTGTCCATGAGCTGTACATGTTCGCCTACTGGCAACCTAAATCTTTGAGGGTCCTTTCCCGTCTTTTCCAACTGACCCGTGGCCAGGGTTAGTCTTCAATCTATCCTAGGTATAGATAAATCTATGTGGGTGTTCGTTTTTTCCTAAACTTGCTGTCCTAACTTCTCGAATAAAGCATAATTGCATATGTTCCTTTTCTTCCCCAGTTTTCTATAAATGAGATTTTCATGCATTATTTGTCTATTAGCATGTTCCACTTTTCCCCCTACCTTTAATCAAATACTAAATTGTTTGCATATATAGTTTGTTCCATTTTTACCCTCCCTGTAGAGAATAAGCACATCTGGATAAATCAAATTGCATACGTTTCGTTTTCTCTGAACCGTTAGAGAATTTTAAAAGTATACTTGATTAGTATGTTCCCTTTCTTTACCCGCCTTTAGTGAAGTTGTGAAAGTCTGTTAAACTAAAATAGTGTGTTCCTTATTTTTCCCTCCCTTTTATTTTCGATTTCAAAATGATTCTTACTCTCATTCATAGCTGTACGATATTTCTAATTCTAGTTATAGACAGTTTGATCGGTGTAAATCTTTGGCTCATGGCATATGATGATGATGATGATTAGATGAAGGTGTTTAAAACTTCTTGAGTCTGTGGTCAATGTAAAGAGTACTAACATTATTCAATTGTATATGGTATTGTGTTGTCTACTTACTCCACAGCTAGCTCCTTAATCCATTGTGATCTTAGGTACCTGTTTCGAGGATTGGTAAGTCAGGTACACAGGAATAAAACAGAAAGGAACTGAATTGCTGGTAGTAGTGTGTAGGTTACCTGATTAAAGAGTAATGAAAATATATTTTATGGGCCCAAGTGTGCATATTTGGTAAGCAAAGTTAGTCGGGTGACCTGCGCGCTCTATCACCCGTATGTAAGAGCGGGTGCACAATTTTCTTGGTCAGTGCCCTCATTGTTTAGAGAACTAATGTATAAATGCACATGCTGAGGCAACCGCTCAGTGTGTGCTACATTTAAACAGGGGGAAACTTTTTGCTACAAATCGAGATATCTGATTTCTAGAAACATTTCGCTAATTTAAAGTTTTTTTACGATTTACTATTTGAATGTCGTTTCCTCTTTTAATACTTACCTGCTGCTATTAGAGAGGACGTTTTTTGTTTGCTCACGGTGTACTAGCGCTGGTGCCCGTATGTAGGAGTGGGTCCACCATTTTCTTGGTCAGCGCTCTAGTTGTTCAGAGAACCAACGTATAGATGTACACGCTGAGGTGACATCACCGTGGACACGCACATTGCTCTTCACAATCAAGCTAACAATGAATTGACAAGCTTTTCTTCTTTATCTTGTAAGAGAGTAAGTGAGATACTTTTAACAACCAAGTCAGGTTCCCCCGCAGACCCATGTCCACCTTTTGTCTTACACATTGGAGTTCTGGACTTTTTGGTTCTGTCCAGAGGTGTCAGGGGAAAACACCCAAAGACCCCGGAGTTCTACCTGTCTCGGTGCACAAATAAACAGAAACACGGGCTTCTCGATGGTGGCGTCAAAGACCAAAGGTTTATTACTGCAGGGACACAGAAGTCACAGAAACTACACACGGGCAGAATCTAGGAGCCTGTTCGATTTGTACAAAGAGGGTTGCTCCTTATATACGAAATATTGGCCTTCAGGCGAATTCTTCACATGTTGGTACATTCCCAAAACCTTTGTGTCCTAAACAATAAATATTTGACGTTGCACAAGAATCGTCGATAATATCTGATGTCAAACATTACGAAGAGGGGTTTCCACTAGTCCATCACAATCCCTTGTCAACATTACATTCAAGAGCCGGACCGCCTCATCATAAATTTCGTTACCTCCCCCTAATAAAGATTCAGAAAGAAAGGAGCGGAGCCAGGTGCGGAAGATAGGAAAGCAGGATAAGAGATGTTTGTGGGTCGTAAATGGGCAAGGCTACCAGCTTCGGCCGCCTAATCATGATCAGGCCAACGGACACGAGAACCAGTATAGCAGGACTGGCCTCAGGCAGAGGAGGCAGCCTTTGTCGAGTCATGCAGCCACAGCGTGTTCTGTTCTAAGGTGCACGTGTCACTAGAGAGGTGAATCTCCGGCTAAGCCTACATGTCCTTAATCGAAATGGAGAAATCAGAGGTCATTGCGTGTCCATTGTCTATGTGAGGGCAAGAAATACAAAATGGCTGCCATGATCTAAGATGGATGCCATGGGTAGATCAGAAATGTGTTTGTAACAGGAGTACTCTTGCTCGTAGCATAGCGAAAACACCAGGATATGCTAAATGGATCATTTGCGGTTCACTGATACCAAAATTATGTATTTCCGACAATATTGAAAACACGGGTTCAAATCGTCACGGAACCTCAACATGGTATCAGACACTATTAGCACATACTTAGTTCCTCTTCTAAATAATATACTCACCTCAAGGAGCTTTCCGATAGCTTGGAAGAATGCTTGTATACACCCTCTTCTAAAAAGAAACCTTCCTTAGATCCCAAAGATGTGGAGAACTATCGACCTATATTATGCTTACCACTTACCACCAAAATCTTGGAAAGGGTCATGAATGAAGTCCTGTTGAGGTATCTTGAATATAATGAGCTCCTTGACACCTTGCAACACAGTTTCAGACCTAATCACTCCACGGAATTGGCATTAGTGACGGCCACAGAGGAAATCCATAAGCAGCTAGACATAGGTGGGAAAGCTGTCCTTAGCCTACTTGAACTCTCTGCCGCTTTTGACACCGTTAACCATCAGGTGTTAATGCTGAGGGTGGAGACAGTAGGAATAAGGGGCTGCTCTAACCCTGCTTGCCTCCTTGCTCACCCACAGAGAGCAGAAGTTGCCTTAAGGAAATCTTCCCACTGACACGTTTTCTCTTCCCTGCGGAGTTCCCCAGGGTTCAGTGCTGTCTCCCACTTTATTAAACATCTGCATCACCCCTTTAGCTAAACTCATTCGAGCTTATGGGTTTTCGGTGGTATCCTATGCAGATAGTTATATCTATAACATCTAGCATAGACTCAGTGGCAAGTCAGTTCCATAACTGTCTGACGCACATCATTAGGTGGATGCACGACTACCTCAACTTAAATACAGACAAAATGGAGGTTATTGTGTTTGGGAATGGCTCTGCTCTTTGGAATGACCCTTGGCGGCTTGCTGACATGGGTCCAAGTCCAGACCCGGTAATGAAGCTAGAAATATTTGGAGTACTGTTCGATGATCAACTCTGATTTTCTGAACAGATTAATCATATTACATCCTCCAGTTTTTAAAAAAAATTATGAGAAAGATCTTTCCATTTATCCCACAAGAGTTGCAAAAACAGTGATAGTTGCCTTGATCCTTTCATAAGTAGACTATTGCAATGCCCTTTTGCAAGGTATTGCTAAACGTTTGCAATTAAAACTACAGTCTCTACAAAATGCTGCAGCCCAGGTGCTGTTGAAATTTCTGAAATTTGGCCCCGTATCCAACATCTTTAGGGACCTCCTTTGGCTTCCTGTCGAGGAAAGTTTAAGGCACTATATTTGGTGCATAAGGCGCTGTACGGGACGCCTCACGACCTCCAGAAACACTTTTTATGGTACATGCCACGGGGGGACCTAAGGTCTGCCATTGCTGGTTTTGTCTATATACCTAGGATTGGAAGGGCTCAGTTGGGTGGCAGAAGCCTATCCTCCTGGGCAGGGAAACTTTGGAATGCACTACCTGCCTCTGTTAGATTGCAATCTAACAGATTCTCTTATGGGAAGCTCCTCAAAACTCGGCTTCCCCAAAACAGTCAAAATTATTTCCCTCTATCAGTACGTGATTTCTTCAGTGCCAAGATGCCTCAGCATTTGTTGCACTTTATAAATGTTTTACTTATTTACTGAATGCATGGACCAAAGTGAGTTTATACCTGTGAGGAACACTTCTCTAAATACTAGGAGACTTTTCAGAAATTTGGCAGCGACTCCGGCAAACTTCAGACGAGGGACCTTTCTGTTTGCCATTGACATAGAAAAAGGTGTTCAGTACACTGAGATTGAGGTTCCGTTTACTATTTTGAGATAAATGAGGATGGGTGTAGGCTAGATTAGATGGAGAGGATTACTGTACATGGACTCTACCACAAGAGTGAATATTGGAAGACTGATTTGAAGTTCTTATTGAATACACTGTGGTACCAGACAGGGTTTCCTACTTTCTCCGATGCTTTTTGCTACTGCTATAGAAGTGTTCATGGATTTTATTAGAGCAGACAGTAGATAAATGGGAATACAGCTAGGGATGGGTGCATACCATTTACTTCTATGCCAATGATATGCTGTTGTTCTTGAAAGATGGTTAAACAGTGGAGCTCCCTAGACTATGGACCTGGATTTGATTGTCAAACCTATGTGTGCCCGACACTAGAATATCAAGTGGGAAGGCAACAGAGTTAGGGGCTGATTTACAGTTCGGCGTACAAGTTACTCTGTCAGAAATGTGAAGGATATACTGTTTGACATATTACAATTGTCATTCGATATAATGCACTCATAATACAGCGGATGGGATATCCGTCACATTTGTGACAGAGTAACCCATCTTCCGAAATCTAAATCAGGTCATTAGTTACCTGGAGTTGATTGTATACAACCGCACTCACAATCTTTCGGAGGGCAATCTGGAACATGCCTTGAAGGCCTTATTGGGGAACATTCAATTTTGGGAGTCCACACATATATTAAATATAGGAAGGAGAACTCTTTCTGAAATGATGATTCTCCTGATGCTTTTATGTTACTTCCTTAACTTACCAATTTGGAATCGTCCGAGATGGATTGGGTAACTAGACACAGTATTATCGAACTCAGCCAGAGATAGGGTAAACTTAAAGATCCTGCGGCTACCAGTCTTAGAAGGAGGTCTAGGAGCAAAACATAATGAGAGGCATTATCTGGCTTCTCAGATACAATGGCTGATAAGGTTGTTGGAAGGGGGATTCTAGAATCAGCTGGGGTCAATGGTCGCTGAACAAGATCAACCAGCGCTCAAGGCGCAAATTAAAAATAAGACTGGGACATCACAATGGTTCCTGGGATTGTTGAAATAGCTTTGAAATGCTGGAGTAGATTTATTAACGGGGCACTACTTAATACATTGTGTGCTCCAGCTATCAATTTTGCAGGACTATAGAAGGTGTTGTTAATGCCTTATACAGCCCGGTTAGATCTTTGGACTGAAGCTGTTACACACAGCAGATGGTTGTTTTCAAATATGTGATTTACTGGCCCTTGAGATTAAGATGCGAACATGGGCTGGCTGCCTCTTAATTCCGAAAATACAGAACAGGGATTCAGGGTCAAATAGGAAAATGTGTCAACTAAATCACAAACACACATAACACTTCAGCTTTTTTTCATGACATGGAACAGTCACAGGCAGGTGACAAGGATTTACACATCCCTTTTAAATAGAACTGGATGCAATTTGGGCACAGTTAGATCAACACGGGAAAATAATCTTGGCAGACAGCATGAGGACAGAGAATGGCAAAGATTCTTGAACACACTCATAAAATATCCAGTAATGCAATTCCGAAGTAGTTTAATTTACTGCACAACATGTACATGACACCAAAACCAATAATCACGATTTTTGATGATCGATATTAGTTCCTCAGTGTAAGCTTCTATCAAATCGTGTGGAGCTGCATGAGCATAGCCTAATTTTGTGAAACAATATTGAGGTCCCTTTAATCGACATGAGGTAGGAAAGGTCTGGAGTTCCTGCAAGCTGTCTTCTAGGCCTGTTCCCCAGACAGGAATGGATGAGAATGGGTACTAGGTTTATTGAATTAGCATTTGTTTTAGCACAAAGAAGGATTGCAATGTGTTGGAGGTCCACATTGGTTTTCCATTTCGCAGTCGTAGGTTGATGTTATAAAATGGGTGAGTAGTGACAGCATTGCCCTTCATGGGGGAGAAAAGAGTGAAATCTCCCAGAATACATATTTATTGCCCAGTCATGGGAAGAAATTACTTTGTGTTTTTGAGACCCCATGTTTGCAAGAAGAGGAGGAAGAGATCCACATAATGTCTCAGGATGAAAATATCAATAGAAGAAAAAACGTTCAATCCATGTATTTTATTCCTGCCTGAATGTAGGATTTGAACCCCACCCTGTAGAAAGATTGTGATAGACAACCAGAGTGAGTTGCTGCTTTTTGAAGTTGTTGTTTTTAATAGACCAGTTAATTTTAGTACATTCTGAACCAAAACAACTTCCAATCTTCTGAGATCATGATATACACTATAGGGCACTTAAGGAAACTATCAAAGGGACATACAGTGTTACAAATGCGTAACCAGTTGCTTTAAATGTCTATGTTTGTGAAAAATATATATTCCAATAGCATTCTTATATTTGGCAGAGCGGAGAGCAGAGGTCGGAGCAAGTCACGGCGGCGAAAACAAGAGCCGGCGTGGAAAAGATCCGGGGGGGTTGAGTGGAGGACGAGTGGAGGAGCGGAACCCAGGACAGGGTTGAGCAGGTTGGTGCGGCTCCGCTTCCTTGCCCCCGCTTCCCCACACTCCCCCCAAGCAAACCATGACCTGTACCTGCAACCTGTACCTGCAACCCGCAACCCGCATCCAGCTTCTCACGCTTGAGAAACACCCTTGAAAAGTTTGTTCCAGCCTGACCACTCGCTCCGCTAATCCCCCTGCCGTAGAGTAGCAGGGGAGGCAGGGGAGGCAGGCAGGCAGTTTAAACAGCGGGAGAACGAGCGTGTAGCCACAGCTGCAGAGCATACAGCATACAGCGCCTGTCAAGAGCCTGCTTAGAGAGAGCCAGCGCCGCCAGACCTTCACTCGCAGAGCAGCGCCACCCGAGGCAAAACAGGCTTGACCAGATTGAACTCTGCACGGCGAGTTCTGGAGCAGCAGGCAGCAGGCAGCAGGCAGGGAGAACCCAGGAGCCGCCAATCCTGCAGAGCTCCAGGAAACGAGGATCAAGAGTAGCTGAGCAGGGGCCAGTAGTGCCATTACATAGGGGACTTAAGGGGGACCACAGGGGTTGAGAGGAAGCCCCATTTCCATCAAATAACTCCTATAAGACCTTCATCTCCATAAGTGACGGTGACAGTGATTGTATGGGTTCTCTCCTGACCTGTGGGAGTACAGCAGAGGTTTTCTCCTTCCTGGTTCCGGCCGCTGCGCCACACCACGCCTCGCGGCCCCCGCTTCGCGGGAGCCGCTCGCAGGCGCAAAACTCTTGCAGCAACTGACCACCGGGTCTCTGGAAAGTGCATAGGAGCACCAACGCGGCATCCCTGAAAGCGGACACTGTCACAGAGGCTTGAGGCGGGACTGCGAGGACCAGCCTGCAGAGCGGCGATTATCGGCCGCTGCTGGTCCTCTTCCCGCCCCTCCACCCGATAAAATCCTGCTGGAGCAAAGCTACGTGGGTTCTCTCCTGACCTGTGGGAGTACAGCAGAGGTTTTTTCCTTCCTGGTTCCGGCCGCTGCGCCACACCACGCCTCGCGGCCCCCGCTTCGCGGGAGCCGCTCGCAGGCGCAAAACTCTTGCAGCAACTGACCACCGGGTCTCTGGAAAGTGCATAGGAGCACCAACGCGGCATCCCTGAAAGCGGACACTGTCACAGAGGCTTGAGGCGGGACTGCGAGGACCAGCCTGCAGAGCGGCGATTATCGACCGCAGCTGGTCCTCTTCCCGCCCCCTCCACCAGCCCTTCCCCTAGATAAACAGTGCCTGGAAAGCGCACGCGGGACGCGCGCGGGACTAAGGCCGGGGCTAAGACCGGGCAAAGAGCGGGCGTTAGAGGCAGGTAGAGACTGGGCTGGGCCACCCCAATTGATTTTTAAGTACACATCCTATCTTATTTTTTAATCCAGTATGGCAACCCGTGAGTTTAGAGATAGAGTAGCCAAATCCAAACTTAAAAATGGCACCCTGGACGATTTCATCACCAGGACCCACACTGCTATCGACAACGAAATATCCAAGATGCAAAATAGGGTCTCTTTAGAACTCGAAGCTGCCAGGAGACTGTCAGTCGAGTTAACTGCCGCCAAAAAATCCTCCCTTGGTCCCATTGCCTGGGCAAAAACACCAGAACGGTCGATAGGCTCTACACCCTCTCTGATTGCTACAAAGGCAGAAATCCACGCCAAACTAGAAGATAGTACACCCCCCTTACAGGAGGGACTTTCACAAAACCTCACTCTCCCTCCAAATTCCTATCTGGGGGTGAATGTAGAACAAAAGAAGGGAACAGAGGAGGGCTTATCCTCCACTAAAATTGAACCCACCCCTGTTTCACAAGAAAAAGGTGGTAGTGTACCTAAAGCACAAAAGCCTACACATAATAAAAGGAAACGCAACCCTACCTCGGCATACTCAAGAAAAAAGGCCAAAGTGGCGAAGGCGCAGCTACCAATAAAAGTATCTCCCCTTCCTAAATTGCCAACACCAATATTTCCTACCCTGGCAACATGCCCAGAAAACACCCCCCATCACACAGTAGTCATTCAAGAGAATAACGATCTTACCATAGAAAGTGACACTGAAGGAACCCCCCTATGTACTATTAAAGGGAAGGATGTTGAATTTCTCACTATCGTCTGGGAAACATTAAAAAAACTACTTTCCCCACTAGAAAAGAGATTCACGCACATTGAAACGCAGCTATTAGAAATAGAAAAAAGTATACTAAATCTGGCAACCATTATTATGCAGAACCCTAAAACTACATGCACAAATGGACCCTCACTGCCAGCAGCAATTTCTGATCCTACTGCTAAAGCTGCCGCGAATCCGCGGCCTCTTCCCAAGGTCAAATTATCAGGAACTGTTAACACACTCCCACCAGCTGCAATCTCCTCCTTTACTACCCCCATTGTTACACCTAAGGTAAAACCAGCACCTAAACCCCGAACCAAGGTAGAAACACATATTCCTATTAGCAGGGTAATGTCAAATTCCATGCAACCGGGGGCTGCATCCATTCTTCCACCCCCCTCAGCTGTACCTGGTCAAAGAGCACCAGCCCCGACTGACCCTCCCAACCCGAGGAAAAATGGCCAGAACTCAAATCCCCCAACATCGCAGAGAGCCAGCACCAGTTTTATACGATCAAGGGGATTTGTAGATCTTCCCCCTGAGGTTAGCCCCTATGTTGTGGTGCTGACTGGAGTTACCGAACTGATGTATAACCAGCAGGAAAACTTTGCTTCTTTAAAGAACAAGGTGATCCACTGGTTAGACGTCAACAAGCCAATACCCAACCACCTAAGGAGCAAAATCCTTATGGTACGGAGAGTACCCTGGGTAGGGACTACTCAAAAATCTATTTGCGGTGACTGTGTGATTATCTCGTTTGAGGATTCCAACACTGCACATGCCATTTACTCATGGATTAACCATACTTCAACTGCATCAATAACAGCAAGACCCCTCACTTTCTTCTATCCACCTTGTGCCCCTCTTGCCCAGGGAGGGAATAGGAGTATGTTGCAAGTAAGGAACCACACATGGGGTGTACAAAGTAACTGGTGGGCAGACACATTTGGAGGATGGAATGGGGTCTCAACTTCCAACAGATATGGATGTCTGGAGGAAGTGGACTGACTTCCACACTCAATAACCACTGCATCCCCCTCACCCTCCCTAGTCTGTGCCCGTATTCAGCCCACGGACATTGCACCAATAACCAGTATTCAAAAAATACATATGGTTGGTCAATCTCTCTTACCAACATCAGCCCATATAGTGCTAAATGAACCTAGAGTAGGGGCAGGTAGGCAAACCACATGCTCACCCAAGGGCGAAACTATCGATTCTAACCAGAGGCTGAAACCTAACTCCCTTACATCACACAGCCTCAAATTACATAGTGCCCCACTGGATGCTCCACAATCCAACCAGTGTGGGAAATCTGTAGCTCTTGAGCGCCTCGCAATACTAGACACTAGAAGCACACCAGAGGCCCACGGCATAATTTCTATTTTTTCCTGGAATGTGGCAGGGCTAGCCAACAAAATAGACACCCCGGACTGGACAGATCTAGTGGAGGGCTATGACATATGTCTCTTACAAGAGACATGGGCAAGAGAACAACTTAGCCGCCAGGGATTCGCTATCTTTAGCACTGAAGCAAAATGGGGAGGAAAGGGCCGCCCTTCTGGAGGACTTTCGACCTGGATTGGGTCCCATTTGGCCTGCAGGGCCACACACCTGGAAACCAATTCCTGTGACTTCCAGTGTGTCACCCTGGAATGGCCATGTGGAGGGAAGCTGGTACTGATTAACTTCTATTCAAGGCCAGTCGGGGTTGCTGTAACATCAGGCCCAGTGGAAGAGTTAGCACAGTTCCTAGATATACATAACTTTTCCTCCCCCTTAATCATAGGTGGTGACTTTAATCAACAATATGAACCACTCCCTGCCTACATGGAGGGTATATCCGCCGAGGAGGATGACCTATGGGACATTCCTACCTTGATAGATCCAGTGACCAAGGCATGTTCCCCTCTCGGCATCCAGATAATGTCCCTCACTCTTAGTCACTCCTTGAGGGCGTGTAACGGACGGATGGAGGGTGATATCCCGCCTAAAAATACCTTTAACAGGCCGGGCCACGAGTCAAGGATCGATTACTTAATGGTATCAACCAGGGACTGGAGGAGGGTGAAAGATTTTAAAGTTATCAATAGATACGATAGTGACCACAACCTGCTTTCATTAAAATTTGAGATCCCCTATCGACAATCAGATAAGGTAGATCCTAATGCACCATCACAGCCCGACTTAGTGTTAACCAGCAATAGGCGTAGAATAAAATGGACCAAATTGCTGGAAAATCACACTAATATTGAAAGAATCTATGCACTAGTTGCCCCTGTCTTGGAAAAAGTAGAGTGCTGCATGAACCACCCAACTAGCGAATCAGAGACTAAAACTACGGGTAGCTCGGGCCCTCAGGCACAACTGGCTGTTCTTGTTAATATCCACTCGGAGTTATGTACTAATCTTGCAGAGGTATTGAACCCAGTTACTAAGCCACGTAAGCCACAAAAGAGAAGAGTGACCTGGTTCAACGCCTCTTGCAGGGATGCAAAAACCCTACTGTTAGAATCACTGAAAGCACGAGATACTCCGAACACAATTAGGGAGAGACGAGTAGCCTACAAATCTGTCCTCCACAATGCAAAAATAGAATGGGACGAGGAGAACTGGACAAAAATATTAGCTGCCCTCGCTTGCCAAGATTCACGGACTTTTTGGCAAATCGTTAGGCATGGCTCGGCCGAACAACTTGCAGCAGTCGAGGCTTGTATAGCGCCATCCGTTTGGGAGGAACACTTCAAAAACTTATACCTCCCACATAGTAGTGATAGCGGAAGAAGTGAAGATCTCGGAGAGTCCCCCAAAATCAAAAATACCCTAACCGAAATGGATGCTTTCAGTATAGAAGAAGTCACCCTGGCAATTTCCTCCCTGTCTGCTGGGAAGGCGCCGGGCCTAGACAGGCTCCCAGGCGACCTTTACAAGCATGAACCTAAGGTTTGGGCTCCGTATTTGGGGGCATTATTTAATTCCATTTTGAAAGGTCTGCCAATCCCTCCCACCTGGCTAGGGGCAGAAATAGTGCCAATTTTCAAAAAGGGGTCTCCCCTCCTCCCTGTAAACTATAGGCCTATAAGCCTAATTGATGTTTCCCAGAAACTCTTCTCCAAGCTTTTATTGAACCGCCTTCATGAGTGGATCAGGGACTTCAACATCCTTAGCCCCTTTCAAGCAGGCTTCAGGGAGAAGGTCTCCACAGTGGACCAGTTCTTTCGCCTCGCCATGATATATTGGAAAACAGTACAGCTGGAGGGTGGCAGCCTCTATACTGTATTTGTGGACCTGAGGGCAGCGTTCGACCTGGTCCCGAGGAATAAGCTGTGGGAGGTCCTTGATAAACTGGGGGTCCCTGAAGGTCTCTTGAACATGATAATACGTCTCCATACCAGTAATTATGCCCAAGTAAGATGCGGCAGGATGGGAGAATTGTCTGAGAAGTTCCCCGTTGGCAGGGGGGTAAGGCAGGGTTGTGTGCTTGCACCAACCCTGTTTTGCCTCTATGTCAACGGGGTAATCTCCCACCTAGCGGGCATATCCAACTCTGATGCCCCGAAATTGGCCGCTGAGAGGGTATCAGCCATCATGTTTGCCGACGACACACTGCTTTTATCCAAGTCGGCAAACGGCATTCAGCGTACCTTGGATGGCTTTGTGGACTTCTGTGAGGCCCATGGATTGGAAATCAACACCACCAAGACGAAATTCATGGTCCTTAACCCCCCACAGAAATTTCACTTCAGTCCTAGTATCACACAAACCAAGCTGGAAAGGGTAAAAACATTTGAATATCTGGGAATTGTACTAAATGATAAATTTACCTGGATCTCCCACCTGGAGAAAGCTGCATTGAAATTGACCCAGCACTCGGGAGGAATAATGAAGCTCTTGGCAAACAACAAATCCTCAGTCAGGCCGATCGGCCCCCCAATACAGATTTACAAATCTCAGGCCAAGGGGGCTGTAATTTATGGATCTGAACTTTGGGGCCATGAAAATACTTCAAAATTGCTGAAGGTGGAAAATAAATTTATTCGTAATCTTGTTGGGCTACCACCGAGCACCCCCATTATCCCCCTGAGGATGGACCTTGGCCTATGCCCGCTTGATGAGGACTTGGCTCTACGCCCACTGGCCTTCTGGCGTAGAATATGGACAACTCCTGAGTTGGCCAGCTACAGGGAAGGACTAAGGGAGATTCTTGCCACTCCAGGTGCCGGAAAAATCAAATGGCTTAAATCTATCAAATTAGAACTGGAGGCTTTAGGTCTCTCAACTATGTGGTCTGACCCTCAGAACATGTGCCACACCCTCTCTAAAAAAGATCTAGCCAGGTCATACCGAGAACTCAAACTATCACTGATACTCAACCATCAACATCCCGGGTCCTTGACAGCTTTCTTTTTCTCTCACAAGGTTAATTACAACATGGAACCTACTCTAGATAAAATTTATCCTACTGTATTGAGAAAATTATATCTCCAGTGGAGACATGGCACTCTCCCCATTAGAACTTTCACAGCAAAATGGAGCCATGATCCGAGTAGTTCCTGTCCAGCATGTAGAAATTCGGAGGAAAGTGAGCTCCACATCCTTTTTTTCTGTCCAGTCTATTCTGGGATTCGTAGGCACTGGATTGTTCCCCTATGTAGGAATCTGGGATTCAAGAAGTGCCTACCTGCCTTTAGAGTCCTAAAAACTGACTTGTCAGATCTCATTGTGTTCGCTATGGCCAAATATTTGGGCGCCTTCTGGTCCATCAGAAGGAAATACCTCAAAAATATAGACTGAGTATGGACCTGTTTTTATTATATAAAGATTCCTCCCAGTATAGTTTTTATGAATTTTACAAATTCACTGTACAAATTATTTAAATGAATTGTTTTATATGATTGTCTTTTATGGTAAACTTTTACCGAAATAAAGGTTTTGAACTGAACTGAACTGATATTTGTGTAAAAAAAAAAAAATTTTAAAAAAGAAATTGAAGAATTTCTGGCTAACAACATTAAAAACCTTCTTAGAATTTTGACAGGTTTATCTAAATTCTGAAAAATCCAGTTTTGGCATCAAGGATATAATTTTTATAGTTTTTGTAATTGTTACATATCTTTTCCAAATTCTCTCGAAAGTGATATGGTACGACGAGCTTTCAAGAGTTCCGACCAAGAGATTATGAACTCTCCATTTAGTCCGTTTTGATAAACGCTTTGCAGAGATACTGGTTTAAGTCTTTTTAGCTTTAATAGAGGGAGGGCATCAGTCATCCTCGGCATGACTGTATTGCAAAGACCTGGGAGAGTGTTCAGGACTTGCTCTGTCAGGATATCCAGTAAGTGAGATATTTTAGTTTTCAGACGAGAGATGTCGATGTCCTCATAGTCTCCAGTCCAAATAGTATTTGTTTATTTGGATTGCCCCTCGATAAATTGTTTTGAGAAAAAGCACACACAGGTGCAAGAAAAAAAACATAACTTCTTCATTTTTATACATGGAGTGTTTTTTATACTTACCAGCAAGCAAACCAAATCTATTTTCGAATTTACAATGTATATTATATTTTTGAGATCACATTCAAGACCTGCACGAGGCCGTTTGCTTTGAGACAGATAGGGATTAATTAAGGAAGAATTGTAATATGTGTTCCTAATTTCTTGAAGCATTAACAGAATATATTCTCACATATGGAAGATTAATTTACAGGTTTTTTTTGCCGGCGTTTAATAATTTTATTTCGTATATTGCCACTGTGTATTGCATTAAACTCTGAACATATTTGCTTGCCTTCAGTTTTCCAGACAACACACATCAAATGTGCAATATGTCTGCCTTCTGATGCATGACCTAAAAGTTAACTGCGAATGTCTTTTTCCTCCCTGTCCCTCCCTCCCCCGCTAGGGTTGTTTTCATGACTAACTGTAAGATGGTCTTTGTTCTTCTGGATGGTAATAGACCTATGAGATCACTGCCACGCAGCACACAGATATATTCCACTGTGCAAAGGTCGAATACAGTAGAGGTTTGTTTGGAACAAAGTACAGCTATTAGCAATCTCAGACGCTGATTTTCTCTCAGTATATTTAGATAAAGCACCATCTTTTTACCACCTTCGATAAAGACTGGAAAAAACAGGAAGACTGGTATGGAGATGCAAGCTTTAGTTATGTCCAATATTACCGATACTCGTTTTGCCCTGAATGTACCTCACATTTCCTGATAAGCTGGGAATTAGTCAGCATTCTGTGTTGTCATCACAATGACATGCAAAAGTCTGAGCCAACTCGATGGCCTGGGAATCCTTCTGCATGTACAACATCGGGGATAGTCCCAGGAGCCATTGTCCAACTTGCTTGCGAATTCAAGCAGTAGATGAGTGCATTGATACGAATTAAAAGATCATATCAGTCCTCCAGTTTCACTCTGAATGCAACATATCCTAAATGCTTCCTTACTTCTATTAAATACCTTTTTAAACCTAGCTGGCTGACTTCCAGGACTCCTGGCACTGTAGAATAATGCAACTGAAGTGATATTTTGTTTTGCTTCAAGTCGATGGTCGGAGGTTATGTGTCATACAAGACATGCTTGCTGATTTCGCACATGACACCTTTACAAAATAGCATCTTCCCGTGCAATAAGAAGCCTGTCCTACTGGTAGCCATTTTGTAGTCATGGACTATTACATTTTGGTTAATAGTGTAATTACCTGCAATTGGGTAGAGGCATCCTTCCTTGTGGACTGAATCCAGTCACTGACTACAACACGGAAGGACTCACACTAAACAAAACCTGCATCCCACATTTTGCACACTTTCTGCTCACACAAATTAAAGTTCTGCTCTCTCTTAATATTCCACTTCCCATAAGTCTCCTTACCTCCTCCCAAACACTGTATCCCGCCCTCGTTCCTTTTGTCCATCCCACCTACACCTCTCAAATAACCTTGACATCCACTCTAAACCTTCTCCATACAACATATCACCTCCTTTTTTGCCACCGACCTGCTCTTGTGAAGGAAATTCTGCTGCATTCTAACGTGTCTCTCTCTCATAGGTTTTCCACATCCCCTTGTTCAACGGTTCCTCTACATAGTTCAACTCCCCCATAATCTTACTTATACATCACATCTATACCCTCTTTCAAAGGTTTTCATTGCTCTTCAATTCCACTCCTTTGTCTAAACACACACCCTTCCCCCTCCTTATCAACCTAACAAATAAAGGAAGCTATGCCACTTGCTCTTCCTGGTTCTATCAAACATTTCCAATTTATGGACACCCTATACTTTCCACTCCTTCTAGTACCACTAGTCTCTCTGCTCTCACTACCCAAACCCATTCCTCTGCCAAATCTGAGTCATTTAATCTAGGTAAATTCTCACTCCAATTCTTGGAGTAGAAAGATGGCCCTTACATTCCTAACTGTTCTACTTAATCCACATTCACCTATTTCAACTCTTCTCATCACGAACTGTCCTTCTCCTGTCAATCCTTTACATTGCTTTATCTGTTCTTGCTTCACACTAACAGTCTACCCTCTTCCTCCCACCTAATTATCTTCTAAGTTGCTTCTTTAGGACCACAGAACAAGAACCACCTAAACATCTACCATAAAATTTTCAGACTAAAGGCCAGACATAGTATTCATCGAATACCCAGCCAACCATGAGGCAGTGACTCTCTAGATATGAAAACTTCAACTGAAACTCCATAGGAAGATCGGAGGATTAACAATCACCTTAGAACACAAGCTTGCAAAAGACTATTTCACACAAGTGTGAGTAACTTAAGCCCACACCCCGCTCACCATTTTCTCTGCTCATTCCTGCTGATATGCAGGCCCAATCTCAACAAATGTTTGCATATGTTTCCTGAGATACCATCCAAGGAATCACCTTAAACCATTACAACATCTGCATCTTGGGTGATCAAAACATTAGAGTTGATTAAACTACCCTGCCAACCAAGATTCCTCATGAAGAATTTGAAGTCCTCATCTGCTAACAATTTTTCACGACCTACTTCTACAGCTGACAAATCCAGAATTGAAACTTCTCTCCAGATGGACTGCTCAGAGTAACAGGAAATCTCATTATATGAAACAACGACCATCTCATCTCGTTTGTGCTCACCCTCTCCATAAGAACAAGTGCTCAAACAAGAGGGACCCACTAGACCATCTAAAAGCAAATAAACAAACTCAATGTCACTGTTAGAAATTGGGGTCTCTAGTGTGCAGAAATAGGTACCTTTGTTCAAATAGGGACCCTTGCTTCTAGTCAGGGTAAGGGGAATGCACACTTTAGATAACCTCTGTTCACCCCTTCTTAGCACGAGCAGACAGGCTTATCCCAAAGGCAATGTGTAAAGTATTTGTACTCAACACACGAAGTAATGAAGTGGTAACACCATTAATGGACACCACACCAATTTAGAAAAACAAAGTATCTTCATCTAAACTCAACAAGACCAAAACGACAAAAATCTAACATACAGGTGATTAAATATAGCTAAAGAACAGTTATTGCAAAAATAATGCTAGTAGAAAACAAATAGTACCACCTGGGGCTATGGCAACGTCGTAACAGCAATAAACCCAAAGAATGACACCCACCCTCTGGAGCGCAGCATCAGGCACGGAGTACACGGAGTCCCAAACAAACAGTACCTTAGAAACAAAGTCTATGATGATGCATGGCGTCTTGGAGGTGAGGCGTTGGTGCTGTGGTCAAGGCCGGCTCCCTGGTTGCCACCGTGGAGGCAAGGCGTTGTGTGCACGAGGAGGCAATGTGTCAAGTCCATGACAGGGAAAGATAGTTGCGTCTGGTGATGGTGCAAAGTCGGCTAGTTTGTGGAGTCACCCTCGTTGGTCATCTGTGTCGTGATAACAGGATGCAGGTGCTGGCGATGACGGAGTCAGTGCGAGCGCTGGTGTCCAGAAATGCCAATAACTGCAGACGTCGAAGGGCATTGATGCTGCAATGCAAGCTGCTGTGCAGGCTGCAGTGCAGGCTGGGCAGTACTTCATGCACTTCACAAGCAGTGCCCTTGGCCTCAGTACAGGTCATGGCATCACAGCGGCGTCACTGACGGTGTCAGAGACACATTTTCTTACTTCTCTTAGGTTTCTCTTAGCTTTCTTCCAGCTCCCAACAGCAGGAACAACCTCCCGAGGCCCAACACTGGAATATGCACCTCCTGGCAGGGCAATAGAGTTCACAGGAGCTGGGGGTGAAGTCTTTGTGTCCCTGAGACTTCAGAACAGGAGGCCAGCACACTCTGGCCCTTGGAGATTCTTCTTCAAGCAGATTCACAGCAAAGTTCCAGTCTTTGTCCTTTCATTAGTAGAAACAACACCTGCAGGCCAACCCCACACTGCAAAGGGGCAGTACTCCTCCTCACGGTTCTTCAGCTCTTCTCCTTGGCAAAGATTCCTCTTGAGTCCAGAAGTGATATAACGATCCGGGGTTTAAGGTCTACTACTTATACCCCATGTTGGCTATGTTCTCTCTGTGCAAGGGTCAGTGAGCCCAGTCCAAATCAGTTCTTGTCCTCACTGGTGCAGTATGACCACAGGGAGTGGAGACAGAATTCTTTAAGGGAGATACACCCTATCAGGTGCCTCTAAATGTAGCCAAGCCCCATTCAGCTCAGCTCTGAGTCATCCAAGAAGGACCAGGCACACCTCAACCCCCACCCAGTGGCTGTCTACAGTGAATGCACATCCCCAGCCCCTGTCACTGCAAAATTAGACTGTCAATCCACAAACAGACAGAGGCACACAGACTGGTTAAACAAGAAAATGCCTACTTTCTAAAAGTGGCATTTTCAAACATTTAATTTAAAAACTATCTTTACTAAAAGATGAGTTATTAAATTCTGAGTTCAGAGAGCCAACACATTATTTCTCTATATTGTGCCAATGGGAAGTTATACTTGTAAGATGTTACAATGTTTCTCCCGTTCTATCCTATGGGACAGATAACCTTTCAATGGTGAAAAACTAAATTGCCGTATTTCACTATCAGGATTTGTCACACACAGCAGTGCATGTCCTGCCTTTTACATACACTGCACTTTGCCCAGGCGGTAAATGGGCCTGCCATGGGGTGCCTTACATGTACGAAAAGGGAAGGTTAGGGCCTGGTAAGTAGGTGCACCTGCCAGGTCCACACAGCAGTTTAAAACTGCACACAGACACTGCAGTGGCAGGTCTGAGATACATTTTCAGGGCGACTCGTGTGGGTGGCACAATCAGTGCAGCTGGCCCACTTGTGGCATTTGATTTACAGGCCCTGGCACACTTAGTGCACTTTACTAGGGACTTACCAGTAAATTAAATATGGCAATCAGGGAGAACCAACTGTAATAACAATTTACACGGGGAGCCCTTGCACTTTGACACTGATCAGCAGTGGCAAAGTACCCAAAGCATCTATGCCAGCAAAAACAAAATCAAGCACAGCATCAAAAATACAGGAGGTAGAGGCAAAAAAATAGGAGACACCACACCAAAGAAGCCAAGTCTAACAGTCACATACTCAACATTCATCTTTCGGCCAATTCATGTGATGATGGAATAGCACAATTGAAATGTTCTCTAAATATATAGCTAAAGGCTTTGACCAAATAATTTCCTACAAGATGCCTTGCATCACAGTCATAGAGCTAAGACCCGTTTGCTCAAGGATAAAGATGAAACCAAAAATGACCTCCCTTCAGTTCCAATTGAGAAATCTAACAACCAACATCAAAATAGGCTCCCAGTGTCTATTTCATCAAGAAGCCATAAAGTTTCTGCTTTACCTACTGGATCTTCAATGTCAAATGCCCTGCTAAGAAACTTAATGGACCAATGTTCAATTCATAGATTTCCACAATGAGTTGATGTAGATATTTCTTTCTTTTTATTCTCAATCTTCATATTATTTCAATACATCTAATACGATATGTAGCCAACACATGTTTCGTCTATGGTAGCTATACCAATGATTTCATCAGGGATAATATTTCTACTGTAAACATAGTGCTGTCACGAGCACACAATATTGTATAATGCCGTTCAATGTCTGTATTTGCCAATGTGGCTGCCAACCCAACTAAAAATCAATATTGTCCAATCAAAGTCTTCCAAGAATACTGTCAGCAATCTCAAGTTACTCCACTGAGAGTACTCCAACAAAATATTGGTGTGCTGTCGTTATTTTGTTGGAGTACTCTCCTTTGGATGCATAACAAAGATTGAGAATAAAAAGAAGAACATATATGCATCAACTCATTGTGGAAATCTGTGATTTGAACATTGGTGTTTGGGATAATTTCGATGGTAGTTGAGGACATTTTTGTCACCTACTTGGAAGCATGAAATGGCCGCTTCACATCCCTGGAGCACCATTTTGGACTTTGTGCTTTAAATATTTAACACACGAGTGCTCAGAAGTTACCCTGCCACATTATTGTTGTACTAAGAATTACACAATCAGGTCACTGTAGATGACTAAGTTTCAAAAGCAAACATGCTGAGAGAACATGTCAGGAGCAAGACACTTTACATTCAGGTCACTCAGGCCAGTTCAAGTTACTATGCCCACCGGTAGTCCCAGACAATAGCCTCATCAATCTACACTTGGCCTCTCATTTCCACAACTTTGACATGCAAATGACCCTTCAGAATCACCATCAGACCTCTGCTACTCCAAAACTTTCCAGAGCACAGACTCTCAACAACTGCCACCACCAAGCAAGAACCCCTATCAACAATAAAAAAACAACAGGCACCAAACTCTCTATCAAGACCTCTTTTATCAGACCATTCATGAAGAACCACTTCACCCTAACCAGCTCTGAAGCTGTCAATCAATCTGTAATAACCTATGGTTATGTTATGTGTATTTGTGAAGCAAACTATCACCGGAGATGGTATCCTTGCAAATTCTAAGGAAAACTGAATAAAAGAGCTCCCTTCAATGACTGATGCAACTTCCCAGAAGAAAACACCTATTTTAAACCACCTAACAGTATTCTACCTTGACAGAGGCATCAAATCCACCCTAATGTCCATGTGGGACCCTGTGAAGAATATAATAGGCAGAAAAAGAGTGGTAGCATTACTTAACTCTCACCTGTCTGCCACCTTTGATAACGTCTACCCACCTACTACCACCAAGGAGGCAAATGAACCATTCTAATGTGGATAGAGTGGATATCATCCTACCTCTCCAACAGATCTAGTATCAACTGACCACCATTGTTTACATCACCTCAAGCCACAACCAATGCTGTTCTGCAACTTTTCTTTATGATCTTGCGAGTTCTCTTCAAAGCCTACGTCAGCCAGCTACTCAAACTCATTAATTCTTGTAAACTCTGCTACCACAACTATGCTAATGACACTCAAATCATAAAACTGAAAAGCCGATAGACGTTCATAGCTCAGAATTAGACTACTGACTCTGAGCCCTCAACCAAGGGATCCAGGTAGTATGATTCCACTTTTTTTGTGTAAGTAATTTAAATAATTACAACTATCGCTTTGAACTTGAGCCGGGGCACGTACTTCAGCCGTGTTCAACCAAAGAGATTCTATCAAAAAAAGTGAATAATGACGATTTTTTATTTTTAACTTTTTCGGAAGTGGTACTAGGCTCTCTCTTACACATGGAAAGATGGGAGCACAATGTGCTTGTTAAAATACCCCTCACACACTAAAAAACCGTTAGTGTCATGCTTCATCATAGGGGTCTTCCCGCCCCTATAACGGGACGGGGCGTGCTACGACCAGACGGAATACGCGGGAGCACTTTAAGATGTGACAGAGGCTATGTGTAGGTGCATGGGTATCAGTGAGAGTGTAGGGACCTAACACTAGTGAGTGTGCAAAAAGTGAAAAAGAATGGAAAAAGTTTAAAAATTCCCTGGCTTAGTAGAAAAAAACAGATTTATTAACTTCTCTAGCTGGGAACATTAAGAAGGGGTTGTGGGGTAGAGCATTAGCTACTACCTAGTCACGTACTTCAGCCCTCAGGCTCCTCCACTTCCTCTTCTCACCTGCATTGGCACCCAGAGGCGCATAAAAGGAACCGTGAGCTCCCGCTGTGCGGGGCACAGTTTTATCTTGACCTAGGGCACCGACTTCAGCCCCGAGGCTCCTCCACTTCCTCTTCTCACTTGCATTGGTACCCGGAGGTGCATGAAGGGAATCCGGAGCTCCAACTGCGCAGGATGTACATGTTCTGTGCCCAGGCAAAGCCCAGGCCAAGGGCGGGCGCATCCTTGCCCGTCACTGTCCGGAGGAGGCTGGGCTGGGACCAGTTTGAATTCTAGGGCCCAGTGGTGAGCCTCTCTTACTATATTTTATACTTCCAAGCTACCTTTAGGCAGGTTTTTGGATAGGGTGGCCCCAGCTACCGTGACATTTTGCTTTTTAGACTAAGGAGGCTCTTGGGTACAAAATTGTGAAACGCAAAGCTCCGTGCCTCCATGAGACGAGTAGTAAACCTACAACAAACAGCATCACCCTGGACTCTTATCTAGCTAGAGCAGTGGGGATTATTACCTCAGAGATTGACCTGGCCGAATGCAATTTATCGATGGAGGCGGGGGGTTCCTGGCTTTTCACTATGGGGGTCGGCCATGCAGGCCTCCCAGGCCGTCCCCCAAGGACACCCAGTGCCCCAGACCATGATAACCCTTCCCTGCATCTCTCCAGAGGTTCATTCCTTTGACAATCCAGCCATCGAAACCCCTAATAATAGTAACTGCTCACCCCAGCCTAAAAGGAGGAGGCAAACCAAACAACCTCCCAAAGTAAGGGACACAATAGGACCTTCAAGTTCAACTATAAACTAGCCAAGTGCTAATTCGTCAGGATCAGCTAATTTTTCTGCCAGGGATTGGTCTGATGTGATTGGCAAATTTAAGGACAAAATCCTGCTCAGTAAGCCCCCTTTATGAAACGATTATCTGCCTTGGAGTTATCTACTATCAAACTGACTGTTGGGGTTGACCCACTTAAAGATGCCTTAAATTCAATTTCTTCTTTGGGAGGAAGGACTATGGGGCCTTATCTGCCTAACACTTATGGGGAAGCTACTTTGTCCAGAGGTCAAGTCACAGATGGAGGGAGCATTTGTATACCTAATCCATCCCATCTGTCCCAGCTGCTTTCTCAACTCTAGGCTCCCCTAGTTTTGTCTGGAGTCAGGAATTCTTCAGAATAGGATAGGTCCCTAAGGTCTTGTTTGGACCATCCAGCGACTGGGGAACTGGTGGGCAGGAAGACTAAGCTGGTTGCACGGCTCCCATGACTAAATTCACCCCGGACCGTTGTCCTTATGTAGCTATCTTCTCAGGGGTCCCTAGTATCAGCACAAACACTAAAGAAACTACTGGCCAACTCAAAAACAAAGTATGCCATTGGCTGACAAATAATGTAAATTTTGACTCTAAGGACTCTGGTGATATTTTGTTTGCGAGAAGGGTAGGGTGGGATGGTCCTATTCTTAAATCACTCGGCGGGGGTTGTGTTGTGATTAACTGTAAGTCACCTGTGCTGGCCAAGCGTCTACTATCTAGTTCTGGCTCTTTGCGCAATAAGGAAAGACAGATTAATATTCTTCCGCTTGGATTTTTCTACTGTACCTTACAGCCCCATCCCCCTTAAGGACTAATTTTAATTTTCATATTTCTAGGCAACTTGCTATTTTCTCTGAATAAATAGCTATTTCTGTGAGTAACAGATTCGATACCCTTTGTGCTTTGAACGAAAAAATAATTGACTACAGGGTATTTCTACTTGTACATCTAGAGTCATCCTCTCCTGCCTAGACATCGGATACTTTAGTAATCTTCCTGGTGAGTCTACTGCTGAGTCTACACCCCTAAGTGTTCCAGGGTGCTCTTTAAGAATTTTAAGCTGGAATATAGCAGGAATTAGGGATAAGTAGGTGGACTCTGAATGGCAGAATGTTATTTCAGATTTTAGCTTCTGGAGACTTGGACTGTTGATTTGGTTGGCCTGGATGGTTATGAAAGTTTTTGTGTGGCAGCAATTCCCTCCCCAGGACATAGGCCACAAGGGGAACTAATTGTCCTGGTCTGATTTTCAGCCAATCTGAGGGTATTTCCAATTCCCCTTAAACATAGAGGAGTTCGGAATCTTTGGGTGCGCATTTCTAAAGATTTAAATTTTTTTCCAGTGAACTTCTACAATTCAACTATCATTCATGGGGTCAGATTGAGGCGCTTTTTTGAAGTAGTGTCACACCTAGAGACCAGATCATATGCCGATTTCCAATTTTGTAATATTATATTAGGTGGGGATCTAAATGCTAAGCTTGGACAAAAATCCATAGATGGTAAGCCTTTTGTATTAGAGGACCTAGTGACTGGGGTTCACGGGTCTGACCCGAGGGGACGTAAAATATTGGAGGCCCTTGAGCAAGCTGGTTTAATTAATGTAATGCCGTGGGCCCATTTTTGTGGGTTGGGGTAAAGGGACCATCATTGATTATATCTTTTGCTCAAGGTCTATGGATCGTTATATCAGCCCAGGGATGGTTCACAAAACTAATTTTAGTGACCACAACCCAATAGAAACTGAACTCAGAGTAAATGTTGGTACTGCTGAAAATCCTGACCCAGGATTGATGGGTTTAACTACGAAAGACGGGGTTTGAGGGTAAAGTGGAACAATCTACTAATGGCCAAAGTGATTAAATCTGTAGTCAGCCTCAATATTGCTATTATTATGGAGAACCTGCTATCTTTGAAAACGTTTCCAACCCTAATTGTGGATGCATTTAACCGCATCGCTGCTAGAGATTTTGCCCTGCTGTGCTGGAAAGCAATAGAAACGGGTGTGGTGAGCACACGAGCACTGTTCTGCATGACGAGCTGAGCTCGTCATGAGCATGGAAGGGGTTAACCATGTAAATGAGTGTACCGTAAATATCATAAGGGATATGGCAAGCAGACCCAGGGGTGCAAAGCCAGGATGGCTAGATAAAGCCTGTAGGTTGGCGGGTAACCATTTGCGAGAGGCTCTCAACACTAAACCTGGTAACCAGGAAATTATTAAGGATGCCAGGAGGGTGTACAAAATAGCCATAGGGAAGCGAAAGGCTGAACTCAAGGAGGCATCTTTGGATCGACTGGTGTCCACTTGCTCCTCTAGAGATTCTAAGGGTTTTTGGGTGGTGGTTAATGGAAAGCATCCCAATGTAGCTGTGCACATATAGGCTCTTCTGTTGCCCATTACCATACGGTATATGCTCTGGGCAAAAAACTCCCCATTTTTCTGGATGATGCTGATAAATTGTACCCCCTAAAGATCTGGTTTGAGTATGAGGAGGTCTATGAGGCTATCATGGGTAGCCCATCCAACAAAGCACCTGGGTCAGATGGGATACCCATGGATCTATATACGGTTGAACAACATCTCTGGGCTACAGTTCTGACCAATGTTCTTAATGCTGTGACCCAGCTAGGCCTACAGGTGACTTGGACCATAGACCCAGTATTCAAGAAGGGGAACAGGCAGGACCCTACCTGCCACAGACCAATCTCTCTGCTATGTTCAGTGGTAAAGATGGTTGGGCGTATTGTCCTTCAGTGAGTGGAAGCTTGGGCCAGGCAAATGATATTATTTGCCCTGTTCAATATGGATTCAGGGAAGGGATGGCGAAGCAGGGGTCTATTTTTCTTAGTGCATTCGACCAGTTGATTAGGTCCAAGCTTTGGGATATCCTTGGGAAAATGGGACTGCCAGCCCAGTTGATTGCTTTTCTTGGAGCTTTACACACGGGCGTAAATGCCTGAGCTAGATAGGGCACAGAGAGGGAGACAACTGAATCTTTTAGTCTCCCACGGGAGATAGGCAGGGATGTTTGTTGGCTACAATATTGTTTTTATTATATATTAATAGCCTGAATAACTACTTGATTAAGAATGGGGTTGACCTGCCTAGGGTAAAGTCTGTCAACGTGCCTACCCTGCTATATGACAACGATACCGTACTGATGGCCCGAATGGCAAACAGGTTAAAACCTCTGGTAGATAAGTTGGTAGAGTTCATGGATGATCTGGACCTAGGTACAAACATCTCAAAGACCCATTATTTGGTCTGCGGGAGGAAGAAAGCTAGAACACAACCTATTGATATCAAAGGGCAAAAAATTACTGGGGTGTCCAACTTTCCCTACTTGGGGGTAGCATTTGACCATCAGAACAACTGACTTTCTTGCATTTCCAGTCGCTGCTCTAAGTTCGCTCAAGGGGGGACCCAGGGAGAGCCAGGCGCGAGCCGGTCTCTTCCTGGGCAGGTTCGCGCGAGGATCATGAACCAGGTGGGGCTGATTAGCAGAGGGGTTAAAAGGGGAAGTCAGGCTGGCGGTTAGGAACTGCGTGGCGGGAGGCGAGAAGGGAGGTTGTTTTGCGCTCGTGGTTACCTTTGCCTGGGTCATGGAGGAAGCGGCGGAGGTCAGGAGGGCTGTACAAATCCTTTGTGCGGCAGGGCGTGAGGACTTGTTGATGCCGGGTGTCCCGGCGGAAGCTTGGGTCGGCATGGCCCGCCCCCCTCGCAAGGCTTCGGAGGGCGTCGCCAGGGCTGTGGAGGCGTGTTTATCGCCGGGCCCAGAGGACGAAGAAGACGGCGAGGCGGCCATGCCGGCAGACGGGCCTGGGCTTGTTTTGCCCGCCGTGGAAGCAGAACCCCCGCCGTGTGACCCGGGCGCCCTCCAGCAGGTATGTGCGTTACCGTTTTTCGATGCTGGTGCACGAGGGGCGCCCGGGGGGAGGCGGGGGCGTTCCATGGGCCGGCTGGCTCCGCGCACAGGCGGATTGGCACCTGGGAAGTCAGGGAAGCTGCAGGCGGGCCCCAAGCCCAAGCGTGGGCGAAGCTTGGAGCAGCACGGGCGCTTGCACGCCCCTCTACCTGCTGCGGTGCCCCTTGCCTCTTCCCCCTCGGTGCCGCCTTTGGCAGATGGGGTCTCCCCATACTTATGGCTTAACGGGCAGTATTATCTGCTCTCCCCTGCATTGCCGGGGCCTGTTCCTGCCCCCCTCCCTGATGTTGGCACTCCTCCCACGGTTGACGCCGTTGCCAGGCACCCCCGTGCCGCGCTGACGTCGCCCCCCCCCCCCCCTGAGGCCCTGCCCCCAGCCCCTGCTGTGGTTTCGGTGGGTGCCACACATACCCTGCTGCCCCCCTCGGCCAAGGCTGCTTCAACTGGTGCTCCTGGCTCCCGGCCCCCCCCCCCACGTCCTTGACCCCGGGTGGTAAAGGTTTGCTGCGCAAGGGGGCGCCCCCGGCTACTGGTCAGACACTGTTCCCGGTCCCCAGGGGTCGTCCAGGTGGGCTTCTGGGTGGGCCTGAGGCTGGGTCGGTGGGTGTCACTGGTCTGGCGTCGGGGGGTGATTGCGGTTCCGCAGTGGGGGGCAATGTTTTTGGGGCTGTTTCCTTGTCTGGCTCGAGCGGCCGCAGTTTTCAATCTGCGCCGTCGGCTGGGCGGCTGTTGGCTGTTTCTACGGGCCCGGGAACTGTCCACACGGCTGTTTCCAGTGGTGGGCTTACAGGGGGGCTGTCTGGAGCGGACGGCTCTTCTACAGCTTTCAGTGCACATAGCTTTCATAACATCGATTGGCAATTTTATGATGGGGGTATTGGTGATGGGGCTATGCCCAGTGGTAGTGATCAAGTTGCATTTTCTGATGAAGCTTTCTGTGGGAGTTTTCATGATGATGAGTTGGAAGAAGGGGAATTGAGAGACAAAGATGTTGGGCTTTTGGCAGCACGGGCCCAGGGGGGTGGGTTGGGGCAACCCACTGTTTCTCGTGTTTTGCAGGAGTCTCGAGCGGACCATGCAGGTGTACGAGGGGCAGTGTGGTCTGGACCTTCTCAGAGGGATCGTGGGGCTGTCGCACAGCAGTCGGAGCAGTTACCAAGAGGTAAGGATGGGTGGTGGTCTGTGTGGCAACCTAGGGAGAGTCTCCCTGTTAAGAGTACAAGATCTATTGGTACGGGTGATGGGGTTGTGGTTGAGCGAGTCGCTCTGGCACCGAGGCTTGAGCGGCCTGTAATTTCGAATGTTTCTACGGGTGATGGGGTTGGAGTTGAGCGAGTCGCTCTGGCACCGAGGCTTGAGCGGCCTGTACTTTCGAATGTTTCTAATGTGCAAGTTGCAAATGAAGTTTCTACAGCGGGGGCGGATAGTATCCTACCGAAAAAGTTGCCTTATTCTGGAGTGGGAATGCCTTTGGGGTCTCATTTATCTGAAAAAACGAAGAATTTGATATGGTCTGGGGCATTTGTGGATGTTTTTAGGCTTCTCCATAGGGATGTTCAGGCAAAAGAAGGGTCAAAGGAGGAGGAATTAGAATTGGCTCGGAGGCCTCGTGTTCCGAAGTCCATAGAGAACTGGACTTCGGCCTTTCTTATTTATGCCAGCGTTTATTGTCAACGTCATCCTGAGAAAGCAATAGACATGTTTAAATATGCAGATGTTATCCGCAAGGCTCACAGTTATTTTGGCGGCTTTGCTTGGTTGTCATATGATGACGAATTCAGGGCGCGCATGAGCGCTTTCCCTGAGCGTTCGTGGGGTGAGGTTGATTCCGAGTTATGGTTGCAATGGATGGCATCGGCAAACCCACCTGCTACGACCCACACAGCTAGCGGGCAGCCCGTGTATTATCGGCCCTTTTCAGCTCGCCCCGCTCAGTCTGGGGCGGGGGTTTGGGGCAGAGGTCAATCAGCCGCCTCTGGCACATGCTGGCATTTTAACAGGGGTTCCTGTAACAGACCTGCTTGCAGGTACAAACACGAGTGTTCGCAGTGTGGAGGGAAGCATGCCCTCACCCAGTGTTTCCCCGGCCAGCGATTTGGTGAGCAGGGAAGAGGTTCAGGGGGTAGGGGGCAGCAACAACAGTCTGTTTACAAGGGCCCCTACTCCTATTAGGCAGGAGGTTCTCGACCTCTGGCTGGTGGATTATCCAGATTTTGAGGCCGCTAAGATTTTGTCTTGGGGTTTCAAAATTGGGTTCCGGATTGGGTATCAGGGACCCAGGGTGGGCAGGTGGTCGGACAATTTGAAGTCTGCGAAGGAGAGTCCCCATGTTGTGCGGAAAAAACTGGATGCTGAGCTTGCGGCTGGTAGGATTGCTGGTCCTTTTGTGAATTGTCCTCTGCCTGACTTGATTGTATCACCCCTGGGTGTGGTGCCTAAGAAGGCGGAAGGGGAGTTTCGTCTTATCCATCACCTGTCCTGGCCCGAGGGTTCATCAATTAATGACTTTATTGATCCAGCTGACTCAACTGTCAATTATGCTTTGGTGGACGATGCCTTACGGCTCGTGCGCACGGCTGGTGTTGGGGCTTTGCTGGCGAAGAGCGACATTCAGTCGGCTTTCCGGCTATTGCCCATTCACCCTTGGGATTTCAGTCTGTTGGGAATGCATTTTGATGGTAGTTTCTACGTGGATAGGGTGTTGCCCATGGGCTGTTCAGTGTCATGCTCCCTTTTTGAAACTTTCAGTACCTTCCTGCAGTGGCGATTCACTTTTGTTAGTGGCCACGTATTGGTCTGTCATTACCTTGATGATTTTCTTTTCATTGGGGAAGGTCGCTCTGAGCAGTGTCAGTCAGCTTTGAACATCTTTCAGGCTCTAGCGGAGGAATTGGGGGTTCCATTGGCGCCGGACAAGACAGAGGGTCCCTGTACATCCCTGACTTTCTTGGGGATTGAAATTGATACTCTGTCTATGGTGGCGAGATTGCCTGTGGCTAAAGTGAAGGAAATGTCTGCTTTCATACATCTGGTGTTGGGGGAGCGGAAAGTTGTTTTGAAAACTGTTCAGAAGTTGTTGTGTTACCTCAATTTTGCTTGCCGGGTTGTTCGGGCGGGCAGGACATTCTGCAGACGTCTGGGTTTGTCCATGTCCGGAGCACGCCTTCCCCATCATAGGGTGCGCATTACCACCGCTGTGCGTGCCGATTTGACCGTCTGGCTTCGTTTCCTACAAGAGTTTAATGGCGTGTCCTTGTTTTTTGCGGATGAGGACATGGTATGGCAAGTACAGTTGTTCACTGATGCGTCAGGGGCTCACGGCTTCGGAATATTTTGGGAAGGTCGATGGTGCGCGGCCGGCTGGCCGGCGCACTGGAAGGATCAGAGTCGCAGCATAGCGTTTCTGAAGCTCTTCCCGCTGCTGGTTGCTCTGCACCTATGGGGGGATGAGTTTCAGAATCGCTCAGTCTTGTTTCACGTGGACAATTTGGCAGTCGTGCACCTTGTCAATCACCAAAAGGCTCGTGATTTGCGGGTTTTGCGGCTCCTGCGCGCATTCATGCTGCGGTGTCTGCAATTAAATATTGTCTTTAAAGCACGGCATGTTCCTGGTACTTCTAATTGCATCGCTGATTCTTTGTCTCGCTTTCAGTGGTCCGAGTTCCGCAAGTTAGCTCCTGGGGCGGACCTGGAACCAACAGCGATCCCACAGTACGTATGGGACCTGGGGGATTGAGGGTTCACCACTTGGTAGAAAATTCAGTGGCTGAATCCACCAGGCGGGGTTATGTGAAGGCCTGGAATGAGTTCCTGCAGTTTGGTAAGGATTCGATGGGGCCGATTGGGGCGGGTTGGTCTGATGAACAATGCGTCTTGCAGTTTGTTTTACATCTGGCGGACAAAGGCTTATCGCCCACTACCATTTCTGGCAAATTGGCTGGGGTTTCTTTTTATGGGCAGCTTTGGTGGGGGAGGGATCCAGTTGGGGGGGTGTTGGTTCGTAAAGTGTTGAAAGGTTTGGCCAGGCTCCGGGCTGGTGGTCAGCAGCTCCGGCAGCCAGTGACTTTTGAGTTGCTCCAGTTGCTGTTGCCGGAATTGGAGGTGTGTTGTTATGATGCTTTGGAGTGTGCCAAATTTCGTTTGTGTTTTGTTTGGTTGTTCTTTGGGGCATTTAGGGCATCAGAGTTGCTGGGGTTGCGGGGCAGGGTAGGTATGACCAGCAATGAGGTGGTGTTAGAAAGTGACAGAGTGCGGCTGTGGCTGCGGGCATCTAAAACCGACCAGATGGGGAGGGGTAAGTGGGTGTTCCTTGGTAGAAGTGGTGTCTCTGCATGTTGCCCGGTTGGGGAATGGGAAGTGTTTGTGTCCTCTCCGCATTTTCTCCAGGGGTCCATATTTTGTCATGCGGATGGTAGTCCCATAGTTGCATCTCAATTGTTGGCTGTATTACGCAAGGTTTTGTTGCGCTTGGGGAAGGATCCTGTTCAATTTGGTACTCATTCTTTCCGAATTGGTGCGGCGACGGAGGCCGCTCGGTTGGGGTGGGACTGGTCACAGATCCGACGCATTGGTCGTTGGCGTTCCAAGTGCTGTGAAAAGTATGTGAGGAAATAGTGCATTTTGGCTTGTCTAACATTTCTTTCTCTCCTAGGTCCTTGGCCATCAGTCGCCGGATGCAAACGAAGGGTGTGGATACTGGGGCACTCTTTTGTTAAAAGAGCAGCTTTAGCCGCTGCCAGTCAGCTCTGTGGGAGATCACTTGGTCTGAACAGTATGACACACGAAGTCTCCTGGCATGGAACAGGGGGAATGCGCTGGGGTGGGCTTTTTCCCGCCTTGGCTGCTCTGGTTTCACAGTGTTTGGGGGGCCCTCCGGACTTGGGAGAGAATGACTTGGTTTCTCTCTCTGGGTTGACCTTGTTAAAATTAATGAAGCAGGACTTGGAAATCATCAGAACCACATGGGTGAGCACCATGCTTATATGGACTGAGTTTGTGCCTCGTTTGCAATGGCATGGGGCGAGGAACCACTCTGCCCTGGAAAAGGCTAGAAGGAAAGTGAACAGGACAATGCGCCTTTTTTGTCAACATTGGGGTATCTACAGTTTGGACCATTATCATTTAAAAGTCTCTGAACATCATTTATTTTGTGAGGACGGTGTGCATCTCTCAGCTTTGGGCCTCTCTTTTTACCTCCTTGAACTCAGGGATTTGATTAGCAAGGTTCTTCAGGTACAGTTGTGGTGTGCTCCTTCCTTTTCTTTAGGTGGGGCAGGAAAACGCTAAAGGTTTTCCTGGGTGGCGGGTTTTTGTTAGTGGGGGTGGGCAGCCTGGAGCGGGTTGGCCATCCTGAAGGGTAGCGTTGGGTAGGCTAGGGGTAGTAGGCAGGAGTTTGTTCGGGGTTTTGGGATTTAGGTTTCGTAGGCTCACTGTAGAGTTGAATTATGTAAATAAATAAATAATGAATGTGTTCATGAAATTTATGATGCACCTGTCCTAAAATAAAGTGGCCTTTCTTGCTCCTAAAAGAAGGTGTGGACAATGATTTCTTGCGCGAGGGGGGACCCAGGGAGAGCCAGGCGCGAGCCGGTCTCTTCCTGGGCAGGTTCGCGCGAGGATCATGAACCAGGTGGGGCTGATTAGCAGAGGGGTTAAAAGGGGAAGTCAGGCTGGCGGTTAGGAACTGCGTGGCGGGAGGCGAGAAGGGAGGTTGTTTTGCCCCACCCACCCTCCCTCTTTTTTCTTTTTCTTCTTTTTTATTTATTTATGGGTTTTTTATTTTGCGGTGCTCTAGGCGCTGTTTAGTTTATATAGGTTTGCCACTGTTAGGATGGGTGCCTTTGTTCGTTTGGAGGCGGGTTTTTGTTAGTGGGGGTGGGCAGCCTGGAGCGGGTTGGCCATCCTGAAGGGTAGCGTTGGGTAGGCTAGGGGTAGTAGGCAGGAGTTTGTTCGGGGTTTTGGGATTTAGGTTTCGTAGGCTCACTGTAGAGTTGAATTATGTAAATAAATAAATAATGAATGTGTTCATGAAATTTATGATGCACCTGTCCTAAAATAAAGTGGCCTTTCTTGCTCCTAAAAGAAGGTGTGGACAATGATTTCTTGCGCGAGCCTGCTGTGCCTTGTTTTTGTCAGTGGGTCACAAACTCATCTTGCCCTTGCTGAAGGTCTACAGAATATAATGTCTCCCAGTCCTGACATACGGTGCAGCCATTTAGGGGTACCATAGGTGTAGGACGATCCAGCTTGAATAGGGCCGATTCGGTAGAAAACCTCCGGGGCTGGGCCCAAACAGCTCCTCATTTGCAACCCATGAGGAACTGAGTTTGAATTATGTGGAGAATCAAGTTAAACTGGCTCCACTGTTACTCTAAATATCTGTTTGGGTAGACAGGAGACTGGGGTTCAACAGGAGATTAATCGAGGATTGCATGGAATGCACGTATGGCCATAAAATACAGTGGATTAACTATATAAAATCCGTTACCCATTCCTTAGACAGCATGAGTCTTTTAACTGGCCATATCTACTTAAAAAAGTGCGGCTGTGGTCTCTTTGAGGAACACATTTTAAAAAAGTTTAAAGATGATAGGGATGTCTGGGTGCTGGAGAAAAACTCCAACAGATCCTATTTACTGCTGAAATCCGTTGTTAGTGTTGAACCTTATCTCGCAGCAGTCAGACATCCAAGGGACAGATCTTTGCTTACTAACTTTTTTCTGGGTTCTATACGCTCAATGATCTGTTTACCTCCTGGCCAGTTCGATCCACATGCTCTTTCAACCTGCCCTTGTGCTGACAGTTCACTCCAGACCTTGATAGACCTGATTTTATTTTGTAATTATTATCAATTCCTATGTAGAAGGTATGTATTACCACTGTTAAAAGCGAGGGGTTTTATTCAGTTTTGCCCTGCCTTTTTATATTTACAGCTATTATCGGATCAGGAGGTGATGTTAGCGGTTACTAGGCATTTAAAAGGTGCCTTACACTGGAATAAAATAATGTGTGCCTAGTTGATTAGGTTAGGATGGGTTGCAAATTCTTATAAACATTTTATATGGTCCTTAAATCCTCACACATTGTTTCTTGGAATTAACTGTACTGTATTATGTTTGATAAGGCTTTTTAAGGTTTTTACATGCCTTTTAAGTATATGTTTTTATCTTTTATGATTATTATATATATATATATATATATATATATATATATATATATATATATATATATATATACATATATATATATATATACATATATATATATATATATATATATATATATATATATATATATATATATATATATATATATATATATATATATATAATCGAATAAAGATTAATTGATGATGATTACGTCTATAAATGTAAGCAATAAAACAGTTAAAATAATGAGAATGTATCGAAAAAACGTAAAATTCGAAATGTCAATAATCTTGTGAGTAATCATAAAGAAGGTTGCTTATGCTATGATGACAGTCAGTTTGAGAGGTAATAACATGAGAATCAAATAAGCATAATTTACACAACAAAGGATAAAAGGCTTAAATCTGTTAATCTTGAAGCTTCTTGTTCGTTTAAATTGATATTTAGCTGTGAGCTGGAACTACGAACTACGCAGGTGCGGACATTTAACTAATTTAAAAGTTAGAGTTGTCTTTTGCGCCCCTCGGCAAGTGTGGGACAGGCACATAATAAGTGCAGTACTGTTTTGTGCTTATAATTAGTTGCACAGTCTGCACTGTGGATAGTCTCAAAGTTTCACCAATAGTGGCATTAAGTCTTCCGTCAGAAATCTTTCCAACCGGTAGCTCATTCGCTTATACTTCCCCAGATATTATTGCCACTGGCTAGAATCATAAGAATTAAAGATCATCCAGGCGTGAGATTTCTGCACAGATCCAGTCAGTTTCTATATGATTTTTTATTTGTTTATTTATTGGTGTTAATGGCATATTGAGCTTTCCCACAAAACGTCAGTGTTTTTGTTATGTATTTGTATATGTTCTGTTATGTGCTTCACGCTATTTTCTTCTTTTGATAGCTATACATCATCCCACCACAGCCCAGAAAATGTTCCATGAAAGCTGTGGCTGAGAGGCAGCGCATTAAGTAATGTAGCTACAAAGAATATGATAGAAGGGGAGGCAAGTTATGTTTTCGAGTGCCTACAGAATTTGAAGGAAGCAATCAATGGGTTATATTTGGAGGCTCCATAGCAGAGGTCCCTCGGTTAACCCATGACCCCGACAGAGCAGGTCTGAGGACAGCCTTTGGGACATTTATAACCCAGATGATGGAAGTGGGTCATGGCCTCGAGCCAGAATAGTTGATAAAAGGTGGTTATATATACTTCGATTGCTTCAGGTTGATTTGTATTTTTTAAAGGTTCTCGTTGCTGTTGGTTATTTAATAATTCTTGGCATGCTGCAATCAATTGTAAACAGCAGTAATCCCTAAAATCTCTTTATAAATACTGAACAGTATATAGAGACGGTTGCAGGAGGCAGAGAAAAGGACCCATTCCGTCGAGATTGCATATCCTTTCCAGTGAAGAGAGAGGAGAGGAGTCATTAACTAATCAAGCCAAGAAGATGGGAGAAGGAGAATCTCTTGAATTGTGACTCGTGTCCCAGATCAGTCAGGTTTCTGTCACACTGACACTGAATCTAAGTACGTCACCAGAGTAATGTTCACTTCTAATCTATGCAATCTATGCAACATCTTTATGAACCCTAAATCATTTCACAATGGAACAAACAACACGTCTTTAGTATTTTCTTATGTATCCAAGTCTATGCAAAAAACAGCACAGAGTAAAACAGTCAAGAGATAAAGGAAATAATATCCAAACCAAAGAATAAATATAAAATATTATAAATATGTAAGTAAAGTACAACTAACAAGTTGGGGTGAAGGAGAAAACAAGATAATAACATAGAGTCACTAGGAGAACAAACATTTACAATGCAATAGGTCTCACAATGACATTATTTTGAGCTATTGACATTGTAAATGGCAATGCCTTTAAAAAAATTAAAAGGCATTGTTATTTACAATACCAAAAGCAACACCCATTGCATTGCATAGTGCGTTGTCCGTGAAGACGGCGCAGCGCATATTAAAGTAAAAAAGAGTGCTGGGGGGAAGGGAAGAGCCCTGTGGTGACTTACTGGAGAGCAAGAACGAGGGCCTTATTGAGCCAAAAAATGTGACTTTAAAGATAATATATGAAAGAGAATACATTTAGAACGGCGCTATGTAAGTTTACACACTCCCAGTATGGCAGAGCACTCAATTAACAGACCCAACTGAACGTTGCTGCTAGCATACTAAAGCAGAAAGGAACTTGAAAATATTCAAGAAAATTGCATAATTATGAACTTCAGTGTGACGCATGCACACTGCCTCCTGAAGGGAGAGTGGGGACCATCCAGTGAGTTATGTCTCAGTGGGTCTCAAATTCCAACTATTAAAAAATCATCAAAGGGAAGCTGGATTTAAAAATGTTGGTGGCAAATATTTTCGCTTGATGTCACCTTTAAAATGTGTGTAGAGACAGATAAAATCCCTAAGCACAGAGTAAATGCAAATTATGCCCTTTTCAGGCGTCTCTTACGTTTTAGATGCTGCAGACGGTTAAGCAATGAAATATATACGTCATTTTACCATCCAAATGTTATCCCACAGGTAACATAGGGCTTTCTTGGAAACTGTGCCACTAAGGCCTCACGAAATAAAAACAGAGTAAGGCGAATTGTATATATATATATATAAAGTAGTTCTCGAGGTTTGCTAAGGACTCTCTGCCTCGCACCAGCCTATGTTTTCCATCAGTAGACTATGAATGCGAGAAAAGCTGAAAGCTGATGTAAAGCGGGCTAAAGCACCTGTCAAAACATCTCTTGAGTCGTGCCAGAGAGAGGTGCAACGCAAAGGCACTGCACTGAAAGCGGTGCCAGCGAACACTATACAACGTTCTCCTGCTGAGTGCAATAGAGCCTGCATGCTTCATCTTTCCCCGCATCAGCACAAGCGATGAGGCGTGGCTTGGACGCCGATCGGGATGGCGGCGTGAGCTTGCAGCTCCGCGCAGGGTCCCGCTATTTCTCCTGAAATCTGCACCCGGAGCGACCCCTGGTCGGTGTAACTGGCCTACGAAGAGTCGGGGAACCACTGGGGAGCGGCGGAGAGCACTTTGGGGTTCGCTGGCCCCGTGGAGACCTCGTAAGACGACGGTCGAGGTGTTGCCCAGAGTGTGAAGAAAATGGCGACGGTACGGGTCGATGGCCTCTGAAACCGAAACTGAGTGGAATTGGCATCGGCTGGCGGGGTGGCCCGCCTCTGCGAGATCAGAGTAGTGGGAGCTGTGGATGCGGACCTGAACGGCGGGGAGTTTGGTGCCCAACACTGGATCGGGGTACTGGGGGCGAATACTCGTCTCTACTTCTTCTCCCCCTCCCCCCTCCACCCGGATCTGGCGACAGTGAGGTGGACGGCGCTGGTACTTCTGCTCCTTAGAGTTGCGGACATTACGGAGGCACTCTGCCACGATCATTGCTGAGGCGCACGTCCCACTGGACGGTGGTTCTTGGGACTTGGCGAGGCCCTCTGCCTGTGTAGAGGCGACGGAGACACCTAAGATGGCGGCTGCGGGGGGAGCGACCAACATGGAGCAGGGCCGGGAGGACGCGGCCGCACTATCCCAGGTTGGCGAGGCCTCCCCGCCGATGATGGACCAAGAGCAGAGACTGCATCGGCGCTTGGATGCCATACTGGATGCTATCACCTCGACCAAGGAGGTGTTGCAGCAGGATCTTGCGCAGGTCGCTACGGGGCTGGGGCTCCTGAGAGCGGATCATGCCAAGTTGGCGGATAAGGTAAAGGACCATGAGCAGCTCTTATTGGACCTGAAACCGGCGGTGGTGACCGCGGAACATAAGATAACGGACATCCTGACCCGGCTGGACATGCTGGAACGACGAGCGGAGGATGCCGAAAGCCGCAACAGACGGAACAACGTACGGGTCGTGGGCCTGCCGGTACGAATTGAGGGGGAGGATCCGGTGGCCTACATGGAGGAATGGTTCCGGACTGTGGTGGCACCGGAGGGACTCACTTCCTTCTTTACATTGGAGCGAGCACACAGGGTACTGGCTCGCCCACCAGCGCTTGGCCGCCCCCCCAGACCGATGGTGGTGAGGCTCCTTCATTATAAGGACCGGGACCTCCTCATCCAGAAGGCTCGGGCCTCGGGCCCATATGAGGTGGAAAACAGCAGAGTTACGATCTTCCCGGACTACACTCAGGCGGTCCAGAAGAATAGGGCATCCTTTCTGGCAGTGAAAAAGGAACTGAGGGAGGAGGGCATCCAGTACTTCTTGCTCTTCCCGGCCAAGCTGCGGATAATCCTGGATGGGACCACGCACTTTTTTCAAACTCCGGATGAAGCATGGCTGTGGTTGGAATCATATTGAGCTGGCACGGACAGGAATCACAAAAGCCGGCGAGATCAGCCTAAACCGCCTCAGGTCCAGAAGTCTCAAAGGATTCGCTCCCGCACTAGGTGTCAGCGAGAGAAACGGGAGGCCCAAATGGCTGCAGACAAAAGAGAGGCGCTTGCAGCGACGGCGGCCATTACGAGATCGCAGCCGGAGAGTGAACTTGCGGCGACGGACTCTGGCGAAGACGGTGGCAGGACCGGAGAGGAACTTTCGGAAGCGGAGAGCTCGAAGGGGCCGGTGGTCACCCCCCAGACGTCTGATGAGATTTTTCATGGCTGATTCTTCAATGGGACTTGGACACGGTTTTTGGTAGGGTGGCATCCTGTTGGAACTAGTTGGGTCGCCGGGTAGGGTGCCGCGTTGGCATTGTGGGATGGAGAGCGCGGGGCGCGGGCTCCGCTTGCCGGGGTCGGCGATAACTCACCCCCCCAGGGCCCTTAAGGCCTTCTGTGGTGGCGACCACAGGTTAGTTGGATGTGTGTTTGGTTAAAGGTTTGGATCGGGGCTGACACTGGGTTTGTGGGCTCCATCCTGGGGAGTGGGGTTCGGGGAGTTTTCTTTTCTATAGTTTGTTTCGGGGGGGGGCAACTGCTATGGTGTGGGTATTGACTGGCTGCATTTGAACTGGATCGCTCTATGCTGGTATGGGGACGTTACCTAACTTGAAATGCCTAACGTGGAATGTCCGAGGACTGCGAACTATGGTCAAACGCCACAAAGTGCATGCTTATTTGGTGAGGCGGCGGGTTCAGGTTGCCATGTTACAGGAGACTCATTTAACGAAACAGGAATGCACCGCACTACAGAAGAGATGGCGGGGTCAGGTCTTTGGCACCACGCACTCAGCGTTTGCTAGAGGGGTATTGATATGGGTGAGAGCAGGGATACCGTTTCATGTGTTGAATCAATTGGTGGATCCTGAGGGCAGATATGTGGCGGTAGAAGGGAGGTTATATGGTCGGGATGTGGTTCTCAGCTGTATATATGCTCCAAATGTTGATCAGGCCCGCTTCTTCGATGGTTTATCCGGATCCTTGGCCTCCTTCCTAGCGGGGCCTGTGATACTGGGGGGGGACTTCAATTCGATCACGGATGTGGCCTTAGACAGATCTCACCCTCCCCTTGTTGACTCCCCGGTACGTAAGCTGGCCATGCATAGGAAGGATTGGCAAGAAAGGTGGGGGCTGCTGGATGTGTGGCGGGAACAACACAGGGATGTTAGGGACTACTCCTTTTTCTCAGCACTCCATGCTCTACAAGTTAGAATTGACTCGGTACTGTGTAGCGGGTCCCTGGCCCCATTGGTCTCCCACACGGAGTATCTGGCCAGAACCATCTCGGATCACAATCCTCTGCTGGTGCATGTCCAATGGCAGCGGGAGCGTTCCGCGATTCCAACATGGCGGCTCCGGACCGACACACTGGAGGACTCGGTGTTCAGTGATGCAGTCCAAAGGGGCATTGATCAGTATTTTAGTGAGTATGAGGGTACGGCTACGTGTAGGTCCACTGAATGGGATGCGATGAAAGTGGTGGTGAGAGGTGTATGCTTGGGCAGGTTTTCGAATGCTCGATTGTCGGTGCTGGGTGCGCTTGCCAATGCGGAGGAGACACTGAGGGACCTGGAGCGGCGTAGGCTGGACCAGCCGGAATTGCAGGCCCGGTTGCTGGAGGCAAAGGAGGTGGTGGCCACCGAAACGGAACGGTTACGGAGCTATGACTACAGACAATACGCCATTAGAGCGCATGCTGAAAGGGATAAGGTGGGTACGCTCCTGGCCAGGCTTGCTAATCCGGAACTTAGAGGCTGCCCGGTCCTGAGCATCAAAAATGCACTAGGGGAGACGGTATATTCCCAATCGGCGGTGCTGGAGTGCTTTCGGGCCTACTATGCGGAGTTGTACGAGAGTCAGTTAGGGGTGGAGGCCTGCGAAATTGCGGCATACCTGGAGTCAGGGCAGCTTCCGGTACTTGACGATGACGATGCAAAAGACTTAGGTGGACCTATCACGCTGGCCGAGATCAGGACGGCCATTAAGCACATGGCGAGGAATAAAACGCCCGGTGTGGATGGCCTACCGATAGAGTTCTATCAGAAGTACGTTGATAGTTTGGCACCCAGACTACTGGAGGTGTATACGGAGGCTTACAGGTTGGGGGGTCTGCCCGGATCAATGAGGGAAGCACTGATAGTGCCGTTGCTAAAACCCGGTAGGGAAGCGACTGATGTGAGGTCTTACAGGCCTTTGTCCATGCTGACGGTAGACTACAAGATAATAAGCCGGATCTTGGCCACCAGGTTGGCCCCACACATGACTGGCCTGGTACACAGGGACCAGGCGGGGTTTATCCCCACGAGGAGCACGGCGTTAAATATTTGTCGCCTGGTTGGGATACTGGATGGTGCAGTGGATACGGACGATACCCAGGCGGTGTTGTCTGTAGACATTGAGAAGGCTTTTGATAGTTTGGAATGGGTCTATCTGGATGAAGTACTAGTGAGGTTCGGTATTGGTGAAGGGTTCCGCAGATGGACGAAGGTGCTGTATTCCTCGGCAACGGCGCGAGTACGCCTGGGCAATCTGGTGTCGGCGGCTTATCCAGTTGGTAGGGGAACGAGACAGGGGTGCTCCCTTTCCCCTCTTCTGTTCGCACTGGCGATGGAACCCTTGGCGGTGCGTGCCAGGTCGGGAGACATGTATGCAGGGATTGCAAGTGGAGGGCAGCTGCACTACATTTCACTGTATGCGGACGATCTGCTACTGTATATGGAGGACACGGAACAGGCTCTGGAAGGGGCGATGGAAATGCTGTCTGAGTTTGGCCGGTTGTCAGGCCTCAGGGTTAACTGGGCGAAGACCTGTGTCTTTCCGCTTAGAGCGGATGCGCCCTGCCCCGCACGTGATGTGGGGGTGGTCTGGGAACCATCTTGCTTTACTTATTTGGGAGTCCGTATTTACCATGAGGCCGCGGACCTATTAGAGGGCAATGTTGGACGGTGCGTACGGGCGCTGAGAGGTTGTATGTCTTTTTGTGCATCCCTCCCCCTGACGGTGTTAGGTAGGATTGCTCTGTTGAAAATGGTAGCGCTTCCACGGCTCTTGTACTATTTTCGAACGCTGCCCATTTGGATTCCTCAGAGGATCTTTAGGGACTTGCGGACGATGGTTATTGACTTCCTTTGGGGGCATGGCCACCGTAGAGTGGCACTGAACACGTTGCTTCGTCCCAAGCTTGAGGGGGGGATGGCCGTCCCTGACTTTGAGTTGTATTACTTGGCAGCGCAGCTTCAGGTTCTTATGCAGCATGTGGCTAGGGTGTTCAGAGGGCCGGAGTGCGACCGAGAGCAAGGGATACAGCGCCATGTCCTGGCCTATATCATTATGCAGCAGAAACTGGAGTTGCGAGGCCTCACTATGGAGGAGCGGACGCTCAGGTTATGCTGGCAGAGGAGTCTGAGGAGGGCGAAGGCGACCCGACCGTATGCCCCGGAGATACCGATAGGCATGCTGACGACACTGCCGCATGGGGGCGACTGGTCCCCATTATTGGAATGGGAGGAGTCGGGACTACAAGTGGTAGGGGACCTGTATATTGATGGGACCTTGGTGCCCTTCGGGGTACTACAGGAACAGTTTGGGCTGCCGGAGGGGAGCTTCCTCTTGCATGCGGCCGTGGTGGCGGCCATTCAAAAGCATTGGAGAGGGGGGCTCACCGAGCCGGACACGACTATGGCTTGCCAGTACGTAGTGATGGCCGCCGGCACCTTTAAGGCGGTGACCTGCCTCCATAATAGGATGCTGCATGAGGGGCTGGAACCGCTCCTGGGCCTGAAAGCGAAATGGGAGGTGAGCATAGGCAGGCCCATTCCGGACACGGTGTGGGCCATATTCTTAAGCGCACGTGGAAGGGCACGAGGAATGCGCGCTTCCAGCAGGTGCATTTTTTTGTATTACATAGGGCATACTTGACTCCGGAGAAGATCAAACGGTACTTCCAGGTGCAGGAGGCACGGTGTCCGAGGTGCTTGGCATCGGAGGCGGATATGGATCACCTGTTCTGGGGCTGTCTGAAATTAGAGGCTTACTGGGCGGAGGTAGGGGAACTCCTCAATGCAGTGACCGACAGGGAGGTGGAGTTTGATATGGCGGCGTGCTTGTTGCTCTGGTTCCCACACACAAAAAACACTAAGGTGACAAGTCAATTTATTGACCTAGGGCTGATACTGGCACAGAGAGAGATTACCTGGCACTGGAAGTCTAGGGAGGGACTGTCTGTGAGGAGGTGGACGAATGACTTGCTGAGGTGGTCCGAGTGCGAGAGTGTGCTCCGTATGAGACAGGCTGTCAAGCTCGACAATGAAAAGAACTTGGAATCAGCCCGTGCATGGGAATTGATAGTGCAGGCTCTGCATGACTCCATGGTGGATGATGAGGACTGAATGGATAGGACTCGAGGACACTACGAGGCTTACGAGTACAGAGGTATCAGCGGATCTGTAGCGGGACCCATGCAAGAGTCAGGAACATGACACACACCATTAGCGGTTGCTGGGGGGGTGGGACCAGGGGTTGTTCTGGGGCTGTTGAAGGGTGGGTTGGGAGCCGGGATGCAGATTGGGTACGGTGGCGAGTCCGGAACTGGGACTGCTTACTGGGTCTGTGGAGCGTGGGTAGATAGCGGAGCAGTGGCAGGGGTGCATGGAACGGACATGATGAGGCCCTCGTAGGGAACGGGGGACGGGATTGCAGCATCTCCATGGCACCGGGATGTTAGTCTAGGAAGGCTGGTGTTGGGGACAGGTTAGGGGTTGGGGGGGTAAAATGCAGATACGTAAAGAGATTTCGACCATTGTCCCTCCGGGACGCTCACCATGATGTCTTGCTAATAACTGGGACGCTGTGCCGCCCGGCCTCCGGGATACGGGCTGAATGGCTGTGTATGATCTACGCTCCTCCGATTAATGCGGGGGGGACACCATGAGTGTGCTGGTTGAGCAATTGTATGCAATGGTTTCTAATTCTGCAATAAAAACAAATTAAAAAAAAAAAAAAAAAAAAAATCAGCACAAGCGATGACAATATGGTACGTTGTAAACACTTAAAAATTTTGTAAGTAATTTTCCCACCTAAATCAGCCGCTGCTTCGCATTGAGGCACGCGTGCATCTGGCTGTTCTCAGGAGTAATCTGTGGGGAGAACTGGAGACACCTGGTTGTTTCTACACAAGACTTTGTCGACCAGATGCACAAAGACGTTGCTCAAAGTGCAGTCTGGCAAAGGCTCACTCACCATTAGCACTGCGATTCGCAATGAACTAATTAGAAACAGAGGACCCCCTAAAGCTCAATCTGCGGAATGAAACAAGCAATGTACTAATTAGAAACAGATGGCTCCCTAAAGATAAGAAATTGCTTCACGACAGCCGTGAAGCAGACAATCCAGTCCGGATCGGCGGACAAAAAGGGAAAAGGGTGGCAACCAAAAAGGCTCAGTTCCAATCGGAGGCCAGCTTTTTACATAACCGGTAACGCCAGCCAATGAAATTGAGGGGCGGGGCTTCAAGTCCCCTTCTGAAAAATCCTCATCTACAATATATCTCGCCAGAGCGAGCAGCGCATGCGCTGTGCAATGCTAGGCGAGACCTAAATAGGGGAAGAGAAGACACAGATGCATTGGGCTCTAACAGTGATTGCATAACTCTCCAGATCTAGAAATGCCCTCCATAGAGGTGAACAAATGGTGCTTCCTGTACCCCTCACTCTCCACTTGGGTAGTCAGGAATGATGGCTCAGCTTCGCCGGAGAAGCAGGTCTATCTATGCCAGGGGTGCTCGCAAACAATTTCCTGGGGGGATGAAAGGTTTGGTCTTTGGTGTGACTGAGGGCTGCACTGATGCTAGCAGGGTGGTGGTCGAGTAGCGAGGGGAGCATAAAGTGAGTGTAGGGAAAGCAAAGTATGTGCATCTAAAGGCTGAGCTGAATTTCCTAATGTTGGATCAGGAAACCTGGAATTAATACCGGCTTCCCCACTTGACCAAAATGGGTGATCCTGGACAATTGTTTTATTTCAATTTCCCTCCGTCTTCTTCACATGCAAGAGGTCCTCGAAATACATGACTTCAGGATGCGCTGTACAAAACCCTTTATTGTGTTTGGATTTAATCACTAATGGCATTGTTGTCAAAGTGGGGAGGAAGCATGAACAGTTCTAAATTCATGTTTGAAAACTATCACTTTTAAAAAAATACTTCTGAATGCAGAGCTATACTCTTATTTACTAAGATGAAACGGATCTGCAGGTTAATGAAATACACTTTTTGAATTTTTAAGATTTTTAAAAGACTATCATATTTTTACATGTTTGCTGTCTTTAAAAATGGTGTTCGTAAAGTTAAGGGGTGCAGTACACCCTAGTTACTTCCTTTTTTAACTGCAATTAACCATTAAATAAATGGTTTGATGTTTATTTTTAAAAAAATGTAATGTTAGCAGTGAGTTGAGTAAACAGCAGCCCAATGCTACTGTTGCCCACAGGGCGCATAAAAAGGTCAGGAGGGCCGCACTTTGACTATCACTTATTTAAGTAATAAACAAGCACCATGCAATAATTCCTTGAGGATCTCTGTCGGATCCTTTTACATGACTTGGCAAAATGTAACTGCCTGTGAAATGACAAGGTCGAAGCAAAACATTCAAGAGATAAGGGAGCAATGGCCCGTCATAAGTAAGAATAAAAACGTGCCACCCAAAATATTTTTACATTTCTCATATACTTCAGAGGCAATTGGACTTGCATTGGCCCCCCTTAGCCAAGGCAAAGACAGAAGCACTGACAGCCAGGTCTCAAAGGGCAGCTGCTGTTAGATGAAACATAAGCACCCTGGATGAATAGAGCAGTTATCTGCCTTTGACTTAGGTGACAGGCAGCTCCTGCTCCCACTGTGTTTCACGCCAATTTTGCGGGGGTGCTAATATCCTCTTTGCCAGGGGCTGACTAAGGCAGAAAATAGGCTCGGCTCCAAGATAAATGTGTCACCCATTACTGAATTACAAAGCCAAAAAAGTGGTTCATGTTTGCAAATTGGGGCTGTTTTGAGCTTGTAGAAGGGTTTTGCAAGATATGGAGGACTGCATGGATTTGAGCTTGCTGCACACAATGTTTTAATATCAGGAAAATCAATAAGAAAAGCTGGCCCACAAGAACATAAACCAGTCCCACAAACAGACAAAAAAATGACTCACACACTGTCAGACCAGCCCATCAGGCACTGCGAGGTAGCCCGAAAAGGCCAGCCTGATTCTGCTTATTTCCCTAACCTGCAGGGCAATGACAGCTATTAATTACCATCGCACTAACTTGTTATACACCCTCGTATGCGGCTCCAGCCAATAACTGCCGGGGATGGTAATTAACAGCTTTTGTTGCTCACAGAAATGGGCAACAATACTTAATCAAACTTCTGGGAAAGTTGCAGATTAAAATCTTGCCAATGTTGAAACAGGTTAGGGCAAACACATTTTTTATGAGTTAAGGAGTAGACAGATGGATCTCTTACATCAAAGGTGTTTTTGGAATAGAGCTCTGTACACATTAGAATCACTTAAGTATATTTATTTTTAACGGCTATCCTGAAAACAGGCATACGTTATCCTACATGGTAAAACGTTAGGCACCTCAGGTTTAAATGTAAATCCAGTTTTTGTAACGCGCGAATAGCTACCCAAAGGCATCCCAGCGCTGGGGCCGTCGGGAAGATTAAACCAGCTATTGACCATAGTCACATGGTGCTAGGCTGACCTGCTGTCGGTGGCAGGGATCGAACCGTGAGTCCCAGATTCCAGCATCAGTAGCCCTGGTCACGGCGCCACACCACGTCCCCGCTTTTGCTTGCTCGTGTTTATTGGTTCAATTTTACCAACATAAATGCTTTTCTGATTTCATGGACAATAAACTGGCCAATGAACACAGATACTTAAGTTGGCATTGTTAAAATATACCGTCTCATTCTGTGCTCATTATTAATAATAATAATAACAACATACTTGTGCATACATGTCATACCTGCTACATTGAAAAAATGTGATTACAATGTACATATGACTTTCCTATACTAAATTACTGCCATTTTATGAAATAAGATTTCTGGTGGTTGTAATGTGTGGCAAGAATGAGTGTATTTCTTGCTTTTTATTATGTTATTTGTGATGCTGAAATGTTATGCTGCTTTATTGCTTTGGGGTATTATGGGTTGTACTGTGGGTATAGTACTGCATTCTGTTTTGTTATGCCAGGTAAGGTTTGAATTGTGTTGTTATCTTACTCATACTTTGTTACTGTGTTGTGTTCTGTTGCTTATTTTGAAGATGTTGACACATGCAGCTACATCTCCAGCCAAAAGCAACACATTCCATCAATCATGTATAGCGCGGCTACTCACTAAGAAGGGTCTCAAGGCGCTGGGAGCGGCTGGTCCTCGTGGGTGTAGGGTCATTCAAAGAGCCAGGTCTTGAAGTCCATCTTGAATTGGGTCAGCGACGCGAATTGCATGTGGTGGAGGGGCATGGTGTTCCAGGTCTTGTCGGCTGGGTAAGAGAAGGATATTCCTGCGGGTCTGGTCTTGTGAATCCTGGGGACAGGGGCTAGGCGAGTTGGTCAGAGCAGAGTTGTCTGGAGAGTACGTGGAAAGCGAGGCAGTGGTTCAGGTATGCTGGTCCTTCATGTAGAGTTTCATAGGCATGTGTTAGGAGCTTGAATGTGATTCTCTTGTTGACTGGGAGCCAGTGGAAATGTTGGAAGTGTTGCATGATGTGGCTGCGGCGGGAGATTTCGATGACCAGTCTAGCTGCGGCATTTTGGACGTTCTGTAGTTTCTTGAATTGTTTTTATTAGAATTAACAAACAACGATTTACACTAGTCGTGCCATCAGGTGGTAAACTACCATTGATCCAGCTCTTCATCTATTTAAGACACCAGTCAGCCTGCCTAAACGTCTGTCTTACAATAGCACTTTCAGTGCTCAATTTATGCAATGTAGCTGTTTCTGTGATGCTAGAATACAGTCATAGAGACAATAACAGAATGTTAACAAAACGATTGGTGTTCCCCATCTCTTAAAAAAGTGTTAAAGTGATGGGGAATTCTAACTTCAGAAATGAGGTAGGTTAAATTTAGGTGTTAAAAAAACAGGAAAGGTGGAAAGGTGGAAAGATGGAAAGAAGCTGTACAATGACATATGGACCACTGTGGATTATAATGTATTTTTCCCTTTCTACTACCCCTTACCTCTTGTGTACTTCGGTCTAGATTTACTAGTAGACCATAGCCGTTCTTTATGCACCTCAATGTTTCAGTTATTTATTTAAATATGGTAATCCATTTGAGAAGTGCTTTCAACTTTTATTCTATAAGAATGTTTCAAAATAGGTTTTGGTGGCTTATTATTGGATTATTTTACTCATTGTTATTTTGGGACATTAAATAGATATATTGGAAAAAACATTAAGATTAATTTATATTTTAGGTTGATCGGGTTGGGGAGCACATATTCCACAGAGCTATCACCTCTCTGGTATGCCAGGCTGCATCCACTATACACGCTCGGTCTGTTGCTATGCCTCATAACATTAATAGATCTGACTGTTCAATTAATAAATATAATATGGATACTAATAACATGAACAAAATTAATAGTTAACAAAGCATGAGTTATGTCAAACGATTCTCCAAACTTTTCATAATGTATGCAAATTAAAAGCCGATCTCTATCAAATCCAGCATTCGCCAAGTGGAAACGTCAGAGAAGGCGAATCCCCTTTGACCTACTTTCTACGGACTTGTTTGTCATTCATGTTTATGCTTCTATCCAGAAACCTATGCTCTAAGAAGGGAAAACAACAAGCCTTACAGGCGAATCTCTTATTTTCTTAAAGCATTTTTGCTGTTATCAGCTTTTAATTACACTTGAAATTTGGCCCCTGTCCACCTGGACAAACAGACTCACCTTTACAAGCAGAGATTAAAGAGATGCACTATTGACTAATACGATAGACCATAACTGGAAGGCTTTGTCTAATCTCTTCTGACTACACCGGTATTAGAGAAGGTCAGGTGGTTTCAGCTGTTTCTAAATGAATAGCACAAATGAGTTCATGGGATCTATGAGTTGGTATTCCACAGGGTAGACTAAAGATACAGAAGTTAAGACAATTATCCTGGTCGCCGTTAAAAGAAAATCCTTTCCTTGTAGAACATACCTCAAGATTGGCGCATCCCTCCAAACCTCGTGCAAGGCTTACCACATGAACTACGATTTAAACCTACATTTTCAGCCATGTACAACAAATGGCTGTAGCCTCTTATCCGCACACCCAGAAGTGCCTTGCCACCTCGTCTGGGTTAGGAAGCACTATAGAAATGTTACAATACATAACAATACCTATAACACAATTGGGGTTTGCATCCGAAACAACTAGGATGCAGTAAAGTTTTCGGATATATGTTACACAGCTATAAAACCAATCTTACAGAATGTGTACCTTTTTCAGCTTTCTCAGGCTACTCATATGTATTCCAGTGACATGAGAATTGCAATTAGTGGGCAGTCTCCCTAAAGTATGGTATTGGTGGCATATTTGACATACAGTTAAGAGAAAAAAGAGACTTGCCTCACCATTCAAGAAACTGCATTGTACACAATCAACAGACTCCCAATGACTAGAAAGAAAGTGTGACACACAGAGCATTTGAATGGTCAGTGGGGATCAATTAGACCTGGGTGGTATATATTGCTAAAACATGCAGAAACCTTATTTTTGATGCTAAATATAATAAATGTAATAATGAAAAATACAAACCATGTGCACCAATTGTTTCGTTATATTATTCCTCATGATTTACAATAGAGGCATAAACCAGGCGCAAAACCACTCCCAACAGCCGGCACAAATATAATTTGCAATCGATGTAACCTCAAGGTTGTAAATAATCCTTTAAATGTGGCAATATAAAAATTAGAATTGTGAATTTTAGGTTACAAACAGAAAAAAGCAGAAATTAAGCACTCATATTATTAAACGATGTATGAACGGATTAATTAATCTGGAGGTGTCATATTCAAACTAAACTCAGAGGAGACTTTGATATTATAGATGTTTGGCTCTTTCTAGACTCAGAGCCCACTACATTATGACCTGAACCATTACCTACCCTGCTACACTGATTGTGTGGCACCAAAACATGTTCTTTATAGAAACCACTCTTCAACTTATAAAGAAAATAATTAGCTACCAAATCTTATAAACTAAAACTAAAGTCAGTGGGAGACAGCATGATAGCAATAATAACAGCAGCTTTCATCGGGAGCGCAGGGACCAGGCGATTTAGTTGCTATGTTTGGGTTCATTGCTTGGGAACAGCACCTTCAGACTACACCCATAGCTACTCGATGCTTGGACAAAGGAACACTACAAATAGAGGGGACAAGGGTCCATAATATAGTTAATTCATACGAAACACCTGCGTGCATGGTATAGTTGTTGCCTCGCCATTTATTATGGTACCACTTCAAAGTAAGTGTATAGCATTTTTGGGTATACACCAGAAAGGGAGGAAGTGCAACTGCTGTGGAGGTGCGGGATGAAGGTTCACCTCACCCTATCTATGTGACCCAAAAAAGCTCGTATATGAGATGCAACTTGACTGATTATATATTCTCTGAGTGAGTGTGAATGCAGCCGGCATCCGTGCGGTCCTGACTGTGCATTGTAGAGTGATACTTTTAGATTGCTGCAACAGGGTTTGTAAACACACATTCCAGACTAAAACACTCCGCGACTACTGGATGTGTGTTTTTGTGTTTCTATAGTGTACAGTGTTTCATGGACCCACTGAGCAGGCTGAAGGCAATATAGATGTTATGCAGCAATATAGTTTGTATGCAATATGCTGTGTCCCTATAGCACCTGACCAAGATTTGAGCTAGCTCCTGTACAGGTTAGTTCCAAATTTTACCCTGATAGAGGAATGTTTTTTTTGGTGGGGGGCGTGGCTTTGCAATACTGAAGGGGAGTAAAACAAGGGCTAGTCGGGAATTTAGGACATTAACCTAAAGCTGTACAATTATGATTAGGAGTTTCAACTTGCAGGTTAAGAAATATATTAATTTGACTTGTTTTAAATTTCTGGAATATAACATTTCCACGGGTATGGATATATGAAACCTATACAAGGCGACCTTAAGAAACAATCAACGGGCTGTACACACAGAAAATGGGATACAGAAAAAATACAAAAGTGGCTGCTGGAGTGGCTGAAGAGAATATATAACTACATCCAAAAAACGGTATTTAATTGGAGAAAGTGAGTCAATTGTCAGCACAGTTTCTACTCGCCGCAGAGTCAATATTTTATCACCTAATATTCTTTCTGAAATCCTGCTTTTCTTCTCTGCAGGAATGTGAATATGAGTCCTTAATATGTGCTATCTTTATTTCAGTACGAGTAAATTCCTTCAGTGTGTGTACTTTTACAGTGATAGCATAACTTAAAAATCAAATATTTGGAAAATCTTAGATGCTTGTAATGTGATGTCTCCCAGACGGTCCTGGCTTATGTGAAATAGTCAAATAACATGCCTGGCTGAGCAAACATGTGGGTAGAGAATAGCAGATAAGACTAAATTAGTGGTCCTGCAGTATCTACAGCCATAAAAGTTCAATAAAACGCTGATGCACTTGTGAAAACTAACCTGCTATTTGACCTTTACAAAGGCACGCCAACAATAGAATACTGAGAAGTATGAATCTAATGGATAATTTTAATGTAGGTTTATTTTTTATTTTTTTATAAAAGTGTCACTATTCCGTTTTATGTGTTTGTGGAGCCTGTCAGATGAGCTTCAGGGAGAGGGTCTTTGTCTAGGTTTATATTGGTTTTACTGCATTGACAGTTTTTTAGGGTGGCTATAAATGGAGATGTGGGCTTTGTAGCCTTTTGCGGCAACTGTGACCATCCATGACAACCGGCAACGCAAAACCTGCATTTCACACCTGCAGCAACCGTCTGCGATGAACCAAAGCGAAGCTCCAGTGACAAACATCTTTTTGCGCTACAGTAATGACTGTCCACAAAGTCTCCTCTTCACAACCCCTCCAACAGGAATAGAACTCTTAGCTCAGGTCTTGAGAAGATAACTCTTCAGCGGGACTAACATGGTCTCTGTATCTGACCTGCACTCCATCGTGGTCTGCCTGAGCTTGTGTCTTGATCCAGTCTAGTGTGATCAGATAACCGCGAGAGACTCTTTGTGCTTCTTGGCTCTATTTTCACCTAAAAGTTAAAACATATATACATTTGTTTTTTAAATTAATTTGTATTTCCAAGGATAAATTAAGACATACACATCAACAATGCGATCATGTATCGTATCAGCATTATGCGTAAATAAAGACATCCCCACAAATTTAACCCAAAAAAATAAAATAAAATGATAATACTCCCACAAAACCATCCACTCAGCATACCTGAGCAATGTCTACAAAATCTTATTGAGATGCTAGAGCATCCACCCTCCTATCGTCCAAATTGCCTACCCAAGTTGTACATCACATCTCTTCCTAGCATCTAACTTGTATCCCCCCGCTCAGGCTCAGCCGCTCTTTTCTGAAGGAATTGTCTCAGAGGCTCTCATATATCCTTTGATCTAGAAACTGCGGGCAGCTCTTCTGCATAAGTTTCCATGTTACCTTTGTAGTAGACCAGGTCTCTGATCTAGTGATCCACTTTTGGGCTGCGTCTCCCACCCCATGTAATAGCCACTCTTCGCTTAGCCATGAGCAGCGCCAGCCGTACAAATCTACCACAAATGCCCTGTATCTGTGGTACGCAAGACAGCAGGCAGACCAGCGGAGTACATTGTAGCTCTGCCACCACCATGCCCTTTATGTCTCTCACAACCACCTTCCAGAAATCGGCTACCCCGCGATAGCCCCAAGCAAGGTGCATAAAGTCAGCATCAGCCTGGCCACAGCGAGCGCAGCAACTAGATTCTCGCAACCCATAACGATGGAGACGTGTCGGCGTGTAATACACCTAGTGTATGTATTTAAAATGTATAATTCGTAAGTTCCCATTCATGAGAAGCGTGCCCGTTAATTCACATACATACTTCCAACCTTTCTCCGATATCGGGGCAGGTAAATAGGCATTCCATCTCTCCCAGTTTCTGTCAGGCTGGCCCGTGCACTCTTCTCTAGTGTGTTTGTATAACCGAGAGATACATTTTTTATTAGATGCGGTGGTGAGCACAAGCTGTAGCGAGATCAGTGTAGGAGGCTCAAGAGGGTAAGTGTCAGAAAGGGCCCTGATAGCATGTCTGAGTCGGTGTAACGCAAAACGAAACAATATTGTGGGGTTACTGATGTATTGTAAATTATCCAGCGTAAGAAACGTCCCATCCGGGTAGAGATCACGCAACAACTGGCAACCCGCCTTAGTATGTAGTCGCATCGACGGCGCCTCCTGTGTCACTAACAGTGCCCCGTGGTGTTCTATGTGCATGGCTGGTGCATATATAGGTAGTTTCCTCACCAGACGCCCACTCTCTTGCCAGACAGGCAACGTTGAGTCCACCGCATTCATTTCCGATCTCGGAAGTCCAAGTGTCAGATGCGTGATCATGCTGGATAATGGAACTGGGCCAGCGTCGCCCTCTTCCACCGCCACATGTGGAGTGAACGCATGTGGTCTCACCCAGTAATACAAGTACTGGTTCTGTGCACTGAGATAGTATATATAGAAGTTGGGCACCCCAAATCCACTTTTATCATAATTGCTGGTAAGGACAGACCAATTCGCCGGGCGTGTTTGCCTCCCCAAACCAACTGAAGTAGGGTCCCACGTAGATCTTTTCAAAAAACTTTTGTCAATGCAATTGGGATATTTGTGAAAAAATACAGAAACTTGGGCAAGACTACCATCTTAAGCAGGGCAATACGGTCCGCAAGAGAGTGTAGTAGCGCTATCCACAAATCCACCTGCTGGTCCAGTCTGGTGTATGCCCTCCCATAGTTCTCGCGTATAACTCTATCAGGGTCGCAATGTATCCACACACCCAGATACTTAACTGGGTCCACGGACCACATCAACAGGTATTCCGTATCAGGTTGAGTTGTGGACTCCGTCAATGGTATGACCATGGATTTCTCCCAATTTACAACCAGACCCGATAGAGGACCGAACCTTACGTGCTTTTGGAGAAGTTGGGCCAAATACCACGAGCGCTCGCGAACAAATAGTACCATATCGTCTGCGTACAGCGAGATGGTGACTGGGCGATAGTTAAAGTTCAGCGCTGTTTCCCTATGCCTCTGTCTAATGACACACGCCAGCGGTTCTAACACAATCGCAAAGAGTAGCGGCGACAGAGGGCAGCCCTGTCTCGTGTCGCGCCGAATATCAAATGGGTCCGATGCCAACCCACCAACACACACTCTGGCAGATGGCTACGCATACAGCACCCTGATCCACTGTATAAATAAAGGCGGGAATCCCATACGCTGAAGAAAAAAAACCATGCATTTCCACTCCACCGAATTGAAAGCCTTGGCTGCGTCCAACAGGACCGCCGCGGCAGACATGCGTGGCTCCAGTATGTGAAACATGGAAAAAATAGTCTGCAGGTTATGGGACATAGATCGGTATAAAACCCGACTGGTCCAGTAGAACCAGGCAGGACATCAGGGGTTGTAGCTTAATGGCCAGGATCTTGGCTAGTATTATGGTATCTGGTAATATCAATCGGGTGATAATGTTCCTTCCTTTGGGAGTCTGTGACGTTGTCGATATGAGGTTGTTCCAGACAGGCCCTAATCTTATTTGCCAACGTGCGGCCCGATCTCCCCCCTCACCATATCCATGCGCTGTGTGTCTATGCGAGATATATTCTGCATTTCTGATTCTGCTACTGTATCATATTCCAGAATCAGCTTGTGTATCTTGGCTAGAGTATCTGCTGAAGGGGTTGTTGTAGATTGTCGCTCTAATGCCAAAAGTTTATCCTCTACCTTGCAGAGCAGGTCTCTGATATCTTTGAGTATGCCCGCTGCAGTACCAATGCACCCCCCCCCCCCCCGAATTGTTCCTTTGAAAGCCTCTCAGAGAGTGGAGGCACTATCCACAGATCCCTTATTGAGTATGAAATATTGTTCTATCGCATCCCGCACCGTAGCCTCATATACCGGATCAAGCAATACTTCCGACTGCAGACGCCACGTGTACTGGCGATGAATGGCCGTCGGACTTTAATGTCTAGTTGAACCGGATTGTGATCTGATAACGAGCGCTGCAGATTCATGACATACAGCACCCAGTCAGACGCATCTCCGCCAAGCCGCACACATTGGGCCACTCTAGGAGTTCTGTGCGTAAGTGGATTTGACTTATCCAGATCTGGGTTCAAGTATGTGTTTAGATCCCCCCTCCATAAAATATTCGCTTCCTGCCACTCCCTCAGTTTTGCATACATACGCAAGAAGCACTCTGGGTCGTCTGCAATGGGCCTGTGAATGTTAACTATGGACACAAATGAGCCACCCAATGTTCCATGTACCATTGCCCATCGCCCTTCTTCATCCACATATGTCCCGTCTAGCTTGAATGCTGTTCCTCGTTTAATCAGAATCAGCGACCCCCTGGCATATGAAGAGTAGGATAGACGCAAGTTCAAACCCCGTCCACCTATTAGCAATGCAGCGCTCCACTTGTCTACTTAGATGCGTTTCTTGCAACAGAGCAATATGAACGTTATGCCGAGTTAGATAAGACAACACCTGGCGTTTTTTATTTGGGGAATTAGGACACCTCACATTCCACGTCAAGAGCTTGTACCTCTCACCCATACTGCAGCTGGGTACTCCATGTCCACATGGCAATTTGCAAGATCCAAGATAGGAGGGTGAATCCAGCCACACACTCTTCCAGCAAACTATGTAGACCAGCATGCATTCCAACAAAAAAACTAATAACATTTACACAAAAAAATGAAACATTTCCCCAACACCCCACCCACTGCCCCCACCCACTCCAACCTCCCAATTAGGTCGAGCCCATGTCCAACCCACGTCCCACACTTTTACCCCAACGTCCATACAATTTGTCCAGAGGGGAACACCCGCTCAGGGGGAGGGAACAGCAACGAACACTCACTTGATAGTGAGTTTGCCAGACTTAAACCATACGGCACACCTGTGTGCCAACAATCTCGAAGTTAAACAGCGCTCTAGGCTCTGAGCAATTATCAACCAAGCTCTACATGCACACACTGAGAGACAAAGAAAAAAAAAGGGAACCTGTTTCCCAACTGCAGCATTTAGAAACAACTAGATACATCACCCTCCCCAGTCCCGCAAGAAGCCACGCCTGTCCATCAAAAAAACTACAGTGAAAACATCATCAATCTGAGTCCTCAAGGTTCGGCGATGGTGATGAACCCCCCCAGCATGTCCCGTCGGGGTTTAGCCTTGCAGACATGTTTTGAGAACTTTAGGGCCAATGTCGTGTCTGTAAAGAAGTGCCCCTGTCCCTCATGAGACATTTTTAATTTTGCTGGGTACAGCATGGCATTAGTACAGAGGCAGTCTGAAGGAGCTGCATCACCGGTACAAACTCCCTGCGCGCAGCCTATACCGAAGGGGTGTAATTCAAAAAGAAAGATGGGTTTTCTCCTTTGTAGTTTATTGAACTCTTAGCTCTGGCCTCCCGCAAGATGGCATCCTTGTTAGCATAGTTCAGTTGACGCGCAAGTATCGGACGAGGTGGGGCGCCCGGCTTAGGTCTAGGGCCCAAGGTCCGATGCGCTCTCCACAATCATAACAGGGGATAACACAGAGCGAACAGGTCACGCAACAGCCCATTTACAAATGTCTCCATTTTGACAATGGCAGTGGATTCTGGCAGGCCAAATGTACGAAGGTTGTTGCGCCTGGATCGCGCTTCCAAATCGTCGTTCTTTGCTTTCATTACCTCCACCACCTTTTCCATTTGTAGAATCTGAGTCCAGGATTCTGCCTGTTATTCCTGCGTGTCCGAGAGTCTGTTCACCAGGACGTCCAGCCTTGCTCATGCACGTCTACTTTCTTCTTCACTGCATCTAGACTGGACGCAAGGGCGTCTATTTTGCTATCTATGGTTTTCATCCCAGATCGCAGTAACAGCTGAATGGTCCTGGTGTCATCCTCTGAATCCTCTGCTCCCTATGCTCCATCTTGTGTAGATGGCTGGTCCCCGTGGCCTCATTGGCAGGCGTATTGTGCTTGTTTTCAAACTGCAGCTTTGATTGCTTAGGGTCAGATTTCCCCATCGTGGAGGGGGTGTGCGGGCCAAGTGCAGTCCTCTTTTCCAGTGTCACCGCTCTGTTTGTACGGTTCTTAGATATTCAAGAGTGCTATTCACACCAACTAGCACCCAAACGTGGCAACCAAGAATCCGCACCACAGAGCAGTCGAGTCAGCACCACCACTAGCAATTGTGTACCTCCCAGTACAACTGATATAGTCCGCCTGTCGGCAAAGTCTCAAGGTGCCGCTGATAGCTGCGCCTACCCAGGTGGTTCCAAGCAGTCTCAGTACTCATACACCCTGTATAATGTGCACTGAAAGGACCGCGTCAGATGCAGAGGACTCCAACACTCCAACTCTCATCAGGGGCGCAGTTGTGTCACACAAATAATCCTGCTGAATAACATCTCTTATGCAATGGCAAAGATGCATTCACACTCCAGGCTCCAACATAGCGCCAGCACCTCTACATGTGCCTGAGGATTCTTGCACAGCCCTCCTTCTGTGGCCTAGGGGCACCGGTCGGACCCCACACATCCTGCTCGCAGTAGCAGGCCAGGTTGTGTTTTGGGCTGCAACCTAGCACCTCCAAGCCCCAGGGCACCAAGCTGAAACAATACCCCAACACCTAAGCAGTAGCGCACTCCCTGCACCGCGCTCCAGCCAGTCAGTCCGCAAAGGCCCCCCCGCCGCGCCTGCATTGTGAAAACACAAAGGTGCCCAGGCAAGGCCCCGCAGCACAACCTACCTCTAGCGCCGCACAAGGTGCCCGTCCCACTCACCGCGCTGCCGATGGTGCCTCCGACGCCTCGGTCTCCTTTTCAAGCCGGTTTTGTGCACAGTCCCCAACTACGCCTCTCCAGCACTCAGGCGGCGACGTCAGACCTCCGGCACATGCACCTCAGGATCGGCCCCTCCTGCCACGGTGAACACAGAGTCCTCGTGGGGGCTCAGCCCCGATGGCCACAGATCACAAAGATGGGACAGCAGGTTGGCAAAAGCGAGTTTTCAGCGCATCAACAGCTCGCTCCGCTCACCCGCAGCTCTACAAAGGCCCTTTCTCACTTCTCAGCTGCAGGCCGGCGCCATCTTGCCATCGGTCAATCAGCAAATCCGACACTGCATTTGGAGGTTTCAGCGGGTCGTTGGATCTCAAAAAGCAGAGCGATCGTTGCAGGTGGGATTCATGCACCCAATCATGTAGTTTTTAGCACACAAGCGTGTCATAAACGCTGGTACTTGTCGAATGTTCCGGTCTGGCTGACGGAGCTCCCTCAAGAGGCTGCCATTCCACCTCGCGCCGTAGCCACGCCCCCTCCTAAAAGTTAAAACATTCATATCTCGGGTTCTCCTGATAGGGTTTGATTGATTTGGTGAAATTTTATTTGCTAAAATGTACTCTATTTTTCTATATTGGTTTGGCATTTGTGTTTTCACTTTATTAGAGTTTGTGTGCTGGATAGATACTTTACACATTGCCCCTAAGTTAAACCTGACTAATGTTCTGCCCAGCTCACAGAGGGTTAAGCATAGGTTAATTTAGTGTCTTTTTTGTTTCAGATTGACAAAGATTGGGTCTATTATTGAAGTGGGGCTACCACTTCTGCCAACTAATAACCCAATGTCGTACATATGTCATGTACTGGCTCCAAAATCATCTGTCCATGCTTTCAACTGCCATGCAGGGCATCAGAGTAATGGGGGAGAGATATCAAAAGCAGGAAAAGCCTATGGCCCTTGTTTAAATATTAGCTGTAATTATGACCTGTAAATATGCCTTCCAACTAGGCCCGGGCGGAATTATAGTTCTACTCAATCAATTTGATAACCCTGCATTCTATTTGTAATGTGGTGCTCCTGCCAAATTCTGCCAATCGGTGCATAACTGAATTATTCTGCTGTTTGTGCCTTGTAATGTTCACAGAAACAGCTTGTGGTTCCACAACACACGCATGTGACCTCAAGCGAGATGTACTGCCACAGCACAATGTCCGGTTGCCACGGAGCCTTCGGCCCCATTTTATGAAGTCAGCGGACGCAGTGGTCCATCAACGGGTCATTGAGCGCTTGTGAGCCAAATTTACCAGCCCTGAGCTGCTACATAGCCTTTCAGAACCGTTTTGTAATGCTGGCTGTCACAAGCAGACTGGACTGCTTCTTGTGTAGATTGTATACTCGAGAAGCATCTAAATCAATGAAACATACCTTTTCAAGTGAATATTCTACTCAAACAACTGGTTCCGGTAATTTTTTAGAGCAAAAAGTATTTTTTATTTTACTTTTTTTTCCCCAACATGCAGGAAGTGCTGCAGAAATCTCAACATCCACTTCGTGTCCAGAAGACTCCTCCCAGTGCTTCGTCCATCTCCTGGTAACTTATCATTTGAATTTCAAGGCAAAAGGATTACTCTCTTTTTTTGCAATTCCTGCTGCCACAGGAGTTTAGGTTAAAAAACTTTAAGATAAGGATGTTGTTTGATAGAGGACATGCACCAGTATATATGTGTACCTTTTATTCAACTTTTAAATTTGATTGTGGTTGTTGAGTTGCAATAGGAGCCTTTTTTTGGATTCAATTTCTTTTAGCTTTTATAAGTGAAAAACGTTGTACAGTTAAGTACATTTTCTCCATGTTTGTGAAACTTGCAGTATTCATTTATTTTGGGCCTGGTGTGCCCAAGGGCCATCAAGACAGTACCAGGCATTGGGTATATGAAATAACTTTTTCAATGGTATATGTTGTTTTAAAATATCTATTATTTAGGCCAGAGATGGCATTGGATTAAATTAGATTTGGATTTTTATTAAAACATGTATTTTAGTGGGATAGTTATATTTTCATGCCTTGGGAAGATGTGTGTTTTTTTATAGCTGACTTAAGTTTTGTTTTTGGTATTGATGAATTAATGCTAGTGTTTTCTTCTTTGTTTACTTTGTTATGTGTGTGTGCCATTTTGGGTGGCCAGCCAGTGGGCTTTAAACTTAAGCCTGCATGAGTTATTCGTTGTCCATGCCTTCTTTCTTTGTTGTTACTTAAACATATGGCCAGTGGCCATTTTGGGTAGCCAGCCAGTGTGTTGAACCCTTTTTTTCCAGTTTCCAAAGCCATTTTCTAAGGATGTTAATAGAAGAGGGCTGCATATCTTTGTTTTTTGTATGTACAGTGTTTGTATAATATTTTAAGCATTTTTTCCATTTTCTCCTACACCTCCTTGTCTCCCAAAGGATTTCCCATAGTCCTTAGTGAGACACCAGTAATTACTTTTTTTTACTATTTGATTTTACCTGCGCCCCTGCCTGCCATAGGTCTCTTAGGCTATAGGCATAACCCAGAATTAACTCTTTGAAGGATTATTACATTTTCCCCTGTAGCCCTGGCCTGCCATAGGTCTCTTAGGCAAAATGTGCACACCAGCATTAATATGTTAAGGATCATATCATTTTCCCCTGCACTACCTTCCTGCCATAGTGTTGCAAAGTTATCCTGTGCCCTAGGCACTCCCCAACATTTTGCTGACTGGTACTGGTGGTAACTGACTCTGACTGACCCTGGGATCTGACTAACCAGACCCAGTGCCAGTGTCAGTGCAATGCTGAAGACACACTTAACATACACTGAAAACACCTGCATACACTAGGGTACACTATAGTTAGGGTACCCCTAGGACTGGCATTACCTCCCCTATATGGCCCTAGTACATAATAGGAAATGGGATCGAAACTGCCTGTAAGTCCCTACAATATAACAGGGCAGGGCAGTTTAGAGGCCAGCAGCCTTTTCTACACTTGCATGTGTGCACTGCTGAAGCCTGAGGTCAGTTTAAAAGCAGCCCGGTGTCACAGGACTGCTTTAAAAATGCTAATTGTGCCCAAGCTTGACTAGGGTGCTTGGGGAACTTAGAAAATAATAAACGACAACATTTGGGCATATTAGGTACCGCCAGGGTCTCCCCTAGGTGACCCAGGGGTGGGGGCAGGTATTTAGAAGGAGCTTTACAAAATCGACATTTGTGCTAGGAACACTGTGGAGGGAGGATCTGCATAATTATTACATATTCAAACCCCCTAAAGTCTTCCCTAGGTGTTCCAGGGGTGGGGGTCTGTGGATACATGCAGAGTTCTTATAAAATATGTTTTTATAAGCCCTGGTTTTGAGAAAAATGGCCCAAGCCCTTTTTCTCATTGAAAATCCCCTTCTACATAGGTTAAAAGGGCAAGAAGTTATTAACTAATACTTCCTGCTAGGAAAACCATAAAAATGGCATTTAAGGACTTCCGAAAATGGTATTGATAAATCCAACAACATGGTATTGTTGAATTTCTTCTAAAATGTACAGCCAAGAAGTGATAAGACTTTATTGCCTGTAAGCCAAAATTCAGCCTTCCAGTAGTCTGTCCTGATTGGTCTGACTTAAGTGGATTAGTCAGGCTCCTTTGATGAGGTAATAAATAGCCCCTCGGGTTATCCAGCTCTTCTGGGAGGGCAGGGTTCTGCTACACAAGAATTCCAGAGTTGAGAAGGGGTTGTAAACTATATCCTTCAACTGAAGGAGGGGACAGGCAGAAGACACTAGTTTAATTTACAACTCTCCTCCTTGAACCCAGCCAGATGCCAGGCGTAAGGAAGGAATGAGCAGATGTAAGAGGGAAAGACTATTGCGATTAGCGATTCCTGGAGTTGTGTTTAGCCAGCTCTTCTCTTCCTGCTGAAAATTCTGACATATTGAATTTTGGAGAAATCGTGCTTTCTGGGAGATCATTGTGCATACTTTGGAGGACGTGGTCATGCTATGGGGTGTTGCCCTGCACCTCATTTGACAGCAGTGCCCTTCTGCTTGCCCCAGAGACCACTGATTAAGTATCTGAGAGGGGCAGTGCCTCTCAGACCTGCTGCTTGAACCTTAAAAAGAAGGATCCATGCTGGAAGTTTGATTTTTTGCACCAACCAGGGCTGCACTCTGACTGACTGCGCCTGCTACACAACCTGAAAATATAACCCTATGTATCAAACCTGCTTCAAAAGGACTAAACAGTTGACTCCATGCAAGCTACAGATTAACAGAGCTCACCTGGACCATCACCACAAATAATCCTCAGCCTGGAGTACTACCAGTTGATTTGTAAGAGTTTTGTCCAAGTGGGTTGTGAGAAATGAAGTCCCAAACTTTCAAGAACCATCTTGGAGATTCTAGACCCTTGGATTGTGTTTTAGACACTTTGGACCTGCAAGAGTAACTTCAGGTAAAAGTTCCTCACTGAATCCGGCCTGCTGGAGGAGGCTGCACGAAGTCTGGTGACAAATCCTCCAGAAAAGTTGCTATGGGTGAATTTGTCCCTGTCAGAGGCAACCAAATGTCCAAAAGTGTCCCTATTAGTTTCTAAGAACTTGAAAGTATTTAATCTTGAAGAATTCATATCTCTGGGTCCGTACAGAGCATTTTTCGTTTTGGTGTCATTTTAAAGATACAAATATTTCCTATTGTTATACATTGGTGCTAGATTCCTATTGTGTCTTAATTATTTACTGAATTGGTGTTTTTAAATGCTTTACATAACTGTCTTTGAAGTTAAGCTTGCCTGCTCGCAGCCAAGCTACCAAGGATTGAGCATGGGAATAATTTTCTAAGACCTATTCTGAGCCATATATGACGTTATTGGTATTACTGCAAGTGGTAAATACATATCTACCACTACTAATAATCCACTTTCCAACACATCGGCACACGTCAGCATTCATTGTTTTAAGGATTATCAATTTCCCCTTGCACGTCTTGCCTACCATAGGTCTCTACGGCCATAGTTGCTCAACAACATTAATGTTTAGGTCTTGCTAGAGTCAGCACGCATGCACTGCTATTGCGAGAAATTTAGTAGCTGCTTTCAAAAGTGCTACTCATGCAGGCGACCAGCTTGCTAGAACATTCACAAGCGTGCGTGCAACTTGCACAGCACTTTTTCCCAACGCGCACGAGCGTGCGCACAACTTCTGTCACACTTTTTATTATTTAAATTTGCGCCCGCACGGCGCTACTTTTCCTGCCGTGCGGCCAATGCTTGTTTTGCTCCCCTGTCTATCTCTCCTGTTTAATGACAGCTCATCCTCTAACTTAGGACAACTGTAAAAGTATAAATGCTTCACTTCCATCCATTCCATCTAAATGACGCTTATTTAACCCTTTGATCGTGCCCTCGCTGCAGAAAACCCAAATAAATACAAGTGGGCTTTGTTTTTTGTAGAAACACGTCAGCTGTTTCCTGCGTGTGGGTTACCGTTTTCAAACTGCTTGGCAATGGCTGCGCCTTCTCCAGCTGACCTTACCTCTGACAGAAAGACTGCTGACTCAGCAGAACTGGGCTGCTGTTCGCTTCATGGAATCAAGCCAGCCACGTGCGCTTCAGCTTATTAACATACTTATGGAGCCTGAGTCATCTTTAGGGAATGGAGGAAGATATCGCAGGAAATGCCACTATAATGTGGAGGTGTGAAAATAAACGATGAATGCGCCTTAAGAGGAGCCTGTCCGCTGCACCTCGAGGAAAATACAACGAGCAACAAACGTGAAGCTGCGGCAACTAGAAGTGATTCTCCAAAACGTGTCTCGGACACAAAAATGGCGCTCACTGTTATTTAAATGTGGAAAAACAATGACTTACCATGACATCACCTATTCGGAGAGCAACAATATATTCCTTTTCAGCTGTGCCAGCTGCAGTTATTTGTTATTGCTTTGTGTCTAAGCTTGGGTTTAAGTACTGTGGTTTCTCATTATGTGTTGAAGCTACAAAGCGAGGGATAAGCGGCAGTACAGGTGCACTGTTGTGAATGAGCATGGATAATTAAGCAAAAGAATGCAACATTATTCGGAAATCAATCTTTCACTGTGCTGTTGACCTGGTTAATTAATTTTTGTATCTGTATATTTACATGTGACTATAAAATAATCACTATGAATTTATGTGAACTACTGTGTGTGATGAATATCTCTCACTGTTAGGACCAACTAAAATGTGTGTGGTATTTACCTGTACTAGCGAAGCAGGCCTAGAATAGGGGCTGCTACGTATCTAATATCTTATGCTGTATTGAGTGAAATACCTTTGCAGTGTTGTGCCAGGGTGGGTGACATATGATTCCAATTGGAATGGAGCCCACAGAGTGTCATTCCCGATCACTATGGAGTCCACAAAATTGACCTCCTTATTGTACTGCATTATGATTGCATATATATAGCGCTTACTACCCTTGACGAGGCATTGTACACACTTCTGGAATCTAAGATTAGTTGTTAATCCAGTGGCTGGTGGTTACTATTGGTTATTGCTATCAGTTTTGTGCTCTCAAGGAAATCATTCCGTTCATTTACTCCAGTTTTTGTAGTAGAGTAAGTTTATTGCTTATAAGTGCTGCAACGTTTAGCGTCCCTATTTTTCTGGAGTCTGCAGAGGTTAGCTTTTCTATTGTTCTGTTGTCAACAGAGTTTAACTTCCATACACTCGAGCCCTGGCAGAGTTTAGCTTCCCTAATGCTTGCTCCCCCAAAAACAACTCAGTTCTATTTTACTGGAGAATGGAATCTGCTACCAAAGATAAAAGTGATAAATCGGATAACGGAAAACAGAGGCAATGCATAAGATCCATCCAGAGCTGGATTTAGGTAATGCGGTGGGCAAACCAAATATGGCACTGCCCAAGTGTCCTCTTTAACTGTCTGAATGTTGAAACAAGCATTGGTATAGCCAATAGGTCTTGCCTTTGGGACCTTAAAAGTGCTTAGCCATGCAACAGTTGATGTTGTTGCACCAAGGATATTGTGCTGCATAACTAAATACTTATAAGGTCCCACAAGCGAGACCTATTGGCTATGCCAATGCTTGTTTAAGAAATACTTTAGAGGCACATAAAGCAAACTTTTAAACATGTATGTTGTCATCCTAATTGAAATATTCTGTTATGGTTTGGATAGGAATGGATACAGTATTGTTGTTAATTATTTGGGATAAACTCATTAATTTGTACTGACTATAAGAATAATTCAACCTGCAAAAAATGCAATGTTTTTCTTGTTTGTTTGCTTGTAGGTGCACAAGAGACATCACTCACTATTTTTCCAGGCGGCCCGAACGTATCTCACACCACACAACACGAGTCCTCCTCTGCTTCCGCTTGTACAGCTAAGTGCCAATTTACAGAGCTTGAAGATGGCCCCAAAGAAAGGTGACCCTGCCAAGAAAGTGGCCGATGAAGAGGAGAAGAATAAGCAGATTGCCATCACTGGCATGCTGCCCTCCACCTTTTTCAGAAAATGTGGTGTGTCTGACGCACCATCCTCTGGGCAGCAAACTGAGAGCAGCATTCCTGCATCAATGGTACCAACCTAAACCCAAGGCTATGTCTCTCAGCAAAGCAGTCTCTGCAATCATGGTGATGAGCAGTGAGTCAGAATTGGATTTGTCTCAGGTGCAAAGTACCTAATCGAAGGAAACTTAGCAAGTGGACAAAAGGAGTCGCAGCCAGCAACAGTTCTTGCTGAATTAGGAGCAGAACAGGAGGTTGAGCTTCCTGCTGAGCAAGATGTAGCTCTTAACCCATTGGTTTCATGATCTCCAGAAAGAAAAAAGAAAGAGTCCTCCACCATCTTCTCCAAGCCCCCCTTCTGCTGATCTGGGCATAGATTGGACCCCGGCCGATTACGAGACCCCCCAGGAGAGACAAGGGAAAAGGAAAGTTGCTGAACGTCTTAGAATTATGGAAAGATACAGTGCTGAGGATGAGGCAGTGATTGTCAGTATGGAAGGCGGCTCAGAGAACACCCAGATGAACTTCCTATGTAATCTGCTCAGAAGTATGTGGCACTGGCCTACCACCATCACTTCCAGGTTCCATATTTTTAAGGGCCCCCCTGAGACCCGCATCCAACACTACCTTAATCGGAAGTACGCAATGCAGAGAGGCAAACAACACACTCATCTACCTCCAGGTTTTCAGGCATTGGCTGTGGCACACTAAAAAGGTTCTCCTCTCGAGTTTGGGACTCCTTTACGATTAGAAAGCAGGAGGATAACACTTCAATATGCTCCATTTGCCATGCAAGTTTTCATTGAGGTAAGCCTGATTCTGGTACTGGAGGCCAAACATCACAATTGAAAAAACATCTTGCAATAAGTTGTGAGGAGCACCTTAAAAGGGTAGCTGGTGGTGGTAGTGGTGATGAGATAAGGCAAGCAGCTCCAATGAAGCTGATAGAAGGATGTGATGAAGAAGAGAGGATGACAGCTTTACACATGTATGTCTTGTTGTATCCAGTGTTCCAGCATCACCTGCATCAGCAACCTCCAAGTGCACAAGACTCAGAAGCAGACACAACCAAGTACAATTATTCCCCAATATGCACATTAAGTCTACCTGTTAGACCTGGCATCCTTGGCGTGGTTTTCCCCTTATCTTATTGCCTCTAACTCTTGTCTTTTTGATGCTGTGCTGGATTTCGTTTTTGATGGTTTAGATGCTTTGGACACTCTGCCACTGCTGATCAGTGTCCGAGTGTAAGTGCTCCCTGTGTAAATTGTTATTGTGATTGGATATACATGATTGGAATATTTGTATCACCAAGAAGTCCCTAGTAAAGTGCACTGGGTGTGTCAGGGCTGGTGATGTCAAATGCTACTATTGGAGTGGGCCTGCAGCACTGATTGTGCCACCCACAATAGTAGCCCTAAAATGGTTTCTCAGACCTGCCACCACAGTTCCTGTGTGCAGTCTGTGAACTGCCATGTCCTCCTGGTCATTGTCCCCAATGACCAGGCCTAACCCTTCCCTTTCTGTGCACATTGGTCACCCCTATGGAAGGCCCAAGGTACCCCCTTGGGCAGGGTGCAGTGTATGTGAAAGGTAGACCATGTACTTGTGCAGGTGACATGCTCTGGTAGTGAATTACAGCCATTTTCACTTTTGACTGCTGCAAGGCGCTCTTGCTCCATAGGCTATCATGGGGGATGCTGGCTACAGTGGTTACCAGCATATCTTCTCATAGGAACAAGATAGTACATAAAGGTCTGGTATCCCTGAACTCAGAATTTAATAAACACAACTTTTAGGAAAGGTTATTTTTAAATCCTGTGTTTGAGAAAAGCACTTTTAGAAAGTAGCAGTTCTCTTGTCTGACCTTTCTGTGTGCCTTGGCCTGTTTGTGAATTGACTGTATGGTTTGAGAGTGACAGGGGCTGAGGAGCCCCCAGGAGGCTGGCTGGGTCAGCCGTGGGCTGAATGACTGCATTTGCAACTTGAGTGGTGGGAGGAGATAGCACCCTGGGCCTGAATAGGGCTGTGCCTGCCTTCCTCAATGCTGGCTCCACCTTCTGCTGGGCGGCTGACGATCCTGCCCCTTACTCTGAAAGGAAAAGAGAAGCCAGAAAAACAAAGTGCTCAAGGAACACCCAGAACTGCTTCAGACCGGGCTCAGGGCCCACTTGCACAAAGAGAACAAGGACTTTTAGGGGTATAATTACAGGACCCCTAACAACAGAAAATTAGATCATCCTGGAATCAAGAAGAAACCTCTGCCAAGGAGAACGCTGAAACTGAAGAAGGAAGACTGTCCTGCTGTTGCTTTGCTGGACTGACCTGCTGTTGCTTTGCTGCCAAGGAGAGGGGAAGGACTTTGCTTTGTGCTGTGTACCCTTGCTTGAAGGAATCTCCAAGGGCCTGAGAAGAGCTGGCTTCCTGTTTTGAAGTCCCAGGAACAAAAGGACTTCACCCCCAGCTTCCCTGAGCCTTGCTGAGAGAGCTCTTTCCTTCCTGTAGTGCTTGGACCATGTGTGGTGCCTCTGGAAGTTGTACCTGTGTTGGGGAGCTGGAAATCAAGCTTTTAAAGACTTTGCCACAGAAAATGTATTGCAATCCCGGCCGAGCAAAAAAATTCCCGCCGCTACGAAGACCAAGATCATCGCAGCGCCTGTCGCCGCTGCCTGAAGACGTTGCACCCTTCGTTAGCGAGAAGATTTCCGCTGCTGCGAACATCGTCGCAGGCTTGTCATCGCTGGGTGAAATCATCGCATCACGTCACTCCGAGAATAGTTGCAGAGCCAACGCATCGAGGGGGAAACATCCTTTACAACACAACTTTTACCACGCAGTGCCTTTACGACGCAACTATTCCAACGCAACCCATTACAACGCATTGCGCTGGGGGGCGCTCTAGGATAGGAAATAGATTTAATTTACTATCCAACACCTTCCCTAGTGTCCACGGGGACTGGAGTTGGAATAGTAAATTAAACTACTCACTATCCAGCACCCCAAAGCACTATCCGTAGTATAGGTTTGCGTTGTAATACGTACATTGTAAAAGCATGCGTGGTAAAAGCATGCGTTGTAATGTCATACATCCCATCGAGGAGTTGCGAGAGAAAGATCGTCGCTGGACTGCGCATCGTCGCCCCGGAGATCGTCGCAACACCCGAGAATCCTCGCATCATGCCTTTGCATGAGAAAACTTCTTACAGAACATACGCACCGGAATCCATACAAGTAGCCTTCCTCCTCATACAAACCGGATTCGTCACAACACGCCCGCTGCTGCAGCTGGGCTGTCGCTAACGCCTCCCCAGGGTCTCAGGAACAACACATTGCTTGTTTTTCACCGCTACAGCTTCTGTGCTTGGAACATTTTATCGCTAACAAAGGTACTGTGGCTAAAACGTGACGCAACTGTGGATAATTTTATCCCTAACCCTAAGATCCTTAAGAACTCTTTTGCAACCATATTCTTGAACTGAACTGTGCATGTTGGATTTTTGTCGTTTTTGGTCTTGTGTAGTTTAGTTTAAATACCTTTACTTTTCTATACAACACAATTCGGACAGTGGACCACTCTTATATTCTCAAAGCACTAACCCACATATCACCAGTATTTATATATAATTTTCAATAAGATCGCGTGCAATTCTCAAATGCTCCCTGTCCTGAGAGCATATCCCAAAACCTTGGGAAGTGAGTCAATGTTTTTTGTCAAAGTTGAAAATGCACCGCTTCAGAGATAAATCTCCACCAGACATGGGAGGTAAATACGTCGTTGAAAATGTCCAAATATAAAGACGCTGAATCGTGATTGCAAAAAGTTCAAAGTTCTTTTAATAATCCATTTTAAGAAACCAGCCAACGCGTTTCGTTCTGTCAAGCAGAACTTACTTTTCTAAACTGTTGTGGAGTCAGTTTGTGGTGTTTTCACTGTGTTACTGTGAGTGTTGGTACAAATACTTTACACATTGCTTTTGGATAAGCCTGACTGCTACTGCCAAGCTACCAAGGAGGTGAGCAGAGGTTATCTAAAGAGTGTTTCCTCCTTACCCTGACTAGAAGCAAGAGTCCCTATTTGGACAGTGGTACCTACCCCTGCCAACTAGAGACCCCCACTTCTAACACTACCACCTCCTGGTTCTCTCTAGAAGTCATCTGTGTCAGTGGCACCACAAAAGAAAAAGATCCAATATACTATTATGGGTATATCTACACAGTAGTAGCACTACGAATTCAACCACCCAATGGCCTGTTTATAGAATGGGAAGCTGGCCAAAATTTTCATGCTGGGCCTCCTCCCTTTTTAGGTCTCGCCTGAGCCAGCGCGCATGCACTGCTCTGGTACGCTTCTAGTAAGGACTTTCAACTGGGACCCCACGCTCGTGCGTGTGCTTTTTTTTTTGCTCACACGCTGTTGGCCTTTGCGTGCGTCTTTCTAAAAAAGACAGTACGGAATTGGCCAAAGGCGGGTGCATGTCCCACCTTCTCTCTCCCCTGGGCTATGGAGCTCGGGAGAGAGCACCAGCGCGACCGGGTGCCAGCTGCATACCTCACAATCCTTGCAGTGCGCGAGCACTGCGCTTTTCTCTTCTTCCTCTCAGCACAGAAAGCTCTTGTGACCCCCCGTCCCTTCCCTTGCGCCCTCTCCCTCCTGTCACCCTGATATCTATCGCCAGTGCCCACACTGACATCATTCACCTTTCTCTACCTGCCTTTTCTTCTCAAGGTCTCCTCTTTCTGTCTCCATATTTTATGAACAGCCGCCTGCCTCCCTCCCTGCCCTCTTCCTGCAGCCTGCCTCTTCCTCCCCCGCCATGATAAACTGTTCTTTTCCATGATCTGCAGAGTAGCACCACCTCGCTTATCCTCTCACTCCAATCTTGTGTCTAGTTTCACTGGCGCAAAGTGTGTCTGTGCATCTCTCTCGCATCAAGCTTTAAGTGCATTTCTGCAGTGTGGCCCACGGCTATGGCCGTCCTGTTTCCAGAGCGCAATTTTCACCATCGTATGTCCAGTTTGTATGTAAACTACTCCCTGTTGGTGCTGACTACTGAGCCGGTAAATCATTCCTACGTTCGTTCTATACTTTCCCTGTCCCCTCTAGCTCTTCCCTTCATCATGCTCTAGTCTCCTATTTTCTTACGCTTTGTTTCAACCTTTTCTTTAGCTTGTCCTGTCATTTTCTTGTTCCTACCATGTTCCCAGTATCTGTGCCGAGTTCCTACAACCCACGCCCCTCCTCCTACTCCTGCCCCGGTCTGCACATTTCCCTGTCTGTGCACAAGTGTAGGTCTCTGTAGTATCAAGAAACCTCAAGCCCTGCGACTCCTTCTCTCGGTTCTAGCTATTTAGCCATGAGCACTGGGCATTCTGGGACTGAACTGTAGGCCTACATTTCCAGCAAGACCCCTGTGGCTGCGCACTTTGAGGGGCCCTTTAGGTGGCTAAACTCGTAGCTATACAAAGATCCCCCAGCTCTGCCCTGTGGGGGCTGCAGGCAGCTCGGTGTCATGTGCTGGTGAGTGAATACACCCAGTAGCTTTGTGCTCCCTCACTATTTGCAAACAAAACCTTGGGTTATGATTTCGAAACAGTAAACCACCCAGCGTGGCTAAAGCTTTGAAGGTTAGAAGGGGAAATGGGAGCCCCAGACCTATAACGATACATATTGGTGGTCTAGCTCACCCCAGCCCTCACCTGGTGTTCCCTGGAAACCGATAGGCCCTGGTGCCATCAGGAGCAGGAACGGTACTGGCTCCCTCTACACCAGACATTTTGGATTTCCCCATGAGCATATCTCCTTTTAGGAGCTCAGGCATGGGCTACAGAAATGATTTACACTACTAGAATAAGGCCGTTCAAACCCTTTGGGTCACTACCTAACCTTCTCCTCTGTCCCCAGCGTTGGTGAACCGAGACTTCCGACTGGGAATGACCGATAAGGGTACCAATTTTGACCACCGGTATTCTAACAGGACACCTAGACTAGGGACAAATGCGCTCATAATTTCAACTTGAGGCCCAAAGATCTATACGGTGTCACATAGCTCCCTATACTGGGTAAGACCACCCGGGGTGTGGGAGATTGGGCAAGAGAGACGAAGGGATTGGAAGACATTCTGGCAGATGGGGACACCCACAAAGCACTTTTTCGCCTCAAGCAAGTCCCAGGTAGATCCATCCTCACAACAACTCTGGCATACACAGAAAAAAAGGAGAACAATTATCAATTCACCTTTGTCTTGTATTGACGGTAGTGGACTGGATAGAAAATCTGGGGAAGAGCAGCAAAGTTATCATTATGCCTTCAACATAGGGCAAAGACATTCAAGCTTATGTTGCGGTGGTACCTTACCCCTGTTTGTCTAAAGGCAATGTGCAATGCACCAGATACCTGTTGGAAAGGATGCGATACATGGGGGACCTATATTCATACGTGGTGTGATTGCTCCAAAATACAGCCATACTCGGACTAGGTTCTAAATCTTATCAAAGAAATCATGAACATTGACTTACCTAAACAGCAACAAATTGCACTGTTGGATTATATGGAGGCTGTAGAAGTACACCCCGTTTGCCAGACTGAAGATATATTAATAACTTTTACTGGCAGCACTGATCTGACAGAACACTACCCAGCCAAGGACAGATGAGTGGTGGGGAAAGATGTTGACAATTCATGCCCTGGAATGCCTTGCATTGACCATGAGAGACAGTTTGCACCAAAATTCGAAAGGGTTCAGGCCGCATTCCACATGTACCTCAAGCAGGATAGGGGAGGACCAAGGGCCCAGAACTCGTGAGAATGGAGTGTGTTGGGGAACTGGGAACAGACACCCAGATAAACTGAATCTGAGTAATTGTGCATTGTGGAGGGTGGGGACCAGTTGCCCACAATTTGTTGACTTGTCCGTGCTCTCCAGAATACAATTGAACATCCCATGTACCACCATACTTGTAGTGTAACAGCCAAAGGTTTAAATAAAGTTGTTAGAAAAAGTACTTTTTCTTTCTCATTTCCATTATATTTTTATTTTAACTGTAGTTTCTTTGCGAAACCCTGATAGATGGACACAAACGACCCCTCGAGGATTCAGAATTCTGCCTGCTTTTCAGAAATGCATAGCTTTCCAGGATCACCCATGGGAGTCACACCTGTTTCCACTGCATACTGCAAGAAGGTTAAAAGCAAAAAAGTAGGAAAAATGGACTACCCCTTAACATAAAATCAAAATCAGTGGTACCAAGAATTATTACAACCCTACTTGTTCCTGAAAGCTGGGAAGATCGTGATCCTAGCTCAACAAACTTTTCATTTATGCCACTTTTAGAAAACAAATCCTTTCCTGCACAGCACCACAAAAAGAATCTAGTAACATTTTGGCCATTTTCTTGGTTTTTTCCAGGAGATTCTTCAACCCTTGGTACATGGACATCATTTAGGGGTAGCAGCTGCGCCCCCTTGCTATTCCTGACCCTGCTTTTGTGTGTTCTCTGGCCTCAGAGCTGGCAAAATCAGTGCCTGGAACACAGGAGCAGCTCATCATAATTGACGCCGTTTGGGGCTCCTAGTTTTCTGTTACATTTTGCTTACACAAATAGTGTAATATTATTCACTATTAGTGTAAAAAAATGGAATATAATTAGCTGGAATATGACCCTCTCTGACAGCAGTTACCTTAAGTAAAAAATGCTATTAAATGTATGGTTTATGCATGCTTGTAGGTGAGTGTTTATCTGAGAGAGGGTGTGTAAACATGTGTGTATGTTTAAGCATGTGTGTGTGAGTCAAAGTCAAGGTCAAATGGTGTGTGATGTCACTTCTGCTACCCCAGGCATTTTGGTGAATTGATGACCATGCCTTGGTACCTTCTGAATCCCCAGGATGTTGGAAAAAAGGACACCAATTTGGCACAGCTTCCTATTGTTGAAAAAAAGATATGAATGTTTTAAGCTACCCCAATAATCCAAAAAGAGCTTAGAAGAGGGAGGTGCTCAGCAGCCAAGAGGTTAAATACATTCTAAACGCAATAAAAGAGTCTGATTTTCTACAAAAATCCATAAATGGAACGTTATCTGACAGTTTGCAGGAAAATATTTGGTGCTCCAGTATTTCCACTCGTTTCAGAGGATCATGGGCAAAGGTAATAGGAAAAGACATTGGGAGAAAATGGTTGCGATACGAGGCTAGCACAATGAGCAGGTTTACCACTGTTCTCTTGTCGGATCTCAGACACACTTGTCTGCACACAACCGGAACTAACAAAATCCTTAAAAGGAGCAATTGGGAACGAGACTCGATACCCTGACCACGCCACCTCTACTCGAAGGAGCGCTGGGAATAAATGGAAAAAAATTGAAAAAGGCAAACAAAAAAGAAGACCTTCGCAATCTGACAGCCAAGCATGTCATAATTTTTTTTCGAAGGCGATTGGGATGCAAACTTACAGCATCTAGCGCCATCTACTGATATTTATCATTTTAGATGCTTCGTCTTGTTAAATAATTGATTGCAACCAGTGCTGGAGAATTTGAGAGAAAAAAATAACTCTTGGAAATTGGAGGTGAAGGAGTGGAGGGGAAAGAGGCTAACATACTGGAGCCACAAGGGGAGGAGTCAATGAAAGCAGAGTTGGACATTCAATTTAAATTAGTAAATTGCTGCAAAGAAATTTGACATACTTTTTTTTCTTTTTATCATAGAAAATACTTGTTAAGACAACAAACAAAGACAACAACCATTAGCATTTTCTGGGTACATTCCGAATTTCAAATTGTAGGATAATGGATGCATCATCTTAGAGAGCCGGGAGATAAAAGGGCACTAAACAACCATCACTGGTGATTAAAGCCAACAGAATCTGTTACTTCCAGCGGCCCTCTGGGGACCACAGTCCGTGTGCTTGAAACGAAGGTGCCAGCCGCACCTCTGTGGTAGTCTGGTGCTGGGCCCTAAGCCCACATGCATACTAGAATCATGGACACAGACACGGTTGGTTACTGGGTAGCAATGGACAGGAGCACGTACGCTCGGACCATTTTATTGTCAGGGTCACCTGACTGGTGACGCCTGTGGTGGGTGGGTGTAAAGTGTGTATTACATCACCGGCGGAGGAACACTAGAATGTGTCTAGCTAGACACTACAACCTCGTGACTCCAGGCTCTCTCAGGTGACCTCTCTCAGTTCTCGCCACTGGCCACATATTTTGGAGAATTTATGAGGGCACCCTTGTGCCCGGTGCACAGACCCCGTCTGCACTCATGCATCAATCCATGTTCCAGGCCCACTGGTCCCCCTGGTTGATCGCCTTACAACCTCGCAGCTGAGTAACCTCCCACTTGGTCACGATCAATGCGACATTGTAAAATAGCAAATCATGTCGGGACTCTGGAGAGCACTTTATCGTTCCACAGCCCCAACATCACCTGCAGGGAGATTGAAGGCCACCGACACCCCAGAGACACTGACTTTGTTGCTGTACATCCAGCCAGCATGGCTGGATCCCCGAACACTCACCACACAGTATGGAACAGCTAGCCCATCAGTCGACAAACTTGCAGGCAACAATCGCTGTCCATCCTAGGCGCATTAGGCTTCATGCAAAACCTTGAGTTGTATAAAGTGAAACCTTGCTCTGTTGGCAAACTCTCTTGGGTAACTACAGGCCACCCCCAGTTCACACGCCCCCTCCCTCCCCCCATTTCTACCTAAGAGCCTCCAGTGGGCCCTGGCCGTTGTCCAGCAGGGTCCTACAAATTTGGGGAATTAAATGTAGTGGTGGCGCCAAGACTGTGCTCCAATAGGGATTCATATTCAATCATATCTAAATGTTTGTATTTAGCTAGTGCATAGTGCATGTTCAAACTGTTAATATCTGAAGCGTTGGGTGCTGTATGTTTATAAATACTGATGGAGTCCCACGAATGCCAGCAGGTCCACCTGACCCTATGCATCCTATTTTTCATGTGCACATGAGATTCTATTTCTGAAAGTCCTCTGGCCTGGTCAAGTCCACTACAGTGGCTGAGTCCCAGAGAGTTGATCCCAGAGATAGGTTCTGCTGCCACTCAAGTGCCCTGGTGGCCCTCCTTCAGATATGAATTACCGTGGTCTTCGAGGTAAGCTTCTGTGTCATCATGTTACAATATCAAAAAAATGAAAAGAGGAGATTGAGAAAAATACAAAGATATAACACAAATCTGGTCATTTATCAGGAACCTAACAACATACATCTATTAAAACTACATAAACAATGTTAAAAGCAGAAAAAGGGAATGTCAAGGAGATTTTAAAACTTCTTGCTCTGAAGTAGTGCATGCATGTGAAAGTTTAGCGTGATAATCAATACATGTCGTAACTGGGGACTAAAGATTAAAGCGTTTTACAGACAAAGACAATGTGTATACATACACAGTGTCCAATCTGTGGTTGTGACATACAGCATACCACCAAGCTCGGAAAGAGAGATCAGACAGATTCTTCCAATGTTTGGTAATCTGCTGAAATGCTATTCCTAAAAGTAAATCCAAAACATGTATATTTAAAGGCCATTGAGACCAATCCTCTGAGAGAGCCCACAAGGATGTTGGCAAACGAGAAGGACAACCTGGATTGAAAAATAAGGGTGATTTGTGTCCAAACACATTTCCAAAAGTCATGTACAAACGGGCAAGCAAAAAGTAAATGTTTTAAATCAGCATCTGTGAAGGAACATGACCAGCAAGTATTAGGTACCTCATCGTTCATCTTATGGTGAAAGTTGTGGAAAGAAGTAATCTATTGTAAACAAAGAAAAGCATCTACATGGTGTTAGCTGCTCTAGATGTTTCCCTAATCTTAAGCCACATTTTGTTCCATAATTGAGTGGACCAATTAACATCTAAATCCTGTTCCCATTCCAATTCTACTTTAGTCTTGTCTCTGGGAAATGTCAATTTACGTAAACATGTATAGATACTTGATGCTTTAGGACCTGAGCTCAGAAAAACATGAGTAACGTTGGAAGTAATGTGGGACAGAGCTGGAATGAGAATAGGTTGGTTAATAGCTAGGTTCAAAGCATTATGTAGCAATTGATATTTAATCCTTATACGGTTATGATGCCATATGGGGGATTGTAAAAGTGGTCTCATGTCAGCAGAGTTATCTAATATAAATGTCTCTAATAATTTGTTTGTATGTTTAACAATAGAAGTAGATAACTTCTGAGGAATTTGAGTGAAAGATAAGTATTCTTGAAAGGAGAAGGGGGCTGGAAATGAAGGTTCAAGAATAACCCAAAGAGGAGAATCCGACGTAGCACCTATTACCAATGAGATGATTGACGCAAATTAAAAGCTTTATGGTATGTAGGAAAATATGGAAAATTGACTCCACCTTCTGATTTGGGTCCAATACGTTTTGCTAGTGACATATGGGCTCTTCTTTTATTCCAAAGAAAGGAAGATACTAAGCAATTACATTTTGTTGAAAAACTTTTGAGGTATGGCAACTGGAATGTTAGAAATAGTAAAAAGAACATTCAGGGATAGCATCATGTTTATTGTGTCTAATCTTCCCCACCAGGGTGCCGTTCGCCATCAGTGACTCTGACCCTGGATTGATTGCCTGTCCACGGAGTTCTCCCTGTTTGCTGGGAATTGTGCCTGGAACTGCCCACATTGAAGTGAGAGGCCACGAGGGGATCCGGTTGTCGGAGTGAGCCTACGGGTGCGGGACAGCGAGGCCCAGCATCCCAAGCGGCTTGTCACTCGCCGCAGCTGGTGCCTCTTCCCGCCCTGCCTCCCTGCAGCTTATCACACCTCACGGCCCCCGCTCTGCGGGTGCCGTTTGCCATCAGTGACTCTGACCCTGGATTGATTGCCTGTCCACGGAGTTCTCCCTGTTTGCTGGGAATTGTGCCTGGAACTGCCCGCATTGAAGTGAGAGGCCACGAGGGGATCCGGTTGTAGGAGTGAGCCTACGGGTGCGGGACTGCAAGGCCCAGCATCCCACGCGGCTTGTCACTCGCGGCAGCTGGTGCCTCTTCCCGCCCACGCCTCCTCCTATATTGCTCCGCCCGTATTTGCGTACGCGGAACACGCGCGGACGGGCGCCGGGCCAAGGGCAGGCCCGTTTTTGCCCGTTCTTGACCGGCCGAGACCGGACCGGGGCACCCCCTAACCTCTGTTATTGACCTTTTACCTGCTAACACAGTAAACCATGGCTGGACGCGAAACAAGGAGTAAATCGTCGTTAGCCGGAGGGTCTACAGTGGGAGGTATGGAATTTTTTTTGATCAGAGCTAAATCTATAATTGACACGGAAATCACTGTCCTGGAAAAATGTTTGTCTCAAGAAATATCGCCTATTAAAAGATCTTCTCTGGGGACTATTGCTAATGCCAAAACACCCGAAAGGTATCTGGATACGGTTATTGCAGCTCCCTGTGTGACAGGCCAACTCACTATTATCCCGAAGGGGAGGAACATGCAACACAGTACCTGGACATTTTAGTCAATGAAATATTACCAGAAATTAATTTAATACTTGATAATCATGTATCCACCCCCTCCGATTCCGGTGTTACTACTAACAATATTTTGTCACACGGGGCCAATAAGGAGCAATCTCAAAAAGAAAGAGGACTTATCACAAGAAAGATGGAAGTAAGGCAAAATCAGCTAAGCTACGACATGACAGTAACTCCCAATCAATTCCAACCGAGGGGCTAACAGTTCCTATAAACGGGTCTGTCGTTTTAACCCAATCTCCTCCCATTAACCAGCCGAGCAAAGATTTATTAATCGAAAGCTTGGGAGCTTTATTTAAATCAATTTTATTCCCCCTTGAAGCCAAACTGGAGCAAATTGAACTCCGATTGACAAATATAGAGAAGGTTACATCTGCCATACTAGCGAATACTAATAAGCCCTGTAAGCCCTGTAAGCCGAGTGCCCCCTCTCCCCCGGCCCTAATATCTCAGCCCGGGGGACCTGTCATTCAAGTAGATGGTGGGGCGCAAACCCATAACAATAGACCCACGGGCCTTTCAGCTCCTAACCCGGTGAACCAGGTACCATCTAAGCCGATATCTACACCCCTTTTAGGGGAGAGTTTTGTCCAGGGGAAAACCAATGACGGTCAACAAGGCCCGCCGGCCTTAGTCAAAGAGTATAGAGCCACCAGACCACGCTTACCTGACCTCCCATTTGAAGCCAACCGCTTAATGGTGGTTCTGGCGGGAGCCCCAGTACTGGAAGATGGGGAAGAAGAAACTTTTAGTTCCCTAAAAAGCAAGGTAGTCAGGTGGCTAAACTGGAATAGACCTCTACCGGCCCACCTACATAATTCAATTCAATTCAATTCATTTATATAGCGCGCTACATACCCAGAGGGTCTCAAGGCGCTTGGAGAAGGGTGGGGAATTACTGGTCGAATATCCAGGTTTTAAGTTGCTTTCTGAATGCTAGGTGGTTCTGAGTGAGGCGAAGGTGAATGGGAAGTGAGTTCCAGGTTTTAGCCGCCAGGTAGGAGAAGGATCTTCCTCCCATGGTGGTTTTTATTGATGCGAGGTACAGCAGCAAGGGCTTGGTTGGAGGAGCGTAGGTGACGGGAGGGGGTGTAGAAGGAAAGTCGTGTGTTGAGGCATTCGGGTCCAAGTTCGTAGAGTGCTTTGTGTGCGTGGGTTAGGAGGCGGAATGTTATCCTCTTATTGATGGGGAGCCAGTGGAGGTTTTTCAAGTGACCAGAAATGTGGTCGTTACGCGGGATGTCTAGTATGAGTCTGGCTGATGCATTCTGGATGCGTTGGAGTTTTTTCTGAAGTTTTGTGGTGGTACCGGCGTATAGGGTGTTTCCGTAGTCCAGGCGGCTTGTAACTAGTGCGTGGGTGACCGTTTTTCTAGTTTCGGTGGGGATCCAGCGAAATGTTTTTTTGAGCACGCGAAGAATGTTGAAGCAAGATGATGAGATGGCGTTGACTTGTCTGGTCATCGAGAGTGAGGAGTCTAGAATGACGCCCAGGTTCCGTGCGTGGTCTGTCGGGAGGGGTGCTTTTCCAAGGGACTCTGGCCACCAAGAGTCGTCCCAGGCAGAGGGGGAGGTACCTAAGATAAGGACTTCTGTTTTGTCGGAATTCAGTTTCAGACGGCTGTGCTTCATCCACTCGGCTACTTCTTTCATTCCTTCATGTAGGTTGGTTTTGGCGGTGTTAGGGCCTTTGGTGAGTGAGAGGATAAGTTGAGTGTCATCAGCGTAGGAGATGATGTTGAGGTTGTGTTGGCGTGCGATGGCCGCGAGGGGGCTCATGTATACGCTGAAGAGGGTGGGTGTTGGGATTGTACATATGCTCACACGTGCCACGTCACGAGCATTCAGCTGTATCTGGCAGCTCGTGACAAGGCCGTGCTTGTGGGGATGTTGTGTTATGTTTCAAACATGTAGAATGCCTACAGTTAGGCATCAAGTTGTATTAGCTGACGAGTCTAAGAACATAACTGCATTCATCACGCATGAGGGCTTATATAGATTTTGTCGTATGCCTTTTGGGTTGGCGAGTGCAGCCTCAGTATTCCAGAGGTTAATCAGGGATACCTTGGAAGGCTTGAATGGTGCCATAGCATTTCAAGATGATATTTTGGTGCATGGAAGAGATGATATGGAACATGACAATAATTTAAGGTGTGTGATTGCTGCTTTAGCGGAGAAAGGTCTTACGTTACGTCTTGACAAGTGTAAGTTTAGGCAAAAAGAGGTGGAATATCTAGGTCATACTATTAGTGGAATGGGAATCAAACCAAAAAAAAATCATGTGAAGGGCATCATTAATGCCCCTGTACCCACATGTAAAGAACAACTTGTGGCCTTCTTAGGTCTCATTGAATTTTATGCTAAGTTCATTCCTAATTTTTCGGTAAAGGTTGATCCATTTAGATGTTTGTTGAAAAAAAATGCTAAATTTGTTTGGACCGATGAAATGACATGTGCTTTTCAGTCCTTGAAAACATTCATTGTCAATGCTCCATGTCTTAAACCTTTTGTAGTTGGTGTGAAGTGTATCATTATGGTGGATGCCAGTTCTTCTGGTTTGGGTGGAGTACTTCTGCAGAAGGATAGTGAGAAAAAATGGGTTGTTGCATATGCGTCGAGGGCTTTGAGGGATGCTGAAAAGAATTATTCTGTTATGAAAAGAGAGTTACTGGCTTGTGTTTGGGGAGCTGAGCACTTTAGACCTTTTCTTTGGGGTACAAGATTTTTAATTAAAACGGACCATAAGCCTTTGGTGTATCTCATGGCTCCAGGTGGTGGTAGGACAGTGTCGGCACGTCTTGCAAGGTTAGCTTCGAGATTACAATCTTTTCAATATGCTATTGAATATGTTCAGGGTAAAGCGAATGTACACGCTGATTGCATGTCCAGACTGATTTCTGACACGAATGTTTCTGAAGTGGTCAGTGAAGAGGAGTGTGAAGTTGCTTTCACTTTTCGTGATGTTAATTTAGTGTGCGGCGAACGGGTCTCGTTGCAAGAGGACATTTGGATGGAAGAGATGAGCAAGGATTTGGAGTTAGGCTGTGTCAAGAAGTATCTTGTGCATGGTTGGCCTGAACAGAGGAAGTTATCTGGAAGTATGATGGGTTTTTGTAAGGTTCAAGAAGAACTTGCCTTGGAAAATGGTTTAATTCTTTGTGGTGATAAGATTGTACCACCATTTTCCATTAGAAACACCCTACTTGAAATTGCCCATGAGGGACATTTGGGGATATCCTTCACCAGAAGACGTTTAAAAGAGTCTTTCTGGTGGCCAGGTATTGATTCATGTGTAGATCGGTTTGTGCGTACATGTGTGTTTTGCAAGACAGCTGTTGCCTTACGTCCTGAACCATGCCCCATTGATTTACCTTCTGGTCCCTGGCGTAAACTGGGGATAGACATTATTGGTCCTTTTGGTTGCTTACCAAAACAGGAAGCCTTTGGTATTGTACTTATAGACTATTACTCCAAGTGGCCAGAGGTTAAAATGGTTAAGGAGGTTACTTCTCGGCACGTGATAGAGTTTTTAGATGAGATTTTTTGCAGGGAGGGCATCCCTCAGGAAGTTGTGACCGACAATGGCCCGCAGTTTGTGAGCAAGGAAATGGAAGATTTTTTTGCAAAATGCGGTATCATCCATAGGAAGATTGCAGTTTTCCATCCTGAAGCAAATGGCCAGGTTGAGCGTTTCAACCGTGTTGTCAAAGAAGCCATACAACTTTCTATCAAGGGTAATTTAAATTGGAGAAATGCTTTGCAATCTATGTTGTTAGCTTACAGGACTTCTCCTAACTCTGTGACCTTGGCCACTCCTTTCGAACTTTTACGAGGACGGAAGCCTAGTACCAAGTTAGGTCCTTGGTGGCTAAAAAAAAAATTTTGTTGGTTCTGAAAATTGTTTAAAAGTAGACTTTGAAGCTGTTCAACACAGGGTTCAGTTGTACAAGGACAAGATGAAACATAATTTAGGCAAAAGAATTGGTTCTACCTCCTCCCGTTCTATCAAGGTAGGAGATTCTGTCCGCATCAAAAAGAAAGAGGGTGTCAGTAAGGGCCTATCTGTTTGGTCTAGTCCAAAGAAGGTTATTGAAGTATTTAGGAATGCAGTCAGGGTTGATGGTGGATCTGTGTGGAATTTGAGCAGAGTTTCCTTGTTTAATGGACCTAATCAATCAGTGGATGATTTGGACAGCAATGTTTTCCTTGATCTGGGGGAACAGGGTGACCAAGGGGAATCCTTTCATGCAGAATGCAATCCTAACAATATTAGGGCCACATGCTCTTATCGTTTACCAGAATGTAATTCTAACAATACCAGAGCCACTCGCTTTCATCGTTTACCTGTTCGGTTTGATGATTTTGTAATGAACTTATTTTTTTTTTAGTTGTTTTTTTTTAAGGGGGGAAGGTGTGTTGGGATTGTACATATGCTCACACGTGCCACGTCACGAGCATTCAGCTGTATCTGGCAGCTCGTGACGAGGCTGTGCTTGTGGGGATGTTGTGTTATGTTTCAAACATGTAGAATGCCTACAGTTAGGCCATGTCTCGCTATTGTCATTACTGACTTGAACTTCATGACTGAATGACCGGAATAAACTTGGTCTGCTCTCAACTACTTTCCGTATTGTTCCTGACTTTCCTACAGTGGGACTGAGTGAGGATCCTTGTGGCACGCCGCAAATGACTTCAGTGGCCTCTGACTTGAATGGTGGGAGGCGGACTCTCTGTGTTCTTCCGGCAAGGAACGAGGTGATCCATTCCAGTGCTTTTCCCTGGATTCCGATGTTTCTGAGGCGTTGTATCAGAGTGCTATGACAGACTGTGTCGAAGGCTGCGGAGAGGTCGAGGAGGATGAGGGCGACTGTGTCTCCATTGTCCAGTAGAGTTCGAATGTCGTCTGTTGCTGCGATGAGTGCGGTCTCAGTGCTGTGTTTGGCTCGGAAGCCAGACTGTGAGGAGTCGAGGGATTTGTTGGTTTCGAGGAAGGCGGCAATTTGGTTGTTGACAGCTTTCTCGATGACTTTGGCCGGGAATGGAAGGAGCGAGATGGGGCGGTAGTTTTTGAGTTCGGTGGGGTCAGCTGTGGGTTTTTTCAGAAGGGCGCTGAGTTCGGCGTGTTTCCAGCTTTCCGGGAAGGTGGTGGAGTTGAGGGAGCAGTTGATGACGTCTCGGAGGTGTGGTGCTATGATGGAATCTGCTTTGTTGAAGATGTGGTGAGGGCATGGGTCTGTGGGGATCCTGAGTGGATGGAGTTCATCAGGCGGATGGTGTCCTCAGTGGAGATTGGGTTCCATTCATTAAGGATGTTCAAGGGGGGTGAAGGTATGGCAGAGGGTTGGGTGGGTTGGTCTTCGGGTTGGTTGTCGAAGCTGTTGTGGATGTCTGCGATTTTGTCGTGGAAGAACGAAGCTAGGGAGTCGCAAAGGGTTTGAGAGGGAGTGATGTCGTTGGAGTTGGCGGTGGGGTTGGTAAACTCTTAGACGATGTTGAATAATTCCTTGCTGTTGTGGGCGTTGTTGTTAAGTCGGTCTTTGAATGCGGCTTTCTTGGCAGTCCGGATCAGTTGGTGGTGTATGCGGGTGGCGTTTTTGAAGGAGTCCCTGGTGCTGGTGTTTGGGTCTTTTTTCCAGGCCTTCTCAAGGGAGCGGCAGAGTTTCTTGGATTTCTTAATATCATCGTTGAACCAGGGGGCGTTTTTGTTGCCTAGTTTGATTTGACGTTTTTTCAGGGGTGCTAGGTTGTCGGCGCTGTTGGTTAGCCATTGAGTGAGGTTAATGGCTGCTTGGTTGGGGTTCGAAGAGTGGGGGTTTTGAAGAAGTGATGAGGAGATCTGGTCGATGGTGATTTTGTTCCAGTTTCTTCGCAGAGTAGGTTGAGGATGGTTGTGGGTTGTGGTCTTATTGTAGATGAAGTGAACACAGCTGTGGTCCGTCCAATTGAGAGCTGTGGTGTGACTGAAGGAGATAAGTTTGCTGGAGGTGAAGATAGGGTCGAGTGTGTGACCTGCGTAGTGAGTGGGGGTATTAACAAGTTGTTTGAGTCCGAGGTTGGCGAGATTGTCCAGAAGAGCGGTGGTGTTGCTGTCGTTGCTTTTTTCCAGGTGAAAATTGAGGTCTCCCAATAGAATGTAGTCCTCGGAGGGGAGGGCGTGTGGGGTGATAAAGTCCGTGATGTCTTCACTGAATTGTGCTCGGGGTCCTGGTGGCCTGTAGAGGAGGGTGCCTCTGAGAGTGGTCTTGAGGTCGGTGTGGATCTGGAAGTGAAGGTGTTCGGCGCTAGCGAGGTTGACGTCTGAGCTGGTTGAGATGCGGATGGAATTCTTGTGGACGATAGCGATGTCTCCTCCTGTATGGTGGGTGCGTTCTTTTCGGATGATCTTGTAGCCTTCCGGGATGGCAATGGTGATGTCTGGGGCTGAGGAGGCGTTCATCCATGTTTCTGTTAGGAAGGAGACGTCCGGAGAGATGGTGTCTAGTAGATTCCAGAGGTCGATGGCGTGTCTGTGGACCGAGCGAGTGTTGAGCAGGATGCATTTTAGGTGGTTGGTGTCAGGTCTCTGTTTGGTGTTCGTGGATGAGGAGTTGGTCTTGGTGCCGTCAAACTTGCAGGAGTTGCATGTGAAGGGTCCATGAGTGTGTCCAGGGGCGGCTTGGGCGCAGGAGGGGAGTCGTCCAGGGTTAAGGGCTAGGAGGGTGGCGGCGTCGTACGTAATGCGGGAGGGGTGCGGATTGCGGGGGCCAGAGGGTCTGGCGCTGGGCGCGGGCTTGGTGCGGGCTTGGCGCGGACGGGCGCAGACGGGCTTACCTTTGGCGCACCTTCGGCGCAACTGGGGCGCGACCGCTGCGCGTGAACGCTGCGCGCAATTGCATCAGTCATATGTGGATAGTGGGAGGGGAGCGGCGAGGGGGGGTCAGCTGGGAGGTGGTAGCGGGGTGGCGCTACGGGAGAGGACACAACAAACAAAATAATTGCAAAAATGGAGCCAAAGCGGGTCACAGCCGAAGCACGCAGAGATCTGGCCACTGATAGTGTTACGCCAAGCTAAAAGCAGGCGATGCGGACAGATAATGAATAGCCAAACACTGTATGCCAAATTATGCTTTCTAATGATTCTGACGATGCAGCGCTAATATGAATAACAAGCTGTATGCAGAGTGTACTTTCTACTGATTTTGACGAAGCAGCGCTAATATAAATAACAAGGGTCAGCTCCCTCGATAATGCAGCGCAAATTAGCACAATAGCACAGAGCAGAGCAGAGCTACGATACCAGGCGCTGCGAGGAGTCAGGGAGCGAGGAAAGGCACCCTTCTTACCATGAAATCATCATGGTAAGAAGGGTGCCTTGGCTGGGTAAAACAGTTAAGACCATAATGGGGGACTGTATAACCGTAAATTTTAGAGACCCCAGAACAGTTTCCCATATCTGTGCTGGCTTTAATAGATCATTTGACTCCACTATCCAGACTCTCCCTTTGTCCTTCTTTTTCCCACCTAATTGTTTGACCTATGGTAGAGGAAGGGATGACTGGATCAGGGGCAGACATAGAGGATATGGGATCACTGAAATAATACCGAGAGACAAAATATCGACCTGCAAGAATATCGTTGAGAAAATATTGACAGACAAAATATCGAGTTTCTATCTACAAACAGGTAAGTACAAAAATATCGAGTTTAAAATATCGTTTACAAAAATATAGTTTTAAAAAATATCGACTTTACTAAAAACACTATTAAATTAAATTAATATTAAAAACTAAGGGGCTGATCAGGATGGAGGATTTTCCGCCTCCTCCGGGCCGGCGGAAGCCACCTCCGGCCCGGAGGAGGCGGAAAATCCTCTGCGGAGTCACCAAAGACCCACCGCCAAATTAGGATGGCTGGTGGGTCTGGAATTCCGTCCGCCGCTTTTCCGCCGCGGTCGGCTTCCGACCGCGGCGGAAAAGCTGTAACATGGCAGGCGGTGTCTATGAGACACCGTCCGCCATATTATGATGTTTGTGGAAAACTGCTTTTCCACGGCGGCTTTTCCGCCATGGAAAAGCATACGGACATTCACTTTGGGGGCCCGTTGCGGGCCCCCTGGGTGAATGGGGGGTGGGGGGTGCACATGGGGGGTACCTATGGTACCCCCCTGCATTTGCGTGCACAAAGCGGCAGGCACCGTGCGGTCCCTGCCGCTTTGTGCATGTAAATGTAACACATGCTATTTTAACATTGCGGCGGGTGCAGCTTGAAGCTGCACCCGCCGCAATGTTGAATATTGAGGATGTGACCGCCACCCTGGCGGTCACATCCTAATCAGGACGGAGGGAACGCCGCAGCCCCTGCGGACGTTCCCTCCTCCTCAAGGGTGGCGGACGGACGCAAGTCCGTCCGCCATCCTGATCGGCCCCTAAGTACTAAAATATACTTAAAAATACTTAAATTAACTTATAATAATTAAATATTTAATGAAAGTAAAAAAATAAAATATGTTAATTCATATTTCATAAAACATATATATATAGTGACAAAATTTAATTAAATAATAGGCAATATTATTAACGTACAATAACAAAAGAGTAAAAATTACTATTCCCACTCCAGTGGGTGCAACAGTAGGGAAAGCGTTGGATAGCGTAGGGGTTAAAATTACTATTCCCACTCCAAAGAGTGCAACAGTAGGGAAAGCGTTGGATAGCGTAGGGGTTAAAATTACTATTCCCACTACAGTGGGTGCAATAGTAGGGAAAGCGTTGGATAGCGTAGGGGTTAAAATTACTATTCCCACTCCAAAGAGTGCAACAGTAGGGAAAGCGTTGGATAGCGTAGGGGTTAAAATTACTATTCCCACTCCAAAGAGTGCAACAGTAGGGAAAGCGTTGGATAGCGTAGGGGTTAAAATTACTATTCCCACTCCAGTGGGTTCAACAGTAGGGAAAGCATTGGATAGCGTAGGGGTTAACATTACTATTCCCACTCCAGTGGGTGCAACAGTAGGGAAAGTGTTGGATAGCGTAGGAGTACAAATTACTATTCCCACTCCAAAGAGTTCAACAGTAGGGAAAGCATTGGATAGCGTAGGGGTTAAAATTACTATTCCCACTCCAGTGGGTGCAACAGTAGAGAAAGTGTTGGATAGCGTAGCGGTTAAAATTACTATTCCCACTCCAAAGAGTGCAACAGTAGGGAAAGCGTTGGATAGTGTAGGGGTTAAAATTACTATTCCCACTCCAGTGGGTGCAACAGTAGGGAAAAGCGTTGGATAGCGTAGGGGTTAAAATGACTATTCCCACTCCAGTGGGTGAAACAGTAGGGAAAGCGTTGGATAGTGTAGGGGTAAAAAATACTATTACCACTCCAGTGGGTGCAACAGTAGGGAAAGTGTTGGATAGCATAGCAGTTAAAATTACTATTCCCACTCCAAAGAGTGCAACAGTAGGGAAAGCGTTGGATAGCGTAGGGGTTAAAATTACTATTCCCACTCCAGTGGGTGCAACAGTAGGGAAAGCGTTGGATAGCGTAGGGGTTAAAATTACTATTCCCACTCCAGTGGGTGCAACAGTAGGGAAAGCGTTGGATAGCGTAGGGGTAAAAATTACTTTTCCCACTCCGGTGGGTGCAACAGTAGGGAAAGTGTTGGATAGCGTAGCGGTTAAAATTACTATTCCAACTCCAAAGAGTGCAACAGTAGGGAAAGCGTTGGATAGCGTAGGGGTGAAAATTACTATTCCCACTCCAGTGGGTGCAACAGTAGGGAAAGCGTTGGATAGCGTAGGGGTTAAAATTACTATTCCCACTTTAGTGGGTGCAACAGTAGGGAAAGTGTTGGATAGCGTAGGGGTTACAATTACTATTCCCACTCCAGAGAATAAAACATTAGGGAAAGTAAATAATTCATACATTATTCAAAAATCTAAAAATGAATATCTATTAATAATTAATTTAAAAAACTAATTAACAATAATTATTTCAATGAATCACCTATTAATACAAATTAATTTAACATTAACAATTAAATATTTCATAATTTAAAATTATTGTACAATTATTTCCAAATAAAATTTTAATTCGTTTTATTATTGAATTAATTATTAATAAATTACTTTCCACCCTATTCCCCTATAAACCCACAACCCACTACAGAAATTAAATTTGTACAATTTACAAAATTACCAATTAATCAATTAATATAAATTAATTAACACTTTTAATTAAATTAATTAACAAATATAAATTAATTAACAATTAATTTCTATTTACTATCAATAAATAAATTTACATATTTAATTAATTATAATTAAATTACTTCCCACCCTATTCCCCTATAAACCCACAACCCGCTACAGAATTAAGTTAGTAAAATTTACATAATTACCAATTAATCAATTAATATAAATTAATTAACAATTTTAATTAAATGAATTAACAAATATAAATTAACATTTAATTACTATTTACTATCAATAAATAAATTTACATATTTAATTAATTATAATTAAATTGCTTCCCACCCTATTCCCCTATAAACCCACAACCCGCTACAGAATTAAATTAGTAAAATTGACATAATTACCAATGAATCAATTAATAATAATTATTTTCCAATTACAAATAAATTAATTAACACATATAAATTAATTAACAATCAATTACAAATTACTATCAATAATTAAATGTACATATTTAATTATTATAATTAAATTACTTCCCAACCTATTCCCCTATAAACCCACAGCCCGTTACAGAATTAAATTACGCAATAATTATTAAAACAAAATTCATTAAATATAATTATTTATAACATAAATACACACTTTTCACACATATTATAACATAAAAATACACTATAAAAAATTATATATTATTAAAAAATCGATATTTTTTACTATCTATATTATATACTTCGATATTTTAACTATCTATATTTTTAACAGTCAATATTACCTCACTTACTTAAAAACGATATTTTTGTAGTCTATATTCTGTCCTGTCGATATTTTGTCCAGTCTATATTAAATACCCAATATTATGTCCAATCGATATTTTGGTCTCGATATTATGTCTGTGCACCGAGGATATGATGTGAGACCGGTCCCAATGCCCCTGAACGCTCCCTTCTGTGATTATAACCGGTTCAGTTGTCTGGATGCAGTTGATTGACTACCCTCAGCTGCCCAACACCCAATAGAGCAGGGATCTCCCGACATGAGTAAAATAATAACGGATGAATCTGATGAGCCCCATGGAATTACACCCGCAGAGTGCTTGCATATAGTTATAGCTCCACCGGGGATAATTCCTCTATTGGACCCCACTAGCACCAACTCCCCGGAGTATTCACCGGTGGTTGTAGTCCATCAGGATCCCCTTCATCCATCAGTCCCCTCTACCAATAACAATATGGAGCGGCTGCTATTAAATCCAGTTCCTGTAAGGTAGCCCCCCATGAACCTAGTTATAAACTAATGAGCTGGAATATCGCCGGTTGGCGTCAGAAGGAGGAGTCTCTTGGTTGGAGGGAGTTCATTACTAACTATGATATCCTCTACCTTCAAGAAACGTGGTCTACGGCAGAGATTTATTTTGATGGATTTGTGTCCTATAATTGTCTTGCCCAAGAATCCACCATGGGGAGGGCAAAAGGTGGGCTGGTGATTTTACTGTCTGTTAACTTCCCTTCTCGAGTAAAATCCCATAACACCATCGGATTCCATTCGCAAGTACTATGGCTGGAGCAAAGTGGGGGCCGAGATATTTTGCTGATTAACCATTATAACAATGTGTTCGACCCCTCCAGCTCCAGTGTTGTTAATGAACTAGAGACTGTTGTCATGAAAATTGGACGGGCTATCCATAACCCTTATGACATCTTATGGGGAGGGGATTTTAACATCCATACATGTCCTCGTTCATTCACAAATTCATATGGTTTTGATGGGGCAGATGGGGAGGACCGGGCCCATTTTGTCCACACAACTTATGGTGACTCCCTTAATACACTCATGCTTAATTTAGATATGTTAATATATCAGCCAGCTGACGATAGCGGAGGTAACATTGTACCGACTTTTGTAGGGAGCAATTCTGCATCTGTAATTGACTATTTGTTGGTTTCAGTTAAAATTAGCCCTCATTGTACTACTCCCGAAATTGTTGATTTAGGCCTTAGTGACCATAATGCAATCACTATGTCGACATCTATTTGGGGGACGAAGCCTATAGCCAACTGTGGGTCTGTTGCCGAAATAATACCTCGTAGGCAGAATGGTATTAGGATCAAATGGTGTGGAGACAATTCTGAAAAGTTGCTGCGTAAAATCGTGGTGGCCATTTTCCAAGAGCTGCAACGGTGTCTAGATGATGATGCTGTCCTGTCATGTACTGTCACTGAATTTGAAAAACTTAACGTTATTATAAAAAGGACTCTTACCATTACTAATGCCAATAATAAAAGGGCTACTCTAGGGTGGTTTGATAGAGCCTGAACGAAATCCCTATTAGAGTTAAAGAAAGCCCTCTCTAACCACCCCAGGGACAGGGAAGCCGTTAAACATCTTAGGGCAATATACAAACACCATCTGAATCGTAGAAAACAGGAACTAAGGGAAGAAGCGTGGGACAACCTGACAAAAGCAGCGGTGCTGCGAGATAGTAAGCTCTTCTGGAGCACTGTTAATAGCCCTTTCCTCCAAAAGGAGGAATTCCCGGTTTTAACTGCCCAGGTTAGTGAGGAGAGTTGGGTCCAATACTTCACTGGAATCTTTGACCCGGCTGGGGTGGATTCTATAAGTTTCAGCACTGAAATGATTGGGCCCAAACTACCCCTCGAGATTACATTACCTGAAGTTGATATGGCTATACGGCTAAGCAAGGGAGGAAAAGCACCAGGACCTGACGGGGTCCCGGTTGACCTATATAAAACGGATCTATCATTATGGAGCCCCCTTCTGACCCAGGTTTTTAATGCATCTGTAATGGAGAGTACTCCATCTACCTGGGGTGAATCTATAATTTTACCGATCTACAAGAAGGGAGATAGAGGAGAGGCTAAGAACTACCGCCCTATCTCCCTTCTTGATTCTTCGTTAAAAATAATGAGCAGGGTACTCCTATTACGTCTGGAGGAATGGGCCGAGGCAAATGATATCCTCGCGGATTCCCAATTTGGAATCTCTTGTTGAATCGTTTGCTGCCCTAGCTGCTGTTCCGCTATCTTTCTGGCCAAGAACCCCGCTGCCTGAATCACTGTGAACGCTTGGACCCGCCCGCCAGTCTCCAGCAGCCCAGCCGCTCGTAATTCCATCTAGAGCGGGGCCGCCAGGAGGAGACCGGCGAGGGGCTAAACTACAACGCCCAGAAGCCCTTGCGGGGTCCAGCGACATCAGCAAGCGCCAGGTGGCGCTTTAAATCTGCATCAACGCTATTGAGTGGGCGATCTCTTGTTGAATCGTTTGCTGCCCTAGCTGCTGTTCCGCTATCTTTCTGGCCAAGAACCCCGCTGCCTGAATCACTGTGAACGCTTGGACCCGCCCGCCAGTCTCCAGCAGCCCAGCCGCTCGTAATTCCATCTAGAGCGGGGCCGCCAGGAGGAGACCGGCGAGGGGCTAAACTACAACGCCCAGAAGCCCTTGCGGGGTCCAGCGACATCAGCAAGCGCCAGGTGGCGCTTTAAATCTGCATCAACGCCGTCTCCCGGGACGCGAGCGGGACGCCGGGCGAAGCCCGGGCAAAGGGCGGGCCGTCTGTGGCCGTCCGGGGACGTACAAGGACGGGACGGGCCACCCTATTAACATCTGCGTCCAAAACCCACACTTACAGTGCAATTTTGTGACAAGGAATCCCAACCGAAAATAAATGCGGTAAGTGCACAACAAAGCAACCGCGAGTAAGGTGAAGGGTGATAGTGAAACGTGCTGAAGTTCCAATAGCATATTTACAACAAGGGATGGTGAGGGACAGAGTCTCTGAATTAAGCAGAATACTCTCACCCAGTCAAGAGATCAGGGCTAGATCCAACACCGTTTTTTAGCTCACTGCACCATCCCAGTTTCAGAACCTGGCTGTATGCAAATTAGTCTGTTCCTGTCCCAGTGCATGATGGGAACAGGGCAAACCAAACTACAAAAGCCAATTCTTACACTGGGAAGGAAACAAGCTACCGGGGACCGGTTTCTGGCATTTCAGCCGTCTTCGGCCCGGCTTGCTTGAATCCTGATGGTGCAATGAGCAAGGGACTCACATCTGAGTATACCCTTCCACGCTTAGGGTGGACAAAAATATTTACAACAAGGGATGGTGAGGGACAGAGTCTCTGAATTAAGCAGAATACTCTCACCCAGTCAAGAGATCAGGGCTAGATCCAACACCGTTTTTTAGCTCACTGCACCATCCCAGTTTCAGAACCTGGCTGTATGCAAATTAGTCTGTTCCTGTCCCAGTGCATGATGGGAACAGGGCAAACCAAACTACAAAAGCCAATTCTTACACTGGGAAGGAAACAAGCTACCGGGGACCGGTTTCTGGCATTTCAGCCGTCTTCGGCCCGGCTTGCTTGAATCCTGATGGTGCAATGAGCAAGGGACTCACATCTGAGTATACCCTTCCACGCTTAGGGTGGACAAAAATATTTACAACAAGGGATGGTGAGGGACAGAGTCTCTGAATTAAGCAGAATACTCTCACCCAGTCAAGAGATCAGGGCTAGATCCAACACCGTTTTTTAGCTCACTGCACCATCCCAGTTTCAGAACCTGGCTGTATGCAAATTAATCTGTTCCTGTCCCAGTGCATGATGGGAACAGGGCAAACCAAACTACAAAAGCCAATTCTTACACTGGGAAGGAAACAAGCTACCGGGGACCGGTTTCTGGCATTTCAGCCGTCTTCGGCCCGGCTTGCTTGAATCCTGATGCTGCAATGAGCAAGGGACTCACATCTGAGTATACCCTTCCACGCTTAGGGTGGACAAAAATATTTACAACAAGGGATGGTGAGGGACAGAGTCTCTGAATTAAGCAGAATACTCTCACCCAGTCAAGAGATCAGGGCTAGATCCAACACCGTTTTTTAGCTCACTGCACCATCCCAGTTTCAGAACCTGGCTGTATGCAAATTAGTCTGTTCCTGTCCCAGTGCATGATGGGAACAGGGCAAACCAAACTACAAAAGCCAATTCTTACACTGGGAAGGAAACAAGCTACCGGGGACCGGTTTCTGGCATTTCAGCCGTCTTCGGCCCGGCTTGCTTGAATCCTGATGGTGCAATGAGCAAGGGACTCACATCTGAGTATACCCTTCCACGCTTAGGGTGGACAAAAATATTTACAACAAGGGATGGTGAGGGACAGAGTCTCTGAATTAAGCAGAATACTCTCACCCAGTCAAGAGATCAGGGCTAGATCCAACACCGTTTTTTAGCTCACTGCACCATCCCAGTTTCAGAACCTGGCTGTATGCAAATTAGTCTGTTCCTGTCCCAGTGCATGATGGGAACAGGGCAAACCAAACTACAAAAGCCAATTCTTACACTGGGAAGGAAACAAGCTACCGGGGACCGGTTTCTGGCATTTCAGCCGTCTTCGGCCCGGCTTGCTTGAATCCTGATGGTGCAATGAGCAAGGGACTCACATCTGAGTATACCCTTCCACGCTTAGGGTGGACAAAAATATTTACAACAAGGGATGGTGAGGGACAGAGTCTCTGAATTAAGCAGAATACTCTCACCCAGTCAAGAGATCAGGGCTAGATCCAACACCGTTTTTTAGCTCACTGCACCATCCCAGTTTCAGAACCTGGCTGTATGCAAATTAGTCTGTTCCTGTCCCAGTGCATGATGGGAACAGGGCAAACCAAACTACAAAAGCCAATTCTTACACTGGGAAGGAAACAAGCTACCGGGGACCGGTTTCTGGCATTTCAGCCGTCTTCGGCCCGGCTTGCTTGAATCCTGATGGTGCAATGAGCAAGGGACTCACATCTGAGTATACCCTTCCACGCTTAGGGTGGACAAAAATATTTACAACAAGGGATGGTGAGGGACAGAGTCTCTGAATTAAGCAGAATACTCTCACCCAGTCAAGAGATCAGGGCTAGATCCAACACCGTTTTTTAGCTCACTGCACCATCCCAGTTTCAGAACCTGGCTGTATGCAAATTAGTCTGTTCCTGTCCCAGTGCATGATGGGAACAGGGCAAACCAAACTACAAAAGTTAATTCTTACACTGGGAAGGAAACAAGCTACTGGGGACCGGTTTCTGGCATTTCAGCCGTCTTCGGCCCGGCTTGCAGTGAGATAAATAACGGTGATGGATCAAGCCCTGATCTTTGGACTGGGTAAGAGTGGTCTGCTCAATTCAGACACTCTGTTCATCACCACCCCCTTTTGTGAATCGATTTTGGCCACTATAGGTGTGGCAGGGTATACTCAGACATGAGTCCCTTTCTCACTGCTCCATCAGGATTCAAGCAAGCCGGGCCGAAGACGGCTGAAATGCCAGAAACCGGTCCCCGGTAGCTTGTCTCCTTTCTGGTAAAGAATTGGCTTGGTAGTTTAGTCTGCCCTGTTCCCATGATGCACTGGGCCAGGGACAGACTGATTTGCATATAGCCAGGTTCTGAGCTGGGATGGGGCAGTGAGATAAATAACGGGGATGGATCAAGCCCTGATCTTTGGACTGGGTAAGAGTGGTCTGCTCAATTCAGACACTCTGTTCATCACCACCCCCTTTTGTGAATCGATTTTGGCCACTATAGGTGTGGCAGGGTATACTCAGACATGAGTCCCTTTCTCACTGCTCCATCAGGATTCAAGCAAGCCGGGCCGAAGACGGCTGAAATGCCAGAAACCGGTCCCCGGTAGCTTGTCTCCTTTCTGGTAAAGAATTGGCTTGGTAGTTTAGTCTGCCCTGTTCCCATGATGCACTGGGCCAGGGACAGACTGATTTGCATATAGCCAGGTTCTGAGCTGGGATGGGGCAGTGAGATAAATAACGGTGATGGATCAAGCCCTGATCTTTGGACTGGGTAAGAGTGGTCTGCTCAATTCAGACACTCTGTTCATCACCACCCCCTTTTGTGAATCGAAGTTCCAATAGCAACAACAAAACTATCCTTTGGGGAAACCAGCATCACTAACACCATCAGGCCTACGACAGGAAAGTGAAATGGGATTTAAAAAACTACGATCTCGCACAATATTTATGAAGCGAATGGGCACAGAGGATGCAGTTAGGAAATCCTCAGATAAAGCAATAAAACATGGCCGGATAACTCGGACCCCGGCAATTAGCAACTACTTTTCTGCCTTAACATCAAAAAGGGAACTAGATACGAATATCCCGGAAACAGAAAATAACCTTAATCCACCTACAAGTATAGGGGAACAAACGTGTTCCTCAATGAAACCTCAACTGACTCAAAATTTGAGCGATCTGGATCCTGACCTAAATAACAAACTTAACTACTCTTTACATGACCTACAATCCCTGGACCACGAGGCGATTCTTTTAAAATCCTCAACTCCTATAAAATGCTTTGGGAGCTCATACCAAATTGAGGATCTACGTGCAAACAACTTGAAGCCAACAGAAAATAAATCAGAATTAAAGTTATCCAATAGTTTTTCGAAAAAAACATCAGAACAAGCTCTTGCACTTGATTCTTCTTTGGATCCTTTCACACTCAAAAACAATAATTTTGTTAGCACCGCAACACCAATGTCAAAGGCCCTTTTTTCTCTACAAGAAATATTGGAATCGGTCCTTTCCTTTTTAGGAAACATTCTAGAAAATTCTGATCAAACTTTAGATGTCCAAATTGGTATACTAAAGTTCCTAGTAGAAGAAAAAAGGAAAAAAGATTCCTCCGAAGCAGCGAAAAATCAACTAATAGCTAACACTAAGCAATTGCAAAAGAATAACTCAATCAATCACAATAATGTACAGGAGCAAACAAAACGTGACTCTAGTACTCAGGCATCAGAAACATTAAAAATAGAAAAACAAAAAAGGGAAAAGCTGGAAACCCAAAACGAATCTACAATATACTCCTTAAAAAAATTATTCAGAGAAAAACCTCAAAAAAATGCAAAACAGTATCCAATTTTCTCAAAACCGACCAAAACTGATATGCACAAAAATGATTCTGTCCAAGACGTCCAGGAAATCAGCACTAATGACATACCTGATACTGCAAAAGGAGAAATAACCAACAAAAGAACGGAAACTGAGCAAGAAGGAAGAAAAAAAAGGAGGAAAAAACCATTAAGAAGGATCCACAAAAAGAAAACCCGCAAGCTAAAATTTCAAAAACCTATCACACCTCAAAAACATCGAGAGGAACAAGAAGATGAAATCATAAAGCCTCATACCACAAAAAAAGTGGAAACCAGTGATAGAAACATTGTAGAGAAAACACAATCATTGAACCCAAGAGCAGATGAATACCTTCCATCCAGGCTATTCACAAAAACAGGACATAGAAATATAGGGGCAGGAGAAGATGATGACAAGTACTTTCAATGTGGTGAAGTGACACAGTCCAAACTATTACAATTCGAAGAACTTTTTCCAACTGATAATACCCCACTCAATAGAGGAAGGATAATCAATCTTCTGCACCATATACGGCCTCTACAATCATTGACCAGTAACGAAATAGATTTAGTGAATTTTCCCAAAAAAGATAATATCAAAATAGCTATGGTATCATTCTGGTCATCAGTTCTTCCTGGGATCATTCTTAATGAAAAGGAGATACTTCATAAATGTGGATACGACGTAATTGAAAGATCGGAACCAAAGGAAAACAAAATCCATAAAAGGTTCAACGATCGTATGCGATTAATTTCTAGCACGCAATCCAAAAATCTTCTTAGAATCTCTTCTGCATCAGAAGATCCAGGATCAACTTACTCAGGATCTATATATCCAGGGAAGGATACCCTGAAAATTCATGTGAACAACGGTGAAAGGGCAGTCTGGTACCAAGATTCAAAAGAGAAGGAAGTCATTAATAGCGTAAAGTCTTGGTCTTGGGTCTCGGAGACATTGAATAGCAATAAAACCTTCACTTGCCTACAACACCCTGTTTAACAATGGATTAAAGATCACATCGTGGAACATGGCTGGAAAAACTAAGTATAAAATGACTGAAGCCACGAGTAACCAGCCTGATATCCTGATTCTGCAAGAAACTTGGGCGACTGAACCCTTCTCCCAGAAAGGCTACTATGTTTATGATACTCCTGCAAAAGCAACCAACCGGGGCCATGCTAAAGGTGGTTTGGCTATCCTACTGAGGGAAGAATACCTGTGGGCCCAGGAGATCGTTGAGACCAACCTTGAAAACTTACAGTGCATTAAGGTTTCTTTAAAATACATAATACAGCCCCACAAAAGGCAATCCTGCTCTTCAATGTATATGCCCCTCCTGGCAAAAAACAAGATACCCTATTCGCCGATATCATGGAAACCATCATGCAGATAATAGAAGATCAACTTCATCTGTCATACATAATCATGGGCGATCTTAATGGCAAAATCTCTAACTCCGAAATGAGAAAGTGGGTAAACTTATACAAAGAAGAATCACTGGAAATTTCAACTCCACAGTTCCCTAAAGGTATACATTCTGATAGGAGAGGTAAACTGCTACTATCAGTATTGCCTAATCTAAATGGGGTAATCTTGAATGGCAATGTGGAAGGAGATATTCCGGCATCGTACACCAGACGGGGAAAAGGAACCTTTTCTATTATAGACTACATCATCTGCGGTATGGATTTGCTGGAAACAGTCACGTATTTGCACTCTAATTTTACTCTAGAGAGTGATCATGCACTGATGCACCTAACCACCTACTGGTTGGCTAACCCTTCACCTGCCAGTCAGATCATCTTCTATAGAAGTACAATTCTGGTAAAAAGTGAACAGAGACGCATCTTCTGGAACTCATCAACTCTGGACAATATATCTGCGTTGATCATACACACTCAACTCCTAACGAAAACATATTCGGATGATCCAATAGCAAACTTTGAATACATAATCAAGGAACTTAAACGTGCTCTACTAAACAAGCTACAACACGTCACAACAGGAAATAACAAGAAGAAAAATAAAAACAATACCCGGAATTCAATAACTAAGAAAAAGCTCAATAAACTCATACGTGCTCAATATGTGAACTTTTCTCCTTCAATCAAGAAAGAAATTAATAAACTAAAAAATCAATTGAGAAGAGAGAAACTAAGCTACAAAACAATATTGCAAGATCGTAATTGGGTTGACATCCAAATAGCCGCAAAAAAATATAACCAGCGTAAATATTGGTCCCTAATCGCCAAAATAACTGGAACAAAAAAGAAACTTCAAGCCATACCGGTTCCACCGAACGATTGGGAAATTTACTTGACTGATCTTTATAAAGCAAATCTGACTAAATTAGATGAAAAAAGCGCTGATAACATCATGGAAAAGCACAATTCACCGATCTCTAAAACCACGGCAATATCTGTAGAAACGCATATCCGAAAAGCAAGAAACACTGGTGCCTCTGGCCCTGACCAAATACCCATCAAGGTCTTGCAAGCAGACCCCAAGGAGTGGAGTCAGATGCTATCACCCCTCTTTAATCACATTTTTAACACCGGACAAGTACAAAAATCATGGCAGGGGAGTATCATCATCCCCATACATAAAAAGGGGCGTAAAATCATAGCAGGGAATTACCGCCAAATAGCACTGATGGATGCAGCAGGGAAAATCTTTGCCGCAGAGGTACTAGATCGATTGAAAGACTGGGCTTTCTCGCTGGGTCTAATACCTATGTTTCAAGCAGGTTTTAGACCTAAACATTCCGTCACTGACAATATTGCGATCATCCAGGCCATCCTAGACAAATATGTAACACGGAAAACTCAGGCTGTATATGCAGCATTTATTGACTATTCTACCGCGTTTGACCGCGTTGATCGACCAACACTATGGAACAAACTAAGGAGTCTTGGTATACCAGAACAACTGCTGCAAATCATAGTAAATCTCCATACCAATACTTGGTGTCAAGTACAAATGGGGGGTGAAAAAGGTTTAACGAAAATAATTAAAACAGCTAACGGACTTAAACAAGGGTGCCTTCTAGCCCCGGTACTATTCTCCCTATATCTCAGTGACTTGCCATATCAATTACAACAGGGTTCAAGTCTGCCTCCTAAAATCGCTAAACAAAGCATACATGCGTTGCTTTACGCTGATGACATAGTGATGCTAGATCTCACTCCTTTCGGACTGCAAAAACTACTAGATATCTTGCACAAATATTCAAAAGAAATTTTTTTAATCCCAAATATAAAGAAAATAAAAGTTGTAGCCTTTTCGGGGAGGAAACAAAGTGCTAAATACAGCTGGAGGCTTGGCGGAGAAAAGATAGAAGAAGTTGACGAATACACATACCTTGGCAGGATTCTCTCAAAGAACTAAAAAAATACAAAACAGATAAATAACTTAAAAAGGAAATCCGAATTACATGCCGAGGCACTCTCTAGACTCTATAGTGCTACTGGGAACAGGCATTTTTCCTCACTGTTAAAAATATACAGAGCAAAGATCCCCCCTGTTTTATCCTACGCGACGGAGTATATCCCTATAAAGCAGTGGGTTTACATGGACCGCAAAGAAGGAAAAATCCTAAAAAGAATCATGAAGGTCTCAGATTCCATACCAGTCCAAGCTTTAAGATTAGAATTTTCTATTACAAGTTCTTATGCTACAGCTGTGGCTAACGTTATTAGGTGGGCCTACAATCTCCTCCATGCAAAAGAGGGAACATTAAGATCCCTGCTGAAAAACGAGACTTTCGATTTAGAAGCCACAAAGCAAACTTTTCTTGGGAATATGACTGTTGTATTTCAAATGGCCAAAATTTGTCCGGACATTTTGCTCACCAGGTCAGCATCGCAAATGAAACTTTTTCTAAAATGTTTTACCCCAAAATTGAGCTATGAACTTGACTTTGCACATTGTAATAAATTATCTACCTACAAACCCTTCGTAGAATCACTGGAGTACAAATATATCCAGCCATATATTGGGTTTTCCCTTACGCATGGTGCAAGGAGGGCGATTACAATGTTACGACTAGGCATCTTACCTGTGCTAACTTTTTCATCAAGATGGTTACCCGTAGGATCCCCATTATGTTCTCTTTGCCAAGGGGGTGACCAGAACATCGAGCACTTATTATTTGTATGCCCTAGTTCCAACGTAACAATAGCACGTGCAAGATACCTTGATCCTATATACCGCACCTGCAGAATTACAACGGTAAAAGAACTATTAACAGTGTGTAAACAGCCACCAAATGAACTTGTATGTTATAATTTTTATACATTTTTAAAATCTTTTTTACCTTTATATTGATTAGTGATGAAACCTTTCTTTTATTGATTGTTTAATGTTATATTTGTGGTCCTCTGTCGAGTACCAACACAAATAAACATCTTTTTGACTTTGACTTTGGAATCCGTAAGGGCCTTGGCACTATTGAACAGTGTATTAATCTAGAATTAATTATTGGCAAATACACTAAAGCCAAGCAGGGCTCTTTATTTCTCTGCTTTGCAGATCTCTCCAGTGCTTTCGACCTGGTGGATCATGCATTACTGTGGACCACATTGCTCAAAATAGGAGCCCCTGCTGCAAATATTTATTTCCTGGCTAAATTATATAATAAGTTGTCAGCTCAGATTCGTTTCGGCCAAGCGGGGGAATGCACTAGGAAGATTAAGGTTAAATCTGGAATCAGGCAGGGATGTGTCTTAGCCCCGTTACTTTTTTCCCTTTTTATAAATGCCATGGATTCTGAGCTGAAGAAGGTCCAAGCTGATGCACCCCAAGTGGAGGGTCTAGCGATCCCGGTTCTGCTATATGCAGACAACACTGTCCTACTCTCCAGAACACCTGTAGGTCTGCAGAGATTAATGAACTGTTTCTTCGATTTTATAAAAGGGAGGAAACTTAAAATTAATAACTCCAAAACTTTCATTATGGCTTGCGGGAGAAAGATGAAAAAGCTGAGACCGTTCAACTTTAGGGATCATACAATTGAAGTCGTGGATAAATTCTGTTACTTGGAATCACATTCACTAGCAGTGGCACTTGGGCACCTGAGATTCTCAATATTAAGGCTAAGATGGGCAAGGCGGCCTCAGGGGTTTTCAGATTTGCATCTAAACTAGGTAGTCGGCGCCTACCAGATATGCTAAATGTATACCGACATAGATGTGCTTCAGTGGCACTCTATGGATCGGGTGTCTGGGGACATTGCCAACAAGGGGACTTGCAAGTTGTCGAAAATGTCTTCCTTAAGAGACTTCTTTGTCTTCCAACGTGGGCCTCAAATGAGCTGGTCCAAAAAGAGGTGGGGTTGGAATATTTGACTGACTTAACGGGATTGAGACCCCTTATGGTGTGGAGGTCATTTTGGGCCAAGGATGAAACTGGTTTTACAAGGAGAATAATAAAAGATTGCCTCGGCCTGGATAAATATAGCCAGATCCCATGGCTCAAATATGTCTTGACTTCATACAAAGACGTACATGGTTTGGATGTCTTTGTGGACCCAGCTAGAGCCACTAACAACTCTAAACAGGAGCTCAAACTTGTCTTTTTGGGGGAAAAAATCAAACTACGTAGAGAAGCCAGTTGCCAGTATACCACCCATGTATTTTACAACTCTAACAACATGGCAGGTTATGGCTTTTATAAATATCTTAAAATAGTCACTAAGCAATCTCACCAGTATGTTCTTACTCGGTTGAGATTGGGCATTGTTCATAACTTGGTGGCTTGCCCCCTGATGAAAAAACATACGACAACACCCTGTCCATGTGACGGCACCACTAAACAGAGCACGCTGCACTTTCTGTTAATCTGCCCCTCATATTTACATCTCCGTATTGCTTATCTTAAACCCCTTTTTATGAAATACTCTGTGTCTACTGCTACAACTGCTATGAGATTTCTATTTGCTCGTGATGATCCGGAAGTCTGCTTTTATACTGCAACATTTATTCTAAAATCAGTGTCCGCTAGGAAAAGCAGGGAATTCATGTCTTAATTGTGAGTGTATCCCCTCTTGTATTGATTACTGCTATGCTGATCTTACCCCTCCACCATGTGCAATTGTTCTAAACCTTATATTTTATATGAATTGTTTTTTAACCATTTTACTGTTGATGTATGTAATAACCTGTGTGCTTTTATGATTGTTTATTGAATGATCGATTAAAGCTTTCAAACTGAACTGAACTGAACAGTTAAAAGTGTACCATTTATCAATTAGGGATGATAATTTTAAGAAACATTTATCTAAATTAATGGAGATTGACGATTGTAATGAAGCAGAAAAGTACATACCTAAGTATTTTATATGTTTAGTGTTCCATTTGAAATTAGTTATTTTAAAATCATCCTTAAAAGTAAATTTAGTTAAGGGTAAAATTTTGCATTTGTCATTGCTGAGTTTATAGCAAGAAACAGAGGAGTAAGCCTCTGTCTCATGAAGGAAAGTAGGTAGGGAAGACTGTGGTTTCGAAAGAAATAACAAAATGTCCTCTGCATATGCTGCCAGCTTAATATGCGTGCTCTCAGAGGTAAAACCATGGAACTCTGGATTTTTTCGCAGTTTAGATAGGAAGGGTTCTAAAGCTAAATTAACCCCTTCGCTGCTCATGACGAGCTCAGCTCGTCATGAGGCACAGTGGAGCTGTGCTTATGACGAGCTGAGCTCGTCATGAACAATGGGGTTCAATCAGGATCAGCACAGGAGGGGAAAACCATTAGCAGCCAAGGTGTTACACAGAAAATGGGATAAGCGACAGCAGTGCCTAACACCTCTACCCAGATTAGAATCTGAGAAGGTAAGGCCTTTAGCAAATATTGCTGCTTAAGGGTTTGAATATAGAAGAGAAATTAATTTAACAATTTTACGACCAAAACAGAACCATTTAAGCGTTGAAAAAATAAAAGGCCAATAAACTCTATCAAATGCTTTTTCCGCATCTAAAGCAATGGCCGCTAAAGATTCGGAAGAATGAGAGGATTTGAAAAGTATGTCAAAAAATAGTCTCGTATAATCTTCTAAAAATTACTTTTTACTAAATCAGACTGTTCCTTACCTAGAAGACCGGGGAGAAATTATTCTAATCTTAAGGCCAGGGATTTTGAGAACATTTTATATTCTATATTCACTAATGAAATTGGTCGATAATTTTTACACAAACCTGAATCTTTATCTTCTTTGGGTATAAGGAAAATTAGGGCTTCCAAAAAGGAACATGAAGAAGTTCCCATTTGCAAAAAGGAATTTAGAAGCTTGCGTAATTTGGGGAGAAGTAGTTGGGAAAAATATGAAAAAAATTCCACAGTAAAACCAAAGCAGTACATAATCTGTTCAATGAAACATCAAGCTCCAGCAAATCAAAATCCGGGTGAGTATCAAAAGATTTTTCAATAGGAAAAAGGAAATTCAAAATAGATTTTTCTGTGGGTGAAGCTTCTGGTGTATATAGGGATTTGTGAAAATTATAGAATTCTTGTAGAATTTCCGAGTCTTTATATTTCGGTAACTGCTGATCGTCGAGGATCAATTCGATGTTAAATTTGTGTTTTTTTACTTTAAGGTAATTTGCAAATAGTTTACCTGATTTATTTTGGCCACCATAATATTTAGAACTGGATTTGAGCAAGTACAAAGAGGTATTCTCAGTAGATTCTTTATGGAATTGAAGTTTAGTAGCTATAAGTTCAGCTAAGCAATCCTTTGACTTGGTAGCATGGTAGGAATGTCCCAATCTCTTTATCTTTGCAAAAAGGTCGGTGGAAGTTTTTAGGACATTATGCTTTTTTTTAATAACATAATTACCGATAAAGTCATGGGCAGCAGCTTTAAAAGCATCCCATATGACATGAAAAGGGAGAGTATCTGATTCCTTAAAAAGGAAATATTCTTAAAAAAAAGAGGTGAATGATGAGGGGAAAACAGGGTCAAGTAACAATGAATTGGTAAATCACCATTGTCTAGGAACAGAAGGCTTGTGGATACTGGGGTGTGGTTAGAAATCAAAATAGAACCAATATCTGCAAATTGTATAGAATGGGAGATATTACGAGAAATAAAAATGTGATCAAAGCAGGATTGTGTTTGATGGACTGGGGAGAAGTAAGTATATTCTCTCAAAGAGGGATTACATAATCTCCATGCCTCAATTAAATGTCTATGTTGGAAGGAATGTATGAATGATTTATGAGCTTTAGATGACATAAAGGAAGTAGGGGATTTGCGGTCTATGAAAGGATCTATAATTTGATTACAATCTTCTGCCAAAATAAGATAGTCTTGAGTGTACTGCATCAGTCTTTCTTTAAGGTAGGACCAAAAAAAGAGAATCACCGGCAGTTGCTGCATAAATATTAAGCAAAGAGAGTGGAACCTTCCCAATCAATAAATCCGTGAATAACCAAAGGCCCACATCATCTTTTTCCTGAGATATAAGTTTAACATGGAGAGATTTATGGCATCGTGTAATAACACCATTTAGCTTACCATCACCTGGAGAAAAGAAAACATCACCAACCCAATCCCTTTTTAACTTTAAGGATTCAGAATCTGTCAGGTGTGATTCCTGAATCATTGCTATATCAGCTTTCCATTAAGATACATGTAGTAACACGTGTTGCCTTTTGATTGGCGAGTGCAAACCTCTAACATTCCAAGTAACAATAGTCAATGACATCTAATAACTATTGAAAGAACAAATTGAACTAGACCAGATAAAATGTAAACGTGACATTTGTTAAACCACAACATAATTTGAGCTAGAATTTTTTTTACAATAAATGAAAAAGGGAAAAAGAAGAAGAACATCAAAGAGGAAAAGTTAGAGATAAGTATCTGAAATGGAGAGGGAAAAAAAAGCAAATACAGAAGGGGATAGAAAGAGAAGCACAGAGAAGAACAACAATATAGAAAAATCAACAAAAAGTGAGGTGAATAAGAAGACAAAAGAAAAACAAATAAAACAAAAACACATACCTATACAAATCCAATGAGGGGATGAGGGGGTGAAACCACATTGAAGACTGGTACGCTCGCATCTCACAGAGCGTGACAAAAAGATGACTGGTTTTGACAAGGTGCAGGACAACGAAGAGGACATGAATTGGGAAGTCTGAAAAGGAAAATGGATAAAAGCAGGTTAATAGCTTATAACATAATGATCATAATACAATCTCAGCATCAAAAACAGAAGTCTAAGAAGAAAATTGTTAGATGATCAAAGGTGCAAACAAAATAGGTTAACATTAACAAAATATTAAGAATACATATTCAAACAGACTGAGAGCTCAAAGCGCCAGAAGTATCCATATTTTCAATTTTACAAGAATTTAGGAAGCTTTTCAGTCTAACTGGATCTTCAGACAAGGTTGTCTTATTACTGTATGTGACCTTAAAAAGACATGGATGAAAAAGGCCATATCTAGCTCCAAGAGCATGAAGGTCAGGTTTCATGTTTAGGAATCCTCTACGTCTGTCTGCTGTAATTTTTGCATAATCCTGCGACAAAAACAAAGGATGATCCAATCAGGAAATGCGTGTTGATGATTTGGAAGCTGAAAGAACCTTAAGAAGGTCTGTGTATTCCAGAAAATATAGCATGACCCCCTTGGGCGGTTAGAAGCAGAAATGCTGGCATGTTGATGACCTAGCCTAAGAGCGTGTTGTATGTTCAAATTAGTGTCTTCGGGTAGATTTAACACATTGGGGAAAAATGTTTTTGAAGAAAGTAAGAGGATCCACGCCTTCCGTGTTCTCCGGCAAACCGTAAATGCGTAAGTTGTTTCTTCTGTTTTGATTTTCTGAACCTTCAACTTGTTTCTGCAAGTGAGATACTTGTGACTGAAGAGTGACCACTTTACTTTCAGTTGCATTACATGAGGAAACACTTTGTTCCACAGCAAGGAGTTGTTCATCCATTTGGGACCACCTGTCAGCAAGAAATTGAACTTTGGAATTGGTTTCTTCCATGAAGGGGCTTAAAGTGTGAATTTCCTCCAACAGTAGGTCCAACGAGACAGGGGGTGGTGACTTAGAAGGAGAAGGGGGATCTTTTTTGAGGCGTTTGGGATTAGCCTTGACAGGATTCATTGAATTGGTTTGTGTTGAAGCCGCAGATGGATACGCGCTGATTTTTGACTGAGAAAATGAGGAGGACTTCATTGCTGCGAGTTTTGAAAAAACTGTGGAATTCTTGATGAATCCTCGAGTCAGAGATGAGGCAGAAGAATAAAGCATTCTACGTCTACCCATATATTACAAAAGAAAAAGATTTGAAGAGACTCAGGAGCTTTTATGAGGGAGAGACAGTCACAATACATCAGAGAACATTGAAGCAAGGACTAGGGTCTGAGAACGTACTGGCTGACTGATTATCCAATATGTAGTAGTCCAAAAAAGCTAAAGCCAAGCACATGTAACTTAGATTGCTGAGTATTAATGCAAACCCTCTCCCCTTTCTTGCTTTAAAATACAGGAGTGTCAGAAAGGGAAAAAAGGGAAGAGATATTCAAAAACCATAGAAATATAAAGTCATTGATCAGATAAACTCCAATATGAACATAAGTTTAATTTGCAGTGAGATGCAGAATTATACATGACGTGTTTGTAAGCACAAGAGCAGATGGCCAAACATAAGGAAATTTGAAAACAGACTTCTAAATGACTGCCAGGATATCACTGTTCTTAAAAAAATGCTCCAAGTTCAATTAGCGTAGAGAAAAAATGTAGATCAGAAAAAAGAAAAAAAAGATGCTAAAAACAAATATACATGTATCCTAGACACATGGGTCAAAGCAAGCACTTAACTTTGAGGAAAGCAACAGCAGGAAAGCTGAAGCGCGACATCTCCGTACCATCTCCATGTTGTAATTTGGCAGCGATTGGGTTAGCATTAGCATAAACCATCCTGTGTTTACAAGGCTATCTTGTCCGTTTTGTGGAATCCATTTTGTATTTCTAGCAGCCATTTTGTTTGACATGTGCTACCACATGTATGTCATGTTCTCTGTCCTACCTTGCTTTTGTCTGCTCTTGAAATCTGCCTAGAGACAGGTTATATTTAGCCTCTTCCACTTTGCACATGCTCAGTTGAGCCTGCAGCTGTCCATGCAGCTGCTGTTAGTCTGTAAATGTCAGGATGTGTTCACCAGAATTAGCAACTGTTAGCTCCTCCCACTTGTTGGCTGTGCATTTTCTGTATGACCTTATATGTGCCTAAAACGTACTTCTTGTACTTGTACCGCCTTCTTTTGAGCCTCTGTGTGGGTATAAAAGGACTAAGGTCCTTCCATTCAGTGTGCTACTTCATACATTGCCGAAGGGTGTTGTTTGACCGTAGTTCCACCTCATGAGGTTAATAAACTTTGTATTTTCTATTCCAGTTTCTGTTCCAACTTCTATTCCATTAGTATGAGGACTTTTGTAGAGAAGGGCAAACCCCTTGCACTGGTAGGCCTTGCTGAGGCTCACCACCACAAATTGGCACCCGACACATAGGGCTCATCGGCGACTCGGATGCCCGAAGGAGTGGTCAAAAACAGAGGATTGGAATCTCGCTTTGGACGATCATTGCCCGAGGAGACCCGCGTCTTGGCAACCACAGCGTTTTTCCTCTCTTTCTGATCTGACCCTCCAGTTGGTGCCGGTCCTCGACTGAGATCTCTTCTGTTGATTCGCCGTGCAGAGATCATTTGGTCGATTTGAGAACTTGGCAGTTGGAACCTGGACACCAAGTGATTAGTAAGAGTCGCCAGTACCTTCTACTCAGAAAGATGTCTGTGCATTCATTGGGTTGACTTCATTTTGTAGGCAATAGATATTAGGGTTTTCACACATTGTTAAACCCCTGCTAGCGCTTTTGACTAAAGACACTCCAATGCCCCTTCCATGGACAGATGAATGCCAGGATGCTTTTCGTCAGTTACGACAAGCTCTTTGTTCGGCACCAGTGTTAGGCACTCCAAATTACACAAAGGCTTTTACACTCTATGTACACGAGAAAGATGGGTGTGCATTGTCAGTTTTAGTACAGGCACACAGTGACAAGCTGCGTCCCTGTGCATATTTTTCAGCGGTTCTTGACCCTGTTTTGCTCGAGCATTGCCTGGGTGCTTCCGTTCAGTTGCAGCAACAGCTCTGTCCATACGTCAGAGTGAAGAGATAGTTTTGTCACATAAATTGTTGGTGCTAGTACCCCATGCAGTATATGCGATTTTGAATCAGACCAAGACGCAACACTTCACTAGTGCTCGTTTGACAGGATACGAGCTGACACTGTTAGCCCCTCACATTACACTAAAGATATGTGCGACACAATAACAAACTACTTTGTTACCATATCCGGCAACTCAGCCTCAGTCACAAGAATCTCACAATTATATATTCCTTACTAAGGAACAGATAAAGGGTTGCGTCGACTTGCAAGATACGCCCCTTTCAATTGTAGATGGGGAACTGTGGGTTGATGGGTCCTGTTTGAAGTTACCAGATGGTACAACCTCAGCTGCATATGCAATTACGACACTTAAGACAGTAGTGGAGACAGCTCGCATACCACAGAAGTTGGCTCAAGCAGCTGAGCTAATAGCTTTAACACTAGCGTGTGAACTTAGCACTGACTTGCGTGTGAACATCTATACAGACAGCCGCTATGCTTTTGGAGTGGCCCATGATTTTGGCCTACTTTGGAAGGAAAGAGGCTTTCTTATGTCCCACGGGATGCAGATAATGCACGGAGAACTAGTGTATAATCTTTTGACTGCATTTACATATCCAAAGAAAATTGTTATTATTAAGTGTAGCGCGCACAAGAAAGTCAATGGTAAGATAGGACAAGGCAACGCCTTTGCAGTTCGCGTAGCTCGTGAGACTGCGAAGCAACGAAGCACTACATCCATGTACGTTGTGAAATCACAAGCTGAACGTTGGCATGATGCTAGAGAAGAAGTATTAGATATACAGAGATCTGCCTCTGTGAAAGAGCCGGAGCAATGGTCTAAAGAAGGAATGTTAGACGATGAGGGCTGTTGGCATAACAAAGAAGTGGATAAGTGGAAATTGCCTGCTGCTTATTTACAGCCTATGGTTCAAATGGCACATGGGCCGGTACATGTTGGAGCTCTAGCAATAACAAAATTGCTCACACAAGTCTGGGAGCATCCAGAGATTGCCGGTACAGCTAAAAAAATAGTACAGTCCTGTTTGATCTGTTGGCAGTATAATCCTGGTAAAGGCACACAAACTACTACAGTAGGGTTTGCTACGCCGACTGCACCTTTTGAAGTTTTGCAGATGGATTACATCCTACTTGAACGCTGCAATAACTTAAAGTATGTCCTAGTGGGGGTATGTGCCTTCAGTAAATAGATAGAGGCATACCCTACAAAGGATAATACAACTCTCACTACAGCGAAGGTGCTTCTAAAGGAGTTTTTCCCTAGATATGGTGTTTGCAAACTTTTGTGGAGTGACAACAGACCTCATTTTATTGGGCAAGTTGTTGAGCATGTCCTGAAAGGATTAGGGATCAAACAGAAATTCCAGGCAGTCTTCCACCCGCAATCAGCAGGATTAGTGGAGAGGTACAACGTTACACTAAAGCTGAAATTAGCGAAAATACTGGCTTCCACGTCTTTGAAGTCGCCAGATGCACTACCTTTGGCATTGTTGTCCATAAGATCGGTGCCACATTCACGATCTGGCCTCACACCATATGAAGTGGTGTTTGGGAGACCGATGAACATTTGGGGAGTTCCTAAGCCAAGCCCTGTACATGATGTACCATGTGTTCTGATGAATGATTATTTGGCACAGTTAACCGACAGTTTGATCTCTATTCATCAACAGGTTCGAGAAGCTCTTCCAGACAGATCTACAGGTGAGGCCCACGAACTCCGTCCTGGAGACCAGGTGATGGTCAAGGTCTTTGAGCGGCCGAACAGTTTGGAGCCGAGGTGGCAAGGACCAGAGCAAGTGCTCCTTGAGACTAAGCATGGGCGAAATTTGCGAATCTGGCGTTCGCAAATTTTGCGAATTTGCGAACTCGCAATCCGCAAAATCCGCGAATTCTCGGGAATTTGCGGATTTTAAATTTGTGTTCGCAAGGATTTCTGCCAGTTCGCGAGGGTTTTGTACCAGTTCGCAATTGCGAACTTACATGTCGGCTCGCAACGGTCGCAATTATGTTGTTTCTACGTCTGGTTCATCATCACAGGTTCCCAGCACCCTCTGTTTCACCCCTTCCACCCTCTGTTTCACCCATGCCACCCTCTGGTACATCAATGCCACCCTCTGGTTCATCATCACTAGATTATGGGGGGGAAAGCAAGCACACCTGCCCTGCTTCAACTGACATGAATTAATTTGGGGTTGATTTATTAATGTGTCACTGTTTTAAAATTCCAGTCTGGCACCTGCTTCCTTATCTGTAATTTGCTTTCTGTTGCAGTGCAATTTTTTTCCCAGGACCTTTGTGGCCTACTTGTAGCTATTCTATGAGCCTGCTGTGAGGGTCAGAGCAGGGTCATACAATTGTTGCAACTAGCAACTGAACTCTGGAGGGGCCCCAGTCAGGAAGCACTACAGGGAATGGTGTTTCACCCATGCCACCCTCTGGTACATCAATGCCACCCTCTGGTTCATCATCACTGTAGATTGTGGGGGGAAAAAGCCAGCACACCTGCCATGCTTCAACTGACATGAATTAATTTGGGGTTGATTTATTAATGTGTCACTGTTTTAAAATTCCAGTCTGGCACCTGCTTCCTTATCTGTAATTTGCTTTCGGTTGCAGTGCAATTTTTTTTCCAGGACCTTTGTGGCCTACTTGTAGCTATTCTATAAGCCTTCTGTGAGGGTCAGAGCAGGGTCATACAATTGTTGCAACTAGCAACTGAACTCTGGAGGGGCCCCAGTCAGGAAGCACTACAGGGAATGGTTACTAATGATGAGTTTGAACTTTTGCACCTGCTGAATGCTTTCACTTTTGCAAAACTCGTTTTTCTGCAGAACAGCATTACAGCAACTGTAATGCCCCAAACAAGCTTACTTGTGAAAGTTGATTTCTAATCCAAAAGTGATGCAAAGAAAATCAAAAGGCCTCAAATCCAAAAAAGTGCAGGCAAATGTCAACCTGAGGAGTTATTCTGATAAAAATCATCATTTTCAGAAGGTCTATGCTGCTTGCTAGTGGATTTCTTGTGCAGAATTGCAATTTTTGTAATTTCGCGAGTGCGAGCTTGTTGCTGCCCGCCGCACCTACATGTTCGCAATTGCGAACTTACACCGCACACCGCAAAATTGTATCACCAAGAAAAAAAAATCAGCTGCGTGCGAATTTGAGGATTTTCGGTAAATTCGCGAGCGTTCGCGGATTGCGAATTTACCGAAAATCCGCAAAATCCGCGAGCGGAACGGATTTTCCGCCCATGCTTACTTGAGACGAGGACAGCAGTTTGAGTGACAAACAGGAAGAACTGGGTCCATAGCACTCACTGTAAGCGAGTGCTGCCTGCCTTGGTGGAACCTGCTGTGCTGACTGATCATTGAGAGATCTTGGAAACGGAGAAGGGCCACGCTATCTCATCTGATGACCACACAATTTCTGGAGCATCGCAATACCAACTGAGACCAAGGAAAGAGCCTGCATTGTCGAAAAGGACTGGTTGAGCTACCGCCCTGGGTTGGTGAAACGGAGTGCCAATGTGGCAAGGGGGGGGGGATCAGTCCTGCGAAGTGACACCCTTCTTGACCCTCGGTGAAGAAACCAACGGCTGCACAGGGATAAGAGCTCCAACAAATGTTTTTTTGACAACAAAATAATCATGTCTGCTGAAAGATCAAAAATTGCTAAGAACTGCAATAAGAAAATCATTTGTTCTATAGGGTTTGTTGTTTCTATGGTGGCTATGACAGCAATAACTGGGGTTGTTGAGAAAGTGGCTCCTGCTCGACAATTGCTGATTGCCACTACTCCAGTACCAGTTGAGCACCACTACTTTATGCTTCCCTACCATAGGCAGAAGCATCAACAATCCTACCTAAACAATACGTTCATCCAGATGTTGCATCACACTCATAACGCCACAAATACTACCAACTGTTGAGTGTGTGGGATGATGCCTGCACACCAAAAAAAAGGAGGAACACCTTTCATTCCTCTTCCTTTTTCACATAATGGTTTTTGTCAAGCCTGGTTTGCGCTTTTGTTTACCTCTGAAAGGGCCAACATTACAGAGATGACAGTAGGACAGATCAATTATCAACTTAAAAAAGAAGGTTATCCAGATGAGAATGGTTACCCTCAAGCTAGAGTAACTAAATGGGAATGGGAGGGGTACCACCCTGACAATATTTCCATGCCACATGTTTTCACAAATCCGAGGACTATAAAGAGCAATGGACCTTCTTTAATTTCTGTGACTAGAGCTAAAGCAGACTTATGTATTAGCAGTGTTGGGAGAATTCCAGTGGGTAGAAGTGAATGTACTACAATTCTAACCATTGAAGGTGCTAATAACAGCAGTTTTACGTCTGCACATAATACTTACTTCGTGTGTGGAAATAAGGGATATTATCAACTACCTGTTGGGTGGTCAGGGGTCTGCTACGTGTCCTTTTTGTTACCCCCTGTGTTTCTGGCACCTGCATTGTATCACCATCACTTTAAACTTTACAATGACAGTTCCAAGAACAGAAATAAGAGGACAATAAGTATGGATGAAGTTGACCAAACTGACACTGCTTTGCAACAATATGTTGACTTTAACTTGGGTCTATTCTTTTTTGTGGGTGCTGCATTAAACAGCAGAAAGATAAGGCGATTGACTCATGTTGTGGAAGCTGTTACCAATCAGACAGCAATTGCACTTGGGTACATTACAGAAGAGCTACAAGTTGCAAGGATTGTAGCACTCCAAAATTGTATGGTACTTGATGTGATTTTGGCTGATCGAGGTTGTGCATGTTGTATCATCGGCAGCAGCTGCTGTGTTTTCATTCCGGATCACTCACCTTCAGTATATGATGCAATCTCTAAACTACATAAGATTGCTGCGGAGATTCAACCAGAGACTGGTACATGGACTTTTTCGAACTGGTTGTGGACACTCATTATTACTTGAGGCTGGAAGCTACTGACTATGCTATGTATACTATTGGATACTATTTACATGCTGTATATGTATACAATGTGGTCCCATGCTTTGCTCTATTTGCATCAGTGCTTGTACACCTGCTAAAAGAAATGTTGCAGAAATGAAAGCACAACAAATGCTAAATAAAGATGTCACTGAACTGATGAGCAACGATGTACAGGATGCATATCTAGATTACCCAGATGACCGAATGTCTTCAGCTAATGCTAAAAGGGTCGTCTGTTGTAATTTGGCAGCGATTGGGTTAGCATTAGCAGAAGCCATCCTGTATTTAGAGGCTATCTTGTCCATTTTGTGGAATCCATTTGTTTTTCTGGCAGCCATTTTGTTTTCCATGTGCTATCACGTGTAGGCCATGTGCTCTGTCCTACCTTGCTGTTGTCTGCTCTTGAAATCTGCCTAGAGACAGGTTATATTTAGCCTCTTCCACTTTGCACTTGCTCAGTTGAGATTGCAGCTGTCCATGCAGTTGCTGTTAGTCTGTAAATGTCAGGATATGTTCAGCAGAAATAGCAACTGTTAGCTCCTCCCACTTGTTGCTTGTGCATTTTCTGTATGACCTTATATGTGCCTAAAACCTACTTCTTTTGAGACCCTGTGTGGGTATAAAAGGACCAAGCTCCTTCCATTTATTCTGCTACTTCATACATTGCCGAAGGGTGTTGGGTGAATGTAGTTCCACCTCATGAGGTTAATAAACTTTGTATTTTCTATTCCAGTTTCTGTGCCAACTTCTATCCTATTGGTCTGAGGACTTGTGCAGAGATGGGTGAACCCCTTGCACTGGTAGGCTTTGCTGAGGCTCACCACCATATATATGCCCCGGTAATTATATGCGTATGCGTAGTGGCCGCCTCACAAAATGGCGACTGACACTGAGGCAAAGTCGGGATGGCAACTATCGTGCTGCTTTCACTGCGAGAGGCGCTGAAGATTGTCAGAAGGTCGTCAGGTGGTTCTACATATTAGACCCACACTGCATGTAGATAATGGGTCGCAAGACCCGCAAAAACCGCAGTCAGTCTGTACCGATGCTCCAGAGCTCACAACGCGGCCACCATCTTCCTTGGGCGTCAAGCCACCCCCACAACTCATGTGTTCATAATGGTGATTTTGGAATAGATGTCTACAGCTCTCATTCTCATTGAAATGAAAAAAAATTCCCTCTGCAGAAAAAGCCAAAAGGTGCCACCAAAAGCTCAAATAAGTCAGTTAGCTCTTGAACAAAAAAGTATATTAATCACTGTACCTGAGTCGACCATAGGGAAGGAAACTCATGGAGATTTTCCAGCTCTGGTCTCTTTGACTGCCAGCTTTGAGGCAGCTCCCAGAAATGTATTTGGTCCGCTATTGCTCACCCTGAACAACATTGATAGTGCTTTGAAGTCTCTGGTTAAGCTCAGTCATCTTATCCCTAGTGTCTCTCCCCCAACTTATTCAGATGGACTTTACTCACAAAACACAGCTCCACCCCCAGCAGTGCTACCACCGATTAACCTCGGTGAAAAACATGTAAAGGCAACCAAGCATTGCCTGTTTAATGCGCCTATAAGGAATGGCTCTTTTTCATCCCCTGCCAGAGCACCTAATGTTTTGCCCCTTTCAAGCCATCACGCACAAATCCAGGCGAGACAGAAAAAACTGTTATTGCTTCTTCTAGGAATAGGCATCTATTCCAACGCAAAAAGAGTTCTTCAGCTCTCTCCGGAAGCTTCACTGTTGGTAGTCATATTAATCCCTTCCATGCTCATGACCGAACGGTTCTGTCATGAGCGTAAGGTGGCCTGTGCTTATGACAGAACCGTTCCATCATGGTTCCATAGGCCCAATGGAACGTTCAGCACCGGAGCAAAATCCGCGCAGCACAGAAGGGGTTAAAAAGAATTCCAATTCTGACTCGGGATCAGTCCCATTTTTAGCTAAAAAATAAGGTGGTGCATTGGCTCACTAGAAACTCTGATTTCCATACCTTTTTGACAATATCCTAAATGTAGAACGGGTTCACCGAATTGTTTTTCAACCAAAAAATGATACGGCAGACCACATTGTGGTAAATTTTGCAAATAAATGTGTCACTATAGGGATATTAACCAAAACACTGACAGGAAATATAAATGCAGTGCCTCTTGGATACTTCTAAAAATCACCTGCTCTAAGCATGTGTAATTTCCTCACTGAAAAATCCTGCGTGCAAAGTTTCTCTATCTCAACAGCTAATTGTTCAGCACCCCTGGAACAGGCTGACTGACTGTCGTACTTTAAACATGCTAAATCACATAGAGTGCACCTTGAGATGCCTCACTTTAAGGTCTCTGGAGCTTGTACTAACTTCATGAAAGGACCAGTGTCTTTCCTATCATCATTCTCATCTGATGGCTCTAAGGCCCCACACATGAGTTCGCGAACGAAGTAGCCTGTTTCACTTTGAGGGTGCTTGAGCCTAGCTGCTCTAATATCTCCCTTGATATGAAAATAGACACTATTCTAGGCCCTGCTGGATTGCCACCAGCAGTTAAGGAACCCCAAACATCTGTTGTCTTAAATAACTCTGTTGTTTTTAAATGTCTATTCTGGAATGTGGCTGGTCTTTTGAACAAGGTCAGAAATGATAAATGGTATAACCTAGTTAAGAATTATACCATAGTTTGTCTGCAGGGAACCTGGTCTAGAGGCGTGGTTCACATAGGTGGGTTCTATTCTATTCACACACCTCCAAGAATGTCTGGAGGTGGCCATCTGAAGGTGGTCTTTTAACTTTAATAAAAGGCTTTAAGCTCCCCTCACTTTTATGTTATATTTATGTAATTTGATCCAAAGCTTGTTCTTGTTATAGTGCTTTTTTACCATAATAATGTCTCTCCGAGCAATGTGGGTATAGAGCGGTCTGTAGATAAATGCCTTAATCTCTGTCTTGACAAACTCACATCAACGTACTTTGTAATCAGGGGAGGTGATTTTAATTTTAAATTGTGCTCCATACTGGATTCAAAAGTATGTGGAATATCTGAGTGGGCCCTCGATGACTCTGCCTACTTTGAACACACCGCTTGTGGTGATATTTGTAATTCAATACTGAACAGGGTGTTGCTTTTTCTTACAATTGATCTTATTAGACATCTAGACATATACCACATTTCCTTTTCCAGGTAGAGGGCATGGTAGTCTCATTGATTTTATTGCATTCTCTCAGTTTTATGAGCCACAGTCCATTGAATTTGACATTGTGCCAAACTGTTTAAGTGATCATTATCCCTTGATTCTGGTAATGATGTACAATCCCCGTCCCTGTTTCAAATACCCTATTAACACACAGAAAATATAAGGGGATTATACACAGGTGGGCTACGGTAGATTCTCAGCGTGTCCTCAAGGAATTATTGAAGGTAAGTGGTATTTGATTGGTGATCTTGACCCCAAGATGCTCCTAAATGCTTTTCAAGAAATGTGAATTTCAATGATGTCCTTTTGACCAGAGAAAATAAATCGAAATACAAATCACTATATTGGTTTGATAGAAATAGTTCTATGACACATACAAATCTTATAGCTAGGTGTGGTTTGGACAGCCAACATGGCGGATTCTCACAAATGAAGCTCCACATAGATCCGCATAGATCCCCTTCATTCTGGCATTAATCTGTCCCAATAATTGCCATTGAAGCCTCTCCTGCAGTCCCAGTGTCCTTTTTGGCAGACCACACCCACTGAGGCGTCCCAAGAGGATGGGGCGCCCACAGTGGCACCTTCTCGGCTGAGGAGACTGTTTGCGCTCAGCGGCTGTGGGTGGCTACTGCTGCCACTTGCAGATGCCCTCCTGGATGACCTGAGCTGCAGAGGCGACGGGGAGGGGAAAGGACAGATCCACCTGCTGCCTGAACACTAGTTCCCCGTGACCTGGTGGTCAGTGGTGACGCGCAGAGGCTCTGACCAGCCTTGGCACCCCTCCTCTTCGGATGCTTTGGCGCTTGCAGCCTGCCTTAATGGTGAGGCGGGACCCCCACTGAGCCCTGGACTTGGTTGTGGTGTGGGCCAGGGGGACTCGATTTTATGTGGTGCTGGAAAGGTTTGACTGAATTGACACCAAGAGTGCCAAGACCCGGATTGAAGGATGGCTGGCCCTGGAGTCTGGCTCAGGAGAGCCTGTGCCCCAAGGAGACAATATTGCTGCAGGCAACTGCTGCGGGACATATTAACCGAACGTTTTTGCCCTGTAGAAGGAGCAGGGTCTCTGAAAATTGAAAATCCTGGTGCTAACTGGCCTGGCCCAGGGGTCTTAGGTGGGCCCCAGCAGCTGGGGTGCTCTCACAATCATGAATTGGCCAAAATGGTCATGCAGTTGGACCACAGTGCAGATAAACTCTTCCATGAAGCATTCAGATTCCTTACCCTCACACCTTTTGGGGAGGCTGACCACATGGATGTTGTTCTACCTGGACCTCCCTTCTGTGTCCTCCCCCCTGGCATGAAAATGATGGGAGGTCTGTAGCAAGCTTTACACTACTTTATTTCAGGGGCTTAATGGAGTCCATATGCCTCACAGTAGTTTGTTCCACTTAAGTCACATTGGCAGAAAGTTTTTTAAAGTTGTACCCTATAAGTGCCATGTTGAATGCCACAGTGTAATTTTTGTGTAGATTTTGTATCCCCGATTGAATATAGAACATTTTTGAGGGATGGGTCCTAACCTACATCGCCCCTGGGCAAGTCCCACAGTCCACAGCACCGTCAGACACCTCGCCCTGGAATGCATATTTACCACGTTCTATCATACCGGATCAAGTTATGCCCGTTGCGACGCACCATGAAGCCTCCTGTAATGGGTGGTTATCCCTCCAGTTTTAGGCATATCTTAATCATGCTGTTTCAGCATGGGGGTCTGGGGGACATGCCCTTGACCTCAGCTGGTACCCAGACTATGGTACACCCTCCCCAACATGGTTCAGCCAATCCAAAGTGGCGTGAGCATGGTATTAATAAAGATATGGGGGATGGGGTTCTGTGCCAGAAAAGGGCACCCACATTGCAAAGACGAATGGGGTATAGGAAACTGGCTTTCTATATAGTGTAATAAAATGAATTACACTGTGCAGAGAGCCCAGTGAATTGCCAATAGGTAAGCAGAGGTAAAAGTAGATCATTCTAATGCTCTTTTTTTGGTAGCGTGGGCTAGCAGTTAGGCTTACTATAGGGTAGTTCTAAGCCTTTTTTGTACTCACAGGGGAAATAAATGAGACACACACTCAAGAATAAATCCGAGAGCAATTTATAAAATAAAGTCAACCTTTAGGTCTTTTTTAAGACCAAGAACACAATTCTAAGGTGAGTACTTTCAGAGTGACAATTTTTCGAAAGTTAGGAAAATATATCACTTATATGTGCAATTACCCCCATAGGAAACAATTGGAAAAAGTTGAAAATTACATATTAAATCAAGCAATGATTTCACTAAATTCACCTTCTCATTTTTGGCCGATGTCAGGGCCAGGTCCAGAGTTCCAGAAGTAAAAGTTCGGGAGAATTCCATGTTGCCCGGGAGCAGAGTGCTGAGGTTTTGGAAGCTGGTGTGCAAAGACGAAGGAGGCCACTTGAAAACACACTGCACAGATGGACTTACAGGTAAGTCCGGTGGGTCTCCTTGGAGGGAGGAGGTTGCAAGGGCTGGAGAACCATGGTAGCACAGCAGGTGAGCCGATGTTGGCTCCAGGTAAAGAGCGAACAGGTCAGTCGGGTATTGTGCGTCTTAGGGTCGTCCCGGTCAGGAGAGGCGATCTCAGGACAGCTGGGCCATATAGAAAGTGGGTTTTGGGATTCTTGATGTCCCTTGATGGGTGCTTTCTACTGGTGCTTTAGGAGTGTGGTGTTGACTCTTCTTTTTGGTTTTTACCATTGGTTATCCGGTACCTCAAGTATTGGTAGTCTGCGACTCAGGTAGGTCCTGGTGACTAGAAATTTGGTGGAGAGGCAGATCTGACCCTTCTGAGCTGTTGTACCTCTTCTGGCTTCGGTGTTGCATTCAGGTCATTCGGAGTAGCAAGCTGACAAACCAGACACCATGTGATCAGTGCCTTTGGTGTGCAGGAGAGTGATACCTTTACTCCAAGGGAGCTTCTTGGTAATTTAATGAAGGCTAGAGGGACTCTGTGGTTCTTGGAGTCCTTCAGTATTTCAGTATGACACAGCAGCAGTGATTGTCAAGTCCTGGTTGCAGTTGGAAGGGTTTGCCGCCTTTTTCTTTGGCAGCAAGGCTTCAGTTCTTGAGCGGCGGGTCATCTTTGTCCTTGTTTCTCTTGTGTGCCAAATCTAATGTTCAGGTCTCGGTGGGCCACCAAAAAACTGAATTTAGGGGCGTTACAAGGTGAGACAGGTAATAACCAATGTGCTATCTATCTTTGATTTGTATAGACCATTTAGTGACCACTTCCTTTGGAAAGAGGCATAGGACATTTTCTCACCATCTCAGGATGGGGGAATTTCAGGAGATGGGTTCACATCGCCTGCCCCGCCGTACGGGTAAAGTAGGCTAAGTGAGGACCCTCCTCTACATCGAATTAATTTTCATGTCCTTCCTCTCGCCAAAATTGGAGCAGGAAAGGGGGCTTGGACTTCTCCACTATCTGGAGGTGCCTGGGTTGGATTTCAAAGGCTGCATTGCCTTTGAAGCTTCCTGCCCAGGCAGGTCATCATGTCCTGGGGAGGTGTGAAGAACCTCCTCCCAGAGTAGGCTTTGTCTCTACCCTCTGAGAGCACTGGCTCCCAGTCCATGAGGTCACAAACATGTGTGGCAGTGGCAGACTGACGAAAACCATTCAGGAACTGCACCAGTGATTGGTAGGTTTTACGGGGATCCTCTAAAACGGTCACCTGTGTGAATTTATTGGTACATCTACTTCTGGCATCAGTGAGGATTTATTAAGACAAGATGTTTGGTACCAAACATCTTAGAAATCAGTGAAGCCATCATGGATCAAGGAAGGTTGTGCTGACAAGTATCCAGCCCATTTACTTTTTATGGCTTCCCTGTTCACTTACAACATCACAGAATTGTCTGGAAATTGAACAGGAATATCTGCTCATGCGGATATGCCCTCACATAGGATATAGTGCACCCTGCCTTAGGGTTAAAGGCCTGCAGTAGGGGTGACTTACCATTATCTTATGTAGTGTATGGGTGGCATGGCATGCAGGGCAGTGTGTCATGTCGACTCTTTAGATTTTCCTGCACCAAGAAACGCAATCTGCATAGCCTGGGTGACTGGCCCTTGGGGCGGCACAACCAGTGTTGCAGCCCCAGAGGAATGTCGCAGTACTCATTCCCTAGGTACCAGTGGGACTTACAGGGGTAACTGATGTTGTGCTAATCAAGGTACAGTTTTGGGAAAGAAATCTGGCACTGGGAACCTGGTTAGCGGGGACCCAGTGAACTTACAGTTCAAACTCATATCAGGAATGAGGCACAAAGTGGGGCTAGCCGTGCAAAAAGAGGCAAAGAACCAAATAAAGAGCCTGGGGGTTTGGCTTGATTCCACCTTGGGATTTCAAGTTCAGGCCAAAAAAGTTGCTGCGACCTGCTACGGTCTGCTTAGGGTCCTCAGGAAGGTCTTGACTCTTCTTCCCTTTGAGGCCAGACGCGTGCTGGTCCAGTCGTTGATTCTTTCTCGGCTGGACTACGCAAACGCTGTCTATCTTGGGGCCCCTGCAGGTTCCATTCAAATATTGCAATCGGTGCAGAACTGTGCAGCCCTGCTACTTTTGAATGTACCCAGACGCAGCTCGGCGAAGGATGCACTTCGATTCCTTCACTGGTTGCCGATACTGGAAAGGATCTTGTTTAAAACCATGTGCATGGTTCAAAAGTCCATTGCCAATATCGGTCTGACCATTCTTCGCCCCCTGTTCCGTCGACATCAATCTATTAGATCTTTGAGATCCAACCAGCGTAATTTGCTGGTAGTACCGAGGGTGAAGCGGGCACGCATGGGCGGCCGCCAGATTTCCCTCCAAGCAGCCAAGTTCTGGAACCTTCTCCCCGACAACATCAGGCTTGAAACTAATCATCTGGCCTTTAGGAAGCTACTGAAGACATTCCTGTTTCACTGAATGACTTCACCTTGTTTTCAGGTCTTACAGCGCTGGGATGCCTTAGGGTAGCCATGCGCTATGGAAGAGCATATTCATTCATTCACTTTGCTACAGGGGGGTAGGTGGCCACAGTTTCAAAATGACCTTTCCATGGTCAAGGAGACTCAGATGCCTCCATGCTCGTGCCTCACCATGCGTTGTCAGCATTTCTAAAGTTTGGCATTTCCCATGGGAGATGAACACTCCCATTCTGCACCTCCCTATTGAGGGTGCTCACTGGGATGGGGTGGATCCGTAAACACCAGAGGGCACTCACCACCCACTGCTCATTTCTGGCCGCAGGCCCTCCTTCACTCTGCAGTTGGTGTGGTGCAGCATGTTACTCCTCTCTTGCCTCCAACTTGTTCAGTCTGAGTAAGCCACTGCATTACACCCCATTCATTCGTACTGCGGCCCTCTGACATACCTCTCCGCTGAAGTTTAGAAAGCAGCCATCTCCCTTGACAGACTCAGTACGCCTATGTGGGGGGTTGCAGTGCCACATTCTGTCTGATGTTTCCCAGGGCTGCTGTTTCTCAGTTGGAGCAAATGTTGAAGGCACGATCTTGCCTCAGTGTCGAGGCCACACCTCATAACAAGCACAAACTTGACAGGAAATCTGTTCTGAAGTACTTATTTGGTCAGAAAGAGGTCACATTTTAAAATATCTTATGGGGTTATGGCACTTGCATCAGAGATCTTTGTGTGCCCAGCAATTTCCAGGGGATAGTATTAATGGTAAGAAAACTTGTTGGGGAGTTATATGTTTTAAAGTAGAGGAGGGTTAGTATGCGTGCTGCAAAACACATACTGTAACATCATATCATAGATTTCTATTTTATGGAGATAGGTAAGTGGCATACCGCCTTTGATTCAGAGATCATTCAGTTACTTTCACTTCTTAAGCTGCAATCCTACTTATATAGCAATGACCCATAAACAAGCATGAAGGAGCTCATGTAAACTGCTTGACACAGGTTTAGAACCTTATTGTTTATTTGTCAATATTCTAAGGTTTCTAAAACTGGTTCCATTTGCTAATATTAAAGTCTTACTGATGTAGACAACCCCACCCACTGTGTAAAGGGTTTATGTTTCAGACTTTGTGTTTTTCTCGAGCTTGCACTGTTAACATGTAATGCCTACTGTAGGAAAAGACTGTCTTTTGCAGTTGTCTGCCATTAGGTTTTTTGGCCTCCTTATGTTGGCTAGAGAACTTTTGCATTTTACTCCTGCTAATCATTGGTAAGGTGCAAGTGTTATTCCTTTCAACATTATGAAATTGATAAATCCCTATTGGCATATTTATTGTACATTGTCAGTGTAAAACGTGGCTTCAGGTCTTCCACTGTAGCTTGATAAAATCAGCTTTTACAATGCAATTTGACCGGTTAAAATAAATCCTTTTGAAAGGTCTTCATTGCCCATAATGCAAAAACAACAAGGTGATGGATGGAATGCTTGAAATATTCACAGCCACATGCATCAGAATTCATCGCTTTTCGCCCAACATGCCACCTCAATTTGTACCCAGCCATATGCAAATCAGTCTTGACCCTGCTCCTCATTGGAACAGTCCAGGCCAGACCCTCCCTGAACTGGAACACAAGCAACTTAGGACCGGTTCCCCCCTAGTTAGGGCTCTTCAGTCAGGTATAGCTTGGTTCCAGTGTCATAGTGAGCCCGGGACCCACATCTGGACATACCCAGCATACTTAAGGTGTTGGATGGAATGCTTGAATTCATCTCAGCTACTGGCAATTGTTTGGGGCCGCATCCCAGTCCATCAATGAACCCATACCTAGAGCAAAACAGGTCCTGGGTTGCTTGTGTTCTGGTTCAGAGAGGACCTGGCTTAGCAGTTTGTGCTGGACTGTTCCAACTGGAGCAGGTTCAAGACTGATTTACATATAGCTGGGTCCAAACTGAGGTGACATGGTGTAGAAAATAATGATGGATTGGGATTCAGCCAAACAATATTACCAGTGGTTGAGATTAAGTCAAGCATTCCATCCATCACTTTTATTGTATAGTTTAGTATGTCACGCTATGTCAAGAGGTATACCTAGACGTGGATCACGTGAACTGGAACCAAGCTGTACCCGGCGGATGAGCACATAACCAGGGCAAAACCAGTCCTCTGGTGCCTGTGTTCTGGTTTGGGGGAATCTGGCTTGGAAGTTCAGGCTGGACTGTTTCGATTGGCGCAGGGTCAAGACTGATTTGCATATAGCTGGGCCCAAACTGAAGTGATATGGAGTGTAAAATAATGATGGGTTGACATGCGGCCTGAGTAATTACCAGGGGCTGAGATTAATTCAAGCATTCCTGCCAGCATTTTTTGTATACTTTCATTTATTGCCCATAAGGCAATTCCCTCCATCAAATTTTTTTTTTTTTTTTTTTTTATTATCCTCATTTGCGTGCATGGCTCCAATCTATCAAAACTAAAAAACCGCCACAGAGCAATAAAAAAAAAAGTAAGGTTGTGTTTTGTGCTATCTCAGCATATAGCTGGCGGGAGATTTTATTAGGGAGAGGGGGGGGGGGGGGAGACCAATTCCCAACAGCACAATTCACACAAGCCACACAAGATCTTGCTTAGGGCTGTATTTTAGTAGATAGTGCCTGAGTTACCGAAGCTCCCATACCGCCATGACAATTGGTCAAGGAAAGATTGGTAGGCAATGCACGCATCAATCATAGGACCTGGGGGGAAAAAAAAACAAAAAACCCCAGGCTGGTCGCTACTACCCAAGCATAGTCCAGAAAGCTCTCCTACTGGGATTTCCTGCCCTGGCGAGGTCGAGTTTGGAAATCTGAAGAAGTGATGCTCGCCATTCGTGCACTGTAGGTGGTTGGGCATCTTTCCAATGTCTGCATATCTCCCTACGTGCAGCCAGGATGGCATAAAATAGCAGATTAGTTGCGGCATTGTGGGCTTTGCTTCTAAGGCCAAAGATGACAAGAGCAAGGTCTATGGAGATGTGTTCACCCAGGGACTGGGATAACTTATTACCAATAGCTTCCCAAAAAGCGGATAGATTTGGACATTCGTAAAACATGTGAATGTATGATGCTGCGATGAACCCTCATCTTGGGCATAAGACCGGGCCCGTTAAAGAGAACTTTGTCAGCCTCTGTGGGGAATAGTATGCCCTATGTATTGTAAAAAGATGGTTCCTGCGAAGCCACGCAGGTTTAACTAGGTCCCAGAGTGCTGCGCAAGAGGCGGTCCAAAGCTCATCCACATCGATGCCTGGCATTGATTCAGCCCATAATGATGTCGGTAAGTGAAAGTTGGTATCCATTTCATCAATAATTTTATTATACCAACGTGATATTTCTTTCTTTGCCACAGGGCTATCTAATAGGCAAGTCACCAAATCACTATTACCACCTATAAGTAGACTACTAATCCGTGCTGGCTGCTCTTTATATGATTGTGACCAGCTAGAGATTTGAATGTATTTAAATCTAGACAGACTTGGTCCAACTTTGTTAATTAAGTAGTCCCATGGAAGCAAAGACCCATCCATAAACAGATCTTCCCAAATATTGATACCAGCTACTCTTAGTGGATTAGTAAGTGCATCCATTGTCCATGGAGGGGGAACGGGTAAGTTCCATATAGGAGCCTTCCCTGAGTAGTAGCCCACTTTGGTCGCTTGCCTCACTTTGTACCAAGTAGATGCAATCCCTTGTAAAACTTTCAATTTTATTTTTTTAAAGAATTTGGGGTCTCCAAATTTAAACAAAAAACCAGTTTGGCCTACTCTTTCACAGTCCAATAATGCAGAGAACAAACGGCCCATCCCTGTCGCTGTAGGAGTTTTGAGCAGCATACGTGTATGCGAGAGCTGGAACGCCCATGCGTAAACTTGGAGATCTGGTCCAGCCAGCCCTCCTTTCTCCCTACGACATCTGATTTTTTTCCAAGAGATTCTAGGGCTCTTGCTATTCCAAATAAAACTATTGATCGCGCTCTGTAGTTTTGAAATTAACTTTGAGTAAAAAAAAAGTGGAATTGAATAAAACAGAAAAGAAATCTTCGGCAAAATACTCATCTTCACCAGGTTAACCTTGCCTAAAACAGTGAGCGGAAGATGTGACCAGTCTCTCATAAGTTTTCGGCACTCTGCTGCTATTTTGGCAAAGTTTAATGAAGGTATTAAGTTGATATCTTTGACTATGTTTATCCCCAGGTAACGTAGTTGAGTTTTGGATGTTACATTGTTACCTGTTGTATTAATATTCCAGGACATTGACTCTGTCTTTGAGGCATTAATCTCATACCCTGAGACTTTACCGAATTTGACAGCCAGATCGATTATCTCTGGATATGCTTCATCATAGTTTGTAGTGAAAATCATAATATCGTCCGCATAAAGTGCCACCTTTTTATCCCAGCCACCGAAAGTAAAGGGTTTAATGAGTGTATTGTATCTTAAGGTTTGGGCAAAGGGTTCGATGTATACATCGAAAAGGAGGGGAGATAGGGGACATCCCTGTCTGGTTCCTCTCGTAACCCTGAATGGCTCCGTTAGGCCCCCGTTTATCAGAAGTGAAGCAGATGGGCTACGATATAGCAGATTTATCGCTCTACGGAATCTATCTCCAACGTTGAACTTCCTCAAGGCCTCCGACAGGTATAGCCAATTCACCCTGTCGAAGGCCTTGGTAGCATCCAACGTGAGGACAGACAAGGGCGTAGCCTCTTTTATAGCTATATCTATGGAGCCTAGTAGTTCATAGGTGAGCTCACATAGCTGTCTCCCTTTTATAAATCCTTTTTGATTAGGATATATAATATCAGGCGCTACCCGGCCCAGCCGATTGGCCAATATTGTGGCAAAGATTTTGTAATCGGCATTTAAGATGGAAATAGGCCGATATGAACCACAATCTGAGGAAGGTTTGCCAGGCTTCAAGATAAGGGTTATAGAGGCATTATCCCAGGATTCAGGTGGTAATGCGCCATCTCTTAGGATTTGATTAAATAAGGTTACTGGGACTGGAGACACCTCTGAGATCAATTTTTTATATATTTCGCATGGTAGACCATCAGTGCCTGCAGCCTTTCCATCCTTTGCTCCCCTTATAGCCTCCTCTACCTCTGCAATGTTTATTTCCTCTTCCAGGGAGCAGCTCTGTTCTGATGTTAAAGATGGTAGGGAGATACCTTCCAACCAACTCATGATGTCGTTCTGAGTAACATTAAGGTCATCTTGGTATATAGATTGAAAGAAGGTTCTAAAAATTTCTCTAATATCTTCGTCCCTGGAAAAGGTAACCCTCGCTGATGTAACGGAGGGAATGTTGTTTCGGGCCCGATCTGCTTTCGTTTTCCAGGCAAGTAATTTCCCTGCCCCTTCCCCATATTGGAAACGAGAGAGCTCACTTGCCTCCCATTTCTGCAAGATACGTTTCTCTAGAATTGCCGATAAGGTGTTCTTTAATCTATCCAACTCTGCATGTTTTAAGGAAAGGTCCTGGTTGTCTATTAACCCAATTCTGTCGATGTCAGTCTGAACTGTCAAAATGTTATCCTCAATAGAGGTTACTTCCTCTATATACTGTCTTCTTCTATAGGCTGCCTTATTCTTTACGAGGCCTCTTAGTGTACATTTGAATGCGTCCCATACAGTTCCTGCTGAGGCTGTACCAGTATTAGTGTTGAAGAAGTAACGTGCTTCTGACTGTAAAAATTCTATATCCTCTATTGATGAGAGTAGTGATCTGTCAAAGGACCACATTCTTGTGGGAGATGCCATGCCCAGTTTTAATTCAAGCTTCATTGCTGAATGATCAGAGAGATGTATTGGGATATAGTGTATTAAGGTGATGTCATCAACCAAAGCTCTACTGGTAAGGATGAAATCTATTCTAGATTTATGTCTGTACTTAAAGTTCCTGAATGAGAGGTCTTGCCTCTGGCCCTCTCTAAACCTCCAGATATCTATATACCCATACTGGTTCATTAAACCTATAAGACAGTTTCTAGATTTAGAGATACTTTTCTGTCTACTGTTAGGGGATTTGTCCAGAAGTGGATTCAGAGTGATGTTAAAATCCCCAGCTATGATCACTGGGTCTGGGAATCTCAACAAGTGATTGAATAAGGATTCCAATGCAGAGGGATCATCAATATTTGGGCCATAATAGCCCACTAGTGTTAACTTCATTCCTCCTAACTCTATTGCTACAATGGCCCATCTTCCTCCAAAGTCTACTTTCTGCTGTATTATTTTACACCTAACGGATTTCTTGAAGAGAATAGAAACCCCCCTCGTATTGGATCCTTGTGATGTTGAAATCGAGGATTCTATCCATCTATTCCTTCCAACCAACTCAAGCATCTCGCTTTGGATTAAATGTGTCTCCTGGAGGATAATAATCCCCGCTTCGGCATCTCGAAGATATTGCATGATTTTATTAGCACGAGGCCTGGTGCGGAGACCATTAACATTCCAGGATAATACTTTGAGTTTACTCATTATGCTGAGAATCTGGGTTACTTAGTGAGACTGACAATTTATATGACAATTTATATGAGTTCATGTTGTTTTGCTTACGATGAGTAAAAAACCTTATATTCAAAAATGTATTAAAATAGAAAGATAGGAGCTCATTGATTACTGTGTATTTTTTCCTAATTACCTTGTTTCCCTCTGGTTAGAGGCTGACTCAGCAAAACCTTGCTTTATCTCCGCAGATAGTGCTGCAAACATCAGTTGTATCGAGGCTACTGAGATAGTTTCTGGACTCGACCCTGCGGCACCATTTATTTCTTGGGAAGAGGTAAGAGCGCCACCCCCTAAATTAGAATCGGGATTAGTTAGAACTAACCCCTCCATCATATTTTTATATACTTTTGTATATTGCACATAAGGCAGGGTGCATGGTGTTTAAAAGTAGGAAATATAGAAAATAATGGTAAACGTCCTTACAGTGAAAAACCCCAAAAAGCTATTTTCACTGTAGGAAAGCTGGCTGTTCCACAGTTAAACAATCGGATACAATAGTAAATGTAATAATGTTATCCCCGACTAGGAAACAGATAGACATTTCCCTCTTGTACTCAATCAGTGGCTGAAGTTGGATTTTTAATACATATTATGGAAATGTACTTTTAACAAGTTACTGTTTCCTTGCCAAAAGCTTCTGGAGGTTAATTTTCATTAGCCTTCAGCTGCAGCCCTCTGAGTTTTAACCCTGAATGGGGTGTGAAAACTGCTCCCAGAACAGGAGACAACGGATTGGGTGTGGGGACTTATTACTGTTCCTCTGTCAGGAGGGTCATTGGGTAGTGCCCAGGAACCTAATTACCTTTAAATAGATCTCCCTTGACACAGGCAAATGTCAAGGGACACCTGCATAGGTCCCAAATTTGTTGCCCTCAGTCACTAATCACAGTGGTAAAGGAGCTGCCCCCAGAACTGGCTCAAAGTGGCCACTGAGGAGGGGTTGCTCATTTCTTTGGCCACACCTCTAGGGTGAGCATACCGTCTCTTCACAAGGGCAGAAGACTTTCAACACCTTGTAATACAGAGACACTGTGGGACTGCTTGCAGTTGGGCGCACAGGAAATTCTGCAAAAGTGGGTAGGGTAAACCCTGGGAACAAATACACTGTTGATCATGGAAGGGGCACCCAAAGGCTTTTTCTCAGGCATAGAGGTAGCACTCCTGGTTACCTTCTTTAGAACACTACTGGACCTGCGAACAACTGAACCTGCTGTTATAACCTGTGAGGAGAACCCTAAGGGCTGGACCTGTCCAACTTGAATCCCAATCAAAGAAGTGAACCCCACTGGTCAGTTGGCTGACATCCTGTTCAAACTACAAGGACAAACCAAGCTACAAGAGACCTTTTCGGCAACTGCCCAGCTTACCAGTGCCAGCTGGACTTAACCAGGACCTTGTGTGCCTTGATTTACAAGTGCTGTCCTCAAGGTCCAGGAGATGTCCTTGAGTGCTGTTAAAGTGTACTCTTCAAATCATCCATTAAAACATGGAAGTTAAAAACACCAAACATCCTCCAGTGGATCGAGACCAACCTGCAAAGCCAATCCGACAAAAGTCTGCTGCCTCTGGGCCAGAGATTCAGGCTTCTACCGCATTGAACTTTTGCGCACCAGCAAATCCCATGAGCAACCAGTTGGCGCTACTTCAAATTTAAACTTTAAACATTATGGTTCCCCATATTGGATTTTGCTATTTTGCAGTCCATTCATTTATTAAAATGTACTCTGTTTTTCAAAACTGATGCAGGATTTTCTTGTGTTTTCACTTTTTTCCTGTTTTGGTTCAGCATAAATACTTTAAGCTTAAGTTTTTTTATATGACTGTAGAGGTTCACCCTGACAAGGTCTGTGATTATTACTTGTGGTGTATATTTACTCCCTCTACTAATACTCCAATTTCTTAGACCTACTAGAAAAGGCAAAATTGTAACTACTACACCTTTAACCCTTATTGTTGTCATATAGAACATTTCCGATACATTGATTCACATACTTGTATGATTTATTGTCTCTATATAAAATGTGCCTATGATGTAGATGGCAGTGAGACTTACATTTGGATGAATAGCATTGTAAAGGAATCCAATTTAAAAGATTATGGTCCATATGTAGAAAACAAAATTTCGATCGCAAATGCTGAAATTTGCAGCATTTCAGCATTTGCGATCGCAATTCAGGCAGTGCGCAATGTAGCACACAAAAACCCACTCGCAAAATAAGGAATCGCAAAATTTGCGAATGCATTTAAGGAATCCCAATTTGCAATTCCTTAAATGCAATGTAGGAAGCACCCAAGTTGTGTGATTTTGGCATAAGGAATCGTAAATAACCACCAACTTCAGGTTGGTGGTAATTTGCGATTTCTTTGAAAAATGCATCTCTTGCAGCGTGGTTTGTCCTTGTAGCTTGAACAGGAGGACAGCCAACTGACCAGTGGGGTTCACTTATTCGATTGGGACAGGTCCAGCCCTTAGGGTTCTCCTCACAGGTTATATCAGCAGGTTCAGTTGCACTTTTTTGTATTTTTCAAAGTGCCATGTGGCGCACATACATGCCCTTAGGGCATGTATGTGCGCCACATTTGCACACATGCTTATTTCAGGGGTGCAACAGGGTGTCCTATTGACATCCTTGCAACCTTGAAATTCAATTCTCAATTCGCGATTCTCAAATTGAGATTCGCAAATTGAGAATGTCTTCCTATTCATTCCTATGGCCTTCTAGCCCATAGGAATGAATGGGAAGGTCTTCCTTATTTGTGTATCTCAATTTGCGATTCGCAAATAAGGAATATGTAGGATTCGCAAAATATTTAGCAAATCCTACCTACATTGCATTTTGCGATTCTCAAATTGCGATTCCCTAAAGATCGCACTTTGAGAATCACAAAAACCGTTTTACCTACATATGACCCTTTATGTGTAATTTCTCATACATAAATATACATCTGGCATTCTCATAGTGCATACTTATCTTTCAGACATATGAGCGGAATTAAGTAAAAACCCAGCATCCAAAATATTGGGCCTGATTTAGTTCTTGGCAGATGGGAGACTCTGTCAAAATGGAGACAGATATCCCGACCACCAAAATATTTTGGCAGACAGGATATTTGTCACCTTTGTGAAAGACTAACCCTTCTGCCAAGATCTAAATCAGGCCCACAGTTTCTCCTATCTCATCAATGTGTCACGGTGTCAGCAAATTACAAATGCCACATTAAGCACTCTTCACAGGGGCGCAGTCGGAACAGGCTCAATAATGGCTGCTGAATCCGGCTTTATCTCTCTCATTTGCTTGCAGCATGAACATGCAAAGGAGCTGCTCCTAGGGAACAAATCCTTTTTTTCTCTCCCCTGTTCTGACATATATACAGGTAGCTGCAGCTATTCAAATTCATATACATTATGTCTACTGAGGTAGAGGAGATCTATGGGTCAACTTACCTCAGCATAAAGTTGCAGTGCTGATAACACACTCTAAATGCAACAATAATTTTTAATTTCATTTTTACGGCTGGCAGATTACTTCATACGCAGATCCTACAGTTATCTAGATTTTCACTGTTGTGCATGTGCAGAAATCCCTTATAAGGGGGAGTTAATACATTTGAAGAGCTGGGAATCTGGTGATTTTTTTAAGAGCATCCATTGGTCTGGTGGAGCAATAAGTAAATATCTCCTGACTAACTTACTTTTATTTGCACTGCAACCTCAGGTTACAAGCCAAAGATTGTTTAGAAAATTCCAAACTCAGTTCTAGGTCAGTGGCTCTGTTTGTAAATAGATTTCATGTGAAATATTCACCAGGGAATCAAATGATTAACACAGTGAAAGAAGTAAAGTGCAACGGGAATATAAATCCTTGCATATGTGAGTAAATGTTCATGAATTGTCCCACCTCAAACTAAACTGAATTTTATTTAAGGTTCTGCTCATTCAGAATACACTCAAATATTTACAATGACTATATTTATTTATTTATGGGGTTATAATGCGCTAGAATCAACTCCCGAAGGAGTATCTCTGCGCTCAAACAACAGAAAAGAAACGTGGATGATCCTGAGGTCCTAGGAAAATGCTAAGTTTGAAACAATTTTTTTTAACAGTTTCCTAAATGCAAAGTGATCCGTACATAACCTTAGAGTGGCAGGGAGTTTGTTCCAAAGGCAGGGGCCAAGGTAGGAAAGAGCCTTTCCACCCAGTCTTGCCCTTTTGATGGGGGGAGCTTGAAGAAGGGATTGATTGCTAGAGCGGAGAGCAAGTACTGGGACATAGGGAACAAATTTCTCCACCAGATACATGGGGCCCAGGTCATGTATACCCTTGTGAACGACACAACATGTTTTGAATATAATCAGTTGGCGAATAGGCAGCCAATGGAGCTTATCCAACAGAGGGCGTGATGGAGATCTAGGTGGTGCATTCAGGACTAACCTCGCGCAGTGTTTTGGACCACCTGAAATCTGCTGAGTAAGCCGTCATTCGCTGAGATCAGTAGTCCATTACAATAATCCAGCCTGGACGAGAGTTTTTCTGGTAGAATCCGATAATAATGGGAACACTCTTCGGAGTAGTCCAATTACATGAAAATAGGAGCCAGCTGTTTGGTTGACATGCTCTTTTAGGGATAAACCTTGATCTAAACGGACACCCAGGTTTTTCCCCACCTGCTTGGGGATGGGGACGGGGTCCAGATCCTATGGACACCAGTCCGGCATCCACAACAGTGTGGCTTACCCAAAGAGCATCACCTCCGTTTTCCCTACGTTGCACTGCAGGAAATTCAAAGCCATCCATTGTGATACTGCCCTCATGCCATCTGAAAAAGACTGTTTAGCCGCCTTGGTTAATGTTTTAAATGGGAAGAGAAGCTGAGTGTCGTCAGCATACGACACGGGGATGAATCCATATGACCTCATGAGACTGGCAAGGGGGCCACATAAATGTTGAAAAGTGTGGGGCTCAAACATGAGCCCTGCGGCACCCCCTTGGTCAGCTCCACTGGTGCAGATCAGAATGAGCCCATACTGAAACTCTATGTGCGGCCAGATAAGAAACTCCTTATCCAAGACAATGCCGAACCCCCGAACCCCACCTCTTCCAAGCGGCTGAGCAAGACATCATGGGATATCGTGTTGAACGCTGCGGACAGGTCCAACAGCACCAGAATCATAGTGCCATGTTCAGCCAGATTGACTAACCTTGAAATCCGGTACAGCAGGAGCGATGCTGAAGCTAGATTCACTCCTCCCTAGATACGGTACCACAGGCGAGCGTAAGACCAACACTCGCCTATGAGGACCCCACCCAGGGAAGGGGAAAAATGGATAAATAAAATAAAAAGAAGTGGCAGCCAAAAACCATCTACAGGACTTGACAACAGGAGAAACGCCAAACGTAGAGGTTGTAGGTAGGTTCCTGCACAGAGACACAAGAGCAGGAAAGTTACCCTTTGTACGATAACACTCTACCCTTCTATGTATGTTATAAGAGGACATACACTTACTCAATAAGGCTTCCACACTCGTACAGAAAAAAGAAGGCAAAATAGGAAAAATAAAGTAAAAGAAAAGAAGACAGGGATCTGCCCAAGACCCCGATATCCAGAGAGAAACAAGTAGCTTCTCAAGTAATCCACTGAAGGTCAATAGACTGGTAGCTCAAAGAATAAGGTCAATGTTCCTTTTAGATATCCGTAGTTCCTGACTTGAAAAATAATATATTGTAGAGTCCTAATCCGAGCCTCTCAACAGCTCTCCAGAAAACCAAAATGTTCGGCAGTGTACCAATGCCAGAAAAATCCCATCCATAAATCAAGTCTTGCAAAATAACAGGAAGAGTTGCAAAACACTCTTCTCTAGCTAGCAACCCACTAGACTTCAGTACTGGTGAACAACGTTAGCGGGAGAAAAGTATATATATCTAGAGCAGCAAGCTCTGAATACCGTTATCCAGGCTTCCAGCACAACGTGTCTCCCCACACTCACCGCACGGCTCCTCTGCGGCTCTCACTGTCAGCGTGGCTCCTCGGCACAGCGTGTCTCCACTGCTCCCAGCGCGGCTCCTCGGCGGCTCTCGGCGGCTCTTACTGTCAACGCCCCAAGAGAACGGCCTGGATAGAATCTCTCTAGCTGCCGTCCACGGAGACTCCAACACGAAACAACGTGCACAACGTCCTGAAAGATCGGGTCCAAAAAGGTACGACTAATCACAGGTGACAAGCACCGCGGCAGGCACTAAGGAGGAAAATATAGAAAACAGACAGAACGAGTAAAGAGCAAAGAAGGACTACAACAAGCATTCTGGGACTTGTAGTCTCTCTATCGGGCCTGAATCGTGACACATAGAATTCCCTTTGTCCTGGGAAATTCTGATATTATCAGTCACCGAAAGGAGCGCTGATTCGGTGCTATAGTTGGGCCTGAATCTGGACTGGGAATGATCTAAACCTCCAGTTAGCTCAATAAAGTTCGACAGATGAGTGTTGACATGCTTCTCCGTTAGCTTGCTCAAATACGGAAGAAGAGAAATGGGTCGGAGGTTGGACAGTTCGGTCCACAGGATACTAGAGTTCTTGCGGATAGGTCTCACCTGAGCCATCTTCCACTCCTGTGGAACCTGGCCATCGGAAAGGGAGAGATTGACAAGGGACTGGATCATGGGACGAGTAACTTGACCATAGATAGAACAACTCTTGCAGTGATAAGGTCTGAGGGAGAGCCAGACTTAACCTGACCAATTATGCTTCAACCTCACCTAGGCTAGCCGCAGGAATCGCGGTAAGCGAGTTGGAATTAGTGGCCATAAGATTCTGTGGTGACAACAAAGGGCAGCTCATAGAATTGCTCGTCCTGGTAATTTTATCATAGATCATCTCTATCTTGTTGGTAAAATATAGAGAAATGTCATCACATAATTGTTGTGAGGACAGATCAAGACTCTCACAAGCCTTAGGCTTGGTGAGGGATTGTAGGATCTGATACAATTCCTTAAAGGAGTTGCCCGCCTCAGTTAATTGTGAGGCAATATGGTTTTTCCGAGCGAGTTTGTTGTTGTTATGATAACTGGCCAGGGCGGAGTAATAGCAGTTTTTATCCTCCTCAGAATGAGAATTTCTCCAGACCTTTTCTAACTTTCTACATATTTGTTTGTGAGAGCGTAGTTGGTCAGTATACCAAACTTCCCGACATTGTGCAGGACGCCGCCTACAAAGTTTCATGGGAGCTATAGAGTCGACCGCAGTAGTGATAGCAAAGTTATACTTAGATAAGGCCAGCTCAATATTGTCAGAGGCTGCAAATCGAGGTTCGATTAGTACATCCTGGAGACTTTTCAATGACATCTTGTACCACTGTCTACGCAAAACAGATGGAGCTGGGGACAATTTACTGGATATGACCATGCCATGCATGGAGAATTCAATAACAGAATGGTCAGACCAGTTCACCTGCAAGGGGGGCTGCATCCAATCTTCGAGGAGTTGGAAAGAATCATATCTAGTGTAAGGCCAGCTGAATGATAGGGCCCTTATTATGCTGAACTAGTCCTAATAGGGATAGGTCCGCCAGAAAGGAATGAACCTCAGGGCTATCTGGCACATTAAAATCCCCTAACAATAAAAAATCATTGCCGGATTTAATGTGCGCGCCAGTACTTCGACTAATGAGATGGCAAAGTTAGCAATTGGACCCGGTGGACGGTATACCAGTGCCCCTTTCCAGCAGACCTTTGTGGGAGTATTGATCCTAAAGACCATTACTTCCATACTGGCAGTACTACTCTGATCCAGTATGGAGACGGTAATCCCGCTTTTATAAACAATGGCAATGCCACCTCCAGTTTTAACCGGTCTGTCTAGCCTCACCATTTTAAATCCCTCTGGAATACCCAGGGAGATTGCCAGGACCGAGTGAGGCTTCAGCCAAGTCGCAGTCAGGAAACTCAGCTCAGGCTGAACAGTGGAGATGAGATCCCATACCTCAGAGATCGAATATTGCATATTGGCAGAGCCATGTACCTGAAAGCAAACATTTAGGGGCCGATTATGATCGCGGACGGACTTGCGTCCGTCCGCGATCATTGAGGAGGAGGGGACGTCCGCATGGGCTGCGGAGTCCCCTCCTGTGCTATTAGGATGTGACCGCCAGGGTGGCGGTCACATCCTCTATTTTTAACATTGCAGCGGGTGCAGCTTCAAGCTGCACCCGCGGCAATGTTAAAAATGCATGCATCGCATTTGCATGCAGAAAGAGGCAGGCACCGCGCGGTGCCTGCCGCTTTCTGCATGCAAATGCAGGGGGGTACCATAGGTACCCCCCATGTGCACCCCTCACCCCGCAACGGGCCCCCTAGGTGAAGATCCGTATGCTTTTCCACGGCGGAAAACCCGCCGCGGAAAAGCACTTTTAAAAGCCCATCCTGATATGGCGGACGGTGTCTGAGAGACACCGTCACCATATCAGAGCTTTTCCGCCGTGGTTGTAAGCCGACCGCGGCGGAAAAGCTGCGGACGGAAACCAGGACCCACCAGCCATCCTAATGTGGCGGTGGGTCCTTGGTCAGTCCGCTGCGGTTTTTCCGCATCCTCGGGGCCGGCGGTGGCTTCCGCCGGCCCCGAGGATGCGGAAAAACCGCAATCATAATCAGCCCCTTAGTTGGAGGTATAAAAATCAAAGCACATGACTTTCTCCTTTATTTCTACTCCTGCAGCCTTATATTGTATAACAACAAAACTTTATTTCCCAGGAATAGTGGGGAAAAGGAACATCGTTATCAGCCAATCCGTTATCTTTTGAAGAGGTCTGAGTATTTACGAAGATCCTTATGTCTTTGTTGCTACAGCAACAGAAAAGTACCACAGATTATTTTCCCGCCACTGCTTGTGGTTGAGTCTATCGTTTATTTCCATGTCACAATAATTTATGTATTGTTGTTAATTACCCTGTTTATCTATACATTGCCAGGCCGCGGGATCGGCCCTGGACAACCGCTTTGTGGCTCCTCGTTATGGGTCAAATGTTTGCGCCACACTCTCCTCCGACCACTGGAGGGCTCTTTACATGACCAGGGGCCCTGACTCTGCTCTTTCCCTGTATGCTGGGTGCGGTCCACCATCATATTTCAAAGGATGTCGTGGTCACGAGACCTTCACGCAGGGAATAGACCCTCATCTCACAAATTAACGAAAATATAAATCTCGCTTAGTGCTTGTAACCGGGAGTACTCGACACTGGAGGATAAGGCGCCTTCATTAGACTGGTGGGTTGCTGACGCCTCGTCTCTCCCCTCTTTTCGACGACCACAGAATGACTGGAGTTACGAGGACGATCCACTGTGGGGAAAACAAGAGGAGATGGAAGGTGAGTGGCCCTTTAAGGAGGCGTATACAACTGTGACAGAACCGCCCAGGAGTGACGTGGACGAGGAAGCATTGGTCAAAAAGAAGGAAGTCCTAACGTCGGCGTGTGACGTCGCCGATGCTGGAGACCGAGCAGGTTTCAGGGTACGCGACCGGAGGGAAGAAGGAGAAGCGGACCGAAGAAACGACCAACAGAAAGAAGCAGACGAGAAGCCAGGAGGCCAACGCCCCGGCGAACCGCCCAGCCAGACCCACGGAGGAATCTGGCTCTCCCAGGTACGACAACAGGTGTCGACTTGGGTTGTGAGATGGGGTGGGTCCAATAAGAGGTAGTGAAGGGGGTTGGAGCGGGCTCGTACTTCTAAGCTTCCTCACTCCTCTGCAATTTCCCTCCCCTGCTTTTGTACTCTCCGTTACACTCCAGCCGTAAGGCTAGACAATGTAAATAGCACTGGTGATCCCCTCATACCCGGGTCCCCTACAAGCGTAATTCTCTTACGGACGTCTGATTCTTGTCCTCTTTTGTTCTTTTGGGTGCCATTACGCTGCAAACTTGGAGGAAGAGGCTGAATGACCATACCTACCGGTTCTGGGATAGAAGGTCTACGAAGAGGAGGGACCAGTTTAAAGACAGATTCCTAAAGCCAGCACCATCCAGCTGTTTTTCCGGTGAAAGACACTCAGCCAAAAAGACGAAATCATTTATTAAAATAAAACCCTATAACCCACAACCTGGTCTCCGGTCTGTCTCTCCCACTCCGCTACAGTGCTTCACTGCCATACGGAGTAGGACGATGACATGCAAGGTCTGAAGAATTAACCCTCAAATTAGGGTCTGTATTACTGTGAATTCACAAGGGGGAGGGAGCACACTGCCTTGTATCCCAACACAGTTCTCCCCATTGCATTCTGGTAAATGCAGTCTGAGTACTTCAAAGTTGCTGTAGTTTTTCACCAAAGTTGGTGCAGGTAGTCCTGTTATCTCTAGACACATGTTTCTGGATTTAACCATTCATCAGTAGAGAGCAAAAAGTATTTGAGAGCAGGAAAATGTAATCAGGGGATGCTGAAATGCTACCCAAGTCTACCACTCCACAGGCGCACAGGTGCATCCCAGGTGAGCTCGTCAGCTCGTTGGCTCAAGGGAGCCTTTTAAACACAAGGGGAAGAGAGCACACTGCCTCTCATCCCAGCACAGTTCACCCCATTGCATTCTGGTACATGCAGTACGCTTACTTTAAAGTTGCTGTCGTTTTTCATCAAAGTTGCTGCAGGTAGTACGGTTATCTCTAGACACATGTTTCTGAGTTTAGCCCTTCATCAGTACAGAGCAAAACATAGTTGAGAGCAGAAAAAAAAGTAATCAGGGGTTGCTGAAATGCTGCCCAAGTCTTCACAGATCACAGTATCACTCCACAGGCACACAGGTGCATCCCAGGTGAGCTTGTCAGCTCGTTGGCTCAAGGTAGTGTTATCATGCATTGCATTTACTATGATGCATCTGGGCAAACTGAGTGCTGGGCTGTGACGGAGTGTGCGCCAACCCTCCTCCTTACTGTAAATTCAGCCAGCACTGGCCGGGCGCCTAGACGCTACCCATAAGATTGAAGGATGCCTTCCTGCAAGGATAGGTTGCTAAACAAGGTGTGCTGCCTACTAGCATCCTAGACTTGACAGAAGAAGTGAAACAACCTGGATCCCTTTTTTTCCCGGGAAATCTTATCTACCTGGGCATTTTCTTGAGCCATGCCTATCTCTTCTGAGCATCACAGGTCCCTCTTCATTAAAACCTTGGCTGGTAGCAGTTTTCCCGTCCTTTGCTGGAAATTGCCATTTTGCTGGTGTCATGACGAGCTCAGCTCGTCATCAGCACAGCTCAACCGTGCATCATGACGAGCTGAGCTCGTCATCTGCATCGAAAGGGTTAAAGTGGGCCATAGGTTAGGAGACCAGGCTTCCTCTGAGGTGGGAGAAGTGGGAAATAGAGGCCTTTCTAGAGACATGTCCAATGCTGGAGGCTATTCCATTAATACTTCCTATTTAATCTCTTGCAAAAGAGGGGGCTAGAGTGGCATATTTCTCCACAACGGGCAGTGGCGGCTGGTGAAATTTTAAAATCGTGTGATTAAGACAAGATCAATATGTATTGAATATAGGCAAGCATTGTAACTGCATGAAACCCAGGAATGCGGCTAAGTAAGTTAAGTGTTTTTTGCTGAAACCTGGCTCTAATCTACTGGCCATGAAACCGTACTCAGCATGGCCCAGATAGACATTTTTCTTTCCATAGTGTATACGTTGACTCTGTGAGTACCCTTAAAAATTGTTAAACACTTCTCATTTAGAAATAGTAAAAGTGGAATGTAATACAGAGCACGTTCACAAGTCATTGTAGGCACTGCAGAAACAATAGACCATGATTGACCTAATACAAAAAAATAACAATGACTACCAAAAACCTGAATGCTGATTATGAAAGCGTTGACTGTCTCTGACTTTTTAATTGGGGAATGCTCAAAAAAAGTTCTTAGTGTCCCCTTTGCTTTAAGATACTGTAAAATTTATGTATTGAGTTAAGACGGGGTAAACCCAAAAAAACTCGGGACCTGGGTCACTAAGTACAATACAAGAGAAATGGTCCGAGTATTCGCAGTTATTTCAAAATGTTCAGCTTTGTTTGCATGAAAAAGCGTTCACCACAAAATTCAAACAAGGTATATTATTCAGAACAAATAAACAATAAAGCTTGCAATATTCATGTACTGATTGTATTCATTTTTGAAAAGTTGTAAGTGTGATCTCCACATAGAATTTATTCAGTTTTCCAGGATTAATATCCGTTTTATCCAGCTCATAGTATGGAGGACAGAGACATTTCTGTTTGTAGCAAAATTTATTTATTTTAATTCATACGACAAAGACAGCCGACACGTGTTTCGCCCCCTCTTGGCGAATTGCGCCGGGGCTTTCTCAAGGCTAAATGGATTAAATCACGTTGGCAATTCTTATTTCCAGTTATGTACAGTGTCCGAAATTTTAAAAATCTAATTCTTCAATATTAAAATATTTCTGGTTTAGGCTAATGCCCTCGATCCTAGAGTCCTCCCGGCATGGTGGTTCTTCGGTCGAAACCTGTCTTTGTCGTATGAATTAAAATAAAGAAATTTTGCTACAAACAGAAATGTCTCTGTCCTCCATACTATGAGCTGGATAAAACGGATATTAATCCTGGAAAACTGAATAAATTCTATGTGGAGATCACACTTACAACTTTTCAAAACTGTTTCCTTAAATTGAAGCCCAAGAGGTCCAGAGCTTCGAGTGTGTCTCCACCCACAGATCAACTATACTTATTTAAGTGTTGTCCAAAGCCTTAAAACCCTTGGGCCTTTGCTACTCTTTCTACTGATTGTATTCATGTATACAACCTTATTCATTGTGAATTGCTACTTCACAAAGTTAATCTTCTTTTTCAGAGATATATGCATAATTTATCAGAAGCGTCACAGTCGTAGTGCTCTCAGTGAAGGAAGTAAGGGATGTGAGAGGGTTTGTGAGGGACTGGGTAAAGGTGGTGTGACATTAGTGGCATCACATTAAAATCAGTAGGCTTTTACACTTAAACTACTACACATGTTCCCTAATCACATCACATAGGCTTGGCAAATCCATTGTATTGAATCTTATGGTGTACTGGGTTGGTGTGGTCTACGTTTCGACCCCTATGGAAGTGGAAGGGTTATTGTTGCCTCATGTTGGGGTCTTCATCAGGAAAGAGAAGTGAGCACCTAGAATTTAAAGATGAGCATTAATTGCTAGTGGTGGACTCTGCGCATGATAAAGGCTGAGAGTAGGAAAAATACCTACATCGGTGGAACGGTCGGCATCTGAACCGTCACTGTTAGGGCCGGCGTGGGCTCCTGGACATTCTGGGGAAGGAAGGAGGTATAGATCTAATTGTAATTGACTGGCTCATGGGCCATTTGCCCGGAGGGCGGGGTAGTAGCTAAAAGAGGGAAAGACTTACTAGGGCAATGCTCAAAAAATGAGCATATTCTCGCACCAATCCTGCGTCTATAGACCGAGTTCCTTAGTTGTCTTGCACCATACTCAAAAGCAAGATCAGAGGGCTGGGGGGATTAATCGCATTATTAACACAGTAGGGCAAAATGATGCGATATATCTTAGAAAACCCATGGTGTCATGACAGTCATGGGGATACTATAGGTGGGGCGTATTGGTGCAGTATACCAGTACATGCAGGCGAACCTAATCATGGGGAAAATAAAACATCCTTCATGCTCAGTAACGGTGGTGCAGTGGATGCAGTCATTCTTAATCGCATTATTAACACAGTTGGACAAAATCCATGGTGTAATGGCAGTCATGGGGAGACTTAAAACGAGGCCGTATAGGTATGGTATACCAGTACATGCAGGCAAACCTAATCATGGGGAAATAAAGCATCCTTCATACTCAGTAACGGTAGTTCAGTCATTCTATGCCGGTCGGATAGAATCACTCTGGCCAGCTTTGAAGTTGACAAAACTGTTACCAGAGCACTGGGCAGGGATGGGCGGTTTGAAGAGGAACGAAAAATGCATTGATTAAATAAGGATCGGGGACGCTAGTACTGCGCTAGCGTGAAGTTAAATGTTGCAAGGCGCATGCAATCATTTAAGACCTCGGGGCAAATCTATTTCTTACCTGCTGCATAAATTCAGCATGTTCTGCAGTCGGCCGCTCGAGATAATGACACAGTAAGTTATATGTGTCTCGCAGTGCCGCAGCTCGATGCTGGTCCTGGGGGCTTGGCGTTGCTGAGTCAACCACCAGCCGGGGAGGCTAGGGACCGTCTCGCAAAAGGTTTAATGTCCGAGGGGATGTCTAAAAACAGGCTTATTCTTAGTTTAGTTAGCGTGAGATTAGCATGTATTAAAAACAGTATAGGCATTGAAATGACTAAAGCTAAATAGTCTAGATTCATTATATTGAGCACAGACAATTGCATGAGGCTAATGTCACGAGGTAATTCACAGTGACAAAATCATATAGTTAAAACAATATAGGCACATTATATTTGCGCATATTACATTGTGTATAGATACATTAAATGCGAGGATTGAATCATAATATATAAATATATAATAACAGTTTCCATAGCGCATGGACCTGCTTAGATGTGGAAGAGTTGTATGCAGGTTCAATACATGCGCGGATTCGAACAGGGATATATAGACACACAATTAATTAAACGCACGGACTGGCTGAGAGTAGCCCATTGGGCATATGTTCCAATATGCAAAGGGGAGACCACTCGGTCACCCCGAACGTATGGCTGGGTGCCCCGATCCCCCGGGAAACCGTTGCGGGTGGGGGGCGTGTCCCGGCCGGTATGCCTATAGCGGCGTGGTCGGAGCACGCCCCCGCCGCCTAAAAAGGGTTGTCCTAAACACCCGCCTCGGAAGTCCGTGCACCTATGGGCGGGATGGGGTCGCGCCCCGCCTTCCCGCTGCTGGGTAAAAGGCTCGGGAATCCAGGGAAGCGTCCTCTTGTTCCTGCGCTCTGAAGGCTACACCACTCGTCGCTCGTGAGCCTTCAAGGGAACAAGCTGCAGTTTTTTGAACGTTTAATCGTTGTTTTTTCTATTTCAGTCGTCAAGGCGTAGCTGGAGTTCGAGTCGCTACTGGACAACAGGCAGAGATAAAGCAGAATGCAGGTATGCCTGGCAAGAAGAGCGGAAAGAGCTCCGAGATGGAATGAATGCTGCGCACACTGGTGAACCGAGTGTCGGCGATGGACAGAAAATTCGGTAAAGTAGACCAGCTGGGTCGCGGCTTGGCGGACCTCCGGAAACAAGTGAAGGCCCAAGCGGGGCCCTCAGGGCGACCTAAGAGGATTGTGGGGCCTGCTTTGCCAAACATTACCCCAGGGGGGGACAAGGGGAAAAGGAGGAAGGGGAAAGCGGGTCCTAGCGAGGCCCCAGTCCCGATGGAGGTCCCACTGGTCCCAGTAGCACCAGCGTCCAGCCCGGTACCCACACCGGATCGGGGATTGCCAATCCCTGTGGTTATCACACCGCTGGATAACGACCAAATGCCTCCCGAACTAGCGCTTCAATTGGCGGCTGTGTTACCCTGGTTGAAGAAGGGAGCGGGGGCATCCGCAGCTGTGGAAGACCCGGCCGAAGAAGCTAGGCAGATTATCGAACAGCTAAGGTAGACAAGGGGTGCTGGGACAGCGAACGTGCCTTCTATTTCTCCATAGGTGACGAATCTGGTCGCGGTCGAAAACCGGAATAAGTCGACGGACACGGCTGAAGGTGCGGCGGAAGCCGGTAAGAGATCACTCCCAATGATGGGGGAAGGCGCGGTACCCTCAAGGCGGGAAAGCTTGGCGCAACATATTCCTATGGCAAGTAAGGAAATGGTGTGGGCTAATAAATACATAAACATGTTTTCATTGTTGACTGATCATCCAGAGAAGAATATGCCAAGACTCAGAAGGATTTATGGCACCCCAGTGTATGGCGGGCAAAAATGGCAGAATTCAGGGTTGAAGAGTCTATGATGAACTGGATCAGGGCCTTTTCTATTTTTGTAGCAATTATCGCTGAACGGACACCAGAACTGTTGAGTGACATGGCTTGCTACCAGAGCAGGATCACGGGCTTCCATGAGAAATATGGAGGAGAAGAATGGAAAGGGTATGACATGGCTTTTAGAAAAGCCAAAGAGTTTAATGAAACATTGACTTGGGATTGTTTGGACACTGTATCATGGCATGGGCAGTTCTTGATGGGATCAGCGGGTGGATCAGGGTCGAGCGCAAACTGCTCCAGGGCCTTTCAACAGAAACATCCTCAGCCCTTTTGACCAACCTACGGGGGGGGGGGAGTCTCAGCCTAGATTGGGCGGGAACGGAAATAGGCGAGGAGTGTGTTGGGGTTTTTAATAAAGGAACATGTAGCAGGCCGCAAGAAACGTATAAGTTCAGGCATGCGTGCTCTAGTTGTGGTAACACCTCTCACCCTGAAACTAGCCGCCGATCCAGAGCCAATGGTACTGGAGGAAAAGGGAGTACCAAGCAGGATTGATACGGTGCTGCGGAATTCCAAACAACCGCCCGTAGATATTCTGGATTTGACCCCGTGGCTGAACAAATACCCTGTTCATGTGTCCGCTGGGGTCCTGCGAGATGGCTTCTCGTATGGCTTCAGGATCCCGGCGGGTGATTTTCAGGGGGCCCTCTCATGTAAAAACCAACTGTCGGTTCAGCACAACCCGGCGGTTGCCGCCACAAAGATCGCCGAAGAGGTTGGCTTGGGGCGGGTTGCAGGACCTTTTAGTGACCCACCAACGGCCGATTTTGTGTGTTCCCCACTAGGGGTAGTGCCTAAAAAGGACCCGGGGGAATACAGGCTCATCCATAATTTGTCGGCACCAAGGGGGGCTTCCGTCAATGAGGCGATCGCTCCAGACATTTGCAGTGTGAGGTATGCATCTTTCGATGACTCAGTGGTAATGTTGAATCGCTTAGGCCCCGGTGCATTGTTAGCAAAATTGGATATTGAATCTGCATTTAGGTTGCTTCCGGTGCATCCACAGGATCAGCACTTGCTGGGTTTTACATTTCAGGAGAAATACTACATGGATATGTGCATGCCGATGGGTTGTTCAATTTCGTCTGCCTATTTTGAAATGTTTAGCTAATTTCTGGAGTGGGTGTTCTCGAAGGCCACAGGGCACCAACATGTGATGCATTATCTTGATGATTTCCTGTTTCTCGGCCCAGCGGGCTCTCGGGACTGTGCACGGGCATTGCAGGACTTCTGCGTGCTGATGCGGGGTTTCGGGGTACCGTTGGCGCCAGGTAAGACGGTGGGGCCGACTACCTCCCTGGAGTTTCTAGGTATCGAACTAGACTCCATGGAGGGTTGCTTCCACTTGCCGGCGGAGAAGATCGCCAAATTCAGGGCTTCCTTGTTGCAGTGTCTTCGGAACGAGAAAGTGACACTGCACCTATTACAGTAAACAGTAGGTCAGCTTAACTTTGCATTAAGGGTTATGCCGATGGCTCGTCCTTTCTCACGATCCATTGCCCAGGCCATGGTTGGCCTCAAGGAAGGGCACCATCGCACAAGACTGTCGGCAGAGGTTCGCCAGGATATGCTCATTTGGCTGGCATTCCTGGCAGATTTCAACGGCCGAGTAGTCTGGAGCAAAGCCCCGGCCTCGTCAGCGGAACTAGGCTTATGGACCGACTCGGCGGGCAGCGTGGGGTTCGGCGCGATCCTTGGAAACCGTTGGTCGGCCCGAAGATGGCCAGCATGGTGGGAAACAAGAGGTTTGACGGGTAACATTGGCTTTCCAGAGCTATTCCCCATCTGGGTGGCCCTGTCGGCATGGCCGGAGGAGTTCAGAGACCGCTCTGTGGTATTTTGGTCCGATAACATGACTGTGGTTGAGTGCATTAATCAGCAGGCAGCACGCTGCAAATGGATATTGCGATTGTTGAAAGAAATTGTGTTGAAATGCTTGAGATTAAACGTACAATTCAGGGCAAAATATGTGCCGGGTGTACTGAATAATGCAGCTGATGCGCTCTCTCATTTCAAAATGCAGGCTTTCAGGGATTGTTTACCCTCAGCTGAGCTAGTGGCAGCGCCATTTCCCAAAGCATTATGGCAAATCGGCGCCCCGGACCACAAAACCTCGTGGCAGCCAGTTTAGCGCCCAGGACAAGGAAAGCTTATGAAGGGGCGTTCCGCTCGTACTGTGCCTTTTTGGGCCCGGCATGGGAGCATAGATGGGGTCAGGAGGGGTCCTTTACCCAATTTTTAGTGGGGGGCCGGTCGGCGGCAACTGCCAGTTGGTATAAGGCCGCCATATCATTTATGGCTCAGCTTCATGGCATCAGGGACCCGACGGACTCCATTGTAGTCAGGAAGGCGCTGCGCGGCTGGCAGCGCTTAGAGGGGCGCAAAAAGGATACCAGGCACCCAATAGGATTTGACAGATTGACCTCCTTGTTGACTAAACTGGAGGAGACATGCTCCTCACCTAGCGAGGTTGTATTATTCCGGGCAGCGTTCGCGTTGGCTTTCTATGGGGCCCTGCGGGTGAGCGAACTAGTGGCTGCCAACAAAAGAGATATGGAGGGGGGTCTGCGCAGGGATCACACGCAAGTGAGGGGGGATTCTCTGCTGATCACGATAGCCAGGTCAAAGACGGATCAGGAGGCCCAGGGGAATAGCATTGTGTTGCAGCGCGCTCCAAGTAGTCCCTGTTGTCCAGTGAGGCATGTTGAGGCCTACCTAAAACAGAGGTTGACAACGTGGGGGGGGTTGTTACAAAAAGGGGGGTTGAACCCATGCAGTCGCGGGGACCTGGGCGCTATGTGGTATGTGTAAAGGAGGGGTCCCAGCAAGGAGAACGTGTTATGTACAACACACACTAACACTAAATAACACAACCATTAGTCGAAAAACATTAATCAGAAGGACTAGTAACAGGTATTGTCCTTTATTTTACAATACCGAAATTCAATCATTATAAGAAAACATTCACATTTAATAAGTAGCCCCAGTTGGGGAAGGGAAGAAGGGGGAGGGAAGAGTGTGCTCAGGGCGGTGTAAAGTCAAAGGAAAGTAAACACAGTCAAGGAGGAATGCGAATTATAACAGTCTTAAATGAAAATCAAAACAAATCTGATACAAAAAGCCTAAACTTTTAAGGCATCCATTGGGAAACTGTTAAATTAGGGACATTCAACTGTCACATACACAGTTCAGAGTAATCAGGGGCATGTGCCGAAGGTCCAAGGTGAAGAGAAAGAGCCGTCGACGTTTCGACCCCTAGCCGTAGGCTACGTTAAATTCTTAAACGGGGTCTTCATCAGGACGTGTGCAGGAAGGGGAGGGAAGGCAGGAGTTGAGAGGGGCAGTCCTATCTGTGAAAATTAAAACCAAAGGTCAGACTAATGTATTTGTAAAACACTGATAGTCGTCATCCTATTTGACATTACGGCAATACAAACCAATAGCTACAAATTACCATGGAGTCCGGGCCAAAAACAGGCCTCTGAACGTGGAAAATGAGTGAGACCAAACCAATGGTCATGGTCAAACTCAGCGATATTAAATCGTACCAAGGAGGATTAACCAGTATGGGATGAGAACAACCAATTTGAAGGGTGTTCTAGGAGATTATTCTGTCATGCACAATTACATATTGGGTTTTAATTTAGGGATTCAACTCACATGGGCTTCAACCAATCAGCCACGATGAAAGTATTGTGGGTTGCAATCCCAGTCGTCGATATCTCAAAGGGGCAAGGTGCCGTTACTGTACACAGGCTGTGAAATGAGAAGGGGTATAAGACTAATTAAGTCCGGTGATATTCACAACAGCAGCCAACAATGTGGCGTGTGGGTCATCTCATAACTTACATTAGACACACGGGTGAGAAGCGTTGATCGTCTTAGCACTTGAGAAGTTGTTCCTGATATAAATGGCAACGTTATAGGTCGCTGTGGGGTTACAAATAAAACCGTGTTGGTGACAGGCTAAAAAAGATACCAAACCAGTCGAAGGCACAAAAGTTATGTGACATACATCTTGGGTGATTACTAATCAGGGAGCCAATCTTCCATTATTTGGGTAGCACCGTGCTATGGAAATAAGGGCGTTTCGTGTAGCCCGAAAGTAAAGCAGGACACCGTAAAACAGCCGTTCCGTGTGTCAACAAACTCTGCGGTGATTAAATCCTACAGGGAGAAGAAACGCCAGTCAAGATAGAATTGCAAGTTCTTTGTTGGGATGTGGCAAGTAACGCAGTTAATCGGGGAATAGGAAAGCGCTACCACTTACAGGCACTTGAAGGGGCCGCTGTAGTCAGGCGCTTGAGCCGCTGTTCCAAAAGTCAAGAGATTTCCGCGGTGACTGAATCCTAGGGGGAGAAACCGCCAATCAAAAAAGACGCGAGGTCTTAGTGGGAGTTTACTAAATAACACGAACATACGGGGAAGAGGTCTGATACTACTTACACGTACTTGAAGGATCCGCTGTAGTCAGACGCACGTTTCTGCAGACTCCGCTAAGCTACTACGCGAAGTTGGGGGCGGGGCTAATACTACACTAACTTGAGTGACATAGAAGAGTTACTGGATAGACACAGTGAACCAGTACTAAACGAGAGCAACTGATAGATGAAGGCAAATTGTATGCATCAAATTAGATGTTAATAAAAACAATAATTTCCCAGTTAGATATGTTCCAATCTAGAAAATTCATTCAGCTCGAGCAACTCTCTCACAGGAGGTTGTACACGAGTAATTGTTAGAAACAAGGTATTATTATATCCAAGTTAGGGTGGTGGTTGGCGTGGTTTCTTAATATTGCATTGATGGAAAAAAGCGATTAAATCCCTTAGTACAGCTCGTGCACTACTCCAACATGAGAGTGTAAACGAGCGACATTAAATACACATTATGTGACAATATTCATTAAAAAAAAATGTTAAATCAAGTCCATAAAGAACAATTTGTGCACTTCTCCAACATGAGAGTGTAGACGAGTCTATTCGAATAGATTTAATGTGGTAAGGAGCATTATCTTATCATTTCATAGATGTTGTCTCAGGAATGTAGATGTATCTGTTCAAACACCTATGGTATGGTAAAGCTAAACTCATGAATGACACATGTATGTTTAAACAGAACAACTTAGCAATAATCAGACATGTTAACCAAGCGCTGCCAATTGTGCCAGGCTACTGTCCTGTTCATTGAGCCTGTTTTTTATCGAGTCCAAAAGGGACATCCATTTAGATTCACGTGTATTGAGAACTGTCAGTAAGTTACCCCCTTTTCTCCCTAGGGATACTTTTTCAATGACCAACTGTCTTGACAGGGTTTTTGGCCCTAGTGGGCAGTAGTATAGACTTTAATCTTGCTCACATCTAGGATACGTATTCCTAGCTTGTGTTGGCCCTTTTAAGCCCTTTTTTCCAGACCTAGAAGAGGATAGCTGCTTAATATGATGATAGATCCCTTATTCTTGACTCTAATCTGTCTATTGCCTATTGGCTTTGACATACTTGCTTATAGTAGAGGTTGGATCCTGTGGTCCTGACTTTATATTACACATTGGTATGGTTTATGTAGGTACTCTGACAGAGCTAAGGGTTATTTCATCCTTCTCAGGCGTACAGGCCTAGAACTAGAGGGACTCCATCTTGATGGAGCTGAGAGGCTTGCAGAGTAAAGGTAAAGTTTATAGTTAAAGCTGTTGTACACTTGGAGAGAACCGGTCTGGGCCAGCCCTTATCGGTAGGCTGTATTATTCTCTGTGTCGAAGACACCACAAAAGGCTGGCCAGCTGGGTGTGAGTCCTTGATGCGAAGTGGTGCAGAGATCTGGTGGGCGGCAGGCTGATGGCTGGAACTTTCCATTAGGAAACAGCATTCTATATCAGTGAAGTGCAGAGGCGGAGTCAGGGAGTTGAGCTGGAGTGGTAGAAGAGAGAGGAGTTGTTGGAAGAGCAGAGAGAGAGAGAGCTGAGCTGAAGTTGCAGTTAGTTGAATTGGAGAAGCAGAGAGTGTTGGTAGAGTTGGAGGAGTGGAATTGCAGGAGGAGAAGAGACAGAAAATGCTTGGAACAGAGAGAAGACAAACAGACAGTCAGTGAGCTGGAACTGAAGGAAGCAGTCAGAAGCAGTTACTTATCAGGAGGAGTTGTGAATAGCTGGAGTCTGAAGTAATGCCTTTTAGAAGAGACTGAAGTATATCGTGGATTAACCTGTGGGAGCAGCTGGAGTTAATTGGACATTGGCACAGAAACCTTGAAACAGAATGAACAAGCTAGTGGAATGAACAGTATCAGAACGGCAGAAACTATTAGATTGAAGTTGGAATGTGGAGAGAGAGTCCGTGGGGGAGAGAAATCCAGTGCAAAGTGATCAGCGCAGAGGTGTATCCAAGAGTGCAGGAGAGAGAGAGAGTCTGAGATGAGCCAAGACACAGACAAGAGAGGAGCCCAGATGACAGCTAGAACAAGACTTCACACTAATCAGGTGATACCGGTCCTGTCATATTAGTTTACTTTACACTTACATCTTAATCTTGTCTTTATTCCCTAGGCTGTTGTATTTCTAATCCTTTTCCTTGCAGCGGTGTGTTCTATCTATAGTCTTTGTCAGTTACATGTGGATGTGTCCATTATAATACAGATCTGTGTATGTGTCTATATTGTATATTAAAAGATACCCCCGTTCTTAGTGAACTGACATGTGCCTTGTATTCTTGTTCAATCTTGGTAACTTCTTCTTCTAGTTGAGCATTGTTTGCATGAACGGATGTGAAATCCCGATCAGGTAAGGAGTGACCAAACAAATAGGAAGCGAGGGGACCTTTGATGCCAGGAGCAGAAGGCACATATTATTAATTGGCTAACTCCTAATATTGTAGTAGCAAGCCCTTAGTGAATAGTGAGAGAGACTTCCCAACATATAGAGAGAAAACTGAAGGTATTCATAGGAAAGTGGTCGTCATTGGTAAGTGGCGTTAATGAGAGCGTTGGGGAGGAGACCAGCGTGGAGGCCTGCCGGATTGCGGGCCGTGTGTAAATGAGAGCGTTGGGGAGGAGACCAGCGTGGAGGTCTGCCAGATTGCGGACCGTGTGTAAATGAGAGCACTGGGGCTGCAGACCCATGTGTGTAGACACGCCGGATTGTGTGTCATATCTGCCCCAGGGTAGATTAGTCTGGGTCTGAGTGGCCGCGAGACTAGCTGATATGAATAGGATATGGTAGAAAACCTATGCATGTTTATTGCTATTTCCCCATCCTTAGGTACGAAATGTACATATATGTATCCATACCCATTATAAATACGTTCTAAGGAGGGAGGTGATTACGTTCTGGCTGGGTTAGAGGGGCCCCTAGGGGCTGACCCCATCTAAGCGGAAAATCCGGTCATTACACCAACCACCTTAAATCAGACACCATATGTCCTGCCTTTTGCCAGTGTTCTACCAAAGGCGCTCCTAATACTTTGCATCGCAATCTACTGCAATGGGAGGAGATGCGAGATTTAATTTTTTGTTGGGTTTGTCCAACATATACATGATTGCATGGACATTGTACAATGTAGATCACACTAGTCGAGTTGCAGTTTGTGTAATGTTTTAAGGTATAAACCCGTCCACCATGGGCAAATGTCTTTGTCTGAATAGTGGTGTCACATGCAGTGCATGTGCCACATCTATAATGTCCAACCAAATGAGGTAAATTCCATAAAGTTGTAAGGGTTGGTTGACTCACTAGTTCCAGATAGGAATGGACCACCATATCTTGTATATTTTTAGCCCTTTTGAAGGAGTGGAGGGGGAGATCCGGTTGCTTAATCTCATCTGCTACCAGAGACCAGTTCTTGTTGATGATTTGTTTGATCTCATTGCTACGTGTCGAAAAAGTAGTAACACAGATGATACGATCAAGCTCTGTTTGGTTGATGGTTTCCGGGTTCAGCAGACTATCGCGTGGGTTGTACCACGCCCGTTTCCTGGCACGTCTAACCATTCGGACTGGGTATCCACGTGCAGCGAGGCGCTCATTTAGGATCTCAGATTCCTTGATGTAATTCGCTCGAGTGGAGCAATTTCTCCTAATTCTGAGAAATTGCCCCACCGGCAAATTGTCCTTAAGACCTCTGGGGTGGTGACTCCCATATTGCAACAAGGAATTACGTTCAGTGGGTTTCCTGAAAAGTGTAGTCTGTAAGTGATCCTTATCTACATAAATCGAGATATCCAAGAACGGTATAGTCTCATTACTAGATTCCATTGTAAATTGAATATGGGGATTTCTGAGATTGAGCCAATCATGAAATTCTTTGAGTTGTTGTTTATTGCCGTTCCAGATGCATAAGACGTCGTCAATATATCTGACCCATAGGGTCAAACAGGTCTGAAAAGGGTTATTGGATGAAAAAACATGTTGTTCGAAATGGTCCATGAATATGATGGCCAGATTTGGGGCGAAGGTAGCCCCCATGGCTACCCCCTTAGTCTGCACATAGAATTCCTCTTGAAAGATAAAAAAGTTCTGCTTCATAGCGATACTCAACAACTCAAGTATGAAGTCTGTCGGGACTTGAACAGGGGCCGGTCTTTTATCCAAAACCTCTCGCATTACATCCAAAGCATCCTGTTGAGGGATGCTAGTATAAAGCGATACAATGTCGCACGTCACCAAAAGTGCACTTGCTGGATCAAAAGGTCTCTCATCTATCAAATTAATGGTTTGGGTAGTGTCACGGAGATAAGCCCTGGTGTTGAGGGCGATCGGCTTAAGGAAAAAATCAATATATTGACACAAAGGTTCTAACATAGAACCACAGCCTAACACGATGGGACGCCCAGGGGGGTTGACCAGGTTCTTATGTACCTTTGGTAAGGTATAAATTGTGGCCAATCTTGGGAATTTTTGATTTAAAAATTTGAATTCCTGCTCACTTAAAAATCCTACATCCAAACCTTTCTGTGTAATAGTCAGAATTCTAAGAGCCAAGTCTCTTGAAGGGTCACTTGGTAGTTGTTGGTAGCTGACACCATCTGACAATTGTCTATATATTTATTCTTTGTATTTAGAAAGATCTTGCACAACAATAGCCCCGCCTTTGTCGGCGGGTTTTATGACGACTTCTTTATTGATGCCCAGATCAGTTAATGCCTTTTTCTCTCTTTTACTGAGGTTTAATCTGACAAACTTGCTTTGGTCCATTGCTTGGTCCACTGAGGTGGTCACGATTTCCTCAAAAGCCAAGATCTTATGGCTCATGGCATAAGTGGGTGGGAAGAAAGTAGAAAGTTCCCTCAGTCTAGTAATGGAGCATTGTTGCCTGGTGGTTTGGTTGCGGAAATAATACCGGAGTCTAATCTTTCTGAAGAATCTATATAGTTCTGTCTTTAGCAGGAATTTGTTGGCAGGAGCCGTTGGAACATAGGAAAGGCCTTTACTTAAGACCTTAATCTCTTCATCCTGTAGTTTGTACTTAGAGATGTTGATCACAGGGTTAGGGATAGACCTACTGGTGCTGGGTGTATTTGATCCAATGGTGGGTGTGTGGTTCACCACCTGTAGGTGTCTCTCCTGGTCGAGATTTCCCCATGCGCTTCGGGGCGGAATGTCACCCGTTTCTGCTGTTTCCCCCTGTTGCCATCCCATCCGGGATTCTGTTGCTGACCTCTCGCCTGTCCTCTCGCCCAGTTGTTGCCACGTACTCGTGGGGGCCGCCATGATCCTCGGCCCTGCTCTAAAAAATGAGGCTGGAATTGCGGAGGGTACTGTTGGTAGCTTGTATCTGGAGGAGGATAATTGTAGGAAGTACTCGGACCAGCTTCACTGTCACTGCCTGAGCTGTAGGAGGAGTCAGAAAAAGTTGTAAAATTACGCCTTCCTCTGTAACCACCGCGGCCGTGGTTGGAGAAGCGTCCTTGAGTGTCCTGCTTGTAATAATCAGGTTGCAGGTACGGATAGACAGTCTTTTTATCAAATAATCTCAAGTCTCTGGCTAGTTTCTCCAGTTTCTTGGTCTGTGCTGTTACATCAAAATCTTTAATTGGAGAAACACCTACAGGTGGTGAACCACACACCCACCATTGGATCAAATACACCCAGCACCAGTAGGTCTATCCCTAACCCTGTGATCAACATCTCTAAGTATAAACTACAGGATGAAGAGATTAAGATCTTAAGTAAAGGCCTTTCCTATGTTCCAACGGCTCCTGCCAACAAATTCCTGCTAAAGACAGAACTATATAGATTCTTCAGAAAGATTAGACTCAGGTATTATTTCCGCAACCAAACCACCAGGCAACAATGCTCCATTACTGGACTCAGGGAACCTTCTACTTTCTTCCCACCCACTTATGCCATGAGCCATAAGATCTTGGCTTTTGAGGAAATCGTGACCACCTCAGTGGACCAAGCACTGGACCAAAGCAAGTTTGTCAGATTAAACCTCAGTAAAAGAGAGAAAAAGGCATTACCTGATCTGGGCATCAATAAAGAAGTCGTCATCAAACCCGCAGACAAAGGCGGGGCTATTGTTGTGTAAGATCTTTCTAAATACAAAGAAGAAAAATATATACAATTGTCAGATGGTGTCAGCTACCAACAACTACCAAGTGACCCTTCAAGAGACTTGGCTCTTAGAATTCTGACTATTACACAGAAAGGTTTGGATGAAGGATTTTTAAGTGAGCAGGAATTCAAATTTTTAAATAAAAAATTACCCAAGATTGGCAACAATTTATACCTTACCAAAGGTACATAAGAACCTGGACAACCCCCCCTGGGCGTCCCATCGTGTCAGGCTGTGGTTCTATGTTAGAACCTTTGTGTAAATATATTGATTTTTTCCTTAAGCCGATCGCCCTCAACACCAGGGCTTATCTCGGTGACACTACCCAAACCATTAATTTGATAGATGAGAGACCTTTTGATCCAGCAAGTGCACTTTTGGTGACGTGTGGCATTGTATCGCTTTATACTAGCATCCCTCAACAGGATGCTTTGGATGTAATGCGAGAGGTTTTGGATAAAAGACCGGCCCCTGTTCAAGTCCCAACAGACTTCATACTTGAGTTGTTGAGTATCGCTATGAAGCAGAAGTTTTTTATCTTTCAAGAGGAATTCTATGTGCAGACTAAGGGGGTAGCCATGGGGGCTACCTTCGCCCCAAATCTGGCCATCATATTCATGGACCATTTCGAACAACATGTTTTTTCATCAAATAACCCTTTTCAGACCTGTTTGACCCTATGGGTCAGATATATTGACGACGTCTTATGCATCTGGAACGGCAATAAACAACAACTCAAAGAATTTCATGATTGGCTCAATCTCAGAAATCCCCATATTCAATTTACAATGGAATCTAGTAATGAGACTATACCGTTCTTGGATATCTCGATTTATGTAGATAAGGATCACTTACAGACTACCTTTTTCAGGAAACCCACTGAAGGTAATTCCTTGTTGCAATATGGGAGTCACCACCCCAGAGGTCTTAAGGACAATTTGCCGGTGGGGCAATTTCTCAGAATTAGGAGATTGCTCCACTCGAGCGAATTACATCAAGGAATCAGAGATCCTAAATGAGCGCCTCGTTGCACGTGGATACCCAGTCCGAATGGTTAGACGTGCCAGGAAACGGGCGTGATACAACCCACGCGATAGTCTGCTGAACCCGGAAACCATCAACCAAACAGAGCTTGATCGTATCATCTGTGTTACTACTTTTTCGACACGTAGCAATGAGATCAAACAAATCATCAACAAGAACTGGTCTCTGGTAGCAGATGGGATTAAGCAACCGGATCTCCCCCTCCACTCCTTCAAAAGGGCTAAAAATATACGAGATATGGTGGTCCATTCCTACCTGGAACCAGTGAGTCAACCAACCCTTACAACTTTATGGAACTTACCTCCTTTGGTTGGACATTATAGATGTGGCACATGCACTGCATGTGACACCACTATTCAGACAAAGACATTTGCCCATGGTGGACGGGTTTATACCTTAAAACATTACACAAACTGCAACTCGACTAGTGTGATCTACATTGTACAATGTCCATGCAATCATGTATATGTTGGACAAACCCAACAAAAAATTAAATCTCGCATCTCCTCCCATTGCAGTAGATTGCGATGCAAAGTATTAGGAGCGCCTTTGGTAGAACACTGGCAAAAGGCAGGACATATGGTGTCTGATTTAAGATGGTTGGTCATTGAAAAAGTATCCCTAGGGAGAAGAGGGGGTAACTTACTGACAGTTCTCAATACACATGAATCTAAATGGATGTCCCTTTTGGACTCAATAAAAAACTGGCTCAATGAACAGGACAGTAGCCTGGCACAATTGGCAGCGCTTGGTTAATAAGTCTGATTATTGCTAAGTTGTTCTGTTTAAACATACATGTGTCATTCATGAGTTTAGCTTTACCATACCATAGGTGTTTGAATAGATACATCTACATTCCTGAGACAACATCTATGAAATGATAAGATAATGCTCCTTACCACATTAAATCTATTCGAATAGACTCGTCTACACTCTCATGTTGGAGAAGTGCACGAGTTGTTCTATACGAACTTGATTTAACATTTTTTTTTAATGAATATTGTCACATAATGTGTATTTAATGTCGCTCGTTTACACTCTCATGTTGGAGTAGTGCACGAGCTGTACTAAGGGATTTAATTGCTTTTTTCCATCAATGCAATATTAAGAAACCACGCCAACCACCAGCCTAACTTGGATATAATAATACCTTGTTTCTAACAATTACTCGTGTACAACCTCCTGTGAGAGAGTTGCTCGAGCTGAATTAATTTTCTAGATTGGAACATATCTAACCAGAAAATTATTGTTTTTATTAACATCTAATTTGATGCATACAATTTGCCTTCATCTATCAGTTGCTCTCGTTTAGTACTGGTTCACTGTGTCTATCCAGTAACTCTTCTATGTCACTCAAGTTAGTGTAGTATTAGCCCCGCCGCCAACTTCGCGTAGTAGCTTCGCGGAGTCTGCAGAAACGAGCGTCTGACTACAGCGGCTCCTTCGAGTGCGTGTAAGTAGTATCAGACCTCTTCCCCATATGTTTGTGTTATTTAGTAAACTCCCACTAAGACCTCGCGTCTTTTTTGATTGGCGGTTTCTCCCCCTAGGATTCAGTCACCGCAGAAGTCTTTTGACTTTTCGAACAGCGGCTCAAGCGTCTGACTACAGCGGCCCCTTCAAGTGCCTGTAGGTGGTAGCGCTTTCCTATTCCCCGATTAACTGCATTACTTGCCACATCCCAACAAAGACCTTTGAATTCTATCTTGACTGGCGTTTCTTCTCCCTGTAGGATTTAATCACCGCGGAGTTTGTTGACACACGGAACGGCTGTTTTACGGTGTCCTGCTATACTTTTGGGCTACACGAAACACCCTTATTTCCATAGCACGGTGCTACCCAAAAAATGTAAGATTGGCTCCCTGATTAGTAATCACCCCAGAGGTATGTCACATAACTTTTGTGCCTTCGAATGGTTTGGTATCCTTTTTAGCCTGTCACCAACACGGTTTTATTTGTAACCCCACAGCGACCTATAACGTTGCCATTTATATCAGGAACAACGTCTCAAGAGCTAAGACGATCAGCGCTTCTCACCCGTGTGTCTAATGTAAGTTATGAGATGACCCACACGCCACATTGTTGGCTCCTGTTGTGAATATCACCGGACTTAATTAGTCTTATAACCCTTCTCATTTCACAGCCTGTGTACAGTAACGGCACCTTGCCCCTTTGAGATATCGACAACTGGGATTGCAACCCACAATACTTTCATCGTGGCTGATTGGTTAAAGCCCATGTGAGTTGAATCTTTAAATTAAAACCCAATATGTAATTGTGCATGACAGAATAATCTCCTAGAACACCCTTCAAATTGGTTGTTCCTATCCCATACTGGTTAATCCTCCTTGGTACGATTTAATATCGCTGAGTTTGACCATGACCATTGGTTTGGTCTCACTCATTTTCCACGTTCAGAGGCCTGTTTTTGGCCCGGACTCCATGGTAATTTGTAGCTATTGGTTTGTATTGCCGTAATGTCAAATAGGATGACGACTATCAGTGTTTTACAAATACATTAGTCTGACCTTTGGTTTTAATTTTCACAGATAGGACTGCCCCTCTCAACTCCTGCCTTCCCTCCCCTTCCTGCACACGTCCTGATGAAGACCCCGTTTAAGAATTTAACGTAGCCTACGGCTAGGGGTCGAAACGTCGACGGCTCTTTCTCTTCACCTTGGACCTCCGGCACATGCCCCTGATTGCTCTGAACTGTGTATGTGACCGTTGAATGTCCCTAATTTAACAGTTTCCCAATGGATGCCTTAAAAGTTTAGGCTTTTGTATCAGATTTATTTTGATTTTCATTTAAGACTGTATTAATTCGCATTCCTCCTTGACTGTGTTTACTTTCCTTTGACTTTACACGGGTCTGAGCACACTCTTCCCTCCCCCTTCTTCCCTTCCCCAACTGGGGCTACTTATTAAATGTGAATGTTTTCTTATAATGATTGAATTCCGGTATTGTAAAATAAAGGACAATACCTGTTACTAGTCCTTCTGATTAATGTTTTTTGACTAATAGTTGTGTTATTCAGTGTTAGTGTGTGTTGTACATAACACGTTCTCCTTGCGGGGACCCCTCCTTTACACATACCAGACAACGTGGGGGGGGCCTTGCTGCGACATGCAGACGGCACCCCGTTAACGAAGTTTCAGTTTCAGAGGGTGCTGGCAATCAAGATTGCGGCTGTGGGCTTGAACCCGAGTGATTTTGGGACCCATTCATTCAGGATAGGGGCCGCAACAGAAGCAACGGCTGGGGGTCTGCGGGCAGACAATGTTAAACAATTAGGCCGCTGGTCCTCGAATTGTTTCAAACGGTATGTGCGGCTGCACATGTTGTAAGTTACTGAAGAAATGCACTCACGCTTGTTGTCTTTTGTTTGGATTACAGTTCCACGAGCCTGTGACGCAGGGCGGAAATTGGGACCGGCCCAGTGTCAGATGACCACCACTTCAGGAACAAGGAATGGAAGACGAGTGGTCTGGGTCGTGGGCCACTCATACGTGATGCGTGCCGGGGACATATTCAAGACAGGTGATGCAATCCAAACATCAGAGGAATATGGTTTCAGGGTGTCCTTCCATGGGAAGGGCGGCCTGTGTATTGACCGACTACAAAGTTTTGTGGAAGAATTATTAGGGCGGCACGGGTCACCGCCCTCTGTAGTCATAATGCACATTGGGGGCAATGACTTGGTAAGGTTGGGCAGACGAGCTTTAATTGAGCACATACTTTCTGCAGTTAGTTGGTTAGCAAAGACGCTCCCGGGATGTACAATAGCTTGGTCTCGCATGATTCCGAGGAGGGTATGGCGGGGTGGTTTGTCCACAACAGCATTGAACCATTCGGTAAAGAGGGTCAACAATAAAATGGAGAAATTGTTTCGCTCTGCTCATCTTCAAAGCATATCTCATGGGTGCATCTGGGGCGATCACTGTTATTCAGATGATGGGGTACACCTGTCCAGGGTGGGGAATGACTTATTGATAGGAGACATGATAGCTTGGCTAGTGGGGTTGAAGAGACATGACCTATAGGAGGTGTGGGGGGGGCCAGATAGTCGGTCAACTATCTGGCCTGTGGCGGTAAGGTCATGATCGGTGAGTAGTGATTTCAAGGTCCCTAGGGGGGCGCCACCCAATATGGATGGGAGCGCCCGGGGGGAGGCGGACATTGGCCCCTCCCACGGGGGGCGGCACCCATTACGGATGGGTCGCCCAGGGGAAGACGGCCATAGGCCCCTCCCAGGGGGAGACGGCTATATGCCCCTCCCCAGAATTTCCCGTGGGCCGGATATCCGCTCCGGCGGAAGAGAGTGCGGGGAAAGGGGGGGGGGGAGTACACGCTGTCCTTCTTACGGATACCTCGCACGGGAACTCGGACGACCTTAAGATGACGTTGAGTGAAAGGGGGCCCCCACGACAAGGGAAGTTACAGTTGGCTACGAGGGTAAAGTCGAAGTTGAATTTGTACATGATACATGAAACGTTTTTAATTTAAAAGTTTTAAATTTTGTTTCATATTTCAATAAATATGGCCGGGGGGGGTCGTGAGGCCCCCCTGCCTTCCAAAAAGTTCAAACTGTGTCTGTCTCCTCCATTGGGATTGGTGGTGGAAGGGGTGGCGGGCATCCCGGCCCATATTACCAGAGGGGACTTAGCATGAGGACGTGCAAATTAAACATAGTTTTAGCACTGCTGTGTCTGAGCTGGTATAACAAATCACATTTAGGACATTTGGATGTATGCATTCACAATAAAAACCTTTTAGTGATTGGTTGCCCGGGGGTTCACTCAACCTGTCCTAGTTTATGAGCATGTAATGGCCAAGCCGGTTGGGCTCGTCTAGCTTGAATGGGGGTTGTTGTCTACGTCTATCTATCGTGGTTGAGGGATATTGTATATAGCTGTGTCTGTGGGGTGTTTCTACTCAGAATCTAGTCCTGCCAATTGTGCAAAGTTCGCGTCGAGCTCATTCAGTCCTTTTGTTATGGTGTTGAAAGTGTGCATCCATTTGCACTCCCTGGTATTTAGAATGGAGTTCAAGTTGCCCCCTCTGGGGCCCAGGGTGATCTTCTCCAGTATCACCCATCTCATGGACTCTGGGGTGTGTTTCTTGTCCACGTAATGTTCTATTAGTGGTGCCCCTGCCGTCTGGCAACGGATCTACTACAGTGTTGAAAGACCCGGTTCTTTATCTTTTGTTTGGTTTGTCCAATGTACATAAGGTTGCATGGGCATAGGATGGCATAGATAACTCCACTTGTGGTACAGTTGGTGAAGGCCTTGAGATCTATGGTGAGATTCCCATCTCATGGACCCCAGAGTCCATGAGATGGGTGATACTGGAGAAGATCACCCTGGGCCCCAGAGGGGGCAACTTGAACTCCATTCTAAATACCAGGGAGTGCAAATGGATGCACTCTTTCAACAACATAACAAAAGGACTGAATGAGCTCGACGCGAACTTTGCACAATTGGCAGGACTAGATTCTGAGTAGACACACCCCACAGACACAGCTATATACAATATCCCTCAACCATGATAGATAGACGTAGACAACAACCCCCATTCAGGCTAGACGAGCCCGACCGGCTTGGCCATTACATGCTCATAAACTAGGACAGGTTGAGTGAACCCCCGGGCAACCAATCACTAAAAGGTTTTTATTGTGAATGCATACATCCAAATGTCCTAAATGTGATTTGTTATACCAGCTCAGACAGAGCAGTGCTAAAACTATGTTTCATTTGCACGTCCTCATTCTTAGTCCCCTCTGGTAATATTGGAACATATGCCCAATGGACTACTCCCAGCCAGTCCGTGCGTTTAATTAATTGTGTATCTATATATCCCTGTTTGATTCCGCGCATGTATTAAACCTGCATACAACTCTTCCACATCTAAGCAGGTTCATGCGCTATGGAAACTGTTTATATATATTTATATATTATGATTCAATCCTCGCATTTAATGTACCTATACACAATGTAATATACGCAAATATAATGTGCCTATATTGTTTTAACTAGACGATTTTGTCACTGTGAGTTACCTCGAGACAATTGCCTCCATGCAATTGTCTGTGCTCAATATAATACATCTCGACTATTTAGCTTTAGTCATTTCAATGCCTATTCTGTTTTTTATACATGCTAATCTCACGCTGACTAAACTAAGAATAAGCCTCATTTTAGACATCCCATCGCGCATTAAACCTTTTGCGAGACGGTCCCTAGCCTCCCCGGCTGGTGGTTGGCTCAGCAACGCCAAGCCCCCAGGACCAGCATCGAGCGGCAGCACCGCGAGACACATATAACTTACTGTGTCATTATCTCACGCGGCCGACTGCAGAACACGCTGAATTTATGCAGCAGGTAAGAAATAGATTTGCCCGCGGTCTTAAATGATTGCATGCGCCTTGCAACATTTAACTTCACGCTAGCGCAGTACTAGCGTCCCCGATCCTTATTTAATCAATGCATTTTTCGTTCCTATTCAAACCGCCCATCCCTGCCCAGTGCTCTGGTAACAGTTTTGTCAACTTCGAAGCAGGCCAGAGTGATTCTATCCGACAGGCATAGAATGACTGCACTACCGTTACTGAGTACGAAGGATGCTTTATTTCCCAATGATTAGGTTTGCCTCTATGTACTGGTATACCATACCGATACGGCCTCGTTTTAAGTCTCCCCATGACTGCCATTACACCATGGATTTTGTCCAACTGTGTTAATAATGCGATTAAGAATGACTGCATCCACTGCACCACCGTTACTGAGCATGAAGGATGTTTTATTTTCCCCATGATTAGGTTCGCCTGCATGTACTGGTATACTACACCAATACGGCCCCACCTACAGTATCCCCATGACTGCCATGACAACATGGGTTTTCTAAGATATATCGCATCATTTTGCCCTACTGTGTTAATAATGCGATTAATCCACCCAGCCCTCTGATCTTGCTTTTCAGTATGGTGCAAGACAACTAAGGAACTCGGTCTATAGACGCAGGATTGGTGCGAGAATATGCTCATTTTTATGAGCATTGCCCTAGTAAGTCTTTCCCTCTTTTAGCTACTACCCCGCCATCTGGGCAAATGGCCCATGAGCCAGTCAATCATAATGAGATCTATACTCCTTCTTTCCCCAGAATGTCCAGGAGCCCACGCCGGCCGTAACAGTGACGGTTCAGACGCCGACCGTTCCACCGATGTAGGCATTTTTCCTACTCTCAGCCTTTATCATGTGCAGAGTCCACCACTAGCAATTATAGCTCATCTTTAAATTCTAGGTGCTCACTTCTCTTTCCTGATGAAGACCCCAACATGAGGCAACAATAACCCTTCCACTTCCATTGGGGTCGAAACGAAGACCACACCAACCCAGCACATCAATACAATGGATTTGCCAAGCCTATGTGTGATGTGATTAGGGTACATGTGTAGTAGTTTAAGTGTAAAGGCCTACTGATTTTAATGAGATGTCACTAATGTCACACCACCTTTACCCAGTCCCTCACAAACCCTCTCACATCCCTTCCTTCCTTCACTGAGAGCACTACGACTGTGACGCTTCTGATAAATGATGCATATATCTCTGAAAAATGAATGAATAAGGTTGTATAAATAAATACAATCAGCACATGAATATTGCAAGCTTTATTGTTTATTTGTTCTGAATAATATACATTGTTTGAATTTTGTGGTGAATAAGCATGGGTGAATTTTGCGAATTCGCGATCCGCAAATTTGCGGATTTGTGAATTCGCGATCCGCAAAATTTGCGGATTTTTGTTTTTTTGCGTGTTCGCGGGATTTTTTGCGTGTTCGCAGGGTTTTTGCGTGTTCGCGGGGATTTTTGCGTCTTCGCGAGCCGCTTGCATAGCGAAGTTACCCATGCAGTCGTTTATGGGAGAGGGAGAGAGAGATAGATAGATAGATAAATAGATAGATAGAAAGAGAGAGAAAGAGAGGGAAAGAGAGAGGGAGAGAGAGAACGAGAGAAAGAAAGAGAGGCCGGATCTCTGAAGGGCCAGATTCTTGAGTTGCCCCTACAGAACATACAGCTTTTTATTTTTAGCAAAATGCATATGAAAATTGTGCTGTAAAGGTCTCTTTTAGTTTAACCCCTCCTGACAACTCAAAATGGGTGTATTTGCCATCCTCTCCCTTCTTCCTGTTTTTTATATCTGTAAGTGCTTCCTGATGAGGTTTAATTCCTTGGACAGGTGCCTCGTTGCCTACTTGTAACTATTCTCTGATCCTGCTTCAAGGGTCAGAGCAGGGACAGAGAATAGTTGCAAGTAGGCAACGAGGCGCCAGGAAGTAATTAGCAGCAGGTGTCCAAGTTGAAGTTAATTTGTTTGTAACCCTTTTGTAAAAGGTTACAAAGAAATTAGGTTCAACTTTTGCACCTGCTGCTGTAACCCTTGCTTGGCTGAAAATTCATCCCTGCTGATTCGCGGATTTGACCGCGATTTCGCGAGATTCGCGGATCGCGAAAATCGCGGAAAATCCGCAAATTCGCCCGCGAAACGGATTTTACGCCCACCCTTAGTGGTGAACGCTTTTTCATGCAAACAAAGCTGAACATTTTGAAATAACTGCCAATATTCGGACCATTTTTCTTGTATTGTAAAATTGATGTAAGCAAGCGTAACACGTATGTGTATGTTGCTCTTACATGGGCTTCAGCTGGAACAGAAACATTTCTCAAAGAGGGTTCTGCCGAGCTTTTTTGCTCTTCACTGCTGGGCTCACAGCTACATTACTTGAAGGCAGATAGGAGGAGGACGAGGTGCAGAAGAACCTTTCTGGACGTTCCATATCCGGAGCAAACTGCTGATATTTACAGATTTATTGTGATTGACTTAGGTGCACCCTTGGAATGGACTGTAGCTTAATGTGCCAGAGTTTCAAGCTACATGATGAGGTTCACATATTGCACCCTTAATATTTACATGGGTGGTCTCAAAACCTTTGTGATGCACCTCAATGTCGATGAGTGGTCAAAAGAAAGAGTAGTGAACTTGTAAACCTATTGCCTCCAAATGAACTGCAGGAATCTGTGGTATGACCCGAGTGCTATACTCATTCCGGTCAACGTAAGGAGAACTATAACCTTTAAACTTATAGAAAATGGACTGACATCACGAGGTGGTATAGTCATATTCGTGGTAGAGGGCCATAAATATCGGCAGACAGAGGTATTCTATTCATGGATACACTTTCCAGCAGCAAACGCTGTAACAAAAGAATTCCACTATTACAAAATAGAGGAACCTCCGGATATAAACACTCCTTTCGAGGACGTTGAAATCCCACTAAATTACCAAGAGCATCTGCTCTGGTTTAATGGTGCCCTAAAACATTAAAATCACATCACCAGGCACGGTCCACTAGGTAGACCAGGAGCAAGGTGGCCGGTTCTAGCCAGCTACACACCACATCCAGACATTGATAAAATGTCAGACCAGGAACTTTTAGTTCAGCCCTCTGAGAAAAAGATACAACCTTAGAAATAAGGATAATTTGAAAAACCTGATAGATATCAAGATGTTGATACACGTCCCTCTCGATCTTTTCAGACTTCCTCTCAGAAATCGGAAAATCAGAAAGAAGAGGACGGTCAGAACACAGAGAAGAGCACATCAAGTCCAAAGACAAGGAACCTGCTCATCAAAGTAACAAATTACAATATCCAAGAAAGAAGGAAGCTAGTATTAAAATTAAAAATGCTGAGGATACTGAGGACGCAACTGAAAAAACGGAGACTGGGCCCAGACAATGCTTGACAGTGCAGCAGAAGTGGCCATAGCTCACAAGTTCCTGATGAATCTTCTGGACACAGTAGACACAAATGAATACATTCAGGTGGAAACTGTGCCCCATAAACTATATGAAATAACATTACGTATAGAGGGAGATAAAACTAGGAAAATAAAAGGTCTCTTTTGGGAGGATCTATTTAAGGGCTATGACGTCCTGTTAGCTGAAAAAGACTGGCCACCAGAGTTTGTCAGGAAGTGCCCTCATGGCGCAGAAATGATTATGTCAAAATCAAAAAGGACTAGCTATATTAGGGGGAGGGGGGACTCAATGAAGTACGCGTGCTGGCAAACCCATTGGTTTGTTCATGAAGCCCTCACTCACCTACCTAGTTGGTGGCATGCTTCATCATCGGGCCCACCACAGTGACACCGATTGTGTCCTGGGTGTGCTTCGACGCCAGTTTACTGCGGAGCTGGTATGTTCGCTGAGTGTGCAGTGTAGTGAGTGAGAAAGTGAAGGTTAAAAAGCTATACAGTGGGTCCCAGGACCTGAGGGTAAATGAATAGACTTTAATTACTGGGCCCCTGTTAGCTACTAAAAAGGCAAATGGACATGTTGGAGTGCGAATTATGACCTCCTGCGTCCTGTGTGGTGTACATGTTTCAGCCAGGCCTTTTTTAAATTAAATCTGGCTTTCCTCAGGACCAAGTGAGTATGTGAAAAAGGTGCAGATAAATAAAATTTACTAAATTATAGTGATTGTGTTATTTCTTTGCTATGTGTCGCGCTCCCTAAGGTGCGTTATATTTTAGAGGGGGATTCCCTCTTGCTTTACTACACATAACATATAAGACGTAGACAGACGTACATGGTAGAGTCATATTAGTATGATATGATAATTTCCACATCATTAGCAGACTTATAAGGTGGGTGCTTGACCTATATTCGGCTAGGGTGTGGTCATGTCAGAGACATAACCTGCGTAGGTTTTATCTTAAAACCGATTGTAGTGGTGGTGAGCTAAAACAGCGGATATTAGCATGGTGAGGTACAGGTAAGTGAAGTACATTATCCTCACACAGGCTATTTGCTGTAAAAAGTTCCTTGGGTCACCTGGCAGAGAAAGAGACCCTGAAAGAAGGCTGTGAGAGTATTTGGTTACATCCGACCTGTAGGGAGAAAGATATCAACAGCTTACCCCAGTTGTTGCAGTTTTGCGCTGGATTTACTCACGGAATTGCCGGTCTAGATCCTCCTTGGACCTGTCGTCCTTCTGCGGTGCCCGAAATGAGGAGCGGAGGCCAGCCGGTCGAGTTTAAGTAGCCCCGTTTATTGTTTTCACCTGGGTAAGTATGGAAATAGAAGGAGGGATGCGCTCGCGCTAGATGCCCCGTCATTCTGCCGTGTTGCGCATGCCCAAGTGAACAGTGTTTCTCGCGCACGCGCATCGCAGTGTCGGAAGGACAAGGAGTGCCTCCGGGTCTGCGCGCAGACGTATTAGAAGTCTATTGCTGGCAAGGCTGAGGGGGGAATGCTCAGAAGGTAGCGCTGTTTAGCACTAGCAGCAAGGATGACTTGCTCGAAAAAACAGTGGCATACCGAAAAGCATCTATGTGTATACAGCGATTTAAATGGTATGCTGTATACAGAGGTGCCTACATGTAGGCTTGGGCGCTGATATTATACACGAGGGTATGAATAGCTATGCTGGGTTACACTGTGAGAAGAGAATAGAAAAGGCAGGTCGGGACACATGGCATGGTGTTCACATTTGGGGGCCTCCGTAGGTATGTCTAGCGGGAGGCTGTACAAGGGTGGATTGCTCAGGGGGTTAGTGAATTCCACGGGATTGAGTCGTTCAAGCCCACTGCACTGTGTGGGTCGACAGTCTGTATATCCAGCGTTGTTCTTTCTGGTGGAGGTACTTTTCATTGTTTTCTGTTACATCAAACTGCTCAATGACAGTCCATGTGAAGTCATTAGGCATGGCTGTCTTCTCAAATCATATTCCGATTCATAAAAAATACACATTGGCAAGAAAATGGGCAGTGGCCCAAGCTCCCGCATTATATAAAAATCATGTAGGATGGGATGAGGATTCGCCTCACCACAAAATCCAGTTAAAAAATCAGCCCACTGCAAAAAGGCAGTACCCAGTTAAACAAGAAGCAAAAAAGTAAGTCAGGGAGATCTTAGACCAACTTGAATATCAAGGGGTGTTTGAAACATGCACCTCACAAATGAACAATCCTTTCTTTCCTGTCTCCAAGCCAGACGATTCATTTCGTCTAGTTTTGGACTACAGGCACCTTAACTCCTGTTGTAAAACATTTGCAGTACAAAACTCACATAGTGCAGCACTAATGAATAACATTGTGCGCAAAAAAATAAAACTATTAGACATCTCTAATAGATTCTTTTGTCAAAACATTGCACCTGAAAACAGGTATTTGACCGCTTTCTCAATAATGGGGTCACAAAAACACTTCTGTCGACTCCCACAGGGATTCAAGAATAGCCCAGGATTATTCTCAGCAAGGGTAACAGAGTTACTACAAATATATGATGACGAGGCATTATCCTATGTCGAGGACATCTATCTCACAGATGATGACCTGGAGACTCACTTAAAAAGAGTGAACACCATGATACTTGGGTTCGCATCAGAGGGTTACAAATTCAACTTTAAAGAGTCACGAATTGCCCATCTAACTGTCCTGTTTTTAGGATATGAATTATCAAGTGAAGGCAAGAGCCTAGCTGACAATTTCTTAGAGAAATGTGCTGTACTCCAAGCACCAAAAACGCTGAAGAATTTACAATCAATACTAGGTTTCCTGAATTTCGGAAGAACATACATTCTAAATTATGCAGAGAGGGTTAAACCTCTTAATGAATTGATAAAAACGGATTTCAAACCAATCAATTGGACTCAGAAACTCACAGAGATTTTGAGATCATTGCAAACAGACATGTTAGCTAAAACAAAATTACAAACTGACGAAAACACACGCAATCTTGTAATCCGAGTCATCCCAGGAAGATGCAGATTCACATACCTGACTTCTAACGAGGGAGAAACAGTACCTATAGCTTACAAATCACATTTGTACACTCAAGCTGAAATGAAAGTCAATTCTACTGAAAAAATTCTGACTGCGGTTCAAACTGCTGTAGCAAAAGAAAGAGCCCTAGCCCAAGGCAAGAGAATAACTGTATAAACAGCATAATCAGCCCTTGAGGCATTAACAAGTCCACGCAATCTGAATACAGTGGCATTAGATCCAAAATGGATACAATGGGAAAATTCTCTTGCTACAGAAGACGTGAAATACTATTTTGACACGAAACTGAAAAAAACTAGATGATCTAGAATATGAACAAGAATATCCTCTGCCAATCTAAATTCTGCCTCTGGAACAATATACATGAGTAATCTATATGGACAGATTCGCACAACACTACGATGTAGATAAAAAACCCTACAATGCAGCGTGCTCTGGTAAATTCAAACCGATGATTACCAAAACTGAATCACTCAGAAACTGTTCAGCTCAGCGAGCTGAAATAAGATCTTTAAAGATGGCGCTTGAAAATGCCGAATGCGAATTCTCCACACTGATAGTGTGTGATTCGCTTTTTTGCATCAAGTCATACAACAGTGACATGCAGACATGGATTAAAAAGGGTTACAAAGATGACACAGTTGCCACAATAAAGCATAAAACGCTTTGGGAACAAGTAGTTCTTTTAAAGAAAGAACTACAGAAGACTCACATGATACACGCACTGAGTCATCAACGTGATGGCGTTCATGTTGCAGGGAATTCATTGGCTAACACAGCCACAGCGGAAGCGGCTCAACCGGCTTCCGTAGCCAATAAAAAGCGTTCAGAAAAACACATAGATGGGGAAACCATGCTGGCAGTAAAAGTCTCATTAAAAGGCGATTATGCAGCATTACCTCTCAACTATCCACTCAGTAATACATACATCATTGATGTAAACTCCGTTCCTTTTGCTCAAATCCCTGGAGTGAGGGATAGAGTAATTCCAAACATGAATCGGAGAGTTTTCTTGATTGAAAGCGCACACATGGGACTGGGTCCGAGACACCAACAGATCTTGAAATCTCTAATAGAATTACAATCAGAGTACTGGTGGGCCGGGAATGAGCGTGCAAATTTACAAATTTGCAATGGATTGTCCAGACTGCAACAGAGATCGCAGTTGTGACCCGGACCAGACTATTGCCAGGACATCTTTGTTAGAGAGCATCAGACTATCTATAATGCAGAAATCCAACCGGAGAAATGCGTCCCCATAATTATTAAGACTAAATTAACTTAAAAATGTAGACCAGCAACACCCGGCTGACGCCAGAACTGTTATAAAAAGATTTGCGAGTCTTTATCGACACATACGCTATTGGCATGCAACATTCTGATCAGGGTCCTGCGTTTAGCTCTCGAGCTTACAAAGAGGCCATGAACAGCATGGGCATCGCATTGCGGTACTCTTCTCCCTTCCATCCTGAGGGAAATGCGGTAGTGGAAAGAAAAAAACGTGACATGAAGCAATTTATAACGTCGAGGGTATTAGGATCAGTTGATGGGTGGGTCAAACATTTAACAAGTGTCCAACGTAGTCTTAGTAATCTGCCAAGAAATTCTCTAAAAGGTCTCACTCCATACGAACTATTGTTCGGTACTAGAATGCACATTCAGGATCTTGATTGTCACACTTCAGTGATAGAAGAAAAATCCTTTGATATCAAAGTTTGTTTGGCTGTTTTACAGGATTTAAGTGAAACAAGAAAAAAACTGAGTAACATAAAGTTGAAACAACAGCCGACAGCCACTGAAGAAAAAGCACCTGTCCCAGCAAGACCTGTCTGGATTCCAAAGATTGGGGATCTGGTCAGAGAGAAGATCGCGGTGAAGAAGGAAGTTGGGCCTTCTTACAGAAAAGCAGTGCCTGTCTTAGCAGTTAGCGGAACAAGATCAGTTGTACTACCGCCCCTTGCTGGTAAAAAGGAGAACAGAGTTGTATCCATCGACCTGGTAAAACCACAATCATGTGGCCAATAATAAGTAGTAGGCCCAGTGGACTCCCAAGAAATAGCAGCATACAGAAATTTGCTACAATCCAAGAGGCTCAAACTGACAGACTAGTCACATTTGATAAACCTGCAGTGAATAACAAAGGACTATGCAAAAATGCCATGGAACTTGTGCCTCTTGAAACCCAAATTGCAACAGTTCATCAAGAAACACCAGTCTACAATGATGTAGCTAAGGGTGGGCGTAAAATCCGTTTCGCGGGCGAATTTGCGGATTTTCCGCGATTTCGAGATCCGCGAATCTCGCGAAATCGCAGTCAAATCCGCGAATCAGTGGGGACGTATTTTCAGCCAAGCAAGGGTTACAGCAGCAGGTGCAAAAGTTGAACCTAATTTCTTTGTAACCTTTTACAATAGGGTTACAAATAAATTAACATCAACTTGGACACCTGCTGCTAATTGCTTCCTGGCGCCTCGTTGCCTACTTGCAACTATTCTCTGACCCTGCTCTGACCCTTGAAGCAGGGTCAGAGAATAGTTACAAGTAGGCAACGAGGCACCTGTCCAAGGAATTAAACCTCATCAGGAAGCACTTACAGATATAAAAAACAGGAAGAAGGGAGAGGACGGCAAATACACCCATTTTGAGTTGTCAGGAGGGGTTAAACTAAAAGAGACCTTTACAGCACAATTTTCATATGCATTTTGCTACAAATAAAAAGCTGTATGTTCTGTAGGGGCAACTCAGGAATCTGGCCCTTCAGAGATCCGGCCTCTCTTTCTCTCGTTCTCTCTCTTTCCCTCTCTTTCTCTCTCTTTCTATCTATCTATCTATCTATCTATCTATCTATCTCTCTCCCTCTCCCATAAACGACTGCATGGGTAACTTCGCTATGCAAGCGGCTCGCGAAGACGCAAAAAGCCCCGCGAACACGCAAAAAACCCCGCGAACACACAAAAAACCCAGCGAACACGCAAAAAAACAAAAATCCGCAAATTAGCACAAATTTGCGAATTTTGCGGATCGCGAATTCGCAAATCCGCAAATTCGCGGATCGCGAATTCGCAAAATTCGCCCATGCTTAGATGTAGCCTCGGACTATGCTAATGAAACAAAGAAAAATGCAAAAGCAAATGAAAATCCGGAAATAATTCCAACAATTGACAGAACTGCATCTGGCTATTTCATCAACTTCGACGACTTTTCTAAAGATCCAAGCGAGCATGAAGAAACGCCTGCAACAAAAACTTTCAAAGACAAAGTAATTGAACTTTTTCACCAACTAAAAGAAACATATCTGATTTCACCATGGATTGAATTTTGGATTGTGTTAGGTGTACTTACTCTCCTTCTTTGGCTCATCATGGTTCTATGTTTGGGAAAATTAATTGATGGAAAATATAGTACAATGGACACAGCAAGTCAGAACATCAACTTGGTTCTAAAGCCTCACACATCCTCCCACATCGAGAAAGGAGAACTGTCATCAGTAAACATCTCAGCCAATCCAATACCCGGTGGTGTAGCATGGGACAGAACTGATTATGACATTTTTGGCCCGGTTGAGCTCTTGAAATATCCACACCAGTTCAAGGTTTCATTAAGTGACTTAGTGACACCAAGTACCTTCTCTGATGATTGGGACTTTGAAAACATTAATAATATGATGTCAGATTTAGTAATGTCAGCCAAATTTACAGAACATGATTACTTACAGGGTTCATCGAATTATTAAGAGTTATACTGTTATAATCATTTTGGTGATCACTATTTGCATACAACTGCTCAGCCTAGAAATGTTTCATCTTATAACCAATGGGAACACTGTCCAACTCCGCCAAAAGGCAGCTCGAAAACATTTTATGAGAAATTCCAGTACTTCTCAGGGTTTAACAATAGTGATCCAGAAACGTTTTATTTTAAAATGATAATTAGGACAGGATTGAAAACAATGTTGACAAATACTAAATTGATTTATTCTGAAAAGTTTTATGACAAAATGTCTACATTTGGTTTCGAATTTTGGAAAAACAACATTGAAACAAAAACGATCTGGGGTACCAAAGATTGGCAAGTACAAGGCCTAGAAGCATTATTTAGGGCCTGCATGATCCCAGAACAAATGATATACTTGAATGACACAATTCAACAAACTACTTGTCTTGGCCTAGCTAAGATAAAAGACTTAAATACACCGTCTATTCCGAAACCCATAACTGATAGTGATAGCACTACAGATGTGGAGATAGAGGTATCCCATATTTTACACCAAAACAGAACACATCCTGATTGGAAAAAGTGGTTGATCTGGCCAACAGACACAAATAACTGTCAAGATAGATTCCTGAACAAAACACAGGGGTTCAAAATGACCAGGCCAGACCCAAGATACTCCCAGAGACAACATCTAGGGATAGTTACAACATACAGCGTAGGGAAACTATGCCTTGAGTGGCTACAGAAATCCACACTGGCTGAAATTAACCAACACTTGACTTTACTTAAAGACGGTGCTGACTTGCGTGATTTCATACTGGGACCACGCAAACAGCGTCAAAAACGTTTCATAGCGGCCAGTATATATGCTACGTACAACGAAGCTTGGAAAGTAATGCAAATTGAAACAGCAGAAAAAATACGAGAAATTGATGGTATAAATTTGGAAAAATCACTTTCTGTAGTGGACAATGGGTTAACGACTCTGTCCTCCAGAATATATTCACTGGAAAGCATTGTATCATCTGCTATTGATATGATAGAGCAGGACTTACTAATGTTACAACATGGTCAGTCTCAATTACGTTCTATTATACAGCTTGGTTGGACGTTGCAAAATCTGCGTTCAGGCTATGTACCATGGCGTTTAATCAACACAACGTCATTATTCGGTATCTTTATCCTTACTGATAAACAAATCAGTTTGGCACAAAAAGGAGCAGGCTATACGATTCTGAGCATTGAAAAACTTGAGAGATTACCAATGTCATTGAATGGATAATACACGGAACAATTACAATTCCGATAGCAACTTTCCAGTTTAAATACTGCCAAGAGTATATACCTGCGGGCCAGTATGAAAGGTTGGGTAAAGAATACATCAAATCAACCTGGGGTTTACCTTATACACACAGATGTTATAGTGAAGGGAAAAAGGAAGTATTCCTTAGTGGTAACAAATGTAAAAAATCACTAAGCGGTGGAGCCTGCGAAGGGTCTTCAAATAACCTTTCATGTCACCTGCATGGCACGTCTGCAAAACAGATAGAGCCATTTTTTACACAACTCTCTAACAGCAGTTACGTTTTAATAAGTGACCACAGCTGTTGTGGAATGGTGCCAGGGAAAGCCTATCTCGTGACCGTAACTTCCAGGGTTGTTTGCTGTATGCAAGTGTTGTATCCACACAGCAATCCAGATATGGGGGCTGCGTTATGGCCTTCCTTAAATATCTCTTCTATTCGAATTGATACTTTAAGCAAAACGACGTCTATTCTTTTACAGACAACTGTGCCTTTAACGTCATCCACAGAAATGTATGATCAGCAAGTGGCAAAGACATCAGCAGAGATACATTCCCTTTTATCGACAGATTGCCCGGTGCATTTCGTAGAAATGTTAAGCCAAATCTTAAACATGTTTGATACCAGTGGCATCGCACATGTATTTAAGACTGGGACTGTTAGCACCCTTTGAAACAGTTCTGGGCATCTTCCCAAATTTTGTCCATTCTGTCTTTGGTGGCCTACCCTTAATCTTGGGACTTGTGGCAGGAATTTTATTTTTGTTCCTTCTGCTCCGATATGGCAAGCCAATCCACAGACAAGACTCCAGCAACGATGGAAGAAACGATCCTAGCAATACGATACCGAGACCGTATCACTAAGGTCCTTGGATTGGCCCGGCTAAGAGATCTAAGTACAACCTGGTTTCTTTCATTCAGACCGATCTGGCAGGATTGCATCTTACCTGTGCTTCGATGTCTGCTATGCGGAGAAGAATGCGCATTGGACGTCTGTCTTACACTACCATCAGCAGTACCAATGGATATCAATACTTTGCTAGGTCCTGTAACGACTCATGCATCGTGTTGTCCCCATCCGCTACCTATTCTGATGACGGCATTAGTTGAGACTTCACCACTACGAGTAGGTGGCGGTGAGGTACGAGAGGAAAGCAGCACCAAACAGGTACAACCTTCTGTGAGCATTGCTGATCTAAACATCCATGATAGCAATCACGCTCCAAACTGCACAGTTACAGCTTTTTCGAACTTGGTCGAACTTTCACCTGATGTTGTAGACCAAATTTTTGCGAGTCTGTCTGATATGATGTTCTCTCCAGTCAACGAGAATAACTCTTAAAAACAATGAGTACAGATCGTTCCCTGAACTCTGAATTCGGCCTTCAGTTTTTGATAAACAAAGCTACCGAAAATATTTGGAACTATTTTTTCCCCTGAAAGCGAAAATATTTTTATTCAATTTTCCAAATTATTTACCTTTTTTTTTGGCACATGGTACTCTGCTTACAGTAGAACTATTCTTAGAGAACAGAGCTTCTATTTTTAGGATACTAGAGACAATATTTTCCCTCTAGCACATATACAGCATTTTGTATAAATATGTGATGGAATGGTCTCGACCTTCTTTTCTGTATTCAGAGCCATTTCATGTGTAATTTTCGCAATTCATTCAGCTGATATATTTATGCATTTAACTGAATGATGACACTGCTTGAAAAGCGTACAGTACCAACACTCATTTTCGTGTATTTACCATATACCATTTCAAATGCGAAATATGTATTTTGGGGTGGGTTGGAAAACACACATGCATTGCTATATGTTTACTATTGCTTAGTTTTTTTTTAGTAATGATGGACATTAATCCGTGGAGTGGGTGTTGTATTTCTATCTAGGACCCTAATTCGATATTCCCGATTCATGCCCTTATGTGGTTATAATTAATAATATCCTTATAAAGGCATAAGAATCATATCCATATTCAGTAATAGCCCATGGAGTCCAAAGCACAGCACGGCTACTCCCATCGACTCCTAGAAAGCAGAACGGGTTCTTTAAACAAACCAAGCCTCCAGCAGCCCGGGAAATCGCCCCCTGCTTTTGTTTTGATTTGAACAAGAACTCCTGGAGTCCAGAAAGAACTGTTAGTCCTTAGTGATGTCTTATGTCCAACCTTACGTCAAACCCGGCACCTTTCAGGTATAAATATACCAACAGTTGCCTTAAGCAAACACACAGTGGTTTGGAGCAGAGTGGCTATCTACTTGCCCGAGAGCTCAGCTGATGCGAAGAGCCCACGGAAGCCGCCCCTCCCGTTTGACGCACTGAGAGAGACGCTGTCTTTTTCTCCAGCTGAGAAAATCCAGCTCCGGTGTTTCCAGCCACCCTCGTGGGTTGCTGGGAGATCGAGTCCTGAAGAAAGAGATACTAGACCTCCCTCATTCTATTACCAAGGTACGGAGCTGACTAAACCCTTAAAGAGAATTCTTGATTCAGATTCTTGGCAAAACAATCTTAACCAACTTAACTTAAACTGCTACTTACTTACTCCTTCCCAAGTATTAGGATTAGGTCAGATACACCGGGGTAGGCATAGTTAGAAGCACCAGTTGAGTAAGTTAGTCAATGTTTTTATGTATGTATATATTTTAGCCATTTTAAATATGGCTAAGAAACCATATCAATGCTTTTACAGTATTATTTCATAATACTACTTTTATTGTACGCACTTTACTTTATGATAAGTATTACAATTGTGGCAATTAATTTCTCTTGCATGAGAAAGAAGACTGCTCAATAAATACCACCTTTTATTGAAAACGCCCGTCTCTCTATTTCTCTGCACTCTGGTGAAACTAAGTATGCACGGTTGACTGAGTGAAATAGCTGCCTATTGTTTTCACACGAATATAGAGATACACTCTTTTCTGAGGGAGCAAAGTTGTCATGTTTGTATGGTTTTCAGAAGCTAATCCCTTCTTGTCTAAATCCGGAGAGTTAACTCTTTCCTGAACATTCATGAAAGTTTCTAGTGACCTTTGAGTTATCTGGCAAAACTAATTAAGTCTAATATAGTCAGTAGAGACCTAGTCAACCTCAGTCCTATGTCTACATTGCTGTTTATATTATTCCAATGCGCAGAGCCTATTGGGAATATAGGAACTACATTACATCCTATGCATGTTGGCTTGGAAGATTATAGGGGATCCTGTATGATCCAATTCTTTTCACAGAACTTTGAGAGACTCCCATAGAATGCATGGTCCAAGAACACAATCAAACAAAAAAGCTCCCTTGAAAAAATATGGCTTAGTCCATGTGCGATGGTGTCTGGATCCTGTGGGATCCGACATTCTCCACAAAGATAATTTTTGGATATGAGCTGGCTCTACAGGGTATGGCTTGCAGTTCAATAAATACCTTATGTTTTGGCATTTCAGCTGGACATTTTTGTATCAATGGTACTCGGGTAGGTGACCATCCCTTGTTCAGGAATCTCAGCAGAGGTATTACGCATCTCTTCCCCCAGAACCAAGGTACTCCATGTTGTGGAAAATCAATAGGATGTTGAATCTTTTCCTCTCCTGATCTGCAAACACGTTCCCAATTAGGAACTAACTTCATGGCAGGCATGAAATGTCACTCTGCTTGCTTTCATGTAAAAGAGTATCAGAGATCAGGGTTTTAGACATATGTGGTAAAAATGTTTACTCCATTCCAAGTTACTTTCTATGTGTGCAGAAACACCAAGACTCATAAAAATATCTTATCCATCATTTACATACAAACTCTCAAGTTGTAAGACAGAATACTTGAAAACATATGAGAGTATGACTAAGGAGCTTAGGACCACAGAGAAAATCCAGCTCCTGATTTCCCTAAGGAAACCTTTCAAAGGAGCCTCTTCACCAACCATTTGAAGGTGGGTGTGCTAGACAATGCAATAGACATGTATAGATATTACTAGCTTTGGAGCTCATTTAACAAGAGGTGTCTCAATATTGTTCCCTAAAAGCAAGGCTTGAAGACATGCTTGCAGCAGTTTGGTACTCTGATTCCACATTCAAAAGATTTTATTTTAAACCAGTGGTGGATGTAGCCTGTTAGTGGTAAGTAGCTTCCTGGTCCAGATATAGAATGAAAAAGGAAAGTTCAAACTGCATTAAGTATATGGAGGTGAGAAGTATCTCCTATCTACCCTCAAAGGAGCCCACGTTATGGAAATATAACATATACATTATTCAGTCAGAAAAATCTTTGTTCGACGATTAAAAATCATCATAAAAGTACATATATACAATAAAAACTTCATTAAATAACAAATCTAGACTCTTATTGAAAACAATGGTACAATGTTATGCGGCAAATTATAATATACATTCATTCCTTGACATTATTCTCTGGTAATTATTGACATTACAGTCACTTTAAAAAAATTCATCATAGAGCATAGTGTTCGCGTATCATTTGCTCTTTGTAAGAAAAGTAAAGCAGTTTTGGCATGCCGGAACTTTGCCTCTTTCAGGATAGCCACCAAAAATTTACGCTGGGGCATCTTATAAAAAGGACACAAAAGTACAAAATGAAGGGTGTCCTGCGGAGACCTATTGTCACAGCAGCAGGCACCCTTCTGCTCAATTATTAACGTAAAACCAGATGGATAAGACAATATGTTCGGCAACAAATTGAGCCTAAAACGACATATTAAAAACCGATCCTGCAAATTATACATTAAAAATAGATAAGGTTCCATATCCACATCATTACTCACAAGGCGATGTGCAATTACTGATCTCTTAGACAATTCCTAGTTACCCTGCTCTGCAGGATGTTAACTATTCAAGCAACAGTTTTTTCACTTCTGATTTACACGAGGCAGGTGTTGCATTTGGGTTGATGAAGAGATCCTGCCAGTCAAGATCCTGTAATGTGGCCTTGACAAAATGTAGCCACGGGATCTGCAAACCATTGTCCCTTTGTAGGTAGTCTGTGATGATTACTCTGCTTAAATCTGCCTCAGGGTTTGACCAGATTCTAAGCCATGCTATAATTGGGCTAAGTTTGACCTGGTCAGATATGTAAAAGCTCCCCAGTTCAGTGTAAGCAATTGAGGCAGGAGAGCTCTGCAGGATTTTTAAGAGCCTACGAAGAAACTTATCTTCCTCCAGCTACAATTGTTTTACATCCCTAAAACCCCATACCTCAGCTGCATACAGCGCTTTTGCAGAGCTTATAGAGCCATATAGGTTCATCACCTGTTCTGGCGACCAGCGCCCAAGTCTACGAGCAAAGTTTAGTATGGCGCCATTTGAGGAGGTCAGTTTGGAGCAGCGTTCCTCAATCAGGGTTTTAAATTTTAGTGCCCCATCAAATAAAAGTCCAAAGTAGGAAAAGGTCTTCACCGTTTCTAGGGTGTGCGTCACTATTTTGTATGCTGGGTTTCTGCGTTTTTTTTACCTGCCAGCATCACGAAGGATTTGCTCAGATTCACAGATAAATCTAAGCTATCCATGAATTTCACAAATCCATCGATTAGACACTGTAGGCTCCTCGGAGTGCGGGCCAGCAGGACCGCGTCATCCGCGTACAAAAGTACCGGGATGTGACGCGATCCTGCTTTGGGGCAGTCTGTATTCAAGGCGATCAGGGTTCTCTTGAGATTATTAATGTAGAGAGAGAACAGAAATGGAGCAAGGATACAACCTTGCCTCACTCTGCTAGTGCATGGAAAGGGTTCAGTACCAGTACTCCCCCACTCCATGCTGTAGCGGACCCTGGCTGTGGTGTTCCAATGTAATTCTTTAAGGATATTAATCAGTCCAGGGTCAATTCCTAAGAGACTCATTATCACCCACAACTTGCTCCCATTTACATTATCAAACGCCGCAGCCAGGTCCATAAACCCCAAATAAATAGTTTCACTGCTGGCTATTGTATATTTTGCGATCGGCAGATAGAGGTTAAGACACTGGTCACTGGTTGATTTTCCTGATCTAAAGCCATATTGAGTGTCCGCTATAATATGGTTCTCTTCTGTCCATTCCATGAGTCTATCCAACACCGCTTGACCCAGGATTTTAGCCGAGACATCGATCAATGATATCGGTCTATAGCATTGTGGGTTATCTCTGCTTACCTTCTTGAATATAGGGACAATTATTGTTGTTGACCAGGAACGAGGAAGCCCAGTTAAAATAGCTGCATTTAAAACCCTTGTCAGAATTGGGGCCCATAAGTCCACATTGCTCAGATACAAATCTGGCGGGGAACCGTCAGGGCCTGGGGCTTTATTGCGAGTGAGACCTTGGATCTCCCTAGTTATCTCTGTGAGGGAGAATTCCACCACCAAGCTCCGTTTTCCATCCCATCCCCCTTCTGAGCCAGTATCATGAGTGTGATTGTAGAGGCCCTCAAAGTGCATCACCCATTGGTCAGGGAGGATGTTAGTACCATTTACATTATTCCAAATGAACAATCTCTTTATCACTGTTAGGGTGAGTAAAGTGTTTATTATTTACAATAACAATGTGGCAGAACTTGCGACCTAAAATGTGCTTTGCTTATTGCAACATACTCGATTCGTCCAATACAAGTATTAGCATTGTTTTTGTCAGGGGATGATCAGAAGACAGAATAATTTTGATGATGTTTCGGTTACGGTGGCTATCATGCAAAGAAAGATATGAGACAGGAAACACTCTGACCTTTTCAATGCATTGACAAAAAGAACATTTTGGAAATTTTAAGTCAGTTTCACTTGCCCAGCTACCCTACAGCTGAAATCGAAACCTGAAAATCACACTGGACATAAATTCTAAGATACAATACAATTCTTTCAGGGTGGACAATGCCATCTAAATATATAATCAAATAAAAAATGCAGGTAATGGGATTTGAGGACTTCTCACCACTGTAGGAAGAGTACAACTTGTCAGGAAGGCAATAATATAAATACATTCAGCTCCAGCAAGCGTGGGTGGCACAGAAAAGCGACATTGCTGGTCTCCCCGAATACGCTCCATTGGAAGGCAGGTTGCTCCAGGAGGAGATCTTTGAGAAGGCAATTTTGTGGACATATAAGACCCAAATCAATAATATACCAGATAATCTACTAGACCGGAGATGTAAATGGGAGGCTACAACAGGTGAAGTTGAGGACATAAATTGGGAGATAGCCCTAATATACTCTAGAGAAGGGGCAATACAACTTAAGCTAAGACTGATTCAATTTAAAACATTGCATAGAGTGTACTATGACAGGACAAGACTCCACGCAATGTGTTATGCTGAAACACCCGAATGCCTACGATGTAAAACAAAATGAGGGGCTCTTATATCAATACGCTATGGGATTGCCAAATATTTCCCCGCTACTGGACGCGGGTGATACAAGAATTAACTATTATACTTGAGACGCGAATCCCGTTAGACCCTAAATATGTCCTGCTGGGCATATCTACAGATGTGTACTTGCCTAGATATAAACTTTTGTTAAGTAACCTTGGACTTATTGTAGCAAAACGCGACATTGCTAGGAACTGGGGAAGAGCAGACCCACCAACCATGAAAGATTGGAGGGCTGGCGTGGATATGTACATGGGGGCAGAAAGGACAGCATAACAGGCAAGGGGATGCCCCAAGAAATTTCGGAAGATTTGGCAATCATGGTTGCCATATTATGGGCTAGGAATCCATTGCTGGAAGGGTGTAATAGTCAACATGAGGGCACGAACCGGGGGAGTGACCTGGAAATTGTGAATGTTATTAACTCCATGATCCCACCAATTGTAACTTGATTGACTCCATATGCAAAGAAAGTACGGGTATATCTGTTGATTTTTGTTTTGCTGCCTTCTATTTTTTGATGTTACTCCGAAAGTAAATAAAAAGTAAAGAAAAAAATGCAGGTAATAAAAAAAGTAATTTGATTTAATGTTGCACAATTTGTAAACGTTCCTCTACTACCATACACTGACTTGTGCTGCAAATCCATGACTGGTGTATCAACCCATCGTTAAAAAGAAACCCATTTTTGTATACAGCCAGTCAGCACGTGTTTCTCTGGTTCCTCTGCGATCAGGAAGCAAGATGGCGGACTGAAGCCGCTGCAGTGAGGTCCTCCCACAAAGATCTCCCTCCTGTGCGATTAACTGCACACCTACCCCACCTGACTGATGTGATTAGATGCAATAGCCGGCACCCGAGGAACTCAGTGACCCAGCGAGTCATTAGCTTCCGGGAGTCTGTTCAGAGTTCGGGGTTTGGCGTTCTGCACAGCTACTGCTACCGCTGCTACCGCTACCACAACTGACTCTCGCTCCTGCTCGTCTCAGCTGTGCTCGGCTGGGCGGACTGCGGGCGGTCGACTGCAGGTTGCGGATTGCGGACTGCGGCTGTGGCTTTCCGGGCTACAGCTAACGGCTGCAGCAAGACAGAGGAAGAACCGATTTGAGAAGTTGGGGCGCCGAGAAATGAAGCACTAAGTCACAGAGGTTAAGACCGCAATCTAGACTGAAGCTGGGCTTCAAACCGAAAGCGAGACGAGGAGCAGAATTAGTATTGCTGCAAGGGGGTGCTCTGAGCGGTTCCTGATGCATGTTTTAAGCTACAGCTCCAAGCCTCAAGAACAGTGTTTTTCAATAACACCGTTTCTGAGAAGCTCCGAAAAAAGATTTTGAAAAGACAATTATTTATCTAAACTGCTTAAATCGTTAGTGTATATCAGGGGGGGGGGACAGGTTACCGGCTGGTTACTGGTTACTAGATATTGATTGGCTATTGACTACTTAAGCAGAGATCCGTGTTTTGTGATTCAAGCGACTCAATTGACACAAGGATTTAAGGAGTGACTCAAGGAATGCAGTACTGTTCATTCTAGCCTCACTCAGTTTCACTCTGCACCAACACCGGTAAAGGCACCAGCGCTAGCACCTGCACCAGCACTAGCAAAGGATTCTCAGTGAGGCCTGGTCTGGGTTGGGTTGACCGCTAAATTGACTCTGCATACACTACTAAGACTTGGTTAGGCACAAAGGCATATCCTTATCCTTATGGCTCTCATGGCTCCAAAAAACAAAAGGCAGAATAAAGCTCTGCTGAAAGGTACTCCCCTGAAGGGATCAGAAGAGTCGAGGAGAGGAATAGAAGAAGGAAGAGCACAGTCGCTCAGACCCATTTCACCTGCAGTGGTGGCACGTACATCCTGCCTTATTCAACAGGAGCCCCAAGCTGGTAAACCACTGCTCAACCTCCCCCCTACTACTTTGATTGTAAAAGAGAAAGAGACTCTCTCCAAATTAAAAACAAAAACCAAAATAAAAGAGGACGATTTACCTGCAGATAAGGTTAACAATAAATCCAAAAAGACTGGCAACATTAACCTCATCAGAGCTTCGAACGTTCAGCGTCCAGTGCTGAACGTTCGAAGAACGAATGCTGGCCAGACGGCCAACGGTCGTGCGCAGCACTGGGGAGGTAGTGCTCGTGACGACCGTTGGCCGTCGGCAGCAGTCAAGGGGTTAATGGCAAGGCTATTCAACAAGGGGGGTGTAATGGTTGCTGTTGCTAGGGTAGTGAGCGAAGAGGCAAAGTCACAAAGTAGGGTGCAGTGGTACTGGGGGTTTATTGAATTTTACAACGGAATCAAAGTCTGTAGGCCGACGTATAGGTCTTTCTTCTGTTCCACCAGGACTTCCCAGTTGGACGTCAGGCGGAAGGTCTTCTCACTCGCAAGGGGCGTTGTGCGGAAATGAAAAGAAAGAAAGAATACGCCACATTACTGGACTGAACTATTTATCTGATACGGGTGAGGGGCGGGAAAAGGACGTGAGGGGGATCACCAGGGACCATCACCGGTTGTTGTGTTTCCTTAATGGGGGCGGCACTCTAAGCGCTCCCGTCCCTTGTCCACCCAGCCGCCCTCTACCCGTTCCCTCCCTCTGACTGAAAGAGTCCCCGTATACGAGCCCGTACCATGCGGTGCCACACTTCTCCCGGTGAAGTGTGGCTGGGCGGAGCGTGGTCCCGTTGGCCTACTGGCTGTAGTGCTGGCGGTTTCTCCTCGTCTCCTGCTTCAGTCTCCCTCAGCAATCCGTTTCCGGGTTCCTTCCGTCCAGCGGCGAAGACGTCCGATGCTTCCTGCTCTGCTCCGGCGTTCGCGCTCCTCTGTTCGAAATCTCGCGTTATCAACGCCTTCGAAAGCGATGATTGGACATCAGGGGATGACGTCACTGACGAAGGCCCCGCCTCCGGGTAAGCCCAGGCGGCCGTGGAAGGCGTGCGAACATCCTGTGTGTGCCGAGGCGGAAACGAAGAGGGACAAACATCAGTAGCAGAGTCGTGGCAGGTAGGGACTCCCTGACAGGGGGCTAAATCATGATGTACCATCAGGGGGAGAGTCAGACTGTAACTCAACAACAGAGAGTAATTCAAACAAAGTAAAATCTGCGCAATCCGCTCAACCTACGCAATCTACGCAATCTAAGATGAATATTACAACTGGACCCCTCGGGGGTCACTGAGGCCTCCAATGGGGGAGCTGAATTAGAGCTGATTATTGACACTGACACTGACGTACCCGATTGTGAAGTGTGGGGGTGTGCGGGCCGGAATAACAGGCGTGGAGGCCGGATATAATGTGCTATGATTAGCAAGAGGTTTATTGAATACAGAGAAGTCAAGCCCTTGGGCACGGTGGGTAGGTACAGTCTTCGTGGGTCGGGTTGGGGTTCCTAGCGAGGAGGGTCCGATGGTGAGAACACAGGCAGGTCTTCTACTGCAGGGCTGGTGTCCTCCTTCCTGGTTGCGGGCGTTGGTGTGTCCCTCGGAGATAAAGGAAAGAGACACAGGGCTGTTAGTTCCAATGGTCACGGAACTCGGTCGACTGACACCGGCACCGGGGAGTGGGAGGGGTGAAATAGACTGTGAAGGAGGGCGGTAGGCAGGGTAAGAAGGGAAGGGAAAGACGGGAAGTAGGTATAGAGTGCAAAAGGGGGGGGTTGTGCGTAATGTACTATACAGTGTCGGGGTGATTATACTATACAGTGGGGGTGCGCGTGACTTCTGTACAAGATTTACACTATTTATACTAACTACACGGGGAGGGGGAAACACGGAGAATGATAACGGTTTACTCACGTGCCCCGCCGTAACTCTCATCCGAGTTACGGCCGCTTTCCAGCCACCTCCTGAGGACGCCACCAATCCTCGCATCAAACGTCTTCCTCTTCTTCCTTCTCTCGCCTCGTCCTCTCTCCTACAATCTCCGCTGTCGGTCCTTCGCGTGCCGCTAACTCCTGCCACGAGTCCACCGCTGGGAACCTCTCCTCCTCTGAGTCGCCGGCTTTTCTATCATCCGATCGGGTCCCTGAGGAAAGGCTTCCGGGGTCAGGCGGGGTCACTTCCGGTCCTTTAGTTACCGTTGTACTTCCGGGGTCAGTCCATGACGCTTCCGGTCCGCTGTGCTCCGGTGGTGCTGTCGGCGCCTGCAGGGAGACAGAGAGAGGTGTAGCCTGTTTTGGCTGTGGGTTAGTGATGCCGCCCGTATGGGCGTCCCTGCGGTATCGCTGTGCCCTGGAGGGAAGGAGCGTCCCTTCACACCGATATCAATGTGCCTTTACAAACCGATACGTCTTCCATAATCACTCTGTCAAGTCCCGAACCTGCTCATGTGCATCCATCAGCACAGATATTGGCTCCATCATCAATTACAACTATAGAATATAAAAGTTCCAATACCGATAATGATACGGGGAGCACTGAGGCTAACTCAATACAACTTAACTCCAACGACGAAGAGTACGAGGAATATGTCGAAGAAAAGGAGGGGATGGAGGGAATAGAAGAAGAGACAGGCAGGCGAACTGAGAATGCCTGAGCCCAAACAAGAAAAGAGAAATCTACTGTTACTAAAAGAAAGGGGAAAGGAAAAGGAAGAGCTAAGAAAGGGAAGACTAAAGAAACAGCAACATTGCTTACAAATCTACTCACAACTGCTACAGGAGCTATAGGAGGGAATACAATCAAAGATCAGAGCCCCTTACTTAAGTGGATGCAGGTCAAAGGGGGTTCTCAAAAGTTGTCTATTGTACTACCAGGAAACCACCCCATAGAAGCTGACAACTTACAAGACAATACTTTTAAGAGCCCTCCTCGCAAAGGGGGCTTGCTAAGCTCAGAACTAGCTCTAAACTCAATTCCCAACTCGGCACCTACCACTATGGCCTTGATGGACGTCACACCTGTAGCGCCACTACAACTTTAAACAACCAGGCAACTGCAATACCGGTCACACCAGCTACTACGGCTACACCCATTACATCTCCTGTCACATCTCTCATATTCTCTCCTATCACCTCTCAAACTGAGACTACTTCTTCATCTCTGGATTTAATCTTAAAAACATTAATGGTCCATCATGAAGAGTCTCAACAACATTTTCGCCAACTAAAGCAAGACAATTGTAAGATACATAATTGCCTACAGGAAGTCACTAACAAGCTAAGTGGAGTTACCAAAGATATTGAAGAACTACAGCAGAGAGTAGTTGACGTCGAGGAAACACTGGCCACTACTACTGCCTCTACAGCAGAACATAAGGAAGACATAGAGACCTTGAAGAACAAAGTCAAGGATCTTGAGAACTGACAGAGGCGCCAGAATCTGAGAATTTTTGGAATTCCTGAAGGGACTGAAGGCTCCGACGTAAGGGCCTACCTGATCCGACTTTTTCAAAATGCATTCCCAGACCTGGGTGACTGGGACTGGGATTGCCAACTCCAACGGGTACACAGATTACCGATCATTTCCAAGAATAAAGAGAGCAAATACCCTCGACCAATTCTGGCTTACTTCGGCAACTAACTGCTAAGACAGGCAATTTCATTGAAAGCTAGACCGAATACACCTGTGAATTGTGATAATATAACTTTCTTTGCTAAATCAGACCTTAGCAAGGCTACTATGGACAAAAGACGGGGGCCACGAAAACTGATAGACCCTTTCAAGTCTAGGGGGGCTACAGCATAATTCCAGGAACCTGCACGTCTTAAAGTTACAAAAGCAGGGTACACTTACTTTCTCAATGATGTTAAAGACGCAGAGCAACTTTTGGCAAAAATGGATACTTAAACTTAGGTAGTTAATTCTACAGAAATCTAGAATCTGAAAGTTATAAGTGACCACTATGATCTACTAAAAAAATCATAAAAAATAAAAACAATTTTTTTTTTTGGGGTGGGGATGGGTTGAGATCTTGTATATAAGTTTAATAAGGAGGGGGAGACTGTGGGGAAACCTCTCTGGTCAGCTGCCCTTTCAACGGCAGCAGAAGATAGAGGGAGGCTTCCGGGTAGGTACTTGGGGTGGGGCCTCTAGAGCAGGGAGAGAAGCTCAAGGGGAGAGGGAAGAGGGGGGAATGGGTAGGGGTAACAAGGGTGAAAACGACAGCACAAGCACAATCACATGCACAGACCTGAATAATAAATGTAATAGGCACTGCTTACGGAAGCTAAAATCGAATAAATGTATCAAATAAACTGTCTAGCATGGAACGTCTCTGGTCTCAACAATAGAATTAAAAGACAGTTAGTCTTCGAAGAACTGAAGATGTACAACCCTCACTTTGCCCTCTTAAACGAGACTCATATTCGATTTCAGGATCGTAAGATGATGGAGCAAGCGGGATATGAACTGATTACTTGTACCTCTTTGAATGTACTAATAAGGGGTGTTGCTATACTTAAGAAGACAACTTTGAAGATAGAGGTACTTAGAACTGCTGCAGACAAAGCCGGTAGATGGGCACTAGCACAATTTAATTTAATGAATGCAAAATATGTACTTTGTGCCTTGTACGGATCAAACATTGACGATGCGGGGGTTTTTGATCGTCTCAATATTGAACTTTTAGATTGGGAAGGAGACATAATAATGATGGGAGACTTCAATTGCGTAATGAACTACAAAAGGGACACGACCAAGACGAATCCATCTCAGCGCATGCGTAAAACCAGGGCAGCTATTTTAGAGCTATCGCGCATTCATAACTTAAAAGACGTATGGAGGAACCTACATCCGACACTTGCAGGTTATACATACTATTCCGCCCCTCACCAAATGTGCTCCTCTGCTTCCTTAATGATGAAGCAGAGGGAAGAACAGTCATCCTGTTTCCTCCTCCAAGGTTTCAGATGGCACATGTGATCTCCCAATCTGGGGCGATCATATTGGAGTTATGCTCATATGCATAGTTAGTTTAGAATTTCACACATTCCAACAGAAGTAAACTAAGCTGGAAAATCGGTCACCTCGAAGGTAAAAGGGCTTTGTCCAATCACAGCGCAGAACAGTCTTGATAGAAACAAGCAATGTCCACTGGTTTCCCTGTACCTTAGATGTGCCTCATTCTGTTTCCAGTGCAAAAAGAACCATTGATGGACAGAATGCAGAACAGTGTCATACATTCACCCCAGTACAGAGATCTAGGCCTAAATAAATCGTTTTTTTTGCTCACCGTGCAATTCGTTTGAACATAGCCATATGCAAATCAGTATTAATCCTGTGTCAAATGCGAACAGTCCAGTAAGACCTGCCAGGCCAGGTCTTCCCTGGACTGGAATCAAGCTTCCTAGGACCGGTTTCGGGGCTTCACCCCTTATCAGGCAGGATAGCTTGACTCCAGTGGCATGGAGAACAAGAGACCCACGTCTAGGCATACCAGTCCCTCTCGGGGAGACACATGTAAAAAGAACAATTTATAGGTGGAATGCATAACAATATCAAACATTCACCCAAGTATAGAGATCTGGGTCTAAATGCATCCTTTTTTTGCTTCCCCATACCATTCCAGTTTGAACGCAGCCATATGCAAATCAGTCTTGATCCTGTGCCCAAAAGGAACAGTCCAGCACAAACTGCCAGGCCAGGTCCTCCCTGGACAGGAAACAAGCATCCTAGGAACGGTTACGCGGTTTCACCCCTCGTTAGCCAGGAACCAAAACCAGTCCCAGGATGCTTGTTTCCAGTCGAGGGAGGACCTGGCCAGGCAGTTCGGGAATGAATCTTCCCATGAAGCACAGGGTCAAGACTGATATGCATATGGCTGAGTCTGAACTGGAGTGGCAAAGTGAGCTAAAGAATGATGATGGATTCAACCCAGATCTGTGACTGGGGGTGAGTGTCTGAAATAACAGTGTCCCGTCAATCATCTTGTGTTTGCTTCATTTTGTTTCCAGAGCACACCTCCACTCACATCATCATACAAGTCTTATACATTTTATAATACTGTTTCCTACGAAGTGACAGATTTTCCAATTTACTTTACTTCTGCTGGGAAAAGTGAGTTGCAAAACTAATTATGTATATAAGAGCTTGAATATTGTTGACTGATAGTGGGAGAAACAAGCGTACAGATATGGTTTTGTGGGTCAATAAGGCTGCCCATTTAGAGGGCAATTCTAGACAGAACAATCATAACATGACCTGGAGGATTTTTGTTGATAGTATTATTATTTCTTTTAATCCCCACCAGTTCTTGTCACTGTTTCTTACAAGCATTTCAAACATATGAAAGGGATTTTCAAATTCATAATTAGTCTAAACGTTGCTGTTCTCTGAACTTACAAAAGATAGAAGTCGGATGTTGTCAACATATGAGTGGATATACATTTATTACACAATAGAAACTTAGGACGGTATAACATTTGTAGAAAAAATTAACTGATGGCAAAATACACCACATCAGTCTTTCACCAGGATTCAGAGCATGTACACTGTCCAGGGCCTAATGGAGCTTCATCCTAGCAGAACCAACTTTTAGAGGAGTTCACTGGCTTAAAAACAAAGGAATGAAAACTGCACCTTTATGAAGTTCACAAAAAAAAACAATTAGGAAAGGCAGCCCGAGTACTCAGAACGAATTAGCTCATGAAGAAGAAGGTGGAGGATGCACGGAGAGCAACTGTAGGTCACTTACACTGTGGACAGAAGTGATGGTGATGATAACTCTCTTGACAGCAGACAGCGTAAACTGTGCATAGTTTCAAGTTTCTTAAACAAAGGGAAATTCAGGACTAGATTTAGATCCCACTGAGGCAGGACAAATGGCTAGGGGTGGGGGAGGAGAACACGTGTCACGCCCTTCAAAAAAGACATCATAATGGGTGATTTAAAAAGGGAACGTTTCTCAAGCAAACATTAAATGGGCAAAAGGGCTGTACTAATCTTTTCCTGTGCCCTCTGATCCAGCTGGCTACCAACCTGCGAACATCTATCACTATATACTCATCTGGCCCCATAAACACACTCACTCATATAGGCCAGTTAACACCGCTGGGGGTCAATATTATAGGACTAAAATTGTAGATTCATTTGCTTATCAATTCTCTAATCTATTACAGATCTGAAGCCCTTTCTTTAATCAATGAATCTATTTTAGTTGAGCAGTGATTGATGATATGACCTAAACTCATTTACCCAATTGGTTATTAAATAATAACAGACTTGGGAAAGTTTTAAAAGGTTTATCTAATTAATCATATGAGCAAAACAAAGTACAATGTTAACTCCATCTTTCTGAAGAAGTATGATCGGTTTACCCAATTTTGAATAAGATTTCACAACAAGTACTTCAGGAAAGGAGAGGATAGAGAGAGAATAGCACATAGACACAATACACAGATTTATACTTACCTAGGATGTTGTGAACATCAAACCCCTCTGGCCAAGAGTTAATGGGTCCCTTGAAAGTCCATGTGACAAGGACTTCAGGACAGGATAAACAACCTATTTTGGATTTGATGCCTGCATCTTACCCCTCTCTGACCCTATCTTCCTCCTCGATTCTTCCGCGATCTTCTAATTCTATTTTTTCCTTGATTCTTCTGCGATCTTCTTCTAGTTCTATTTTGCTTTGGAATTCTAAGTCTGCTTCTTCGGGTATTCGATCAGCATCCGGACAGCATCTTAGCCTGTCAGCGTTCTTGCTGCTACTGCAGGTAACTAATCTAACTACCTACGCCAATTATACTTTCTTAATGGCATGTACCACCCCTAAATAATTCAACTTTATGAAACTCCTATTTTTGATTGGATGAGCTGAGAAGATGATCATCACACCATGCTAAGTTTTTAATAATTCTCTTTAGTTCATTGTTTTAAGTTCCCGCCCATTAATTTGTTCTCCTAATCTTTATTTCCAGCCCATATTTGCAAATTTTATCAACAACAATGTATACAATTTCACAGTTGTCTATTGAATCATTAGGATGTTCCGCTAGTTCCCAGGACATGTACGGAGAGCGTCCTTGGACGAGTTTTAAGACTTGACCTCACTGTTCCTAAGTTGTCATCTTTGCGCATGCGGGAGGACCCACGTGGGTGTCAGACTTTAGCATTGCTCAGAGGCCCAAATATGAACTAATAGAGAGGTCAAAAGAAAAAAAATATGAATTTCAAAATACAACGATTTCACTGTATACCACCGGTCTCTATTCTAGTCCCATTTACTTATAAATACTTTTTATGCATTAGCATTTAGTATACAACTCATTTTAGTTTCACCAAAGCAAATGCTTAACACTTGAGTTTTCAAGCGGCCATATTAGATGGTATTGCTCAGAAGCAGAATTTTCCCCCCAAGCATAAAGACGTCATTCTGCGTAGATGCAGTTGACGCATGTGCAATACAGTTTCCCGCGTTAGCAGCCATCTTTAATCACACTCGGGTTACTTGTTAGTAAAGCACATAGGCAAGCTTCCTCTACCTAGAAATATATAAAATGTGGTGCACATTAGTATCAAAATACATTGTTAATACTTCGTTACAGGTTTATATGAGAGGATTGCGTCCAAGCAAGTCTCTTTTACATGAGTACTTGCATCACTTCCCTTTCAGATGGTATTTATGCCATCATAAACTACTTATACCCATACAAAAGCCAACTGTAGCATATCTCAATTCTCTACTCTGTCTTTTCAACTTCCACTTCATCTTTATATTTCATGTTTTTCATTTTCTTGTATAATTCTCCAAGCTTAATTTCTTCTTATTTTCTCTTCTTTCACTGTTTATTTACTTCGTACCTTCCTTTCCTTTTACAACATTTGCACCATATTAATATTAGTAAAACTACAGGGGTGTGGAATTTATTGAAATATCTACTTGTCCATGGGACAGGTTGCTTTATAAATCTGCTTGTCCTGTAACAAAATCCACTTGCCCCTTTGGTGCCATGTACTGCAGCAACAAATTATGGCAACAATCTCATTATATAAGAGCTCTGATATAGCTTCTCTGATTATGCCAGGGCTCATACCATAGTAGTGTTTGAATACTTGAAATCCTCTTATGTTGTCACATTTCCGCAGATCTAAAATACTGAAGCTGAAGTTAGTGGTAAACAATAGTTACAGGGTCTGATTGCCCATTAGAGACTGTGCACACCTACTAACTTGCATGTTTTAAGGGTTTTCAACAACTGTTATTTAATCTTTTCCCATGCTGAGAAATGTTGGAAATTTACTCCTGACAATGGCAGATGTAAATCTTCTTCAAGAGTTGGGGAAAAAGTGATTGGAGGGAAAGTGAACTTGCAAACACTCAGATTTTCGCATAAGCAAATCTATACCTGCACATTTGCTCATGCTAAAATGCAGCTCGCAGATATTTTTTAGGACAATTTCTTGTCCTATTTCTGTTAATTCTTGGGAATTTATGAAAGCCGTATAGCTGCACTTAATGCAAGGACGTATACCACGGGTGCACTTTTGAGACTTTCTTTAATCATTGGGCCCCTAACTTGGTCTGGTGTTGACCGGGAAGTTTTGTGTTTATTCAAATTCTGTCTCTCTGTATCTACTTCACTGTGAGTGACAGCATTCTGCTCTTTCATATGGAGCATATCGGCAGACAAAGTAGTTTTGCTCAGTGCCAGTAACTACTGTGGCAGTGTGTGGTTTTTGAGACCAAAAACTATTTGTGCTTTGCCAATGTTGGTGAGGGCCCGGCAGCTCCCACACCAATAAGGGTTTACAAAAACCATGCCTAAACAAGTCACACATTGACAAAACTAGATAATTGACCAACCAATTTCAGACCTACATGCTTTGCTAATGCTGTTTCTTTTTGTTTCCCCTAATATGATTGAAACTGGTTACACTGATTTTCCATTAGGAATATTTTTAGGAAATACTAGGATGCATCAACACGTTACTAAATGATGCTGCAAAGACATGGTACCTGATATTTTTAGAGTAGTTTAACTGAATGTTTTTTTCCCTGCTTTCATTTTTTTATCGAACATTTTATTTTGAAAGCAAAGAACCATCAATCTTGCTTTCAAGCTTCTACAAGTATTTGGATCAAGTCAGAGAGCATTCTATGAGCATTATACATAGCCTTATATTGATAAACTTTGAAAATGTGTGTACAGTGCAGTCAGTAATGCAGCCAGTGCTAACAACAGTTACTTAGAGCACACACTCTAATAATAAAGTCTTAATTAATTAACCATAAATAAGAGTTTGACCAGCATTAACATATGGCCTAAAATATTACCTTAACTGCAGACAGTGCCCTTCCCTGACCCATAATATGGTACCGCAAACTGGAAGCCAAAGGGTTTGTGCTGCAGAGAGTTGGGCCTGATTGTCCCAAGGACAAAATATACATGAAAACCTGTTGCCCTTGACCCCAAACAATATGTCCAGGGCGTCAGGCTATATGAATTCCACATCCCTGAAAACTAACATTGTTATTCCAAGTATGGGTAATATTACTTGAGCTACCACTCCTTTACCTAGGTTAGCAAACTGATAGAGCGCAAGGGACAGCTAGCTCAGTTTACCATACTCACCTGGGCCCATAAAACATTCACAAATTAAACTAGCAGTCATGCCAGTGATTTACTAACTAATCACCTATCAGTACCTTTAGTCATTTTAGGACTATACCTGTAAACCATGACTTACCAATCCTTGTCACCTATGCTATAAGTCCTAGGGATCGAAAATGAAGTTAGCATAAACAGGCAATATTTAAACACATTTACCTTTCCTGTAATAACCACAGACTCAGAGAAAGTTTAAAAGCTTTATCTATGCAAGATTTTCTGAGTCAAAAAGAAAGAGGCTACAATATCGCGACCATAAATTTTACAAGCAAAAATATATTCAATAGGACATGAAGTTTGTAAGAAATCACAGTAACACCTTTAAACATCCTCGGAAGGGTGACAAAGGAAATAGTACAAGGACATACCACATGGATTATACTTACCTAGAATGGCGAAATGCCCAATCCTGGTCACGGGCTGGGGCAAAAAAAGACCAGGGCCAGGCTACCGACTTATCAGGTGCCCACGGAACACGACAGGTGCAGATCAGGACAGGTGACCTTTTTTAAGTGCAACGCCAGAGTCACATCCCTCTCTCTCAGCAAGCCAATTAGTACCCCGACTAGGTAATCAATAATTGCCCCCAACACCTCGATTGTTCTGACAGAGTGCTCCGCCAGCACCTCTGCTCATGATCTCCTATAGCATGCATTGGGTCAGTGACAGGTAAGCTACTCGGCCAAGTTGGACAATTTCTCTATCTAAACCTACCTTAGTTATACCATTTCCAGGGCAATGTACCACCCCTAAATGTTGCAAATCTATGTGTTCCCCTTCAGTGATTGGTCAGAAAGACGAGGAGAGGTCATCACACCATACTAAGATGAGTTCATCTTAATTGACCTTGATCAAGTTCCCACCCACGATTTTCTCACGATTCTATTCCACCCACCAATATTATTTCGTTTTAGCATACAATGTTCTATTAATTTGCAAGTCTTCTTCCTTTTCCAAGGTCATGGTGTGAGGTTCTCAGGCGCCTCGCGGGTAAGACAATCCCCAGCACAGTTTCAATGCCACAGTTCGATGTCTCAGTTCTCCTGGCACATACGTAGTGCATTTTTAAAATGGCGTATCAAGTCACCCTTCAGGCCCAAATACGAGCTATTAACAAAGTATTTGTATTTGTATTTAATTTATTTATAGAGCGCTAACAATTATCCTGAGTAGGATATCACGGCGCTGAGGTTGGATGCTGAGAGGTACGATAACCACAATGAGTAATGATTTATTCTGATTTAGGAAAGAGTAGTGTCTTTAATTGTTTCCTAAAAGACAGAAGATCGTCTGTCAGTCTAAGACTGGGAGGTAGTTCATTCCACTTAGTAGCCGCCAGATGCGAGAAGGCCCGCTCTCCCATCCTGACAGTCTTCACCCGGGTGGTGGTAGCTCTTCCTAAAGTACTGGATCGAAGGTTCCTCGGTGGTCTGTGGAATTCAACTTTATTATGTAGAATGGTAGGGCCTGCGTTGTAGAGCACCTTGTGTGTGATACACAGTAATTTAAAATTGGCTCTTTGTCGCATCGGGAGCCAATGAAGCTCTCGTATGCAGCTTTTAGCCAAATCAAATCTCTTTTTATTACAGACAGCCTTTGCCGCGGCATTTTGCACTATCTGCAGTTTAGAAAAGAGATAGTCTGCCATTCCGACAAACAGTGAGTTGCCATAGTCCAATCTGCTCATCAGCAATGACTGAACCAGGGTTTTTCTAAATTCAGTCGGGATCCAGGGGAAGACTCGTCTGAGCATTTTCAGCAATGCAAAGCCTCTGCCGCAGACAATGGAGACATGTGATTTCATGGACAGAGCACTGTCCAATACCACTCCCAGGTTTTTTGCTTTTGGGGTGGGATTCAGAGCTGGGGATTTTTGCCAAACAAGAGGATTTCTGACTTGTCTGCATTTAATCTCAGACAATGCTCTTGCATCCAGTTGGCCAGTTCAGTCAGACAATTTATCAGTCGGGTTTTAGGATCATCCTTTTCATCAATGGTAACCATTAACTGGGTGTCGTCAGCATAAGAACACATTTCAACACCCCACCGTCTTCCAATGGCTGCCAATGAGGACACGGAAACATAAAACAAAGTTGGACTGAGTGAGGCCCCCTGGGGAACCCCATATTTAATGTTTCGTGGGGGAGAGATAAAATCACCTAAATACACTGATTGTGTTCGTTCCTCCAGAAAAGATTTTAGCCATCCCAATGCCTTGTCTCGTATACCTTTCCCTTCCAGGGCGTTCAGTAGTTGGTCGTGTGGAACGGTATCAAAAGCCGCCGATAAATCAAGGAGTATTAGGACGACTGTCTTGCCTTGATCTACCTGGGCCCTAATGTTATCCGTCACCGCCAGAAGTGTTGTTTCAGTACTGTTGTTCACCCTGAAACCCGTCTGGGAATCGTCCAACAGTTCATTAGCTTCCAGATAGCTGGAAAGCCGTCTGTTGACCAATTTCTCCAGCACTTTTGAGAGGTAGGGTAACTGGGATATTGGCCGGTAGTTGGCCGGATTATTAACATCTAATCCTGCCTTTTTTACTAGCGGAGTAACGAGGGCCTGCTTCCAAGATATTGGGAATGTAGCAGAGCATAAGGAAAGATTCAGAACTGTCGTTACGGTGGGGCAAATTACAGGGGTTAGCTGAGAAAAAATGTGGTGTGGACATGGATCTAGTAGGGATCCTGACTTAACTTCAAGCATGGCTTTGCCCACCTCGGCTTCTGAGAAAGGGCCAAAACCTGTACAAGTAACTTGAGTCGTAGTTGGTGCATTGTTCTCAATAGTTTCTGGCGTGCAGTTGGAGAAGGAGGCGTATATATTATCAATTTTCTCACAGAAGAAATCATTTAATTTATTGCAGTTCTCCTGTGATGGAGTAAGTTTTACTGAGAGATTTGTTGGATTGCATAGTTCCCCAACAATTTTAAAAAGTTCCTTTGTGGAATTTTTATTCTCAGTTATTCTGCGTGTAAAATACTCCTTTTTTGCCTTCTTAATTGCTTTATTGTAGAGTACGAGCGCTTGTTTATATGCGCTTCTAGTCTCGTCAGACTTGCCTAGTCTCCATTTATGTTCCAGAGAGGTACATTTTCTCTTTAGAGATTTCAGCTCTGGTCCGTACCACCTCTCTGATTTAGTGGTTCTGGGTTTGTGATGAACACGTATGGTGGAACAGAACTCAAGTGCAGTCTTAATGTTTGTGTGAAGTGACTCAATTTCTTCATGAATATCAGTACCTGCTACGTTCGGGTGTGAGAAGTGTTGTTTGAAATTATCTATAGAAACATTTTTCCAGCTCCTTATACTTGTTACACTAGATCCCAATGTTCGCATATGTACAGTGGGTAAATTGATACAGAAATTGATCATATGATGATCTGTCCATAGCAGAGATGTTACAGAGTTAATGTCAATGGATTCTATGTTAGAAAATATCAAGTCCAGTATGTGACCTGCCGAGGGTGTAGGTTGGTTGACTCTTTGAGATATCTGCAAGATTTCCATATCTTCCACTAATTGTTTTGTTAAGGGGTTGTTGTATTTATCAAAATGTATGTTGAAATCTCCAAGGAGGAGAATATTTTTGTTCTTCAAGCAAACTGGCATCATTTGCTCCAGTAGTTGTGTACTAAAGTTCAATGTACAACCAGGAGGGTTATAAATTAATACTCCTCCAAATAATACATTAGTATTCAGGGACACAGAGAATGCCATAGTTTCACACTTTTCTACTTGTATGCTCGTCTCTTGCTTACAGGTAAGAAAATCTTTAAATAGAAGAGCGACACCTCCTCCCTTTTGTTTTATTCTATTCACATTCAAGATCTTATAATCTGGAGGGAGGGCTGTGACTATATCGGGGGTGTTATGTTCATCCAGCTATGTTTCTGTTAAAAAAGCCAAGTCGGGCTTATGTTCGTTTAAAAAATCCCAAATGTAAGTGGAGTGTTTGGGCAGAGATCTGACATTCACATACATGCACTTAAAAGGGATTGTCAAGGTCTGCAATGGCACATGACTTTCTTTGGGAAGGCTTTCCCATCTACAGTTGTAGCAGCTAATTGGACCCTGCGTCTCTAATGGATTCACGCGAGCACATACGTGAGTGTTGCGTGGCGACTTGTAGTTAATCTTCCTCAGCTCATGACTGGTGTATGACATCATATTTGTATAGGGTACATTAATGGAGGATTGAGCAGGGGTTGTAGTCCCTGGTCCCGTACCGTCGCGGACGGGCGCAGACGGGCTGGACTTTGGCGTGACTTCGGCGCGCTTCCGGCGCGCCCGCTGCGCCAGCCCGCTGCGCCGTCTGCCCATGGTACACATTTATAGGTGGCTGAGGAGGGTAGGAGTCAGCCAGCGACTAGCGCGCTGCCCTGCCTTCCCCCAAGATGGCGGCCGTCTCTCGCCCCAGCCCCTAAATCGGCTGGGCGAGGGAGATAACGGCAGGTAAGGTGAAAGTTAAGCGCTGCGAGCGCTAGCGGGACGATTCCCAAGGGTCCTGCACAATTTAAAAGTTAGCAGATTAAAATACACAAAAGTATTAAAATTCGATCAGGACATGTGCAAATTAGCAGTTAATTCATACAAATCAATGTTAGCTATTATCAGCACCCCCCCAGCGTGACCAACAACCAAGGTCAAAGAGAAACGTATTAAATACAAAAATAAATGAATGCACTGTATACCAATTATCTCTACTCTAACCCCATTACTTTATTTTAACTTTTGCATTAATAGTTAAGCAGAACGAACAAGTTTAATACAAGCAGCAGCATATGCATAAGTATGAGTACACATGAAGCAGCCGTCTTGGCACTAGTGTGCAGAAGCGAGAAGTTCCCACCAAAAGCAGAGATACGTCACACCATGTAGATGTGGCAGACGCATGCGCAGTACATTTCCCTCGTTTTCGGCGGCCATATTAAGACACTCGGGTTAATGTTAGTAAAAGCGCATAGGTAAGCTTCCCCTAGATACAAAAAATGTGTGAAATGCAAATATTAGTAAACAAAACATATTGATTACTTAATTATTAGTTATTTCGAGAGGGTGAGTCCAAGCAATTTTCTGTACGTATGAAACATTGCTCCATCAATCCCCTCATTGATGATATTTTATATCATCACAAATGAAGGAAGCAGATGCCAACTTCAAAACTCTCTCAGTTCAATTTCTTTAATTACTTTTGGAGTTCTTTTTTCACTTTCATTCTGGAAAACTTTTATTCTCTTATATATGTCCCCTTTTAGTTCTTCCATTTGAATTTCATCTAATGTTCTTTTCTTCTTTTTCTCATTTACTGCATATCTTTTTCTATTTCTGCAGCATTTGCACCAAATAATTATCACTAAAATTATTAGTGATTTCCCCATTATTGGCACCAGTACTTTACCTACAATACTTCTACCTACATTAGAAATTCAATTACCAACAGAGAAGAGACCATCAGGCACTATCAATCACCAGTGGTTTCAGTTCATCTTCCAAATGAGTAATATTTCTTACATACCTTCCAATTTCAACACTTTTATCCTGTATGTAGGTGCAACAATGTTGTACTTTCAACATTCTACAGACTCCGCCCTCTTTTGCTAATATTATATCAAGAGCAAGTCTATTTTGTAAAACCATTAATTTGATCGCAACCAGTTCAGTATTATCAATAAGAATCCTCCAGCAGTGTCAGTCGATAAGCGATCCACCACTGTAGACAATCTACAGATTCTTTGAGTATTCAGAACTACTTCTACTGAGGGTATCAATGCACTAAATATATCACCTACAATCTCTGCAAAACTAGCTCTTTTATATTGTGTTATTTCATTTTCGTGTTCATTGCTTCCAGTGATTCTTTTTACATGGTATACTTTTGGGAATACTATTCCAAAATAGCAACTCCCATACCAATGATCAGGCAGCCTAAAATAAACTTTGTTCCCACAAATATAATAAACTCCAGGAAATACTGGATCAGTTCCCCCTTTTAGTCCCCAACCCCCAATTATGAGGAAGTTGTGTTCCCATTCAATGGAACCAATGAATACATTGGTATACCCAGTTTTCTTTCTATGGAGACAGATTTTCCCCTTTTTGTCAAAGTCCAAAGACATAGCAGCAAGAGGTTTGCCAGTTGCCATAAATTCCTCCCTTTCAGTCCATTTGTGAATCTGGGGTTTCGTTTAAACGGCTTTTCTATGGAAATCCTGTCTCCTTTTCTCTACTAAATTTTAAAATATCTTCTCTTCTTCGTGTAGTTTACATGTTAAATTGTCTTTCTGTGCATCAGCTATATCTATGATTTCCATTGTTAGAAAATATTCACCCATGAATTGTGAATCTTTACGACTAAGGACAGGATTCATTCTTCTACGGATAGGTATTTCAGAGAAAATTACATCTATGTTAGAATAGTAATACTGTAATTTTCCAGTTTTAGAAAACAGGCTAGTTAATATGCTACAGGAAATGCCATAGGTCTGGGGTAAATGGTGGTAGGTTACATCTTCAGCTAATGAAGTAGGTAATTTCATACAAACATAACAATCACTAATTTGCATAGTCTCTACATAATATACTAATAGACTAGCGGATTCATTCATATCAGTTTCATTTCTATTTCTAAAGTGATGTAATTCTATCTCATCTGGTGCTTCTAAGTCTACTCTATCTTGTTTGTGGTGCACTATCTTTCCGTGTATACTAGTGTCATTCTGTTTAGCAGCCATTAAGTAAGTTATTGCTATTGTCAGTCCTAGCCATACTATAAGTACTATAAACACACTACACATACATATCCTACAGCATGTCTTTATACAATTTCTTTTTGAGTTTCCAGTAACTCTTTTATCAGCCATTTTAACTAAGGAGGCTTAACCCCACTTTGAGAAGTTTACACAGAATACACCTGTGATTTTATCTCAAGTTGGCCTCAATTATTCAATATTTTGATCAGCAATCAATTCTTCATCACTTTCTTCACTGATTTCCAGATTCTCGAAATCTTCAATGATGACGTAAGTCAATTCAGGGCCTTTGAATTTATTGTTCAGCTTTTTCAGGGATGGACTTCTCCTTCTTTGATAGCTTGTAGACAGTTCAGTTGGACTGGTTACTTCGTCGACCTGTTCAGGTTCTTCATCTATTACCACTAGGCGATATTTCTGTCTTTTAACAAAACCAGGCCATTAATCGCCTTTTCTGAGCCTTTTAGCTGGCACTGTGCTTTTTGATTGTTCAAATGTTCTTTTCTTTTCTTTAAGTTGTGGCACAACTTGATTTTCATTAACCTCAGGTATCCTCTCTGACTGACCTTGTCCAGGGCTTATTATGGTTGATGGTTCCACCTGGGTGGATTCTTCTGGACTAATCTGACCTGATTCAGGATATGACTTTGTTGGGCCTGGAGTTTTTTCTTCATCCTGAACTCCTTTTGCTAATCCTGTCTGGTCCTGCACAGGTCTTGTAGATTCTTGATTGTCTTCCGCCTGTGCATTTTGTCTAGTGCCTTCTGTCCCTCCTCAGACAATGGAGTTCTGGTTGGGGTTTCGTTGGTCTGAGTATATTGCTCTTTCCTTAACTAGTCCTCCTCACGATTACCATTAGCTTGTATTTCTGTAATCTGAGTAGGTTCTTCTATACCTATCTCGTCCTCACTATCAGTCTGACTCTCTAAGTATGTCTGGCTTCTTGTTCTCACTCTTATTTCAGGTAGGTCAACCACTGGGATCCATTCATCCTGACTGGTGCTCAGTTGTTCTTCGTCAACGACTTCAGGATCAACTTCTTAAAACCCTTCAGCTGCACAACCATCAGCCTCAACTTCGTCAGGTTCTATTACCCTTTTGGCATGACTTGCGTGGATCCAGTTGGAGATTCCCTTGCACTTTACAGCTGTGGTGGTGACCAGTATCACTTGATGTGGCTCTCCCCAACTTGGTGCTAGGTAAGATTCTCGGGTGTGATTTTTTTATCCCTACTCAATCTCCAGGGTTCAAATCATGTGCTGGAGTTGAATTTAAGTTCTGCCATTTTTACTTGAGCCCACATTACCTTTTCTTCTAATTTCTTTCATTTATTATCAATTTCATCCTCACAGTATTTTGCATACTTGAGAATTTCGTCGACAGGCTTTGCTTGCCAACACAGTTTATGCTCTTTAATTGTTGGGAGATTGCAGGTTTTAGTCCAGACACAAAACAATAAATAAAATGTGTCATTTCCTTATTATCAATGTTTTCTAAACCACTGTACTGTTTAAATACCTGCAAGGGGCATTCATAATATGCATGTACAGATTCATCTTTTATTTTGGATAGTTCTGTCTATTTTAGTCCAATCAGTTTCTTTTGGAGGAATCTTTCCCTTTAAGTAAGTTATCACCTGATTGTACTTCCTCATCACATCTTCTGATGGGGCTCTTGTTTTAGGATCTTCAGGGTATTCATCATTTGGCCAATCTACTGTACTGGACAGATGAATGTGAGAATGCTTTCCGACAGTTACGACAAGCCCTTTGTTCAGCGCCAGTGTTAGGCACTCCAGACTACACGAAGCTCTTTACATTGTATGTACATGAGAGGGATGGATGTGCATTGTCAGTTATAGTACAGACACACGGCGATAAGCGACGCCCCTGTGCATATTTTTCAGTAGTACTTGATCCTGTTGCTCGTGCGTTGCCTGCATGTTTTCGCTCGGTTGCAGCAACAGCTGTGTCAATACACCAGAGTGAAGGGATAGTCTTATCACATAAACTGTTGGTGTTGGTACCTCATGCTGTTGATGCTCTTTTGAATCAAACAAAGACGCAGTATTTAACTAGTGCTCGTCTGACAGGATATGAGATGACGCTGCTGGCTCCTCATATTACATTGAAGATATGTGCAACGCTAAACCCAGCCACGTTGTTGCCATTTCTGGCGACTCAGCCTGAGGCACAGGAAACACACAATTGTATTTTTCTGTTTGAGGAACAGACAAAGGGTCGTATTAATTTGCAAGATACGCCCCTTCCCGATGTGGATGTGAGAACTGTGGGTTGATGGATCTTGTCTGAAGTTACCGGATGGTACAACTTCAGCCGCATATGCAATTACTACGCTTCACACGATAGTAAAGACAGCTCGCATAACACAGAAGTCAGCTCAAGCAGCAGAACTGATAGTTTTGACACGAGCATGTGAGCTTAGTACAGGATTGTGTGTGAATATTTACAGATAGCCGCTATGCTTTTGGAGTGGCCCATGATTTTGGCTTGCTCTGTAAGGAAAGAGGCTTTTTGACATCGCACGGGATGCAGATAATGCATGGAGAACTAGTGCATAATCTTTTGACTGCATTAACATATCCAAAGAAAATAGCTATAGTAAAATGTAGTGCACACAAGAAAGTGACTGATAAGGTGGGACAAGGAAATGCTGTTGTAGATCGAGTGGCACGTAAGACTGCGATGCAGCCTGATACTACTTCTATGTATGGAGTGAAATCACAAGCTGAGCGGTGGCACGATGCCAGGAAAGAATAAATAGAGATACAGAGGACCGCTTCTGACAAAGAACGAGAGCAATGGTCCATAGATGGAGAGTTGGATGATGAAGGTTGTTGGTGAACAAACAGATGGATAAATGGAAGCTCCCTATAGCTTTTGTACAACCTATGGTTCAGATGGCACATGGGCTAGCACATGTTGAAGCTTCAGCAATAGTGAAATTGCTTACACAAGTTTGGGAGCATCCAGAAATTGCTAGCACAGCTAAGAGAGTATTACAGTCCTGTATGGTTTAGTTACGATTTAATCCTGAAAAAGGGACACAAACTCCAGCAGGAGGATTTGCTACACCGACTGCACCTTTTGAGGTTTTACAGATGGATTATATCCAGCTTGAACGCTGTAATAATTTGAAGTACGTCTTGGTGGTGGTATGTGCCTTTAGTAAATGGATTGCGGCATACCCCATCAAAGACAATACTGCAATTACTACGGCAAAGGTGCTTTTTGAAGGAATTCTTTCCTTGCTATGGTGTTTGCAGATTTTTGTGGAGCGACAACGGACTTCATTTTGTAGGGGACGTTATAAAGTATGTCCTGAAAGGATTAGGGATCAAACAGAAGTCTCATGCAGTATTCCACCCACAATCAGCAGGTTTGGTGGAGAGATACAATGCAACTCTGAAACTGAAATTAGCTAAAATACAGGCTTCTACTTCTCTGACTTGGCCAGATGCATTGCCACTGCCATTGTTGTCAATCACATCAGTGGTGCCTCATTCTCGAACGGGTCTCACACCTTATGAGATCCTTTCCGGTAGACCAATGAATATCTGGGAAATTCCTAAACCAAGTTCTGTGCATGATGTAGGCTGTGTTTTAATGAATGACTATTTGGCACAATTAACTGATAACTTGGTTTCTATTCATCAACAGGTTCGAGAAGCACTTCCCGACAGATCCACAGGAGAGGGCCATAACCTCTGACCTGGTGACTTCGTCCTTCTGAAATCTTTCGAGAGGTCGAGCAGTTTGGAACCAAGGTGGCGTGGGCCAGAGCAGGTGCTACTTGCTACAAGTACAGCAGTTCGAGTCACAAATCAGGAGAATTGGGTCCACGGTACCCCCGACGATACTCCCGACATTGGTGGAGCCTGCTGTATTGACCGACCTCCAAGAGGTTCTGACTGCAGAGACAGGTCGTGCTGTGATGCCTGACGGATCTGAGGAGTTCTTCCCGGACCAAACAGTCCCTGGAGCAACAAGATATAATTTGAGAGAGAGAAATCTGCAGTATTATGACAGTTGTCTGAGCATTCCGTGGGTCAGTGAAACGGAGAGCTGATGTGGCAAGGAGGGGGGGGGATCTGCCCTGCATTAGAGTAGTGATACCCGTCTTGGCCCATGGTGAAGAAATCAACGGCTACCCAGGGGTAAGAGCTCTGACAACTACTTTAGTTTCAGGAAGATTTGCTTTGTGTTGTGACTAAGAATGGAGAAGAAGAAGAAGAAGATTTTTTGTGTTATAGGGTTCATTGTTGCCTTGATGATTGTGGCAACAATAACATGGTCTGTTGAGGAAACAACTCCTGCTTGAGAGTTGTTTGTTGTTACTACGCCTACACCAGAGGAGCATTATTTCTTTACGCTCCCATATCAAGAATTGAAACATCGACAATCTTATCTTAATAACACCTTCATTCAAATGCTGCATCACACCCACATTGCTACTAATGCGACAAGCTGTTGGATTTGTGGGATGATGCCTGCACATCAAAAGAAAGGAGGTACACCATTTATACCTCTCCCTTTATCGCATAATGGCTCTTGTCGAGCCTGGTATACTTTGCTCTTTGCGACTAGGAAGCATACAGTGGGCAGACTACTTTTCCGGTTAAATAAAGAGTGCCATCAGGACAAAGATGGGTATCCCCAAGCGAATGGAACTAAATGGGAGTGTGAGGAATACGGACCGGACAATATTTCAACGCCATATATCTTCACCAACACGAGAAACTCATCTAATGCTGAACATTTTGTCATTTCTGTTACCCAAACGCAAGCAGAACTATGTGTACAGAGCATTGGACATATCCCTATGGGAGTCAGCGATTGTATCACTGTTTTGAATATAGATGGGCTAAATAATAGTACTTTTTTAGCTTCACACAACACCTATTTTGTGTGTGGAAATCGTGGATATTATCGATTGCCAGTCGGATGGACTGGTATCTGCTACGTTTCTTTTCTGTTGCCCCCTGTGTTTTTAGCACCTCCACTGTATCACCGAAATCTTATATTGTTCAATAATATTACTGTGAATAGGTACAAAAGGACATTGACTACTGATAATGTTGATCAGACTGGCCTACAACAATATATAGATTTCAATTTAGGATTGTTCTTTTTTGTAGGTGCTGCATTAAATAGTAGGAAAGTGCGACGATTGACTAGGGTAGTGGAAGCTGTTACCGAACAGCTGCAGCTTTAGGAAATATTACTGAAGAATTGCAGATTGCGAGAATTGTAGCTTTACAGAATCGAATGGTCCTGGATGTAATGTTAGCAGATAGAGGTGGTGCATGCTGTGTTATAGGTAGTAGCTGCTGCCTGTTTATCCCTGACCATACTCCATCAGTGTATAAAGCGATTAATAAACTTCATAAAATCGCTGCAGACATTCACACAGAAAATGGTACATGGACTTTTACAAGGTGGCTTTGGACTCTGATTTCTGCCTGGGGCTGGAAAGTATTAACAGTCCTATGTAGAATAATTGTCACCTGTTGCGTCTGTATTAAATGCAGCCCGATGATTTGGTCTATGTGTGTCAATGCTTGTATACCAACTAAAAATAATATTACAGAAGTCAAAATGCAGAATGATCTGAAAAAGGAAATAGCTAGTATGATGGCCATTGATATAAGAGATGAATATCTGGCCTTTACTAGGAAGTCGAATGTCTTCAGCTAATGCTGAAAGGGTCGTCTGTTGTAAATCAGCAGCAATTAGATTAAGCATTAGCAGAAGACATGCTTCGTTTTAACCATTATTGTAATAAATGTGCATACTCCATTTTGTATTTGTAGCAGCCATTTTGTGTGCCATACATTGCCATGTGCTCGTCATGTGCTTAGTCATACCTTCTTGTTCACCACGCCTGGAGTCTGCCCGGCAACAGGCTATTTTTAGGGATCTCCGCTTTCAGCATGTCCAGACATGCGCTGTAGGATCAGCGACTGTTATTAATTGGTTCTAGATAGGAATGTGCCCACCAGTTATCGGAGACTGTTAACTCCGCCCACTCATCGATTGTGCCTTCCAAAATGTCCTTCTATGGTCATAAATCTGCTCTTGTCTTTTGTACCGCCTTCTCTTCAGCCCCCTCATTGTGTATAAAAGGAGCCATGTGCTTTAGTTCGGTGTACTACTCGATACAATACGAAAGGGTGTTGTGTGGACTGTAGTACCACCTTTAAAGTTTTAATAAACTTTGCTTTGTATTTTCCAGTTTCATTGCCAACTTCTTCCTAAGGTCTGAGGACTCCCATAACTCGGATTAATGTTAAGAAAAGCACATAGGTAAACTTCCCCATGATACTAAAAATGTTGGTAAATGCAAATACTAGTGAACAAAACATGTTGATTAACATATTATTTGTTATTTTGAGAGGGCTGAGTCCAAGCAAGTTTCTGTATGTATGAAACCTTGCCCCATCATGACCCTATTGATGTTAGGCTATTTGTTAATCTTTATCATACATTATCAACTTCCGGTGGTTTAAAGTCTTCTTCCAATTTTGTAATATGTTAAATGTACCCTCCAATTTCTACACTTTTATCAGGATTATAAGTGCAACAATGTTGTGCTTTCAGCATTTTACAGATTCCACCCTCTTTTGCCAATAATATATCAAGGGCAAGTCGATTTTCCAAACCATTGATCTGATCGCAAACATTTCGGTATTGATCATCAGAAAAACTCCAGCAGTATCAGTCGATAAGGGATCAACTCCTGTAGATAATTGACAAATTGTTCGTGAATTCAGAATTACTCTCACTGAAGGTATCAATGCACTAAATATGTCACCTACCATTTCTAAAAAACTAGATCTCTTATCACGGATTAGTTCTTTATTATTTTTATTGCTTCTAGTGATTCTTTTCACTTGATAGACTTGAGGGAATACTATTCCAAAATAGCAACTCCCATACCATCTTGCAGTTAGCCTGAAATAAGCCTTATCTCCACATATGTAATAAATTCCAGAAAATACTGGATCAGTCCCCCCTTTTAATCCCCATCTGCCAATAACCAAAACATTAAGTTCACATTCACTGGAACCAATAAATACATTATTATAGTCAATCGTTAACCTATGGAGACAGATTTCCCTTTCTTTTCGAACTCTAGAGACATTGCAGCATGAGTCATGCCAGGTGTATAAATTCTTTCCTTCACAGCCCATGGTGGAACATGATTTTTCTGTTCACTGGCTTTCTTCTGAAAATCCTGTTTTCTTTCTTCTGCTAAATTCAAAAATATATTTTCTTCTTCTTTTAGTGAGCATGTTAAGTTATGCTTATGAGCTTCTGCTATATCTATTGCATTTTGTGTTAGAAAAATTCACCCATAAACTGTGCTGCTAGGCTACTAAGTTCTGGTTTAATGTTCTTTCGAACAGGAACCTCTGAAAATATCACTTCTAAATTTGAATGTTAATATTGCAAGTTTCCTGTTATATAAAACAGACTTGTTAATACACTACATGAAATGCCATAGGTTAGCGGTAAATGGTGATATGTGACCCCTTCTGCCACTGAAGCTGGTAATTTCATACATACATAACAATCACTAATTTCCATAGTGTCTACATGCTGAAACAATAACTTGGTGAAGACATTTAAATCTGTGCTATTATCTGTAACCGTGTGTACCGCATGTATTTCTGACTCTTCTAATTCTACACCATCTCTCTTTAACACCTTCAGCGTGGCGCAAATTTTCGCGCTGTGCTGAAGGTTCGAAATAACGGGCGTGGTCGTGACGGAACGGTTCCGTCATAAGCACAGCCCAACCGGCGCTCGTGACGGAACCGTTCCGTCACTAGCATCGAAAGGTTAAGTTAGCTAATTTCCCTTTTGTGTCTGTACTATTTTTTTTCTACGCTCATCAAATATGCTATTGCTATAGTTAAAATTAACCATACAACAAATACAACAATCACTAATAAAATGCTACATATGCACATTCTACAGTATTTCATTAACCATTTTCATTTTGGTGTTTCAACAACTTTATCTTTAGCCATTTTAAGAAGATTTCTCTTGTTTCTTTGACTTTATTTTTGTAAATTTTAAATTTCTTTTATTATTTCAAGGGGTCACACTTCTCCTTCGCCAATCTGTTCTGCAATTATTTCTTCGTCACTTTCTTCGTTTAAATCTAAATTCTCAAGCTCTTCCAGAATCACATAGGTCCATTCAGGGCCTTTGAATTTATTGTTCAGTATTTTTAGACTCGGACTTCTTTGCCTGGGTTTCTCAATTGATTGTCCTGACGGACTAGTGACTTCATTCACTTGTTCAGGATCTTCATTTATTGTCTTTAGGTGATTGTGATGGTGCTTATTTATTATATGCTGTACCTTTAATGCACTAAGAATCTCTCATGCAGAGATTCTGGAACTATGATGATTTGTGTTCTGCTTGTCAGTTGAAGTGCTGTCTCCTGTGGCTGAGGTTTAATAAATACCTCCTAACTTCAATCCTTCTTCTCCTGAGCTTTTATTTACTCAGAAGACACCACATTTTCATGGCGACGATCGGGTGAACCCATTCATCACCTCAACACAGTGAGAAAAGAAGAACGACTCGTCTTCTCCTCCAGCGGCAGTAAATCATATGAAGAAAGGAAGCGGAGCCTTCCCAGCGGCTGTTTAAAGAAAAGCGGTGAGGAGTAAGGCGGGAGGTTTCTTGAGGAGGATAATTAAATAATTGAAAGATAAACAATGTGCGTTTTCACATTTGAAGAAGGAAATTAACGAGCACTGCTCGCGCTTGAGTTATTTTCTCGCGCTATTGCTCGCGCTTGAGTTATTTTTCTCGCGCTGAGTTGCTCGTGCTAATCTGATGACACAGCGCCCTCTGACGTCTGATCTTCATAACGCAACGCGCTGTCATCAAAAAAAAAAAAAAGAACGCTTCTTTTGCTCGCGCTATTCTGTTTCTTCCCTGACATCTCTGTTTGTTCCCTGACGTCTCATATTTATTTGACACAGCGCGCAGAACGTTTCTTTACTAACAATTAAAACTACACGCACAAGGAAAGAAACAAAGAATGTTGATGACTCAATTCTAAGAAGACGTTCTTTCAGCACTAAGCATTATTAAAAGATTCCATAATCTTCTCTTGCTTAACAATCACTTTTTCTAAGAGTAAAAGAACACGGCAAGAGAAAGGAGGATTCTAAAAACAGATTCTTCTCAATATGAACATTCTATTTTAACTTCATAAAGAAGAAAGATTCTTTTAATTCAAAAAAAAAAGGGAAAATAATAAAGACTTCAACAAAAGGAAAATAATAAAGATTTTAACATATTTACAGCTATAAAAAAAAAAAGGAAAATAACATGCAAAATGTAACCCAACCCGCATTTTTTTTGAATACTCCAGGAGAACCCAATATAAAATGGAAAAAATGGAAAAAGATTTTTGCCAACTATGCAAGAGTTTGTGGAACTAACCTGAGTGCAGAAAGAAAGCTAGCTCTTCTCTTACATTGTTTAGGAGGAGAAGGACAAGACGTTTTAGAGCATCTCCCTGACCTTTCTGCTGGAGAACAACGTAATTTAAATGAATATGAAACTGCTATTGCACAACTAGATAAACACTATCTTCCAAGAGTCAGTACCATTATGGAACGTTATCACTTCGGCTTAAGAGAACAAAAGAGAGATGAAACTGTAGAAGACTATGTTTCTTCATTAAGAAAGTTGGCGTCCTCCTGCAATTTTGGTTTAACACTCGATGAAAGAATTAGAGATCAGTTTGTACTCAGGTGTGCTCATGATGAAATAAGAAAAGAACTCTGGTTAAAGGATGAACCACCCCTTGAAGAAGTTTTAGCTATAGCTAAACAGGTGGAACATATGACAAAGTGTGTTGGGGAATTAAAAAAAGAAAAGGATAAAACATCCATTGTTGAAAAGAAAGAAGAAACAAAAGTTGAAGAAGTTATATGCCAAGTCAAGAAACATGAAAAGAATGAAACTCTATCTGGCTCAGAAAAGGATAATTTTCCAACAAATGCTATGTCTCAAAATAATCTTCTAGGGCAAAGTATTAAGTTTGCGTGTTTTAGATGTGGTCAAGTAGGCCATCTAGCTAATTCTCCAATTTGTCCTGCATTAAGAATTATATGTAATGTGTGTGGCAAGAAGGGACATTATGGTAAGTGTTGCAGAACAAAAGTATTTAGACCTGAAATGTCTAAAAAACATTGGAATCAGTCTCAACCACAAGTCAGAACTGTTACGTTTGAGATAAAACGTGAGGAAGGAGATCATCCAATTCATCCTGTAAAAGTAGGAAATGATTAATTTTAAATTTGACTCATGTTCTCGAATCACTTTAATTGATGAACTATTTAATACTTATTTTGCTGGTAAAGTTAGACTAATGAAATCTGATGTTAAGCCTCTTGGGTATTCAGATAACCCAATTAAAATGGTTGGTTGTTTCATGGCTGAGATTGAACTTGGGAGCAGAATAATTGTAGGCAAAATATATGTCGCAAGAAGGGTGATATCTTGTTAGGTTGGGTACATCAAGGTCAACTTGGAGTAACCTTAGACCCCAATGCTGATCCGCAGGTACAAATTCATCAAGTAGACATAGTGGAGAACAATGAGTCAGATAAGGAATTGGGAGAAAATTTAGCTAGTAAGTTTCCTAAAGTATTCAGAGAAGATTTAGGTTGCTTGAAAGGTTATAAACACCGCATTAGATTAAGAGAGAATGCAGTACCTGTTATAGCAAAGGTGAGGAGAATACCATTGATGGAACAAGATAAGGTAAAAGAGGAAATAGACAAATTGTTAAAGAATGATGTCATTGAACAAGTGGAGGCTACTGAGTGGTTGGCTCCCGTTGTCATAGTTAAGAAGCCAACTGGAGAAATCAGGCTCTGTGTTGATTTGAGAGCATTAAATAAGGAAGTAGTTGTGGACAGGTTTCCCCTTCCGAATATTGATGAAATGGTAAGCACACTAGAAGGCGCCAGATATTTCACCACACTAGACCTTGCCTCAGCCTATCATCAGGTTGTATTAGATGATCATTCCCAGGACTTAACTGCCTTTATCACCCCCATGGGAACTTATAGGTATAAAAGGATGCCGTTTGGCCTTGTGTCTGCGGCTTCCGTCTTTCAAAGAATTATGGCAAGAATTTTAAGAGGGTTATCTGGTGTAAGATGTTACCAAGACGATTTACTTATTTATGGAAATAGTTCAAAGGAACATTTTAGTCGTGTGTGTACTGTTCTCAAACGTTTGGAGGATGCAGGTATGACACTAAAGAAAAGTAAATGTAAGTTTGGTGTGAAGGAAGTAAATTATTTGGGACATAAAATAACTGACAAAAGCATTTTTCCTAAAAAGGAATTGGTTGACACTATCAAAATAAAAGATCCAGAGAATAAGGAGGAATTAGTTTCCTTCCTTGGTATGGTGGAGTTCTATGGAAAGTTTATTCCTAATTTTGCAGACAAAACACAGTCTATGAGAAGGTTGACATCTAGGAATGTAGAGTATGTGTGGTCTGATGAATGTAAAACTGAATTTATTGGATTTAAATCTGAATTGAATAAGGCTCCCTCCCTTCAGGCATTTGCGCCAGGGTTACCTACAATTTTATTCACTGATGCTAGTGAAAAAGGCCTTGGTGCTGTCCTAATACAAAAAAGAGATGGAAAGGACAATTTGATTTGCTGTTCTTCAAGATGCCCAAGGGGTTCGGAATTAAATTATTCTGTAATAGAAAAAGAGTCCCTTGCCATCTATTGGGCTCTGAGAAAATAAAAAAATCTAATTTGGGGAACAAAGATTCTGATTTTCTCTGATCATAAACCGTTAAAAGAGGTTTTTGATAAGAAGGGTTTGGATGCGATTTCATCAAGAATTAGAAAATGGATTGTTTCGTTACAAGAGTTTGATTTCTCTGTTGAATACATTCCGGGTGTATCAAACAAATCTGCTGATTGTCTCTCGAGAATGGTTGGGAAAGAGAATTTTGAAGAAGATGATGTTTTAGGTTGTTCTGATGACTCAATAAATGTATGTGAGATTACAGAAGGAGCGATTGAAGAAAAGGAGTGGAGAGATGAGCTTGAAAAGGATGAAGAGGTAAAAAGGGTAATGCTTTCCTTGAGCAATAATTGTCGTTTAGAGAAACCTTGGACTTTGGTTTCTGATGGACTTTCTATTCATTCTGGGTTTCTAACTCGGGGTACAAAAATGGTTCCTCCACTTGGTATCAGAAAGAAACTTTTATCTCATGCTCACTCTGGTCATCTTGGTATCGTGAAAACCAAAGAAATTTTACGCATGCAATTCTGGTGGCCAAGGATGGATCTGGAGATAGAAAGGTTAGTGAGAGATTGCCCAGAATGCTCTGCCAGTGATAACATTCTTAAGACTAGGCAAATGCCCATGGTAAAGAGATCTCTTCCAAAGCATCCTTGGGATGAATTAGCCATAGATATAGTTGGTCCTTTATCAGGTGTGAGTGATACACCTTATCTTATTGTTCTTCTGGATCTGTATTGCAGGTGGATTGAGGTGAGCGCAGTAAGGGAAATTACTTCTGAGGAAGTAATAAAGTTTCTAGATACCATCTTTAAAAAAGAAAGTTTTCCAAATAGTCTCCTTTCAGATAATGGACCACAATTCTGTTCAAGGGTTTTTGAGGAGTTTATGGAAAAATCTGGAATTGTACATAAAAAATGTTCATTGTATCACCCAGAAACTAACGGTGCAGTAGAGAGGGTCAATAAAACCTTGAAGGAAGCTATACAATTAGCAAGGTCATCTGGCTTGAATTGGAAATCTGTCCTTCAAGAGAGAATAAATGCTTATCGTTATGCTCCTCACTCGACTACAGGTAGATCTCCCTTTGTGTTGTTTAAAGGAAGGGCTCCCAACACCTACTTGTGTCCTGGTTGGATGGATCTTAATAAAGGTCTGGTTGATAATGGAATTGGTGAGTGGCGAAGGAAGGAAGAAAAGAAGCAAGATGAGAGGAAGATTTATTTTGATAAGAGAAATTGTGTGAATGCTCGGAAAATTCTAGTTGGTGATCTTGTTCGTATCAAAGCTCCTGTTGGTTGTAGAACCTGGTCCAAATTCTCTGATGTGAAAGCAGTAGTGAAAATATTCAGGAATGCCATTAAAACAGAGGATGGTAGAATTTGGAATAAAAGCAGAGTTGTTGTGGTTAAGTCAAGAATACCTGTATCACATGAAAGACAAGGTTTGTCTCATTCGTTTTCCAATTGTGATAACGACTTGAAATTGTCCACGTTCCCTTCTAGATGTCAAAGGGTACGTAGACCCCCCTCTTATCTAAGAGACTATGCATTATAACTTAATCACTTTTCTTTCACTTGTAATCTTGTTCTCATGTTGTTCTTTGTTCTTATTTTTCTGTTGGGGGGAGATGTGTGATGGTGCTTATTTATTATATGCTGTACCTTTAATGCACTAAGAATCTCTCATGCGGAGATTCTGGAACTATGATGATTTGTGTTCTGCTTGTCAGTTGAAGTGCTGTCTCCTGTGGCTGAGGTTTAATAAATACCTCCTAACTTCAATCCTTCTTCTCCTGAGCTTTTATTTACTCAGAAGACACCACAGTGATATTGTAATCTTTTGACACAACTAGGCCAATTATCACCCTTTTTAACCCTTTTACCTTGGACTGCACTTTTACTTTCCTTGTCACTTTCAAAAGTTCTTTTCTTTTTTATTAAGTTGTGGCACAATTTGATTTTCTTCTTCTTCTGAATCCCTCTCTATCTGTCCTTGTTCAGGGCTTATATTTGTGACATCATTTGCCTGAACGTGTTCTGCTTCTTCTATCTGATCATGTTCAGGTTTTACTTTAGCTCGTTTTTCTTCAACCTGAACTTGTACTTCTTTTCCCAACTTGTCCTGCTCAGGTCTTATTATACTTGGCTGATTTGCAGCCTGAACGTGTTCATCTGAACCTATCTGTCCCTCCTCAGAATTCTGAATATATTGGATCACCTCTGACTGAGTATATTTTTCTTTCCATATCTGTTCCTGCTCAGGGTCTCCAACAATGTCACTCTCTATTTCCTGAGCTTGTTCTTCTACACCTGTCTGGTCCTCTCTAGTTTCTTGCTTCTCTAATCTTGTTCTACTTCTTGTTTTGATATTTACATCAGTTATGTCAACCACCGGTATCCAATCCTACTGACTAGTGCTTAGTTGTTCTTGATCAGCTACTTTAGAGTCTGTTATTCGAGGCTCTTCAGCTGCACAACCTTCGGCACCCTCAACTGCTGGTATCAGTTGGGGATTTCCCTCAACAGGAGCTGGTACTCTCTTGGTATGACTTGCGTGTATCCAGTTAGGCAAACCTGCACATTTCACTGCTGATGTTGTAACCAGTATGACCTGTCTCAGTGTATCCCACTCTTGACCACTACCACTTCTTTTGGCAATTGTGTTGCTTCTAAAAGCTGTTTCACAAATTTTCCATTTTTAATAGGGGTTCCTGTGGAAGTCATGAAATCATGAAATCCCTCTGCATCTAGAGTTGGCCAAAGTCATGCACAACCGCGTAACCATACTGACTATCATTGTAAATGGTTACTCTCCGATTTTCCCCAATTTGGCATGCTTTAATTATAGCTATCAATTTGGCTATCTGTGCAGACTTGACTCCTGGCAAATTAGATGCTTCAACTATTCCAGCCAATGTACAGACAGCATAGGCAGCACTTGATCCTCCTTCCTCATGCCTCATGCACGAGCCGTCTACAAATAGCTAATTTTCACATTCTTTCAGAGGCTCTTCCTGTATGTCTGGGCGAGGTTTGGTACAATATTCAGTAATGTCTAGACAATCATGCTCAACATTATCCCTCACTTCTTCTCCATATACATCAAGCAATAAAGTAGGTGGGTTTAGGATAGGACACCTGATTACTGTCTCATTTTCTGTTTCCAAAATGATTCTTTCATGCTTAGTCATTCGACTTGGAACTTATTCAGTTCTAGTGAAAAGAATTTCCATTGAATGAGGGACATAGACTTTTGCGGGGTGTCACAATGGACTCACTTTGCTTAAGACTTGTGCAAGCAGCAGCCATTGCTTTTAAAAAACCAGGTGATGCTGAGGCTACAAGGTCCAAGGTAGGAGAAATATATGCTACTGAGCGTCGCATCAAACCATGTCGCTGAGTCAATACTGACAAATTAATGGGAATTATTTTGTATAGTCTGGCATACCTAGAGCAGGAGCTTCACTTAAACAATTTATTAATCTCATGAAAGCCTCCGCGCATAATCCCAGACCATTGGGTCCTTTGCTCGCTTTCTGATCATTTGAATTAATGGTTTGGCTAGTAAGGAAAATCCTACAATCCATTGTCTACAATACCCTAACACACCAATAAACATTCCGATTTCTCCCTGGGTTTGCAGTAACTGCATTTGTTTTATTATTTTTATTTTTTCAGGTGTAACTCTTCTCACTCCTCTTTCTAATTGATGTCCCAAATATTTAACCCTAGTTTGCAAAAATTGTAATTTCTCTTGTGACCCCTTGTGTCCTCCATCAGCCAAATGATTTAACAGGGCAATGGAGTCAGTGACACAATCATCTCGTGACTTTGATGTGACAAGCAAGTTGTCAATGTATTGGACTAGAACTTAATTTCTGGGCACCACTAGTGTTTCTAAACACTTCTTCAGAATCTGATTAAAAATTGAAGGGCTTTCTGTGTACCCTTGAGGAACCCGATTCCACACAAAAATACGATTTTCAAATTCGAATGAAAAAAGATACTGGCTGTCTGGGTGTAATGGAATGGAGAAAAACGCATGACATGAATAAATTACTGTAAACCATCCTGCATTTCATGGTATTTCATATAGAATTACTGCTGGGTTCGGCACTGCTGGACAACAAGGCACCACAATTGTATTTATTTTTTGCAGATCCGGCACTATCTGATATTTCCAGTTTGGTTTCTTAATGCCAATTATAGGTGAATTACAAGGGCTGCTCATTATTTCCTTTAAAATTCCTTTTTCAATCATTCATTCTATTTCTGCTATGACACCTGCTTTAATTTCAGGGCTCATTTTGTATTGTCTCGTGTTTGGGTAGACACCACCTTCTTTCCCAGTCACTTTCACTGGATCCACATCTGCCATTAACCCTACTTCTTTTCCAGTGAAATCCCACACTTCCAGATGTACTGTTAATTTTATTTCATCAGGTAAGTCATCTCTTGTCATCATTAAATACATCTCTTCTACTTCTGTACCTTGTTTTGCTAGACTTATTTTGTAAATACCATCTTCATCAGGGGTCTGAATTGCAACACCATCCGGTGTACAATAAATTGTACAGTTCATTTTGCATAGTAAGTCTCTTCCTAACAAGTTTACAGGTAAGAATCCCACACTACAAATTTGTGCATTTCCCTAAAATTGCCCATGCATACCTCCATGGGTTCTGTGATTGGAGTTCTGATCTGTCAATTTGAAACATCAGGGGTGTGGAATTTATTAAAATATCTACTTTTTCATGGGGCAAGTTGCTTCATAAATCTACTTGTCCTTTAACAAAATCCACTTGTCCCTTTGGTGCCATGTGGTTCGGTGACAAAATATGGCAGCAATTTCATTATTTAAGAGCTTATATAGCCTCTCTGATTATGCCAGTGCTCATACCATAGTGGTTCTTGAATGCTGGCAATCCCTTTATGTTGCAACGTTTCTGCAGATCTACATACTGGGACTGAAGGTAGTGGTAAGCAATGGTTCCAGGGTTGGAATGCCCTTTAAGTCTGTGCAAATCTACTAACTTGCATGTTTCAAGGGTATTCAACAACTTTTCTCTAATCTTTTTGAAAACTGAGAAATGTTAGAAATTTACTCCTGACAATGTAAGACGTAAACCTTCTTCCAGAGTTGGAAAAAAAGTGGTTGATGGGAAAATGACCTTGCAAACACTCAGGTTTTCGCATGAGCAAATCTACACATGCATATGTGTTCATGATAAACTGCAGTTCACAAATATTTTCTAGTACATTTCTTGCCCTACTTCTATAAATTCTTGTAAATTCACGAAAGCCATATAGCTGCATTTAATGCAAGGACATATACCAAGGGTTCACTTTGAGACTTTCTTTAATATTAGGGCCTCTAATTTGGCATGGCGTAAACAACAACCTTTTGTGTTTATTCAAATTCTCTCTCCCTCTCTCTGTATCGGCTGGCTTCACTGTGAGTGACGGCATTAAACTCTTTTGCACAGAGTATATTGGCACACAAAGTAGTTTTGTTCAGTGCCAGTAACTGTGGCAGTGTGTGCTTTTTTAGACCAATTTTCTTTTTTGCTTTTGCCAATGTTTGTTATAATGGTGAGGGCCCGGCAGTTCTCACATCAAGAAGGCTTTTCAAAAACCATGCCAAAACAAGTCACGTATTGGCAAAATAAAAAAGCGGACACTAATTTCAGACCTACAGGATTTGCCAATGCTTGTTTATTTTTATGTTTCTCATAATCTTATTGAAACCATTACACTGATTTTCCAATACGAATATTTTTGCGAAATACTAACATGCATCAATACATTTTACTAAATGATGCTGCACAGAAACGGTACCTGAAATTTCACAGTAGTTTAGCAAAATTTATTTTTTTCCTACTTTCATTTTTTTAGGAACATTTTATATTGAAAGCAAAGAGTCATTAATCTTGCTCTCAAGCTTCTGCAAATATTTGCATCTAATCAGAGAGCATTCTGGAAGCATTATGCATAGCCTCATATTGCTAAACCTTGAAACCTTGAGTACACATTTTTATACTGTAACCACTGTAAGTAGTGCAGTCAGAACTTACATTTACTTAGAACGCTCACCCTAATAATAAAGGCTTTCAAATAATGAACCATAAATATAAGTTTGAACAGCATTAACATAGGCACACAAATAATAACTTGACTTCAGGCTGTGCCCTTCCCTGGCCCTTAATGTTCTACTGCAAACTGGCAGCCAAAGGGTTTGTGCTGCAGGGGGTTGGGCCTACTTGTCCCAAGGACAAAATGCACATTAAAACTTGTTGCCCTTGACCCCACACAATATGTCCTGGGCGTCAGGCTATAGGAATTCCACATCCCTGTGTAAAGAAGTGTACATTGGAGTCATCATACCGTAGCACGTATATCCAGCTTTATTGAACTAAAGTCATGAGATAAACATTCTAGCCTTTCGGCTACCTCCAGCAACGGGCCACTGTTTCAAACCTCTAAATTATTGCAGAAATGGAAGTTAAGGTTCCCTTCAACCATGACACTGTCACATTAGAGGCCAGTTACCATACACTTCCCTCTCATAAATAAATTAACCCACAATTAAGACCTATAGTTCTGAACAATGAACAAAAAATTGAACCACAACTATAGACACAAAGAAAACACAAAGACAGAACAGAAAATATCTCTGGATCAAAGAAACAGAGAGAAAAAAACGCATGAACCTATAATCATCTAAATAAACAGGTATCCTCACCCCTTGACTAGACCTCCTAAGTGATGAAGATTGATAGTCACATTCAGCACATTTCTCATCCTTTAGCTGGCCATATAGTGAAACATCTCCATCACACTCCAAACTCTTCCCTTTGTTGACAACCTCTCTGTTCAAATTCCACACTCGATGGTCCTTCATTCTCACAGCAATCGTGAACACCTTTTCCACCCTTAAAGGTTTTGACAACTTGCTTCCCTGTCCTTCCACCCAGGTCTCCTTACCATGACCAGATCACCTTTGTCTAGTTGGTTGAAGTTCTCTTATGAAAACATATTTTGTTGTCCCAGACCTTCTTCTCCCTCAGCCTCCACTCATCTGTACCAGGACTCGTGCTTCTATCCCTCAGGAGTTTGTTTATCCAAGAAGGCTCCAACATGGTATTGGGAAACCTCCCACAAAATAAGACAAAAGGAGACTTCACTGTGGTAGAGTGAATTTATACACACCAATTATATTTCCTCTTTCTAAGATGTACTAATACTCTTAGCAAAAGCAATGGTTTCTTTAAGCACACAATTAAACCTCCCCACCATCCCATTATTTTTAGGATGGTAAAGAGAACACTTCTTGTGTTTGATTCCATAATCATGAAGGTAACTCTCCATCTCTTTAGACACCAGCTATACCCCAATGTCAGTTAGTAAAGTTTCGGGAGCTCCTCGCTAGCTATGAAATATTTCAAAAACATGCTTTGTCTCAAACCCATGGGTAATGTACATCTCTACCTAGAGAAGAGGTTCATCACCACTATAACACAAGACTCCTGACCTTCCCCATGAATAGGCCCAAGAATATCTGGAGTGATATCTCTCTAAGATTCTTCAGACCAATAATACGTTTTGCCCTGGGTTTCAGGGATTTTTCACTCACCGAACACTGTATACATTCCCTAATCAGGTGCTCAACCTGGAGATCCATCCCAGGGCACCAGTAAGAGGAAGGCAGCCTTTCCTTGATCTTGGAGATTCCTAGATGACAATTGTGATCTTGATCCAGCAACTCACTCCTAAGACTGGTAGGAGCCTAGTTCTCCTGAGCAATAGACCACCAACAGAGGTCAGTTGCTCCCTCACATCCCAAACATCTCTGCAATTCACACCTCCTTGATCCTTGTGCTTCAGCCCATTCTGTAGTAGCAGCAACACCTTCTGTAATACATCATCCAGACTCACTTCTCTTCGCCACCTTTTGTCCGAAATGATCTCATAATCAATGTCACAGACAAAATCACCAGAGTCTAACTCACACTCCTGCCCCTTGTCTGACTCTGGCTCAAGTCTCAATAAGGTATCAGCTATTACATTTTCTGCCCATGGAATATAGTGAACATCAATGTTGTACTCTTGTAGGCTAACCACCCACTTAGTGATTTTGGAGGACACAGAGTCAATTCCCTTAGACTTAAAAACTTCACACGGTAATCAGTCTCTACAATGAAAGAACTTCCTCAAAGAAATTTCCTACACCTCTCTCTCTCTATAACGGTGTACCTGGTCTCCTCCGGCCTCTTGAGCTTCATGAAATAAACATGATTGTGTCTTCTGGCACTGACCCACCCTTGGCGAACAGCACCCAGCCCCTTATGACTAGCGTCTGTAGTAATTATTGATTTTTTGTATAGGGAATCAAAGTTCTTAAGCTTGGGAGCCTGAGACAGTTTCCTTTTTAACTCTAGTTCACAAGCCACACTCCACACAAAGTCACAGCCCCTTTTCATTAAGCTTCTCACGTTAGAGCTGATTTCAGCAATGTTTTTGATGAATTTATTATAATACTCCACCATACCAAAAAAGCGCATCAATTCTTTCTTGAGGGTGGGTGAAGCCAAATTCTGAATCATATTTACTAGCTCAGCATTGGAATCATCCCTCACCTGTCAAAGTGTGCCCTAGGTAGCAGATGGCTTTTGCACCAAACTTGCATTTATCTAATTTAATGGTAAGATTTTGATCACTCAACCTACTCAACACTTGCCTGACCCACTCCCTATGCTCCGATTCATTCTTGCTATAATATCAATCAGAGTAGGGAGGAGGGATTTGACTGTCCATTCAATTCCCCATTTCAGTATGTATAATCAGATAGAGAATGGACACTTGTAACCACGTTATAGATAGATTTTATGGATCACCCTCATAAACGCTACGTATCTTTTGCGGTTTATATCGTTTTTCCGCCCCACATATGCGTTATGGCATTTTCATTGGGTGTTCCAAATTAGTGCTATATGCCAGCCTCAACCTTGGGGCAATCTCTGGTATAGCGTGGTAGTGTCCAGGGATAAAAGAGGACCCCCAAAAGTGGAAGTATATATTCACATCAAAAAAACTCTCACCTGATTTAAACTTTAATTGTCAAGTGTGAATTTTTGTAGTTAAAAGCAAGGGGTATAATGGAAGAACGTTGTTAATGGATCTCCTCATATCACTTCAGAAAAGGTCGACATGTTTCTGTCCCATCTTGCCCAGCCGGGTCTAAGGGACATTCCTCAGGACAAACACACAAAGATAAAAATATGATTCACACAATTTGTGTGATATCCAGTGATATTTTACCACTCTGCGTCTCCAAATAAGTATGTTGTACCTGTAATAAAAGGAAACACAAAGAAGGGTGGGGGTACAAATGTAGCACTCATCAATAACACTCTTTTGGAGGTATACAATAAAAATGCATCATTTTTGCATTAAAGCGGATTGGAAAAGAATCGTACTTGTGAAGACAATGATGTTGTGCTGAAAGGGAGGTGACATTTTGAAATGTTTGTTGATTGAGATTCAGAAAAAATACCACTTTCAACTCCTCAATCTCATGAGCTCATTAATCACTGTAATTGATTATTTTTAAATGTTACACTATCAAACTAAATCACTACTGGAGTTTAACTACATTATCTCAGATTTAAAGGATCGCGGTATGTTAAATGATCGTATAATTGCCTTCAGTGGAATGTAACCGCGTTTTAACAGGAGCACAGGATTCTCTGGTCCTAAGCTAAAAGGAGAGATGTAAAGAGAGAGTTCTAACTTTACCGTACTTATCCTAGAGAGACCCAATCCGGGGTTGATAACCGATAGTCTCACCCGCACTATGGAACTCTTCCGCTTCTGGTGCTGGGTCTGCTCCCGATTACGGGGTTTAGTTCCGGGCTTCCTTATGTTTGAAGCGTGTTACTCGTTTGGAAGTAGAAAGAGGAGTTTTTTACAACTGCAATTTCTACTCGAGTATGTGAAAGCAGATTTATCCGTATTGTATGACTGAAAACTAATCAAGGGTAATTATACGCTATTAAGGTTCAAATAGAAATTTTACGCGATTGAGTTTCAGAGGTAGAACATTTTTTTTGAACATTTAGTGATTAAAATTGCCCGTCTTTTCAGATATTTAAATCGCAAATGCAATATATGAGGGCATTCTAATCCTACTCAGATCGGCTCTCATTTCTAGAGATTATTTTTGTGAACATTAGGAGTTTGCAGTGAATCGAGCTAGAGAGAGGACTGGGGTCTGGTAATACCTGCCTCATGGTATAGTAGTTTATATCAGAAACCATATTAAGTGATATTCTAAAGACAAATTATATCCAAAAAACGACGACATGTTGTAACATATGTCATAGATACAAGTAATGTTTACTCATGGGTTGTCCACATTCTCTTGTGTTGTGGTTGTTTGCTGATAAGGACGGAGGGATGGAGCTCTTTCTTAGTCAGTATGATTTGTTAGTACTCACAAATGTATGTTACAAACACTTAGGACACTTAGGTGTCTTGTATTTTCTTCATGGTTAGTTTAGCGATTACACACACTATGGGTACTTATCGTCAGAAAGATTTAGAAAAATACATGGCAGTTTGGACTGGTGATCAATCGGTCTGGACTTTTTTGGCTCTCTTTTTTTATGCAGATTGATGCCAAGGTATTTTGTCATTGAGTCCGTTTTGATGTGTTTTCAATCGGTTCACCCACCTTCGCTCCTTTTCGAATAGTATTTTTTCAGCGTTAGATGTTTTGTCGTAGAGCATTTCAAGGACTGTCCATCTTAATTCTTCTGGTTTATGGCCTAGTTCAGTAAAATGTGAACATCATTTTGTTGTGTTTTTCTTTAGTTTGATGTTGCTCCTATATTCTCCAATCCTTGTTTTTATTTTTCTGCATGTCATGCCAATATATTTTTTGTCACATGGACACCATATCATGTAGATAACATGAGTAGAATTGCAGTTGGTATGCTGTTTTTGTGTCCAGTGCAGAGTATCAGTTAACTGTAACGACTTGGTCACCGTTGTCAATTTGCACACTAGACAGGTTCCACACGGATAATAGCCAACGATTGGGGTCATTTCTATGGTTCTTATTTGAGTTGTCCTTTGGTATTTCACAGGTTGGGTATGTACTAGGATGTCTTTTAAGTTTCGCGTTCTTTTGTGTGCGAATCTTGGCTGTGGCCAGTTGAATTTGCCTGTTGTTAGTATTCTCCAGTTTTTTCTGACCATCTTCTGAATTGCGTAAGTTGCTGGACAGTAAGTTGTAACACATGTCATCAGATCTGGAGTTGGTTGTTTCACATTGGTTTGTAAAAGGCTTTCTCTCGGTTGGTATTTTGCTCTTTTACAGAATCTCGCTATTGTTGTTGGTGTATAGTCTCCGAGTTCCAATTTTTCACTTAGTTCTTGTGATTGTATTTTATAATCAATTGGCCTACTGCAGTTTCTTTTGAGCCTTAAGAACTGGCTATACGGCAAATTATCCCGCATTGGTTTAGGGTGGAAACTCTTGTATGATAAGAGACTGTTCTTAGCTGTCGGCTTGTGATATGTTTTGGTTTCGATCTGTCCATTTTCAATGAAGATTGTTAGATCCAGGAAGTCTATGTTTGTGTTGTTAGAAGTGTAGGTGAATTTAAGCCATTTATCTCCGTCATTCAGCCATTCCATGAATAAAGTTAGATCTTTGTCAACTTTCCAAATCATTAGGATATTGTCTATATATTGTTTCCAATAAAGTATATTGGATACAAAAGGATTGGTGTCGGTCAATACAAATTGACTTTCAAAATTGCTAACATAAAGACCAGCTACCGATGGAGCAAATGCACTTCCTATGGAAGTTCCATGGTTTTGTAAAAACAAAGTTCCATTATACTCAAAATAATTTTCGGTTAGGGCTAGTCTACAGCACTCTAGAACAAAGTGTCGTGGGGTTTTGTGACTGCAGTCCATCATGAACAGTGTATCTTCCAACATTTGTAGGGTTTCTTTTTGGGGCAGACTCGTATAAAGTGATTCCACATCTAGTCCCACGAGTGTCATGGTTTGTGAATCAAAGTTCATTCCAGAGAGTTGGTTCAGGAGATCTCGTGTATCCTTCAAGTATGTAGGTGTTTGTTCCACTAATGGTTTTAAGAATTGATCCACAAATTGCGACAAAGGTTCAAGGACTGAACAAATTCTGGAAACTATCGGGCGTCCTGTTGGTGGGAATCTGTTTTTGTGTGTCTTTGGAACAGAGTAGAAGAAAGGTATTTTTAGGTCTTGCGACCTATCAATGCACGCAAGCGCATTGAGCGGAGCGAGAATTCATGTCTCGAAAATCCTCGTCAAACCAAGGGCTTTGTTCCTGCAGTTTTCTTTAATCACGTGACCAAACAAGCACGCGCATTCCCGGCCGCACAGCACATCAAAGGGCTTCTCCTCCCCTAATTATTCATGGCCGGCCGCAGGCCGGCTGTACTTTCAGTTTCCCGGCCGCTCTGCATTATCAGGTACGTGTTGTTTTTCAATTGAGTTGTTTTTCACTTTGTCTCCGTACAATCTCTCTGTGTCTACCTCTTCCCTCCCCTCTTGGTCCGTCTCTGTCTTTGCCTGTCTTTCTCTCTCCGAGTGTCTCTCGCCCGTACAATCTCTCTGTGTCTACCTCTTCCCTCCCCTCTTGGTCCGTCTCTGTCTTTGCCTGTCTTTCTCTCTCTGAGTGTCTCTCGCCCGTACAATCTCTCTGTGTCTACCTCTTCCCTCCCCTCTTGGTCCGTCTTTGTCTTTGCCTATCTTTCTCTCTCCGAGTGTCTCTCGCTTCATCCCTACCCCCACACACACTATCTTGTTATCCACGTATCCTGCCTGTCTCCTTACCCCAGGCCCTATGGCTTGTTTTATGATTCTTTATCTTCTCCCCCTGTTCTTGTTTTTGTTTTAGTTATTCGGACGAACTTATTAATAAGTAAGTGTCGTATAGACATCCTCTTCTTAAATATTCCAAACAGCTGACATCTAAAACCTGCACAATAAAATGCGTTTAAAAACAAAAGCTATATGTAACACGACCTAAAACGATTTCGTAGAGGTCAAAAATAAAAAGCTGATTATCTCCAAATAATTCATATGCCCAAAAGGTTTACATGGTCATTATGGCTGATGAAATAAAACTACGCTTAAAAACAAGTGCTACATTTGGCTTATCCTGCAAACATTCTTAAAATGGGCTCAGCATTTTATATCAATTCCATAATATCGTAACTTATTGCTGGCGATGGCCACTGCATCAGAATACAAAGCACTAAAGGTGCAGACAAAAAGGTGAACACAATACTTAAATCGGAAGGGATCAGTCAGCATGCTGCACCTCCAGCCAAATGCAAAGGAGAGGAGGTGCAAGCCCTACACAATTGGAATGCTATTTGCCATGCAGACTACCGCGTCTGAAAGCCGGCTACTATATTAGTCTCTGTGGACTAGAGGACACGAAAGCCTCCCCGAGATTTAAACATGTGAGGTACAGGTTTTTCAAGATTTCCTCAGCAGGTATATCACCCCATGCAAAGACTTTTATTTTTTCACGATGGACAAACGACACATTCAAGAACAACGCCCCTGAGTTTTTTAATTTTAAATTAGTAGCACACAAAGCATTTTGCTTTGTCAAATTAGGCAGCATGCATGTGTCGTGACGCAGAAAGATAGTTACAGGTCATTTTAGCAAAATTCTAGTTTTTGGTTCAGGGGGGGCTTTTGAAATATATTTACTTTCTTCCTAAACAACATTTTCTAGCATTCAATACTCCACATCGCAAGAGCCAAGAAAATGTAACATGGCACGCAAGCGTTTAAGGAAACAAAATTAACAAAATAAATGGTGCTCTGCCTGCTTTACAAACGAGCGGTGCGGTCTTATCAGGGATGTGTATGCCGAAATCTAAGCTACGGCAATCCTTTACCAGGCACTGTATGGTGTAGGTCTAGCACTTACTGTAAAACGCTTGTAAACCAGCCCCAGGCATTCGAGTGGCCTTTAAAGAGTTGAAGGAAAATATAACCTCCACAAGCCTCTCAACGTACAATATGGCACCGGGCATAATACTGTGCCGTGGATGGACACCCTGCCTTATTTTTAGGCGTAATGACCAATACGCAAACAGATGACGACGTTAAGTTGAAGCTGCTTTAAACTGATATTTACAAGTATTTATAGAGGTTGTTTTTTTTAATTCTTTTAAGTATGTACAATGTAATGTGGACACCAAACCTCCTACAGAAACATCTCCAGTTTCTAAATCCTGTGGTGGAATAAGACCTTCTACAATGCAATGTTTCTCAAGCAGTGTGGTTAATAATCTGAAATATGAATGGGACTCCACTCAAACATAGCCTTTCGTTTTGGTATCATAAGAGGCTGATACTTCCTTTCAACTGTGCTTTGCAGATTTAAGATTTCCAGTTCCTGCTTTGCTGTGTCTGTTCCAGAGTCCTATTTTGCAGCTATGTCCCCTTCAGTTAAAAAATCCTGTTTTGACGATATTTCAGCTTTACAGACCCCTACAGCAGGGTATTCTGGGCATTTAAGGGCCGCTCCAGTATTACAGGCCCAAGACGTGGGCCTATAACAAGGGAGCGTAATAGTAATGGCCAGTCATTTTAACAATTTTTCAGACGATTTAACAGTCAACATATATTTTAATGGCTATAGGTTAGACATTAATTATACAACCTTAACTTCTGATTAGAACGCTAACCCTACTTAGTCCCAGTTGTGGTAATTTCTTTTTTACTGTAACAGTTTGAAAAAATACTTTTTTTTAATTCCTTCAAATTCAACATTATAATACTTTGATTGTTAGCTCAACTGAACTCCATGCACCATTTCCCTATCTCCCACAGGGAAATAAAACTGACAGAGGGACTTAAAAAATAAAACAAATCAGATGGTGGGAAATGTTGATTCAAATTTTTCAATAGAATCTCTATGTAATGTCTACCCCAGAAATCCACAGCAGCGTGATAAACAATAATAGAAGTGCTAAGTTACAGAAGCGTGAAGCCAACTTTAACTTCCTGCACAACAGATTTCAAATGAATACTGTTGTATTCATATAGTAATGTTGTTTGTTAAGGCAGAACTAAAACATATATATATATATACCTTTTGGCCTTTTTTGGACTTGTCATTTTTTGTGTCTGACTTGGCCAGTAGCAGCATAGAGGAAACATGGAATGATCGGAGAGAAAACCTAATGTATCAGCTCTTTGGTATACCACAAAGATGAAATAATCAATAAAACAAAGGAACAGAATAGAATGATGCCCGTTCACTCAACTCACTAAGTGTAGATCCCACATAATATTCAATGTTCCATTCGGAATTAAAGCAGGTTAAGCCTCCTCAACAAAAAACAAGCACTGGCGTTGCCAATAGGTCTCGCAGTAGGAAAGTTTGAGCTATTGGTTTTGTAAATGACAAAGCCCTTTATGTTTTTAAAATGAAAAGAAAAATAAAAGGCATTGTTATTTGCAATTGTAATAGCTCAAACTTTCCTACTGCGAGACCTATTGGCAACGCCAGTGCTTGTTGGATCTTTTGTTGTTAAATACTCTGCTTCCTTTTTCGAGATCCAGGCATTGGTCTCTGCTTCATATACCATCACGACAATCGAATTTTGTAGTCTTGGGGTAGGGTCAGTCAGAATCCTGTTATAGAATTTTGTATCTGATAGGAGGGTGAGGCATTGTTGGTTGTAGCCTTCTTTATCCAGGATCACAATCCCCCCCACTCCCCCCTGTCCTCTGGTTTTATGACGATTTTGTCATTTTTTTGTAGTTCTTCCAAGGCTTTGCGTTCTTTCTTGTTCAAATTATGAAAGAGTTGTTTCTTATTTTCACTCAGATTATCTGCTCCCTTTAGGAGAGCTTGTTCGAAGGTTTGCAACTCTATTGGAATTAAACCACTGGGGGGATTAAAGGTAGATTTTCTTCTCAGATTTGTATCTTCCTCGTGTTGTTGGGGATTTGCATCTGAGAAGTATGCTTTCAATTTCAGAGTTCTACAAAATTCTGCCAACTCACATTTCAATTTGAAAGTGTCTAGTTGAGGGGTGGGGACAAATCCCAGTCCCTTGTTGAGGACCCGAGTTTGTTCCTCAGATAGGATGGTATCTGTAAGGTTCACAATTAATGATTGGTTTTGCTTGTGCTGGGTTTTTCTGAGAACATGCTGCGGGTCATTATGTTCCGTTGCAGATCTTACCATGTTAGGTTTCTTCGACGGCCTTTTTGTTGAATTTTGCCTCTCAATAAAAAAGGCTGCTGTTGGTGTGTATTTTCTATTCCTGGCATGTGTTCGTTCATCATTTGAGGCTTGGAATGTATACCTTGATTGTAAGGGTTGAACCAGCTTGCGTATTGAGGCATATACGGTTGGAAGAACCGCATTTGGTTTGGTCTTTGCCATCTGTTGGGTCTACGTGCCTGTTGATAACGGTAATTATTTTTACCTCTTTTCGGAGTTAGATCGTCTGAACTGCCATCTGAGGTATCAGATGACTTGTACCCTCCAGATTCGTTGTCAGAACTCAAGTCTGGTGCTTTATACTCTTCTTTGGAGTAGGGGTGCATTTTTTCTTGACTTAGGGCCATATGTAGGTGGTCAAATACCGGTCGGTAACATCGAAAAAGGGTCTTTTTCGGTGTTACCAACATTTATTTAGCCATGTGAGATGTACGTAATACCGAATCGATTCGATAATAACAAATTAGTAAAAAATCATATTTACCGATTAGAAATTACCGAAACAATGAATACCGAATCGGAATTAACGAAATCGGTAAAACGCCCAAAAATGCTATGTAGCAAACCTCGTTTATATTGATTTTGACCAAAATCGGTAATAACGATTTGGTATTTACCACGTTTCAAGAGCATGTGGTAATCAGGTGCAGTGCATATGGAAAGGGGCGACCACTCGGTCCCCCCGAACGTATGGTTGGGGGCCCGGATCCTCCCGGGAAGCCATTTTGGGCGGGGGCGTGTCACGGCTGGTATGCCCGAAGCGGCGTAGCCGGGGCGCGCCTTTTTCCCGCCCAAGAGGGGTTGTCCTAGACACCTACACCGATGGCCACGCCCAGTAGGCGTACCAGCGGAGGGTTCACGCCCTCCCGAAGAGGAATAAAGAGAGCGGGAATCCGAAGAAGCATCCTCTTGTTCCTGTGCTTGGAAGCTGCACCCACTCGTTGCAAGTGAGCCCTCGACGCAACAAGGAGCAATTTTGAGAACTTGTAATTCTTGTGTTTCTCTTTCAGCGAAGGCTAAAGGATCCAGGACCGTGTTGATCGACTTAGTGCGAATATTCGACAACAATGTCTGGCAAGAAGGCAGGAAAGAGGTCCGAGACTGACCAGGTGCTTCGCATGTTGGTAAGCAGAATGGCGAAGATCGAACGAAACGTGGTTATGGTCCCGGCGCTTGGCCGAGATATGTCGAACATGAAGAAGCAGATGGCTGCGATGAACAATCCGGGTAAACCAAAGAAGGTAATAGGCCCGGCATTGCCGGGAGTCGCCCCTGAGGGTAGGGGGAAACGGGCCAGGAATAGGGCGGCAGGGGGGGAGGTCCCGGTCCCCGAGGTACCCCCGGTGAGCCCGGCCAATCCAGTTGAGGCCCCGGTACCAATCCCAGACGCGGGTCAGCCGATTCCGGTTGTGATTACGCCCGCCAACGAGGAGGACATGCCTCCTGAATTGGCCGCTCAGTTGGCCGCATGGCTCGGCAGAAAAACAGGGGGTGCTACGGCACCTGGAGACACGGCCGAAGAGGCCAGGTTACTAATTCAGCAGTTGCGGCAGTCGCGAGATGCCGCAAAGGCGAATCTCCCTCTTGTTCCCCCACAGGTGACCCCAGAAGGACCGGCAGCTGGCGTCGGAAAAACATCGGGAACGACAACCGAGCCGGGTAAGCAGGCATTGCCAATGGCGGGGGAGTGCTCTTTGCCCTCAAGACGGGAGAGAGTGGTTCAACATATCCCGTTGGCCACGAAAGAATTGATTTGGGCTGACAAGTATGTAAATATGTTCTCTCTGCTGACTGACCATCGCGAGATGGAGTATGCTAAGACGCAGAAAGATTTGTGGCACCCGAGTGTCTGGCGAGCCAAGATGGCGGGATTCAGGGTTGATGAGACAATCACAAATTGGGCCAAGGCCTTTGCGATGTTTACTGCAATTATTGGGGAATGTAAGCCCGAGGTTTTGCCTGAATTGTCTTGCTATCAGGCACGAATAATGGATTTTTATGAGACGTATGAGGGGAATGAATGGATGGGTTACGATATGAAGTTCCGTAAGGCCAAAGAGTACGATTTATCTCTGACGTGGGATTGTCTCGACTCGATTTCTTGGCAGAAGCAGCTCCTGCCGGGCGCGACGAAGACGTCCTCGCCAGGCGGGAATGGGTCGGGGTTTTCCCGCCAACAGCCCGCGGTGCCCTTTCGAGCGGGCGCCGGTGGCGACCTCCAGGCAAGGACTGGTGGGAATGGGGGAAAGAGAGGGGTCTGTTGGAGCTTTAACAGGGGCAACTGCACCAGAACACAAGGGACATGTAAGTTCAGACATGCGTGTGCGGGTTGCGGGAATTCCTCGCACCCCGAGAGTTCGTGCAGATCCAAGAATGGCGGGTCGGGAGGTAGAGGAGGGTCCAAACAAGACTGAGGGGGACCACTGTGTACAGTTACCTACCCCCGTTGATATCATAGCAATGATCCCCTGGCTAAACGAATACCCTGATCATGTCTCCGCTGTGGTGTTGAGGAATGGATTCTTATATGGTTTCTACATCCCGGCGGGGGATTTTCGGGGGGAACCACTTTGTAGAAACCAACTATCGGCTCAGCATAATCCAGCGGTGGTCGAGAGGAAGATTGCAAAAGAGGTTACCCTGGGCCGGGTGGCGGGCCCATATGGGCACCCGCCAGTAGCAAATTTCATCTGTTCCCCGTTAGGAGTAGTCCCCAAGAAAGACCCAGGGGAATTTAGGCTGATCCATAACCTGTTGGCTCCGAAGGGTCTCTCGGTCAACGATGCGATTGACCCGGAAGTTTGTTCGGTGCGGTACGCATCCTTCGATGATGCCGTCACCATGTTGAATCGCCTGGGGCCCGGAGCGCTGATGGCGAAGTCCGATATCGAGTCGGCGTTCCGGTTGCTCCCGGTACACCCACGGGATCAGCATCTGTTAGGCTTTGTGTTCCAAGGATGTTACTACATGGATAGATGTATGCCAATGGGTTGTTCCATCTCTTGTGCTTATTTTGAGAAATTCAGCTGTTTTTTGGAATGGGCATTCACCGAAGCCAATGGGCATAGCCATGTTATGCATTACTTAGATGATTTTCTGTTCTTGGGGGCAGCCGGCGACACAAAATGTGCGCAGGCGTTACAGGATTTTTGCATCCTCATGAAGGAATTCGGAGTGCCATTGGCACCAGGTAAGACGGTGGGACCATCTACTTCACTGGAGTTTCTGGGAATTGAACTCGATTCTGTGGAGGGATGTTTCCGTTTGCCAGTAGGGAAAGTAGCGAAATTCAGGGCTTCTCTGGAACTGTGCCTTAGTAAGGAGAAAGTGACCCTGCACCAGTTACAACAAGCAGTGGGTCAGCTTAACTTTGCCCTGAGAGTGATACCAATGGCCCGCCCCTTTTCCCGCTCTATTGCACAAGCTATGGTTGGTCTCAAGGAAGGACACCACCGCACGAGACTGTCTGCAGAGGTTCGCCAGGACATGCGCATCTGGTTGGCATTCCTGGCGGACTTCAACGGTCGAGTGGTATGGAACAAGCCACCAGCGTCTTCGGACGAGCTAGGTTTGTGGACTGACTCGGTGGGGAGCGTGGGATTTGGCACCATCTTTGGTAATCGATGGCCGGCGCAAACATGGCCGGCGTGGTGGCACACCAGTGGTCTCACAAATAACATTGGGTTCCTCGAGCTATTCCCTATTTTTGTGTCTCTGAGGGCATGGCTGGACGAGTTCAGAGATCGCTCTGGTATTTTGGTCCGACAATATGACTGTTGTTGGATGTATAAATAATCAGGCAGCACGCTGCAAGTGGATATTGAGATTGTTGAAGGAAATTGTACTACTTTGCATGAGACTGAATGTGCAGTTCAGGGCGAAACATGTGCCGGGTGTACTGAATCATGCCGCTGATGCACTCTCTCGTTCACATATGCAGGCGTTCAGGGGTTATCTACCTTCTGCGGACCTAGCGGCGGCACCATTCCCCGAAGTACTCTGGCTACTCGGTGCCCCGGATTACAAGACCTCGTGGCAGCAAGCTTAGCCCCCAGGACGAGGAAGGCATACAAAGGGGCGTTTCGTTCCTATTGTGCTTTTTTGGGTCCGGCAGGGAATCAGAAATGGGGTCAGGAGGATTGCTTCCTAAAGTTTCTGGTAGCATTACACAGGGAAGGCCGATCAGTAGCAAAGGCCAATAGGCACCGGGCGGCCATTTCATTCATTGCGCAGGTGCATGGGATCAAGGACCCGACATCTTCTTTTTTGGTACAAAAGGCCCTTCGTGGCTGGCAACGCCTTGAGGGCCGTAGAGTAGAGGCGCCCGTTTGGGTTAGAAAGGTTGTCCCTGCTTATGTCGATATTACCCACGACATGTTCCTCCCAATTCGAAGCAGTTCTGTTCCGGGCCGCTTTCGCATTAGCGTTCCATGGGGCTATGCGGGTGAGCGAACTGGTCGCAAAGAATAAGAAAGATGTGGAGGGAGGTCTGTGTCGGGATCACATCCTGATTAGGGGGGATTCAATGTTAGTCACAATAGCTAAGTCCAAGACTGACCAGAGAGCTATGGGAGAGAGTGTTGTTGTCAAGCGCATGCGAGGGTCCCCCATGTGCCCGGTAAAGTGCATTGAGGAATATCTGGCGCTGAGGGCGGATACATGGGGTGGGAGTCTGCTGAGACACATCGATGCCACCCCACTGACGAGGTTTCAGTTTCAGAGGGTGCTAACATTGGCAATCGCAGCGGCGGGCTTGGACCCGTGCGATTTTGGGACCCACTCCTTCAGGATAGGGGCGGCTACTGAGGCTGCAGCCAGGGGTCAGAGTGCCGAAGAGGTGAAACTGTTAGGACGATGGTCCTCGAATTGTTTTAAAAGGTATGTGCGGTTGCACATGTTATGAAGTCAAGTTCCATGCACTCACGCTTCTTGTCTTCTGTTTGATTTACAGTTTCGCGAGCATGTTATGCGGGGCGGAATTTACAGTCGACCCGGCACCAGGGGACCAGCGGTCAGAGATCACCGGCTGAGGAGAGAGTGGTGTGGGTTGTGGGCCACTCATACGTGAGGCGGGCCGGGGACGTATTCAAAGCAGGTGACGCGACTCACGCAGCTGGGGAATACGGGTACAGAGTGACCTTCCACGGAAGGGGCGGGCTCTGTATTGACCAGTTTGAATCTTTTGTCGAGGAACTCTTAGGGCGGCAGAGGTCACCGCCATCTGTAATCATAGTACACCTAGGGGGCAATGACATGGTGACACTCGGTAGGTGAGTATTACTCGAGCGAGTTTTGTCTACCGTTAGCTGGCTGGCGAAAAGAATCCCGGGGTGCACGATTGCATGGTCCCACATGATTCCCAGGAGGGTATGGCGGGGGGGCATCTCGGTGTCAGCACTGAACCATTCAGTGAAGAAGGTCAACAACAAAATTGGTAGGTTGTTTCGCTCGGCGCAGTTGCACAGTATTCCGCATGGGTGTATTCGGGGTGATCACATGTATCTCGATGATGGGGTTCACTTGTCCCGGGAGGGGAATGTCTTACTCATAGGAGACTTCATAGCATGGCTAAGGGGTTTAAGAAAGCATGACCTTTAGGAGGAGTTTGTGGGGGGGCCGGATAGCCGATCAACTATCCGGCCTGTGGCGGTAAGGTCATGATCGGTGAGCAGTAATTTCAAGGTCCCTAGAGGGGGGCGCCACCCACTATGGATGGGAGCGCCCGGGGGGAGGCGGCCATTGGCCCCTCCCACGGGGAGGCGGCACCCACTAAGTATGGGTCGCCTAGGGGAAGACGGCCATAGGCCCCTTCCAGGGGAGGAGGCGGCTATATGCCCCTCCTACGAATTTCCCGGGGCCCGGATATCCGCAACGGCGGATGTGATAGACAGTGTGGGGTGGGAGGGGGAGTCCACGCTGCCTTCTTACAGACACCTCACACGGGTCCTCGGACGACCTTTAAGATGGCGTCGAGTTGTAATGGGGGGCCCCCAACAAGACAAGGGAAATTGGAGTTGGCACAGAGGGTACAGTCCTCTGCGCGGCCGCCACTCACACCGTGAGGGCGAGAGTTTTGGTAGTAGGGATCTGACACCGGTTGCGACCTTGCCGTTGGCCCGTAATGCTAGGATGTACAATTTTAATTTAGAAAGTATGCATTTGCAGGATGTTAGACTTGGCTAGGAAAACCTTTGTATTAGAGATTTGTTAAGGTTAGCCAATGAACATGTCTTCATCGAAAATGTAATAAATGAAAATTGTACATGATATGAAACTTTTATTAAATGTTTTAATTTTGTTTCATATTTTAATAAATACGGCCGGGAGGGTAACTCCCTCCCGCCTTCCAAAAGTTCAGAACCGCGTCCGTCTTCCCATCCTTGGGGATTGTGCTGGGAGGGGGTGACAGGCATCCCGGCCATATGGAAAGGGGCGACCACTCGGTCCTCCCGAACGTATGGTTGGGGGCCCGGATCCTCCCGGGAAGCCATTTTGGGCGGGGGGCATGTCACGGCTGGTATGCCCGAAGCGGCGTAGCCGGGGCGCGCCTTTTTCCCACCCAAGAGGGGTTGTCCTAGACACCTACACCGATGGCCACGCCCAGTAGGCGTACCAGCGGAGGGTTCACGCCCTCCCGAAGAGGAATAAAGAGAGCGGGAATCCGAAGAAGCATCCTCTTGTTCCTGTGCTTGGAAGCTGCACCCACTCGTTGCACGTGAGCCCTCGACGGAACAAGGAGCAATTTTGACCCACCCACCAGCCCCTTATGGCAATGTTAGTTCTGCAATAAAGTATTTTTTCTCTGATAACATCTTCTTCCCTCTGTTTAGCGGTTTATGAAGGTCTAGTTTAATGATATGATTTCTGTCTAAAGGTACTGTTTTTCTTGTAGTATAGACAAATATTGCAAATAAACAGGATGATGTTTTCTCCCTTAGTAGGTAATCAAATGTCGTATTTATTTTTTGGTCGGGCGGTAAGGTCATGATCGGTGAGCAGTAATTTCAAGGTCCCTAGAGGGGGGCGCCACCCACTATGGATGGGAGCGCCCGGGCGGAGGCGGCCATTGGCCCCTCCCACGGGGAGGCGGCACCCACTAAGTATGGGTCGCCTAGGGGAAGACGGCCATAGGCCCCTTCCAGGGGAGGAGGCGGCTATATGCCCCTCCTACGAATTTCCCGGGGCCCGGATATCCGCGACGGCGGATGTGATAGACAGTGTGGGGTGGGAGGGGGAGTCCACGCTGCCTTCTTACAGACACCTCACACGGGTCCTCGGACGACCTTTAAGATGGCGTCGAGTTGTAATGGGGGGCCCCCAACAAGACAAGGGAAATTGGAGTTGGCACAGAGGGTACAGTCCTCTGCGCGGCCGCCACTCACACCGTCGGGGCGAGAGTTTTGGTAGTAGGGATCTGACACGGGTTGCGACCTTGACGTTGGCCCGTAATGCTAGGATGTACAATTTTAATTTAGAAAGTATGCATTTGCAGGATGTTAGACTTGGCTAGGAAAACCTTTGTATTAGAGATTTGTTAAGGTTAGCCAATGAACATGTCTTCATCGAAAATGTAATAAATGAAAATTGTACATGATATGAAACTTTTATTTAATGTTTTAATTTTGTTTCATATTTTAATAAATATGGCCGGGAGGGTAACTCCCTCCCGCCTTCCAAAAGTTTAGAACCGCGTCCGTCTTCCCATCCTTGGGGATTGTGTTGGGAGGGGGTGACAGGCATCCCGGCCATATAAACAGGTCCAAAATGCATCTGTGTGAACACAATGGCAGTCCTCTACCTCATAGCAAGGCGGCTACGCTTGAGAGCAGCAGGAATGAGGATCTGGAGACGTGAAGAGCGGGTGTACAGATTACGCATCACATTGTTCCAATTGACAGAACCTGAAATACATGAAAGATACAGATTGCACCCAGACACCATCCTGGACCTAATACGGGAGTTAAGACCCTATCTGGAGCATCAGACACCAAGGGCCCACGCAATCCCCACCCATGTCCAGGTACTCTTCTGCCTGCACCTCCTTGCATCAGGAAGTTTCCAGGGTGTGATAGCTTCAGTGGGTGGAGTGTCACAGAGCTGTCTATCCCGTTTCTTCAACACCTTCCTGGACGCCATGATGGACAGAATGGAACATTACATATCCTTCCCCAGTACACAGGCGGAGCTGCAGAGAACCAAGCTGGAGTTCTACCAACTTGCCCATTTCCCCCACGTCATTGGCTGCATCAATGGGACCCATATTCCCATCTGCCCACCTGCAGCAAGTGAATACATACACAGAAACCGCAAATCCACCCACTCTATCAATGTGCAGGTGATCTGCAATGCCAAATACATTATAACTGACATCGTGGCCAAATTCCCCGGGAGTAGCCACGACGCGTACATCTTCAGGAACAGTGGCATACATACACGTCTGCTTACTGGTGAATTTGGCGACGGATACATACTAGGTAAGTAAATGTGACACACCCTGATGTACACCCTGGCTCAAGCTGTTGGTCACACAAATCAATGCCACTTACTTCTGTTCATAGGTGACAGCGCATATGCCCTCCGGCCGTATCTACTCACACCATATCTCAACCCAACCACCCGAAGGGAGAGGAGATACAATGTGGCACATAGGAGCACACGCAACGTGGTGGAGCGCACATTTGGATTGCTCAAAAGCAGATTCCGTTGCCTCCACAAAACAGGAGGTGCACGTCTGTACAGCCCCATCAAATGTTGCAAGATAACTGCTACGTGTGCAATGCTACACAATCTGGCCACTAAAAAAGTAACAGCAGTGGAACTAACTGAGTCAGAGGACAAGGACGAGGACAACCCTCAGCCAGAGCCCTGCGCAGCTGGCGTTGCTATTGATCATGATGGGAGACGGAGACGGGCAGAGATTACGTCAAACTATTTCTGAGTGAGTAACAACACTGAGACATTAACAGTTACATGTAGAGGTGTTTATTGGGCACGCCTCCAGTATTGCGAGCATTGTCCAATTGGACATGGGTTACATCACCCATCACATGCATGTACACAGCCATTGTCCTTTACCTCCTGCGTCCACGTGCTGCACGTGCACGTTCTCCATCGACACTGTCTGGTGTGTTGGACTGTTCCTGTGCTGGCACGTTTCGTCCACTACGCCTCCTGCACTCGGTGGGTAAGGGTGTAATGCTACCACGGCTGGTAGCCTCCTCACTATCCCCCCCCCCCCCCCCCCCCCCCCCCACCGTCAAAATTGGACGCCTTGGCATTTTGCATGAGCTCTAGCACTGAGGTCATGGACACCATCCCCCTGGCCACATTCCTGCTGCAATGCGCCATCTCCTCCTGCATGGCGATGGACCTGCGACACATCAGTGATGTCGTAGTGGCCAGCCAGTTCACCGACTTGGTATAGGCCTGGAGTCTCTGTCTCTCCCGGCACCTGCCAACACGGTCCTGCTCAAGCTGGCTGCAGAGGTTTTCCACCGAGGTAGCTACTCTGTCCATCCCTGCACACAAGTTCTCCCCCATGGCACTGATGCCCTTCTCCATCTTGTGCATATGCCTGTTTATGTTTGCCATCTCCCTGTGCAGTGACTTCATCTCCCTCCATTGCAGGCGCTGGACCTTCAGCATGTTGCCTTCCAGTCCAGCAAACACACTGTCACCCTGCTCGGATGCTTCTGGACTGTCCGGCCTTGCCCTGCGGCGTCTTGATGAGATGTGGGCGCCCTCGGATGCAGAACCAGCCCGCTCCCTGTTGGATCTATCCCCTATGGGACTTTCTTCGCCCAATCTGCCCTCCTCCTCCGACTCCTCCATCTGCTGGAGGGTGACCACGGCATGCCTCCTGCCTGACTGTGGTGGCGGTGTTGGTGAACGTCGCAGTGGTGACTGAGTGAGAGGGGATTGCGGCCCTCCCTGGCGCTGTGGTGATGACTGTGGTGGAGGATTGGCTGCCTGTGATGGCGCAGAGCTGGTGGTCCCTGCAGAGATGCTGTCATCATCCTGTTGCCTCCCCTCTGGCCTGGCTGACCTGCCTCTGCTGCCCTCTGCTGCACTGAGAGATGACTCGCCTGTAATGACACAAATTTAAATATACTCAATGCTCTATCTGCAATGGCATTACATTAAACTACATGCCTACAGTGCACAGTGGTTGTCCTGACCTATCCAATTTATTTACCATGCTATTGTGTATGCTGGCCTGACTGTCCTGATCATGAGTTCACACTGACTACATCACCCATAATGCATTGCAGGTAACCAGTAAGACATGGTGTGGAGTGGGAGCCCTTTTGCCACTATGGGGATTGGGATTGGGGAGGGGGTAGCGCAGCATGATGGGCATGCTTCTTACCTTGTTTTCTTCCTGCTCTGGCGGAGCTATCTGCGTTTCCCACGCCACTCACACTCTGCGGCTGGATGGTGGACTCCACCATCTGTTCCAGTGGTGTTGGTGCTGGGGCTCGGTTTTTACCTTTTCCTGTTTTGCCAGCCTGCCTCTGTCTCTCTGCCATCCTCAGATTTGCTGTCTTCCTGAGGTCGTACCACCTCTTTCTGATGTCCTCTATGGTGCGCAGGGTCACACCTATGGCATTGATCTAGTCCCGAATGCCACTCCAGATTTGCCTCTTCTGTGACTCTGGCACTTGGTGGGACTGGGCTCCAAAAAGCGTGCGGTGCTCTTGGCTGACATCCTGGATCAGGACCTCAAGCTCCTTGTCTCTGAACTTGAGTTTTCGCTTTCTGTCACCTCCCTCCTTCTCCCTGTTCTGGCTTGCCATTTCAATGCTTGTTCTGTTGTTTTTCTGCCTTGCTTGTGGCTGTGTGGCTGTGTTGCTGCTGGCTCCTCAGCTCTCCTGCTTGCCTTCCTGCCTCACAGTGAGCTCCTGGTCCTGTGCACCTGGCTGGGCGTGGCCACTTCCTGTTTGGGAGATAATTGGGTGTGTCAGGATTGGCTGATTCACCAAATTACGCTTTTTTGAATTACCGATTCGGTATTTCCGAATTCGGTAATGGATTCTGTAACACCGATTCGGTATTAGGCTTTCGGTATTTTTGATTTTTTACCAATTAGTTCAGATTCGGTATTTAATACCGAATTGTAACGAATCGGTAAAGTTTAACGAATTTTTATCTACATCACGTTTACCGAATTCTTAATACCGATTCGTTAAAATTCGGTATTAAGGATTCGGTATTCGCAATTTACCTACATATGTCCCTAAATCTTTTTAAATCTTTCCCCAATTTCTGTAGTTTATTCTGCATTATGAATTCTTGTGTTTCATTCATTTCTTTATTAATTTCTTCTAGCCTCTTTTTATATATAGCTGGATTGATTGCTTTTTTTAATTCATTTTCACATGTTTGAATTTGTGTCAGTAAGGCTTCAGATAATCTTTTAGCAGTCTTCACAATTAGTACTAAGTAGTCCAAGGTGCATTTCCATGAGATTGACGACCAATCTCTCCGGAATGCCAGATCATGTAGAAAAATCCGAGGGGCATTGCTGACCCATAAGCCTCTTGGTGCTGTCTTGGATCTGAGATATTCCGTCATTATTATTCCGTGAATGGCTGTTCCTATTTGTTCTCTCTTTTTTTCAGACGGAGATTCCCAATCGTCCGTCTGGGTCAGTATTTGTGTCAAATCAGTATTTTATAATAATGGTTGTGCTGCAAGTATCTCATCAATATCACTCTCGGTATAGCTCAGTCTACAATTGTCTTCCATATTTTCAATCCTATAAAAACCTTTAGCTACTCTTTATTGCGGCCAAGGGGTTCTCCCGCAGCTGTGCGCTGCTTAATAATAATATCAATCAGAGTAGGGAGGAGGGATTTGACTGTCCATTCAATTCCCCATTTTAGTATGTATAATCAGATAGAGAATGGATACTTGTAACCACGTTACAGATAGATTTTATGGATTACCCTCATAAACGCTATGTATCTTTTGCGGTTTATATCGTGAATGAATTTCCTCAAGTGTTCAGGTAGGGGTTAGGATGTATGAAAGGATATTGTCCGAATATTCTACTCATTGCTGGAGCGCAAGCCAGCTGCTGTAAGGTTAACATCAGGGAAGAGATGCAGAAGTAATTAGAGAAACTAAAATCCCTCATGGTTATTGTAGAAGTGGAAGAGACAGCATGGTTGGCGCCAATTGTTACTGCAAGGAAGGCCAAAAGAAGTCTTAAGATTATGTGTAGACCTGAGATAACTAAACAGATGTGTTTTGTGGTTGACAGATATCCCCTCCCCAACATTTGCAAACTGCTTACTATGGTGGGGGGTGTAAAAATAAATCCCCATAGGTCTTAACTCTGCATACAATTAAAACCAGCTTGTGGAATCTTCCAAAGATCTTAACATGTTTGTAACGTCGTTAGGCTACACTTTAGCTTTGTCTCAGTAGCATCAGTTTTTCTACATGCTATGGAGAGAATTGTACCTGGTTAGAGTGGGGTTTATATATATATATATATACATATATATATATATAGATAGATAGATAGATAGATAGATAGATAGATAGATAGATAGATATAGATAGATATATAGATAGATCGATAGATATATATATATATATATATATATATATTCACTGAAAAAAACAGAGGTTTCACACCAGTTATAGTTAGGAATTAGCATTTAAAAAACCTAAGAAATTCACTGAAAAAACCATAGGTTTCACACCAATTATAGTTAGCTGGAAATTTTACTGACATAAAACCATTGAAATTCCCACGTTATAGTTAGTTGGACTCACTATAACTTGCGCGTGTATTGCACTGCTGATGACATCACATATTACATCACTCATGACATGGTCAGTTACATCACTCATGACATCACTGATGACACCATCCAGTGAATGTGTGTCTTTCTGAAAAATAAATATGTTTTATATATGTATATGTAAAAGTTGATTGAAGAATAAATGTTTAAATAAGTGTCTAAATGGATTTTTTTTTTTTAAATTGATTGGTTAACTGGCTTATTAAGTGTATCTCAGTGAATACATATATTAGCGAATAATATTTAAAAATTTAAATATATGTATCACTGTTTCGTTTTGTGTATAAGTGGCTGTATGGGTTGCTGAGTAGCTACATGTGTGTGTATATGGGTTATTAGATGTTTTTTTTAGTATCAGTATGAGTGTCTGTATGGTTTGGTGGGGGTGTTACTTAGCACATAGATGCATCAATGACTGACTCACTGTTTGTATGTTTTTTGAAAACAGCATATGTGCAGGACTGTATGAGTGGATGCGTGTGTATATGTGTGTGTTAGTGATTGAATGCCTATCTCACTAGTGTGTTTATCAGTAACAAGATATATTTTAATCTAGTATATGTGAGTATTGATGTATACAAGTCAGTATATGTGAAAGTGAGAGATTGTAAGAGTTCCTGTTTAAATAAGTATGTGTTTTTATAAGTGATTGTTTAAAAGAGTACATGTGTGTAAGTTTCCTTAGAAGTAAGGTGGTAGTGTGTGTATATCTGTATATGCAAATAAATGGATGTTTATTAGTTTATTTGCATATGTGAGTATATGTGTGAGTAACCTTTTGATGACTGTCGGTGTGTAACAGGATGAATAGGTGTATCACTACATATGATGAGTGAGTATATGTATGAGTGACTATATAAAACTGTTGGTGAATGTGTGAATGTGTACATAGATGGTGAAATTACTGAATTGGTTGTTGTAACTGGTATGGGTATATCCACTTTTTTGAAAATGTTAGTTTCTATTTTTGAATATGTGTTTCAAGGGTTACTTTACAGTGAAAGGAGATCAGTCACTGTGTCACAAGGATGGTGTCATCAGTGATATCATGAGTGATGTAACTGACCATGTCATGAGTGATGTAATATGAGATGTCATCAGCAGTGCATTACAAGCGCAAGTTATAGTGAGTCCAACTAACTATAACGTGGGAATTTCAATGGTTTTATGTCAGTAAAATTTCCAGCTAACTATAACTGGTGTGAAACCTATGGTTTTTTCAGTGAATTTCTAGGTTTTTTAAATGCGAATTCCTTTCTATATCGAGTTTCTAACTTTTTTTTTTTTTTTACAATTTGCTGTTTTGTGTAAGTATTCATTTTTTTTTTATATATAATTTTTTTCTTTTGCGCTCTGGGTGCGCGCTCCGGTAAGCTCTCCGGTAAGCTTTCCGGTAAGCTTTCCGGTAAGCTAACCGGTGAGCTCACCTGAAAGCGCACCCAGAGCGCTACTTTCGTTCGTGAAAAAAAATATGAATGAAAAGTTAATAATAATGCAAAACATTACGTACCATACAAATAAAATCAGTTTTTTTTTATAAGGAAAATGATTATGCATTTCCGTAAAAGTTTGATGACGTCACTTCGGCGCGCAACGTAAGTGCCCTCGGAAGCGCCTACGTTCGCGCCGCGTAAACGCACCCGGAAGCGCCTACGTTCGCGCCACGTTTGCGCCCGGAAGCGCCTACGTTCGCGCCGCGTAAACGCACCCAGAAGCGCGTCGGGTCATGTGACCTTAAAATAACACTTTTCATTGGTTGCTAACAGTTTTTTTTACAAAGAATGAAATCCCCACCCATTTCCTTCACTTCTTCTTTCACTTTTGTGACTGAAAGACCTGCCTTTTTGCTCCAGGATATTTCTTGGTTTTTCAATGGCTGCCAGACAATCCAGCAGTGAGGATGACTCCAATGAATTCATCAATGAAGAGCCTCCTCAACGAAAAGTTAAGGAACATTTCATTTGGAAATTTTTTATAATCCCACCTGGACTAAAAAAGGTAAATGCTCCAAAAGTGCAGTGCAAGATCTGCAAAGAAGAGCTGTCACGAGGAAACCCTTTGAAAAAGTACTCTTTTGGGAACTTCACAATGATCCGGCATGTGGAGAGGAAGCACCCCCAGAATTTTGCCCGGGAAAGTGTCAGGGCTCTGGCACAAGGGGTTCCCAGTGATGGGGCCTCTACATCAACCGGAGGAGCAACTTCTTCTGGGAGGGGGCAATCACAGGAGCAGGTGCCAAACATTCAACCTGCATTTAACCATGGTGTCCTCAGATGCAGATACTGTAATCAACTCCTCACCTTTGGGGAGCAAAGTGTCCAGCTCATGGTTCGAGCATTGGAGAACCATCGCTGCCCTTCCCACCCCTAATTCTTTTTGTTTTATTTTGCTCCTGTTGAGCAGTTTCCATTCCCTGTTTTTGTTCCTGTTTTGAAAAAAGAAGAAAACCAAATGTTCTTTTCAGAACTACCTCCAATTCTCATCAAAGAGCTATATTCTTAAAAAAATTAAAAAGAGTAAGTGAAATAGAGTGCATTGATAATTGAAAGGAGAATGAGTAAGAAAGAACAGAAAGGTATGAGAGGAAAAAAGAAGTGAAGTAGGAGGACTGAAAGAAGGTGAGTGTTAGGAAAGAAAGTTATAAGAAGAAGAGTGAATATGGGGAATGTTGATATTCAATGAAAATGTTGAAAAAGAACAGGAGTGTTGAAGGATAAGAAAAGATGCATTGCTGGAGTTGAAGGTAGAAGGCCTCATTTATGAAGCCACGTGTCACTTTAACGCCACCAAAGCATCACTTTTTGTGACACAACATTCCAATAAAAAATGCACCTTATTTATTCATATTTACAAAGTGGCGTTTCTTGGTAAATACATCACTTTGTAAACCCCTGTGCCACATTATTCCTACGTCAGGTGTAATGTATGCAAAAGGGACGTGTTGACGCAAGAAAGGATCGTAGAGGTGACACAGTGAATAAACTGGAGGCCTCATTTCTGAAAAGTGACGCATCGCTACGTGAAAACAGCAATGCATCACTTTTCTGGGCGCACTCCTTATGACATTCCAGATATGTCATATTTAATTTATGACTAATCAATTCGCAAGGAGTTACAGATACGTCAGTATTTCTGACGTATCTGTAAACACAAAAGTAACGCATTGCTGGAGTGCGTCACAAAAGTGACGCAACTCCAGTAATGCGTCCTTTCACATGGGAAAAGCACCATGTGAAAGGTCTTGCGTCAGTCTTACACCTGCTGTGAGACAGGCGCAAGATTTTGACGCAACAGCATCCTAAAAGTGACGCAGTGAAATCTCATAGATTTCACTGCGTCGCTATTGCAAAGCTTTTTGCGGGGGAACACCCCCTCTGCATACATTATACCTGACGCAGATATAATGTGGCGCAGGATTTTAAAAAGTAACCCATCTACCTAGATGCGTCACTTTTTAAATATAGCGCAACGAGGCGCATTTTTTTACACCGCTGGTGCGATGCGTCACTTTTCTGTGCGCACTCCTTACGACATTCCAGATGTGTCATATTTAATGTATGACGAATCATGTCGCAAGGAATTACAGATACGTCAGTAACTACCTACTGGCGACCGCCAGTAGGTAATATATATATATTTATATATATATATATATATATATAGATGACATACTAGTCTATAGCAAGAATGAGAGATAGAGAATGGACACTTGTAACCACGTTACAGATAGATTTTATGGATCACCCTCATAAACGCTATGTATCTTTTGCGGTTTATATCGTTTTTCCGCCCCACATATGCGTTATGGCATATGGCCGAGATACCCGCCACCCCCTCTCAACACAATCCCCAAAAGGAGTGAAACCGGAAACAGTTCTTGAAGTTTTTGGAAGTGGGATGGAGTGACCATCCCGGCCGTATTTATTAAAACAAAATTAAAACATTAAACGTTTCATGTTATGTACAATTTCATTACCATATTGCGATGTTTGGCTAACCTTAACAGATTCTCTAATACAGAGGTTCTCCTAGCCGAACTAGCAACCTACAAAACATTTCTTGACATATTGAAATTGTACAACCTAACGTTTAAGGGCCAACGGCAAGGTCATAACCGGTGTCAAGATCCCTAACCGGACTTACCCCTCCCACTTGGGATGGGCGACAGCACGGAGGCGTACCTCAAGTGCAACTACTACCAATTTCCCTTGACTTGACGGGGGCACCTAAAACTCGACGCCAGTTAAAGGTCGTTCGAATACTCGTGTGAGGTATCTAGAAGGTATCGTGGCCCTTATCCCAACCCCACACAACTTACCGCATCTGCCGTCGCAGATGTCACTGGCCCCGGGAAATTCCCCAGGAGGGGGCTGTAACCCCTCCTACAAAGGAAGGGGCCTTGACCGCCTTTCCTTTACTTCCGGCGACCCATCCTTAGAAGGGACCGCCTCCCCATTGAGGGGCCAATGGCCACCTCTCCCGAGCGCTCCCATCCGTGTTGGGTGACGCCCACTCATAGGGATCTACTAATTAGTGCTCACCGATCATGACCTTACCGCCTACCAAAATAAATACGACAGTGCAAATTAACCTAAGAATACATTGGCCACTATGACCGAAAGAGCATACATCAAAATTCGACACTAAACTGAATATCTTTAATGGCAAACATACTAAAAACGAACATTCTTTATTAACTCGAAATCAACATGGCACTACAACCTGGAAACGAAAACAAAACAAAATTAATCAACTTTATTATACACAACTGGCTGTCTTCAGGGGCTGGTGGGTGGGTCAAAATTGGCTCTTCGTTCTGTCCCGAGCTCACGTGCAGCGAGGAGGTGCAGCTTCAGAGCACAAGAACAAGAGGATGTCTTCTGGTCTTGCGTCCCTTTTTATCCGTCTTCAGGGCGGGCGTATACCCGCCCCTGCCTGCCCCTGAGGGCGTGGCTGGCTGCGTCGGTGTCTAGGCCAGCCCACTCTAGGGCGGGAACGAGCGCGCCCCAGCTACGCCGCTTCGGGCATACCAGCTGAGACGCGCCTCCCGCCCAAAATGGCTTCCCGGGGGGATCGAGGCACTCGGCCATAAGTTCGGGGGGACCGATTCGGTCGCCCCTTTCCATATGGCCGAGATACCCGCCACCCCCTCTCAACACAATCCCCAAAAGGAGTGAAACCGGAAACAGTTCTTGAAGTTTTTGGAAGTGGGATGGAGTGACCATCCCGGCCGTATTTATTAAAACAAAATTAAAACATTAAACGTTTCATGTTATGTACAATTTCATTACCATATTGCGATGTTTGGCTAACCTTAACAGATTCTCTAATACAGAGGTTCTCCTAGCCGAACTAGCAACCTACAAAACATTTCTTGACATATTGAAATTGTACAACCTAACGTTTAAGGGCCAACGGCAAGGTCATAACCGGTGTCAAGATCCCTAACCGGACTTACCCCTCCCACTTGAGATGGGCGACAGCACGGAGGCGTACCTCAAGTGCAACTACTACCAATTTCCCTTGACTTGACGGGGGCACCTAAAACTCGACGCCAGTTAAAGGTCGTTCGAATACTCGTGTGAGGTATCTAGAAGGTATCGTGGCCCTTATCCCAACCCCACACAACTTACCGCATCTGCCGTCGCAGATGTCACTGGCCCCGGGAAATTCCCCAGGAGGGGGCTGTAACCCCTCCTACAAAGGAAGGGGCCTTGACCGCCTTTCCTTTACTTCCGGCGACCCATCCTTAGAAGGGACCGCCTCCCCATTGAGGGGCCAATGGCCACCTCTCCCGAGCGCTCCCATCCGTGTTGGGTGACGCCCACTCATAGGGATCTACTAATTAGTGCTCACCGATCATGACCTTACCGCCACAGGCCCGGATAGTTGACCGGCTATCCGGGCCCCCCACCAAAAACTCCTAGCTAAAGGTCATGTTCCAACGTTTTTAACCATGCTAGGAAGTCTCCTATGAGTAACTCATTTCCCACCCGAGACAAATGCACACCATCCCCCATATACATACTGTCATCATTAATACAACCGTGCGAGATAGAATGCAATGTCCTGGAACGGAACAACCTACTCATTTTGTTATTAAGTTTCCTAACAGAATGGTTCAAAGCAGGGATCGAAATAGCCCCCCGCCACATTTTTCGTGGGATCATATGAGACCACGCAATTATGCACCCCGGAACTTTCCTAGCCAACCAACTTACGGTGGAAAGCATTGCCTCCAGGAGAAGTCGTCTACCGGTGGTGACCAAATCATTGCCCCCTAAATGCACTATGACTATAGACGGCGGTGACCTCATCCGCCCTAACAAACCCTCAAAGTAAGCCTGAAACTGGTCAATACAGAGACCGCCCCTTCCGTAGAAGGACATCCTGTACCCGTATTCCCAGCTACGTGAATCATGTCACCTGCTTTGAATACGTCTGCGGCACGCCTCACGTATGAGTGGCCCACGACCCACACCTCCTTTCTCACAGCCGGTGATGTCTGACCGCTGGCCCGGTGTTGGGTCGACTGCATAGTCCGCCCCGCCTCGAAGGCTTGCGTAACTGAAAACCAAACAAAAGACAAGAAGCGTGAGTACATTGTTACAGCTTCACAACATGTGCAACCGCACATACCTCTTATAACAATTGGAGGACCAACGCCCCACTCGTTTTACTTGTTCCACATTAAGACCCCTGGCTGCAGCTTCAGTGGCAGCCCCAATCCGAAAGGAATGGGTCCCAAACTCACTCGGGTCCAAGCCTGCTGCGGTAATTGACATCGCGAGCACCCGCTGAAACTGAAACTTTGTCAGTGGGGTGGCGTCCGCGTGTCTCAACATTGTCCCCCCCCATGATGCCACCCTTCGTGCTAGGTAATCCTCTAAACACCTCACCGGACACATGGAAGACCCTGGAATCCTGCGAATGACTATGCAGTCTCCCACCCCACTTTGATCGGTTTTCGACTTGACAAAGGATACCGTCATAGTCTCACCCCTGATCTGAACGTGTTCCCGGCACAAACCCCCCGCCACATCCCGCTTGCTCCTTGCCACCAGCTCACTTATCCTCATAGCCCCGTGAAATGCAAGCGTAAAAGCGGCTTGGAACAAACAGGCCTCGAACTGAGACGAGCATATGTCGGGGAGTGTGGCCAGCAACTGGGACAACCTATCCAGACCTATCGGGCGCCTCTCATCTACTCTGCGACCCTCAAGGCGTTGCCACCCACGCAGCGCTTTCTGTACAGCAAAAGACGCTGTCGGGTCCTGGATATTATGAGCCCTGGCAACAAAGGAGATGGCAGCACGATGCCTCTGGGCTGTAGCCACCGACTTCCCAGCCTTACGCAAGGACATCAGAAAATGTACTACCCAATCCTCATGCCCCCAAAGTCCCCCTCTCTCAGTCCCCACAAAGGCCAAATAAGCCCGAAACGCCCCTTCGTATGCCTTCCTCGTCCTTGGTGCTAGACTCTCTCCCACGAGGTAACGAAGTTCGGGGCACCGAGAGACCAGAGAGCTTCGGGAAAGGGTGCTGGCTCGGGGTCCGCTGAGGGAAGGAAACCCGAGAAAGCCTGCATTTGAAAACGAGACAGTGCATCAGCAGCCTGATTCATTACCCCCGGGACATGTTTTGCTCTGAATACCACGTTCAGTTGCATACACAGTAAGACAATTTCTTTAAGCAGCCTCAAAATCATTTTACAACGTGCTGCCTGACTATTGATGCATTCTACAACGGTCATATTGTCAGACCAAAATATGACAGAATGATTTTTGAATCCATCGGGCCAAGATCTGAGGGCCACCAAAATAGGAAACAGCTCAAGGAAAGCAATATTACTCGTCAGCCCCTCATCGTGCCACCATGTTGGCCACTTTTGTGCCGACCATTTTGTGCCGAAGATGGCGCCGAAACCCATGCTTCCCGCTGAATCCGTCCATAGACCAAGCTCTTCAGAGGACAAGGCCGGTTTGTTCCAGACGACTCGACCATTGAAATCCGCCAAAAATGCTAACCAAATACGCATGTCTTGGCGGACCTCGGCCGATAACCTCGTGCGATGGTGACCCTCCTTTAGGCCGACCATCGCCTGTGCAATCGAACGGGAGAAGGGGCGGGCCATCGGGATCACCCTTAAGGCAAAATTCAACTTCCCCACCAATTGCTGCAATTGATGCAGCGTAACTTTAGATGCAGTGATACACATTTGCAGGGCTGTCTTGAATTTCGATACTTTGGAAGCTGGTAAACGAAAACAACCCTCACTAGAGTCCAACTCGATCCCGAGGAACTCGAGGCAAGTCGTGGGACCCACAGTTTTACCTGGTGCCAACGGCACGCCAAATTGATTCATTAAAACACAAAATTCAGTCAAGGCCCGGGCACATTCATCATCCCCAGCGGGCCCAAGGAACAGAAAGTCATCGAGGTAATGCATCACATTCCGAAAACCTGTTTTCTTCGTGTAAACCCATTGCAGAAAACTACTGAATTTCTCGAAATAAGCACAAGATATCGAGCACCCCATTGGCATACACCTGTCCATGTAATACAAACCTTGAAACATGAATCCCAACAAACGTTGGTCATCCGGGTATACCGGGAGCAAACGGAACGCTGACTCGATATCTGATTTCGCCATCAGCGTCCCGGGCCCCAGGCGATTCAAAATGGCTACGGGCTCATCGAATGAGGCGTACCGCACCGAACACATTTCTGGATTAATTGCATCGTTTACAGAAAGGCCATGAGGGGCTGATAAATTGTGAATCAATCGAAACTCACCCGGGTCCTTCTTGGGGACCACCCCTAAAGGAGAACAAACAAAGTTCGGCACCGGGGGGACAGGAAACGGGCCGGCAACCCGACCTCGGGTAACCTCTTTCCGGATCTTATCCTGTACTACAGTAGTATGCTGCAAGACGGAAAGTTGATTTTTGCACGTCCCGACACCCTGAAAGTTACCCACCGGGATGCGGAAACCATATGAAAAACCGTTTCGTAGCACCCCAGCAGAAGTACGATCTGGGTATTCGCTGAGCCAGGGAATCATCGCCAGGGTATCAATCGGGGTTGGTAAAGGCGCCCCTCGGACTATATTAGACCTGTTTAGCGCCTCCTCTACCCCCATTTTCACCCGATTTGGCTCTGCACGAGGACTCAGGATGGGGTGCCCCACAACCACTACATTCGTGTTTGAACTTACAAGATCCCGGGGGCCTAGTACATTTGCTTCTGTTGAAATTGAAACAGAACCCCCTCTTCCCTGTATTGCCGGCGGGTCTCGGGTAATCGTCTGTACCCGTACCCGACCGAAAGGGTGGCCCCCCATTTTGGCGGGAGGACTCACTAACAGCACTCCCCACCAATGGCACTTTCAACATTCCCGACTCTTTCATCTTATTCCATGTTAAAGAATCGTAACAGTCCCAGGTTAAACTTTTGTTATGCTCCATCGCTTTCCTGAAAAGGTTGTCATAACAGAACCATTGGTTACCTTGGTGTGATGTCGAGTACCCCATAATTCGTGACTGATATACTGGAAATTCAGGGAGCAAATCAGGCCTACGTTCCCCCAAAATTGCCGTGAAAATTCCCCAAGCATTACCCCAGTTACCAATATTTTCATTCACTTTAAAGGCGGCCATTTTTGCGCGCCAAACACTCGGATGCATCAGATCCTTTTGACCCTTAACAGTTTCAACCTCATAGTGATCAACGAGCAGGGAGAAAATGTTAACGTATTCCCCCGCCCAAATCTTTTCCTTTATTGGCAAAGGAACATGTTGCCCCAATCTTTCTCTACGAGAGGGTGTTGACTCATCCCTTGCAATCGGCAATGGCCGCTTACCTGCACCGGACGCTGCTTCCGTCCCTCGTGGCTTGTCTATCGCCGCATCCGGCGCGGGCACCTTGGCTGTATCACGTTTCTCGCGCAACTGCTTTATGAGTGCTTGCGCTTCGGTAGCCATGGCGCCCCCATTACCGTCCCCCAACCATGCTGCTAACTGTGCCGCCAACTCGGGAGGCATATCTTCGGCAGACGTCGGGGTGACTACCACGGGAATCGGATTCCCCTCATCCGGTACCGGGGCCGGTACCGGGGCTGGCGCCTCGAGCGGAGAACAGGGAACCGGGACGTCTCCCCCGACCGGCCCCCTTCTCGGCCTCTTTGGCTTCCCTCCGGCCGGTGGACGCCCCGATCCCTCCTCGCCGTCTCGCTCCGCCAACCGCTTCTTAATTTCGGACATGTCCTTCATGAGTGCCCGAACCAACTGGTCAGTCGACATTCTCTTTGCTCCTTTCTTGGGCATCTTTTCGACGAAGTATCTAAAAGACAAAGAGAGAGATTAAAACGCTCAAAATTGGCTCTTCGTTCTGTCCCGAGCTCACGTGCAGCGAGGAGGTGCAGCTTCAGAGCACAAGAACAAGAGGATGTCTTCTGGTCTTGCGTCCCTTTTTATCCGTCTTCAGGGCGGGCGTATACCCGCCCCTGCCTGCCCCTGAGGGCGTGGCTGGCTGCGTCGGTGTCTAGGCCAGCCCACTCTAGGGCGGGAACGAGCGCGCCCCAGCTACGCCGCTTCGGGCATACCAGCTGAGACGCGCCTCCCGCCCAAAATGGCTTCCCGGGGGGATCGAGGCACTCGGCCATAAGTTCGGGGGGACCGATTCGGTCGCCCCTTTCCATTATCATTGGGTGTTCCAAATTAGTGCTATATGCCAGCCTCAACCCTGAGGCAATCTCTGGTATAGCGTGGTAGTGTCCAGAGATAAAAGTGGACACCCAAAAGTGGAAGTATATATTCACATCAAACAAACTCTCACCTGATTTAAACTTTAATTGTCAAGTGTGAATTTTTGTAGTTAAAAGCAAGGGGTATAATGGAAGAATGTGTTAATTGATCTCCTTATATCACTTCAGAAAAGATCGACATGTTTCTGTCCCATCTTGCCAAGCCAGGTCTAAGGGACATTCGTCAGGACAAACACACAAAGATAAAAATATGACTCACACAATTTGTGTGATATCCAGTGATATTTTACCACTCTGTCTCCAAATAGGTATGTTGTACCTGTAATAAAAGGAAACACAAAGAAGCGTGGGGGTAAAAATGTAGCACTCATCAATAACACTCTTTTGCAGGTATACAATAAAAATGCATCATTTTTGCATTAAAGCGGATTGGAAAAGAATCGTACTTGTGAAGACAATGATGTTGAGCTGAAAGGGAGGTGGCATTTTGAAATGTTTGTTGATTGAGGAGTTGAAAGTGGTATTTTTTCTCAATCTCAATCTCATGAGCTCATAATCACTGTAATTGATTATTTTTAAATGTTACACTATCAAACTAAATCACTACTGGTGTTTAACTACATTATCTCAGATTTAAAGGATCGCGCTATGTTAAATGATCGTATAATTGGCTTCAGTGGAATGTAACAGCGTTTTAACAGGAGCACAGGATTCTCTGGTCACAGCGCCCCCATACTCTATGAGTATTAATACCTCAATGTGAACGCTGCAGCTACGGCATACTACCATAGTATTCCTTTTCAACCTTGCATCTACATGCAACATGTGCTAAAATTTCGAAACTATATATGATATTTAGTCAGACTCCATCTTCTGTCCCAGTGGAATGATCCGCTCTTTTGCTCTCTATTTTCCCTGCTCTTGTGAATTGTAGTACCTACAGTGCGGTGCTGACAATAGTAAAAATTGAGATTGGCTAATTGCTGTCTCTTATGTGTTTTGGTCAATTTAATAAGACCTTCTTATTCATGCTATATGCCATTATATATTGTTTAATTTTGTTTCCTTCATATAGGAATCTGAGTGTGAAATTCTCATACTTCCATTTGAACACTACACTAATAGTGTGAGTATTCATTTTTGTTTGTTTGGTTTGTCCTGACGAAAGCTCTACAGACCCGCTGGGCCCAATAGAGCTGAAACATGTCGACCTATTGATAGTTATATGGTAATCATGTAACTCGATTACCTAATATACCACTATTTTCCCTTTTAATTTGCAGTGTGCATCTTCTTTATAATAAATATGGTTTTTGTTCTGGTGCAACACTGTTTTTAAACTTTTCGCAAAATTTTTTTTGCTTGGTGACACTGCACTCCAACTCTCATTATCTCTGGACACTCCTACTCTTTCCAGAGGTTGCCTCGGGTGAGGCTGGCATATAGCACGTCGTTTGTCAACCCGATGATTATGCCATGACGCAAGAGAAGGGGCGGATAAAAGATAAACCGCACGCTTAACATCTCAGCGTCTATGAGGGTTGTCAACACATAACCATGGTTATGGTAGATACAAGTGTCCATTCCCATCTGTGATTATCGAGGTAGTTTAGTGATTACACACACTATGGGTACTTATTGTCAGAAACATTTAGACAAATACATGGCAGTTAGGAATGGTGATCAATCGGTCTGGACTTTTTTGGCTCTCTTTTTTATGCAAATTGATGCCAAGGTATATTGGAGACCAGGACCAGGTTAAGTGGTTTCAAATCGACGTTGTGTGTTGTTCAGTACCAGTATATGTTCAATGCAAACCTTTGTTCCGAATACACACAACAGTATATGTCATCTTCTGCAGTTGTGAAGCCATCACTATGTGAACCATAATTGTACTCTACAACTGTAACCTAACCATCCCTCTTACGTTTATGTATACCCTCAATGAGGCACATATGAGGTAATGTCGTATTTACTAAATAGAGTGGTCCCGCAAGGGCATTCCTTACAACACAACTCTTTTTCTACGATCCACTAATTGTAAATATAAATGGTATAGCATTCACTATCATCACACAATATGACTAATAATTGTGAATTTGTAATGCTATTTTCAAGAATCGTTTCGCGAGATTTTGACAACTAAATGACCTTATGATTTATATCCAAGATGACTGCAGAAAGTAATTGTAAACATTTGTATAATCTACTGTGTTAATCGATTGAACAATTGACATAACTGTACATAACATTATGTAGATCTGATGCATGACCCCACTTGTTTCATCTGCATGTCATAGGCATCAAGCATGACACATAGACGAATTTCTAGTGCATGCAATTGTTTCCCTCTTTAATAAGATCTCGCTCTCTTTTCACTTTCATGTCTCGCCGCTATTCACAACTTATTACAAAACCTCCGTAACAATTAGGGAACTTCCACCCATTTCCGGTTGATTTAACGTTCTAGCCATTTCAATACGGGTCCTTTCAAGGCTATTTAATCACTTCCGGGTCGACATCACGTGTCCGCACCCGGAACCATTCTGCAGGAGCACCAGTCCTGCCGGCTTTTCCCCGCGAATCGGGTAAGAAAGAAAAGAATAGAATTTCTACTCTTAGGGTTAATCAAATGTTTAGATTTCAAACACAAATCTAGTGCTCGACTAACCCCTCAGGTTTTTGACTCAAAGTAAAGATAATTAATGGTCATGACCGATCTACGGTTGCAATGCATATACAAATGTCCTATCAGGACCAACAAGAGCGGGTAGACTTACACTCTTGCTCCTTTTCTTTTCTATTTTATACTCCACATTCCTGGATCAACCTACCACTTATCCAGGGATCTCGCTGATGAGCCTCCACACTTTCCTTAATTGAACAAGTGGATGCCTTTACCATTTCAAGCCATTCTGTCACAGAAGTCGACTCAGAGCACCAAATATCCTAATTTTAAGGTGAGATGCCAGGTAACTACACTTTAAGAATTGTGGCGATTTAGAGCACTACTCACCTACGATCCGCAAATTAGACATAGTTCACTGATCTGAAATCTACTATTTCCCCCTTTAGCTTTCAAATCGCATTGAACATATACTGGTACTGGACAACACACAACGTCGATTTGAAACCACTTAACCTGGTCTCGAGCGGGGCCGGTTCGGAATTATCACCGGCAAAGCGGTGAGCTCCACCATTCATAAACACTTATCTCTTGAAAACCGTTATTTCAATATATATATATATATATATATGAGGCCGAAACGTTATGCTGCTTTGTTGCTGAATAAATGAAAACTCACGGAATACCTGGGTCTGCTGTTTTCTTGCGGTAGCGCGACTATATACTGCTCCGAGTGCCTTGCTGAAAACCCGTGGTGGATATATATATATATATTTTTTTTTTACGATCTCTTTTTGTGTTCCTGATGTTGACTTCCCTTTCCAATACTTTGTAGTTTTTACCCCCCTTTCCCCCTTCTGTTTCCTTCTTTTTGGTAACACTATAGACCTGTGGTTCAGCACCCTTCAACTACAGGTAGGAAGCGTACCTTCACTCGACCAAAAGATCTGTTCTGAACACACAAATTAACTACCTTTCACATGTCATGCTAGCTTGACATTCATGCCACACCAGAACAGGGACTTTTCAAGTTTACACGAGTGCTTTGACACCTTCCCCTCTTTCTTTTTCCCCCCTTTTGCGTCACTACAATAAGATTCCTTTTTATCACAATGATACTACAATAGTCCATGGCACAGACGTACCCACTAGCGAACCACCATCCTGCTTGCGTCTACACCTTCCAACATCCACACTGGACTTCGGGGACGGTGTTGTGTGCTTCCACAAGAATTTTGCTGTATATTGTCACTAAATCCACTTGCACCCTGCACTTGCACTAAAAGTAGTCACCAAAGAAACGTAATGTTCATTGTAATACTACCATGCACTCCATCCTTGATTTTGTATCCTCCCCAGCCCTGAGGAGTCGCCAAAGTATTGTAATTGCTTTGTGACGAAACACGTGTCGGCTGGTCATCCATAGCAATAAAAGAGGAGCTGTGTTACCCTTCTTCCTCTTTTTTTCTTCAAATGTGGAAACTTGAACTTTTATTTGTCCATTGAGACATCAATTTCTGTACTTTCTTTAACTGGTGTGCAACAGGTTTTTGTTTATTGTGTACGGTGTGTGTCTCGGCACACACTCTTTGAGGGGTTTAGGGCTTTATGTCCCCTCACCTGCATGCACCCATTCCTAATACCACTACATCTACTACCGTGAGCAGCGCGCCCAGTATTTCCCTCACTCCAAAAAACCCTGGTCTCAATTGGTTTTACAGTTGGAAGAGGGGGGCTGCCGCCGCGTATTTAGATACAAGAATTGGGATAAGCACTTCCATCCCTCACCATGAACAGAGACAAAGCTGCAGAAGAACTTTTCGACAACCTTGCAAAGGGTATGTCAACACATAGAGCAACTACTAGTAGCACCCCTATTGTTACCAAGCAAGAAGGTCTTAGGGACAAATTTATAAGACTTGAGAAACTTAAAAAACTAGAGAACTCGAAGTGGTGAGACGGCACCACTTTGAAGCAATATGCTAGATTAAAACGTATAGCTAGAGGCCTAAGGGCACAGATCATCCCCACCTACGATGATCTAGACACCGATCTCCTAGGCAAATGGGAAGAAGCTCTTACCAACAATTCAAACATCCTCATGGACATCCTCATTGAGAGTTCTGACCGTAAGGTAACCAAATTTCAAGCCGAAATTGCCATTTTAGAACAGGAGATAAAAGACTTAAATCGTCTTGAATCTACCATCAAAAACTATACAATACTAGATGAAATTCTTCTAAAACATCAAAACGAGATAAAAAGCCGTAAAGCCAGACAGTTAAAAAGAGATGAGGCGGACTACACCTAGGGCAGAATCTTTAACCTATGCTAAGAAATATGATTACATGATAAACAAACCATCACAGAAAAAAAAAGACAAACCCAATGAAACTGATGAGAGTTCAATCTCTTCAACTAGCACATCACTTAGCACAGTCAGTGTTAGTGAGGACGAGACAAATAGAACAGATAGCGAAACTACACCTTTTTTATGCGAGATACAGCGGATCAGGAGAGGCAATCGCATCCAAGATCCAAAACCCGCAGGGGCAGGAGGGGGAAACGTAGAAAACTACAGGAGGAAACTCAGATCTGGGAACAACCAGAAATAACTGACACACAGGAGGGGGAGGTACAGGTTATCAATTTATCATCAAAAACTCTGACCACCAATATGATCTCCCTTCTAAGTAAAGGTCTGAATTTCAACCCTTTCGCTAACACTGACATCTGTAGATTAAAGATTGATTTGTTTAAATTTGTACGTAATCTGAAACTGAAAAAGCACTTTTCCAACCGGAATATGTCTAATAAAACCTCTACGAACATCCCAACTCAGTTTGAACCTGGTGTTTTAACTATTAACGATATTCAAGGCACACATCTCTTACTCTCCTTAACTGACCTAGAACAAACTCCTCATGACATGGAAAAATTACTAGAGGAACTCAACATTGAGTCAGACTTCAGCATCGTAAGTGGGCTGAAGTCCAAATCCAAATGGATCCCCACTCTACCAGGGGGTAACTGTATAGACAACTTCCATCAACGGGTATTGGAGGACATTGAAAAACTAGACTACAAGAGAAACCCACGTACATTTAGATACAAGGATAACTTAACAACAGGAGAACGGGCCGCCCTGAATACCCTTAATAAAGATCATGACATAATTATCAGGGAAGCAGACAAGGGGGGTAATGTTGTCATTATGAATAAGACAGATTACAAGACGAAATAGTGGGTCAACTACAAGACACTACATGCTATGAGTGCCTCGACTACAACTCCATAACATCCCTTACTACCAACATTATCAGATTCCTCTTAACTTGGAAAGAAAATGGCCTAATTAATAAAGAAGAATATCTTTATTTGAAAATACTCAAACCCTCATATCCTTGGCTTTACACCTTGCCCAAGGTACACAAACACCTCCCCTTCCCCCCTGGACGACCTATCATCTCTGGTATAGGGGGTCCAACAGAGAGATTAGCGGAGTATGTAGACCTATTCTTAGGGCCCTGGTACGCAATCTACCATCATTTATCCAAGACACTAAACATATATTAAGTATACTCTCTGATCTACAGTGGCAGCCAGGCAATTTTCTAGTAACCATGGATGTGGTAGCACTGTACACTAGCATCAAACCTGATCTAGGATTGGAAGTAGTTACCAAGACTTTACAGAACCGACCAGCCACAATGTGGCAACATACTAATATGCTGGTATCCATGATGGAACTCATCTTAAAAAATGTGTTCATGTTTAACAACTCATGGTACAGACAAATAAAAGGTGTCGCCATGGGCTCTAAATTTTCCCCTTCTTTCGCGAATTTGTTCATGGGTGCACTTGAAAAGGACCTTATCTGGGGCACTAAAGGTGCTACATTTATAGACTCTATAGTATTTTGGGGAAGATACATAGATGACTGTCTATTGATATGGTCTGGTACACACGAACATTTGATGGAGTTTCACCATTGAAGCCAGCCTAGACAGAGTTGAATTCCTGGACTTGGAAATCTATATTTCAGACAACAAGTTAAATAGTAAACTCTTCAGAAAGAATACAGCGTGCAATGCGATTCTGCACACCAGCAGTGCCCACCCATCCCACCAGATAAGTACCATCCCATTTGGAGAATTTTTAAGAGCTCGCAGAAACTGCAGTGATGATAAAGACTTTAATGATACTCTAAGGGAAATGCATGTACGTTTCAAGAAAAGAGGCTATCCAGATGACCTACTCAACAGAGCAACTGCTCGGGTCAAGAAAATCAAAAGAGTAGATACACTTAGGAAGAAGCACACTGACATAAAAACTGAATGTGGAACAATTCGAATGATCGCTGACTTTAATAGACAACACCAAGCACTAGGGAAGACTTTCACCAAACACTGGAACATTCTCAGGGCAGACAAGAGTATTCAAGACTTTATAGGAGAATATCCACAGATTACTTTCAGAAGGGGCAGGCCCTGAGGAACAGACTTAGTCCGACAATTCCTCGTAGTATCATAACTGACACCTGGCTTACTAAACGCAATATAGGTTTTTTTAAGTGCGGGTTTTGTTCTATGTGTCGGTGGCCCAAACACAAAACTAATGAATTCTATGACACAAATGGGGAAAAATATGTTATCAGGACTCACATCAATTGCACCACACGCTTTGTGGTTTACATTATTGAATGTGTATGTAAGAAATTATATGTGGGCAGCACCATCCGCCCTCTCAAAGAAAGGATAGCCGAACACATTAGAGCCATTCATAAACAAGATCCAAGGTACCCGGTTGCTCTGCATGCGGCCGCATGCTACGACCAAACTATGGACAAACGAATTTCCTTTTTTGGGATCGATACTGTACCTCTGGGAATACGGGGCGGAAACAGAGAACTGAAACTGAGACGTTTGGAAGCTATGTGGATTCTCTGCCTTCGTACGGCGGATCATGGTTTGAATTTTGACCAAGAGATGCAATATTTCCTAGGGGATTAATTTAAAGAAATTACCCTGTCATTTCCTTCAGATATATGAATCATGTGAATACCTACCTTTGTTCCGAATACACACAACAGTATTTGTCATCTTCTGTAGTTGTGAAGCCATCACTATGTGAACCATAACTGTACTCTACAACTGTAACCTAACCATCCCTCTTACGTTTATGTATACCTTCAATGAGGCACATATGAGGTAATGTCGTATTTACTAAATAGAGTGGTCCCGCAGGGCATTCCTTACAACACAACTCTTTTTCTACGATCCACTAATTGTAAATATGAATGGTATAGCATTCACTATCATCACACAATATGACTAATAATTGTGAATTTGTAATGCCATTTTCAAGAATCGTTTCGCGAGATTTTGATAACTTACACTAAATGACCTTATGATTTATATCCAAGATGACAGCAGAAAGTAATTGTAAACATTTGTTTAATCTACTGTGTTAATCGATTGAACAATTGACATAACTGTACATAACATTATGTAGATCTGATGCATGACCCCACTTTTTTCATCTGCATGTTATAGGCATCAAGCATGACACATAGATGAATTACTAGTGCATGCAATTGTTTCCCTCTTTAATACGATCTCGCTCTCTTTTCACTTTCATGTCTCGCCGCTATTCACAACTTATTACAAAACCTCCGCAACAATTAGGGAACGCCCACCCATTTCCGGTTGATTTAACGTTCTAGCCATTTCAATACGGGTCCTTTCCAGGCTATTTAATCACTTCCGGGTCGACATCACGTGTCCGCACCCGGAACCATTCTGCAGGAGCACCCGTCCTGCCGGCTTTTCCCCGCGAATCGGGTAAGAAAGAAAAGAATAGAATTTCTACTCTTAGGGTTATCTAAATGTTTAGATTTCAACACAAATCTAGTGTTCGACTAACCCCTCAGGTTTTTGACTCAAAGTAAAGATAATTAATGGTCATGACCGATCTACGGTTGCAATGCATATACAAATGTCCTATCAGGACCAACGAGAGCGGGTAGACTTACGCTCTTGCTCCTTTTCTTTTCTATTTTATACTCCACATCCCTGGATAAACCTACCACTTATCCAGGGATCTCGCTGATGAGCCTCCACACTTTCCTTAATTGAACAAGTGGATGCCTTTACCATTTCAAGCCATTGTGTCACAGAAGTCAACTCGGAGCACTAAATATCCTAATTTTAAGGTGAGATGCCAGGTAACTACACTTTAAGAATTGTGGCGATTTAGAGCACTACTCACCTACGATCCGCGAATTAGACCTACTTCACTGATCTGAAATCTACTATTTCCCCCTTTAGCTTTCAAATCGCATTGAATATATACTGGTACTGGACAACACACAACGTCGATTTGAAACCACTTAACCTGGTCTCGAGCGGGGCCGGGTCGGAATTATCACCGGCAAAGCGGTGAGCTCCACCATTCATAAACACTTATCTCTTGAAAAACGTTTTTTCTATATATATATTTTTTACGATCTCTTTTTGTGTTCCTGATGTTGACTTTCCTTTCCAATACTTTTTAGTTTTTACCCCCCCTTTCCCCCTTCTGTTCCTTCTTTTTGGTAACACTATAGACCTGTGGTTCAGCACCCTTCAACTACAGGTAGGAAGCGTACCTTCACTCAACCAAAAGATCTGTTCTGAACACACAAATTAACTACCTTTCACATGTCATTCTAGCTTGACATTCAAGCCACACCAGAACAGGGACTTTTCAAGTGTACACGAGAGCTTTGACACCTTCCCCCCTTTCTTCCCCCCCCCCTTTTGCGTCACTACGATAAGATTCCTTTTTATCACAATGATACTACAATAGTCCATGGCACAGACGTACCCACTAGCGAACCACCATCCTGCTTGCGTCTACACCTTCCAACATCCACACTGGACTTCGGGGACGGTGTTGTGTGCTTCCACGAGAATTTTGCTGTATATTGTCACTAAATCCACTTGCACCCTGCACTTTCACTAAAAGTAGTCACCAAAGAAACGTAATGTTCATTGTAATACTACCATGCACTCCATCCTTTATTTTGTATCCTCCCCAGCCCTGAGGAGTCGCCAAAGTATTGTAATTGCTTTGCGACGAAACACGTGTCGGCTGGCTATTCATAGCAATAAAAGAGGAGCCGTGTTACCCTTCGTCCTCTTTTGTCTTCAAATGTGGAAACTTGAACTTTTATATGTCCATTGAGACATCAATTTCTGTACTTTCTTTAACTGGTGTGCAACAGGTTTTTGTTTATTGTGTACGGTGTGTGTCTCGGCACACACTCTTTGAGGGGTTTAGGGCTTTTTGTCCCCTCACCTGCATGCACCCATTCCTAATACCACTACTTCTGCTACCGTGAGCAGCGCGCCCAGTATTTCCCTCACTCTAAAAAACCCTGGTCTCAATTGGTTTTACAATTCTCTCCATAGCATGCAGAAAAACTGATGCTACTGAGACGAAGCTAAAGTGTAGACTAACGACGTTACAAACACGTTAAGATCTTTGGAAGATTCCACAAGCTGGTTTTAATTGTATGCAGAGTTAAGACCTATGGGGATTTATTTTTACACTCCCCACCATAGTAAGCAGTTTGCAAATGTTGGGGAGGGGATATCTGTCAACCACAAAACACGTCTGTTTAGTTGTCTCAGGTCTACACATAATCTTAAGACTTCTTTTGGCCTTCCTTGCAGTAACAACTGGCGCCAACCAAGCTGTCTCTTCCACTTCTACAATAACCATGAGGGATTTTAGTTTCTCTAATTACTTCTGCATCTCTTCCCTGATGTTAACCTTACAGCAGCTGGCTTGCGCTCCAGGAATGAGTAGAATATTGTGACAATATCATTTCATACATCCTAACCCATACCTGAACACTTGAGGAAATTCATTTTGCAAAACACCCTGCAAGGCTGTGTCACCAGCCTTATCAGCCACAACTTCGCTGACCTTATGGTCCTTCCTTAAGATGATAGGGGGGTGCTGTTCGGGTTTGTGAGGAAGAGCCGGACGTACAATCAGGAACGCTTGCATTGGACACCGCGGAACAGTTTCCCCATTACCTATCCCCATGTTCTCTCATGTTTCTGCAGAGCTGGACCGGGGATCGCAGGCCCTTTAAGGCATCAGGCTGAGCAGACGTGCATGTCACGTGGGGCGGAGTCCATGAAATGGGATGCCGCCGAGGAAAGTCGTCGTTCGCCAGGACCAACGGCTGAAGAACGCCACGGGAGAACGTTTGCACGAACCTACTCGGTGTTTCCAGAGGACAGCGCTGGAGACCTGCGGACAGAAGCCGACGCAACGAAGGAGAAGAGTCGCGGAGACGAAGAACCCGAAGGCGGAACAGACGGGCAGCCAAACCCTATCTGGCAACGTGTCAACTCGAGCCATGGCCCTGGAGGGACGTGGCTCCACAAGGTACGGGGGCATAGTTCCTCTGTCTGGGGCCGCGCATTGGAGGGGGTCAAGGGAGGGGAAGCTTCAGAGTAAGGGGCCAGTTGCCGGCATAAGGTTACAGCACACGCATGTTTCACTGGTGATGGTCGAGGTGACAGCTCCCCACACATTCCCTACTCCCGCGTCCAAATACGCTCCGGAATAGTCCCCTTACAGGCTTCTTTTTGTTTCCTTTTCTTCTGGGTAACGGTGATCTACGGCCATCAATCCTGACCCAAGAAACCATACCGTTAGGAGTGGAACCGAAGAGGCCAAACCGACTACAAGTACCCGAAGGCTTTGCACCGGAAGAGTGCTGTGTTCCTTATTTAAAGAGACTGTTCTTGTAAAGAGACTATAAGCGACCTGTTTTCTAGTAGAAACTCCTTGTTAAGAATAAAAACACTAAACTAGACGTTATCGAGTCCTGGTCTGCTTCTGCGCCACCCCACACGTGGTGTCAGAAGTGGGATTTAAGTCGCCTCCAACATGGAAAACCTCTTTCAACAGTTAATTCGGGGACAGGAAAAACTAGAATGGGCAGAGGAAAAACAAATGTCCTCTGCCAACGCAGACCGGGAACTTATAAAAGACGGACTGGCAAATCATGCTGACCAAATGTTAAAAGTGGCTAACGACAGGAGAGAGCTAACCACCCAACTACAAATATGAGCGGGTACTGGTCCTAACGTTTCACTCCAAATGTACACAGCTGGAGAGGATCCCGATGCCTTCCTCCTCAATTTTGAAAGGGCGGCATGAGCCTCTGGGTGGCACGAAGCTAAGTGGCCTTTCTTCCTTGCTCCTCTTCTAACTGGAGAATCCCAAGCTGCTTACCAAGTGGCTAAACCTAACGGCAACGCCTCCTATAAGGAAATTAAAGACCTTATCTTAGACCACATGGGTATGGATGCTGAGTCCTATAGGGTAAAATTCAGAAAAGAGAGGGGTACGTCATCCGACAACCCAAAAACATTGTATTTCAAGTTAAAGGGAGCTGCTGATAAGTGGCTGCAGCCCCATAAACATTCCAAAGACGAGATCATGGCGATGATATATTTGGAGCAGTATCTAGAGGCTCTCCCGTATCGTATTCAGAGGTGGCTTAAACAACACCATCACCTTATCCCAGAACAAGCGGTAGAGATGGCCACAACGTTTTACAGAGCACAACCTAGAGCCTTACCTTGGGACACAGAAAAACCCCCAAAAATCACAGCTGGTGAACCAGAAAATAAACCTCTGAATCCAAACCTGGAGCCTGTGAAGCCTAGACCTTTTAAGTTAGACCCTCCTCCATTACGTAACCCACAATGCTTTGAATGTGGAGAATGGGGCCATATTGCTAGGAACTGTCCCAGGAAGAGACGCAGGAAGAACCTATGGACATTGGATGCATACCACGTTCCATTTTGTATTCAGCAGAACTGGGTCCTAGTTTTCACGTAAGTGTACAAATGGAAGGGACAACGATAAAATCTCTCCTTGATTCCGGATGTAAACAGTCCCTCATCTTCGAGTCATTAGTTCCTCCTTCCAAGGGGGTAGTAAGGGGAACAGTACCCTTCAGGTGTGTCCATGGGGATGTTAGGGCCTATCCTTTGATAGAAATTCCAGTGATACTTCCTACAGGGAAGACCTTGGATGTTAGGCTTGGGGTTGTTCCTACCCTCCCAGAACAGATGATAATAGGTCAGGATAACCCATCCTTCCTGTTCCTCTTGCAGGAAAGACTACAAAAACACCCGTTGCCACAACGTTCCAACCTCCTTACTCAAGCCCCTTGGCTTCTAGATACAAGTTTTAGATATGCCCAGAAAAATGACCCAACCCTTCGACCAGCTTGGGAACAGGCAGAGCGACCCTCTTCCTCCTACCCTTCTTTTGTAGTACAGAACGAACTGTTGTATAGGGTAGGAAAACAGGGAGATACTCCTCAGTTGTTAGTACCTCAAGCATTTAGGGAACAAGTCCTTTTTTTCACACACTCTCATCTCTTGGCAGGGCATAGAGGAGCGCAAAAGACCACACAAATGTTGTTACAACATTTTTACTGGCCAGGGATATTCTCACACGTCACAAAAATCTGTCAAGAATGTGAGGTCTGTCAGAGAAAGAACCCATATACACCCCCAGCAGTTCCCTTGCAACCTCTTCCAGTTATAGGCAACCCTTTTGAAAGGGTTGGAATGGACCTTATCGGGCCCCTTCCACGCACAAAAAAAGGACATGTATATGCTCTGGTAGTAGTGGATTATGCGACCAGATATCCGGAAGCCTTTCCCTTAAGAACCCCTACCACCCAGAACATTTCAGAAAAATTGATGGAACTGTTTTCTCGCGTTGGGTTCCCTAGGGAAATCCTCACTGATCAAGGAACTCCTTTTGTTTCAAAATTGATGAAGCAAATATGTAAAACACTAGACAACTCCCACATCAAAACATCCGTCTATCATCCCCAAACGGATGGTTTGTGTGAACGTTACAACACCACTTTAAAGCTAACCCTAAAAAAACTCTTATCTGTAGAGGGGAGAGAGAGTGACATGTTACTTCCTCTGGCTTTGTACGTGATACGGAGTCAAGTACAATCTAGTTTAGGATGTTCTCCCTTCCAACTGTTGTATGGAAGAGAACCCAGAAGTCTCCTAGAAATAACTAAAGAGGTTTGGGAACAAGAAAAGGAGGAAGAAACGAAATAGTTTCTTGACTATACCAGAGGTCTACGTTCCAAATTACACAAACTAAGAGAGTTTGCTGATTCCAATTTGGAAAAAGCCCAAACTAAACAGCAAATACTCTACAATAAAGGCAAGAAGTGGAGCCAGTTATCTGTTGGTGACTGGGTCTTGGTTATGTTTGCTTCTGCCATAGGAAAAAACAGGTCTGGTTGGCAAGGTCCCTATAAGGTGAAAGAAAAGGTCGGACTTACGTCCTCTAAGATACAAGTCACTCCCCGAAAGTGCCAACTTTACCACATAAATCTTCTTAAGAAATGGCTAGGTCCTCCTCCTCAAGACGTACAACACATCGAGGATCTCTCTTCTTCCACCTCTACACTTAAACAGCTGGTCATTAATCCAGAACTAACCAAGGATCAGGAGAACACCCTTCAGAATACCTTAGCCCCTTTTGCACACATCTTCTCTGATTTACCAGGAAGAACCTCTCTAGCAGAACATACCATCACCACTCAGCCAGTAAAAATCGTAAAACAAAAACCGTATAGAATACCAGCTGCTAGAAGGATGGCGATAGAGAAAGAAGTAGAAAACATGCTATACTTGGGTGTTATCAAACCCTCAACCAGCAACTGGTCTTCCCCTATTGTATTAGTGCCAAAACCCGACGGGTCTGTCCGCTTTTGCATTGATTTTCGCGCTGTGAATTCCATTTCAAAGTGTGATTCCTATCCCATCCCTAGGGTGGACGAGCTGATAGAGAAATTAGGAGAAGCCCAGTTCATTACCACGCTTGACCTTACTAAAGGTTATTGGCAGGTGCCACTTAAAGAGGAGGACCAAGAAAAGACCGCTTTCGCTACTCCCAACAGCCTTTACGAGTTTACGGTCCTTCCCTTCGGGTTGCATGGGGCGCCTGCTACTTTCCAACGATTAATGAACCAGGTATTGCAAAACCACCAGCAATATTCCTCAGCTTACCTAGATGACAGTCATCTTTAGTCCTGACTGGGAGACTCATCTCCAACACTGTACCCAAGTGTTTGCCGCTCTTCAAGCCGCTGGCTTACATGTGAACGCAAAAAAATCAAAAGCCGGATTTAGGAAGGTGAAATACCTAGGCTATCTTTTGGGTAACGGAGTCATAGAACCCCAGTCAGAAAAGGTGAAAGCTATAGTAGAGGCCCCTTTTCCATCTACAAAAAAAGAAGTTAGGGCGTTTCTGGGGCTACTTGGATATTATAGGCGTTTCATTCCCCAATATTGAGAGCTAGCAACACCCTTAACTGATTTACTACAAAAGCATGTCAAAAACAAGGACCTACAACTACCCACACCTGCTGCTAGGAAAGCCTTTCAGGACTTAAATATAGCCATGACTTCTGCCCCTGTTCTCCGCTCACCTGATTTTTCACAACCCTTCCTACTACACACGGATGCCTCCGAACATGGTCTAGGTGCCGTGTTGTCACAAACTGCGCCCGAAGGCATTGAACATCCTATCCTTTTCATCAGTCGGAAACTGTTTCCTAGGGAGCAAAAACATCCTATAATTGAGAAAGAGTGCCTAGCTATTAAATGGGCCATTGGGAAACTCCGATATTATCTGGAGGGTGCCCATTTCCTACTTTTCACGGACCATGCCCCTTTACAATGGATGAGTCGAAATAAGGGAAACAATCCGCGCATCCTCAGGTGGTTCCTCTTGTTGCAACCTTTCTCATTTGAAGTAATCCACCGTAAAGTTTCTGAGAACGCAAATGCTGACTTCCTTTCCAGGTTTTCACTGTTCCCCGACCGTGAACAATCTGGGGTAGGGGTGTGTGAGGAAGAGCCGGATGTACAATCAGGAACGCTTGCATTGGACACCGCGGAACAGTTTCCACATTACCTATCCCCGTTTTCTCTCATGTTTCTGCAGAGCTGGACCGGGGATCGCTGGCCCTTTAAGGCGTTAGGCTTCCCGGAGGAGACGTGCATGTCACGTGTGTAGGAGAGTAGGGTCTGCAATCCTATGATCACCCGGACTTTTTGCTTTTGTTTCACTGGTTTACGACTTTCTCAGGCTGTGGGCCTGGTAATCAGACCCCCAGCCTAGCTGTTCTCTCGCTAAATTGATGTGTGTACCTTAGGTGCATTACCCAATTGGAACTGGGCCACCTTGTCAGACCCTGTAACTCAGGGCATCGGTGTACCCAGGGCCTACCAGGGGCTGAAGCATGTATTATGCCACCCCTGGATGGCCATCTAAATCTGACACAACTGGCTGCACGACAGCTGGGGTAACGTGGCGTACTCGCCCGTTGCTGTAGGTATAGTATCCCTATATCTAATCCTCAAATGGACACCCGAGTTCCTATCAGTCACTCCTATGGCAGGCCTTGACAATCCTGAAGGCAGAGTGCGTGGAACCGTGTGAATTGGGCTCTGGCACGAGCCGAGCCCGGTTGCAGCTTGCGGAACCAAGACCCAATGGCTGTTCCATGATAACGCGTACCATATCGGTAACTTCGGTATGGCGTTATCAAGACATGTCGAGTAAGGTGTCATACAAATCGGGATGCTGTCCCCTCACCAATTCTGGCGACGAGGTTAGCATTCCGCCCTTCTAGAGGGACACGACATGTACGTAACCGTGAACCCCGGTTAAAGTTAGCTGAAGTCTCAGCTCCACAAAATGGACGCTGCCACCACAGACACGAGTCTGACCTCCTGCTGCTGGGAGTCCTTCCAGCGAGGAGAGCTTGGACAAAGGGTTTCCTGTCCGGGGCGGTGTTCACACCGTCCCAGACAGGGTTTTGTGTATCCTGGGTAGGCAGGGCTTTACAGGAAGGTGACTGCGGAGTGGCACCCCGGTGCTCACTACGCATCTGCCGGCTAGAACCAGTTCCAGGGGCGCGCAGCCCCTGACCTGGGGAAAGTCCGGCAGGGGAGAGGGGTGTAACTACCCCCCTTCCTGGTCCCACCCCTAGGGCAGGACCTAGTCATGTACCCACCCCTTTCTTTAGGATAAAGGCCAGAGCGGGGACCCTTCCAAATTAGATCATCTTTGAATCAAGAACTACTTTCTACGAAAGGACATTCGAGACTCTTCTCAAGATTTCTCCCTTGTGGCTAAGGAGTAGTCACCCTGCATCTGCGGGCACCATCTAAGAACTCTGCGGTTTGCTGCAAGTCCTTCCTCAGGAATCCGACGACCCAGCTCGACGAGAACCGGCTTCCCTGGCATCTCTGACCTCTACCCACATCGTCAGCTCAGCTGAGATCTGTGGGTGCGACGAGACCTCGAGGGACCGGCCATCATCAAAACCTGCACGCTTTCTTATCCAGCACGATCACCGAAGGAATCCTCTGGTGAATGCTCTGGGGTCCGAGAAGCCCCGACCCTGAGCAGCTCCAGCACCGAAGTGCAGTCTCCCAGCATCTCCACGATCTGCGTGGGGCCCTTCTGCTTTGCTGTTCAGCCCGTCGTCCGATCACTAGCCGCTGGCTTGTGACCCTTTGACGACGAACGACAACCAACGTTGCTGGTCTGGTTGCTCCAGACTAGCCTTTTGCTCCTTTCTACGAGAGGAGTACTCCGGACCCTCCTGGTCCACTCAAGACGCCATTTTAGGCCCACCACGTGGCCCTGAAATCTGCCAAGGCTTGTTGCCCCAATCCTGGGCCCAGCGACGCCGACAGCATCAACCTTCGTGGGACAGCTCGCACCTCCATCCTGGTCGCTGACAACGCCTCCGAGTCCGTGAGACTGCAGAGCCTAGCGTCGCCCACTCACCTAGTCGAGGTGACGACCATCCGGTGCCCTCCTGGTACCCTCTGACTACTGGCTAGTAGTACGAACTTGGTCCCCTCTGCTTTCAGGTATCATCGATCTCTGATCCAGGCTTGGATCTCTACGAACTATTCTTCACTGGTCGCCGGCCAGCAACTCCTTCCTTCCGGCTCCTGGCTCGTCAGCGAAGACCCCCGACACCTGTAAGACTTGTGCAGCCGCAGCCCTTGTGGCTAGGTAACTTCGGTGCCCGCATAGCCTCCTTACTTAAGGGTCCCGAGTCCCTCGCTTCCGACTTGCCTTATCGGGTCCGCCCGAGACCCCTAGAACTTTCCGTGCCCTCGGGCACTTGTATTGTTTGTGCACTTGAAGTATTTTCCTAAGAGTTTTGTTCTGTGCTTAGTACCCTGTCCTCATAAAGAGTACAGGGCTGTTGTGATTCTAATAAATACACTGTTTATTTTCATAACACTTGTGTGGTGTCCTTTCACTTGGTGTTCAAGGGGTATGTGATGGTATAACAGCTGGCTTAACACGTCCTCTAGAGTTTAGCCCGAGGACTGCTCGTATCCACGCTACTAGGATAGCTGGTCTAAGGTTGACTTACAACCAATCACCATAAGGGTCGTTTGGACCGATGCATAGTGGTCGCTAGAATAGCGAACGCTGCATATCGGGCCAACTTCTCACAACGTGGGGCGGAGTCCTTGAAATGGGATGCCGCCGAGGAAAGTCGTTGTTCGCCAGGACCAACGGCTGAAGAACGCCACGGGAGAACGCTCGCTCGAACCTACTCGGTGTTTCCAGAGGACAGCACTGGAGACCTGCGGACAGAAGCCGACGCAACGAAGGAGAAGAGTCGCGGAGACGAAGAACCCGAAGGCGGAACAGACGGGCAGCCAGACCCTACCTGGCAACGCGTCAACTCGAGCCACGGCTCTGGAGGGACGTGGCTCCACAAGGTACGGGGGCGTATTTCCTCTGTCTGGGGCCGCGCATTGGAGGGGGTCAAGGGAGGGGAAGCTTCAGAGTAAGGGGCCAGTTGCCGGCGTAAGGTTACAGCACACGCATGTTTGACTGGTGATGATCGAGGTGACAGCTCCCCACACTTTCCCTACTCCCGCGTCCAAATACACTCCGGAATAGTCCCCTTACAGGCTTCTTTTCGTTTCCTTTTCTTCTGGGTAACTGTGATCTACGGCCATCAATCCTGACCCAAGAAACCATACCGTTAGGAGTGCAACCGAAGAGGCCAAACCGACTGCAAGTACCAGAAGGCTTTGCACCGGAAGAGTGCTGTGTTCCTTATTTAAAGAGACTGTTCTTGTAAAGAGACTATAAGCGACTTGTTTTCTAGTAGAAACTCCTTGGTAAGAATAAAAACACTAAACTAGACGTTATCGAGTCCTGGTCTGCTTCTGCGCCACCCCACATGGTTCCAGCATGATACCCAACTACCTTTGTTGTACTCAGCCTATTATACTGTCCCCTTTCTTTGAGACATAAATATTTCCAGAAGTAAAATGCTGTTCATACTCAAATAGCCCCTCAAAATAACCATGTAACTCTATAGGTTGCCCATGGTACGCGCATGGCTTAATGTCAGGATTCTCTTTATAGAACCTGTTTCCAACAATAGTAATTGCAGTCCCTGAGTCAAACAGTACTTTGGTCTATTACCCTTCTCCCTAAATATAATCCAGGGGTCCAGACTAAATGCTATCCTGGACCTGCACGACAATCTGTCCACATTCAAAGTGTGAATCTGAATGGTCACTACACGTGCATACATCCACTTCGTGTACCTTCAGCTTAGATTATTTCATCCTGCAGGTAAAATCAAAGTGTCCTTTCTACTTGCAATACAAATAAGTTGTTTTGAGGGTGGGATAGGCCACGTCATCAGCAAAATGACCTACTCTGTCACAACAGAAGCATCTCCTTTTACAGCATGAGCATCTTTGTTGAAATCTCCCTTCATAACCTCAAAATATTTAATAGAAGGTTATATTTTCTTGGCATTTGTAAGAGCTTATCATGGGTGGGATAACCAGTCAACCAGAGTTCATCACAAACTTTGTCTTTGTTACACCCTAACATAAAGTGGTCTCCTATTTTCTCATTTAGCAGGGATCCAAACTTACAAGTAGTCTAAGAACATGGTTTTCAATGGATTCCCCATTATTTTACACCTTTTTACCAAAATAGTAGCGTTCTAGAAAGGTGCTAATTTTCAGTAGATAGTAATGATCAAATTTCCGTATGCAGTTCTCATATTCATCGAGGTCAACAGCCTCATCCTCAGGTATATTTAGAAGATGATCGAAGACTTCTTGGACGTCTGACCCCAAGCAGTAAAGAAGTAGCGCAGATTTATGTTATGCACTCAAAGAAGTGCTACATACTTTAAAGTAACTTTGGAAAACCTTTTTCCATTTAATGGAAGGATTACCCGAACTGGACAAGAACAGAGGAGTGGTGATGTTCTACATGGCGTTAGAGAGAAAATATTAAAATAATGTATACAAATAATGTGTGTGTATCACAGAAGACTGCTATAGTTAGTGAGACCACTGAATAAAAATGAGTGGAACACAGTTAAAAGTTGCATAAAGATGTGTACCTGTCACTGTATGAATGAAGATGACGATAGGCAGGTTTTGCAGACTTAGAGAGTGCTTTACGAGATGGATTGGTAGCAAGATGCTGTTCAAATGGACGGCAATGCACTTAGACTGTGTGTGTTCCCCAGCAAAGCAACAATTGCTAAAGTGGGCATTACCAATATGTGTGTATCACAGTAATGCTTCTTGTAGATGAACTATGCTACAAAATGTGTCACAGTAGTTGTCATACAGGCTAAATAAACACAACTATTGCAAACAGAGTAAATGTATGTATGTATGTAAATGTATAGGCATTTATATAGCGCACTACTTACCCGTAGGGTCCCAAGGCGCTTCGACCGCTGCGAAACCCTTCCTGGCTTCCCTGAGAGATGGTCCCTTAATGGGTATCTCCAGGGTGAGACCAGGCATCCCCGGCGGTCTGGTGGGGCCGTTAGTGAAGATGAGGCAAGCTAATGCCCAGAGTTGCCGAGTGTGATCGCTGATCAGAGTGGGCACCGAGGCGAGAGAATTATCGAGTCCGCTGACCCTGGTCCAGAAACCTGCCGCGCCGGGAATCGAACCCTGGTCCCGGGCCGTCCTCTGCTCTCGGGTCTGCCGCCTCTAACCAGTGAGCCACACTACTTCACAGTGTGTGCGTATCACAGCAGAGCTCCTCATTAACTGCTACTATACGCCCCAGAATGTGCGTGTATCACAGTAGCTATCAATGAGAGGCTATCACCGTTCTTGAAGCCATCTGGAGTGGGCATGCATCCGAAGAGGAAATGGCGCTATTGAAGGTAACACTGTGGCAGGGAAATATATGCTGCACTGCCCAGGAGTGCTAGAATTGCTGTCGGCACAATGCGCAGCAGCAATAGGGAATCAAAAGGCACCCCACCAAATGTAAGGAAAGTGGCAGGACCTCACTGGGTAGAAAGCTGCTGTGGCATGAACAGTGGCGGCAGTACCACCTAATGGCTAACTGGCAACACCACACCCAGCCGGCTCTTTCTTCAATACATGGATAGAGACCAAAAACTATGCCCTGTCACACCTGCAGTACACAGTCTGCATTGTAAGCCCTCATGATGTCCGCAGTTAGAGAAAGCCTGCCGCGGCCTGAGAAAAGAAAGTTGCCAAGAGCCCAGTGAACCACAAAAACACTGAAAGTTTCCCCTGCACTGCTGTCTTAGTGCCCCGTTCGGACCACAGCATCCAGTAAATTGACGTGGCTTCTTGCCGTGCCTGAAGCACCACAGAGTGGAATCGTGTTGGCACTGCAACCGGTGGTTTAAGATTAGAAATAAACTCATTGAAGACAAAGCCGCCCGGGGGGACTGAGAGCCCTGCAAAGTCCCTTTCACTTTGCTCTGTTGTCCGAGGGTGGAATCCCCTCTCAGCAAGTAAATGCCACAGCCACAGCAAAGAAATGCTGGATTTCCAAGGAGAACCTCTGCAGTATCACCTAGTGGCAAGGTGTGGTACTGCACAGATTATAAAGAGCACGATCCAGTCCTGTATTCCAGAACTGAAGACAATAATGCACCCGCTTTCCCCAGTCCAGCACCACAATGCCCAGCGTGGCAAAAGCAGTGCCACATGAAAGAAATGCTGGATTTCCAAGGAGAACCTCTGCAGTATCACCTAGTGGCAAGGTGTGGTACTGCACAGATTATAAAGAGCACGATCCAGTCCTGTATTCCAGAACTGAAGACAATAATGCACCCGCTTTCCCCAGTCCAGCACCACAATGCCCAGCGTGGCAAAAGCAGTGCCACATGCCCCCAGTGGTAATTAGCCACCACCGCAAGCAAGGAGAGCAAGGGCACCCTCACAAAGACAAAGCAGGTTACAGTTTGTGCCTGGTTGGCCACCTGGTGCCTGCAAAAAAGATGTTGCACTTGCCCAGCGCTCCCTGAAGAAAAGAGAGGAGTAAAGGCCTAGCGTGGCCTTAATGCAGCAGGGAAAGACTCTGCATCACCACTGCACCAGCGAAGCCCCACAGTGGGCTAGAGACAGTCAAGGGAGTGCCCCAAAACTGCCTTCAGTTGGCATCGTATATCGTCCCATTACAGGCAGGAGGAGAGCAGCAGGTTCCCAAGCGGCAAGCTGCCACCACAGCAACATGAGGAGAACGTGGCATGACGCCACATCAAGAAAGAAGAGAAGACTGTCCTCCTCCGACACTGCCTCAAGATGGAGTTCCCAGTGGCCCAATACAGGCAAGAGGAGAGTTGCACACTCCAAGTGGCAAGCCAACACCACAGCTGCCTACTGTCCGTGGAAGCCATTCCCAGAAGAGTGAACCCCCCGGAGTAGGAGAATCAAGAAGCTCCCTGAACAGGAAACACATAACATCACCCAGCATCCAGGAGAGAGAGAGGCAAGAAGTCTCACCCGCATGGTCCAGAGATCATTGAAGTTGATAGGCCCTATTGGCTTGCATGGAAGTTGGTGCATGCCACCGCACCGGAAGGAAGAACGGAAGAGAAGAGTGACAATTCCTTCACCAAGAAGAACTGGATGAACACAAATGTGCTGGAGAGAACAACAAGGGGAAAAGTACACAGACTCGTACCACCACAAGCCAAGAAAGCGACCAAGGCGGAGCGACATCCCTTGAGACAGCTCAATGGGAGAAACACATGTAAGCCGCCAGAAAGCGTAATCCACGTCTTTCCCTGCGCTTTCCAGTGCGACCGTCCGTTCCTGAGAATTGGCAGTTAGAGTCAAATGGCATACCTGCTTGCGACCGCAGATGGCAAGGGAGAAGAATACCCTTACTCCAAGTGAATCATCACTACCTGTCGTCCAGGTATAATGGCAACCACAATATCATTGTCATGAGCATGCCACCACGCCCGGCGGAAGATATGGAAGTGTAACTGGCTGGTCTACTCTAGGAACCTGATGACCGAATACGTTCAGGAGGGAAAGTTGTGGGAGGCCAGGCCCGAACCTGAAGCAAACTCGAGCTGCGGTGGGAGCGTATACAGACACAAACAGCAAGCCAACTAGAACGACCTGGGGACTGCCCCGCAGGAGATCGAGAGTAAGCTGCAAACATAGTTTCTGCCTCACGCTTCTTAGTGTGTCCATAACGCCACTGTCACTGACGGCTTGGTAACTCAAGAAATACAAGCGCAAGGAAGCAGATGCCTCCCCAAAAGAAATGGAAGTGCCTGGCCACCCCCACTCCCTGTGATCGACTCAAGAACGAAGTCGTCACCAAATGTCGTCCAGAGTCACCATCACTCCAGTCCATATCAAGTGCATCAAACATTAGCCTCCCTGGGGGGCGCTAGAGGGCGCACAAGCAAGCTTGGCTGCACTTCCGTGAGGCTCTTGCATTTAGGGAACGAGCAGCAGAATAATCCTGCCCAAATGTCCACATGCTGATCTGCATTAAGCGGGAATCAGAACTGGAGGACCCGCTGCCGATTGCGAAGATAACAGCGGCTGTTTTGAAGACAGAGAAACCAAGAAACGTGACCTGAAACTGCCGGCGGCCCCGCTGACGACAAAAAGGAGGCTGCATCACATTGCCGTTAAACCCCCAACAGACTGCAGTGAGATCAACAGGGACGAACCAATGAGGATTTGTTCCCCGGCAGCTACGGCGCGAGAACCAAGTCGCAGGTGAACAAAGAGCACTGCGGAGTGAGGAAACGCGGCTGCTCGGCGCAGCAGACAGTGCTGAGGACAAGACCTGTCTGCTCGGAAACCGTGAGTAAATAATGGCCTGCAGGGCGGCGTGGGCGCCTTCTGAGTACGCGTGGCCCACGAGACTGCCTGCTGCCAGAGACCGGGCCCTTGTGCTGTACTGTGAGGTGACCCAGAACGGGAGTGCCATACTACGACCCGGACAGACCTGACCACAGTACGCTGTAAGTGGCGCTGAGTGAACTGAGTGCCCCTGCTGCACAGCGTGAGACGTACAAAGGGAAGCACAGCAGGGAGAAAGCCATACATGTACCAGCAGCATTTGGCGAGGGGCTGGAACCTTGGTGTTGGTATCAAGACCAGAGGGTGGGGCGACTCGGACTTAGAAGCCTGCTGAGCTACTAAACACAGGCGAGCGAGGGAAACACTCACAGGGGGAAGGACACAACGCGGACACTGTATCCCTAAATGCACAAGGCGAAGAGCATCCCTAAGAGGACCTACCAGTAAACTCCTGCAGAAGAGCACTAAACCATTGAGACGGAGAGCACGTATTAGGAGCTGCAATGCGAATCCTGCGCATAAGAGGGGAGGGACCGGCTTTCCCCACTTGTTGCACAAATCACACTCATACTTTGAGGCGCAAAGAGAGCGCAGCATGGGAAAACCCGAGGGCAGACAAGCAAAGCTGCCATTTGAGGCGCGAAAAACTACCCGTGCTCACAGTGAACCTGAGCAGACCATGGCGGAGGGACTGCTCTCCGGGGCCAGACCTAGACTGAAGACCACACAGAACTCCCACTAGCAGTGAAAACGAGCCTTACCTCCATTGAGGCCAAGATGGATGCGATGAACACACACATGGATAATGTCACCCATGAAATAGATCAACATGAAGAGCGCATAAAAGGCACCGAGCAACGCATATCTAATCTAGAGGATACCACCGTGGGAAGCACGAAACATATGAACGACATGGAGCAGCTCCTAAAGGTAAAAGCGGCTAAAAATGCGGACTTAGAATAGAGATTGCATCGCAATAACCTCAGAATTCTTGGAATATCAGAGATTACAAACACTGGCCGCATGGAGGACTTTGCGGAAAGTCTGCTGATAATGGATTTTGAACGAAATGTGTTCTCCACCATGCTAAAAGTGGAAATGCCTCACTGATCTCTTGCTAGTCGATCACCGCCGGGAGCCCCTCCACGCCCGATAATTGCAAGACTGTTGAACTACTGCGATCGAGACACCGCCCTCCGCCTGGCACGAGACAAGCAGCAAATATTTTGACGGCTCCGCCATTGCAATCTACCCGAACTTCACTTTGACGGTCCAAGAGACTCGCAAGAAGTTTGGTCCCATCAAGAAGAAGCTTCAGCAGGTAAACCTACCCTATGCAATGCTCTTCCCAGCCCGCCTTCACTTTACACATCAAGGGAAGCAAAACATCTTTACGAAACAGCAGCATGTGGCAGACTTTCTAAAGACTATCACCAGGTGCTCGCCGCAGTGGGAGGTGACTCTGAGCCCTTCCCATCCACAGTCAGTCCTATCTGTCCCAGAGTGAAAGGATACGAGACAATCAGCCTGCGAACAGACAAAAAGCTATAGCGGCTGCAGTACTGCGTAACGGAAGATATGGACTGACTATGCCAACTTATTAGCCGTTAATGGGTTATCGCAACTTGAGATCAGAAATAACCACTGATACCTCCTTAACTACACCTGTGTATACTGGACATTTGAGGCATCAAACTACTGTCCTGTACACCCTCATGCCCGTGAGGTAGACCTGATGTGCCCTCCTGCGCATTCCCAGAAGGGCATCCCTATAAGGACTTATTTTCCAATTTTTTCTGTCCTTCCCAGCTTGGCTACCCAAGGGGAAGATCTGTTTACAGTTGGGAGGATCCCAATTAGAATGCTACAGGGTGGGGATACGGGTGAGAATTACCACAGCAGGTTTGGGCTGGTGATGTTTGAGGGGGGAGGGAAGGAACAGGAGTTAGCGACACTCACATTACTGCAGATCACAGGCAAAATTGCAGGTCACAACACCACCCAAACAAGCAACGCTCGACACGTGTACTATGCACCCAGTGGAATACACAAAATGAATGGCCCGCCCTGATCCGCCTAGTTACAACTTTATCACATGGAATGAGCGAAGCCCGAACCCCAGGAAGCGCCACCATGTATGGGCTTACTTAGACAGACATAGCATACACTGTGAACTATTACAGGAAACTCATATTGGTCCCTCTGCCCCGACCACCTTTGCGACCCTACGGCTTCGCATCGAAGCTTCTCAGCACACTCCACTGATGCGCGAGGAACAGTAATCCTTATCAAAAAGAAGATCCCACATGTAGCCATAGGGGAGCTGGTAGACCTGCATGGTTGATACTGCATTATGTGGGAGAGAATGGCAGCTCAGACCATAATTGCATGTTGTTATGGCACCAACGCCGACAACCCCAAGTTCTTCAATATCATATGGGGGAAGGTCGTAGATATTTCATAACATAAAATGTGTATCTGTAAGGGGCACGTATCATCCAATGGTCTCAAGGCGCTGAATAACAGATGTATATTGTTACCCAACTCAATGGTACTCATTTTATCGACCTCAGATGGATAAAATGCTGAGTGAACCCGCCGGTATTAGAACCTGTGATTACTGCTGGAGGAACTACAGGAATGGGCTGCAAAGAAATCGCTGATACCAGTTTATCAGACAGGTTTTGTCAAAACAGTGGGCACGATGACTAATATCCTAACCATGGGCCTACTAATAAACAAAGCAGAGACGAAAAAACTGCCACTACATCTCTGCTACATAGATTACAAAGCGGCTTTCGATAACGTCAATCGGAATCTCCTGTGGTCTAAACTAAAGAATTGGGGGATCTCAAAACTGCTGCTGGACCTGTTAATAAACCTGCACACGGAGACCTGGATACGAATAAAGATGGGGGACGGCTCATTGCTGTCCAGGCGCATACCGACAAACAATGGCCTCAAGCAGGGTTGCGTCCTGGCCCCAACATTGTTCAACCTGCTCTTGGGTGACCTGGCGCCAAATCTGACTGACTGCAACTCACACGCCCCAAACTAGGAGGGCTTAGTATACCATGCCTCTTATATGCGGACGACATTGTTCTCATAAGCCATACTAAAGTAGGGCTTCAAAGACTCCTGAACATCACTCAGAGCTATTCTGAGGCAAATGATCTAATAGTTAACCTTGAGAAAACTCAATCTATGACCATCAGTAAAAGAAAAGGAAAAACCTTCACGTGGCTCTGGAACAAATCTCGCATTAAAGATACGTCAATATATAAATATCTAGGCGTGAAAATTGACAACGGCGGCCGATTCATTGCACAAAGGTCTTGCATCAAAGGCAAAGGGATAGCTCTGGCAATTGCTTTAAAAACCTTGAATAACAAGCTATCTGGTCCATCATTAACACCACTGGTACAAGCTATCCGAGCAAAACTTCTGCCAACAATCACTTATGGAAGCGAGGTTTTACGGGGCAGAGATGCAATAATACTTGACAATACAATCACAGCCGCATATAGAATCATCTTTAGTCTTTCTAAGTGGACCTCCCCATCACAGATTAGGCTGGAGTTTGGCATTCAACAACAGCTCCTGGGACGCCAGGGGGCCTATATCTGTGTATGGGACAAAGTGAGGAAATCTGCACAGGGAACCTTGAACGATCATCTATGGAGGGAAATAGAGCAGACTTCGACCTCGCCTGCAGCCAAATATCTTGCAAAAAGTCTTGTAAACACCGGGATGGAACAGCTCTGGGCATCCTCCTTAGACCATAAAACCTTTAACAAACTGGTTAAGAAATCTATCAAACACCAGTCGTGGGTACAAGACAAAACAGTTTTTGCAAAAAGAACGCATGCTTGGATGATTTTGAATTCTTACTCGGCAAAAGCTCCTCAGAACTATTTGGGATTGGGCTATGCAAAAAAGACAAAAATGTGCTTCTTAAAATACAGATTTGGGCTGCTGCCCTGCATCCAGCATTTCCCGCACTGGTTAAAAAAGAAAGCAGGTTTGTCATGCCGGCTATGCGGTCATAGAGAAGAAGACATGATTCACTTACTATGCTCTTGTGAGAAATTGCTGGATGAGAGGAAATTCCTTTTAAAACAACACTTTATTCGGCTTGAGATACGTACACGAAGGAGCGCAGTACTAACATGCTTTTCATCTCAGGACCCTCAATTGAGCTGCAGCCTGGTAAAATTTTTGAAGGCTGTGGGGGACAAAATGCCAGGTCCAGAATATTGAATTGACTTGGTTCCAACTTGTCTTGTAACACAAATCATACTTAATATCAAATACTGAGAGATAACTGAATGGCTGATATGATTTTAAAATTACTAAGAAAAGAACATAAATGTTCATACAATGATGGTTTTAAACATATGTGATTTTACATTGTGCTTCAAATTTTATGTTTTGTATTGCATTGCATTGGTTTTAATTAACTGTGCAAATAAAATTACCTACTTACTTAAAAAACTTACTGTGAACATGAGGTCGAACACAGTCCCCTACAGTGGATGCATTAGTCCACTGCGCCACCAGACTCGGCTCCACACACGAGATCTGGATGGAGACTTCAACGTCACCCTGGATCCGCCGCTGGATCGACAGAAACCACAACCCCACCACTACACGAACGCTCAAAGACAGCTACAGGAGATATTTACAGAAAACTGACTACTAGATGCAATGAGAAGCCTACACCCAACTGATAGGGAAGGAACATGCCACTCCACGGTGCACTCCTCATGGTCCCACATAGATGGCTGGTTCTTGACCAGTGGATTAAAAGCGTGGCTTACTGCTTCTTGACACTTGCCGTACAAGTATTCTGATCATTCACCTGTGCCGATTGCCCTCAACCACCCCTGAACACTGACACCATATCAGTCTTGGAGATTACCAGCGACTGCCTTGCTTGATATCCCATTCTCAATCACTGAATTTTTCATGTGTAATATTAACACAGTGACGCAGTTCTCCCCCGTATGGGAGGCAGTTAAAGTGACCATAGGGGGGATCTGCATTGCCAAAGGGGGGAGGTATTTTGAGGGATATCTGTAGTACGCTGAGGAAGCTAGAATCTGAACTTAAGCAACTAGAGTAATAATTGCAATCTACACATGGTCCAGATTTGCAGGAAAAGATTAGAGACAAGCTGACGGAATATCAGGAAATAGCTGAGCGGGAATGTAAATTCTATCGCGCCAGGCAATATGGAGAAGGGGAACGCCCAGGGAAGGCTCTAGCTGAGCTGACTCGAACTCAGAGATTTTCCAGCACTAAACTGGAGGTTGTCGACTCAGATGGCCTTATAAATAGGGATACCTCAGATATTCTAGATACATTTCATACGTTCTAGAAAACCCTATATGCAACGCACAGAACACAGCCAATGGAGTTTGAGACATACTTTGAGGACATAGCACTGGGATGGCTGGGAGACCCCAGAGAGAATTCCTACTAGCAGATTTCGAAGATGCAGAGATCCGCACTGCAATTATGTAGCTACGGTCTGGACGGACCCGGGGCCCAGAGGGCCTTACTGCGGAGTTCTATAAAACATACTGCAACACTCATTCAGCATCATTCCGATGCTGAAAAACTTATATGAAGAGACTAGAGACAGGCATACTTCGACAAACGATGCTAAAGGCGCTCATTATTTCCCCTCTGAAACCAGGGAAATCAGGTGATAGAAGCGACTCATACAGGCCGCTCTCGCTCATAAATTGCGATGCCAAAATATTGGATAAACTAAAAGCCATTCGAGTAAGCCCCCTGATGAGCGCCCTAGTGTTGCCAGACCAGTCCAGCTTTGTGCCGGGCAGAGCGCCATCGCATAACCTACGAACTCTCTTGGTACTCCTGCAGGGCACTGACCCTAACCCTGACCTAGCGGCAGTGGCTGTCTTTCTAGACGCCACCAAAGCATTTTATTTCCTTGAATGGGACTACTTGGCAAGATTCAACCCCCTTTCTTGGCCTGGATCCAGCTATTGTATACTAAGCCACAGGCCATGCTGATTATCAACAGGATGTGCTCCCCTAGATTATGCAGTATAAGGGGAACGAGGCAGGAATGCCCGCTCTCCCAACTACTATTTGCCCTGGCCATGGAGCCACTGGCAGCTAAACTCAGACAGCACCATCACAAATACGCTCTTCAATACCCCGGAAGGCAAATCCGTATTTTCTTATATGCCGGCGACCTAACTCTATACATACGCGACCCGGAGGATAGTCTCAACCCTATACTGCAGGCCTTTCTGCAGTTCGGAGGATACTTGGGGTCACCATAAACTGGGGCAAGTCACAGAATTTCCCTCTCACGACTGCAGTCAAGAGATATGCACCATATGAAACCCTAATTGCGCATGTGTGTTTTAGTCAGCCTGAGACAGCCGGCCAAAACACAATGCACACTTAGGGAGTGGAGTGCACATAGCTCTCCTCCTCCCCCTCCCATGCCTAAGCCCTGCCCCTTCCAACACCAGTGGAAGAGCCGGCAAATGTAAAATTAAACGATGCTAGAGCATTATTTTATTTTACATTTGCTGGCTCTGAGCCAGGCAGTGTGGCAACGCTCCTAAACCATTGCAGAGGAGCTGCCGAACATGTCCTGCTGCAGTTCGAGTCACCAGCCCCATGCCGGCTCTCTTCCTGCTGCACAATTCTAGAGGCTGATGGACCCTGTGATGGTTGATTGTGGTTTACTTCCACAAGTTGGACTGGTGTATGTTTTATTTTTCAATAAAGTTTGGGAGGAATGTAGTGTCCTGATGGACACCTTCTAGTGTCTCAGCAATCACTGAATTTACCAGCCACTCCCTAGAGAGCTAGACACACATTCACCCCACACCCATCCACCACAGGCATCAAAAAGTGGTGTTACCCTGCAAATAAAAATGCCCGGAGCACGTGCTCTTGGCCAGTTAACAAGTATATCTGTGTCATCTTTTTTAGTAGCATTTGGGCCCAAGGCCGACATCTCATCACTTGCCAGTCAAACGAATAGGATGGTCAATTAAAGTTGTTGGTATTTTTTCTCCTTATCACTACATACTTAAAACTGGAAAAATAAGAAAGCTCTTTAAAATGTGTTCCAGGGATGCCTAATCCCAGACTAACAACTAAAATAAACAACGCCAGACAGGCCATGCTACAAACAGCTGGTATTTTTCCAAACGAAAGATGGCAGCCCTAGTTGGTGAGAACATGGCCCAACCATCGCTCGCAATGACCACCAAGGTCTTGCCCGCACTGCTGCTTTCTCCTCCCTCTTAACCCCCGCATTATCTAATAAAATCCAAACAACAACGTGCTGCGTGCCCACCGGAAAACGGACGCACTTTCACCGTTAAATCCATACTTGACACACCTTAAACGCCTTTTCAGTCACGTTTAGCCAGCCCCAAAATCGTCAGCACCTTCCCACAGGGAGGACGGCTCGAAGCACTACCCATGCGGTTTCCAGAGCCAATCAGCACTTTCGAGTTCTCTGTGGCGCGCTTGGATTGGCTGACGTGTCTTCGCCGCTCCAAGTTAGGTTACCTGACACACGAGCAGGTTCAGTCACTCTCAGATGATTCGCAGAATATGTTTAGCTGTGTTCTTGGTTGTTATGCAATTGAGAAGTGCCGAAACTACAGACAAATGATTTACGTTAAAAGACCGGAAGTCGACCGTAGGCTGTTTTCACGGACGACACTTGTAAGGTGGTCACCTTAATATTAATGCAGGTATTGTTTTTATGTTTCGCCTTCCCTACTTCTGTTTTGTTTTATTATGCTGTTCCCTTGGCGGTTGCCGATGGGCGTATATTTTCCGATTTGGTGAAGCGTTTTAACCTCTACTACGCAGTAGAAAGGAATGAACAAATCCAGTGACTTTCTCCAGTCCCCGTAACAGTTATTGTGTTTTGTAAAGGGCTAGTTTTTTTAGGTGGTTGGCACAGCCGTCTTCGGTGCTCTCGAAACTGTTACCTGGAATTCACATGCCTCCAAAAGGTTACAGATGTGTTTGGGGCCATCAGTGTTCTAGTATTGACATGTGGGCCCTCAATCTAGCCTAGATGAATGTGGTTGTGTTTAATAAATGCATAAACTGCCACAATCCACAGTAAGTGTTTTTTGGCCTAGAAAGGTGATAAGCCCCACAGTTGCACGTGCCCTACTCCCACAGAGAGTTAATTTCTTTCAGATTCGTGTGCACCAACACAGGCTGTCCATTTTTATTGGGTAACTCGCTTGTGGCTATTGTGCCTTCCCAAAGCACTATTCATATGGTAATTATTTCAGATTTTCACGCTGGGACACCATGTTGAGGACTTTGAAGCAACTCTTATCCCTTGTTTTGAATGAAAATGCTATCTTGCTTGTGATTATTCTTCTTTCCCGTAAATACGTTTTTAACCTGAGTAGGAAGATTGACCATGACTGCACTGCCCACAGTCCCCAAAACAGACAGGAATAACTGTTTCAAATGATTTGAGCCGCCAAATTTAACACAAAAGGGGTTTTGTCTCGGCCTTCTGTAGAATGTTTTGAGAGTTTCCCATTTCTTGTGCCTTTTAACTTTGGAGCCAGGTTCAGAAAAATATTTGTGATGCCCAGATCACATGGCCCAATGTTTGAATAGAAATTGGGAAGAATTACAGGTGGTACAGTAGTGTTTCTAGCGTACCCACGTGGGAAATGTGTGACTTTAACTAAGTGAAAATGCCAGCTGCTCCCCTCTTAAGCCCTATGCTCCTGCCCTTTCTGGTCATTCATTGCCCTTCTTTACTAAGCGTGTGTGCTTGCAGGATTGTCTCGAGTAAATACAAAGTTGTACTGGCCATCTCTATAAACGTGTTTCTGGATCATTATCAGTCATCAGTAGAGAGTAGGCATCAAATATTTGGGGTTGCTGAGCAGGCTGCCAAAGTATTCTCAGGTCACAGTACCTCTCAAAGCGCGCAGGTGCCTCTCCACGAGCTCATCCGCTCAACCGGCTCGAGGGAGCCTTTTAAACAGGAAACCAATGTGGCACCTGTGCCTGATGCACTGAAGTGATCACTTCTGATAATATTTCATATGGTGGTGTGGCTACTAGTGCAATCTTGTCTAATGTCACTATTAAAGCTCCGATTAAATATTAGCGCATGATGACTTTCATTAAACATAATTGGCTTTTGTTCTAGAAAAGGATGTCCACCCCTGTTGTATATGCTCGTACCTTTTTGACTGTATGTCAGATGGTTGGCCTATGAAAAGCTTATGCTACGTACAATGGGGTTAAGATGGTTATGGTGACAGGCCAAGGTCAAAGGCTATATGACTAATTGTTTACTAGAAAAGTTATGATAAAGGCTGATTGCTAGTGAGGAACCCTCTTCACAGGAAGGAGTCCCCCTTTTGTTGAGGGAATGCACTGTTAGTCCCAGTCAACCTTCCGTCCAGGTTCCGAAGCCTACCCCTCCTACTAGCCCCAGTTGCTCGGCTATTGATCTTACATCCCAACCTATCCATATTTCCAAATGAAGGAAAGCTAAACCTAAATTAGTAACAGTGGCCGAGTTGCATGGCCCTCCCCCTAATAAGCGTAGAAGGAAGACGAGGGGAGGTAAGGGTAAATCTAAACTTTCCCATTGCGATTTTGGAAAACCCACTAAGTCCGTTCCAGTTCCCGGTAAGTCCAATGAAGTCATGGGTCCCGCTCCTCTCCTTACAAATAGCCTGCCTACTTTACTGCCTCCAGTTGTCCCCCAGGGGAACCTAGAATTCTTGCTCAGATCTCTGCTGCAGCCTATTAGCGAGAGTATCAAGAGAGTGGAGATCAGACTAACTATCCTTGAGGCTACATTAAGTAGCTTGAATTCGCAGGTCAATACCCTTGGAAGATCCCCTGAGACTCTGCCCCCTCCTACCCTACCCCTTACCTCACAACCTCTCTTAGCCATCCCAGGACCAACTGGGGTGACTTCTGCCTCCCCTACTTTGCAACCCCTCTTGGCCAAACCAGTTCCCCCCATGCCCTAGTAAAACTATCATTCCCCCACCATTATCCGCAGGTATTACTCCCCCTGTTATAAATCTCAATGGGGTAGTAAATGGTGATGGTATTCCTCCCCCTTTACTAGAGAAACCTGCCCCTAGAATTCGGAGACCCGACCTTCCCCCTGAAGCTAACGATCTTATGGTTGTTATGGCCGGGGTTCCTCCCCTTGAGATGGGGGAAGGTGAGAATTTTTTCTCACTTAAAAATCAAGTAATTAAATGGCTGAACTGGAATAGACCTCTTCCAGCATATTTTAATAATGAAATTGTGATGGTAAGAAGGGTACCCTGGCTGGGTAAGACCAGGAAGTCAATAGTAGGGGACTGTATTTTGGTGAGTTTTAGAGACCCAAGGACTGTTCATTACATCTGCTCGGGGTCGAATAGATCACTCGAATCCACCATTCGGACCCTGCCTGTATCTTTTTTCTTCCCCCCCTATACATATGCAGCGTGACCAAGCCCAGGACAAATGGACAAGGGTTGATCGGAGGGGTAGATCTTGTGGGTATCCAGCCCAACCTTTTTTTCAACCACCCCTGCCACCCTTCCATAATTATAATCGTTTTAATTGTCTGAGTGGCCTCAATGGTGTTGATTGACTGCCCACTGCTGTAGACCCCACTATTTCTTTTGATAAAGAACCTTCGGTTATGCCCGACAGTAGCCTTATTTCTACCCAAAATCTTGCAATGTCTCAATCTGCCCCGATAATTCCCGTGGCTTATCCAGTATTATTGGACCCTCTACCTGTCAATAATGATTTAATTACCATGGTACCAGTGCCTATTCAACCCCCCACATGTTCGCCTGGGCTAAAGTTTGTTACCTGGAATGTTGCAGGGTGGAACAGGCAATCGGCATCTTTGGGGTGGAATGAGATCCTCACTGACTTTGATATTTTATGCTTGCAAGAGACCTGGGCAACTGATGACATTGAACTTGATGGGTTTGTGTCTTATAACAACCATGCAATAAGGTCAGGTATGGGTAGGGCTAAAGGGGGGTTGGTGATTTTTACATCCGTTAAACTCCCATTATGTTTGATTTCCTACCTCCCTGTGGGACACCACTCTCAAATGTTAATACTAGAACATACTAAGGGTCATGTTCTAGTGGTGGTTAACCACTATAACAATCTGTTTAATGCCTCAGATACCTCGGTGGCAGAGGAGTTGGGTCTTATTTTGAGGAACTTGCGAAATGATGTCAGTAAACCAATTGATATCATTTGGGGTGGGTACTTTAACCTCCGGACTTGCCCATATTCCTTTACTAGAATCTGTGGCTATGATAGAGATAATGGGGAAAACAGGGCACATTTTGCACATACTCCCCATGGTGACTCTTTTAATTCCCTTGTGCTGAACCTGGATCTTCTGATTCATTCCCCGGCCTTAGATGTGGATGGTAAGCCTGTTCCAACCTTTGTAGGACCCAACTCGTCTTCTGCCATTGATCATTTACTGGTTTCTACGCATTTTGCTACACATTGTACGGTTCCCGTCGTCACTGATCTTGGAGGTAGTGATCACCATGCGATTACCATGCTTATTTTTGCATGGGGGCCTCTTGTTAAGAATGATTATTTGGTATTAGAAGATGTTACCCCATGTAGACAGAACGGATTCCGTATAAAGTAGAATTTGGATAACTCTGAAATATTGCAAGCTAGAATTATTAAAGAGGGATTTGCTGAAATTCATAGTTGCCTTAATCCCGAGGCCCCTAACGGGTGCATTATAACTAACTTTGTGGCACTCAGTGTTGCTGTAAAAAGGTGCCTTACCATTACTAAAGCCCGAACCAAAATGTGGGCTGGTTTGATAGCCTATGTACCCAATCTCTGCGGGAACTCAAGCTGGCCTTAACAAAATTCCCGAGAGATAGAGAGGCCGTCAAATTACTTAGGCTTACCTACAAAAACAATCTTGTACGTAGGAAGCAGGAACTCAGGGAACTCGCCTGGGATGCCCTGAACCAAGCATCGGTGCTACGGGACAGTAGGCTATTTTGGTCCACGGTCAACAGCCCTTTCCTTGTCAATGAAGAGTTTCCCAAATTGTCAGCACAGGTCAGCGAGGCAAATTGGGTTTCCCATTTTTCTGGTATTTTTAACCCACCCGGGGGTGACTTTGACGGACCTACTATTCCGACGTCTGAAACAAGGATACCCCTGGATATTACCCTATTAGAAGTGGTTATCTCCCTAAGCCAGAGCAAAGGAGGAAAGGCACCGGGACCCAATGGGATCCCGGTTGATATGTATAAATCTAACACCAGTCTCTGGTGCCCACTCCTGACCCAGGTGTTTAATGCATCAGTCCTGGAGAATACCCCTCCCACTTGGAGTGAATCCCTAATTCTACCCATTTACAAAAAGGGAGATAGAGGCGATGCAAAGAACTACCGCCCTATCTCCCTTCTTGATTCCTCCCTAAAGATTATGAGTAGGGTTCTCCTGATAAGGTTGGAGGAGTGGGTTGAAGACAACAATATCATGGCTGAATCCCAATTTGGTTTTCGCAAAGGCCTAGGGACTACGGAGCAGTGCCTTAATCTTGACCTCCTTATTGGGAAATATACGAGAGTGAAACAAGGTTCCCTATTCCTTTGTTTTGCCGACCTTTCAAGCGCCTTTGATCTTGTGGACCATGAACTCTTGTGGTGCACTTTACTGGCCATGGGCGCCCCCTCGGCAATCATTCACTTTCTGGCTCGTCTCTATAATAAGCTGTCGGCCCAGATACGTTTTGGTCCGTCGGGTGAATGTACTGAGAAAATCAGGGTCAAGTCAGGCATAAGGCAGGGCTGTGTACTGGCCCCCCTGCTATTTTCCCTCTTTATCAATTCTATTGAATCTGAACTCAAAAAGGTCCAGGCTGATTCCCCTCAAGTCGGTGGACTTCCAGGACCAGTTCTGCTTTATGCTGACGATACGGTGCTTCTCTCGCGTACTCCAAATGGGCTACAGAAGCTTATGAATACTTTTTATAATTTTATTAATGAGAGGAAATTGAAAATAAATAACACCAAGACCTTTATTATGGCCTGTGGTAAACGGATGAAGTCTGTTATGCCGTTCCATTTTAACAACCACAATATTGAGGTAGTGGATAGGTTCTGCTACCTCGGTGTTACTTTTAATAACAAGGGGACTTGGTCCCAGGAGATCTTAAATGTTAATGGTAGAATGGCCAAAAGCTCATCTGGTATCTTCCGTTTTGCTGCAAAACTAGGAAGCCGCCGTATACCTGATATGGTAGACATTTACAGGCATAGATGTGCGTCTATTGCTTTGTACGGCTCTGGTATTTGGGGCTATAGTCAGTATAGGGTACTGCAAAACACCGAGAATGGATTTCTTAGAAGATTGCTTTGCCTACCTCCTTCGGCACCTACTGTACTGTGCCATAGTGAGGTTTGTTTAAATTATCTGACTGATCTGATGGGATTAAGACCTCTCATGGTTTGGAGGTCAACATGGGCTAAAACAGAGACTACTTTTTCTAGGAAGATAATCACAGATTGTTTGAAGTTGGACAACGCCCTTAAGATTCCTTGGCTAACCTATGTCTCTTCTCCTTATGGTGATGTTTTTAATCTTGACATCCTTAAGGATCCTTATTGTGTCGTTACTGTATCGAAAAAGGAACTTAAGGATGTCTTCATCCAAACTAAGTCTGATATGCGTAGGTTAAAGTGTATTACTATGTCTACCTATGTATTCTATCACACCACTAAACCTGAAGTAAAAGGCATGCCTATGCACCTAAAATTCATAACCAAGCAGTCCCATCAGTTTGTTCTGACACGACTCAGACTTGGTATTGTACATAACTTAGTTGCCTTCCCGGAGATGAAACTTCCTAGCCATTCTCCCTGTCCCTGCGATGGTCAGACTAGGCAAAGTACCTTGCATTTCATGCTTATCTGCCCGCTCTATTTGCATCTTCGCCGTCTCTATCTCAGACCTATGTTTTTAAAATGTTCAGTGTATACTGTTACCCAAGCCTTGGAATTGTTATTTGCACTTGATTCTGCAGACATCTGTTTTTTTACTGCTACTTTTTTACTCGAAGCCATTTCTCACAGGAAAAGTCTGGTGTTTTAACTTTCCGAAATTCCCCATTTTTGAGCTAATGTTTTATTATAATGTCTGTATTGTGTTTTATTGTACGCTTTTGTGATTGTTTTTAATAGTCGAATAAAGCTTGAAATGATGATAAAGGCTGTGGGCCTGACCTATTGGCTGTGGAAAGCATATATTAAAATTGTTTCAATAGGCATATAACGTTGAGTTGCTGTTCCTCTGAATTAAAGCCTACAGATAGAATTTGTTTTACATGGAATCTCATAGATTATTTTAGTAGGTAGGGATTTTCTGGTGTTGGCTTCGTCTTCTTCTTCGTCTTCTTCCCCCCTCATTTAATCTGCAGCGCACCATATTCCATGCGGCCACTTCTTTTAAACCAGGAGATCATTATGGAATGCTGTTGTCCATAGTGTATCATTGCTTTACCATTCCAAGTTGACCAGCATGTTCGTTCTAAATGTGCTGACCTCATGGGCGGCCATGCTACTTAAAATACCTATGCAAGATGGATACCTGCTGCTATGTTTAGGTTTGCTATTACAAACATAAGCCCGCTGTGTTTAAAAGGAAGTATGTTTTCTTTTTTCGACATGCATTCTTCAGAACTTGTCTTGTATATGTTGCTGAGTGTATGTGTTAGAAATTGGGGTTCCGGTTGGCAGAGGTATGTACCATGTCCAAGCAAAAACCGCAATACTAGTCGGAGTAGGTCACAACACACCCTAAATTATCCTGTGGTCAACCTCCTGGTAGTTAAGGCAATGTGTAAAATGTTTATTTGTTCATCACCTCAAACAATAACACTGTGAAAACACCATAAAAAGACTCCACACCAGTTCAGTAAAATAAAAACTAATTTTATTTAAAAAGATAAGACCGAAACGACAAAAATCCTACCTGTAGAGTTCGAGATATGAATTTTTAAAGAATAAATCTAAAAATAATGCTTAGAAGCAGTTGGCGCTTAAAGAGTTACTTGGTCACGCTGGACCGGGACAAAGTAGAGTGTTCAAGACACATAAGAGTGACCCTGCCGGCTGCACATGTTGAGGAAGAGAGCTCTACAGCAACTCCACCAACAGAAGTAACTGCGACACTAGCATCTTCTCCAGTTCACAAAATCACGGCAGTCAGAAGGGAAATTGGAAAAGGCATGAGGGAGGGGGCCCCTGGGCCCACGAAAATTCCCCAGGCACTTTTTTAAACGGGATGCTGAACTCTTGGCCAAAGCTCTTGAACCTCTTTTTAGCAAAATAGGACCGATCGGCACATTTCCACCTGCCTGGGTGGGTCAATAATCTCCCCAATATTTGAATTTGGGGACAAGTCAAAGAACTATCGCCTAGTCGCTCTCTTAGATAATGAGGCAAAATATTTTGCAGAGCCACTACTAAAGAAACTCCTGTCATGGGCTAGTGAGCGATCAATTATACAGCTCAATCAGACTGGTTTCGGAAAGTCTGTCGGAACAACAACAAACATCCTGGCCATGTCACTGCTGATTGATAATGTGAAAGTATCAAAAATGCTGTTACAGCAATGCTTTATTGACTATAAAGCAGCTTTTGATCCAGCAAACCACAACAAATTCTGGAGTATTGTGGCCCATTGGGGGATCCCAAAGACTCTTCTAAACCTGTTAATTGCTCTCCATACTGACACCTGGGTCCAGGTAGAGATTGGAGATGGCTCGTTTTTCTCAAGATGCATACCAACGTACAAAGGGCTAAAGCAGAGATGCATCCTGGCTCCAACTTTATTCAATCTCTTCTTGTCAGTCTTGGTACCGGCATTGAACACCTGCAGCTCGCACGCCCCCAGACTAGGAGGCCTAGCACTGTCAAGCTCGCTACGTGGATGACTTAGTCCTGGTCAGTCAAACGCAGGTGGATCTGCAGCGACTCCCCACCCCCACTCAGGAAGTCTCCGATACTAATGGCCCAAACATCAATCTAGAGAAAACCAGAACAATGCCGATCAGTAAAAATTTCAAAAGGCGCCGGCCTGGTACTGAGGGAAAACACACATTGAACCAGCAACGGAATACAAATACTTAAGCGTGATAATAGACAAGGATTTGAGGGATTTGATCAGAAGAAAGGGCCTTGTGCTGGTGGTCGCATTAGAGAAACTCCGCTCAAAACTGAACAGTCCATCACTGCTTCCCATAGTTCGAGTAACACAAGCCAAACTTACACCAATGATGGCCTACGGCTGCAAAACACAGAGAGGCAGGGATGCTAAAACCCTGCATAGCACAATAACAAGAGCATACAGAATAGTCTTCAGCTTTCCAAATCAAACCTCGCTGACATAGATCAGGCTCGAGTTTGGACTACAAAAACAGTCTCTGGCAAGGCCAGGAACCTACATCATCACCTGGAACAAAATTTGTAAGGCTCAACTAGAAACCTTTAATCACTATCTATGGCTAGAACTGCAACAGAGCCACAACGTATCTTAAAGAAAGCATGTGGAAGTACTCCATCAGCAATATTGCATTAAAAAAGCTTGAATGGAATTCATAAAACTTCCATCGCTGATCAAAGATAAAGCTGCAGTAGCCAGGGTCAATGGCTGGATGACTTTGTACACTTACACACCACTCACCCCTCAAAATACTTCAGCCTAGGATATTCAAAAACAGTTAAAATTCAATTCTTGAAATATCGCTTGTGGCTTCTACCTTGCACTCAGCACCTCCCGTACTGGCTTAGGGATTGTGCAGGTTCCATATGCCACCAATGTGGAACATCCACAGGAGATCTGCTGCACCTCCTGTCTAGCTGCAAAGAACTCTGGAAGGAAAGGAGGCAGCTTCTTAAAGATCACTTTAATCAAAGAGGGATCCAGACTCAAAGACAGGCCGCTCTGCCGTACATCACACCAAAGGACCCACAGTTGAACTGCTGTTTAGTAGTATTTTTACCACTGATGGCTAAAAAGATGCCAGCAGGCTGAGGCAAGGGCTCTCAGACTAGCTCACAGTTGACTTAAAACACTCTTGCAGACAAACTAAAAATGTATGCTTTTACCTTTTTTAAAAAATTTTTTTTATTGCATGGCTCTACAGTATTTTAATATACAATCACTCGCTACCGGTAGAGGACTCTTTATGAAGGGCTACACCTTCATGTATGCAAAATCTTAGATTGAAATACACTCAAAAACTTAAATTGTAATCCACAATGGTCTACATTTTGTCTCTATTATTTTTAACATTTCAATGAGATTTTTATGTTCTTGTATGCAATGGTTTTAAGGAACTAGGCTAAATAAACTTGACTGGACTTGAAAGTAGAGCGTTCAGGCCAACCCTGAAGGACCACGTGCCTGATATGGGGTCCCACTTAGGCCTGCTGAACAAAAGTGCCTTGATCCTTGGTTTGCTTTTATTAATTTGTGGGGAGCAGCCAAGCGATGAATTGGTGATCCCCATGCAGTTGGGGTGATGCATTGGATTTCTCCATGCAACATCAGTGATGTGATAGTTGCAAGATGCAGCACTTCTGAGTGTAATGCGCCAGGTTTCTCCAAGCTGCAGAGAAAATTCATTGATCTTCTCTACACAGTGGTGGAGATGCATTGGTTCCAAACCAGTGAATGTGAAGGCGATGTGCTGGTTCCGAAAGGGGTGTGCTGATCCTTTTTCTGCAGCAGCGGCGTTGCGTTGACATTCTGCAACAGAGGAGAGTTTTCCCGTATGCGGACTTTGCATTGCGACTTAACAGCGTGTACAAGAACATTGGAAAGGGTTGCCATCGTGAGGGCACTGCCATTTGATTCAACGTCCCAAAGAAATCAATTACAGAAAGTGGGCGCTGGTCAAACTTCTGAACTGTTTTTTTAAGATTTTATTTGTCCGCTGGTGCACAAACAGTATTTTAAGACACCAATCAACCATTATCATTTGGGATTTTTAACTGAGAGGAGAGAGTGAGGTCTGCCTATCTCGCAATCAGGGTCTACGTGGGTACTTCCCGCAGTTCCTTTGGAGAAGATTTCTTTGAATCCTCACAGAAGGTCATCCTCCACTACAGTTGGGGAATTTTATGAGAAGTAAGAGTGAGGTCTACCCATCTTACTACCAGGGTCTACGTGGATATTTCCTGCAGTGCTTTGAGGATTACTTGAATCCAAACAGATTCAACCTGTGTCTTGGGCGATATAGTCCTTTGTCCTGAAGAAGGTGGTGTTTAAAGCGGTTACACCCACCGAAACGTGTCGACGCCTAGTGTCAACAGGTATACGATAGATTATGACAGACATTCTTTCATTTTGTTGTAATTGATTTCATAGATAATGAATGTCATGTAAATGAATTGCTTTAATTTATATACCTGTTTAGCCCATTAGACCGCATCTTTTTTTGCATGTTCTCCCAATTGGTCTATTTCTGTTTTGTGTTGATATCCGTTTTATGTATATCCCCTATAAATGCTACATACACATCACAAATGGTGCCCCATATTTTTTGATGATGTCAAGTAAATTGGTAATTTTAAGTCTGCCTTTCACTTTTTAGTTACAGTGTGGTCACAGTAGTAGACAATAATTTTTGTGAAAAATAAATAGTAGTAGCAAAACAGAAAATAAATTTGTTGTAGCATGTGTCCCCATTAATTACTTTATAGCAGAGTAGAGCACCTGATGCAATTTTATTCAAGGCATTAAACAAATGAAGACAATGCCGTTGCTCATTGTGGCACTTGTGCGATATATTACAGTCCTCTTGGTGTGAAAGGAAAATGAGGGAAGGGAATGGGTGTTAAGTGGTCACGTGTGGGTAGGGGACAGGGAAAAGGTATTTGTGAAGTATATGCATCAGCATAGTTTGGTGTAGACGTTTCCAGCCTATGGTAAGTAAATTGTTCCCAACAGTACACATAAATCAAATAGACCATAAATTATTTATAAACATTGTTGCCAGAGTTTCTGTTTGAATATTGTCGACGTTTTGAACCCTTTGGGCAGGACAGAATGTTAACCTTGCAGTGGGGACTGAGAAGAGCATCTGCGGGTAATCGGAAAATATTTGTCAGGGTATGAAGGAGTAGTCGTGTATGCTACTGGTGTGTCTGGTAGTTGCTACCTACTTGAATAGAACGACGGAAAGCCTCCGCCATAGAAATGTAAAATGTGGGCTTGTGGAAGCTCCTGGGTGGGGAAGAGAGGTGGAAAAGGGAAACAATCACATGATGGCTGGTGAGTTCAACTAGGAAGTGCTCCTGAGCTCCTCACCATGGGAGGAACCCAATGGGGTGGTACTTTCTCTTTTTGCTCAGTGTGGAGATCTGCAGCAGTCTAAACTTGCAAATATATGGGAAAAATCTTGTGGTTCCTAAAAGAGAAGAAAATGAGTTGGCTCTCAGTAAAGCAACCTAATTGAGCGATAACCTGTAGGAAGTCAGGGAGAGTTGGGGCAAATGTAATGTCCGCATTGAGTCTGCCACGGGCCCCCTGGGGAGTGTCCAGAAGAACCTAGAAGTCTGTGTGATCCTAGAGATTGACTTATGGAGGCTGTAACCTTGGAAAAGATATGTGATCGTATTAACCGATTGGCGCCATCAGAATGGCTTTCGGGAGGATCAGAGCGATCGAAATACTACAGCATCCCGCTTCAGGAAGATAGCGGTGGAAGAAGTGCAGTCACTCGTAACTTAAAAAAGAGGAGGGGTGCTAGTGCGATCACTGAGGGGCACCCCTGGGGCTGTCGGTTCCAATAAACAAAGTCAAAGCGATACCAAAGGGGATGATGGACGGCGCGTTGGAGAAAATCAAACACTCACCCCCAGTCAACTGATCTGGGTTTAATCAATCATCATTCTTTAGCTCACTCCGCCACCCCAGTATAGACATTTCCATATGCAAATCAGTCTTACCCTGTGCCTCATGGGAGCAGTCAAGCCCGAACTGCCAAGTCATTTCTTCCCTGGACTGGAAAAAAGCATCCTGGGACCAGTTTCTGGCTAATCAGCCGTCATCAGCCAGGCTAGCTTGAATCCAGTGGCAAAGTGAGCAAGGGACCCACGTCTGGGTACCCTGCCAACTTAGGGCGAACAAAGCGATACCAAAGGGGATGATGTACAGAGCGTTGGACCAAATCAAGTCAAGGCAACGTGAGTAGTCGTAGATCTGGTAGGTATAAGCAAAAGTCGGTAAACTCGCTTGGATCATGGTGGGACTTGCAGTTTGAAAAATAAAAATAAAATTTGGAGCGTCATGCTCACTTACCTGGCTATCCTGGCCAAAGCTTGAATGGAAGCCGGTATCTGTGAAGTGCCGGGAAATAAATAGGGCGTGGATTACATGCACGAGGATGTGGCGACTTTCCTCATCACTGCTGTCCTCCATGGAAGAGTCAGAACATGCATATCCTAGTGTGTGTGGCCTGAAGTCCTGACTGAAGGGGATGTATCAAAAGATGCAGCGTTGAGTACATGCGTCCCTGGAGACAGTGAGCATGTCTTCTCGTTAGGCACCGATCTAGAGCATATATATAGAATATAGTGCCAAGTGACTTCAATGAGCCAGGTCGGCGTTGGCAGAGTAGACCGTCACAGTCGCTGTCACCTAAAGTAATGTCCCTTGTCCTGCGCACGTACTGTGTGCATGCAAGGGCAAAAGGCTAAACAGATCTCATAAGTGCACAGTGTGGCGTCATATTAATATACGCCGGGTTTCTGGTGTCTGATCTTCCTCACAGTTGACATAGTAAGTACTAGACCACACCGTGATGCAAGTAAAATACACAACATCCATTTATACATCCCGTAGTAAATGGTAAATAGTAGACCACATTGTGGTACATGTACATAGGATGACATCCATTACACATCACAATTGGTTATCATTGTATCAGAACACAGTTTGTAGCAACCGTTCATCGCATATCTTTGAATAGTGACCACATCGTGGTGCTTGCACATATGATGACATTCATTATACATCACAATTGGAATACAGTTTACGGCAAACGTGCCTCGTAGATCATTGTAGATAAGGGAATCTTGATCATTGATGCATAAACCAGAGTCTGGAAGTAATGGCGACCGCCTGTTGCCACTGGGTACAAGATCTGGTGACAACTCATTCTGGATTTGCGATAGGTTCCCTCTGCCAATACGATCGCATAGTTACCTAACAGAGTTAATCTATAGGGCTGATTGAATCTGTCTGATAAAACAGCCTATGTGATGCTAGACTTACAAACCATGGGTCATTCGGCCTAGAGTGCACTCCCACTTGTATGTCAACTATTCTGTGATAAGGCCCGCCAGTTGTGCATTCGTGCCATCAAATCCGTTCTTTACTGTGTCCAGAAGATACATCATCTTGCACTCCCTGCCTTTCAAAATGGGTCCAGTGTCGCCACCTCTGGGTCCCACTGACACTTTTTCTAATACCAACCATCTGATGCAGTCTGGTGGGTGTGTGTGTGTCTTGAAGTGTTCCACTAGTGGTGCACCCGGGGTGTTGCAGCGGATCCTGCTGCAATTTTGCAGTATTTGCGCCTTAACTTTCTGTCTGGTGTGTCCGACATATAGTAGATTACATGGGCATAAGATGGCATAGATGACAACACTGGAAGTGCAATTAGTGTGGGCCTTGATATGAATGTTGTGGTGTTTGTATGTAAATAGCTTGGTTTCAATCGCCATTTTGCATGCCTTACATCGTGTGCATTTACAGTGACCCACAATTGTTGGAAGGTTCCATTTAGTCTGGAATGTTGGACTTGGTGGTGTATCAAGGAGAGAGCAAACTACATGGTCTCGGACATTCTTTGCTTTCTTAAAAGCATGCATAGGAGGTTCCTGTATGTCTAGGTCATCAGATATAAGTTTCCAGTGTCCCTTGATTAGTTTCTTGAATTCATTGCTACGCGTGCAGAACGTTGTCACTTTTTAGTGCTAGAACAAGCAACAAAGAGGGATTAGGTGCTCCTCGCGTAGGAATATCAAATCCTTCCTCCATCAAATGCACATTTTCCATCAATACTTGTTTCTCTCAGGAAACCCCCCTCCTCCCCTCCCTTGGCTTTGGTACTCGGTGTCTCTTTCTCTCTCTCTCTCTCTCTCTCTTGTATTGTACGCACAGCAACATGCACACAGGATGTCAGCACAAAGTTCTGTTTTTCATAGAATAATGGCTGTTAACACGAGGGCCTGTAAACCACGCTCTCACCGACACAGATTAAAAGGTTTGGTCACGCTAAGGATTTTAAAAAAATGGTATGTTGCCACCTCTTCATGCGGCAAACCTAGGACAGTAGCCCACTTCCCGCTATGAGGACCCACTTGGTGTGTCCTCATACAGATTACAGGACAAATCATGGAACTTGCATTGTGAGCAACAAACCTCTGTGAAACACTTTGACTTGAATAAATATAAATCGATGTATAGAGAAAGTTATGTGGGACTTATTTTAAGTTGCGTAATCATACAATGCTATGCGGGCAATGCATTTTAATTCTTCACTCACAATATATATAAAGTTCATTTAAACCACACCATTGTTCAGTGTCCATTCATGAAAGCTGATTCATTGATATTCAATACAATATGTGCTGGACAGGCAGGGCCTCCGTCATAAATGTATTATTACAAATCGAAATAAGCAGAAGTATAGTGTGAAGAAGTGATTCAATAGTGCAGATGACGCAGTGCTCACATAATGCATAGAATAGACAATATTTACAACACCAACTCACTGTACAATCACCAATGTATATATACACTTCTAAGGGTTTAAGGTATCAAGAGTAGCTTTTATAAATTAGCCATTCCATTCTGTTCATTCCAGCTCTCAACCATTCAGGTTTTTTTTTGTTGATGTTTCAACCCCAATAAGGGCCCTGTATGGTAATGTCCCGAGGTATCTGCAGGATACATTTGTTTTCTATTCCTTGGCTAGGCAGTTGAGATCCTCCTCTGAGCTCCTGATGCAGACCCCTAGATTTAGGCGCCATAGGCTGGGAGGCTGCTCGCTTGCCCTTCCCTGGGTGCTCCTGAGCTTTCAGGATCCTGCGTTGTTCAAAAAACATCTTCAAACCTTCTTGTTCTAGCCGTCTTTGGTTCTGTCTGCCTTTACGTTTGCAAGCGCCTGGACTCTCTACGGAGTAGCCGAGCGCGATATAAATGTATAACATAACAATACCTTTTGAGGGGTCTCCACAGGACGCTGTCGACCACCTTTAACACCTTTGAAGTCAATTTTATCAATCAGTGGCTTTTAGAGCTTGACTACTCACCTGTAAGGGTCTCAAGGCTCTATGGGCTGGTGGGCTAATGGTCCGTCGAAGGCGCTATGGATCAGTTTAAGAGCCTGGTCTGGAGTTCCTTCCTGAATTGAGGCAGAGAAGAGGATTGCCTGAGGTGGGGAGGCAGGGTGTTCCAGGTCTTTGCAGCAGGGTAGGAGAAAGATCTTCCTCCCGCTATGATCTTGTGGATACTTGGGATGGTAGCCAGTGCTAGTTGGGCTGAGCGGAGGTCTCTGGTGGGTACGTGGAATGCAAGGCGTGGCCGAGGTACTCTGGTCACGCTTCATGTAGGGCTTTGTAGGTGTGAGGAGCTTGAAGGTGAATCTTTTGTTGTTTTGGAGCCAAGGGAGGTCTCTGAAGTAGCTGGTGATATGGCTGCGGCGGGGGTTGTGGAGGATGAGTTTGGCAGAGACATTCTGAACGTTCTGCTGTTTCTTGATGAGTTTCTGGGTGATGCGGCGTAGTGTGCGTTGCCGTAGTCTATTCTGCTGCTGACTAGTGCATGGGTGACCATCTTTCTAGACTCATGGGGGTCCATTTAAAGATCTTTCAGAGCAGGCATAGAGCGTGGAAGCAGGATAATGAGACGGTGTTGATTTGGCGGTTCATGGTGAGTGAGGAGTCCAGTATGATGCAGAGGTTCCGCGCGGGGCGTGGGCGAGGTTCATAGTAGTACGGGCCACCAGGAGTTGTCCCAGGCAGAGGGGGTGGAGCCCATGATGAGGAATTGGGTCTTCTCTGAGGCAGCTGATCATCTAGGTGGGAGACAGCCTTCATCCCATCGTGAAAGTTGTTCTTGGCGACTGGGTTCGTTGGTGAGGAAGAGAATCAGCTTGGTGTCATCGGCGTAGGCAACGCTGTTTATTCTGTGGATTCTGATGATGGCTGCGGGCGGGACCTGTAGGTGTTGAAAAGATTGGGGCTCCTAGAGGAGCCCACATAAAGTAAAAAGTGGAAGGACACAGTTACCAGCGCTCTCCGTTCATGAAAGCACATATGGGCACAAAATGCCTATGCCAGTGGTGGCCATACTGCTTAATTCTTCACCATGGTGTTGAAGAATCCTATTTCCAATCTATGATAAACTAAAAAAAATAGATCCATAATTACCTCGCATGAGTCTACTTTGGTGCCTATACATCAAATGCCCAACACCCTCCAGCTTTATCCAGGATGCAACTATGTCACCAGGGAGAGAATGTCAAGGAATACATCTGTGTCCTACCTCCATTGCTAACAGTTACATGCTTACATCATTCATGAAATAAACCAAGGTCTGTGGTTACCACTGCTTGTGAATCCATGCACCTTCAAGATCACGGTGCAACTCAGTTATCACACAATAAACGTGAGCATGCATTGAACTACTAAATTCCAAAATTCTAACGTCACCCCAAAAATGTGAGCAGACATACCATTTGACTTACTTGTTTACCAATTTAGTTATGGTATTAAAAAAACATCCATTGATGTGTATATTTCACTATCAAGTGCTGTTGGAAACAAATTAGACCGACAAGTCACATCTCTAATCAGGCCAAACTTAGTTATGCAGCCCACCAGAATGTGGGCTACAAATTCCAAGTAGAAACTCACTGGTGGGAGACTGCTGCACTCCTCCACTTAATGCATCCACTCCTTTATTATTATTATTATTATTAACGAATTTTGTACCGCGCACGGTTACCCAGAGGCATCCCAGCTCCTTGAGAGACGCGAACAACCTCCATCAGTGTGATTAAGTCTCCTTCTTTGTTTGGCTGTAAGGATCGAATTGGGTCGACCAAGTCACACAGCTACTAGTGTCAAACCTGATTAGGTATGCCACCCTCCACGTAGTGGGCAACGTAATCGAGGGAGAAACTTGCTAGCAGCATAACTGTGCTCCTCAATTCTCTGCAAACGCACGCCTCTGGAATGTCAAGAAGATGTGGCAGATGCAGCTTCTTTGTCACAGTTCCTGTCAATTCTTGGGATTATTTGTACACCTCCACCCCCCCTACATTTGGGCTGAACTCCCACTCCCTACTCAGGAGAACATCTCCACTAGGAGCATCCTGTGTTGCTATCAAACAATGCTCATATTGTGTAAGGATTGGATGTTCTGATCTACATACGGTGGGCACTTACTATTGTATACAACAGACCAGAAACCTTTACATCTCATACCAAGGGCAGTGTATGCCACTCACACGAGCACTTAACCTGGTTTTCTACATGGTTGTAAGGTATAACCCATTAATCATTAAAAGGTATGCAAGGAAGGACTGTAAATTCAGACCCTTCAATTTCATGTTGTGTGCCATACCAAGGGACAGTGGTAAGAGTCACACATGTAGATCTACCCAAATAGTACAGTGAAACTTGCAATTTCTCATACATGGACTGTCAACTGAAGTCCTTTAAAAATGTTCCAAGAATAATAGTCTAATGTCATAGAGTCCATTGTTGATGCTGTCAAGTAGGTACCCCCCCCTTTACATTCTCTAATGTTCAATTGGTTAGCGATGTCCCCTCCCTTCCTTGACAAGGAGATCACCCCCACGACCTCCCAGTAGATTTAATCTGTGTTGTGGCCTTGTTCCATGAAATTGTAGTGTAGTTCCTATATTCCTAATAGGCTCTGCTCATTGGAATAATATATCCTATAGAATTGACGTACGTCTTATGTCTACTAGGTCTCTATCGAATATACTAAACTTAACTGTGAGTGCCAGCTAGCTCAGAGGTCACCTAGAAACTTTCTCGAATTCACAAGAAGGGATTCATTTCTGACAACCGCTTAAACATGACAACTTTGTTTCCAAAGAATAAGAAATCTATCTCTAGAGTCGTGGAAACAATAGATAAGTATTTCATTAGTCAATTGTGCATGCTTAGTTTCAATAGAGGTGCAGAGAAATAGAGAGACAGGCGTTTTTAATAAAAGGGGTTATTGAACAGTCTACTTTCATGCAAGTAAAGTGAACTGCTACAATTGTAATGCAGGCTGCAAAGTATAATGCGTACAGCGAGAATAGAATTATAAAATAATACTGTAAAAGCATTGTATGGTTTTTAAACCATATAAAAGTACATACATAAATAACAATGGCTAAAAGTACTCCACTGGTGCTTCTAAAATACGCCTACCTCAATGTACCTAACCTAAGTCTAGTACGCGGGAGGGAGTAAGTATTTGTGTAGCATAGGTTTTGGTTTTCTTTGCCAAGAATCTATCCAAGATTTCTCTTGGGGTCTAATCGGCTCCATACCTTAGTTTAAAATGAAGGAGGTCTGGTATCTCTGTAATGGGACTCAATTTCTCAGCACCCCGCAAGGGGAGCTTGGAAGCACTGGAGCTGGATTCTCAGCGAGAGAAAGGACAGCTTCTCGATCAGTGCGTCAGCTGGAGGGTCGGCTTCCTTCGGCACTTGCTGTAGCGAGCTGCGTCATGCAAGTAGATAGTCGAACTGCTCCGAACCAACCTTGTCTTGGTAGAGCAAGTGAAGGCATATTTATACCTTGAAGGTGCCTAGTTTGAGGTAAAGGCGGGCATAATAAAGTCAGTAAAGAACCCCAAGGGCATAGTAGTTGTTTTTAAATTCCATGAGTTCTTGGACAAATCAATATTCAAGCAAGGCGAGGTCCCTGACTGCTTAAGCCGATTTTTCAAGAAATTGTTGTGACGTTTTGGTAAGGCTGGAAGTAGCCATGCCTGTATTTGGACAGTATGGCTATGTCAAAATAAGGGTATGATTTCTATGCCTATATTAGGGCATTGTGAATTGTACCTAAATAAGGGCATGAATCAGGAAAATTCTCTCGGATCCTAAAACGCCATACAACACCCACTCCACTTTATTATGTTCAACATTACTGTATTTTAAGCGTATAAAACATATCCAAAGCATGATGTTACAACCCCACCCAAAATACATAAAAATGAATTTGAAAAGGTTGTACTGGAAAAATGCCATTTGTGCTGTATGCATTATGAAAGCAATGTTTTCATTCAAGCATATAGTATGTGTTAGAACTAGGCAGAGGTGGGTACCACTGTCCAAATAGGGACCCTTGCTTCTAGTCAGGAGAAGGAGGATACACTCTTAAGATAACCCCTGCTCACCCCCTTGGTAGCTTGGCAAGAGCAGTCAAGGCTTATCAAAGGCAATGTGTAAAGTATTTGCACCAACACTCACATTAACACAGTGAAAACACCACAAACTGACTCCACAACAGTTTAGAAAAATAAAGGTATTTAATCTCAACTACACAAGACCAAAACGACAAAAACCCAACATACACAGTTCAAAAATATGGTTTCAAAAGTGTTCTTAAGGTTGCGATAAAATAATCCATAGTTGCGTGAAAAGTTCACAATTGCGTCACGTTTAGCCAACAGTACCTTTAAATGCGACAAAGTTCCAAAACAGAAACTGGTGTGGTGGAAAACAAGCGATGCGTCACTCCTGAGACCCTGGAGAGGCAATGCGACAGCCCCGCTGGATGTAGGGGGCTTGGTGCGGCGACTCCGGTCTGTATGGGGAGAGGTGCGATACCTTGTATGGATTCCGGTGCGGAGGTTCCGTAGTGAAAAAGCTTGCAAAGGCACGATACTATGATCTTTGGGGCTGCGACGATCTCCGGGGCGACGATGCGCGGACCAGCCGTGATCTTCCTCTTGAAGCTCCTCGATGCAATGGCTCTGCGATGACACTTGCAGCAACGTGATGCGGTTTGCAAGCAAGAGGTGCGACGATCTCACCCAGCGATGACAGGCTCTGCGACGACACTCAAAGCTATGGTAAAATTCCTGCACCGGTCTGGTGAGTCCCGCAAACGAAGGATGCGACGACTCTGGCTGCGGCAACAGGTGCTGCGACGATCTCTGCCTTCGTTCTGGCGTGAATTTCCTTGCAGTGACGGGAATGCGCTCCGCAAGCAATGCATCAAAACTTGCAGAAAGTCTTTAAAAGCTTGATTTCCAGCTTCCCAACACAGGTACAACTTCCAGAGGCACCACAACTGGCCCATGCACTCCAAGAAGGGCAGAACTCTCTCAGCAGAGTTCGGGGAAGCTGGGGGTGAAGTGCTTGTGTTCCTGCGACTTCTTAACAGGGAGCTAGCTCTTTTCAGGCCCTTGGAGATTTATTCAAGCAAGGGGACACAGCACCAAAAGCAAAGTCCTTCCCCTCTCCTTGGCAGCAAAGAAACAGCAGGTCAGTCCTGCAGAGCAACAGCAGGACAGTCTTCCTTCTTCAGTTTCAGCTTTCTCCTTGGCAGAGGTTCACTCCAGGATGATCTAATTTTCTGTAGTCAGGGGTCCTGTACCTATACCCCTAAAAGTCTGTGATTCCATTTGTGCAAGAGGGCTCTGAGCCCAGATTGAACCAGTTCTGGGTGTTCCTTGAGCACTTTGTTTTTCTGGCCTCTCCTTTCCGAGAGAGGGGCAAGGTCGTCAACCACCCAGCAGGAGGTGGAGCCAGCATTGAGGAAGGCAGGCACAGCCCTATTCAGGCCCAGCTGCTACCCCCTCCCACCACTCTAGATGCAGATGGAGCTATTCAGCCCAGGGATGGCCCACTCAGCCTCTGGGAGCCACCCAGCCCCTGTTACTCACAAACCAGACAGTCAATTCACAAACAGGCCAAGGCACACAAAGTCAGACAAGAGAACAGCAACTTTCTAAAAGTGCTGTTCTCAAACACAGGATTTAAAAACGTTTACTTAAAGGATATGATATTAAATTCTGAGTTCAGGGATACCCGACGTTTAGGTCCTATCTTGCTCCTATGGGAAGATATGCTGGTAGCCACTGTAGCCAGCATTCCCCATGATAGCCTATGGGGCAAGATAGCCTTACCATAGTGAAAAACGAAAATGGCTGTAATTCACTTCCAGAGCATGTCCCCTGCACAAGTACACACTCTACCTTTCACACACACTGCCCCCTGCCAGAGGGGATACCTTGGACCTTCCATAGGGGTGACCAATGTGTACAGAAATGGAAGGGTTAGACCTGTCCAGTGGGGACACTGACCAGGAGGACATGGAAGTTCACAGACTGCACACAGGCACTGCGGTTACAGGCCTGAGACACCACTTTAGGGCTACTCATGTGGGTGGCACAGTCAGTGCTGCAGGCCCACTAGTAGAATCTTTAATCACCAGCCCTAGCACACTGAGTGCACTTTACCTGGGACTTCTTGGTGACACAAATATGCCAATCATGGATAATCAATCATAACAACAATTTATACAGGGAGCACTTGCACTTTGACACTGAAAAGCAGTGGCAAAGTGCCCAAAGCATCTAAACCAGCAAAAACGAAATCCAGCACAGCATTAAAAATACAGGAGGTAGAGGCAAAAAGATAGGGCGAAACCACGCCAAAGATGCCAGGTCTAACAGTATGCAAGAAAAACAACGGTCCTTGGCAAAGAAAATTACGATTATAACAATTATAGGCCACAATATGCGCTATAATAACCAAAAAAGTCCAGCCGGACTTGCAAATTTATTCAATAATTAAATAAATTGATTTGGAAGGAAACAATAAAACAGTGGGACACAGTCCTGCATCCACAATGCTATACGTACATTAAGACAATACAAACATATAAGGTGTTTCAGGCATGTAAGGAAAAATGGAGCAAGAAGGGGAAACTTTACAATGCACTTGCTTCACATATGTGGGGAACAAAACATTTTAGGCACATAATAGTGAACTAGTGTTAAGCCCACATATCATGTCGACGGCGTTTCGATCCAGTCAAGGATAGTGGATCATCATCAGGACAACCATTGCCTGCCTGAATTAAAGCAGAAGAGCGGTGTGTCTACCACGCTGTCCCAAGTGGTCTGGAAGGGCTTAGTCAGAACTGGCTGCTGCAGTAAACCGATGTGGTTGTACCATGCACCTTAAGGTTAAGGTGTCCGAGTGGAAGCCTGGTCAGTTGGAGCGTCTGGGATAGGTTATGGCTGGGCATCAAGGGTACGTTATTCTGGAAACAATTGAAGAGTACGAAGGGCGGCTAGGTGAAGGATCAGAGATGGGCTCCAGGGAGGAGCAGTGTCTCGGTAGTGCTGTGGCATTGGTCAGCAATGGACCGAGAATTGCGACGGCTTCCGTGGGGTGAAGCGCGATCGCCTGTGAATAGGACATGGAACCAGGGTTGGGCTCCAAGACGAACGGAGGTAGAGGGACCTAATTAGGGCAGCTGCCAGATGGGCTGTATGCAGCGTTCCTTCGTTCTCAATGGAACGGCGGAAGACGTCCTGGTGCTCGATCCCGTAGGCTCCACGGCGCGATCGAGCACCGGGACGTCTTCCGCCGTTCCATTGAGAACGAAGGAACTCTGCATACAGCCCATCTGGCAGCTGCCCTAATTAGGTCCCTCTACCTCCGTTCGTCTTGGAGCCCAACCCTGGTTCCATGTCCTATTAACAGGCGATAGCGCTTCACCCCACGGAAGCCGTCGCAATTCTAGGTCCATTGCTGACCAACGCCACAGCACTACCGAGACACTGCTCCTCCCTGGAGCCCATCTCTGATCCTTCACCTAGCCGCCCTTCGTACTCTTCAATTGTTTCCAGAATAACGTACCCTTGATGCCCAGCCATAACCTATCCTAGACGCTCCAACTGACCAGGCCTCCACTCGTACACCTTAACCTTAAGGTGCATGGTACAACCACATCGGCTTACTGCAGCAGCCAGTTCTGACTCAGCCCTTCCAGACCACTTGGGACAGCGTGGTAGACACACCGCTCTTCGCGCTTCTGCTTCAATTCAGGCAGGCAATGGTTGTCCTGATGATGATCCACTATCCTTGACTGGATCGAAACGCCGTCGACATGATATGTGGGCTTAACACTAGTTCACTATTATGTGCCTAAAATGTTTTGTTCCCCACATATGTGAAGCAAGTGCATTGTAAAGTTTCCCCTTCTTGCTCCATTTTTCCTTACATGCCTGAAACACCTTATATGTTTGTATTGTCTTAATGTACGTATAGCATTGTGGATGCAGGACTGTGTCCCACTGTTTTATTGTTTCCTTCCAAATCAATTTATTTAATTATTGAATAAATTTCCAAGTCTGGCTGGACTTTTTTGGTTATTATAGCGCATATTGTGGCCTATAATTATTATAATTGTCATTTTCTTTGCCAAGGACCGTTGTTTTTCTTGCAATTGATACCCCAGGTCCTTGTTTACCTAGCGGGTTCCCTTGTTTTTTAAAATGGTCTAACAGTATGACATTGGAAATGTTATCCGACTGAATCACAAAATTTTATTCATGAAATGGCTCTTAAATACAGAAGAAAAGTCGAGACCCTTCCATGACAAAATACATGAATTGTTTGGTCAAATATTGTCTCTTGGAAGTATTGAAAGAAATATTTTTCTCTAGGAATAGTTCTACTTTAAGCAGAGAACTTTGTGCCTCAAAAAAAAATTCAATTTTGGAAAAAATTCAAATTGTAGAAAAATAGAGTTCCAAAGTTAGAAGCTTGTTTTGAAATGTGAAGGTCGAATACAGAGTCCGATAGAACACTGTGTGCTAACTTCAAAAATCGGTCTCATTGTTTGGTGAAAACATCAAATCTTCTACGATGGTAAAGAATTCTTCTACCATACTAGGTGAAAGTTGGACCACTTCGTTAAGTAGATCGAGTGCACAAAAATGAGAAGCATTGCCGTCTGTGTTGGCGATGTTCAAAGGAGATGGCGATGGTACCTGTGTGCCTGTTGATCCACATATCTCACCGTCGGCAGTTTGCGTCGGTGAGACCTCAATGAATGCCGTCATCAGGATTGGTAGCCGTTGGGGACAACACAATGCATGAGCCGTTACCGATCCAAGCAAAGTATCAACATCCGTTGACAGGACTGATAGGAGTGTCCGACAGATGTCTAGCACGCATTCTTCTCCACATCGCAGGCATCGTAAAACAGGTAAGGTGCAATCTCACCAGATTGGTCAGAATGATAGAAACCACGTCGTGTTCAGATCTCTTAAACAAGCTAGGCCAAAAATCAGTATCAAGCGCTCACTACACTTCATTGCCAGTAGAGTGTTTTCTAAGGTAATCTGGGTGTCGCTGGTGACAGGATTCACCAATTCGAGGCCGAAGGAACAAAAATAGTATTCCTGCTACGAGTCCCAAAATGAGAGGCAGGCCGCCGAACACAGAGGGCATGAAGTTTGGAAATATGCAGAGGACTGCTTCAAACAGTGCTAACAGTCCCGAAAAAACTGTCTTAAATACTACTACGATACCACTGGTATCAGACGTGTCTAAGATACGTCTCAATATTTCTGTGAAATGTATTGGGCTGTTTGTCAATAAAAGGGCATGTATATCTGCAGAAGACCTTGTAACTAGTAGTTCATACGTCTCTTTGGACGAGGTCAATGGCACAGTTTTTTGTAAAAGAATGGCTTATATTCTGCTTAAAGTATCAATTCGTATAGAAGAGATGTTTAGTGAAGGCCATATCGGTGACTCCCCGTCTGTCTTAGTTTTAGTAATCAATACTTGCATACAAGTGACCCTGGCTGACACATTTACAAGAGAGGCTATTTGTGGCAACATTCCACAACAGCTGTGATCATTCAACATAATATAGCTTCCATTAGAAAGCTGCCTAAAAAATGGATCTATCACTGCAGCAGGAGAGCCTTGCAGGTGACCGGATAAGTTGGTCGAAGAACCATCGCAGGCCCTGTGCAAGTTAATACCCTGACATAAAAGTGTACAGCTTAGTGCGCTTTTGCAGTTTGTACCACTAGGAAATACTTCTTTCCCCCCACGCCAACATCTGTGTGAATATAGTAATTCCCAGGTTGACTTGATGTATTGTTTACCCAACCTTTCATATACGCTAGCTGGTATATGTTTCAAACAATATTGAAAATGGAAAATTGTGACCGGCAGAGTGATTGTCCCATGTATTAGCCATTCTGTTGCAGGTTTTTCTGAAACAGTTAACAGTAATCTTTCCAGTTTCTCAATGCGTAGTACCTTATAGTCTGCTCCTCTTTGTGCCAAAGTGATTTGTTTATCTTTAAGGTTAAATACAGAAAACAATGACATGGTGTTGATTAGACGCCATTGCACGTATCCAGAACGACGATTTTGTAACGTCCAGCCTAAAAGCATTATAGAACGCAATTGTGACTGTCCATGCTGTAGCATGAGCAAGTCCTGTTCCATTATGTCTATGGCAGAGGATACTATGCTGTCCAAAGAATACATTCTGGATGACAGTCGTTAACCCATTGTCAACAACAGAGAGAGATTAATACAGTCAATTTGTCGTATTCGTTCAGCAGTCTCTGCTTGTGTTGCTTTCCAAGTTACATTATAAATGGCATATATACCAGCTTATATAAAACGTTTGACGCGGTTTTGCAGTTCCTTGTAAGAATACCCTTAAATCTACGCCATCTTTAAGCAAAGATAAGTGTTGTTTTACCTCTGTTAGTGTATACTTTTGTAGCCACTCAAGGCACAGTTTTCCTACACTGTATGTTGTTACTATCCCTGGATGTTGTCTCTGGGAATATCTTGGATCTGTCCTGGTGTATGTGAACCCTTGTGTCTTGTTCAGGAATCTATCTTGACAGTTGTTTGTGTCTGTAGGCTAGATTAACCATGTTTTCCAATCCGGATCAGTTCTGTTTTTAAGTTAAAAAAACCACCCCCTCTGTAGTGTTTTTACTATCCGGTGTAGGTGTAGGTATGAAAGGTTTGTTCAAATCTTTTATCTTAGCTACACCAAGACAGGATATCTGTTGGACAGTATCATTCAAAAACATTATTTGTTCAGGGATAATGCAGGCTCGAAATAAAGCTACTAGTCCCTGCAACTGCCAGTCTTTTGTGCCCCAGACAATTTTTGTCTCAATGTTGTCTCCAAAAGTCAAAACCTAATGTGGACAGCTGAGCATAAAAGGCCTCAGAATAAATTTGCTTAGTACTCACTTAAAGTACTTTATTCGGTTATACATATAACCATAAAAGCATATAACATAAGATTTCATAAACATAGAAATTTTTTACAAAAGAGTTCTAAAATGAGACATGTTTCCCTTCTGAACAAACTGTTACAAAACATCCAAGATGATTAACTTACACAATAAAAATATAAAACGTGTTAAAAACTGTTGAAGCGAATACAATTATATCTTAACTCTTTGGGTCTAAGAGGACTGGGTGATATAAGTTATCGTTCATTACATGTTAGGCGCAAAATAGGGGAGTTCCTAAACAGTAATGTCCATGTCCATTCAATCCTATATATCTAAACCAGAAAGTAAATCAAATCGGTTGGAAGTGGGAATGTTATAGCCACTCAATGCAAGGTCTCTACTGCCCATCGAGTAGTTACTCTCTGCATTTGATCTTAGAGATTGGAAGTATGATGTACTAGGGTAAAAGTCACGCAGTTCCCATGCTACAATAGGGCCGTCTCCTATTTGTGGCTGCCAGGCTTGGAGATATGGGACAACATGTTCATCCCTGAAATTTACTAATACCAAGTCTCCGTCAATATCCTTTGGGAGGGGTCCTAGCCAACCCACCCTTCTAACATTTAATATTCTTCCATCGATGTTAGGTGGCAGGGGTCTATTTTTTGTTAACCAGAACGATACTTTATTTTTTAGTTCCTGTTGCCTTTCGGTTTTTCCATTTGTAAGTACAGGCACTCCCGTGAGGATGGACACAAATGGGGCGGCCTCCGGTGGTAAGTGTATATGGTTAATTTTTCTTGGTATATTGCCTTGGTTAGCAACTGTCCCCTCATGGCATGTAGGTTCTTTGTTCTGCCCTTCTATAGGAGCAGAACTCAGGTTTTAAGGTAGCTTTCTGAGTATTTGAAGATGACGTATGTAGGACTAGTGGTTGATTTTGGACAGTAATACTATGTGCAGTAGCTTTGGGCGCTTCAGTGGCAGTTAACGACTGTAATTGCTTAGGTCCTACCATGCTTTTTATGAGTAGCTAATTTGCCTTAGCCATTTCCTCTATACCCGTGAGCCTTTCTCCTAAGCTGTTTATTCTTTCTATCAGCGGGGATATTATAGATTTAACCAGGTGTTCAATCTGGACCAATAGAGTTGCCTCTGGGGAAAGTGCAGGAGTTTCCAATATTGAATGTGCCTTGGGTGCTTTAGGGGTGGTGGTAGTAGCGAGTGGGGGGCTTGAGTACAATTTGATGTTTTGCTGAACTCTCCGTGTGTTTAGCCCCATTTCGGTTTCTTTTGACAGATGGGACCTGAGGGAGCACTATCGTTTACGTGTTATCTTTTGTTGATAGTAAGAGGGGTACCCAGCAGACTTTGGTTTAATTGAGATGGTGTACTAGACTGGGGAATTGTGTTTACTGTAGGGCTGGTTGGAACGCTAATTTGCCCACTTCCCTGTTCCACAGGAGCGTACATCGTATTACACATCTTGCTTAGATCCTCCAAGAAAGAAAAGTTTTGTGCTGCGTCAAGTGACAGTAGAGGAGATCGCTTACTAGATGTGATATCTATAGAAAGACGACTATCTGTTCTTTCTATTGCACGTCAATGGTCGATGTTGCCCTATTTAAGTAGTGGTCCAATGTCCCCTTTAGGGAGTCCCTCTGGGAGATAGTATTTTTGGGAACACCCTTACAAGTCATGGTGAATCTGGCTGTTATATATTTAATAGGAGTGCAGCAACAAACACCTTAAATGTTCTTACTAGGCAATATAGAGTCCCTTAGGGAAGGCCCAGACGTACATATAGATGATCCCCGGAGGTTTTTTTATTCTCTTTACCTCATTTTTGGTTTGGCAAAGCCAAGGGGGGTGGCCCGGCCTCCTCTGGCCCCTGATGGCCACAGACCCCCCCCCACCCCCCCCCCCCTGTCCCGGGCTTCTCCTAGGTGCGTCCCCGCGAGCGTCCCGCGCTGCGGACCCTTAGCTCAGTAATAACGGATCGGTGGGAGGGTGGGCGGTCTCGTGCACAGGTGTGGCATGCACAGACTCCTGGGAGTAGGAGTCCTGTGCTTGCGTGCTCGTGACTCCGCAGCCACCAGCAGACAGCAGTTTGCACTTTCCAGTGCGTGCTCCCGATGGCCCCATGCGCTCCCGGTATCAGCAGACCCCTGGGACTTCAAAAGAGGCTCCGGTTACGTTGGAAGCGATGCTTAGTATTAGTCAACAAGTCAGGAACTTTTTGTTCCTGACTTTTTACCATTTTTAAAGTAAAAACGTTTCTGGATTTGAGACATTAAAACGTAAGAAGTATGGAAATTTTTCATTTCATAGAATGTTTTTGAGCTACCCTTTGGTGGCGTTGGACAATGTTCCCATTGATTAAAAGTATAAACATTTCTAGGTTTTACAGATTTATGCAAAAAATGATGACTATAGTGATTATAACAGTAAATTTGTTCATAATCATATGAACCTTCTAAGTATTCATGTGTTGTAAATTTTGCAAACATATCGAAGTCTGACATCATATTATTAACCGTCTCAAAGTCCCAATCATCAAAAAATGTGCTGGGTGAAACAGTCACTCAAGGAAACCTTGAATTGTTGTAGAATTTTCAACAGCTCTGCAGGATAAAAGATGTCCTAATCAGTTCTGTCCCAAGCTATACCACCAGGTATAGGAATGGCTGTTATGTTTACTGATGTCAAGTCTCTTTGTTCACAATGAGATGATTTTTGTGGCTTGAGCAGTAAGTTGATGTTATTACTTGCTGTGTCCTTTTTACTATATCTTCCATTTATCAGCGTTCACAAACTTAATACAAGAATTAGCCAAAGTAGGAGAAAAAGTACGCCTTTGTTGCTTGTTCTTTAAATGTGTTATTTGCTGGCGTCGTTTCAGGTGCACTGGGATCCTCGGAAAACGTATCAAAGTTAATGAAATAGCCAGATGCAGTTCTGTCAATTGTAGGTATTGCATCAGGATTACTTGAAATCACTGGAGCTACTGGATCCCTTGTCATATTATTATAGTCCGATGCTACATCATTGTATACAGGTGTTTCTTGACAAACTGTTATTTGGGTCTCGAGGCACAAGTTCCATGGCTTTATTGCTTAGTCCCTCTTTGCGCACTGCAGATTCTTCAAATGTGATGAGTCTTTCAGTTTGAACCTCTTGGATAGTAGCCAGATTTGGTCGTCTGCTACATCTTTGGAGTCCACTTGGCCTACTACTTATGATTGGCCACGTGATGTGGTTTTACCAGGTCGATGGATACAAACCTGTTCTCCTTTCTTCCAGCAAGGGGCGGCAGTAACACTGTTCTTGATCCGTGGTTTGCTAGCACAGGTTCTGGTTGTCTGTACGATGGCCATATTCCTTCTTGTCCGCAATCTTTTCTCTGACTAGATCCCCAATCTTTGGAATCCAGACAGGCCTTGCTGGGACGGGTGGTTCCCCTCCAGTGGTCGTTGGCTTCTGCAGTGTGTTGCTTTGACACCTCCTTGTTTTATTTAAGTCCTGCAAAACAGCCAAACTTTCTTTGATATCAAAAGGTTTTTGTTATACCACTGAAGTGTGACGATCAAGGTCCTGGACAATCCTTCTAGTACTAAAAAGGATTTCATATGGAGTGATACCACCCAGAGAACTTCTTGGCAGATTATTTATACTACGTTGGACACTTATTAGATGTTTGACCCACCCGTCACCCGAGCCTAATACCCTAGCTGTAATAGATTGCTTTATATCCCGGCTTCTTGTCTCCACTACAGAATTTCCCTCAGGATGGAATGGACTAGAATACCGCAATGCAATGCCCAGATTGGCCATGGCCTCCTTGTAAGCTTTGGAGCTAAACGCAGGACCCTGACCAGAATGTAGTGTGCCGACTTCCTATGTGCCGATAAAGACTCTCAAATCTTTTATAACAGTTCGAGCGTCCGCCAAGCGCTGAGTCCACATCCAAAGGAATCTGTCTTAATAGTTGTCGGACCGCATTTGTCCATAGGGACGTCTGCGTGTAGATAGTCTAATGCTGTCTAACCACGGTGTCTGCACTGGGCTGGCAACACTGTAGTCGGGTATCTGGCTGCGATCTCTGTTTCAGTCATGGCAATTAATTGCAAATTCATGAATGTGGGCATTCATCCCTGGCCACCAGTATGTCTCCTTTAATTCTAGTATTGATTTAGAGATCCCTTGATGTGTCAGACCCTTGCCCAAATGTGCTTCGTGTATCAAATCTACTCTACCTTTCCGGTTTGGAATTACTCTATCCCCACTCCAGGGATTCGAGCAAAAGGAACTGAGTTGGCATCTATTATGTATGAATATGTGAGTGGATAATTTTGAGGTAACACTGCACCACTGCTTTTGCTTGTGGCATTAACATCCAGCATTATTTTGCTGTCTATTTTCATTTTTGAACGAGTGATTGCAGCTACGGAAGCCGTATGCAGAGCTGCCTTCGCGGCTTCATCAGCCAATGTATTCCCTGCAACGTGAACGCCATCACGTGAGTCTTTCGTAGTTCTTTCTGTAATTGAATTACTTGTTCCCAAAGCAACTTATGCTTGATTGTGCCACCTTTTGCATCTTTGAAACCGTTTTGAATCCAGTTCTGCAAGTATTCATTGTAAGATTGAACGCAGTAATAGGAATCGCACACGGAGTGTGGGGAATTCGCGATCAGTATTTTCAAGCGCCATCTTGAATGCTTGTAGTTCAGCTCGCTGAGCTGTACAATCTCCTAGAGATTGCGTTTTTGTTGCCATAGGTAGGAGTTTACCATCGCACCATCGACCTTTTAAAGATTGCGCACGCAGCACTATAAGCTTGTTTACCCCCAATTGCGGGCTGTGCTGATCCGTTTGTATAAATTATACATTCGTACTGTTCTAGAGGCAGAATCTCGGTGAGCAGAGGACATTCTTGTTCGTTTTGTAGAAATTCTTGAGTTTTCAAATAAGGGTCAAAAACGTATTCCACGTCTGTTGCAGCAAGATAATTAACCCATTGTATCCATCTTGGATGTAAAGCCTTTGCATTTGTAATGCTTGCTTTTGATGCTGCCTCTAAGGCAGGTACAGGCCTAATGGCCATTATGCGTTTTCCCTGTGCGAGGGCTCTCTTTTGATACTGCAGTTTGAACTGCTGTCAGATTTTTTTCTGTAGAAGTGAATTTAATTTCAGCTTGTGTGTACAATTGTGATTTATAAGCTATTGGCACTTTTTTTTACCTTCATTAAAGGTTAAGTTTGTGAATCTGCATCTTCCTGGGATGATTTGGATTACAAGGTTGCATACATTTACCTGTGTCTGTAAATGTGTTGTTGCCACTATGTCTGTTTGCACTGAATGCAAAATGTCAGTATGTTTCTGAGTGCAATTAGTTGTTTTGGAATCAGGTTTGATTAATTTGTAGAGAGGTTTCACCCTTTCTGCGTAGTTTAGAATGTATGTTCTTCCGAAATGTAGGAAACCTAGAATTGACTAAGTTTTTCAGCGTTTTTGGAGGTTGGACCAGCGCACACTTTTCTAAAAAGTTGGTGGCCTGCTTTTGCCTTCACTTGATAACTCATATCCTAGAATAAGGTCGTTGAGGTGGGCAATTCTTGATTTTATAAAGTTAAATTTATAATCTTCAGAGGTGAATCCAAGTATAATGGTATTCATTGTGTTCAAATTACTGTCCAAGTCATCCTCTGTTAGATAGATGTCATCACCATAAGATAATGCCTCATCATCATACGTTTGTAGTAACTCTGTTACGCTAGCTGAAAATAACCCTGGACTATACTTGAATCAATGGGGGAGACGACAGAAGTGATGTAGTGTCCCCATAATTGAGAAAGCGGTCAAGTACCTGCTTTCAAGTGCAATGCCCAATGCAAGCCCGTCTGCGCCTGGACCGCGCCCAGTGCCAGGACTCCTGGACCCTGTGTACTCCAAAACGCCAAACTCCGATATGACGCCAACACCCTCCATGCTCTCAACACCGGACGAGACCCCCGCTGCTTCCAGGCCGCCCCGAAACGCACCCACAGACCTTTCTCCTGCCACACCTGCGACAGAACCACCAAGCCTCCAAGGACCGGACCCAACCCACTTAGCTGCATCCTCCTCCACACCCGCTGCACATGCAAACACGCCGTCGAGCTCTGGGGCCTGCTCGACATCTCCGCCCCAGACGTTGCCTTCCTCACCGAGACCTGGTGGAATGACTCCTCGGCACCGGACCAAGTCTTTGCACTCTTCAGGTAACTCAATGCACAAGTAGAAGGCGAAGAAGCCGACGCCGGAGGAACCTTATGTTCCCTTGTTCATCCCAGGTGTTCCCTATTGCCCTGTGAGTGATGAGGACTGAGAAGGGCTGCTTGGCCTTTTGAAAGACCAGCTGGAAGAACCGGACTGCAGAGAGGAATTGGGTGACGCCAGGAGATGGACACCTCCCCAGACCTTGGTATGCTTTCTCCCCCTACTGTGGCTGCAGAGGAGGGTGCGCCTATGCAGTGGTGGTGTGTAGGGCTGCTGAGGCCTTGGACCTAGAGCTCCCTACAGTGGCAGTCAGGACAATCCTCCTGACAGAGGTGCTTCAACCTGAGGCAACTTCCTCAGAACCCCTATGGCCCTACAATGAAGCGCTCACGGACGTCCTTCTGGGCCCATGGTCCAATCTCAGCACTGGGGCTACAGTGGACCAGCCGATTAGCATGCCGCCAACCGGCTCCTCGTGATCCCATTCTCCTCACCCAACACCCTTCCCCGAGAGATTGGTTGCCCAAGCTGCTTCTTCTTCCCAGGTTCTCCCTTCTGCTCCCCCAGCCAGGGAATCCAAGAAGCTGGATTATCTTGGGAAGCGCATGTTCTCTTCCACCAGCTTGGCACTGCAGTCTGTGAATACCAGCCTCTTGGGCCGATACTCCCATATCATCTGGGATACGATTGCGCAGGTGCTGCCCCAGTGCCGAGAGGAGTCCCAGGCCGTCCTCTCCCAATCCGTGGCGGATGGGAGAGATGCAGCAAAATTTGCAATTCTCTGTGGACTAGATACCACCGACTCACTGGGGAGAACGATTGCCACGTCGGCGCAACACCTGGTTGAGGATGTCTGGTTTTTCGGGTGATGTTAGTCAACTCTACTGGACATGCCCTTCGATGGTTGTTGCCTTTTTGGTGACAACTCTACTGGACATGCCCTTCGATGGTTGTTGCCTTTTTGGTGACAACTCTACTGGACATGCCCTTCGATGGTTGTTGCCTTTTTGGTGACAAGGCAGACTCTGCGCTGAAGCGCTTAATGGATTTTCAAGCTACGGCCACATCCTTGGGCCTCGCTGTGATCTCCTGTCCACAATAATCTGCCTTTTGCCCATTGCGTGGCTACGGAAGGGTCCACCCCTCAACCTCCGACCCAGTCCAGCCACTTGTCTACCCAAGCTGCCCAGTCCACACCCCCACCCCCACCGCCCCCTCCCCCCCCACCCTGCGGCGGCCTCCAAACCCTCCTATCTGGTCCATCAGCGGGCGGCCAGTGGGTGGCAGGATTTGCCATCAAGTCCCCCACTGGCAATCCATCACGTCAGACAGCTGGGTTTTGCAGATAGTCAGAAGGGGCTACTCCCTCCCATTTGAGACTATCACTCCCTTCATGCGACAGTCTTTCGATCGATGTCTGAGGATCATTTGGCGCCTGTTAGAACTGGGGGTCTCTAATTCGCAGAGGTAAGTACCTTAGACCAAGTAGGGACCCTTGCTTCTAGTCAGGGTGAAGGAATACACACAGTAGATAACCTCCGCTCTCCCTCTAGGTAGCTTGGCGCAAGCAGGCAGGCTTATCCCCAAGGCAATGAGTATAATATTTGCACTTAACACAACAATAATCCCAATCCACCACAAACTGAGACCACACAGGTAAGTATATTTTATAAAAATATATAACTTTATCTAGTTGCAGGCAGTAAAAAGCAGTAATACACGATAATCACTTCTTCAGGTAAAGGTTGCACTTAATTCTTAATGGTTGCACTTATTAGGAAGTTCTTATTAAAAGAAAATAGTCTCTAGTCTCTTTAATAAGTAGCTAAAAATAATGCCACTGATTTATCTTCAATTGGCTCTCAAAACGAGCAAATTGCGCAATGCCAGAATTATTCTCAGCCCGCAAAGCAATGGGCCTCAAGCGTGTAAAAACTATGCCGGCTTCCAAATTGCCAAAAGAATCAGCACCTAGCGTCAGGGGCCCTATGCGCTACAAGTGCGCCTCACCGGAATGCTGGGGGGGGACTCCCTTCCCCTCGTCCGGCACTTCGTCAGGCCTCAGACGCTCCCCGCCTTCCAGCGCTCACTCGCGCTCTGGCCCGGCCGGTCTCACGAAGCTCTCCGCCCGCTCTCAGTCCTTCAGGGAGCAGCGGGGAGCAGAGACAGCCGGCTGGGGCTGGGAGCACTCGCTGGATTCCCTCGGCGAGGTCGGGTCAGTCTTCCCCGGTCCCGGCGGTGATCAGACGGCACTCGAAGAGGTCCCGATGACGGGGACCAATCCTGTCGCGGCAAATGGGGCGAGCCTCCAGCAGCACCCGGGAATCAGCCAATGGCAGTGCGGCTCCCGGGACAGGCAAGCAATGACGCTCCGCTCCTTAGGCCAATCACGGCCCAACAACACTGATGACGCTGCGCCGCACGGGCCTATCCCGTCGCGGCGTTGGTGAGGGGGCTCGGCTCCTCCAACCAACGGGGAGCGCGGTGGCTTCATTCTTCGGCCCCGCAGCTCTGATCAGGACGGCACTTCGGGAAGAGGTTTTCTGGCCCTGGGCAGCGGCGGTGATCAGGCGGCAGATGATTTTAGAGGGCGCGGGTCACGGACGGACCGCCCTCTTAGCCTCACAACCGCTCTTGAGTGAATTCCGCGAGGGGAGGCACCACAGACCTCCGACTCCCGCCGGGAATGTGCCGATGAGCACAACGATCCCTTCTTACACTCAGCAGTTGAGCACCACACGCTCCAGGTCCAAAACAGCACGATCTTGCAGTAATTCTTGGCAAAGCTTTAGGAACCTTTAACCCTGGGTTCCCAACAGGAGGACAGCTCTTATCAGGCCCTTGGAGATTCAGTGGAGACACCGCACACAGCAAAGTCTCTGTAGTTTCAAGCAGGCAGGGTCACAGCACACAGCAAAGTCCCTTTCTTCTCCTCTCCTTCAGTTGGATAGCAAGATAGGTCAGCCCTTAAAGCACACAGCAAGGCAATCTTCCATCAGCTCCTTCGGCAGTCCTTCTTCTGGCAGAGGTTCCTCTTGATTGTAGAATCTGATTTTCTGTTGTCAGGGGTCCTTCTCTAATACCCCAAAATGTCTTTGAAGTCTTTGTGCAAAGGGGGCCCTGAGCCCGGTCCAAACCATTTCCGGGTGTTGCTGGGGCTCTGGGGGTTTCCTGGCTTCCTTCTTCCTCTCAGTATCCGGGACAGAGGTGACAGTCGCCCAGCAGGAGGTGCAGCCAGCTTTGTGGTTAGGCAGGCACAGCCCTTCACTATCAGATGCTATCTCCTCCCACTTCCCTGGCAGCAGATGCTGCCTTTCATCCACGGGCTGGCTCAGATAACCCCCTGGGGGCTCTGCAGACCCTGTCATGCTCAACCCAGACAGTCAATCCACAAACAGTCTCAGGCACACAGAAAGGTTTTAGACGAGAGAACAGCCACTTTCTAAAAGTACTATTCTCAAACACAGAATTTAAAAACAACCTTTCCTAAAAGATGTGTTATTAAATTCTGAGTTCAGGGATATCATACACTTATGTCCCATCTTGTTCCTATGGGAAGATAGGCTGGTATCCATTGGGACCATCCTCCCCCATGTTAATCTAAGGAGCAAGATAGCCTTACAGCAGTGAGCACACAAAACGGCTGCTGCTCACTACCAGAGCATGTTACCTGCACTAGTACATGCTCTACCTTACCCATGCACTGCGCCCTGCCCAGGGGGGTACCTTGAGCCTTCCATAGGGGTGACTGATGTGCACAGACAGGGAAGGGTTAGGCCCAGCCAGTGAGGACACTGGCCAGGCGGACATGGCAGTTATGTGGGTGGCGCAATCTGCGCTGCAGGCCCACTAGTAGCATCTGTCATCACCAGCCCTGGCACACACAGTGCACTTTACTAGGGACTTCATGGTGATACAAATATGTCAATCGGGTATATCCAATCAATATGACAATTTACAGAGGGAGCACTTACACTCTGACACTGATCAGCAGTGGCAGAGTGTCCAAAGCATCTAAACCAGCAAAAATGAAATCCAGCACAGCATCAAAAATACATGAGTCAGAGGCAAAAAGATGGGGGAAAACCACGCCAAGGATGTCAGGTCTAACACTTGTCCCCTCCAGCTGAAAGTGGGGAGAACTACCCAACCTCTTGGGAGTCCTCATCACTAAGGCGGAAGAATCTGGACAGACCATCAGCGTTGGCGTGTTCTGTACCAGGGCGATGCTCCACCGTAAAGTCCATCCCCTGTAGGGAAATGGACCGCCTCAACAGTTTTGGCTTCTCACCCCTCATCTGCATTAACCATCTGAGGGGCCTGTGGTCGGTCTGAACACGGAAGTGAGTCCCAAACAGGTAGGGCCTCAGCTTCTTCAGAGCCCAGGCCACAGCAAAAGCTTCCCTTTCGATTGCACTCCATCTCTGTTCCCTGGGGAGTAGCCTCCTACTAATGAAAGCCACTGGTTGGTCTCCACCCTCATCATTGACCTGTGAGAGTACTGCTCCCACGCCTTGCTCTGAAGCGTCAGTTTGCACAATGAACTCACTTGAAGTCAGGTGCTTTAAGCACCGGTGCTGTGCACATGGCAGTTTTGAGGGTGTCAAAAGCAGTTTAACAGGCCTCAGTCCAATTCACTTTCCTGGGCTGATTTCTAGATGTCAGCTCTGTCAAAGGGGCTACAATGGTGCCATAACCTTTGACAAACCGTCTGTAATACCCGGTGAGACCTAAAAAGGCTCTCCTCACAGTCTGGGTCTTGGGGGGGGGGGTTCCCAAGCCAGACTGGTATCAATCTTCGCCTGTAGGGGTGCCACCTGGCCACTCCCCACCTGGTGTACCAAGTACCCCACAGATCCCTGCCCTATCTGGCACTTACTGGCCTTGATAGTGAGGCCTGCCTTCTGCAGAGCCTTCAACACTGCGCAGAGGTGTTGCAAGTGTTCCTCCCAAGTGGAGCTGAACACAGCAATGTCATCCAGGTATGCTGCGCTGAATTCCTCCAGCCCTGGTAATACCTGGTTGACCAGTCTCTGCAATGTGGCAGGGACATTTTTCAACCCAAAGGGCATGTCACGAAACTGGAAGTGACCCTCTGGTGTTGAAAATGCTGATCTTTCCTTGGCCCCCTCAGTTAAGGCAATCTGCCAGTAACCTGAAGTCAAATCAAAGGTGCGCGGGTACTGGGCAGCTCCCAACCGATCCACCAGCTCATCAGCTCTGGGGATGAGGTGCGCGTCAGTCTTGGTGACCGCATTGAGCCCACGGTAGTCCACGCAGAAACGGAGTTCCGGGGGGCCACCAGGTGTAGCAGCTTTCTTAGGCACTAAGACCACTGGGCTAGCCCAGGGGCTGCTGGAGGGCTCAATTACCCCTAGCGCTAACATCTTAGAAACCTCTTCTTTGATGCTAGCTCTGACCTTGTCAGCCACTCTGTAAAACTTCTGTTTCACAGGCAGGTTGTCTCCAGTGTCCACATCGTGGACGCACCAGTTGGTGACACCTGGGGTCAGGGAGAATAGAGGGGCGAACTGACCCAAGACTTGGCGACAGTCCTGCTGCTGCTCTGGGGTCAGGGTGGCAATTTTATCTCCAGTGGCAGCTTTTATGTGGTGGATGCCCCATTTGTCTACCCTTTCTTGGGTTCGGCTCCAAGCTGTCAAGGTTAACAAAAGGCAGGCAGATCTAGATGTGCGCTGCATTTTCAGTGGCAGGACAGGCAGCTTTTAGAAACCAGGACTGGTTTGGGCAAAGCTTGAGGCTACCTGTTGAAGCTCATAAATAATGAGCACAGCCCCCCCCCCCAGGACTTTCTGCTCAGCATAGGTACTCCCTATCCAACACTCTTTTGTCCCTATGTGAGGAGCAAAACACAAAACACCACAGGAGAGACATTCATAGTCTTGTGTCACTGGCAGAAAGGAACAATTTATTTAAAATTACCAACTTTCTAAATGTGACATTTTCAAAATAGTAATGTAAAATCTGACTTTCTCTTTAAATAGGGTTTTAAATTACCATTCATTTGAGAGGAATACGCATTTTGCTGTCTATTTCCAAACTAAAGTTATCACTTATTAAGTGCAATAAGGTAATCTTGTGCTAGGTGTTGATTTCCAGGATGGCCATGCATCACCGCAGGTTCTACATGTGTTCAGCTCTGGTGGTGTTTGGGGAGGCGGCGTCAATTTGTGAAACAGAGCCTGTTAGATAAAAAGAATGATGAGAAGAGAGAGACATTGACACTTTTCACATTCAAAACATAACATTCCCAAAGCGACGCGAGGCAGTCGCGAGCTGTGAGAGCCCATAGTTGGAAGTCAGCACTGGCTCCTCTGGTATTGCACCAGTGCTCGTGTTACTAACCGCGACGCTGAGTGCGTATGCCTAGATTGCTCTGCCGTCTTTCTGCATTCAGGGTGCTGTCCCCCATCCACTCCCGCTTACCAGAGGTATCTGCACGACTCTGCGCACCAAGGCCTCACTGCTCACCTTTTTGCGGTCAGGGCACCTTCCACCTCATGCAGCTCCGTTCTGCAAGCAAACAGGTCTCACGTTTGCTACCGAGTCTTTATATAGCCATGGCAGAGGACATATTATTGTACCTTTCATCATCGCAGGTTGTACACCCACTCAGTGCTTGCGCTGCTAGTAACTCAGTAAGAAGTGAGGTCACGTTCTCTAAAATCTAAAATGGCACATGTATTAGCAGGATCACATGTCTTGTGAAGCCTGTGGTGGATGGGTGTGGTGTGGGTGTACACCAGCCGTGATGGAGTGGCTGTGGTATCAGTGTTGCTAGATTGGGCTACATCACGCACAATTGGGCTATATTTTTCCAGTTGTGTTGTAACATTTTGGTTTGTGCTAGTTGTCAGATTATAAATATATATAGAACGCTCCAGCAAAGTAGTATGTTAAAGCTCTTTATTAGACAAATATTTACTTGGCATACTGCTGCAACATCAACTGCAATGCATTCACCGCCTGAGTGACGCTGTCCCTGCCCCTCATTTCCTAAAGTAGCACTATTGGGCTACTTCGGGCAACTTTTTAGTTGGCTTTGGGCTATAGAAAAGTGAAAAAAATCTGACCACTGGATGCGGGTGTCCGTGTTGGAGTGCTACCCAGGTTGCAAAAGCCAAAGTGTCACACTGTGAGCCAAGTCTCACAACATGGAAGGTACAGGGAATCACAAACCCTACATTCATCCATAGTTACGCACAAGAAAGATGGTGGACATGAGATTCAGTGGAGTGTTACAGCTGTAGCAATACAGGAACCATGGAAAGTTGAAGTTTCAGTTTTTGGCACATGGAGGGTAGCCAATTAGAGAGAAGGTCGTTGTCAGAGTTAGGCTGTGCCAACATATGTACTTATAAAATCACTGCGACAATCCTCACACACTTATAAATTCAGTATACACTCTCATTTCAGTACTCTAATGATGCAGTCTCTACGTATGTACTTGTACAATGACCAAGACCAAGTTACATAACTAATGTTTTCCCCCAGTGTCAAAGGTAAGATGGTTGCATACGCTGTCCAGAGCACTATGTAATGTGATAGGGCCTAGGGGCAGAACGTTGCATACATAATGAGCACACGAACACAGATAGTGGAACTGGGTATGGGCATGTGCGCTCTACTCCTTTTTATTAACAGGGTCACATGTCCAGTGACGTCTGGTGTGGATGCGTGTGGGGTGATTGCAAGCCAGCCCTCCAAGAATGGTTGGTGGATTTAACAAGTAAAACAGTAATCATTGGATCAGACACAGAGATTCAATCATAAAGGGTCAATAATTTGTGCTTCTCTAAGGTACTGGTACCAGATATGAAATCATAGAGAAAAGATTCTATCGTAAAGGGTTCATGACTTGTGGTACACTGAGGTAGGACAGCAGATGAGAAATTATACACAAAATATTGTATCAGAAAGGGAGCATAAGTTGTGCTACACGGTCTCTTGCCTATTGGACAGCGTCATTTGCTTTTGCGACTTGATGTGAATTGTGAGCCCTGCTGTTCGCAGTGTAGGTGAATGGAACAAAAGATGAAACATTTATGAAATACACTGTCGAAATATGTAGGTTTCAGGGGCATTATAGTTCAAATTGGGAGCTCTGCTGTCCGCATTGTAGACTGCCAATCAGTGTTCGTTTGGACTTGCAAGATGAATTTGGTCTAGTCTGTATATTATTACTGTTAGTAGTTGTTCTCATTTGTGACTAATTCTTTTTTTGTGGAAGCTATTGCTGGAAAACTGAGATATTGGCTGTTTTTACTAGGTTGACAATAAAGTGATCATTTTAAATCACTGAAAAAACTATAGGTTTAATGAACATTATAATTTGAAATTAGCATATAAAAAAACATTGAAATTCACTGAAAAAAACATAGGTTTCAGGGACGTTAAAGTTATAAATTAGCATTTAAAAACCTTAGAAATTCACTGAAAAAACCATAGGTTTCAGGGACGTTCTAGTTAGTTGGGCATTTCAGCCATACAAAACAATAGAAATTCCGCCATTATAGTTAGTTGAGCTAACTATAATTTACGCCCCCGCAATGCACTGCTGATGACGTCACATATTACATCATTCATGACCTGATAAGTGACATTGAGGTATTTGAAGTGTTGGGACGAAACACCTGGTATTTTTTATGGCTGCTTTGGGCTTCTTAAAAGTGTTTCAGGGCTCAAACAATCCACTCGCCTGCTCCCTATGGCGAGCCAGATTTATTTAGGACAAGCTATTTTTAGAACCTACTCTCCTATCTTTCGAGTAGGAAGACAAAGGGGACAGGAGACTGGTAGGCGGCAGGACTTTTTATTGAACCCCGCTCCTTTTTTTTTTTTCTTTACCTCAGTTTCCTACTAATACTGGAACTACAAACCTAACATGGGCTTGTTTGCCATTAGAGGATTCTTTGCCAAATCTGGGATGGCTAATAATGAAGCCTGACACCCAAGAGGTGTGTGAGGCCATGCTGTCAATTTTATTGCACCATTGTGCTGGTTTATAACATTGGAATATTTTGAGTAGCTAGAGATATCCCTCCTCGAAGGAGCACCTACACTACAAGGTGGAAAAAGCCCCAACAGGTGGGGTTAACAACAGAAAGGCCAGTTAGTTTCTTTGGTGAATACGGTATTGGAAGGGAGAGCACAAACTTGCTCCCTCACCCTTAGGGCAAAGCCCTTTCACACTCCCTTTGACCCTTTAGTGGTTGGGTCACATGTGGTAAATACATACATTTTGATGCTCTTCGGTGTAAAGTCAGACACCACTAAGGAAATCTTAAAGATATTGGAACTACAGTGCGTTCCCTGGGTCTGCTGGCCACTGCCAAACAATTTCACACCAGTTGAGAAATTGAGTGACTACTCCTAGGGTTTGGCATGTAGGCACGGGAAACATCCTTTACAACGCAACTTTTACCACGCAGTGCCTTTACGACGCAACTTTTACAACGCAAACCATTACAACGCATTGCGCTGGGGGGCGCTCTAGGATAGGGAATAGGTTTAATTTACTATCCAACACGTTCCCTACTATCCACGAGGACTGGAGTTGGAATAGTAAATTAAACTATTCACTATCCAGCGCCCCAAAGCACTATGCGTTGTATAGGCATGCATTGTAAAAACCGTGTTGTAAAGGCATGCGTGGTAAAAGCATGCGTTGTAATGTCCTACATCCTGTAGGCACAAGTATCCCATTCCTTTATCGAAGGGGCCATGTACTGTGATCTAGCAAACAGCGGGAAGACCAATAGGGGCACAAGTCTTCCATTTCTTTCACTGCTACACTGGCCAACAAACCTCTTTACTTTGTCCTTAGCGACTCCTGATCATTAAGTCGAAAGCAGGATGTAGTATTTCCTCCCAGGTTAACGATCCATCATGTTCAATAGATGGGTTTTCCTGATTTTTTTACAAAACCACTATATCCTAGTACTTCTTTCCTCTCCACTAAATATGCCTCCCACATTAGAATTGATTTGTGCATGTTGCTTTCCAAATGTGCCATAGGGAAGGTAGTAACCTCTGAGAAAGACAGGGGCTATTTCCCTCTCTATTTGCTCATTCTGAAAAAGGATGTGGGCCACAGCTTATATTGGACCTCTGTCCTCTCTGTGCTCATGGAGAACCAGATGCTCATGGAGAACCAGATGCTCATGGAGAACCAGATGCTCATGGAGACCCGGATCGGCTCTGCTTTGGACCCAGGCAACAGGAAGGTGTTAATGGCCCTGCAAGATAATCCATTTTATATACCTCTCCTGCAGTCGCAGAGATGTTACCTGTGAATTAAGGTGGGCCAAGAACATTTTCAGTTTGGCCTACCGGGTTCCCCTCAGTTGTTTACTGAAGTGATGGCTGCGGTCACAGCCCATACTCTGAGGTTAGCAATCACTGTATTTACTTACTTTGACTGCTGCTGAAGATAGACGCGATGAAGTCCGTTGTGGACCACTTCTGGACAACGATGGAATGCCATCAAGGGAGCTGAAATCACACTTGATCCTCTGAGGCTTCCATTCATTGTGGTGATACTGGATACAGTGGAGGCCAGTGCTTTTCTTCTGCAGCAACAAGACCAGGATGCTTGTGTTTCTATCCCAATGTTTCACGCTAGTTCCTGGATTGAGGTGAGCGTGGGTTTGAAACTTTTAGCCTTGTGCATTTTTTTTAAATTTTTTTTTTATTTTCTCATCAGCCATGCCACATGGCACATGTAGGCCCCACAGTGGAATTTAAAGGTGGAGTGTGCCCGGCACCAGAGCTGCCTTTCTTTTTTGTGTTGTAATTCTTCATTAACATTTTGCAAAAATTTACATCTTGAAAACTATAGCATCGGTCGCACATTTACAATGGCTGAGTAAACAATATAAGGAGTAATGTGTGCGACATGTGCCTCTTGAGGGCTGAGAAAAGCATATATCGGTATATATCTCGGGACAGAGAGGGAAGAGTGGGGGGCGGGGAGTATGAGGGAATCTGGCCTATCGGTGATACCGAATCCAGTGTTGGCCTAATGTGTGAAGTCCTACGGGCACTCATTTTGATAATCAAATTGAATTTAGGGCAAGTATCGAGAGTCGATTGTCAATCTGCAGTATCATCTTGTGGCTATGGGGGAATGCACTCTCTATTCTTGGGTGTAATTACTATGCTTAGTGGGGGAGAAGTGCTGATATTCAGAAGGATGGTATATTATTATGCACCTCCTATTGCAGGTTCACTTCTTTGCACTGATGCGGAGCGTGTTTACAAAGTGTCCGAATTGCTGTTTTGCTGACGTACTGCTCTGCAGAGCCAGGGGGAATGGACATGGGAGGGAATGGGCAGGGAGGAGGGGGGTGAGAGTAGGAGATCAGGGGAGCAAAGAGGGAGGCACAAGGCGACAGGAGATGTTGAGGATGTATAATGGTTGATGTAAAGCAGACCCATTGTGCCCATATGAGGGAGGGGGAGGGAGTTTGAGGTACATGGAAGATCGTATGAGCACTGAAGGGGTGTTAAGGGAGTAGGGAGACCTCTTAAGCATGGGGTCAATACTCTTGTTTTGGATTAGAGGGCATCATCTGATGTCGTTGCAGCTGCTTGAGTCAGGATGTCTGTTGTGGGATTCTTATCAGTATCTCTATCCGCAATCAGGAAACTTCTCCATATCTGAAAGAACAGGTCAGTCTGGTCTTGAAGGTTGTACATGACTTGCTCATGGGAGGCTGTGTGTATCATAGCTAACAACCATTCCTCCTGCGATGGTGGGGTTGGTGATCTCCACTGTCGCAAGATGCATATTTTGGCTATAGCTAGTGCTGTGTGAAGGAGACGATTTTGTGGTTTTGAAAGCTCTGGGGAGTGCCTCATGCAGTCGAATGGTGGTGGGTGTAAGGGGGAGGTGTAGAGGCATTCAGACCCTCCAGGGTTTTGCAATTTCATGGTTTGCCGCAAAATTAGCACTTTTGTAAAAAAGCAGCGATTTTTTTCAAAAGTGCCCGCGAAATCGGGCACAGTGTGTAATGGATGCAAGATCTAATAGTAATTTTAACTATGCATTTAAATAGTTATAAGAGGAGAATTTAGGAATCCCATGAAGAAGCAACACTTTTATTGATATTAACTGTATTTGACAGTATCCTGAATCTAAGTAAAATTTGTACAATAGGGGACATTGGCTAGAAATTTATTTAATGAATAGATCCAAATCATAATTCGTTATATCATAATTTTTATGGACATTGTGATACTTTGTTTCGTATCGGGTTTTGTTTGTAATGATAAGTAATCTGAACCAATAAAGAAATAATTAATTTATTCATTCATTGTGAACTGGCATGTACCCCAGCCCTGGGTGCTCTAATGCCTGTGAAATTGGCATGGTGACTTTTTATTTGGCACTGGCATCTTGCTAATGTGCCATGTGAGCAGAAGCCTAGGACTGTCACTGGCATTGCAAAGTGCTTTTCAGGTCATTACTCTTCCATGCCCTGGGTAAGTCACATAAATCAGTGGTGCCATTCTGCCATATTTTAGCTTTCCCAGATTTATCTAAGGGCTGGTCAAATCTAAAGTTAATTTACAAGAAACTTCCTGTCTGAGCCTTGGCTGCCTTCTTCTTCTCTCATGCTCTGACTGGTACAGAAGGAGTCCTTTTCCAGCCTCTTCAGGAAATGAAGCCTATTTATTTTTCTACAATGCGCTTACACTTTTAGCCTTCCCATGGCTGGAGTTGTGCTATATGAGAGTATAATGGGGTCAATGTGAAGACCGAAAAATAGTAGTGACCTCCACTGCTTCTCCAAGCTATGGTACAGTGCTTAATTTGAGCTGGTGGTTGCAGGTGATGAGCATGACATTCATTATTGGAGTCCAGGACCTATTTAAAGTCCTCAGATAAAGATAGTAAATTCAGTATTTTGGGAGAGACATTATGTGGAATGAATATTAGGCAGCCTGGGTATTCTGCAATCCTGGTATTTGACAGCACCGGCAGTTGGCTCCTAATAAACATTATGGGCCCCGGCATTTATGTTTTTTACAAATTAAGAACTACTCTGGAGAGCTGCCCAGATGGCGACAAATGCAAAAACAACAATTGATGGACAGAATGCAGAACAATGTCATACATTCACTCCAGTACAGAGATCTGGACCTAAATCCATCGTTATTTTGCACTCCACACTACCCCAGTTCAGACATGGCCATATGGAAATCAGCCTTTATCCTGTGCCTCATGGGAACAGTCCAGCCCGAACTGCCAAGCCATGTCTTTCCTGGACTGGAATCAAGCATCCTAGGACCGGTTTCTGGCTATCAGCCGTCTTCAGCCAGGATAGCTAGACTCCAGTCGTGTGGAGAGCATGGGACTCACGTCTGAGCATACCCATCCCACACGGGGTGACAAATGCAAAAACAACAATTAATGGACAGAATACAGAACAATGTCATATATTCACCCCAGTACAGAGATCTGGACCTAAATCCATCGTTTTTTTGCACTCCACACTACCCCAGTTCAGACATGGCCATATGGAAATCATCCTTTATCCTGTGCCTCATGGGAACAGTCTAGCCCGAACTGCCAAGCCATGTCTTTCCTGGACCGGGATCAAAGCCTCCTAGGACCAGTTTCTGGCTATCAGCCGTCGTCAAATATCAAATATTTCAAAACAAACAGAAGTGCTTCAATGCAATTGTTAAATCATTACATTTCAGAGTGCTCTCAATGGGAAGGGAAGGGAAAGTGTGGAGGTTGTGAGGGACCGGGTAAAGGTGGTGTGACTTTTTTGAAACATCACGTTAAAATCAAAAAACGCCTTTACAATCAACATGTACAAGGTTCCAAAGTTGCATCAGACATAGGTCTCATCAATATGTTTCTTTATATCCTATGGTGTGCTGGGATGGCGTAGTCTACGTTTCGACCCCCAAAGTACGCTAGAAGGGTAATTGTTGCCTCATGTTGGGGTCTTCATCAGGACAGTGTGAAGGGAGAGCCTATAAAAATAATGTGGAATCAAAAGAAGGAAGAGACAACTGGGAATACCTTATCCAATGGGAAACATTTTGGATTAAGAGGATGAACACTTTGATGACCCATGGTCTGAATGACCGTATTGAATACAGCTGTTATATTTAACTAACGTTTTTCAAGCTCCCTTTTCTAATTCTCAAACTCCTAGGTTTTTATTTAATTTCTATTTTTCTCCAGCACTTTTTATCTCAAAGTCAAAAGATGCTTTATTCGGTATGTAAAAATACAACCATATAGCAACAGACATAGTAACAAAACAACATACATATAGATCAGGTTTTTCGGAGCACGTTTCCGCTAAAATATGTACAAAATTTTATCAAAAGTAAAGCACAAATAATTATAAAGTTATTTCTGTGTACACTACAATATAGCGGCATTCATCTGATATTGATATATGTGCAAAGTAGCCTAATAAAGTGCAAGTGTTAATTCCATCGTTCCTAAAGTGCAATGTGCATTTAGCAGCACAAAACCAAATGCTTAAAAGGTCTAAGCTAAGTCATAATAAAGTGCAAGTGTTATGGCCTTCTTTCAGTGCTCAAAAGAAACGATAGCAGCGATTATACAATATTCATATATGTGCAAATTAGCATGATAAAGTGCAAGGTGTCAATAACAACCTACCAAAAATACGCAATACGTTTAGCAGCACAGATTTCAAGTACTTAAAAATGATAAAGCATCATTGAATAAATTCATATAATAATTGACTTTCTTACGGAAATAAATTTTAAAATATAAGTGGCCACATGAAAACATACATCTGGGGTCTCTAGATTGAACATCAGTTGCATCGCTGTTTGTATACCACACGTATTATATTTTAAAAAGATGGGTTTTAAATAAAATTTTCTAAAAAAGGTATAAGTTACAGGATAGCATAAAGTGACAAGTGTTCTGTTTGGATTTACCGTCACAAGGACACAGACAGGTGGCGGGTTTCTTAACCACGGGGAAGGCCACAAGGTGGTGCACAATTCCCAAATGGAGACGGGTCAATACAAAACGGTGAGAGTTAGTACTAACAATACTAAGATAAGTTTTGAAGCCTTCATTAATATTATATTCCAGGTAGAGATTGAACGTACTTTGTTTTGCATATTTTTCCACTCTAATCCCAGCTGTATGTTTAAGTCTCCACTTTACTATTAAGCTAAACCCAACCAACTCATTAACGGGAATACTTGTGTACCGTCCTCCCGGTCTCCCAGGTCCCTTCGCTAGTTCCCTCCTGGACTCAGTTACAACCCAGGCCCACTCTCTATCAAACTTTATGATAGTAGGTGACCTGAACATTCATCTCGAAGACCCGGCAGACTCAGTAGCTAACGATCTGATTTCAGATCTGGCGGCACTTGACATTCGCCTCCTTAACTCCGGAGCCACCCACATCAAGGGTCATCTACTGGACCCAGTGTTTACTAGCTCTCCCTCGATGCAAGCGAAGGAGGCTCTTCCCCTTCCCTGGACAGACCACTTCTTAGTCTCCTGGCAACTACCTGGAATTTTCAGGAAACCCCAAAAACCGCCCACCTACTGCAGGGACAGGACCTGGTCCAGACTCCCCACTGAAGAATGAGCCAAGACCCTAGAAAGGACTACCCCTGCATACGCGGAAGACCCGGCTATTGCCGACAAAAAATTCAGAGAATGGATCACCTCCTCACTGGACTCAGTACTCCCACTTAGAACTAGGGAGGACAAAAACGGCAAACCTGGGTCGGCCCCGTGGTATACCACGGACCTCCGACTACTTCGCAAAAACTGCAAAAAAGCCGAACGGCTTTGGAGAAGAAATTGGCAGCATGCCAATAAAGAAGCTTACCAGATCACAGTCAGACTTTATAAAGAGTCAATCAGACAAGCCAAAGCCTCACACTATGACACGAGGATACAAGAATCATCCAACTCAGCCAGGGAATCCTTCTTAATTGTAAAGGAGCTGCTCAAAGTCCCCAACACCCCCCATTCCACCACCCCCAAAGTTGATCGAAGTAATGAACTAGCTAATTACTTTAACGACAAAATCACCCGCATCCTGGCCTCCCTCCCACCCCCCGGCCCCCCTAATCACATGGAAAGCCGTTTATCCCTCGACCAGACCGAAAGCAACCTGCGCCCCACACTGCCGACATTTCGGCCAGTAACTTGCCTAGAGGTAGAAAGAACCTTGACGAAAATGAAAAGCGGATCGCCTCGGGACCCAGCACCGATCAGGTTCCTGAAAACCGTAGCCTCAGTCATCGTGCCCACTGTCACGGAACTTATTAACAGTTCGCTCGCCCACGGATCCGCCCCCGACAGCTGGAAGAGTGCTGTGGTGAAAGCACTTAAAAAAAAAACCCCAGCTAGACCCAGCAGACATGTCTAATTACCGACCAATATCACTCCTCCCTGGTATCAGCAAAGTAGCAGAGAAATTGGTAAACGTACAATTATCTCAGTTCTTTGAGACCAACAAAGTACTCAGGCAATCCCAAACTGGATTTCGCCCGGGCCATGGCACAGACACCGCACTCCTTGCCGTCATTGAAGAAGCAAGGCGCATACTGGATTCAGGAGGATCAGTGGCAGTGATCCTCCTGGATCTAAGCGCAGCCTTCGACACAGTCAACCACCGTGTCCTTCTGCATAGACTGGCGGAGGCAGGACTTACCGGGACGTCACTCAGTTGGATTGAATCCTTTCTTACAGGGCGCACGTTCCAAGTGTGGGACAACAATCACCACTCATCCACCCTTCCAATTACAAGCGGTGTCCCTCAGGGCTCCTCCCTGAGCCCGACGCTTTTTAATGCATATATGGCCCCCCTTGAGGACGTGGTGACACCATTTAATATAAAAATGGTAAGTTATGCTGACGACACCCAGCTGGTCGTTTCCTTGTCCCAATTGATCGACCACCCAGAAAACCTGACCAATTGTCTTATAGAAATTCACAACTGGATGAATAATTCATCATTAAAACAATGAGCGACCATCCCTCCAGCACTCTGGCCCGACGTATTCGGAGAAATCCCCCCCCGAAGCGTGAATTTAAGACACTCGGTGTGTGGCTCGAACCAGAACTGTCTATGAAGACACAAGCAGCTAAAACTTCTGGCACCTGCTTCGGGCTCCTACGCACGACCCGCAAGATCCTCCCCTTACTACCACCTACTTCCAGGAAACTGCTCATCCAGGGACTAGTACTGTCTCGCCTGGACTACAGTAATTTGGTCTACCTGGGAGCCCCTGAGGCCACTCTGACAAAGCTCCAGCGGACACAGAACGCGGCGGCACGCATACTCACCAACCTCCCCCCCAGAATGTCCGCCAAACCGGCCCTCAAAGCTCTGCACTGGCTCCCTGTGCGCCAAAGGGTGCAATTTAAAGCGATGTGCACGACACATAAGCTGATCAACGGATCTGGCCCGGCGATCCTCAGCAAAATGATCACCCCCTACACAGCAACCAGATCCCTACGATCCCAGAATGAGAACCTGGCCAACATTCCTAGATTTAAAAGGACTCGCACAGGAGGACGACAATTTTCCGTTCAAGCAGCTGCTGGTTGGAACGCTCTTCCACGCTCCCTCAGACTTGAACCTAACTACCTGGCATTTCGCAAGAAATTAAAGACACACCTATTCCCTAAATAGAGTCCCTCTATAAGTATCTCTCCTCCCTCCCTCCCCCTCAACAGGATCACAAACTTTATAGCGCGGGGATGCCCTTGGGTCACCAGGCGCTTTAGAAATCGTTATTAAATTTAATTAAATTTTGAAATTAAATTAATTGTGACGGGGCACGGGAGCCGGAACCTCAGAGTACTGCAGAATGGTGGACGGCCACACCTCTTTTACCCTGCCCCTTGTCCCCACAGAATACCGCAGCCTCATGGAGTGAAGAGGATGACTCCGGCTGGATTCCGATTAATGCTTCGGAAGGTCCCTTTAAAACTTTTGAGCCAGGTAACGAGACCCCACCCCCTATGGGCGTAGCGGGGTCAAAAGACGGAGAAGCAGACACCTCGTCGGACGGCGTTTCCCGAGGAGCGGAAGCCCACGTGGAGGACGAGAGGAGATCCCAAGACGCGGAACCAACGGAGAACGACAAGCCACGAGGCCAACGGTTTCACGCGTCTCCCCGCCACGTTCCCACGGGAGGAGCGTGGCTTCAAGAGGTACGGGGTCGGGTAGCGGGTTGGGTCGGGCGTAAGAAACAGTAGTGAACGTTTCTGTAACGAAGCCCTCTATCCTCTGCCTCGGCAACTCCCCTACCTTTGCACGAGCACAACTTTCTTTCCTCCGCAGTTAGGGGTAACGAAGTATTGCATGGATACACAATGGTTACTCCCTCACTCCCCAACCCTTGAGAATGTGCTACATTATTATTTGGTCCTGACCCTTGTTTCCTTTCCTTTACCGGTACCGGAGCGGAACCAACCGACGAGTCCTCGGCGAGGAACGTGACCACCTGACGCCCCGAAGACGAGTTTAAAACCGGAGGATTCCTTGCCTTGTTTCTATCCTACAGACTGAGTTTAATGAAAAAGACTTACGTTCCAATAAAGCCTTCTTTAAAACCGTTACTGAAGGCGCCTGTGTTCCTCTTTACCTCACCCCCATCAGTAGAACCGACAACCCAGAGTACAAACCCCAACGTCCCAGCACCCTCGGGACAACTGGTGTCAGAAGTGGGATCTTCATCCATCTGTAAGGAAAAGATGGAGGCCCTAATCGACCATATAATTAAAGGACAGGAGAAATTGGAAAAAGCAATGGAAAACCAAATGTCGTCTGCTCAGGCAGACCGGGACATGTTCACTTCCACAATAACAGCTCAGCTGGAAAGCATGAAGAGTGTAACACCGGCTCCACAGGTCGTCCAAGGGGAGGTTAGAGTACATACCCCCCATCCCCCAGGAGTGGCTTTTCAGAAATATGTTTCAGGTGAAGATCCGGACGCCTTCCTGATTAATTTTGAAAGGGCGGCACGTGCGCTGAGTTGGCCGGAAGAGAAATGGCCGTTCTTTCTAGCGCCTCTTCTTACAGGTGAAGCGCAGTCTGCCTATCAAGCAGCTAATCCCCTAGGTACAACCCCGTACGCCACCATCAAAATGGTGATCCTGGACCATTTAGGTTTGGATCAGGAGGCTTATCGGATGCGATTTAGGAAAGAGAGAGGCATTCCAGGGGAAAATCCGAAGACGCTTTTCTTTAGGCTAAAAATGTCAGCAGACAAATGGTTACGTCCAGACCTCTGTAGTAAAGAAGACATTCTAAAGAAAATCTACTTGGAGCAGTTCATGGAGGCCCTGCCTTACGCTACCCAGCGCTGGTTGCGCCAACATGTGGGACTTACTGTGGAACACGCAATTGAAATGGCTTCCCAATATGCTAGAGCTCAACCAAAAACCCTCACTTGGGAGCCGGAGAAAACTCAGAAAGTGATTCCGCCACCCAAATTAGAGAAAAAGCCTAAGGGCGGGGTCGAACTGCCCCGACTTCTACGACCTACAAGTATGATCCTTCCACCCAACAAAGGTCCTCAGTGCTTCGAATGCGGAGACTGGGGCCATATTGCAAGAATGTGTCCCAAACGTAAGCCACCCGAGGAACCGATGGAAGTCGGCTATCTCCCGAGAACAGTGATGTACTCCGCCGAAATGGGCAGCACCTTCTACGTGAGTATGAGGATGAATGGTTATTGAATGGTTATTCTGTAAAGGCATTGTTAGATTCAGTCAGTGATTCAAACCCGATTTGTTAAACCAGAACATATGAATCCAAAGGGGCCTGTTTATATAAGGTGTGTCCACGGAGATGTAAAACCATACCCAGTAGCCTCTATTACGATAGCCCTTCCTAATAGGGATCCATGTAAAGTCTGGGTAGGGGTGGTGGACTCGCTTCCTGAAGACATGATCTTAGGAACAGACAACCCTGAGTTCTTATCCCTTTTCAAAGAGACCCTTTCTCAAACAAAACAGAATGGCTGCCTTCCTGCATACCTATCCCCCGAGCCTTGGGTTATTGATAGAAACTTTCGTTTTGCTCAGAGTGCGGACAGAACCCTAATCAATGCCTGGGAAGCTGCCCATGCTGCAGGTGATCTAGCCCCTTCCTCCTATCCACGTTTTGTAATAAAAAACAAACTCTTGTATAGACAAAACAAAGCGGAAGGAGAATTACAACTGCTAGTACCCCTGTCCTTTAGAGATCAGGTCCTTTTCTTTGCCCATGCACACTTAACAGCTGGTCACGCAGGAAAAGAAAAGACTACTGACAGCATAATCAGACATTTTTTTTGGCCCGGGATATATAAAGATGTACAGGACTATTGTGCAAAATGTGAAGTGTGTCAACGACAAAATACCCGTCGTCCACCTATGGCTCCCCTACAAAAGATGCCCATTATAGGAGTACCCTTTGAGAGGGTCGGTATGGACATCATAGGCCCCTTGCCAAAGTCGAGCCGAGGGTACCTGTATGCCCTAGTCATAGTTGACTATGCCACCCGGTTTGTTGAAGCCTTCCCACTACGAACCACCACCACCACAGCAGCCATCGCTGAAAAATTTGTAGACTTGTTTTCCAGAGTAGGGTTTCCTAAAGAAATCCTGACTGATCAGGGAACTCCCTTTACGTCCAAGCTAATGAAAGAGGTCTGTGCTTCTCTTGACATAAAACATCTAAAGACGTCGGTGTACCATCCACAGACCGACGGTCTCGTGGAACGGTATAATCAGACCCTTAAGTCAACCCTGAAGAAGATGTTGTCAGCCGAAGGACCCTCCTGGGACAGGCTTTTACCCATAGCCCTTTATGTTATCAGGGCACAGAAACAAAGCAGCCTGGGATGCTCATCCTTTGAACTCCTATATGGAAGGATGCCACGTTCCTTGTTGGAAATAACTAAGGACATGTGGGAGAGTGAGGAGGTAGAAGAACAAAAGTCCATGTTAGAGTACACGAGTAACTTAAGATCCAGGCTGGGAAAGCTACAAGAGCTAGCCTATACTAATCTGGAAGCCCAGCAGAACAGATACAAACAAACATATGATAAAGGGAAGAAGTTGAGAACCTTAAAAAAAGGAAGCTGGGCCCTAGTACTCTTACCTTCTAGCATGAGTAAACAGAAACACAAGTGGCAAGGTCCCTATAAGATTGTGGAAACCATTGGGCTTACTACGTATAGATTACAGATGTCACCATCCAAGACACAAACCTATCACATTAACATGCTCAAGGAATGGCTAGGTCCAGTGCCACGAGACGGACAGTTAGTTGCCCAAATGGAAGTGACACAGACATCAACCCTAGAGCAGTTAGTGGTAAACCCAGAACTGAGCCCTCAAGAAAAGGAGGAATTAACAGAGACACTGAAACCTTTTTCTGATGTCTTTTCTGACTTACCCGGAAGAACCAATCTTGCTGAACATAGAATAGAGACTCTGCCGGGTAAAGTGGTAAAGCAAAGACCCTACAGGATCCCAGCCGCCCGAAAAGATGCAGTTCGCAAAGAAGTCCAAGACATGTTACGACTCGGGGTCATACGGCCATCCCAGAGTCATTGGTCCTCACCCATCGTGATGATCCCCAAACCGGATGGGTCCAAACGTTTTTGTATGGACTTCCGGGCTCTAAATGCAGTATCACATTTCGACACCTATCCCATTCCAAGGGTAGATGACCTGATAGAAAAGATAGGGGATGCCCGTTATATAACCACCATCGATCTCACAAAGGGGTACTGGCAAGTGCCCCTTAGGGAAGAAGATCGAAAGAAAACGGCATTTGTAACGGATGATGGGGCTTACGAATTTACAGTGTTGCCATTCGGGTTGCATGGGGCCCCAGCAACCTTTCAACGGTTAATGAACCGGGTACTACAGCCCTATGCCTCTTTCAGCTCGGCCTACTTAGATGATATAGTCATTTACAGCAGAGACTGGAAGGAACATCTGGTACATTTGACAACCATCCTCGCCGCTTTGCAGGAAGCGGGACTTCACATTAATGCAAAGAAATCAAAAGCTGCCTTTCAAACCGTAAACTACCTGGGGTATGTCTTGGGGGAAGGTTCTATAGCTCCTCAAAGCGAGAAAGTAAAAGCTATAGCAGCTGTACCTTTTCCATCTAACAAAAGAGATCTGCAAGCTTTTCTGGGGCTGGTGGGATACTACCGCAGGTTTATTCCTCATTTCGCAGAGATAGCAGCCCCCTTGACCGACCTGCTTCGCAAAGACACTAGGCCTAGCGTCTTTAGGCATCCCTCAGCTGAGTCAGTGAAAGCTTTTCAGTACTTAAAAACCACCATGACCACAGCCCCCGTATTGACCTCTCCTGACCATGATAAACCCTATATTCTAGCTACAGACGCTTCCAATGTGGGTATCGGGGCTGTCCTGTCCCAAGTCAGCACAGACGGCATTGAGCATCCTGTCTTATATGTGAGTAGGAAGCTGTTTCCGAGAGAATGTAGATATTCCACTATCGAAAGGGAGGCATTGGCTATAAAGTGGGCTGTAGAAAAGCTTGGATATTATCTTGAGGGAAAACCATTCATCCTTCATACAGACCACGCGCCCCCTGAGATGGATACATCAAAACAGTAGCCAAAATCCTAGAGTGCTGAGGTGGTTCCTGTCTCTTCAGCCGTATGCCTTTACCGTCCAACACTGTAAGGGAAAAGGCAATGGTAACGCGGACTTCCTTTCAAGGGTATTTCCTCTCCCCGAACGGGAGAAGCCAGGGGGGGAGGAATGTGACGGGGCACGGGAGCCGGAACCTCAGAGTACTGCAGAATGGTGGACGGCCACACCTCTTTTACCCTGCCCCTTGTCCCCACAGAATACCGCAGCCTCATGGAGTGAAGAGGATGACTCCGGCTGGATTCCGATTAATGCTTCGGAAGGTCCCTTTAAAACTTTTGAGCCAGGTAACTAGACCCCACCCCCTATGGGCGTAGCGGGGTCAAAAGACGGAGAAGCAGACACCTCGTCGGACGGCGTTTCCCGACGAGCGGAAGCCCACGTGGAGGACGAGAGGAGATCTCAAGACGCGGAACCAACGGAGAACGACAAGCCAGGAGGCCAACGGTTTCACGCGTCGCCCCGCCACGTTCCCACGGGAGGAGCGTGGCTTCAAGAGGTACGGGGTCGGGTAGCGGGTTGGGTCGGGCGTAAGAAACAGTAGTGAACGTTTCTGTAACGAAGCCCTCTATCCTCTGCCTCGGCAACTCCCCTACCTTTGCACGAGCACAACTTTCTTTCCTCCGCAGTTAGGGGTAACGAAGTGTTGCATGGATACACGATGGTTACTCCCTCACTCCCCAACCCTTGAACGTGCTACATTATTATTTGGTCCTGACCCTTGTTTCCTTTCCTTTACCGGTACCGGAGCGGAACCAACCGATGAGTCCTCGGCGAGGAACGTGACCACCTGACGCCCCGAAGACGACGAGTTTAAAACCGGAGGATTCCTTGCCTTGTTTCTATCCTACAGACTGAGTTTAATGAAAAAGACTTGCGTTCCAATAAAGCCTTCTTTAAAACCGTTACTGAAGGCGCCTGTGTTCCTCTTTACCTCACCCCCATCAGTAGAACCGACAACCCAGAGTACAAACCCCAACGTCCCAGCACCCTCGGGACATTAATTAAATTAATTATTAAATTAAATTAAATTAAAATGTTTAAGGAATAAGATTTTAAGCTCCCGCTTCGATGGTACAAAATTTGTTAAAGGATCTTTGAAGATGTTTAGGCCATAAAGTGACTTGTACCAATGTTGTATATGACTTAGCCAGGGTATAGTTGATCGACGATCAAGTTTGATACAGTCATTAATTACATCCTGGGTGAATTTTGTCTCCTCCTTTGCCCAAATTGAGCACCAAAGGGACAAAGGACGTAAAACAATTAAATCATTAACATGATTCATATTAAGTTCCCTGTGTGTTAATTCAGTTGAAGCCGTAGCCGGTGCACTAATTAAACGTTTTAAAAACACATTTTCCTCACGTTGAATCAGTTTGGCACTCTGTGCATCATATCCCCATACCCCGGCTCCGTATATGGCTGAGGATATACATCTTGCATTAAATATAGATAACATTTCATGAATTCTACGACCCCCTAGTTTTGCAGCAAATCTAAAAATACAACTTGTATTCCTAACCATTTTAAAAAGGACACTTTTTGGTTCATTAACCCATCTCCCATCTTCTGAAAAGGTGATACCCAAATAACAGAAACTACTGACAAAATCTAATCTGTCCCCTTCTAAAAAGAAGGGCTTACAGTTTCTCAGTTTCTTACCACATACCATTGTAACAGTCTTCCCTTTGTTAACTTTCAACTTCCTATTTTCGATGAAAAGATGGAATTGATGAATTAGATGTTGCAGTCCATTATGAGTCCTAGAAAGGAGGACCGCGTCATCCGCATATAAAAGGATTGGGATTGGGTTACCATTAATGGTGGGTGCATCTGCATTAGTCTGTCTTAAAATTTGATCGACCTGATTAATAAAAAGCAAAAACAGTAGAGGGGCAAGTACCCATCCTTGTCGGATACCTCTTCTAATCTTAAAAAATGGGGTACATTCACCATCTCTTCCGAATCTCACTTTGCTGGACAGGTTGTTATACAACCGGGCAAGCAGATGGATATTTTCAGTGGGGGCGCCCATCTCCAGTAAAGTAGGCCAGAGCAGTGCGTGTTCCACCAGGTCAAATGCTGAACTCAAGTCGGCAAAGCACAGGTAAAGGTTACCAGCTTTGGCTTTAGTGTACTTGCTGACTGTGAGTTCCAGGTTCACGCACTGCTCCATTGTACCCATCCCCCTACGAAACCCATACTGGACTGGGGATAGGATGTTTTTTCCTCAGCCCAGGCTTCCAATCTCACGAATAGGACTCGACTAAGGATTTTAACTGTTGAGTCCAAGAGTGAGATGGGTCGATAGTTTCGGGCCTCGGACCTAGATCCTTTTTTATGGAGTGGAACAATAATTGACTGACCCCATGTCAGTGGCAAAGTATCTTCCACCGCAGCATTAAAATAATGTGTTAAAATTGGAGCCCATAGGATTATTTCGTGTTTTTAAAAATCCATGGGTACCCCATCAGGCCCAGGTGCTTTACCACCCTTACTATTTTTGATTGCCTCTGTAACTTCACCCAAAGTTAAGAATAGATGCATTTTCGGCCATTTAAGGCATAATAATGCATCTGCATTAAAAGCGAACCCATCTGGATTAAGATCAGAGTTAAAAATCTCTGAAAAGTGAACAATCCAGGCGTGGCAGCTAACATGAGAACTAATTTCGGGAATATTATCATTCTTTAAGAAAGGACCTTTAATAATTTTCCAAAATAGTTTGTGATCTTTAGTTTCAGCAGCCATATCTAGTTTATACCAAGCATCATTTTGCAACTCTTTTTTCCTAGATACTAAAGCAGATTCATAATTAATTCGTCCTTCTCTAACTCTTTCTTTATCTCTTGGTTTATCATCCAGCGCTATTTTTAGATTTTTTTAGAGCCTGGGCACACTGTTTATCAAACCACACAGTTTTAATTATTTTAGGCTTTCTATTTCTTACGGCCATAGAGTTCTCAACAGTACTTGTTATTTTTAAAAAGTTAGAGAGTAAGGTGGGCGCGGTCACAATTGGTGCTAAGCAATATTCAATCTCTGTATTACATTTACAAATGATATCCTTCGTCAGTTAATTGGGGTCTATCTTGGTCCATTTGATCCTCATGCCGTTTGGTCTCTCGGCCGTGATCCCTTGGACGGGCCTACCATATACAGTTGTTTTTGGGCCCCAGCCCATTAATTCCACTGAGATACTATTATGGTCACTCACGGGCTGCTCTATTACCCAGATGTTGGAGTAAACAGAGCCATTAGTCCCCAGAATATGGTCAATATTAGAGTGGGCGTCCCTCCCTCTAAACGTAGGGCACTTTTCGTTTTTTTTATTCTTTGTACATTCTAGTAGCTCTTAATTTAGCTACCAGATTGTTCAGTGCACTACCATAGTTACTGTGTGGGAAATGGTTAAAAAAAGATATTATCACCACCCAGATACTCTTCACGATGTCCACAGATCCCCTTTCGGGCTTGACTACATGCTTTGATATTAAAATCTCCTGCCCATAGTATCACAGTTCTGTTATTTGAGCACGCAATTGCTGCTTCTATTGCACACTCAACATCAGGGACGATCTTATCCCGATTAGGACCCACAATATTGTTATAAAAGTTCACAATAAATAAATCCCTGCCTTTACTGTGTATTAGGCGCAAGACTGAGGCATGCTCACCCACCACCACATATCCTCCATCATTGAATTCCGTTATTTTTGTAGAAACCAAAGTCAGTAGACCCCCCTTTGCTCTGCCAGCCTTAGAGGCTACTGCTGTCACGCTGTAAGAGGTGTAACCATCAACTTGTATTTGTTCTCTGTACCACGTCTCTTGTAAACAGATTATATCGTAACCTTGTTTAATAAAGTTGTCCCAGAACAGTGTATTTAGTTTAGCAGCAGGTCCCGCTATATTCCAGGTGGTAATTACAAGGGAATCAACATGATTGTCTCCTGTGTCCTCTGAGTGATTAGATAAAAATGATGTTTCTATACTTGGTATCATATTGGTGATTTGTAAAGCATTGACCATCGTTATAATTACATCATTATCTTTGCTTAATTCATTGTTGGTCAAGTTTAAATTTTGCTCAGTTTCAACTCTTACACAGCATTGGCCCCCCAACTCTTTTGCCAAGGTTACTGTATCACCAGATACAACGATCTCAGGTTGTGCGACCATAGATGATGCATTCAGTCAATCATTCTCCTCTAATGAGTTGAACACCTGGAATCTGTTATAAGTTGGGAATGCAAAATTCTCATATATATTGAAAAGTGGGGCCGGGATGGGGGGAACATTTGGATGGTTAATATGTACATCTCTTGGGTGCTGGAATGGGTGCGTGGTAATTTGCCTTCCTGACTGATTCCTATAAAAATAATCAAGTGGGAACAAGGTGGTGTTATATTCCTGATTAGATGGCATGGGTGCGTGTAATATCGAATCTCTCGCCCATTCAGTAGTCCTGTAGTTTATAACTATGCAATCCCCATCTATCTCCTTTTTATTTGGTCCCACCCATCCTACCCTCTGTGTAGAAATGATCTCAATGGCCCCACGTATTGGGAAGCCACAGTTTTTCACCAACCAATTCAGGGTTTTATTTTTTAGGGTTTCCTGATTTTTAAATTGGGTAGACTGTAATTCGGGTAGATTAGCAAGGATCGCTACGTATGGTCTACATTCCGGTGTAAATTAATTGTGGCCGTAATGATATTATTATTGTGATGCCTGGGTACTGGCGGGTTCTTATTGTTGTAAACATGATCGCTTGTATTCTTCTGACCACCGGCGGCTTTCAGCCCATTTGTTGTGTTAGGAAAAATGGTCGCTGGCCTCTTGCTGCCACTTGTGGTAGCTTCAGAGTTCACCGCCGGGGCAGTCACAGTAGGGGTTCAGTTTACTATACTTGGTGTGTTTTTGTTCAATTTTCCGGGTGGTACATTAGTTGTGGGGGGCCTAAACTGTATACCCAGATGTTCTAAGACATCCAGGTTAGCTATACCCAATTTTTCTGAGTTCTCTACTTTTTTAATAAGGATTTCTAGGGTTTCTGTCACTGGTGCAATGTGGGTTATTATGGTTTTCTCCATATATTGCATCAGTCCCTCAACACTAGTTGGAGTTAGTGCTTCCTTTGAGTACATGTTTCCACTGTTTTGATGTTTCTCACCCTCCCTCTCACGGTCTGCATGAGTTTGTACCACTCTTATTTTTGCGTCGAAATGCCTTACCCTGCTTACTGATTGTCAGCCTTTTCCTACCAAAAGTAGATTTCCTTTTAGGCTGAACAGACCCATAATCAGTTTCACTGCTTACCAAACTGATGTCACTCGTTTCTACAGTGGGGGTAATGCCATTGATATCACAACCATCTAGATCCCCCAGGTCATTAGACGCGTCATTCTGGATTGTGGGCTGTGGTATGACACTTACTGTCAAGTCGGGTGTTAATGACAGTCTGCTATCCCTGACACAGGTAATAGATGGTTCTAAATGTTGAGGTACAACAGATTGATTTTGGTCATTCCTAGGTAGACCTGCAAAAGATTGTAACAAAAGGGAATCATGAGATAATGATGTTTCATTTGTAATATCAACTAATGTGCTAACCACTTTTGGAGATTGAGTTATTAAACACATGCTAGCTGGCAGTGAGAGTCTTCTCTCCATGTTTTCAATGGCATTAACCACAACCCCAATAGTTTGCTGTAGCATTCTATTGATAGTAGTTAGGGTGGGTAAAGGGGGTGGTGCCAATGTTTGTTTTCTTGTAACCGAACGTGTATGCATTGGAGTTTTTTTTACCACCACTCTACTTTTACTTTTACCCTCCATCAGGGCTATTACCAACTGCTACTCCTTACAGTCAAACGCACAAGAGAGTTACCTTAATGGGCAAGGGGACAAAATCAAGGGGGGTGGCCCAGCCCAGTCTCTTTCGGTCTCTGAGGGCCTCAGAGGGCTCGCCCTTTGCCCGGGCCTAGCCCGGCGCGTCCTCGTGGGACGAGGGAGTGGGTGTGTCTTTATGTGCCTCCTGGCGCTGCGCAGTGATGGTGGGGGAGGCGTCCTGACCACAGGTCTGCTGGGGGCTGTAGTTTAGTCTCTCCCAACCGGCGGAGCCAAGCCCGGCCAGCCGGAAGTGTTGGAAGATGATACTCAGCGGCGGAGCAAAGCCCGGCCGCCCCACAGCCACAACTCTCAAGCAGCACGCCTCAGCGGAGCCTCAGGTACAGGAGGTAGGCTCGGCCGGCGTGTACAGCTTTCCGTTAGACCGCCACTTTTTATCTCATTTCACCTTTCAATAACTCTTCTATCCATTTTGGTCAAAGCCAGTTGTTATTCCGATGGATATTTTGGAGTCCATCCCTAAAGTGCCTGTAAACATGCTTCATTGTCAAAACTTTTTAGCTTTATTGGCAACCTCTGTCACTTAAATCTTCTTTTCAACTGCCCGTTTATTTTCCAGGTACTGTGTTCCCTTTACTACTACCCATTTGTACTGTTTGTTTATTTTTCATCAGTATTTTAATACTAAAGCATTATTTTTTCCATTGGTAATACTTGTTACACATTTTATAGCACACACACACACCTTTCGTGTGTAGGAAACATCAGTCCAATATGGCAGCCACTTTTCAGCGACTGTCTTCTATTTCTATTTCCTTCATTGAAACACTCAGTGATTGTTCATGAACGAGGAGATACGTGTAGAACTTGGGACTGCTTAAGGTATTTTGAGTTGTTTTAACAACCACGTCGCAAGGAAGCATTTTAACGTTAAATTCAGGTTCACTTTTGGTATGCTAATAATATTGGACTTAATAAGTTATTTTGCACTGCATAAGGTATTTTGAGTTGTTTTAAAAACCATGGCGCTCCCAAACGTTTTACCGTTAAATGCATGTTCAATTTTGATACGCTAATCATATTGGACTAAGCACAAATGATACTTCACCGATTGCCATAAAGCAGCACAAACACTTTTTCGATCTTCTTTTTTTGGCTTCACTCGATATCCACTTTCCACATTTGCCTCCTTGAACAGAGGTGTTCACCATGACACGCATAAATCTTTGTCGCCTAGCGTATGTTCTAAATTCTCTACAAGAAAATAGTGTATTATTATTAACCAGTCACTAAGCGTGACTTTCAAGTGGAAAGCTTTCCTTGACATGTGAAGAATTCCACATTGCTATTGACTTGTCTAGGCAATAGTATTTTACATTTGTTGTTTTAAGAATGTGTGTATCTATTCACTTCGTTCACTACGTTTCTTTGCACCTTTCTAGTGTAATCTCATTTTATTTTGCATGCTATCCCACATAGGAGTTTATGATTCACCTACACTGAAACTTCCACTGGTAACCTAAGATAAATGGTAAACCCACTTCTTGGGAATGTCGTTTTTTTCTGCTTTTCTGATTATTTTTTTAGGCGCATACCCCCTGACGCAGTGCATTTACCATGTCCAAAAAGTATTGGGGACAAATTGCACCTTATTGTATGATGCTGTTATATTCTAAGCCATGTTAATTTGAGTACTGTAGCTTTGATGGAATTGTTATGCTCAGCTGTCATTGTGTTTATGAGGTCATTGAATCTTGTCCATGGTGGAATGTTATGTTTCAATACATGAGAAACTGTTCAAGCTCAGATGACACTGGCAGATGAAGAGCTGTGTAGATTTTACTTGAATAAATCTTATTTTATTCATTCATCTGGCTTGTGGATTTACTACATATTTTTGGCGACGAGGATGCTATTTTCTTCAAAATTCCATTCTTCAATATTCAACATTCTTTTCTCAGGAAAACCATTGTTCAAGAAGACCACAAGGAGCAGAAGGATCGTTCTACCTACAACAAAGAAGAATAAACCATTTTTTTATTTTTGTCATTCAATTGAAACTTTAAACTCTATCCTTTATGATATAGTATATGATAATATAGTTTTTTTTTGTTGTGACTTATTTTTTATGATGTCTTCTTTACAGTCTATCAATGCTCCTCCTTCTTTTCTTGACACTCCAGGAGATCCTCCAGTGAAGTGGGATATTTGGTTTGACGCTTTTGAAACATATTTAGGTGCCATTGGAGCTTCAAGGTATCGTCCTGAAAGAAAGAAATGTCTTTCATTGCATTCTCTTGGTTTTGAAGGTAGATATATCTTCAAACACTTACCTGATCCTCCTGCAGGTAACGAAGTCATCGATGAGTATCAAACTACCATTATGAAACTAAAACTTAGATTTGATAAGCAACCTAATTTGATTGTTCTTAGACACAAATTCTTTATGAGGAAGCAATCTGAAAGTGAAGATGTTGATGCTTATTTTTCCACTCTCAGGAAGTTAGCTTCTGTCTGTCTTTTTGAGAACTTTACGGAACAATTAATTTGTGATCAATTTGTCGGTCATTGTAAAGATAAACAGACTAGACAGAAGTTACTTTCTATGGATAATCCTTCTCTTGATGAAACTATTAAAGTTGTGAAAAGTATAGAAACATCTCATATTTCTCTTAAAGAACTAGAAGACAAACCAGTAGATAGTATCAATTTTGTTGGTAGTTCTAGAAAAGTGAAGAATAAATCCGCAAAGGCTGTAAGCAATTTTTCTTCAAGGTTCAAAGATGGTGTTTCTGTACCCAACAATATTTGTTTACGATGTGGAAGTTCAATTCATAGTAAAGGAGTGAAATGTCCTGCGTTGAATTCTACGTGTATCTACTGTAAAAAAGTAGGACATTTTGCCACTGTTTGTTTAAAGAAGAAATTATAAAAGAAAACTATAGCTTGTGTAGTAGAATCAGATAATGACTCAGATACTGAAACCATCTCTGTTGTCACTGACCATATAGAATCTGACGACACATCAATACCTCTCACAGGTGATCCGTCAACTTGTGTTGATCCTATAGTTGAAATACTTGTTGGCGATAAGAAACTTGATCTTTTATTTATTTATTTTATTTTTGGTTTTTTGTATAGCGCGTAGTCACCCTTGAGTATCCCAGCGCTGAAACCTCGAACTCCTAACGGGGGGCACAGGAAACATGTGGAGCGGATCAGGGAAAAAGGAGGGTTTTGAGGGATTTTCTAAATCGAAGGAGGTTTGGCTCGGCTCTGAGGTTTGAGGGGAGAGCGTTCCATTTTCTGGCCGTGTTCACCGAGAATCTGCGGCCGCCTATGCGGGATTTCTTCACCCTGGGGACAACAATAAGGTTTCCTTGTTCGGACCGAAGCGCTCTCGAAGGTCTGTATGGAGTGATCCAGGTGCTCAGAATGGGGGGACCCGAATTGTTCAGGACCTTGTGTGCCAAACAGAGGGCTTTAAAAGCGACTCTTTCCCTTACGGGGAGCCAATGAAGTTTTTTCAAGGCAGGTTTGGCCGAAGTTCTTGCTGGGGTGTTTGTGAGCAGGCGGGCTGCGGCATTTTGAGTTTTTTGTAATGTTTGCAAGGTGGCCTCCGGCGACCCGAGGTAAATTGCGTTACTGTAATCCAGCCTTGCTAGCACTAAGCCTTGAATTAATAGAAGGCGGGACTGGAATGGGAGTAGGGGGAGGACTTTCCTACATGATCTCAGGAGCCCATAGCAGATGCCGGCTGTTTTCCTGGCCTGTGTCCGGAAGGTGAGATCTGTCTCTAGCCACACTCCCAGACTCTTGACCTCTGTCTTAGGGGAGGGGGGGTCACCCATACATGCGGGCCAGATGTTAGGCGGGAGACTCGGGGTTTTGTGTCCGAGAAGCAAGATCTCTGTCTTTGACCCGTTCAACTTTAGGTCGGAGTCGCCCATCCATTGATGGACAGTGGACAGGCAGTCATGCAGGTTGGAAGGCTGTATCTTGGGGTGGGAGAGGGTCACCACCAATTGAGTGTCGTCAGCGTAGCTGACGATCGTGACTCCAAAAGGGGCGACCAGCTCCTCCAGAGGGGCCATATATACGTTAAAAAGTGTGGGGCTTAATGAGGAGCCCTGGGGCACTCCACATCGGAGGGGGATTGCGGGAGACCGACTTTCTCCTTCCCAGACTTTTAGCAGATTCAGGTGCAAGGATCACCATGATTACTGAGGAATTGTTTCATGAAACATGGGGTGAGAGAGAATTATTTCCTCCTATGAAAAACGTAGAATTGCATTACTAGGATTCTTTGAGGATTACTTAGAGTTTAAAGGTAGAAGAATAAGGGGGAAAGTTTATGTAGCTGTCAAGGGACTGAACATTTTAGGATGGTTTCATCAGGGCCTTTTTGGTATGCAACTTAGACCAGGCATGAAAGAACAAGTTTTACTTGTATCTTGTGAAGAGGAAAGCACGAAGTGGGTCAATGAATTTCTTTCAGTATTTAGTGATCAGCTAGGTAAGATCACTGGGTTCAAACATACATTTATAGTTAAGGATGGAGCAACTCTCATTAAACACAAGCTCAGGAGTGTTCCATTTAGCATTAAGGAAGACCTTAATAAAGAGATAACTATGTTATGTGAAAAAGGAATCATAGAAGCTACTGACTCATTATTATGGTTGTCTCATCTTGTGGTTGCACGCAAGAGAGATGGAAAACTTAGGGTTTGTGTGGATCTCAGATCCTTGAACAAGGAGATTTGGGTTGACTCCCACCCTTTGCCTAAAATTACGGACCTTTTTACCAGTATCAAAGGTGCAAACATTTTTTCGAAATTAGACCTGGCTAGTGCCTTTCATCAAATAGAGCTTCACCCTGAATCACGATCTTTAACAGCTTTTGTGTCTCCACTTGGTACTTTCCGCTACAAAAGGATGCCTTTTGGACTAGCTTCCGCGGCCTCAGTATTTCAGAGGGTGATGCAAAACTTGTTGAGAGATGTTGAGGGTGTTCTTGTTTTTCAAGATGATGTTTTGATATATGCCATGGATGATGAAATACATGATAGTATTGTTAGGAAGGTCTTGGAAATTGTCAAAAAAAGTGGAGTTTTATTGAAAACTGAGAAGTGCAAGTTTAGTTGCAGTGAAATAGAATACCTGGGTCATTTGCTTTCTCATGAAGGAATCAAACCAAGGCAAGGATTAATTGAAGCTATCATGAAGGCACCTGTAGCTAAAGACTGGTCTGGAGTTGAGTCATTGCTTGGGTTGTTGGAATACTATTCAAGATTTGTCCCTAGCTATGCGTCAATAGTTAGACCCATCAGTAATTTGCTCAAATTTTCTACTAAATTTTCATGGACAGGAGATTGTGATCGTGCTTTCATGGATGTGAAGGATATTTTGAAGAAAAGTGATGCCCTTACACCTTTTGACCCTGACTTGCCTTGTTTAATCACTGTAGATGCGAGCAAGGTGGGTTTAGGAGCTATTCTTACTCAACGTTCTGGTGAAAAAGAATATACAGTTGCTTTTGCTTCCAGGGTTCTTAGGAGTGCTGAAATTCAGTACTCTGTTATAGAGAAAGAACTGTTAGCTTGTGTATGAGCTATTGATAAGTATCGACCTTATGTTTGGGGTAGGCATTTCAGTTTAATCACGGATCACAAGCCACTTGTGTCTAATTTGTCTGCTGGTCCTAGCAAATGTTGCACACCTAGGATCACTAGGATGGTTACTAAGTTACTTCAATATCAGTTTGATGTCACACATATTTCTGGTGGTAAAAACACATGAGCAGACTTTTTGTCAGGTTATCCTCAGAGTAATGATGTGTGTGAAGGTACAAGTTTCCAAGATTTAAATGATGCAGATGAGGAGGATTGTTTTGTGGCATCAATAGATGTACCCATTTTAGCAGTTGGGTCTGAAAAAGAAATTGAAGAGCATTTTTGTTAAAGGACAAGGTGTTGCAAGAGGTGTTCAATTTTGTCAAGAATGGGTGGCCTAAGGAGAGGTCTTTGTCTTCTGAATTACAACCATATTGGAAGGTAGAGTCAGAAATTTCGATTGAGGATGGTTCAATACTAAGATGTGAGCAACTTATTCCACCTCATTGTCTTAGACCTACCATTATGAAAGAAGCTCATGAGGGGCATTTAGGAATTTCTCTGACAATACGTCGTGTACGACAAGATTTTTGGTGGCCAAGCATGGATAGTAAGATCCAAATGTTTGTTGAAAATTGTCCAGTGTGCTCATCTTCTGAAAAATCACTTAAGGTTGTTGTTCTGCCTTTGTCTCCTATTGAATGTCCAACCAGCCCATGGGTTAAAGTGGGAATTGACATTATGGGTCCTTATGAAGTTTTACCTTTAGGGATGAGGTTCATTATTGTCTTGATGGATTATACATCCAAGTGGCCTGAGGTAAAAGGGGTAAAGGAAGCTAATTCGTCTAGTGTTATCAAGTTTCTCAAGGAAGTGTTTTTGAGAGAAGGTTTTCCTCAGTTCATCATCTCAGACAATGGAACTCAGTTTGGAAGTGTAGAATTCCAATCCTTTCTTAAATCCTGTGGAGTCAAACACCTTAGAAGTTCACTTTATTATCCACAAACAAATGGTCTTGTGGAAAGAATGAATCGTGTTGTGGGTGATTGTGTTAAGTCGGCAGTTAAGGACAGGCCTGATGTTTTTGCATCCATTGAAAGTATGCTTTGGTTTTTTAGTACTACACCGCACTCCTCCACGAATGTTTCGCTTTTTGAAGTACTGAGGGGAAGGAAAGCTAATACCAGTTTTCGACCGGGATAGATGTCTAAATGGTCTCATTCTTCAGTTGATGTTGAGTCCGTTTTAGAAACAGTCAAGACTAATTCTGGATTAACTCAAGATAAAGAGAAAGCTTGGTTTGACAAAAAGAAAAATGCGAAGATGGTTACGTTAGGATTAAGAATTCCACTCGCACAAAGAAAGGGAAGAGTAAATATAGTGAAACCATCAAGATTGTGCGAATTGGTGTCAATGCTGTTCAAGTGGAAGGAGGATGTTGGTGGAATATTTTGAAAGTTGTAAAAGTAAAAGAATGTGTAGTTTCTGGTAATCGTGATGTCCATGACCGCAATATGAATTTTTCTCTTAGGAAGAGTTCTAGATCTATTAAGTTACCTTGTAGATTTCGTGATTAGGCACCGTTATACATTTTCTTTATTGTAGTATCCTTATTATGTTTTGTTTTTTTTTCCTGTAGTTTTCCTTCTTGTAATGCTTTAGTTAAAATTTTAGACCATGTACTTTTGTTGTTCATACTTACTGCTTCTTTTTCCCTTAGGAAGAAAAGGAGGTATGTTATATTCTAAGCCATGTTAATTTGAGTACTGTAGCTTTAATGGAATTGTTATGCTCAGCTGTCATTGTGTTTGAGGTCATTGCATCTTGTCCACGGTGGAATGTTATGTTTCAATACATGAGAAACTGTTCAAGCTCAGATGACACTGGCAGATGAAGAGCTGTGTAGATTTTACTTGAATAAATCTTATTTTATTAATTCATCTGGCTTGTGGATTTACTACAGATGCTTCATTAATACACGTCACCACATGAATTGTAGTGTAGTTCCTATATTCCCAAAAGGCTCTGTGTAGTAAACTACTTCTCTGTGGTGCTCTACTGATTAGAATGTTGATGACATCATAGAATGCCTGGGTAAAGTCACACTTGAGGTATCTTTGTCTATGTTTTCTTCTTTCTTTTCTCATTCTCTAAGGAGAGAGGATGTGTAGTAAACTACTTCTCTGTGGTGCTCTACTAATTAGAATGTTGATGACATCATAGAATGCCTGGGTGACTCTCTGGCTCTTAACGTCAGTTGATCTACTCCGGCTGAGCTGATGAGAGCTGGCTCCTGGTGGGGTTTTATCTATCTTACTTCTGTACCTGTTATCTTGGAAGGAACTTACATTAAAGGAACTTGTATCTACAGTGGACTCTGTTACTTCCTTTACCACACTCTGTGCATTGGAATAACATATACTATAGTTTAGACGTAGGACTGAGGTCCTCTAGGTCTCTATCGTATATATTAAACTTAATTGTGAGTGCCAGCTAGCTCCGAGGTCACAAGAAACTTTCTTGAATAAACAAGAAGGGATTTGTTTCTGACAACCGCATAAACATGACCACTTTGTTTCCCAAGAATAAGAAATCCATCTCTAGAGTCGCGGAAACGATAGATAACTTTTTTACTCCGTCAATCGTGCATGCTTCGTTTCACCAGAGGTGCTGAGAAAATAGAGAGACGGGCGTTTTCAATAAAAGGTATTTATTGAACAGTCTTCTTTCTCAAGCATAAGAAATGTAATGCTACAATCATAATACTGGTTATAAAGTACAGGGCATATAATACGAAAAGTATTACAAAGCAGTACTGTAAAAGCATGATATGGTTTCAAAGCCATAAGTTGCCTAAAACTTATAAAATACATACAGTGATAAAATAATGACTAAAAGTACTCAACTGGTGCTTCTAAAATACGCCTACCCCGGTGTACCTAACCTAAGTCTAGTATAAGGGAAGAAGTAGGTGTGGAGTAGCTTAAGTTTAGTATTTCTCTGCCAAGGATCTATCAAATAATTCTCTAAGTGTCTAATCAGCTCCGTACCTTGGTTTTAGAATGAAGGAGGTCTTGTATCTCTCAAGACTCGATTTCCCAGCAACCCGCAAGGGTAGCCTGAAAAAACTGGAGCTGGATTTCTCGGCAGGAGAAAAGACAGCGTCTCTCAGTGAGTCAGCTGGAGGGTCGGCTTCCTTCGGCACTTGCTGCTGCAGGGCATCGGGCAAGTAGTCTATCTGCTCCAAACCACTGTGTGTTAGTCTGGGCAAATGTAGGCATATTTATACTTTGAAGGTGCCGAGTTTGACGTATGATTGGACTTAATAACGTCACTCAAAGACCCAGTTCTTTGAAAACTCCATGATTTCCTAGATAAATTAGTATTCGTGCGAGTCCCTAGCTGATAGAGGCGGATTTTTCTAAGAAATCGTTGTTGATTCTTGGAACTTAGTGGAAGTAGCCATGCCGTATTTGAGCTGTATAGTCTCAGTCCAAATATGGTAATGATTTCAATGCCTATATAAGGATCGGGTAATTTATACCTATATAAGGGCATGAATCGGGAAAATGTCACTAGGGTTCTAGATTCATTTACAACACCCACTCCACGATATTGAGTTCAATAAACTAAATGTATAAGCACTGAACATATCTAAGGCATGTGTTTACAATCCTACCCCAAAATACATGAAATGCACTTGAAATGGTTGTACACGAAAAAATTAGCATTTCTACAGTACGTATTTAAGGAAATTATGTTATTCAAAGCATAAAACGTGATATCTGAATTGCAAACTGAATGAATCATGTAATTATATTCATGAAAATGGCTTTTAAATACAGACAAAAGGTCGAGACCATTTCATAACATAACATAGCATATCAATAGTTTATAGTATTGAGAGGACAAGACCCAAAAATTATTATTATTTTTTTTTCTAGGAAGTGTTCAAAAAGAATTTATTGTTCTCTAAGAATAGTTCTACTTTAAGCAGATTACTTTGTGCCCAAAAAAACTCAATGTTTTGGAGAGAATAAAAAAAATGCAATTGTTTGAGAAGAAAAGAGTTCCAAAGTTAGAAGTCTTTGTTTTGAAAACAGGAAGGCCGAATTTCAGAGTTCAGGGAACGCTGTGTGCATGAATCAAGAGTTATTCTCTGTGTAAGGAAAAAACATCAGATTCTCTAGGCTGGCAAAGAAATAGTCTACCACAGTAGGTGAAAGTGGAACTATTTCAGAAAGTAGATCAAATGTGCACAGATGAGACATGTTGCTGTCAGGTGCCGTGTTAGCAGTGTTCATATCAGATGGTACCTGTGTGCCTGTTGATCCTCCTATCTCACCCTCAGTTACACTTACTGGTGAGACCTCAATGAATGCCGTCATCCGGATTGGTAGCCGTTGGGACAACACAATGCATGAGCCCTTACCGGACCAAGCAAGGCATCAACATCCGATGGCAGTACCGATGGAAGTGTAAGACAAATGTCCAACACTCATTCCTCTCCGCAAAGCAGGCATCGTAGAACAGTTTAGAAGCAATCTTGCCAGATTGGTCTGAACGATAGAACCCAAGTTGTGTTCAGATCTCTTAAACGAGCCAAGCCAAGAATCTGTGTAATTCTCTCACGATACCTCATGGCAAGGAGGCATTGTTCCATGGTTTTCCTGGTATCGCTGGTGACCGGACTTGCCATATCGGAGCAGAAGGAATAAAAATAGAATTCCTGCTACGAGTCCCAAAATGAGAGGCAGACCAGAGTGCACGAAATTTGGGAAAATGCGGAGGACTGCTTCAAATGGTGTTAACAGTCCCGAAAAAATTGTCTTAAATACATGTGCGATGCCACTGGTATTAGACCTATTTAAGATTTGACTTAACATTTTTGCAAAATGTGCTGGGCAGTTTGTTCATAATAATGCATGTATCTCTGCAGAAGCCCTTGCAACTTGCAGATCATAAGTTTCTTTAGACGAGGTCCGTGGCACAGTTTTCTGCAAAAGAATGACTTTCATTCTGCTTAAAGTATCAATTCGTATAGAAGAGATATTCAGTGAAGGTCATAACTCCATCTCCCTGTCCGTCTTGCTCTTTGGATACAATACTTGAATACAACAAGTGACCCTGGATGACACACTAACCAGATATTTTTTTCCTGGCAACATGCCACAACAGCGGTGGTCATTGAGCATAACGTAGCTGCCATTGGCTAGCTGCCTTAAAATTGGTTCTATCACTGTGGAGGGTCTACCGTGCAGGTGGCAAGAGAGGTTATTTGCAGATCCTTTGCAGGCACCGTGTAAATTAATACGTTTGCACTCAAAGACTCAGTTCTTTGAAAACTCCATGATTTCCTAGATAAATTAGTATTCAGGCGAGGGGAAGTCCCTAGCTGCTGAAGGCGGGTTTTTCTAAGAAATCGTTGTTGTTTCTTGGAACTTAGTGGAAGTAGCCATGCCGTATTTGAGCTGTATAGGCTCAGTCCAAATATGGTAATGATTTCTATGCCTATATAAGGGTCGGGTAATTTATACCTATATAAGGGCATGAATCGGGAACATTACACTAGGGTTCTAGATTTATTTACAACAGAATGACTGGATTAATTAATGAAATTGCAAAGATGGTAATAATGATGACCAAATAAAAGCTTATTGCATCAACATTTTGAACTTGGATTACAGTTGATTCCAATTTGGACACATGCAGTGCACCTGAAGGAAGTTTCCTAGTGGGGAAACGCGACATTCTCATTAAACTCCACGTCCAGGCTCGGAGGACAATACCTCACTGTACACCAGTAAAACGGTGTATGTTCTCCACATACAGATTATTTGAATTTTGGATTACCCAAACAGAGTGCGGGACCCGCCACTCTATTGATTTACAACTACTTCTTCTACCATTGATTTTCTGAGTGAGGTGTTTAAAAAGGAGGCAGACCCTCTGTTCTACTCACATAAAATAGCATGCACCTGATGGCACATGAAATGCAAATATGTTTGGACACCCTTTATGTGAGGTGTGAGAAGTTAGCCTGGCATATGATGTCCACTAGTTCAGGTGGGCACCTTGCACCAGTCTAATCGACCCTTATTGATGGTAGTTGTAAAGTCAACCTTATAGAAAGCTATCCTAGTGGTAGCATGGACCAGCAGTCATCCGGCTAAGACTTCAGAGAGCGTATTAAGCAAGTTGTTTTACCAATTATTATCCCTTTAGTACCAAATGAAAGGACACCACACAAGGTATATATCAAATACATATGTATTTATTCTAAACACAACCCCTCTGCACTCTTTATGAGGTCAGAGGTAAAAGTACAATACAAGTTACTCAATTAGCATACAATAAGTTGCACAGTATTCCAAAGTGTTTGACTCCTTACACAACATGTTTTGATAAAGCCAAACCAAAGTTAGCATTAACCGCGAGGATTATAATGCATTTAAGAGTATATGGTATGGCTAAATCATAGAACAGCTATAAGGAGATGGTTCTGAAAGCTGCAGAGGGGCACAGCTCATGCTAGGGCGCCCTCTCACATAAAATCAAGCACTCTGCCCCCAGGATTGTTAAGGCCTGCCATCGGAGTGACTTATAGGTGTATATTTGTCTATATGTGTATATATATATATATATATATATATAGATTGTGTTAGTCGTCACCAAATCGACAGAGATTATCTGCAGAATCCCAAATGACGAAGAGTCGACCCAGAGAGTGCTGGTGCAACAAGTTTATTCAATTAAAGCCAGCGCTGCCGCCATGACGCGTTTCGCCTTGGAGAAGGCTTGATCACATGACAAATTGCAAGTCAAGCAGCCAGGTTTTTAAAGTGACAGTGCATATGGTTTGTTAAAGGACATAGAAAACCTACTATATTGTAAACGTGCAGCAATGTTAAAAAATAATGTAATTGTATTACTTTCTAGGACCAATCAAAGTAAAACTGTTAACCTTGAACAAATGATTCGAAAATTGGTAAATACAGGAACACGTGGCAATATACCAAATAGAAACAATATCAACAAAATTATCCGTCTACCATACTACATGACAAATCAATGTGTCTATGTGTTTATAGACAAAAACATTTCCTGCGTGATATTGTAAAGCCACAATGTTATACTCTGAAGAATGGCCCCGTTTGTTAATCCATGAAAGTACATTCAAATAACAAGCTGCTAATGCCAAAAAGAGATAATTTTTAGAAACATGTCTTAGTCCTAGGTTAGATGTAATAACCGTTATTTGAAATATATCTATATATCTAAGTAAGGGGTGTTTACACCACCTTACCCAGGCTGTGTCAACAGACCTGTGGTGTCAGTTTGGAAGGCAAACCAGGGTGGCACAATACATGCTGCAGCCCCTGGTAGGCCTAGGGTGCACCTATGCCCTTGGTACCTATGGTACACTATACAGGGGCTCACAAGGGTGACCCAGTAACCAATCTGGCATGTACCTAAAGTACATGGTATCAATTTAGAGAGCGAACAGCTGGGCTGTGGGCCTGATTAGCAGGTCCACAGCCACACTAAAGCCGAAAAACCAGAGAATCACAGCGAAAAGTGGGGGTAACCTTAGGAAGCCGACCCTACTCGCCTACATGAGGAATGCATGTTATTCACTGTATAATTCCCAAGGTAATGGATTAGTTGAGAGGGTCAACAAACTTGCTAAAAGTAACAATCCTTTGTTGTGTAGTGCTGGTTTGTCTGTGAAGGATGTGGTTAAGGATATGTTTTGGGCCTATCTATACAATAACTTAGACCCCTTTTGGGATTCAACTGATAAAGACTTACTCCTCTAATCTAGTAGACTTATGGATTGCCGAACACCTAAAGGAAACTACAAACTTTTCTGTTTGGTAGTAGAGATCAAATGTGAAGTATAATATGTACAGCGTTGGCAGTAAGATAAAATAATTCTGCAATAGCATGGCTTGTAGCTATGACACATATTCATAAAAATACATATATAAATAACACAGGCTAAAATGTAAATACACATCTATTCCAGTGTACCTAACCTAAGTGTAGTACAAGGTAAGAAGTAGGTGCTGTTTTCTAAAGTATAGCTAGCTATAGTTTAGTTTTGCCAAGAGTCCCTCTAGGTTCTAGTCTGCTCAATACGTTGGAATGAAAGACGTTAGAATCTCTTTCCGGGTCTCGATCTCTAGCACCCCGCAAGGGGAGTCGGAAACACTGGAGCTGGATTCTCTGCGATGAGGATGACAGCGTCTGGTCAATGCGCCATGTGGGGACTCTACTTCCTTCCGTATTTGCCGTGGCGGGCCGCGTAGCTGAGATGTGCAAGTATGTAGCCGAACCGTGGTTTGCCAAGGCAAGTTAAGGTATATTTAAGGTGTTTAGGAATGCCGGTATTGACGTACAAGTCTGGCAGAGGAACGTCGTGAAAGAGCCCCTAAGAAATAGATGTTCATGCATAATAAATGAGTTAGTCGAGAAATCAATAATCCAAGCAGGGGAAGTCCTTAAGAGTCCGGTTTTACAAGAAAACGTTGTGACGTGTATGGACCGATGTAGGAGACCATGCCTCTATTTGGTTAGCATGGATAATGCCTAAATAAGGGTTGGATTTCTGTGCCTAAATAAGGGCAAAGTGAATTGTGCCTATATAAGGGCATAAATCGGGAAACCTATATACGGTATCTAAATCTACACACAACACCTTAACATCCGTTCCCTGCAGAAACACAATCTTGAGTTCTTCTCTCTCCTCCAAGACGAACCTCTGGACATCGTAAGAGTCACAGAAATCTGGCTTGAGGAGTTCTCAGCTCCGGACTGACATGGTAGCCTCCATGCCCTGAACTATGCTGGCCTTTGCTACAACAAACGAGGCAGCACCATAGGGGGTGGAGTCCTGATTCTGTATAATCAACCGCTAAAGACAGAGGCTCTATGTGCAGAAAGCATTGAGGGGGCTGATGTGTTGGGGCTAAGATCTGCTCCCAGACCACCTGTCTAGTCATTCTGATTTTTTTCTTGTAATTTTTTTTTTTAAAGACGTTTATGAGCATTTGTACGCAATACACAATGTGGAGCCTACAACCCTGGGGCCGGCTGCAACACGATAATCAGTAGAAATAGAGACCATACATAGCTCTTCAATCAGTATCATCAGATCCGTTAGCATGGAACGTACTGTATGCATCATATGTACTTACATTTCGTATTTACATTCAAATGGCGTCTTGTTTTTTCATTTTTTAACAAAAGGAACCAAATCAATAAACTCAACAGTTCTTATCCGGTTTACCCAGAAATTCCGTAATATAGACAAGATATTATTCCGGTATCCGCTGTGCTGATACATATGGTAGTCTAACATAGACTCTATGATCATTTTTTAGTGGGATGTATTTCGTTGATTCACGTGTTCAATCGGTCGATATATGGATGTACATTGCCCTTGTGGAACGGTAAGCTTCTGTCCAAATATCATTGTATTCGAGAGATTGCAGCGCCAGTAAGTGAAGTAGCCTTATTGTGTGCGGAATATATTTAACTTATATCAAGCCCTGCGGTAGTGAGGCTGGGGCGACTCTGTTCTACAACGTATCTTTATTGTGTAGGATTTTGTTTTGTTTGTAGGGCAATGTGGTCTCAGGATGTTGTGCATTGGTGTCCTGTGGGAGGCGGCATGTGTATGTAACTCTTGCGTGTGTCCACCTCATGTCCAGCTGACAGTGTGCGGTATCATTTGATGTGTCGTTCTGTCAGGGATGCCGCGCCATGATTGTGACTAGACCTCCTGATCAATACAATTTATATCTTAGCACGCACAGTGGTTAGCCCGCCATATCAGTCCCCAAGCCAGTTCCTACCGGGGTGTAAGACAGACCCTAAAAGGGTAATCAACCATGAAGTATTAATACGGGTGCGTCGAGTGCCTCTAACCGTTCCCCGAGTGGGACGAGGAAGGAAGAAAAAGTGACCAAAGGGTTGTGCGGAACAACAAGGGGGGGAAATTTAGGGGAAGTGGGGTTATGGTGTGTGTCTGGAGGGTATAGTGCAGTGTCTTGTATCATTGGACTTTCCTGTGGGTGGGTGCTCGGACCCGTGGCCAGTGTGGTAGAAGCGTATTACAGTCAGTACTTGATGGAGCGGGGGAAGCCAAGCCCCCTCCAACCTGGAGGTTTCTTATCGCCGGTTCCCAGGTCCCGCAGGTACCAGGGGGGATATTGTTATTTGATCCCGTGGTGTCATCGCTCCTCCCCAACATGTGTCTCCTCCAGTGTGTCAGTATCTAAGTGAGCCCCCTAGTTTCGCCTTCCCGCTGTAGGGAGCCCAATGTGTCATCCCAGAGTTGTGCAATTGGGAATTTCGTCAAGCCCGCTATTTCTTCCCGATGTAATGGAATGCTTTCCGCCCTTGCCCGGTTAATAAAGGAAATGTACCAGTACTTGGTGAGCGGTGGTTCCTTCTTTTTCCAGTGCTTAGTGAGCATTCGCGAGGCAGTTATTAGTCCCAGGTCCCAAAACCTGGCCGGTACTTTATTCAATTTAGTCCTCCTGTATAATCCTAGAATGCAGGCCTCCCATGTGTGGGGTAGGCCTGTGCCAGCGCTGTGCGTCAGAAGGGATGTCACTTTGCTCCAGTATGTGGCTAGAATGGGGCAATACCAGAGCATGTGTAAAATGTCTGCGCCTATCAGGTCACATCTGGGGCAGCCAGCGGTATTGGTCATAAAGTATCTATTGATCTTGTCTGGCGACAAGTATGCTTGATGTAGTATATAAAACTGTATTATTTTGGAACGGGAGTTGCGTGGAACATTCACGGGGCTTGCAAGCACCATTGTCCATTCCTTGTCTGTCCATTCCCTCCCTCAGGAGGCCGCCCACTTATCTCGTAGTGGCTGTGTGGATCGTTGCGTATGTATGAGTAGGGCTTGCGCTAGCCAGTGTGTGATATGGGAGCCTCTACCCATGACATGTAGGTATTGCACTAGGTGGTGTCGGCAGTTCCTCGTGTATGTCTCCCCAAGACTCTGTGTACGTGCGGAGTATGGATGCATGGAGAAGGAATTGCCCGGCTGGCAGGCCTGTGCTCTCCATCAGGTCTTCAAAAGGGAGGATAGCTCCATCTGCTTAGAGATCGCCTGCGGTTTCCACCCCAGCCGTGTCCCAACTTTCCAGCAAGTGCGAGGTCACCATTCCACCCCTCCCGGGGGTGCCCAGCAGGGGGAGCGCGGGAGCATATGGTTTGACTTGGTCCCTTGGTCAGAGGATGGAACAGCTTGCATATTTGCGTGTGGGTCCATATAGTGGCTTCGGTAGCGGTATCATCCAGGTTTGTTCCACTCAGCCAGTGTCACCCATTGCAGCTGTGCCGCAAGATAATACAGCTCTAAATTAGGGACCGCCAACCCCCCTTCTGCAGTGGGCGAGTAGAGTTTCGCCAATGCAACCCGGGGGCGCCCAGCGTTCCAAATCCGGTTCCAAATCATGTGTTCTAGGTCGCGGAACACCCGGGCAGGGATGTACAGCGGGATGTTGGCGAAGTGGTATAATAGTCTCGGCAGCACTATCATTTTGGAGAGCGCTATCCGGCTGGGCACATTTAGGGGCAATGTCTTCCAGAAGGTCATTTGGGCGCGCAGCGAGGAGATAGCACACATCAGGTTACCTTCCATTATGTCTGGCGGATCCCTATAGATGTGTATCCCAAGGTATTTGAATGTGGTGGGATACCAAGCGAGCCCGACATCCCCGAGGCGTACATCGTACTCTTGTGTGTCGGGGCTGAACGAGTACACTCCGGATTTGGCCCAGTTGACCTTAAGACCGGACACCTCCTCGAACATCCGGAATATGTCCGACAATAGACACAGCACGTCGGCGAGATCACGTACATTTAGAAGCAGGTCATCCGCATAAAGCGAGACCACATATATGCCATCAGCCAGTGGGATCCCCCATCCCGCACCTCGTGTTACCAGCAGTGCTGTGAGGGGCTCCATGGCCAGGGAGAAGAGAAGTGGCGACAGGGTGGCATCCTTGTCGAGTCCCTCTGCGCACCTCCACTTTATCCGAGAGTAATCCGCCTGTTCGCACTCTCACACTGGGTCTCTGATAAAGCAGCCCAATCATGTCGACATATGCGTCACCTAGGTCGAATTTTTCCAGCACTGCTTTGAGGTAGGGCCATTCCACGGAGTCAAAGGCTTTCTCAAGGTCCAGCACTAGGCACCCTGATTTTGGCCAGTGCAGTGTGGCAGTTTCCTGTATCCGGAAGAGGCGACGGATGTTGTGAGAGGTGCTTCGTGCAGGTACAAAGCCATTTTGATCACCATGGACCAGGGTCGGGACTACGGCGGCTTGGCGCCGGGCTAGTAGAGAGGTGAAGATTTTATAATCAGTTTTTAACAGGGCCAGGGGTCTATATGAGCCCATAAGCGTTTCTTCCCTGCCGGGTTTCAGGAGCGAAACAAGGGTGGCTTCATTGAGTGTGGCCGGGAGCGCCGAGTCATCTATTTCAGCAGTGTACACCTGAGTAACTCTGGGATGAGGGTTTCCGAGCATGCCTTAAAAAATTCAGCGGGCAGCCCATCCGGGCCAGGTGATTTACCGTTGGAAAGATCGAAAATGGCTCGTGAACGGCGCCTCAAGGTCGCCTTGCTGTGCAGTCGTGAGGGATGGCAGCTGCAAATCTGTCAGGTAGTCTGCGAGAGTTTCAGTTGTGACTCTCAGCTGTGACCGGTATAAGGCCTGATAATGTTGCACGAAGGCTTGATGTATTTTTCTCTGAGTATACACCACCCCCTCCTCAGCTGTCTGAATGGCAGACACCGGCGAGGTGCGGCCCTCCTGTCTGATAAGCCAGGCCAATAATTTCCCGGGTTTGTCGCTATGATGATGTACACGCGCCGAATGGGCTGCATAGTTAAGGTGACGCAGCTGTTCTAACAGTGTTGTGTGTTCCTCTCGGGCTGCGAGCAGCCGCTCATCCGTTCCTGCCACCGCTTCCTGTTCCCGGCGGAGTAGGTCAGCCTCCACCTGGCGCAGGTCAGCTTCCATTTGTTTCTGCATGTTCCCCTGTGTGCCCAGACAGTGTCCCCTGATCACGACCTTGAAGGCGTCCCATTCAATCTGTGGGGAGGGCGCCGTGCCTGAATTATCTGTGAAGTTTTGCGCTACGCAGGCTTGTAGGGAGTCTCGGAAGGGGGCATCAAGTAATAGGGCGGGCTATAATGGGAATGGGTGGGTGTGGGCGTTCCCATGCTATGTCTAGCGTGTGTGGATTGTGGTCTGATTGTGTTCGGCCAAGGTGTTGTGTGTCCGTGATGTAGGGCAGTAATTCCGATGTTACCATGTATCTGTCCAGACGTACATGTAAAGCTTGTGCTCCCGAATAGTGGGAGTATACTCTGGTGTTGGGATTACGGGTGCGCCAGGCATCCTGCAGGTCCCATTGCGCTGCCGCCTGAATGAATGCTCTCTTTTTCCCACAAGATGGTGCGTCTGACCGGGGTAGGATAGAGCGGTCTAGTGTTGGGTCCAGTGTGTTATTGTAGTCACCCCTGAGTATTAAGGGGATTCCATGCCAGGGTGCCAGTTTCTCCGAGAGGTGTGCAAGAAAGCCTCCCTGATCTGTATTGGGAGAATAGATGGATGCTAGAACTACGGGTTGCCCATCAAGACGGCTGTGTACAAGCACGTACCAGCCCTCCGGGTCAGTGTGGGAATGCGTCATCGCAAAGGGAGTGCCCGGTCTTACCCACAGTAGCGCTCCACGGGCATATGAGGAGTATTCCGTAGCATACAGTTGCCCTCTCCATCGGCGGCGTAGCGCTATTGCCTCCGCCTTGTTCAAATGTGTTTGCTGCAAAAGTGCAATTTGGATCTGGTGTCTCTTAAGGTATGAGAATATTTGATAACGGCGTGATGGTGTGTGCATGCCTCTGATGTTCCAGGTGCAGATTTTTATCGCAGGCATGATATCAGTTTAGGTAGTTTCCCCTCCTCTCTGTATTCAGTGATTGACCCCATTACAGCCCCCCACCCAGCACGTCCACAGCTATTACCACTGACACAATTAACACAACCCAGATATTCACATAAGGGGTAATAAGCAACTAACAAAGTTAACCAAAAGGGCGTGAACCATATAAGAATGCCAAAAGGGCAGTAGCAAAACATGCCACCGTCCATACTCTCAATCGAGAGGGACAACCGTTCAAATCAAGGGGGTGTCGCGTGCTAGGCGCAGTCTCAGCAGAACAGTTGTCTGGATAAAGAAGGAAAACATTATCCCTCCCTGGGCCATATGTTACATGTGTCCTGCAGCCAAAGTCACTGTGCGGAGGATTAGCTTAGCCAGAGGCGCAGGAGTCCTGGTCCAGCCAGCCTTACAGGGGTATGGTGAAGTAGACCGCTCACCCCAAGTCAGTCATATACAGTCCCCTGTATGCAAAGGCCAGCGGGCAGAGGGAGGCGGGGTACAGGGATGCCCTCCCATTACATCACCATATCTGTGTTCAGGTGTCTGGGATAATCCTCACTGCGTCCCTTCTCCTCCGGCCGTCCCAGATGTAAGGGGTCGCTTCCGGTGTCTCTCAGCTCCAACGGTGCAATAGCGTCCACCCAATCTCTATTACCATGTCTTTCATTCCGGCGGGTTCTGCCAGGCCTCCTCGTGTGATCTCAGTGAGGCAAGTCAGCTGTCTGTGGTGTGATATCCGGCAGGTCCACAGAGAGCTGAGAGTCTGGTATACCGTAGATGGCTTCATCGTCGCTTGGAACTATCCGAGGGCTATCGCCTTGTGCAGCGTCCGATGTCGGGGAGCTGCTGAGCTGAGAGACCCTACGGAGTGCATCCCGCTGCTCCTGGAGAATTTGATCCGCCGGCGGGGAGTGGCGCGCCGCTTCCTCCGGGCGACGGGCTTGATGTTCCCTGTTCCTGCGACGACGTCTCGGTCAACGTGCCCGTGGTCTCGTCTCGTAGCTCTGGGTTTGTCTTGGCGCCGCGTCAGTGCCACCATCGAGCCAAGCGTTTACTTCTTCATGGTTAGTAAAGAAATTGGTTTTATCTTGTGCCACCACTCTCAGTTTTGCGGGGAAAAGGATGGAATACTGAAGACCTGCTCTGCGGAGCCGTCGTTTTACCTCTAGGAAGGAATGTCTTTGACGCTGCACTTGAATGGTGTAGTCTGGGAAGAACATCACGGTGGCATTGTCTATGCGGATGTCTCCGAGTTTTCTAGCTTCTCGCAGGACAGAGTCCCGGTCGCGATAGTTCAGTATCCGGAGGAGCAGCGGTCTCGGGTTGGATCCCTTGGGAAGTGGCCTCGTGGGTACTTGGTGCGCCCGCTCCGCCACGAAATAGGGCGAGAGCGTGCCTTCTGGAAGAATGGTCCTCAGATAGTCCTCTATGTGGTGGGCTGGATTGTTGACCTCCCATTTTTCTGGAATCCCCACGAGTCTTATGATGTTCCGCCGTGCCCGCCCTTCCGCATCCTCAGCGTGGTCTTCCAGAAACTCAACCCTGTTGAGGAGGTCCTGTACTTGTTTATCCGTCTGGTTGACTCTGGGCTCGAGTTCCGCCACTGTCCCCTCCAGGGTTTTGGTCCGATCCGCCAGTTTTTTGTGATCGTCTCTCAGGTCGGTGAGGTCTATGGCAATGCTCTCTATTTTAGTCTCCAGTGAGGTTCTGGTCGACTGGAGCGACTCTTCCAGGCGTTCCATGGCGGCGAGCATGCTGTCCAGTCTAGTGGTCACCTGGTCGGTATCCATCTTCCTCTGCGCTTTATCAGTCTTCCCTTTCGGTGGGGCACCTTCAGTTCCGGTGCGCGTCCTTACTCCTCCGGACATGGGCAGAGCTACTCGGCTATCTGTTCGGTTGAGTTCACGGGAGACTCCGGTAGTGAAATGTTCCTTGGGTTGTGGTCCTGAAGAGGCTTGTTGGTTTCCAAGATCAGAGGGGCAATAGAATGCGTGACATCTCCAACGCAGCTAGCAGAGTGTTGTCACGCGCGTCGGCAATGGCGGCCCTCGGACTAGACATGTGTGTCCGTATGGTTCAGCAGGTGTCAGTCATCACCTCCGCATTGGCGTGAGCCACGGATAGCTAGCGGTCACATCGTTTCCGGGGCAGTTGTGGCAGGTAGGAGGTCCATGTGAGGTCTCCGGAGGGTCCGGGGATCCGTGACTGCAGCTTCGCTGCTCCGCAGCGTGTCACAGGGGAGCTAGGTACTCTCCGGTATAGAAAACTGCAGCACAAGGTCGTTCTGCTTGCGCCAGTCCCTCTCTTCCCCGCCAGTCCCTCTCTTCCCCGCCAGTCCCTCTCTTCCCCGCCAGTTCCAAGGCCTTCTCCCAGTGTCCCACGCGTCTCTGATGGTTCCGATCCTCCGGCGGATATGCAGCTGGACGAATCTCACCAGACCTCCCCAGGCCAGCTGATCGTGAAGGGCTCAGTGGGGCCCGTGGCGACCGGAGCTAGGCAGCGTCTCCACCAGCAGGGTGTGTGCCCCACTTTGGGGGTATGGCTCTAGTGGGTCTTCGGCGCCACCTCTGTGTGGGCCTTGGCGTCTGAATCAGGCATCCGGTAGTGCCTGCTGCTCACTGCAGTATCGCCCATGTGTGAGGAGGGGCCTCGCTGGGTGTCCACGGTCACTTGGCAAGACCCGGAGGGGGGCCTATTCTTCCGGCTTCTCAGCCTCGCTAGTGCTCTGCCTGCAGCACCTCAGGGGGTCGCAGTGCCTCCGATCGCGGTATCTAGCAGTCGGGTGGTTGTACTCTTGGTCCGGGTCCTTACCGGTATAGCGGGCGGCTTCAGCAGGCCAGGTCTTTGCTCCCCTCAGGCTCAGTCCCTCCGCAGTTCCCTGGAAATAATGTTGAACTTGGGTCGGAGCAGCGAGAGGGCTCCCAGGTCTTGTTTCCGGTGGGCGGGGAGGCCGTGCACGTTAGTCCGTGGGATGCATGTGTAGGCCCAGTTGCCAGGCCCAAGCCGCGGTCTCTCGTGGCCTCCTCCGCCGGCCGGGCAGCAGCGAGTCCCGCAGGAGGCCTCCAGGAAAGTCCGGTGTGGACAGGGTCGGTCCTCTGGTACAAAAATCGGCCAGAGTGCCAATATCGACTCTATGATGGTCCGCCTGCAGTTTCAGGCGGCTGCGAGGAAATCTGACGGAGAATCGGCCCAGGGAAGGGGAGCTCGGCCCGGAGCTCTACCCGATTGCGACCTCCGCCATTGCGTGCCTAGCCACGCCCCCCCGTCTAGTCATTCTGATAGTGTACTGTTTCCCGCGAACGCCACCCAAGTTTGTTGAGCTTTTTACAGAATTAGTGAACGTTATCCGCTCACAGTATCAACGTATCCTGGTGATGGGGGATTTTAACTTCCACTGGGATCAGATTCCAAAAGACAGCCAGGCTAAACAGTTGGATGAGGCACTGATCTCTTTGGAACTCAGACAATTAGTGAATTGTCCTACTCATGAGAAGGGCTGCATACTCTATTTGGTCTGGACATCCCACCCATTTACTAGCCCAATAGATATCAGTCCCTGCGCCTGGTCTGTTCACCATTCAATCAGAGGTTGGTTCCCACCCACAAAACAAGCAGCTCGTCCCTCCCTTGAGTGTAAAGTGCTGCGGGTTGGAATAAAATGAGAGCTGACGACCTGGTTAACACCCTACACAAATCAGCCACCCCAAGTCCAATACAGGGACACCTTGATGTAGAAAGCGCCACCCTGTCTACAAGGCTGAAGAATGCCATCAACATGAAAGCCCCAATCCATGGGGAAAGAGTAAGGGACGAAGGCAAAGGGGCCCCCTGGTTCAACGAAGCTTTAAAAAACCTGAAACAAACCCTTTGCCAGCGCGAGAGACCCTGGCGTAAAGCTTCCGACCCTGGTGCATGGCTAGAATATCACTCAGTTTGCAGTCTACAAAAAGCAATTTTAACAAGGAAGGCAGAAATCTAAGGAACTAGGATTTTGACTGCTGAAAATACACTAAAAGAAACTTTTCGGATTTTAAAAGAGCAGAGACAAGCTCAGGAACAGAAGCCCCTCTTCTGTCTGTAAGATTGCAACAAGTTCCAGTCCTTCTTCTTAAAGAAAGTGAAGGACCTACTGACGGAGATTCATCTTCGTCCTATTGTCCTCTGTCCCTTAGCATCCGATCCTCTGCCTCCAACTTACTACTCAGCGTCTTCCCCAGGCTCACCTGTGACTCCCTGTCTCCCTTAATGGGGCGGGTTGAGTCCTGGTCACCTGCGGACCCTGCCCACCGAGGATCTTTAAGTTGGCACTACCAGGGATAGAAAGCTAGGTCCTCTCGCTACTAAATCAATCTCTAGCATCAGGCCACGTCCCCACCAATTTTAAGAAAGCTTGTGTCAACCCGCTTAAAAAAAAAAAAACACCAGGGACTGACGTGAAGAACCTAAAAAGCTTGAGGCCAATCTCCCAGCTCCCATTCCTGTCGAACGTGCTGGAACCTCACCTGCTGAAATCCCTGTCATTCCACATAGAAGCAAACCACCTCCTGCATAACAATCTGGCAAGGTTTAGGGCTCGTCACAGCACGGAAGTGGTAATGCTGTCAGTGTTGGATGAACTCCAGTTAAGGGCTGATAAGAAAAAGCCATGTGCCCTGGTTTAGCTAGACCTATCCGTGGCATTTGATACTGTCAACAATGACCAACTTTTGTTGCGGATCTCAGAGCTGGGCATCAAGGGCATGACCCTTATTTGGCTCACATCTTTCCTCAATGATCGATCTCGGAGAGTACAGCTGGCTGACCATATGTCCCATTCCTGCAAACTCTTGTGCTGGGTACCACAGGGTTCTGCGTTGTCACCTCTCCTATTCAATGCCCACGTCCAGCCCCTGATAACCGCACTGAAGCTCATGTAGTGTCAGACCTATAACTACGCCGACAGCACTCAAATTATCATCCAGATAGATAGCTCGCCGGCCTCCCACACAAGAATGCTAAACATTTTAAAATTTACTGTCAACTGGATGACTGCCAATTCCTTCAAAATTAATCCTGAGCAGACCTAGGTAGTGGCCATCATCACAGACTCCAACTCCTGGAGGAACCTTTTTTTGGCCACAAGAGCTGGGCTCAAATCCTGAACCAGCTCTGGCCGTAAAAGCCTGGGCATCAAAATTGATGCCAAGCTCTCTATGACCCAGCAGGTGTCGGCAGTAGTAGAAACATGTGTCAGCATGCTAAACAACTACGGAAACTTGCCCCCCTTCTCACATTTGCCACACTCAGAACGGCTGTATCGGTCATAATAGTGTCCCTACTAGACTACGGGAACTCCCTGTATATCTGGCTCCCCAAAAATGTGTTGGCCAGACTACTGGTCACATGAATGATGCTGCCAGATTAATCTTTAGACTGCCTAGGAGGGCCCACGCCACTCCCCTCCTCTAAGTCAGCTGCCCTGGCTTCCGGCCAGGCAGAGAACCAGGTTTAAGGGCCTTTCCATCGCGCATAAAACAATCTATGGCCAAGCCCCAACCTATATTAAAGATAGTTTAGCCAACTATACTCCTAGCAGGTTGCTACGGTCCTCAGAGGCCGTCTTGCTGGCATGCCCCCGCTTTAGCTTGACCTCTAAAGGAGGAAGAGCTTTTTCAACCTCCATTCCTCTACTTTGGAACAAGCTGCCGGAGAATTTGCTCGAGGAACACGCCCTTCTCCCTTTCAGGAAAGAAGTTAAAAACAGTCTTTTTCGCGGTGGCACAACCTAATCAATTAATATCTCCTCACATGCTAGGGTAGATTTCTGTCTTATAGCGCCTAGAGATCTGACAGTGATAGCGCGCTGTACAAATGCAAATTACAAATGTATAGTTTTGTAACGTTCGCATACATATGGAAGAGAATGTTCGAGGAATTTAGTGCATTAGGTAATGGTTACAAGGACACGTTGAAGAGTGTAGGAGATAAGGCGGACTCTTGTGGGTACCCCATGGATACTGGAGAGGGCTGAGAGAGAGAGTGGTTCGCCTTGACTCTTTTTGATCGGTGGTGGAGGAAGGACGAGAGCCATTGTAAAACCCGGCCAGAGAGGCCCATCCTGTTCTTCAAAATGAATAAAAGGTTGTCGTGATTGACAGTGTCAAACGCAGAGGAGAGGTCAAGGAGGATTAGGAGGCAGGATTTATTTTGGTCAAGCATTTTTAAAATGTCATCTAGAACATGAGTGATAGCCGATACAGTGCTGTGCCTACTCAGAAAGCCAGATTGATGCTGGTCGGGGAGTTGGAAATTCTAGATGTGAGCGGAGTTCTGATTGGACGCATTTTTTCAGGAGTTTGGCTAGGGTGGGGATGTTGGAGATAGAGCGGAAGTTGTTCAAGTCAGCACTATCTTCATGAATTTCTTTTAGTATAGGTGATACCTGAGCTGCTTTTAGGCAATCTGAGATCATGCCTTGTGACAGTGAGGCGTTGACAATCTTTGTCCAGATGGGGATGATGATATCCTTGATTTGTTTGAAGATGGAAGGAGGCAACGGGTCTCTGAAGTGAGTAGATCGGTTGATACTCTGAAGAACCTTGTTGATGTTTCTTTCACTGAAGGGAGTAAAGTTGCCCCATGCGGCATTGTTCTCGGTGCTCATTTTGATTGGTTTGACCTAAGTGGGCAGGAGGTGGTGCGTACCCAAATGAAGGCAATAGAACTTTCTTAGAAGCACGTTCAATGTTGATGAGTCTTGATTTCTCATTCTCCGTCGCATGAGGGTGGGCTGACTTTAAAGTCAGACTGGTTCGGAGCTTCCCCCGATTGCTGTTTAACCAGTTCAAAAAGTTTCTTGGGACGATTAGCGCCTTGATCAAGTTCGGATCTGAAGTAGTCTGCCTTAGCGCTCTTGATTTGTTTGTTGTAGGAGCTCCTAACCTCTCTAAGGAGTTTTAGCTGACCCGAGGAAGGTTTGTAGCTCCAAGATCGTTCAATTGCTCTAAGATTGCGGCGTTCTGAGTTTAAATTGTCCTTGAATAACGGTTCGGATATTTTAGTTGAGGCATTTTTTTGTTGGAGTGGTGCAATGGAACCCATGATGTTAGAGAGAGATGTAGAAGGCAGTGAGTACCTGAAACCTCAGACATGTCAGCTTGGGAGGAGAGGGCATATTTACAATGGGTTGCTAGTTCAACTGTATTGATAGCTCTATGGGCCCTTTTCCAGATCTTCGATTCCGCTGGTTAAGCCTTCCTCAGAGACACCTCCCCGTTAATATAAAAGAAGATGCTGTGGTGGTCGGACCAATCACAGGTGGTAATGGTATCTAACGTGATGGTATGCTCTTTGGTGATTATGAGGTCTAGAATTTCTCCTTTATTATGGGTTGGCCAGTAACAATGTTGAATCAACTCTTGCACCACATTTCGAGCCTGAATTTGGAAACTTTGTTGCATTCTAACATGTTCCTCTCTGCGGTCTAAAGGACGCCGACTGCTAAGTTGATGATAGCGGTTTTCCTTCTACTCCGCCTGCCGCAGGCTGAATGGCCAAACAAGTCACCTTGTAGCTATAATGTTGTACTTAATTCTGTCCTGACTTTCTCGCCACCGCTGAATGTGCCCTCTTCCTCAGATATATCCTGTAATTTTCTGCTAATTCAGTAAAAATGTTGGCATTCAGGCCAAGAACTTTTATTTGTCAACACAAGGAGCAAATCTTCTGTAGCACAAAAAGATGGTACTAGAAATGGTGGAATGTATTCTTACTAACAATTATTTTGTTTATGATAAAAACTGGTACCAACAATACTGGGCCCTAAATTTGCGCTATCATATGTGAACCTGTTTATGGGGTGGGTGGAGCATATGCATGCTTGGTCCACAGCGGCTGCTGAATGGACGAAGAACATCTATTATTGGGGCGGCTATATAGATGACGTGATTGTCATTTGGAAGGAAAGTTGTTGGACTTCGCCCTTTTTGCAGGGTCATCCCTGAACTTTTTGCCTTCCTCCTACTCTGTTTTTCTGACGTGGTGTTTTTGGTTTTAGGACTTTGGGCACTTTATCACTGCTGTGCAGTCTAAAGTGCATGTGCTCTCTATGGTAAAACATGGTAAGATTGTTCTACACCTGTTTGGCGTATTTAATTGAGCTATCAGTCCCTTGTAAAGTGGTATCTCAGAAACCCAGGCGTTTCTCACTACTGTGATGCGGCCATCTCATAGGAATGCATTGGGGGTTCCCTGGTGAGTGTGTCACCAGTAGTTCCTGATCTGAGAGGAGTAACTTGTTGGAACTGGGTCCCAAGGCCTGTGCCAGGGCAGAACCAAGAGGACATGTAGTATAAGTATTGGGGATATGACCATGTAAGTTGTACCTGCGTGGAAATGAAGGATTGCTGGGTGCCAGGAGGAACTGCCACAAAGGACTTCCCTCCTGCGGGAGGGCCCTGTCAGCTGGCCTGCCGGGGGCCCAGCTCTGTTCTGTGCGAGTGCTTGGTGAGTGCTCTTTTATCCTGCAGAGGGGGCTGATCTAGAGAGGGGCGCTTTGTGCTCTACAGCGTGGCAGCACCACCCTCTCCTATGTGATCTGAGCCCCCAGGTCTGGGCTCACCCTGCCCCTAGGCATGAGGAACTTGCCAGGTGTTTTGCGCTTGAAAGCGCTATGCTGCAAAGCTTGCTCCATTGCGGAATTCCACTGAGGAGGAATCCAGACGTGTGGATTCCTCCATGCTGCCTGATTGGGGCGGAGCTTTGACTACTAGTGCTTGACTCTGGGCCGGATTGACTAGAGAGTCTGCGGAGCCGCCGGAAGTCAGGTACAGTCTTTGCCTGATTGTAGGCGTTGCCCGGACAGGGAGGAGAAACTGAGCCTCGTGGGTTTGCGTGAGCGGTGCGCTGCCATAGTGTGGCAGAGTGAGGAGAACTGCCGGAAGGGACACTATGGGCCATCGCGGTCCCGCCCTCCTGGAGAGAGGACCGGGTTGAGAAGGAGGCAGCCGGTGGTCATCTGCGGCGAGACTCCAGGTGAGATGGCCCCAGCTTGCCACACCCTTAACATGAGTGGAGGGCCCCGAGATTCCTCCTCAGGTGCCTGCCCCCTTTGTTTCTGGAGCGTGGAGGGGTGGGTTGAAGAAGTAGGGCCACCTCCCACGTAACTCCGGGTTGGCGGTCAGTGCGCAGACTGGAAAAGGATCCAGCGAGGGAGGTTAGCAACGAGCCTCCCGGGCCCTGTAAAATGTGGTGAGTGGGGCCTTTGAGGCACACTATGGGTGCCTAACTGTGGTCACAGCTGCAATACCGGAGTGCGGACGCGCACTGTTTTAGTTTATTCAGGCGCTTAATAAATGTTTTTATTATTATTAATACCGGATCACAGCAGCTGCAACATGGGGGCATTCCTTTTCTAAGAGGAGACAATAGTGAGTTGCTCCCCACCCCCGATTACTCTGCGGATCTTTAGGGGGCTAGTCGAAGCCCTGTGTCAGATGGACACAAGAGAAGGAGAGACCTGCCTTTGGAACAAAGGGCATTGTGGGGAAGCCCAAGACGGGCCCCAGAGCACCTCATGTTTTGGTTGGGGGTAAGGCCCTGAGGTGATGGGTGCACCGTATTAGTGTTACTGTGGTGCACTAGTGATTTAGGATGTGTGCCTAAGGTGATCTATGCAGAATGTGTTTATGCCACGTCCAGTGTTTACCAGAAATGACTGTTTTTTTTTACTACTTGTACGGTCTGATGGTTGACAGTGGCCCGATTGGCCCTGTAAAGTTTATACTCCCCTGGAAAGTAATACCCAGTGCCAGGTGGCACAGTGTACAAACATGATTACGTTCTAATGTGTTTATACAAAGGCTATTTTTATATTACCCTGTGTGGAGTTTCTTTTGTGGTGGGCCTAGTGTGTCGCTGCTGTGTGTGTTGTGCAAATGCTTTACACATTGCCTCTGGGATAAGCCTGACTGCCATGGCAAGCTACCAAGGGGGTGACCAGGGGTTATCTTCAGTGTGTAACTCCCTTGCCGTGACTGGAGTGGTGGTTTCTACCTGGCTTAGGCGCATGCCCTAGCCAACCAGAAATCCCATTTCTAACGGAAGTGAAAACCACATGAAAGAATATTTTGGATTTTTAAATGACCACACTTTTAATCTAATATTTACATTTGCATGTCCCAAACGGGCAAACAGTTTTTAGATGTGGAACTTTATATCACTAACAACACAGTACAGAGTACTCGAATTTGTAAAGATACAGCTGTAAATAGTGTATTGCACTATGAAAGTGCACACCGAGCATTCACCTAGTGTGCTATTCCATTTGGTGAGATGCTGGGTATACGCAGAAAGTGTAGCAAAGATACAAACTTTGAGTATCACGCCAGATAGACTAACATGGGATTAAAAAGGTGAGGGTACAGAATTGACATCCTCTAACAGGCTGTGGCTAAATCTAAGAACATAAAATGGGAAGACACACTGAAGACCAAACGGAAGACAAACACAATGGAAAACTTGTCGTTCATAACAACACACTCAGGACTTAACCAGGAGGTCTTTAAAATTTTAAATAGAAATTGGGCGTTGTTGAAAGGAGTACCGGGGGTCGGTAGTCTGAGCTCCAACAAACCCTTGATTACATATAGGAGGTATAAGACCATAAGGGAGACACTATATCCTAGTTAAACTTTTCTTAAGATGCAGGATTCAGAAACCTAGTTAGAAAGGCCTATGGGGTTTCTACACATGTGGGGATTCTAACTAATACCATATGGGTGTCAACAAAATCAAATAATTCAGTTATGACATAGACAAGAAACACATTCATCATTTCATAAATTGGTTATCTTGCTATGTGGTGTACATTATTATATACACTTGCAAAACAATCTGCACTGGCAGTACTACATGCCAATTAAAGACACATTCAGTAACACCAAAGATCATGTATCAGCCAAGATATGTAATACTCTTTAGTATCACATGAATGCACGGTGGGGTCCAATAGGTCTAATTTCAGTTTCCATGGCATTGATATAGCCTTCTGGATAGGAGCAATGGAGACAGAAAGCAACATCTTAGGCAACTGAAAGTGAGATGTATTTGTGCTTTACGGACTGTCAAAATGGGACTCCGTGTGGACCATGAATTGCATCAAAATATTAAATCATTTGTTGTAATTTGTACGTTCTTTTCCATGTTACACGCTCTGGGGCTTTGTATCCTAAAAGATTCACTTAACATTCATTTGCGGGTGCTGAGGGTTCTCCTCTTTATCACATATAAGATGTATGGACGAGTTTCTGTTCTTAGTTTTTCATGTATTGACTAGCTAATGGTACATTTGGTATGCTGGACAGATGATCTTGCATTGTTTGTAAAAGTATCCTAGTGAGTCCTTACTTTGAGTATATAGTGTGTTCACTCAATAGGAAGACTTTGGTTCACACGTTATTGTCTATGGGTTACCACATTGAAATGCGTTCATTAGTCTAGACACGTGGTCTTCAACGTCAGTTAGTAGGTTAATGGTTTCTGATTAATGTACACTCGAAAAACATGATTCTATGCATGATTACACTCTTACACCACACTCTGTACTGGTCTCCCGAGATTTATTGGTGTCGAAACACGGTCATAGATGCATGCGTGCTCCAGGGAGAGAGATGCTTTCTAGTGCTGCAAAATGGGAGTGGCTGTTCCGCTTAAGGAGAGCTTCCAGAATCGGCCGGGGTTAGATACGCATGAACACTGATGCGGTGGCCCAGACGGCTTTGCTGTACACTTTTAAGCGACTCAACTTCTATGATTAGTTATATTCATGCACATCCTCATGGTACTTGGTGCTTGGTACATTTGATTATATTTATTCTGATGTCTTGGTAATGCGTACTGGGCGTTTGTTTATACAGCTTTGTGCTGTTTATATAAGATGCTATTGATGTGTTTTTACATTGTGGGGGTCCCGCACTGGCTCAACATTGTGATACTTTATTTATTTATTTATTTATTTATTTAGCTGTTTTGTAGCGCGCTCGTATACTACCAGAGTGTCCTGGCGCGTAAAAAGAGAAACAAGCAAGTGGCCGGAGGAAAAAAGTAGAGATCTAAATTTTCTTTTTACTATTAGTATTTTAATAAGCCGTACTGAATGATGCCATACCAGTTATTTTGACCACGTACAGTGGCTTGGTGTCGGCAAATGTTTAATCAATCTATACCCCATTGTGGGCTGGTAGTTTATGGATGAAATTGAAGTGAGAGCTCGGTCGGACTTGGTTTATTTGAGTCACTGAGACTCAAAATGTCTAATGGCTACATTCGTTTGCAACTGTTTTTCCTGCTTACCAGTAACGGTTTCACCTTTTCGTGATCTGTTCCTTCCCTGTGTGCGGTCAGTTTACAAATTGGACTGAAGGACTACCTTGAATCAGTCGTGAAATTCAGAATCAGTTATACCATACATACTGTTGGGGACTTTGCTGTATAAAACCATGTAGTTTAGTAGACTCCCATTCACTTGGGGTTGTTCAACTTGGATGTGGGAGCATTTAAGACCACAAATTCAGTAGACCGATGGCAGTATATATGTATTGTTCTTTGTAGATGTGATCACATTGCTTCGTTCTGGGCACGGGATGGGTCTACCATTTCACTTTTTTAAAAATATTTTTTTATGAAAATGGCGCATAGTTTTGGGGGATCACAGGGTTTGTAGCTGGTACATACAACAGTTTATAATTGGTAGGTTTCCAGTATAGAACACATGGGTTACCTGCTATTCATAAGATATCTCACCCAGTTTTTCTGGGTACTAATTCTCTCAGTGTATGTACTAATTCTTTACTGTGAGAATTTCACTGGTGATTGAACAAAGTCAAACTTTTACTTTTTCTATTGTCTCTCACCAGTTGTGAACGAAAGACATAGAACGCCGGCAGGAGTGCTTCAAGATATATGTACACTACAGTTGTCTCAATAATCGATCTGGTATGGTACTTTTATTATTGTTGTAATGTATACATTGTTAATTTAAGGATTAGAGTTGGTACTACTCCTAAGAGAGAGTTCTATTTTGGCACAACTTTTAGTCTATTTTGAATGCTTTTATGCCTTTACGAGTGATAGGTGCGGTTCCCTCTTTGTTTAGGTCATTTTATTATCACTTTTGTCTACCCATCACATCCTGTTTGGCTTTCTTCTTTCCCCCTTTTTTCTTTTTGATATATCTTGTCTTGTAAAATAATTTTTCTTGCTTTGTCTTACATCTTTAGCTCAGTTGCCTATCGTGTACATGGAGAACAGGTATTAACAACTCTTTGTAGTAATCTAGATTTACGTTTTACTCTTCACTTTTTTCTTGGTCTGTACACTTTTCTGCTCTATTATAATTACTTCTTTCTGTTTTGCACTCAGACTTCTAGTTCAGTTGTCTATCTTGTACATGGAGACAAAGCAGTAATAACCTCACTTAATAAACTATTGTTTGATTACACAGTTTCCTTTTCGATGTGAAACCCTCTCTGCGATTGTCGCTAGTTGAAGTTTGCAGCAGTCGACAATGTGTTGAGTTAGCAATATTATTATTTGCGATGGTGTGTTTGTTTTTCTGTTTTTATAGTGATTGTGTTGTATTTATTGTTTTAAATCCTGTTCCGCTGATTTCTAGATTAACACATACAGGTATAAGGTTTGTCTGTATTCAATATATGTATGTTTAAGTCATTAATTTTAGACTGATTTGTGTACTCTTTAAATGTTTGCAGTCCATGTTTGGTTGAAACGCGTTGGTTGCCTATCTCTGACTTATCTATCTATACCACTAGTATAAAGAGAGAACCGAAACCTTTTGGCAAGGTAAACTCTGGAACCACAGCGCCAATCCACACACCCAATACATTGTTGGAATCCTCAGGGTGTGTAGATGGACATAAGCGACATAAAATAAAATAATACGTTAATTAAAAAATAAAAATTTACCAACAAAGTAGTCCCCTAAAACTAGCGCCGGCCGCGACGTAGAGCTCACCGCGACCTACACGTGCGTGATGACGACAGGCTGGGAGGAGCGGTGACGAGTGGCGGTGAAGTCCGGAGCTCGGGGAGGAGCGGCGGCTCAGGTAAGGCGAGGCGGGAGGCGGTCTGGGCAATGTTGGGGCGGGCGGTGGCCTGGGCGTGGCAGTGAAGTCCGGAGCGCGGCAGAGGCAGGCGGGCGGGGGGCGGTCTAGGCAATGTCTGGGCGGGCGGCGGGGGCCCGGCCGGGACTGCACAAAAGCCCAAAATGCTGCGCCCAGCCCCCTTCTGACCCGGGTAACGCCGGGGCGGGCTGCTAGTTATCAATAAAAAGAATTTAAGGAACTTTGAAGCATATGTAAGCTTGTCATATATGTCACGAATAATATCTGGTATCTAATTGTTTTTTATTGTCTCATCCTATTGGTAATTCAATGTGGACGGAGATTACAGAAAAGCGCTGGCCAAAATCACTATACTGCAACCTGTCTGGTGTAGTATTGTGGCTCAAACATTTTGGATATCGCAGGGTGGCACGGCCACCTCTCCTCGGTAAGGGAAGTTGCTTTTGTTGCCTGGCTGCAGCTCTGCCCTATTTTATCTATTGACTCCTATGTCTTTTTTATTGCTATTTGGCAACACATTTTTACCTACTTCTCGCTACCTACCGGTCCTCTTTGCCGCCATCTAGGTGAATCGAGCAGTCTGTGTGGCCCCCTCAAAACCTTTGAGGTCAGCTTTGGGTTGGGATCGTCACAGCATTCGTGCCTGCCAGCTGAGCATCGAGGGGGCAACTCGGGTAGTTGGAAATTCTGCGCTCCATCACATCAGTGACACCACAACCAAAATTGAATGACCTGTGTTTGACTTTCTCACTAGCTGCCCTGCTTTGGCAGTTTCTGCCTGTGCCGTAACTGGTGCAATTACCGGGACTATTCTCACAAGACTGAGACAGTTGCGTTCTCCCAAAGTCACTGTTCACACACAAGAGCAACTGGACTGATCTGAAGGAGGAACAATATGGATCCAGTTCTAGGAAGATTCCACTTCTAGCATCTCTTGGGTATCCAAACATATTGGAGAAGGCGCCCCAACTTTATTGTTTCATGCTTCATCATCGGGGCCTATTCACGCTCTGGTATGGTGCTAACACCATGATTGACGCAACTAGTTTTTAGATAAAATCTTACTGGATAAGCAGGGGCCCAGAAGGGAAGTAAAGAGTTAAAAATCTCTACAGGTAAACCCAGAAATGATTTTATTTGCAGGGAACCGGGGGTATGAATAAAAAGTTATTTCAGGGTCTCTTTTGGATTTAGTTTGTTAAATTAACCCTCGTATGTAAGTGCCAACATGTTTCTGCCCGCACTGGGACCCGAACTGGGTCCGGGGCCTTTGTCAGGGCAAATGTATCCGTGCCTGGCTATGTATGCATACAATGCACATATGTGAGGCCCAAGGGTCTTACCCGTTTCGTACTTCTGTCCTTGGGGGATACCTAAGAGACAAACAATGCATGAGCGAAGTAAAAATGGATCCAAAAAGTATCATATGTCATATAATCAATTTTCCTAGTCTGAATTCCGTGGGGACATGTAGTGATCCCCTTGTACATAACTTGTATCTTAAATAGAGCGATGCTGCTCCAAATTTGGGAAACACTCCCTAAGTTTAAAACTGTTCAAAATCCCTCTGCAACACCCAAAGTGAAATGCTTCCTAAGACTCCAGTAGTGCAACCCCTTCAGGAATGGGTAAGACTGATTGCAGGGCTTGGAGATCCAGTGGGAACTTATTTTTCCACATCCAGCAACAGAATTAAATTTGCCCACATTACAGATCTTACCTGGACTGACCACACCATCACTCACTTTTCCATCTCCTACGCCCAACATGCCATCGCCAAACACCACAGCTCCAACCACCGCAGCTGGGACAAGGTAACGAACTCATTAGACATGGACCTTCAGCGCCACACTACCCAAAATGCTGTTACTCTTTAGAGCCAGTACTCCTTAGAGCCACCAAGTGCAATTGTCACCTACTCGAGAAGCAATGGCACGTCACCAAGAACCCCTCCGACAGGGCCGCTCAAAAAAAGCAGCCCTCAGCAACTTCCACCTGCGCATCAAGGAAGCCAAGAAAACAGCAATCACTGCCAGCATTGACTCCGCAGCCAATCACGCAAAGGACCTCTTCAAAATAGCCAAGGAATTCTCCAACCCCACAGCTACAGAGAGCACCGTCTACCCCTCCCAAGAACTCTGTGACACCCTCTTGAACTACTGAGAACACCCTCTCGAACTACTGTCCCAGCAAGATCGCCACCATCTACAACTACTTCAACCACCAGCCCACTACTCTCCGCCTCAACAACTTCAACCAACCAGAGAACACTAGCTGAACAATCAGAACCTGGGCTCCGCTCACCACTCAGACCACCACAGTCCTCATGCAGTCCATGCCCTCTAGGGCACCCACTAACCCTGCCACCACCATCTCTTCAACCTCGGAACCAATCCAATCAGCAAGGAACTCACCAGCATCCTCAACACCTCCATCTCCACAGCAATCTTCCCAGACAGATGGAAACACGCAGAGGTCAGCCCCCTTCTAAAGATACTGCCTCAAGCTCCACTCCGACAAAATGGAAGTAGTGAGCTGATGCCCAACAGAACTCTGTCCAACACCCACACCGACAGACCATGCACGCAACCTTGGCATCATCCTCGACAGCCAACTGACCATGAAACGACAAGTTGAAGCAGTCTCCTTCTTCTACACCTTTCGCATGCTCTGCAGAATCTTCATATGGATCCAATCAACACCAGAAAGACCGTTGCACAGGCCCTTGTCAACCGCCACCTTGACTACTGCAATGCACTCTACTCTGTGTCTCCACCCAGCTCTTCCACAGACTCCACAACATACAGAACACCGCAGCCAGACTCCTCCTGGACCTCCCCAAACGGACCCACATCACCCCCACCTCGGAAACCTCAATTGGCTTCCCATCCAGAAGAGATGCCATTGCAATATCCTAATGCATGCAAAGCCCTACACAATGAAGGACTCTCCTACATCAACCTTCAATTCAACTTCCATCTGCCTGATAGACACCTGCGCTCTGCCTCTCCACCTCCAAACAGAAACCTCCTTGGCAGACTTGAGAAGAAAACTCTAGACCTGGCTTTTTTCGACTGAGACCTTGTTTCCTCAGCACCCAGAGATCCCTAGGGGCGACAAGCTGTGCTATGCACATAATGGTTGATTGATAAAGCTTTGGGAGCTGGAAGACTGACTCTTGCAAGAGTCTGCGAGGGACTGCTGAGACTTGAACCACCAGTGGAGCTTAACCTTAATGTCACCTATAGTGAATCCTTAACCTTAATGTCACCTATAGTGAATCGGGACTAACCATTAGTTCGAGAGACTTGGGACTCGGTGACCTGCCTATTGAACCATAGAGCCCCAACCTCGTGGGAAAGTGTGCATTGTCTGTGTGCTATACTTTACTTTGTGATCTTATATAAATACTCCTTTTTTTCATTTTGACTGGGCAATCATTTAATACTGCTACTGTACTGGACGTATTTTCAGCTGTAAGCCTGTGTTTCACCTGTTGCATTCTACACTCCCTCCACCCCTACAAGCTTTGGACTGCTAACAACTAAATTGATGTGGTATTTCCACACACAACAAAATGGCGATGAGCAGTGGTGTCTAACCATTGGATCTACATTTTTTTCACCTTGGATTATTATTTTTTTTTTCTAGGAATCCTGCCAAGGAATTGTATGTTTTATCGGCTTGGAAACACTTAATCGGGATGTAAGTGCAACAGAATCAGTGGTGCTTTCTGTATTGGATGATCTGCAGAGTAGTCTGTGCACTGCTGCTTTAGATCTTTCTGAAACTTTCAAAACTAGTGACCAGTTCATAATCTGCACTGCACTTGAAGAGATGTCTATTTCAGGTAGTTCATTACATTTGATCCATTCCTTTCTGTTTGCAATCTAAATCCCTCCCCCCCCATTATCTTCAAAGCACAGACTTCCGAAATATAGCGTACTTCATTGTTCCACCCTTACAGGGCCCGTTCAATCTGTACTTAGTCCATCTTGCTGGTCTCCTCCATCAGTGGGGCCATGATTCTACCTATAAGCAAATGACATGTATTGCCTTCTCCCCATTTCTTGTTCGCACAAAGGCTATTTTGTTTGGTGATAATCAATCCAAGCTAAACATCTGCTTAGGAATTATCCGTTGGTGGATGTCCTCCATTTTCTAAAGCTGAATTCAGCGAACATTATTTTCTATCCATGTGAAACTAAAAGAGTGGAGTAACCACATCTGGCCCCAGATTATTGGTTTCCGCACCGTCCTGGTCGACATTGTAAGAAACCTTGTAATCTTCCTTGATTCCTCCTTCACATTTAAGTATCAAACTAATAAGGAAGCTAGCTGCTTGAGTCTGGAAACTCACCCCCACATACCAGTTACAAATACTGTTATTCTGTCCCATTTTGATAAGGATTTTATCTGTGATCCAGCGATTCAGGACTAGAATTTTTCCTAAGACTATGCCCAATTTCCATTACTCCACAAAGTCCCTTCATTCTGGGATCAGTATATTTCAACGTCTATACCAAATTTACCAATCTCCAAAATGTATTCTCATTTTTTGGTTTACAAAGCAATTTGGCGATGCTATCTTTATATAGTTGATCACATTTGGGAAATTAATGGTCTAGAATGAATCACTAATTTGTACATTTGTAAAGTTTGTCTAAATAATGTGAAATAAATGCTATTTATATGACCACACAGCATGAACCATAGATCGTCACAGGGAGAACAAAAAATCAGAAGAGAAAATGACAAACTCATATCAATGACCATGCATAAGGGAGTGGATAGGCGAAGAGACAAAAGATTCAGAAACAAAATACATTTGCAAATGGTTAGGCAAATTCAGATTTCAGTCCATACTAACCCAAATAGAAAATCTACTCTCCGGCCATGAGAACAGCAAGTCCTCTCAAGAAGATTTGAAGAGGCAAAGACCAAGTCAGTAATAAGTAAACAGGAACAGGACAGCAAACCGACAACAGCAATGATCTCCCAACAGAGCAATCCTAAAACTCCTCCCACTAGACACTTAATGTGGGAGTGCGGGCCGGATAAACAGACGAGGCGGCTGTATGTAGGGTGCCAGTTGGGAGCGTTTATTAACAGTTTTTTAAACTGTAGACTTTGGTATGGAGCTAGTGGGTTTCCAGGCTTTCTCAGGATCTTCGGGTCTTTGCTTTCCCTTCAGGGAGACGTCGCCTTCCAGATACTTCTCATTAATCCAGTCTCCTTCTAGGTTAGGACTTCTCCCATGGAGGCTCATGAGAGGAAAAGAAATAAGGAGCCATCAGTCCTGTCTACCATCCTATGCCCATATATTAGGGCTAACCCGTCACCATGCACCGTTGTGATTCACGCTGCTTTGAAGGGGATATTTTGTGGGGTAAGGGGTTTTTATTGTGGCTAAAGAAACTTAGTTAGGGATTAGAGGCAGGCTTTTATACTGGCCCCTGGTCGATGTAGACGTATACACAAGAACTGAGATAACGTTTCAGATAGGGGTTGTGAAAAAGGGGTCGTACAAACCAAAAGAAACCCTCGTGCCCGTGCTGTCCCCTCTGGGTCTTTACCACCCCCTCCCTAATCACCCCTCTCCCTCCCCTTCCCGACTTGAATGACTCATCGGCTCTGCCGCAACTCTCCAGAGTTGCAGCCGCTCTCCAGCCTCCTCCTGTGGGGTCCACCTTTCCTCACACCACATCTCAGCTTCTTCTCCATCTTCTTTGCCTCCTCGGGGTTCCTCGATGTCCTTCAGCTCTGTGTCTTCTCGTCTCTCCGTCTCTTCCGGCGTCTTCCTCTTCACTCCGGCTTCTTCGCGCCTGCTGAGAGTTGATTCGCTCCTTTTCTCCGCCCCCGGGTCATTCCTTCCGGGGTAACTCCCTCCTCCTCCGGTGACGTCACGCGGAACTAGTTCCTGTGTGGGCAGAGTACGGAGGGGTGTGTTTAGCCTCCTGGAAATCGATATTGGGGCCCTGGAGTCTACAGGTAAGCGGGTTTCCTTGAAACGTATGGGCCAGGGACGTGTCCGGTTCGGTGTCACTCACACTTAAATTATACACTAAAACCCAAATGTCCAACCCTCACATGTAACAAACTACAGGTTTTTTTCACATATTTATTGGTTAAGGTAGGGGGGGGTGTATGGTCTCTCTAAATGTCCCTTTATTTTCAGTTAATCTATGACCTAAGCTTCCACCCCAAAAAATACAATTCCAAACTATCTTCATTTTCTTCCTCTTCTCCAGCAAAATGTTGCTATTTCTGTATATTTTTCTCGCTGAGCGCCTCCAGGCTTGTGGGAATCATATCGCCCGACGCCCAAACCAAGTTGTTTTTATCGGTTCGGCAAGAAGATTTCATGTTTATTTTGTCCGGACAAGTAGACATTAAATCACGCAAATAAAACAGGCTGTGGGCACTATGGGGCTCACAGCCAATCAGATAAGCATGCCGGGAACCTTTGAAGGCTTGTGATTGGCTAGCAGCCCATAACTGGGCTCTAGACAGTGATTGGCTGAGGGAGTAAAACGTCACTCAGTCTCAGCAAGCAGGAGTTTGTGGCCGTCTTGAGGCAATACATTAAGGTAAAATAAGCACTGCCATAAGGCCCGCCATAGCACTTGTAGAGCGTTCAACAGGGTTATAATTTGCTCAGCTTGCAGAGCGCTCTGTAATTAGAATAGATTTGGTGCACCTGCTGTGAGAGACCGTGTGTAACCTTGCAGTTCCAGAAAGCGTGGGCTCTCATCACTGTTACTGGAGCGTGAGACAGCATGAAACGTGGGGGCACTGAAGCAGAGTGCCACAGTACCGGGGATCTGAAAAAAGTGGTAACTTGAATTGGCCTGACAAAGTACCTGTGTGCCTGGGAGAGACTGCCAATCGATCGGGCCGGAGACAACAGAGCCATCCCGGACGCTTACAAGATCATCCGAAAAGACCGCACCAACCAAACAGGAGGAGGCATCGCCATCGTCCATAAGAACACCATCCGAATCACGACCAGCTCCGACGATAACCTCGCGACCGCCGAACACCTTCATTTCCAGATCCACACTCAGAGGCCCCCTCATCTACAGACCACCAGGAACCCGCACACAATTCAACGAAGACATCACCGACTTAATCAGCCCACATGCCCTCACCTCTGAGAACTACATTCTACTGGGAGACCTCAACTTCCACCTGGAAAAGAAAAACGACAGCAACACCACCACCCTTCTGGACAACCTGGCCAATCTCGGACTTAAACAACTTGTTGACACCCCCACCCACCTTGCCGGACACACGCTTGACCCTATCTTCACCTCCAGCAAACACATCTCCTTCGATCACACCACAGCTCTCCACTGGACGGACCACAGCTGCGTTCACTTCAGCTACAAAAAGACCATGACCCACAACCCCCAACAACCTATTCCTCGAAGAAACTGGAACAAAATCCCCACCGACCAACTGTTCACATCGCTAAACCAAAACCCTCCTGCCATACCATCGGACCCAAACCAAGCTGCCATCAAACTCAGACAATGGATCGCCCACAGCGCTGACGTATTAGCACCCTTGAAAAACCATCAGATCAAACAAGGTAGCAAAAAGGCCCCCTGGTTCAACGATGACCTTAAGAAATCCAAGAAGTAATGTCGTACCCTCGAGAAAACCTGGAGAAAAAACCCAACCTCTGACAACCTGACCATCTTCAAGGACGCCACCCGCAAACACCACCAATTGATCCGATCCACCAAGAAATCAGCATTCAAGGATCGACTCGACAACCACGCCCACAACAGCAAGGAACTATTCAACATCGTCAAAGAATTTACCAACCCCACCGCCGGCACCAACGACATCACTCCCTCCCAAGACCTCTGCAACTCTTTATCCTCTTTCTTCCACAACAAAATCGCCGACATACATAACAGCTTTGAAAACCAGTCCGATGAACAGCCCACTCCACCCACCTCTGAACCAAAACAGCACTCTCACAACCTTTTCGCCTGGAACCCAATCACCACTGAAGACACCATCCGCCTGATGAACTCAATTCACTCAGCATCGCCAACCGACCCATGTCCCCACCACATCTTCAACAAAGCAGACTCCATCATCGCACCCCATCTCCGCGATGTCATCAACTGTTCCTTCAACTCCGCTACCTTCCCGGAAAGCTGGAAACATGCCGAGCTCAGCCCCCTTCTGAAGAAACCCACAGCAGACCCCTCTGAACTTAAGAACTACCGGCACATCTCACTCCTCCCATTCCCTGCCAAAGTCATTGAGAAAGCCGTCAATAGTCAGCTCGCCGCCTTCCTTGAATCCAACAATTCCCTCGACCCTTCACAGTCCGGCTTCCGAGCCAAACAACGCACAGAAACCGCCCTCATCGCAGCTACAGACGACATCCGAACGCTACTGGACTACGGAGAAACAGTTGCCCTCATCCTACTAGACCTCTCCGCCGCCTTCGACACAGTATGTCATAGCACACTCATACAACGCCTCAACAATGTCGTAATACAAGGAAAAGATTTGGATTGGATCATCTCGTTCCTCGCCGGAAGAACCCAGAGAATCCGCCTCCCCCCATTCAAATCAGAGGCCACCGAAGTCATCTGTGGTGTACCACAAGGATCTTCACTCAGCCCCACCCTCTTCAACGTATACATGAGTCCCCTCGCATCCATCGCGCGCCAACACAACCTCAACATCATCTCCTACGCAGATGACACCCAGCTGATCCTCTCCCTCACCAAAGACCCAAACACCGCCAAAACCAATCTACACGAAGAAATGAAAGAAGTAGCCGAATGGATGAAGAACAGCCGTTTAAAACTGAACTCTGACAAAACGTAAGTCCTCATCTTAGGATCATCTCCCTCTGCCTGGGACGACTCGTGGTGGCCACCGGCCCTGGGCACAGCACCCATACCTACAGATCACGCACGTAACCTGGGCTTCATCCTAGACTCCTCCCTCTCGATGACCAGACAAGTCAACGCCGTCTCATCTTCATGCTTCAACATCCTACGCATGCTCAAAAAAAATCTTCCGCTGGATCCCCACCGAAACAAGAAAGACAGTCACCCATGCACTGGTCACCAGCCGACTGGATTATGGAAATACCCTTTACGCCGGGACCACAGCCAAACTACAGAAAAAACTCCAACGCATCCAAAACGCCTCAGCCAGACTCATACTGGACATTCCCCGTCATGCTCACATTTCCGGTCACCTGAAGGATCTCCACTGGCTCCCCGTCAACAAGAGAATAACGTTCCGTCTCCTCACCCACGCACACAAGGCCCTCTACGACCTAGGACCTGAATGCCTCAACACTCGACTGTCCTTCTACACACCCACCCGCCAACTACGATCATCCAATCAAGCCCTCGCCGCAATTCCGCGCATCCACAGATCTACCATGGGAGGAAGATCCTTCTCCTACTTAGCGTCCAAAACCTGGAATTCTCTCCCCACTCACCTCCGACTTACACAGAACCACCTCTCCTTCAGAAAGCAACTAAAAACCTGGCTATTCGATAAGTAATGCACCTACCCTCCCTCAAGCGCCTTGAGACCCTCTGGGTGAGTAGTGCGCTATGCAAATTCCTGAACTTGAACTTGGAAACAAGCTGCAGAACGAATTTGATGGGAGGCCGTATCCCACTGTCCAAGAGAAGTCACTGTCCCTTTACCACAGCCACGCTTACTTCAACTTACTCCACACACTATGGACCTATCAAGCGCCCCTAATCATCCTAGGGATCCGCAAATCAGATGACATTCTGCCCCCACTTGTTTACACAAGGCCCGTTATGCCGCAGGACCCGGCCGCCGCCTCTACCTAGTCCTTCTGTCCCATGGGCACCCGGAGATCACTGCTGCCACCGGCTTCCTATCCTCGTTGCTTCAGGGTTGAGTGAGCGATAGCTGACTGCGGGATTATGAAGGGGTTGTGGGCAAGGTGCTAGCGGACCACTATAAACATCACTGGTTTCCACTTCTGGAGAAGCCCGCCAAAGGATCCGGATACTGCTGCATTTGCATCAAATACGGTAAGGTGGGGAGTCCGATCGGCCTTATCAGCCAACAGCTCTTCAAGCTGCTGCCCCTGTTTATCGATTTGGGTAAGACAGTTCAATCTGTGTTCTTGGAGGCGATAGCCCTATCCCTTGTCTCCCCAACCCCATCTTCCACATACCTTCCCGTTACTGATGTCCGTAAGAAGATGATGATGGGGCGCACGTGCCAATCCGAAAACCACATGTTGACTGCAGCTAGCTAACGCCTCCATGGTTGTGTGCACGCCACGGGGTGAGGTGGGGCTAACACCTATGCTCTAAGAGCAAGTCACTGAAATAGAGCAACACCCAAAAGCAGGGGGGGGGGTAGTGTGTCCAGACTAAAGCTGATGCGTTTGGTTAATGTACGGGAGGGGGGAAAGGTAGCAGGGTGAATATTGTCAAAGATTATCGGGTTTCAAGCCTGGCCTGACCAAGAACCCACGGAGTCCCTATTATTGGGGCCCAGTCACTGCCTGTTTACTACGGCTTATGACCTCTTACCAAATCCTCCCAGCACTACGCTGCCTCTGTTAGTAGGGTTTTGAATATTAATAAATAGCTCTTTCGGCCTTGCATTTCAACTTCACTGTGCCCCTGCCAGCCCCTCACCCCCACCCCCCTTTTGTGCTGTTGTCTTTGTTGCCCATGCTGTTTGGGGTAAGTGACCTAGCTCCGGGAGCTCCAGAATTCAGTTAATTCCACACCTGAAGTACCAACAGATGTGACCAACCAATGCTATTGGAGCCGTGCTGTAAGTCGTGCCAACTGCGCACGTTTCCATTGCTGTGCAGAGAGCTGATTAGAACTCCCTTTTACACCAGATGTGTGACTCAGAATTGCCATATTGGGCAATGTCCCTCACAAATGGGCGATATCTTTCCCATTTGTGTGAGAAAATGCTCAATTGGCCAGTGCCTAGTATTTTAGTGGGTATAATTAAGCCTGTGGTGTGCATTTCTTTTAAGCTGCTGCCTCGCTGCAGTTTCTTTCTTGAGTTGCCATGCTTGCTTAATTGCTAATTGTAAAAGGACACTGGAAAATTATTAGGTAAAAAGGTTGTCCAGATTACACCACGTTGGTAAAGCGGAGACATGAGCTTGGATTCAAAGGCACATTTTGAGACTTAACAACCTAAATATCCCCTCTGCATAACACATGCTGCGTCAATTTAATAGGGCACTTTAAAAATAAATTAATGTGACCGTCCTTGTGTAAATGTAACTGGCGCTCATGTAAAGTGCTCCAATACCTTCAGGTTGAGGTTGCGCTATATAAAACCGCAAACAAATGCTATTCTTTTATTAGCACTCAAGGTCTTATGCAAGCTTATTCAGGCCGTATTGAAATTCACATTGAGACAAGGGGTGAAGAAAAATAATGTCCTGCATTTTTTATTTAAGCACCAAACACCACTTTAAAGTGCGTGCGCACTACCTACAGTGCAAGTGGAAAGGGGCGACCAACTCGGTCCCCCCGAACGTATGGCCGAGTGCCTCGATCCCCCCGGGAAGCCATTTTTGGGCGGGAGGCGCGCCTCAGCTGGTATGCCCGAAGCGGCGTAGCTGGGGCGCGCTCGTTCCCGCCCTAGAGTGGGCTGGCCTAGACACCGACGCAGCCAGCCACGCCCTCGGGGCAGGCAGGGGCGGGTATACGCCCGCCCTGAAGACGGATAAAAAGGGACGCAAGACCAGAAGACATCCTCTTGTTCTTGTGCTCTGAAGCTGCACCTCCTCGCTGCACGTGAGCTCGGGACAGAACGAAGAGCCAATTTTGAGCGTTTTAATCCCTCTTTTTGTCTTCTAGATACTTCGTCTGAAAAGATGCCCAAGAAAGGCGTGAAGAGAATGTCGACTGACCAGTTGGTTCGGGCCCTCATGAAGGACATGTCCGAAATTAAGAAACGGTTGGCGGAGCGAGACGGTGAGGAGGGATCGGGGCGTCCACCGACCGGAGGGAAGCCAAAGAGGCCGAGAAGGGGGCCGGTCGGGGGAGATGTCCCGGTTCCCTCTTCCCCGCTCGAGGCGCCAGCCCCGGTACCGGCCCCGGTACCGAAGGAGGGGAATCCGATCCCTGTAGTAGTCACCCCGACATCCGCTGAAGATATGCCTCCCGAGTTGGCGGCACAGTTAGCGGCGTGGTTGGGGGACAGTAGCGAGGGCGCCACGGCTGCCGAAGCGCAAGCACTCATTAAACAGTTGCGCGAGAAACGTGATACAGCCAAGGTGCCCGCGTCGGATGCGGTGATAGACAAGCCACGAGTGGCGGAGGCAGCGTCCGGTGCAGGTAAGCGGCCATTGCCGATCGCAAGGGATGAGTCAACACCCTCTCGTAGAGAGAAGTTGGGGCAACATGTTCCTTTGGCAATAAAGGAAAAGATTTGGGCGGGGGAATACGTAAACATTTTCTCCTTGCTCGTTGATCATTATGAGGTGGAAACTGTTAAGGGCCAAAAGGATCTGATGCACCCAAGTGTTTGGCGCGCAAAAATGGCCGCCTTTAAAGTGAATGAGAATATTGGCAACTGGGGTAATGCTTGGGGAATTTTTACGTCAATTTTGGGGGAACGTAGACCTGAATTGCTCCCTGAATTCCCAGTATATCAGTCACGAATTATGGGGTACTCGACATCGCACCAAGGTAACCAATGGTTCTGTTATGACAACCTTTTCAGGAAAGCGATGGAGCATAATAAAAGTTTAACCTGGGACTGTTACGATTCTTTGACATGGAATAAAATGAAAGAGTCGGGGATGTTGAAAGTGCCGTTGGTGGGGTGTACTGTTGGTGAATCCTCCCGCCAAAATGGGGGGACGCCCTTTCGGTCGGGTACGGGTACAGACGATTACACGAGACCCGCCGGCAATACAGGGAAGAGGGGTTTCTGTTTCAATTTCAACAGAAGTAAATGTACTAGGCCCCCGGGATCTTGTAAATTCAAACACGAATGTAGTGGTTGTGGGGCACCCCATCCTGAGTCCTCGTGCAGAGCCAAATCGGGTGAAAATGGGGGTAGAGGGGGCGCCAAACAGGTCTAATATAGTCCGAGGGGCGCCTTTACCGACCCCGATTGATACCCTGGCAATGATTCCTTGGCTCAGCGAATACCCAGATCGTGCTTCAGCTGGGGTGCTACGAAACGGTTTTTCATATGGTTTCCGCATCCCGGTGGGGAACTTTCAGGGTGTTGGGACGTGCAAAAACCAACTTTCCGTCTTGCAGCATACGATTGTAGTACAGGATAAGATCCGGAAAGAGGTTACCCGAGGTCGGGTTGCCGGCCCGTTTAGTGTTCCCCCGGTACAGAATTTTGTTTGTTCTCCTTTAGGGGTGGTCCCCAAGAAGGACCCAGGTGAGTTTCGATTGATTCACAATTTATCGGCGCCTCATGGCCTTTCTGTAAACGACGCAATTGATCCAGAGATTTGTTCGGTGCGGTACGCATCATTCGATGAGGCCGTAGCCATTTTGAATCGCCTGGGGCCCGGAGCGCTGATGGCGAAATCAGATATCGAGTCAGCGTTCCGTTTGCTCCCGGTATACCCGGAAGACCAACGTCTTTTGGGATTCATGTTTCGAGGTTCGTATTACATGGATAGGTGTATGCCGATGGGGTGCTCTATATCTTGTGCATATTTCGAGAAATTCAGTAGTTTTCTACAATGGGTTTACACGAAGAAAACGGGTTTTCGGAACGTGATGCATTACCTCGATGACTTTCTGTTCCTTGGGGCCGCTGGGGATGATGAATGTGCCCGGGCCTTGACTGAATTTTGTGTTTTAATGAATCAATTTGGCGTGCCATTGGCACCAGGTAAAACGGTGGGTCCCACAACTTGCCTCGAGTTTCTCGGGATCGAGTTGGATTCTAGTGAGGGTTGTTTTCGTTTACCGGCTGCCAAAGTGTCGAAATTCAGGGCAGCCCTGCAAATGTGTATTATTGCATCTAAAGTTACGCTGCATCAATTGCAGCAATTGGTGGGGAAGTTGAATTTTGCCCTAAGGGTGATCCCGATGGCCCGCCCCTTCTCCCGTTCAATTGCCCAGGCGATGGTTGGCCTAAGAGAGGGTCATCATCGCACGAGATTATCGGCCGAGGTCCGCCAAGACATGCGCATTTGGTTAGCATTTTTGGCGGATTTCAATGGTCGAGTCGTCTGGAACAAACCGGCCTTGTCCTCTAAAGAGCTTGGTCTATGGACAGATTCAGCGGGAAGCATGGGTTTCGGCGCCATCTTCGGCACAAAATGGTCGGCGCAAAGGTGGCCAACATGGTGGCATGAAGAGGGGCTGACGAGCAATATTGCTTTCCTTGAACTGTTTCCCATTTTGGTGGCCCTTAGAACCTGGCCCGATGGATTCAAAAATCACTCTGTCATATTTTGGTCGGACAATATGACCGTTGTAGAATGCATCAATAGTCAGGCAGCACGTTGCAAAATGATTTTAAGGCTGCTTAAAGAAATTGTCTTACTGTGTATGCAACTGAACGTGGTATTCAGAGCAAAACATGTCCCAGGGGTGATGAATCAGGCTGCTGATGCACTGTCTCGTTTTCAAATGCAGGCTTTCTTTGGTTTCCTTCCCTCAGCGGACCCAGAGCCAGCACCCTTTCCCGAAGCTCTCTGGTCTCTCGGTGCCCCGAACTTCGTTACCTCGTGGGAGAGAGTCTAGCACCAAGGACGAGGAAGGCATACGAAGGGGCGTTTCGGGCTTATTTAGCCTTTTTGGGGACTGAGAGAGGGGGGCTTTGGGGGCATGAGGATTGGGTAGTACATTTTCTGATGTCCTTGCGTAAGGCTGGGAAGTCGGTGGCTACAGCCCAGAGGCATCGTGCTGCCATTTCCTTTGTTGCCAGGGCGCATAATATCCAGGACCCGACAGCGTCTTTTGTGGTACAGAAAGCGCTGCGTGGGTGGCAACGCCTTGAGGGTCGCAAAGTAGATGAGAGGCGCCCAATAGGTCTGGATAGGTTGTCCCAGTTGCTGGCCACACTCCCCGCCACATGCTCGTCTCAGTTCGAGGCCTGTTTGTTCCGAGCTGCTTTTACGCTTGCATTTCACGGGGCAATGAGGATAAGTGAGCTGGTAGCAAGGAACAAGCGGGATGTGGTGGGGGGTTTGTGCCGGGAACACGTTCAGATCAGGGGTGAGACGATGACTGTATCCTTTGTCAAGTCAAAAACCGATCAAGGTGGGGTGGGTGACTGCATAGTCATTCGCAGGATTTCAGGGTCTCCCATGTGTCCGGTGAAGTGTTTAGAAGATTACCTAGCACAAAGGGTGGCATCATGGGGGGGGACATTGTTGAGACACGCGGACGCCACCCCACTGACGAAGTTTCAGTTTCAGCGGGTGCTCGCGATGTCAATTACCGCAGCGGGCTTGGACCCGGGTGAGTTTGGGACCCATTCCTTTCGGATAGGGGCTGCCACTGAAGCTACAGCCAGGGGTCTTAATGTGGAACAAGTAAAACGAGTGGGGCGTTGGTCCTCCAATTGTTATAAGAGGTATGTGCGGTTGCACATGTTGTGAAGCTGTAATAATGTACTCACGCTTCTTGTCTTCTGTTTGGTTTTCAGTTACGCAAGCCTTCGAGGCGGGGCGGACTATGCAGTCGACCCAACACCAGGCCAGCGGTCAAACATCACCGGCTGTGAGAAAGGAGGTGTGGGTCGTGGGCCACTCATACGTGAGGCGTGCCGCTGACGTATTCGAAGCAGGTGACATGATTCACGTAGCTGGGGAATACGGGTACAGAATGTCCTTCTACGGAAGGGGCGGTCTCTGTATTGACCAGTTTCAGGCATTTTTTGAGGGTTTGTTAGGGCGGACGAGGTCACCGCCGTCTATAGTCATAGTACATTTAGGGGGCAATGATTTGGTCACCACCGGTAGACGACTTCTCCTGGAGGCAATGCTTTCCACGGTAAGTTGGTTGGCGAGGAAAGTTCCGGGGTGCATAATTGCGTGGTCGCATATGATCCCACGGAAAGTGTGGCGGGGGGCTGTTTCGATCCCTGCTTTGAACCATTCTGTTAGAAAACTTAATAACAAAGTGAGTAGGTTGTTTCGCTCCAGGACATTGCATTCTATCTCGCACGGTTGTATTAATGATGACAGTATGTATCTAGGGGATGGTGTGCATTTGTCTCGGGTGGGAAATGAGTTACTCATAGGGGACTTCTTAGCATGGTTAAAAACGTTGGAACATGACCTTTAGCTAGGAGTTTTGTGGGGGGCCCGGATAGCCGGTCAACTATCCGGGCCTGTGGCGGTAAGGTCATGATCGGTGAGCACTAATTAGTAGATCCCTATGAGTGGGCGTCACCCAACACGGATGGGAGCGCTCGGGAGAGGTGGCCATTGGCCCCTCAATGGGGAGGCGGTCCCTTCTAAGGATGGGTCGCCGGAAGTAAAGGAAAGGCGGTCAAGGCCCCTTCCTTTGTAGGAGGGGTTACAGCCCCCTCCTGGGGAATTTCCCGGGGCCAGTGACATCTGCGACGGCAGATGCGGTAAGTAGTGTGGGGTTGGGATAAGGTCTACGGTACCTTCTAGATACCTCACACGAGTATTCGAACGACCTTTAACTGGCGTCGAGTCTTTAGGTGCCCCCGTCAAGTCAAGGGAAATTGGTAATAGTTGCACTTGAGGTACGCCTCCGTGCTGTCGCCCAGCCCAAGTGGGAGGGGTAAGTCTGGTTAGGGATCTTGACACCGGTTATGATCTTGCCGTTGGCCCTTAAACGTTAGGTTGTACAATTTCAATATGTCAAGAAATGTTTTGTAGGATGCTAGTTCGGCTAGGAGAACCTCTGTATTAGAGAATCTGTTAAGGTTAGCCAAACATCGTAATATGGTAATGAAATTGTACATAACATGAAACGTTTAATGTTTTAATTTTGTTTTAATAAATACGGCCGGGATGGTCACTCCATCCCACTTCCAAAAACTTCAAGAACTGTTTCCGGTTTCCCTCCTTTTGGGGATTGATTGTGTTGAGAGGGGGTGGCGGGTATCTCGGCCATATGGAAAGGGGCGACCAACTCGGTCCCCCCGAACGTATGGCCGAGTGCCTCGATCCCCCCGGGAAGCCATTTTTGGGCGGGAGGCGCGCCTCAGCTGGTATGCCCGAAGCGGCGTAGCTGGGGCGCGCTCGTTCCCGCCCTAGAGTGGGCTGGCCTAGACACCGACGCAGCCAGCCACGCCCTCGGGGCAGGCAGGGGCGGGTATACGCCCGCCCTGAAGACGGATAAAAAGGGACGCAAGACCAGAAGACATCCTCTTGTTCTTGTGCTCTGAAGCTGCACCTCCTCGCTGCACGTGAGCTCGGGACAGAACGAAGAGCCAATTTTGACCCACCCACCAGCCCCTGAAGACAGCCAGTTGTGTATAATAAAGTTGATTAATTTTGATTCGGTTTTCGTATACAGGTTGTAGTGCCATGTTGATGAGTTAATAAAGAATGGTTGTTTTGAGTATGTTTGCCATTAAAGATATTCAGTTTAAGGTTGAATTTTTAATGCATGCTCTTTCGGTCATAGTGGCCAATGTATTCGTAGGTTAATTTGCACTGTCGTATTTATTTTGGTAGGCGGTAAGGTCATGATCGGTGAGCACTAATTAGTAGATCCCTATGAGTGGGCGTCACCCAACACGGATGGGAGCGCTCGGGAGAGGTGGCCATTGGCCCCTCAATGGGGAGGCGGTCCCTTCTAAGGATGGGTCGCCGGAAGTAAAGGAAAGGCGGTCAAGGCCCCTTCCTTTGTAGGAGGGGTTACAGCCCCCTCCTGGGGAATTTCCCGGGGCCAGTGACATCTGCGACGGCAGATGCGGTAAGTAGTGTGGGGTTGGGATAAGGTCTACGGTACCTTCTAGATACCTCACACGAGTATTCGAACGACCTTTAACTGGCGTCGAGTCTTTAGGTGCCCCCGTCAAGTCAAGGGAAATTGGTAATAGTTGCACTTGAGGTACGCCTCCGTGCTGTCGCCCAGCCCAAGTGGGAGGGGTAAGTCTGGTTAGGGATCTTGACACCGGTTATGATCTTGCCGTTGGCCCTTAAACGTTAGGTTGTACAATTTCAATATGTCAAGAAATGTTTTGTAGGATGCTAGTTCGGCTAGGAGAACCTCTGTATTAGAGAATCTGTTAAGGTTAGCCAAACATCGTAATATGGTAATGAAATTGTACATAACATGAAACGTTTAATGTTTTAATTTTGTTTTAATAAATACGGCCGGGATGGTCACTCCATCCCACTTCCAAAAACTTCAAGAACTGTTTCCGGTTTCCCTCCTTTTGGGGATTGATTGTGTTGAGAGGGGGTGGCGGGTATCTCGGCCATATGGCCGTGGGCACAGGCCATTGCTCGGAGCATGGATACCCCTTGAGAAGCAAGACATTTTTCCCTCCTTTATTGTGCCCCAAGGTTAGACAACCCCACAGGGTGTCTGCAGGAGGGAAATTTCTGCAAGCCTCACTGCCCACGGGTATTTCCAAAATATCTGCACACAGCAGCAGAAAAGGCGAAACTTGACCCGGGCGAGCACCCGCAGTGCAATGGCTCTATTCAAATTTCAAACTGACCATCTTGTTTAACAATGCTTACCTAATTGCAAAACAGGGTAAGTCACTCTCAGACATGGACTTCTTATGTAGGGCTATGTAGAAAGTTGGTGTGGATATAGGAGAAAATTCTGCAAACTCTGAAAAAGCCTCAGAATTCATAAGATGTGAGGCAGATATACTTCGACAGGACATCAAAAAATGAGTTTCAAATTCTCGCTTTATCTCAATATTGCTGACTGAAGCACTGATAGTGCTATCACTGAACAGGAAAGTGTGCTAGTGAGAGTGGTCAATGGTGGGAAGGAAGCCCTACACTCTATTTGCAGATCGGCTTGAACATGCACATGTTCAAGGAGTGCTGGACAGTATAGTTAAAGGAATCAAAATGTTATCTTTGGATTTAGTAGATATGAGGTCTACAGAACATTCAGGCCCATCACTAATAGCGGTCAATGTTGATGGTGCTGCAGTTATGATGGGATCTAAGGGAGGGGTTGCAGCACTCTTAAAGAAAGACTTTCCTTTTCTTTTGCCTTTCCACTGTGTAGCCCACAAGCTTCAGCTTGGGAATCTAGATGCTGTAAAATCCCATCCTTCTATTTGTCAGTTTGAGCAAACTTTGAAATGGGTTTTCAAATTGTATTGGTATAGTCCCAAGAGGTGAAGAGATGCCAAAGAAATTTCAAGAATAATTTATGAAAACTTTGCACATTTCACTGATATTAAACAGGTTAGATGGGTATCCACCAAAACCAGGGCTTTGGCAGCCATGCAACAAAACCTGCAGACAGTAGTTCTACACTTGGGACAGGTTGCAGCTGGTAGAGATGATTCTGCTGCTAAGGCAACAAGCATTTGCAATGCAGTAGGTCTCGCATTTGCTCGATTTTGATTTATTTATCTATAAAAACCTGCAATAATTAAAGGCATTTCAGTTTACAATACCAACAGCTCAAAATCCCGCAAATGTAAGGCCTATTGCATTGCAAATGCTTGTATCAGTTACGTTATGAGACAGGTTCACAGAACAACACGTCCTCCCTGCTTCAGTTGGTAAATTGGCATATCTTTACTACCTGGAGGCCCAGCGAAACCTATAGTGTGCAACCAATATTTATTGACAACACATCAATCAAACTACCTGGAATAGGTCAAACATGAAAAAAAAACGTTTTCAAATGTAACTAAATTAGAGTTCATACAAGAGTCTGGACGCAAAGCTCATAATCTGAAGAATCTGAATCGGCTAAGAGCAGAGTTATAAAAGGTAAATTTCAAATAAATTGAAGCATGTTACATTATCCCTGCATGTAACTGAAAACAACTGCAACTGCTCAAGGGCCACAGCATGAAGTCGCACTGCCATCTGCTGGATTACGAGGAAAAACTTTGAGGTTTCAAATTCAAAACATAACATTTAAATCAATACAAAAACGCACGCTACCATCAACTATATTAAATAACTCCAGGGTTCACAAGTGCTAGTCCGGACGGACAACACCACGGCTATGCATTATGTGAACAAGGAAGGAGGTACGAGGTCACTCCCCTTGTCGCGAGAGGCTCAACGGATTCTGGAATGGGCAATTCTTCACGGAATTTCTCTAAAGGCGGAGCACTTGCCAGGAGCGCTGAACGAGGGCGCCGACAGACTGAGCAGACTCACCTCTGTCACTCACGAGTGGGAGCTGAAGCAACAGGTTCTGTATCGGCTCTTTCAAACATGGGGCACGCCAGAGGTGGACCTGTTTGCGACGCCAACCAACAGGAAGTGCCGAGCCTACGCCAGCAGATTCCACCATCAGGGATCGCTAGGCAATGCTCTCTCAATAGCCTGGACGGGAAGATTCATTTATGCATTTCCGCCAATTCCCCTGATTCCACGCCTCATCGGGAAACTGAAGACGGAACCTTGCAAGTTGATCCTTATAGCCCCAGCATGGCCGAGACAGTTTTGGTATACTGAGCTCCATCTGCTGTCGCTGGTTCCTCCAATAGGTCTGGAAGTTGTTCCGGATCTTCTGACAATGTCCGAAGGACAGGTTTGGCACCCAGACCCAAGGTCGTTACACCTGACTGCATGGCTCCTGACCAGCGAGAATACCTGAATGTCCCTCTTTCCAAAGAGATCAGAGACATCCTTTTCCAGGCGAGGGCGCCTTCAACAAACAAGACATACAAACTTAAATGGAAAAGATTCTGTATTTGGTGCAAGAAAGAAAAGGTTGATCCGTTCACCTCAAAACCACATCAACTCCTGCCTTACCTACTTTCGCTAGCTAAAGGCAATCTATCCCATTCAACGATCAAAGTCCACTTGGCGGCACTTTCAAGATTCAGAAGATCCGAGTCTGGTCCTTCGCTATGGTCTTCAAGAATTGTCAAACAATTCCTCAAAGGCCTCTTCAGGGTCTATCCGCCAGTGAGATCTCCTCCTCCGACGTGGCATTTGAACTTAGTACTGGCTCAACTGATGAAAGGACCCTTTGAGCCGATTCACCGCTCAGACCTGAAATTCTTGTCATGGAAACTAGCTTTGCTCTTAGCCCTCACCTCAGCAAGGCGAGTGGGGTAGTTGCAGGCCCTTACTATCCAGGAACCGTTTCTACAGTTCAAAAAGAACACAGTCATCTTGCGGACGAACCCAAGGTTCATCCCCAAAGTTCCAACTGACTTTCACTTGAACGAGCCAGTGATTTTAAAAACATTTTTTCCGAACCCAGTTACTCCAGCGGGAAAAACATTACACACTCTGGATTTACAACGATGTCTCAAATTCTACATTGACCGCACCAAGGACTTTAGAAAGTCCTCGCAGTTGTTCATTGCCTTCGGCGGTCCTAACAAAAGATGGATTTCAAGTGCTATTCTCCATTGCCACAAGATTGCAGGGAAACCTCTGGTGGGCAGGATCCGTGCTCACTCAACGAGATCAGTAGCATCTTCTACAGCCCTCTTTGCGGGGGTACATATCAAAGACATTTGCAGGGCTGATGGCCTGGAGCAGCGTGCATACGTTCACTAAGCATTACTGCTTAGAATCATTGCAGCAGGATGATGCGGCAGTGGGCCAGGCTGTCCTGAGGAACCTCTTCAAATGAGTGGTGAGCTTTCCTTTCTATCCCACCTTCCATGGGTAACACATTTTGTTCTTTCATTTCTTATGTTATGATGTACCTTTTTACAAAATGTGTTTTATGCTGTTTACTGCTTGCTATTCTGATACAAAGCATGGGAATCTATGAAAGTTCCAATACTGGGGCAAGAAAACAAGTTACTTACCTGTAACTTTGGTTCCCCAGTATTGGTAACTTTCATAGATTCCCATGCGCCCACCCACCTCCCCGGGGAAAGCTCAGCCTTCAGCAAGTATGGTGTCTAGTACACAACGGCTACGAAAATCTGAGGCTCTGAGGTTCCTTCAGGAAGGTTCTAAGGGTGAGGCTCTTCTGATTGGCTGATGCCAAGAGTTTGGTCTCTTTTACAAAAAGAGGCTGATATGCTACAAAAGGGAATGAGGCCTAGGCCTTTCTTTTCTCTTTTGTACCTACTACTATGGTATTTTTTATTACCGAGACTCCCAGTCCGACGACGGGGAATGATACAAAGCATGGGAATCTATGAAAGTTACCAATACTGGGGAACCAAAGTTACAGGTAAGTAACTTGTTTTCATCTAGATTGATGAGAGATAGAGGACGGTAAGTCTCACAGCGGTTGGGGGATTTGTCTTTTTTCAATAGGGTAATGATCATCGCTTGGCGCAAAGAGGGGGGAGTCTGCCGGAGTCATACGCTTCTGCATACATTTCTAATAGGCGGGGAACTAAGATGTTGGCATGCGCTTTATAACATTCGGCAGTTAGCCCTTCAGGTCCGGGGGCTTTTCCGTTCGGGAGTGAATTAATGGCATCTACTACGTCCTCTATATCTATGTCTGACAACCACGCACAGGCAATGTCTTCTAAGTAGTCGTTCATAGCTTGATCGTCCATCCGCCCCGTGGATGTATACAGCGTGGCGTAGAATTGGCGGAGTTACTGTACTATGGCAGCGGATGAGAAGTGGGCTTGACCATCCGTGCCTACAATGCGCTCTACCGGAAGTTGACCAGTTCTGCTCTGCAATCGCCCTGCTAGTGGTCTGCCCGGTCGACCCCCTTCTCCATATCGCCTAGCTATGTGTCGCTTGGAAAGATACCTGACCTCTGTCTCTGCTAGAGTGTTGTACTCATCAATGTGTTTGTGTATACTAGCAAGTGTGTCTTTTGAAGGCATGTGATCATATTGTTTCCAGCTCTCGCAGCTGTTTCTCTATTGTGGATAGTTGACCTCTTCTATCCCTTAGTATCCCCGCAGCAATGCTAATGCATGTTCCCGGAGTTGTGACCTTGAAGGCCTCCCAAAGTGTTTCCTGACTAGCCACTGTCCCCACATTATCTTCGAAATATTGTAATATAGCGGTTTTGATGGTGTCGGCGTACGTCGGGTCAAGGAGTGACTCCGCTCGGAAGCGCCATGTGAACGGTTTATGCGGGTTATGTGGGATGTGCACAAAGATGAACACCGGAATGTGGTCTGACTGTGTTCTTGGGAGGTTGCGGACCTCTGTGACCCAGTTGTGTGCCCCTTCGCTCAAGAGCCAATAGTCCAGCCGAGACCAACCCTTAGTCGCAGGAGTGATGTGTGTCCCTGTTAGTACCCCTTTCTTCCTCTGCCGCCATGCATCCACCAACCCAAACTCCATCATGCTATCTTTCACACAGTTGGCAACCTTAACCATCCGAGCACTCTGTGGGTTTGATTTATCCATTGTGGCATCTAAGTTGGTGTTGAGGTCTCCCCCCATTATGATCTCTGTGTCAGGCCAAGTGCTTAGTACCCTGAACATATTAAGATAGGCTGTCGTGTCGTCGACCACCGGGCCATACACACTAATAATTGTTACCAGGACATTGCCCAATTTTCCCATCACCCTGCATTGTCTAAGCTAGATTGGAGAGCTGTGAATGACACTCCCTTTTTTACCAACATAAGGACTCCTCTTGCGTAGGATGAGTACGTAGATGCCAGGCGATATGATGCCCATCGTCTTGCTACTCTGTCCTCTGACGCCTTAGTTAGATGTGTTTCCTACAGTAGTGCAATATGTATGTGGTGTCTGTCTAACTGTAAACAAAGGTTAAGGAGGGTCAAGGGGACTATCTTTATAGACCTACCAAACTCAATACCCCTAATCAAACTACAATCAACAAGAAGAGTCGGAAGGTCTGTTAAACGACGTAGCTGAGTCTATGAAGTCCTAATGAAGTGATCCTTTTGGATTGCACTGAACCAGGCCGAATGGTCACAAGACACAGATATGTGTTAGATATCCTATCAGCCCACCCATTTGGCGGAGCCTCGTCATGTAGGACACCTAACCAGGGTGGTGAGTCCAAGCCCAGTAAATTGGCCAGACATCACGCACTACTGGTTCAACATGTAAAAGTGTCCGTGCCACTGAATGGTGCTGAAAAAGTGCAGTGCAAAACAGGGAATAAAGTAAGAGTGATCTAAAATGACGGTCAAGGCAAAGAAAAATATGTTTAATGAAGATATTCACCAAGACGTCAGATTAAAAAGAAGTGTATAACAGTGTGAAAAAATCACTGTGATTTTTTCACACTGTTATACACTTCTTTTTAATCTGACGTCTTGGTGAATATCTTCATTAAACATATTTTTCTTTGCCTCGACCGTCATTTTAGATCACTCTTACTTTATTCCCTGTTTTGCACTGCACTTTTTCAGCACCATTCAGTGGCACGGACACTTTTACATGTTGAACCAGTAGTGCGTGATGTCTGGCCAATTTACTGGGCTTGGACTCACCACCCTGGTTAGGTGTCCTACATGACGAGGCTCCGCCAAATGGGTGGGCTGATAGGATATCTAACACATATCTGTGTCTTGTGACCATTCGGCCTGGTTCAGTGCAATCCAAAAGGATCACTTCATTAGGACTTCATAGACTCAGCTACGTCGTTTAACAGACCTTCCGACTCTTCTTGTTGATTGTAGTCTGTCTAACTGTGCCAGCACTTGTCTGATTTTTTTGCGGCGTGTTGAGCCCACGTACGTTCCACGTTACACAGTTATATGTGGTCCCAGTCATGTTGTGTGTCAGAACCCTACACCATTGTTTAGTCTACCAGCATATCTGCGCTCACAACAGTGGCAATAGCATATTGCGATGTTTCTAAGTTTGAAAATCTTTGGCAAACAATAAACAAACATGACCCCCCCCCCCCCTTCCTCCTCCCACTTCAGCATTCCCAACCTGCTAAAGACATTGCCCTCACATAACTCCCGCAATCCCCCCAATAAGAGGAAACGCAAGTCCGATCAGGATCACCCATCGGGGTCGTGGTGGCTGCAACCACTCCCAGATGATTTAGGGAGAGGTGCCACCTGTATTTCAATATCCCCACCAGCCTTGCGTACTAGGGCAGCTCGCGAAGTAAACTGGTAAAACCCTATGGGAGATTGCAGCACTCCTTACTAGTGTATTGCCTTCGCAACATTGCCACCCACCCAACTCCTCCAGTCAATGACATCACGGTCCCCTTAATATTCCGCGATGTACCCCCCTTACTGTTCATTAATCAACGTCGGATGTCTGGGTATTGGGTGCATGTTGTCCATGTCCCCGCAGTGTCTGCGCTTGGTCCATTGCATGCTTGGGATTGTTGAAGATTTTTCCATTTTCCATGGTGCCGACTCGCAAACGTGCAGGGTACAGTATTGCGTATTGGACCTGTTCTTTTTGTTGCAGTTTCTTGAAGTTCTGGAATTCTTTGCGGGCTGCTTGCACAGTTGCCAAGGAAAGCGCAACACCTTTATAGGTAATGGAGCCTTTCAATCTGGTGATGCGCAGGATCGTGTCTCGATCCCTAAAATTGAGCAAGCGGGCTATTATTGTCCTCGGGGGGGGGGGTTTCTGGTGGGGGGCGAGCTGCAAGTGATCGGTGCGCTCGTTCGATTGCAAATAAAGGAGAGAGTTCGTCTCTCCCACAGATTTCCTGGAGCATCGCCTCGACGTAGTCCTCCAGCCTCCCCACATTTGTTGATTCCGGCAGGCCCAAAATGCGGGTATTATTTCAGTGCGAACGCGCATCGATGACCTCATTTTTAGCTTGGATAACTGCCAGCAACTTAGAGATGTCTAAGGTCTTCTCTGCCACCTGTTGTAGCCCATCTTTCGCATCCGTGATTCGCTGTTCAGCCTCCCCAATGCGCGTCGCATGTTTATCGAGTTTAGGCGAAAATTGATCCATTCTTCCATTTAATGCCTCAATCTTGCCGTCTATTGCTTGCAGACTCGCCTGAATAGCGGCCAAAGATTTCTCAATTGCAGTGGGAGGAGGTGTTTGCGTGTCCAGCTCTGAATCTGATGTTGCAGTGTGGCCGGGTTTGGACCCTTTTCGTAATTCAAATGTCAGCCGGGGTTGGTTCTTGTCAGGCTTTCCCATAGCGCTGTATTATGGGTGTTGGCTCTATAATACAGTGTCTCTCACTTCCCCCTGCAGGACGCCCGGTCAGCGAGTGAGTCTACGTGTGTTACTGAGCCTGGTTAGGGGCCCCAGAAGCAGTAGGTGCACGTTTGTTATAGCATTTGTCTCTAGGCGCCCAGGCAAGGTCAAAGCGTGTCTAGGCCGCAGTCAGTCAGTACGGTGTCAGCAACATCAAGGGGGCTCAAGGGTGAATACGCTGGCGCCAGAACAGTGCCCGCCGAGCTGGCGCATGCAGCGTTTATGACCGTCTTTTAGCCCGGATCAGTAGTCTTTAGGCGCCATGTAGACTGGTCACTGCCTCGGGTGGTGCGCCGCCGCCCTTCACTTATCCCCCATTTGAACCTTTCTGGTAGCTTGCGCTGCAATGCGCACACGTAGCGCCTATATTACTGGCCTGCAGGGGTGTCACGACAAGATTCGTATGGCGGAGAGGGAGGGGGGAGCAAGGGCGACCGGGCACAAAGCGCCGCTGGACCGCCACTCCTTACGGCCTACTCCGCACCTCGGCGCCGGGCACTTGCGTCGGACTACCTGACTGACCCTCTCCCACAGCTGCCGCGGCCTCCGCCCCCGCCTCGCCTCTGAGCGTGATCCCAGCGCTGTTACCTCAGTGGTTAAAAAAGGGGGTGGTAATGGACGGAGCATCTGAACCAATAAAACACTCACACCCCCCTTTGGTACCTCAGTGGGGCCTCTCCCCGTCAGCTCCGCTCTGCAGGGATCTGGTTCACTGGGTACCCGGTCTGCTCTGGTGTTTACAGCGTCTGGTCTCGGCAGCAGCTCAGACGGGGCCGCCATTACCGGAGCTCCCCCGGCAGCCACGTGGTCACCTAAGGTCCGGCTTCCCAGCTCCAAGCAGGTTTCGCCGGGCATCAACAGCAAACTCCCGCAATTCAGTCCCACTATTACACTGCCGAAATTACAAGGCTGGGGCAAGGATAATTATAGGATTCTTGACGGTCGCTGGCAGAGCTACACTACTGTGCGGCCATTTTGCCGAGCTCCAAGCCACACCCCCCCTGAGCAACCCTTCCATGTGAACATGGGTGTCAAGTGATCCTTGGAACAAGTGTTTACATTGGGACTCCTTTCTGAAAACAAGTTATAGTTACACAGACCAAACTGTTGAAGCACAGCCATGGTTGATAGAGAACTACGATTCAGCGAAACAAGTTTTTTTTTTTAAAGACCATGTTTTTTCCAAAAATGAATCAAAAAATCAATTTATGAGTGATGAGTAGTTTCTTTCAAAAAAAGAGATAAAGAAAAATGAATACACCCCAGGTGTAAGGAAAATCAAAATCGTACAAAGGAAACAACCGTGAAGTACAATGTGAGCATCAAAGGTATATTGGTTGTTGTTGATCAAAGATAGTTCATATTCAGTACAATCACGGACACAGTGAATTAATCAGTGTATCACTTGGGTTGGGGATATTCTGATCAATATAACCTTGTCCTTGTAGGACCAATACATTGATGTCCGTGTAGGCTCCTATTTGCACTGCTTCCTGTTTGCCCTGAAGACCACTCTCACGGTCGGTGATGCTGTCTGGTAGACAGCATCTCTGACCGGGAGCCCGCGTTAGCTGCTCTTAAACTCTTCACAGAACTATTGGGGGTAATTCGCCCCTTCCAAGTCCACAATAGGAGTCGCCTTCACAAAACAGGCCCAATTGTTATTTACATTCCCATAGTGAGTCCCTACCATGTGGATTTGACTCCACAATACCAGCCAACCTCAGGTGAAAACAGTTCCGATGAGACGCTTGTATCCCTTTAAGGATCGAAACACCATCAACACATGTACAAAGACCAACTATTTTCTGTAATTATGATACATTGAGTAATTCCCTGTGTCTGTGATTGCACGAAATTTAAACTGCTGTCTTTGATAAACAACAATCAATGTACCATTGATGTCCACATTCTCCTTGACTGTGTTTTCCTTTGTTCGGTTTTGGTTTTCTTTACAGCTCGGGTCCATTCATTCTCCGTCTTTTTTTGAAAGAAACTCTTTATAACTCATTGATATTTTTTTTTTTTAATGAATTTCTTGAAAATACATTAATGTTTTTCAAATAAAACTTGGTTTGGCTCAATTGTAGTCATTTATAAATACTGGCTGTAATTCAATATTCTCTACAATCCTTTATCAAATATTGATGTTGATTGAATTAAGAATATTGTCATAAAGATTGATTCTACACAGTATGGTCTGTGCAACTATAACTTGTTTTTGGAAATGAGTTCTATGTGAAGACTTATTCCAAAGATCACTTTTTTCCATTGGCAGCGCAATTCAGCTGTTAATTGACAGTGGGAAGTTGTACTTTTTTCCCCATTTCTGAAAGACTCGGAATCCAGTGCAACGGACAACTCACTTTTTTTTATTTTGCTGAACACTGCCTGGCGACTTAGTCATGTCTTTTTTAACTGATGTTTTTCTATGAAGGTTCTGTAAGGTGTAGCTGTAAGTATTTTTATTTACATTTTTCACAAAATATAATGCAAAACTATTACAAACAAAAAGTGCAATAAAAATATTTCATCTTTAGAACAGTATAGTTTATAAGCTAGTTATAAATGTGTATTCAAATTACTGTTCTGCACGTTACTTTGGAAGTGCTGATTTTAAGGTGTTTGGTAAACACCATTTTATACTACATCAAGTGTATTATCCCTTTCGCTTCCTTAGCTGGTATTGTCCTTAAGAGACAGCCTGGCTGCTTTTTTATTTGAATCAACATTTTCACATCGTTATAGCTTGTAATTATTTTTGCTTACTCTTAACTTCAGTTTGAAGATGTTTGTAGTACCCAGTGTACAGGTTTTCGAATGCCAATTGTGTTTGGTGACAATTGTGCTTTTCAATCAGTGTTTCCCACATAACAGTGGATATTAACATTTAGTTGCAATTGTTAAACTTCAGGATTTACCAACATATTATTGTATTTGTCAATATTTTTTCAATATTTTTTTCCCCTTTTTTGTCTTGGATTGTCTTTCTGTGGTCATACCTCATTGCAAAATCAGATACATTAATGAAATAATTTCTCAAAAAATCTTTTCCATTGTGATTTTACTGTTGTTTATTTGTATGATCTACTTTTTGATAATAAACAAAAAATAAATGAAATAATAAAAAGATATATTTTTGCATAATTTGTGTGTGTAGTTTAGTTTTTGTCTATATACCTATGATATAGTTGTAACACATATAGTAGCATTGATTCATTCATTTGAAAAGCTTTATTTCGGTACATTGACCATAAAAGCATATAAATGTCCACAGTAGATAAAAACGTGGATAAAAACTTGGTAAAAACATTAATACAGTTCTTCCATTCAATTACCGTACACATTAGCAATGGCCATAAAGTGCTAGTGCAAATAATTTGTGAAATTTTTAGAACAAAACCATACTAGAGACACACACATATAATAAAATAACTTATTACAACAGAAGCTAAGGCTTCATTGTTAATAAAATTACAATTAAATTTGTTCAATCATGGGACATAATTAATAAATCTTATTTTGTTTCTAAAAAAGGGGAAGGACCATATACTGGGTTCAACCGTTAGGGATCGGGCTCCAAAAACTTCCTTCTTAAGCACCACATGGAAAATAAATAATGGGAGACTGAATAGACAATTGTGGGGTGCAACTCAGTTTTGAGTATTCTTAAAGCCTCATTTGAGTGTCTTGTGCCCATATTCGTACATACTTGTACTAACCAGCGTCGCCTAGGTGTCCTGTAAGAGTGGCAGTGGAAGAAAACGTGCACCTCCGTTTCCTCTACTTCACCACAGGCAGGGCATTCATCGCATCGTGGTCCCCCCAGTTTTTAACAAACGAACGAAGTGGGATACACCTATATTTAAATTGTAGAAACAATTTTTTGGCCAACGCTGGTTGAATACTATCCAAAATGGTCTCGGCCCAATAAGTTCTTTTAACTGTAAGAAAAGCATTAGTCAGCCGACCAGTTGAACCGTTACTCATCAGATTGGACAGCCGATGGTCCATGTAAGCCTCAACCAGGGCCTTCCTAGTAAGTAGTAGCACTCCTGCCCAGTGCTAAACCTTTTTTTCCATTTCAGGTTTTCGATTGCTACATAGAAATTAATATTTTCTCGAATAGGAGATGTATACTAACTGCTGTTTCCCTACCTGTCTGTATACAGTTTTCTGATACTGATTAAGAAAGACCTCTGTTTTTCTGTGTACAATAAACTATTTTGCTTATTTAATGATTGATTCTATCATCTTTTTTGCCTTTCTCGGACTATCCCAACATTAGAATGGCTGCAAGGTTCCAGAAACCTTGTGTATTCTATTTGAAAAACAACGTACTTGCTCACTGACCTTTATCTTAATCGTCTGTACTAAGCAGTTAGGTTTTTTTTGTAGCTTGGACTATCAAATGAACTAAAATCAATAGAAAGTCTTGGATTATCAATAGAATGTATTTATCTTTTCTTGTTCAAACATCCAATACCTTTACTTCCTTATAAACCCTACAATATATAATTGGTGGAGCCACTTCGGCTTCATAAACTAGTGTGATCGATAAAACTGAAAATTCTCTGCAATTATTTCAAACATCCTCGGGGGCAATAATGGTCCATATCTCGCTACACCGATTACCATGTTTTTAATCATGTTAAAGTATCAAATATTACTCCTTATTTACTGTAATATTGGTGTCTTTCTAACATATAGACTTTCCAAAATTGAATCTTTTATGTTATGTTATGTTATGTTAAAATCAATTTATCAAGCGCTCGTACGCCCGTGGGCTTCATGGCGCTATAGGGAGAGTGAAGAATCCGTACAACATAACACTAAGCTATCAATGGCTAATGGTAGGCTTGAGAGAACAGCCAGGTTTTTAGTCCCTTACGAAAGGTGGGTAAATCCTTACTCTGCCTAATCGGTAAGGGGATGGAATTCCAAAGGGAGGCTGCTAGATGGCGAAAGCAGCAGCCTCCCTGTCGCTTCCTTTTAAAGCGAGGCACCTCCAATAGGGATTTTTGAGCAGAGCGCAGGCTTCTGGTGGGAGTATATTTAGAAACCAGACTGCGAATAAAGGCAGGGCCTTTATCTTGTGTGGCCTTGAAGGTGATACAGCCTGCTTTAAAGGCTATGCGCTGGGAAATCGGAAGCCAGTGTAGCTTTTTTCACCAACTCTTTTTTACATTTTAATCTAATTAGCATTAAGCTTTTTCTGTTTATTCGGTATTTGGAGATTTGCTAAAGAGTTTTGCAAGTTGATTGTGGTGAGGTCAGTTGAGAACAATGTAGAGTCAAAATGCCTTATAGGCAGTGAGAGATCATCTCAAATTCACAACTATGCAGAGTTCTCAATTTGAGGGATAACAGAACAAGTATGAGCATCCACAACCTTAATGCAGCTGATGCTAAACCATTCCTCTATTAAGATGTATCGGAGTCATGACTAGCTGACTTAAACACATAGGTGAAAAAATCTGTGGGGAGGGACTTAAAACTGCATTTTTTCTGGATTACATGTGATGCAATACCCATTTTCAAAGATAATGGAACAGTATTTTCGAACTTGTGTTCGGTCACAAAAAGTCCTCTTTTCCAAACAATGCAAAGTGGTTTGAAATAATTTATTAACCACATGGCTGCTAGGCGTTTTCCCGTCCTGCGCTAAAAACAACAAAATCCCATAAATCATGACGAGCTGGCCTTGTCATCCGCGCACGGCAGGTAAGCGCCATGACGAGCCCAGCTCGTCATTAGCTTCGAAGGGGTTAACAATGTTGAACTAACAAGAGTATCCATTTGGTGTCTATTAGTGCAATTTATTGAGTGATGTTGGTTCAATTCAGGAATCAAAGGCAGCAAATGGATTATCCAGTTTAGCTTGTAGTTCAGACATCGTTTGTAAAGGTAAGTAAGATGTACAAAATAGATTTTTATATTGGGAGCATATAGCATGAACATTGAAGTTCAAAGCCTTGACAGATGACTTTAAACTGGTAGTGTAGAACTTTTTACTGCATCTTAGAATGGTTTGAGAAGGGGTATTGCTCATTATTATACAGTAATTAAAATGTACTAATTAGCCTATCACCTTGCTGAAAATGCAGCAGTCGCTGTATTAAGAAGTGAATTCATGCTTTTTTTAAAACTGTTTGAGGGATTTGTTGTGATGGACCTAGAGTAAAGAGACGTAATTATTGTGGCAGTTTCTCAAGCGCCCTCCTTTCTACATATTAGGTCATAATTGACGTGCTTCTTTTGGGAGTTTGGTCTTAACTTGCCAGATAATGTGCCAAATAAATGTTAGACTGAGCTTTGTGGCTGCTTGGCTTCGATAATACTGCACATCTTGTGCATACAAAGCAATGCTGCCACACCACTGCTAAAGTACCTCCTATTGTCTAGATCAGATCGATTATTCTGCTTAAACTAAGCAACTAATTCACCTTATTGGGGTCAAAGCTACAGTTGTATCTTTGGTAACTGACTCTTGACCTGTCACAGCAAAAGACAATTGTACCTGTGAGTCCTTGAACAGTCTAAAAAGAAGCAGGTGACCCTGACATACAGAAATGATTACTAGCACTTTTTTTGAGAACTACACGCTGGTACTCTTATTTCATGTGCCTGTGGAAGATAAGAATTGCAAGACTTTATTACATTACATTGATTTTTTCTTGACATTTTAACTCTGGGTTTCTCTGATATGTTTCAGCATTTCTGATATGTTTCAGCATTTGTACTCATCTTTGTAGTTTGTATTTCATGACTGAAGTCTTTCAAACATTTACTTTTTTTTGTTTTGTCTTTCAGACCTCATGGATTCCGTACCTCTGCTGCCAAAATTTCCATTAGATATGGACCTTAAGATATCTGTAGTACAGTGCAAACCAAAGCAGGTGTTAGTAGAATTTCAGGGCAAATATAATGCTGAATTTGAATTTGACTACCACATATTACAGAAAGAGATACAAAATGTTCCCAAGGTAAAGGACAGTGTTGTGGCTGGCGACTTCTGCTTAGTGGAAGATAAAGATTCTATGGAATGGCACAGAGGAAGAATTTTGGAAAAGAAAGGAGAAATGTTTGAGGTTTTCCTCATAGATACTGGAAATGTTTTGAAAGTTGATATTACCCACATTGCATCCGCTTGTGGTGAAATTTTCCAGCTGCCTCCAAAAATAGTCTGTGGTATTTTTTCCAACATTCTTCCACCTGAAGAAAAATGGAGCTCCAAGGCTACAAATTATTTTTCATCACTCCTAGGAATACATGTGAAAGGCCATGTTCAAGCTATTTTACCCAATCAAGTTGTCCTCCTTGAAGTACCCAAAATAATTGACGATGTAGTCAAATTGAGTTTAGCAGAGTATGTTGACAAAGATACATTTAATCTCATTGTAGAAATATTGAAGGAGTTTCCAATAGGGTCCTTCCAAAAGCAGATACCAGATTTGCTTCAGCAAAAACATATTCAAGCAGATTACATAGAGACTATTCCAACCTTTCAACAAATTGTGGATCATTTACGACCTTGTCTTTCTGTTGATACAACAGAGAAAGTCAAGATAACTGCTGCTGTTAGCCCTCTTCAATTTCACTGCCGAATTTCACCATGGATTCAAGAACTAGAGAATTTAACATCAGCTATGTTCTTACATTATGAAGCAATTAGTAAAGAAGCTGTATGTGACCATTTTGGATTGTTGTGTGCTGCAAAGCGGAAAGATGGAAGGTGGCACAGAGGAGTTATACAACAGCTGCTTTCTGATGATAAATTGAAAGTGTGGTTTATGGACTTTGGGTACAGTGAATCAGTGCCTTCCAAGTCTGTCCACAAGCTTGAGCCTGAATTTCGTTTATTTCCAATGATGTCATTTCCATGTGCTTTATCTTGTCTAACTTTGCAAGATGAAAATCATAGAATTTTCCAACTTGGCGAATTTAAACATGCTTTATTAGGGCAGACTGTTTTAGTTCATGTAGACAAGTTTTGTAAGGAAGCACATTTATATCATGTTACTTTACTCAATAAGAATGTACCAATTCCTTCTCCAGTTAGGCATGAAAATAAGTTGCCCCCATTGCGGTCTCCTAAATCTCCATACAAAATCTTCTCTCATGAGGAAGAAAATAAAATCTGTTCTGAGAAACCTTCTGCAGTGGAGATTGTTGCTCCTCAAGAAATGGAAATAGACTGCACAAATACAAATGAAATGGGTTTAAAAGTGTTGTATCCCAGAATGAAAATGAAAGTAGATTCTGTCTATATAGCTTATGTGCAGTATGTACTAAATCCCTCTAACTTTTGGGTTCGGATTGATGAACAGGAAGTTGCATATTTAAAAATGATAAAAAATATCGGAGAAAAGTATGCCATGTGTGAAGCTTGTGACATGCTTCTTGAAAATCCACAGCCTGGCATGCTCTGTTGTGCACGATATAGCAAGGACATGAACTTTTACAGAGCTGTCATATCTGAAGTGCATGATATGGAAATTACAGTTTATTTTTTAGATTTTGGAAACACCGAAACCATCCCTGACAGTCATGTGAAAAAATTGTTTGAAGAATTTCATGACTTCCCGGCAGTAGCTATGTGTTGCACACTTGCGCATGCATGCTCTCTTGAAGAAGTATGGGTAAAGAGTGCAACTGACTTCTTTAAAAGTGCAGTATTTGGCAAATCACTCATGGTTCATGTACTGGGAAAACAAAATGAAAGATATGTTGTAGACCTGCACCTTACAAACACTTCTGAGGAACCTAATGTTGTTACACTGATGGTTCAAGCTGGATATGCTGAATATTGGGAATCCACTCCAGATCGTCCTCCTCTGTCCAAAGCTGAAAACACATCTGTATCAGACTTAAAAGGAGTAAAAACCACAAAGAACACATCAGCCCAAATCAATATTATCACAAAGACTAAACAAGAAAATATATTATCAGAAGATGTTTGTGTATCAGAAAAGCCTTTGTCTTCTCCTCCAAGTTCAGGAAATATATTTTCAAAAAAGATCAGTACTCTAAGAGATAAAGAACCCATATGCTATTATGACCAGCATGTTTTTAAACCCGGATCTGTTATTGAAGTTGTTTGTTCTCATATGTGCTCACCAGGAGTGTTTTGGTGTCAATTACAGACTCAATCTGAAGCATTGGGAAGCTTAATGAAGCAAATACAAAGTCACTATAGAGTTCAAGGAGAGCCATATGAAGTTGGAAAGATCGCCTGTATTGCTAAGCGATTAGTGGATGGGAAGTGGTACAGAGCATCTGTAATTCAACACATCTCACCAAAAGAAGTAGATGTAATATTCATAGATTATGGTTTCCAAGAAAGAGTTAAAGTTGAAGATCTGAAAAGTATCATCCCCGATTTTCTTCTTTTGGAAGGTCAGGCATTCTGTTGCAGTCTTTACAACCTAGTAGAGTCCCTAAATGCAGATCCAATGAATTGGACTAAAGAGGCATGTGCAGGTTTTAGAAGTTTCCTTGATTCAGTAAGTAGTGGTTCTCTGAAGTGCACAATTTACTCCCTGATGCTTGTGAAACCTAAACTCCTATGCAATGTGGTTGATTTAGAGACTCCTTTTCATAGTGCAAAAGAATTTCTTATAGATCAAGGCTTTGCTCAGTCGTTTGATTCTTCAAAACCACTTTCACCTTCTATTTCTATTTTTACTTTTATGTACTCCTCTTTCAACATTAAAATGGGAACTGAAGAGGAAATATATATAACTCACATATACAGCCCAAAGAAATTTTATTGTCAACTTGTTAGAAACAGTGAAACTATAGATGCTTTGATGACTAGAGTTGCACGGATTGGCAGTTCAGTTGGCTCTTCCAGAGACAGCAATGTAAGACTCTGTATAGCAAAGTATTTTGAAGATGGTAACTTTTACAGAGCACTTGCATGCCCGGTGCAATCATCTTCACATTTAATGGTATACTTTGTAGACTTTGGAAACAAGCAAACAATAGAAAGACATGAAGTCTTGCCTATTCCAGAAGAAGCCACAGATTTACTATACACACCAATGCAAGCTTTGAAATGTTACCTCGCAGATTTCACAGATACTTTGCCCCCTCTAGAAGTAGTAAAGTGGTTCGAAGAAAACTGTTTGGGGAAGATTCTGAAGGCAGTTATCATATCTCGGGAAATGGATGGGCAACTGTCTTTGGAACTTTATGATGGATGTCTAAACATAAATAAAAAAATTAAAGAATTGATGACGATGCATTCGGCCGGTTTTGTGGAAGTGCAGGGAAAAACCAATAGTAATTCAATTACTAAAATAAAACATGCTGTTCAATTTCCAGTGTATGAAGCAGTAGATTGTGAAAGTGAAGGGTTACAAAACATAGACCATTTTGAAAAAAAAGATGGAATCAAAAGCAAGGATGGTGAATATACAAGTAATCCTATGAATTTGAGCACCGGCATGGCTACTTTTAATGCTTCTTTCAATGAACCACCAGACAGTCATTCCAATGATTTTAGAAAACAGTTTGATTCACATACAAACATGGTTACATCAAAGAAATGTGGCAAGTCTCTGCAAGATTGCAGGAATTCCTCAAAACCACAATATACAAATCTTCCTAAGCCAAATATTAAGTCAAATTCTGAGGCGTTAGGCTATGTGTCTCACGTAAATAGTCCATCAAATTTCTACATTCATCTTGCGGAGGATGAACATTTAATAGTACAAATAGCAGAAGAGCTTAATTCTCAGTCTTTCACTCTAATACATTCTAAGGAAGAAACATTTAAAGCAGGCAATCTGGTTTTAGCAGAGTATGAAAAAGATGCTGCTTTATATCGAGCAGTTGTTAAACAAGTAAAATCAGATGAAATGTTTGATGTAGAGTTTATAGACTATGGAAATTCATCAGTTGTAAGTCGTTCAGAATTGTACAACCTTCCAGTGAAATTCCTAACCACTCCAAGACTTGCACACCCAGCATTTCTTAGTGGAAGTAGGTGTGGAAATCCTGATGCCGCTGCTTTTATGGATAATGTGCCATATGATTCCCAAAAATTGCCCATCAGCAATGAACCTGTTCGTTTTCATTTTGTTCAGGAGTATGAACATGGGTGGGAAGTTAACATAAATTATGACATGACTGTTGGCGAGGAATGTCTGTCCTTCCAAGAAGACCTAGTGCCAGCGAACATTCCATTAGTCAAGACCAAAAAGCAAAGTGAAAATACGTTTGTGCTAAAGCAGAGTGAAATGAAATCGGCCAAAGTCAGCACGTCCACTTTGCCTGATGTATGTGACAAAGCAAATCTGCAGGGGGCCAATGACGACCACATCAATGTCTGCTATATTCCAAATCAAACATTACCTTCTGGACAGTTAGAAAAAGTAAAATTGAGCAGTATTTCAGATTGTGGAACTTTTTATGTGACATTACTGGCAAGAGAAAATCAATCAACATACTTGTCTGTGCTCCTTGATAATGCAGCAAAGTTAAAAGAAAATTCACTGCCTGTTGGAAACATCAAGGATGGAATCATGTGTTTGGCAAAATCTGAAGAAAGCCTTAAATGGTTCAGGGCTGAAGTGAAGGAAGTATTCTCTGAAGAGAAGATGATGTTAGTTGAGTTTGTGGATAATGGTAGAACTGAAAAGGTGTCCATGACTAATGCAAAGATATTAAACGGGATTCTGAAAAGCATACCCAAACAAACTGTTGCTTGCAAATGGGTATGGCTTAAAAGAACTGGGAGGTGTTTCTTCAAATCTGTAATGAACTCCTTATCATCTCAAGTTTTGAAAATCCTTTTTCTGCGATACTCTAAAGCCATTTCTACATGGGAAGTTGAGATTCTGGTAGGTGACCAACTACTTATGCAGTATTCAGGTGTGACTCCTTATCCTACAGCGAAAAGTGAACCACTCAACTTGGAGGACTCTCATTCATTTCCAGTACAACCTGTTCATTCTATTCCATGGATTACACGCAGCAGCGCTAAATCATACCTTGGGTTTGTAACTGCAGCCAGAGACCCTTTCAATTTCTTCGTTCAGTTGGAAGACTCATTTGACATCATGACTGAGTTGTGTCTGCTACTGTGTGACTTACCAGACAACTTACCTACATTACCATTGGAACAGGTCATTCCTGGTTCTCACTGCCTGATAACATCTGACTTGAAAGAACAGTGGTGCAGAGCAGAGGTTTCTAATGTTTCTGCTGACTTTGCGTTACTAACATTTATCGACTTTGGATGTTCTGTTCAAGTACTGTCGAAGGACATGGATCAACTGAAAATGATTCCTGAAAATATTGCTAGTTTACCAAGACTAGCTTATCCGTGCACCTTAAGTGAAGTGGTCCCTGTTAATTTAGAAAAATGGACAGAAAAAGCAATCCTTTACTTTCAGAATTACTTGAAAGAAAAAGAACTTCAGATACAATTTAAGAATTACCAACATGGTCTTACACTAGATGTGGATATTTCCCGTGGACGAAGCAATTTAGCTGATGACCTTATAGCTGCGGGGCATGCTGTCCGATCAAAAAGAAAGACCCCTGATTTTGATACACCTGTGGGCACAAAACCCAGTGATATCTCTAAAAAGCCAGTTAAGATGACTTGGGCAAAAAATACTGCTTTAAGACTTTCACATATTAAACATGGCACTAGTAAGACTAACCTTTCAGAGAATTCCCGGCTGGACAATCTGAAACATGGTAGCACCACTTTAAATGTTTTGAATCTACGAGATGAAAGTAGCACATACAACAGTAAAAAAGATGGTAAAGGTGTTATTTGCCCTCAGCAGTCAAATAAAGAAAGAATTCAAGACCCAGCACAAGCGTCTGGACCTTCGAAAGTAATGATCAGAACAAATAGAACGTAAAAGGAGAATGGAGAAGTTTGGTAAAAGTTTATTCAAATTGTAAGTGATCATTTTCTTAATACATTTGCATGCATTTCAAAGTTCGATGTTATTCAGCCATCAACAGATATCTAAAAGCTGAGTTTCCCTATAGGATTTGTTGTGTTGTTAAAGCCGGTCATGTAAATTTTACTCATTTTAGACTTACTAAACTGATATAAAAAAACTATTAACATCTAGTTGTTGTTTGAATTCAAGTGATATGATTTGCACTACTCGTGCACCCAACAAACAAATCAGTATCCTTAAGAAGTAACTGGCAAACCCATAGAGTTTTTTCTGTTGGGGAGAAAGGCACAGTAAGTAGATACATAACTTTAGAGAATGGCCCAAACATAACCAGTGCAGCATGAGCGGCACTGACTTTCAGTGCAGTAATGGCGAAAAGAGGTATTAAAATGTGTTGGGTGTATGGACAATCCATGTCAAGAGAGTAGCCAGAGAAATAAAATTCCCTCCACCATGAACCACGTCTTGAATGGTAGTAAAATAACCAGCTTCAACCTATGAAGAAGAGTTTGTGAGTCAACCAAAGGAAATGTTGATTGTTCCACCTTTTCTTCCACTGATGCATCCTTCCAGCCATCTATTTTTTCCTTCGATTCTTGAATACTTATATCTCTTTTCCATCTTTCTTTCCGTCCCTCCTTCCATTGTGACATCCTCTTTCCTCTTTCCATTGTTCCATCTATTTGTCCATAATTCCTGTTAGAGTTAATCTTAAATTTAATTTCCTTTCTTCCAACTTTATTTTCATTTTCTTGTTTACTTACATTTTTTCCATCATTCCATGCTTGCTTTAATTTTTTTCTTCTATCCTCCTTACCTTACATCATTCCTGCCACATTTACTCCAATCTTATTTTTGCACTGAAACTCAACTTCCTCTCCCACTTTTTCCTTTGCCAGTTTCATAATTTCTCTTCCTTTCCATCGCCTGCAGGTCTGTCATCATATCCTTTTACATTTATTTGCTTTTCATCTGAAATCTGGGAGACTAGGATCAGAATGAGAGGGCCATTAATAATATTAAAATTTGTCTAGTGTTAACTTCTGTTGCAGCTGAGGAAGGAAACACCAGGTCTGGGTTCACCAGACAAATTGGAGAAACCAACGGTGAGGAGGGACAACATGAATAGTCACATAGTTGTCGTTCAGATCCAGGCGCACCATCACATAGGCACACCAATGTGACTATTCCTGTTTTCCCTCCTCACTTCCGGTTTCTCCAATTTGTCTGGTGCATCCAGACCTTCGAATTCACCACCCTCCTCTTCGGGCTGTTGTCTGCCCCGTGGTGTTTCACGAAGGTCCGCACACCAATATTAGCGTTCCTTCAGGCCCTGGGTATACGACTCTTCTATTTGGATGACATTTTACTGCTGCCCCAATGCCCCCAAAAGCTTGCTCGGCAACTCCACACTGCAGTAAATCTCTTGCAGTGATCAGGCTTTGTAATCCACGGGCAGGAGAGCATTCCTGAGGAGGTGGATGCTGTTGATCTTGAAGTGGGGGTATACCAGCCACTTGTCGAACTCCTTAAGGTTTTTACCTGTCTCAATCCACCATCAGCTTTGTCCACTAAAAAGATGTTGCTGATGAAGCTGTTGGGATGCGTGGTTGAGCAGCATATGGTTATTTTTTGTAAGAGCTCTCCTACCTCTTTGTCTATGAGCTCGATGGCATGCTGAGATATACAGATGAGATGTGGTCTGGACTCCTGATGTGGCATCCTTTAGAACTCTATTTGGAACCCTTGTACCATCTGTAACACCTGTGCATCTGATGTGATGGAAGACCAAGCTGGGAGAAACCGTGCCAGACAGCCCCCCAACCTGACATGGGAAGAAGTTACACTTATTGCCAGATTTGTTGCCAGTGTGACCCATAAATACTCCTCTCCTGCAGATCGCTGAAATCTTGTGGGGTAGAAGTTTGTATATTGAGCATTGTTCTGCCACTGCCCACGCCCAGAGCCTTGTACCCTGGAGGGGATTGTAGAGTAGGAGTGGCCGGTCATGCACCCCCTAGCACGACCGGGCCTTGGAAAACCCTATGGGTAAAGACGCATCTGATATTAGCTTGGGCATTATCCAGTGATGTGAAGGTCGTCACAAACTTGCCTAATTCTTTCACAAGGGGGTCCTGAACAATTTCCCTTGGACTACTGGGCCTGCCTTCTATAAGGCCAGATCAACCTGTTTCAGCAAATCAGCAGAGTGTTAGCGCTCCCTGGAGAGCAGGCAATTTGAGTTGCCCATTAAACGGAATTGGGCGCTGGGTCATTCCTAAAAGGTTGTTGGGTGTAATGATGGAACCTGATGCCTTTGCCTCTTCCACCATGTCCAGGATTTTAGACATGGGACCTATGGCGTCAACAAGTTTATCTTGGCATGAACACCAAGAGCGATCAATACCCTTTGTAGAGTGCGCAATATATTTTGCCAGGAAGATGCCATTTTGGGTTTAATGTCTGGGGTAAGGGTAACCTTCCCTTCCAGCGATGGCACTCTTTTCTGTGGCTTGCAGAGCCATGTTGCCATGTACCTCGCAAACTTATTTAGTGGAGCCCAGTCTGTGACCAGGCGATATTCTCCATCCCAGGTCAAAGCATATCTGAATCTCCCCCATGTTTGGGGCTACAGTATGGGGAAGGGCAGCAGGGACTGGAGAGGCCCGGCTTTTCTTCAGATCCTCTGTGGGACTCATCTGGGTCTGGCTGGTCTAGGGCAAGCTGGTCAGGTCCGGAATATTTATCTACTTTGTCCCCTGACCCCCCAATCTGGGGCATTTGGTCAAGGAAGGCCTTCTTAGATGCATCATGATCTACCCCTTCTTGGTGCTGATTGTATAGGGGGGTGGAGTCCTCTAAGAAGGGGTATGCCAGGTGCTGGGGGAGGAGGGGGCAGCGGAAGGGATGCCGGAGGCAACTGAGGGGGAGGTTGGAGGATTTACGTGCATTTGTGCACATTTTTTGTCCGAGAGTCGCAGCTCAAGGGGTCTCCATGACTGCGTTGATAACCTTATAAATCGAGGTGTCCACCGCCTCACAGAAATGATCATCCTTTTAGAGGAAGGATAAGGAATCTTCCTCCTGATAAACATCACACTTCATGGTGCATAGTGCTGTATAAAGATTTAGCCCCAAGAGTTGTTTAACAGTACACTGTAGGGGCACTTGGGAATGCCCATGTTCTGTAGGCTGAGTCCGGGTTTTACTTTACACATGCAGGGCGTGTAAATATGTTTATGGGGTGGACCCAGAGGATATGGGTGGCCAGGGGAACACACTATATTGGTAAAAACCTAAGGGACACTTGCATCCCATCTGGACACTGGGTAAGCACTACCTGAACGTGTCCCAATAGATCCTCACGACCTTCAAAATACAGACCCTGTAGGTTGTCACACAGTGGAATGAATACAGATCCCATTGGGATGTCTGAGATATTGAGTGGCAAATAATGACCCCGGGGAGCGTCTGATGCAGACTGACAGGCTGCGATGCAACAGGGCTCCTGCAGTGAGTGTGGACAGCTCTATGAGGCAACACTCGTCACAGAGCCATTGAGATGCGACTTATGGCTCTATCCCCTAATGGGTGGTGGACCGCACTGTAGTACCTGTTATTAAGGGCGAGTTGCGGCAGGCGCGCGGAGTACAAAGAACCTGTGTTTTAGAAACAGTTTAGAACGCACAATATCAGAAAGTATAGTAAACTGCCAATTTTTTTTTCTGTTTTCATTTTGTTTATTGGTATTTTTCAAAACCATATACAACTTCATACAAACTCAACAACATCCAGTCATTATACATCTTCAATTACAAAAGTCTAGTGCACTCTGTGCATTACATTAAAACAATAGTTACATCTTGTATTTGCTGTGTCATTGCAATAATAAGCATTACATACTTTCAAGTGGTTGTCCTGTTTGAGGCCCGAGCTTCAGCAGTATACAGCACTACACATCCATAGTTTCAGCACAGAGCGGATTTTTACAATACAGAAATAAAAAGTATTGCTTAGTGGCCATCATGTACTTTCCAGATATCCATACGGATCAACACTTCCCACTTCACATCTTCATTGTATCCCTTGATCGCTCATTCAATGTCCTCCCCGCCACTGCCATCGCCTCGTTGTCTCTCCTACTGCCACTGTAGGTACGGCTCCCAGATATCCCGAGGCCTAGAAGTGGGTGGCATCAATTCCCAAAATGTGCCTAGTTGTAAATGGCCATATGTAACAAATTTCAACCAGCCTGCCGCTGACGGCGCCCTCCGCCTACCCCAATGCATTGCAACCTGACGTTTAGCATACAGAAACAGCATTGCATGCAACTTTCTAATTTGGGCACAGTCTGTTGAACATATCCTAATATACCAAGTTCAGGAGAAGGGGCGTCCATCCTACCCACTATCTGATCGATGGATGTGAAAATAGAGGCCCAGTAGCCCTCCAGCTTCTCACACGACCACACCATGTGTAGGAATGTCGCAGGGAACTGCCTGCATCTCCAGCAACTGTCATCTTCTCCTAGCCCCACTCTGTGCAGGCTGACCAGCGTCCTATAAAACCTGTGCAGATATTTAAAAATGGATTAATCACAATCTGTAGTTTGGGGACAGCTCAGAGAGTTGCCCGGAGCAGAAGTTCCACTGCTCCTCGGTGAGAGGGACAGGAAGCTCATCATTCCATTTTTGCAAGGCCGTGAGTTGCACTGCGGGGGCATCTTTCTGCATTTGCCGGTATATTTTAGTCCCCATTTTCTTGGGAGAAGGGGAACTCAACAGAGTTTTCCAGCACCTGGAAAGTTGGGGGAGCTTTCGGGAAGTCACTGCGCATAGCCCGGCAAGCCGACTTGAGTCTGTGATACAAAAACATAAATCTGAAAAGTGTACTTCCTGGCCCTCAGCGGCCGTAGTTGGAGGCATGAATTCACCATCCGGGAACAGATAAGCAACGTGTGCAAGCCCAGTGGCTGCTGCGTGGAAGTACCAACGTGTCAATCCAAGCAAGGAAGCAGTGGGTTTTGTGCCAGAGACACGGACGGGGCGTGTATCAACGGGACCCCCAGCTCTCCTCCGCAGCTCGCTCCATTCCCATCTCCGTGTCCATGCCGTGTCTACCTCGCCCCTGGGACGGCTCGCCTTTGCACACACAGCCACCCGCAGCGGCAACGGTGTAACCAGAAAATGCAAAAAGTGAGCTTGTGCGCTTAACGTATAGAGGCGCATTTCAGAAGCTCCCAGTCCACCCTGGGTCAGTGGTAACGCTAACACTTCCCAGGCCGTTCTCGCCTGGCCACCCGCCCACACCAGCGTGACAAGTTACAACTTGAGTGTGGCAAAGTGTGATGTCGGTGGGATCGGGACATTAACGAATAAGTAAAGAAATTTTGGCAATATGACCATTTTCGCCAGGGCTATTGGCCCGGTGAGGGACAGCGGCAGCTTTATCCATAATTTCACTTTGCCCTCCAACCAGACCATAGCACGCCCGTAATTTAAATTCCAGATCTCCTGAAGGTCTCTGCTTATCCAGATACCCAATTATTTAACTTCGTTTGGCTCCCACCTCAGCAGGAACTCAGATGTGACCGCCGGAGTATTATCTGCTAAGGGAAACACAACAGATTGTGTCCAGTTTATACAAACACCTGCCAGTCCACCGAACCGAACGAACTCTGGTAATACCGGGTCTAGGTTGACTTCTGGATTAATGAGGTAGAGGGTCACATCATCAGCGTACAGCAAAATTAACAGGCTTCTGGAGCTGAACCCTCTACCCCTAGCAGTGTGATGTTGTCTTATTCTGGTTGCCAACGGCTCTATAGCTATGGCGAAAAGCAGCGGGGATAGGGGACACCCTTGCCTCGTGAGATAGGGAAGGGATCTGAAATCATGCCGTTCACTTGTATTCTAGCGCTTGGAGCAGTGTACAATAGCCTGATCCTGCTTATAAAAAGGTCTGAACCCCATATTATTTAAGATCGCAAACAAGTATGGCCACTCCAGGGTGTCGAAAGCCTTTGTGGCATCCAAAAACACCACGGCAGCATGCACACTGGGGTGCAAATAATGCAGCGTGGAGAAAATGGTCCTTAAATTGTGGGACATAGATCTCCCCGGAATTAACCCAGACTGGTCCTGGAGGGCCACAAGGGGCAGCAGAGGCTGAAGTCGGTTAACCAACAGTTTGGCGAATATTTTCACATCTACAGCTCATCCTCTGCTTTTCCTGGCTTCAGCAATGTTACAATTAAAGCCTCTCTCAGAGTCAGGCAACCTCCCTACCTCCAAAGCTTCCTCGTAGACCGCCAACAGTCTGGGTGCCAGCACTTCTGTATGTGTCTTGGAAAAGGCGGTTGTGAGGCCATCCGGGCCTTGGGCCTTGTTCAGGGGCATGCTCTTTAGGACTAGTACTACATCTTCAGTTGTTATCGGAAGGTCCATGTACTTTCTATACGTGTCATTGAACCAGGCCAGCGTAATGGACTCTAGAAAGGACCCTATCCCCTCTGGGCATTCACTTTGGATTGCCGTGTGTAAATCAGAGTAGAAGCCTTAACTTCCTCAATATCTCTTCCTGCCCTCTCACCACTCTCCCAGATTTGTCCTGTATCTCATGTATATGTGTCGCTGTTCTGGATGGCCTAATCATGTTCGCCAGCGTTCCCCCTGGCCTATCCCCCTCGCCATATCTCCTTGCCTCTGCATACTGTCCTAGAAATTTTACCTCTCGCTGCGCTTCCTCAGCATACAGTTTAGCCTTAAGCAGTCCCGAAGTGTCCCCGTGCCCCTCAGCAAAGTACTGTCTCAAGCGTTTTAATATCCGCTTCCAATGAGGCCAGGGAGCTCCTGATGGCCTTAAGCACCCCCGCTTGCCTCGCAATGCATTGCCCCCGTATGACCACCTTAAAGGCCTCCCAGAGCGTACCCTCTGTGTCGACTGACCCAGCCTTGTTTCGAAAGTGGTCTAAATGTCATTCCTGATCTCAGGCTTAAAGGCCTCAAGCGAGTAGAGCGTGTGGCAGGAGCCTCCAGGCGAGCGCACGGCTGGGCCCGGACGGCAGAGACAGCCGCAGCAGACACTGGGCATGGTCCGACAGGGAGCGTGGCAAGTGTGTTATCTCAACCGCGCAAGCAGCTAGATCTCGGGACAATAGCCAAAAGTCGAGGCGGGACCATGCATTGTGATGCTCAGTTATACAGGTGCCTTACTGCAATGTACCATGTCTGCTCCTCCATATGTCTATTAGGTCACCTTCCACCATTATCTCGCGAAGTGCTGCACTGGCCGCCGGATTCAGGGACCTAGCCGTCCCCCTCCTGTCTAGGCTCTCAGTAAGTATGGTATTAAAATCACCATCCCACAAAATTGTGTCACACCCGATAGATTTGATTCTGGACCATAGTGTATTGAAAAAGTCAGGGGAATCCGTGTTCTGGCCATATACTGCCACTATTAGGACGGTTATACCACACAGGCGTCCCTGCACCAGGAGATATCGACCCTCTGGATCTATTTGTGTTAGCCCCTGCCTCCAGTCCAGCCCCTGCCGCAGCAGAACAGCAACCCCCCCCTGGCGTAGTTAGAATAGATTGCCGAGTATACAAGACCCCATCTAGAGTGACTTAGTCTCCGGGACGGCGTGGTGTTTAGGTGTGTTTCTTGCAAAAGACATAGATCCACTTTATGACGAGCCAAGTAAGCATGCACCAATCTTGATTTTCTGCCATCGTTCAGTCCACGAACGTTCCAAGAAATACAATTTAATGCATTATCAGGAGCCATTCACAACCACTCAGGTTGTGATATGTCACAGTGCATGACACAACTATTACAGTTGAAGAATCAGCTCTGCACCATCTGTTTGAATAACCGGCATTACGAACCATAACAACCCTCCCTATCCATCCCCCACCCACTCCAACAACCCAATCATGTTTCAGAATATCCCACCCCATTAAGAACTTCAAACAATGCAGTATTGAATGAGAATGGGAACCTTCCCTCCGAGGCGCCGCTGTACCGGCAGGTACCCTTACATTACACAAGGTGATCGGGAAATTTGTGGAGGGCCCAGTTCGGCCAGAAGCCCATAATGCAATAAATGGAAAAAGAATAAAATAAATTGGTGCAGCCTCCCCAGTATACCCAACCTGGCGTAGGCAGACAAGCATGATCTACCCGCCCAGCATTTAACTGAAGAGGCAACACCTGTTCATACAATACCCCCCGCTCCGTCATTGTCACTGAAAGCTCCTCCTGACGCCTCCACTGTAACCTGTGATTTCTTAGCCGCCTTTCCTCCAACATGCTTTGTGAATTTTAGTGCCGATTTCGCATCCGTGAAGTGTGGTGAACCATCCACCAAGACCTTCAACTTGGCAGGATACAGCAGAGAGTAGGGTATTTGGGCCTGTAGGAGAATCCTTTTCACAGGGAGGAATTCCCGTCTTGTAGCCTGCACTGCAGGTGTAAAATCTGGGTAGAACGAAATTGCATTTCCTTTATGAGTAATTTTACCCTTTTATCTGGACATGCGTAGCACTAGGTCTCTGTCTTGATAGTTCATCAATCGTGCGATGATGGGCCTTGGCGTCGCTCCTGCCGATTGTCCCGGTCCCGGTGACCTATGTGCCCGTTCCACTGCGAACACAGCAGAGAGGTGCGGATCGAACAGCTCTCGCAACAAGTCCGACACGTACAGTTCCATTTTAGTGATGGCGGTTGTCTCCGGAATTACGCTGATGCGGATGTTGTTGCGCCTTGACCGCGCCTCCAAATCCTCATTCTTGGCCCTGATTATCCCCAACAGTTTGTCCATATAAAGCAGTTGTTCTTTCGTTTCCACTTGGAATTCGTGGCATTATGTATGTCGATTTTCAAGGGCATCCAGGCCGGTCTCATGTGTCCCGACTTGTGATTTGACTGCATCTAGCTAGGATGTTAAATTATCAAGTTTTGCATCAATATTGCGAAGACTTGAGCGCATATCTAGCATCAGGGTTCTGAGATCTGGGCTCTGCTCATCTCAATCCCTGTCCAGATTTCCTCCCGCCTGGGTGTCCGGGTCTGGCTCTCCCTGTTTTGGTGCCTTCTTGTTCTCGAAGGCCAGCTTGGGCTGTCTGGCGTCCTGTCTCCCCATTGTAGCAGCAGTGTAGGCCAAAACAGCGTGTCACTCAACTGTACAAAGAACTGTTCCCAGCGAAGGGCAGGTGTGCGAGCAGCAAGGCCCCCCTCAACGGTCACACCTCCACAGGCACTTCAGGGCAGCCCACAAGCGCAGGTGACAGGGACAGTATAACCGGGCAGCCTACCGCCTCCGCCCAGCAGAGCTCAGATCCCTACAGCTCCTCCGGCGTGGCCTCCGCTCCTCCTCACAGCGCCAGCCGCCTGTATGATTGTGGTGTCAAGCAGCCTACAGCCAGCGTCGTATTGCAAGAACTAGACTACAGAATCCCTTTTCTAACACGGGCCGGTGCCCCAGGGTCCTCGCAACTTCATTAGCCAGCAGTGGGTGTCCATCCACCACCAATCCACCACGTGTCAGTGCCTTCCACTTCTTCCTCTGTTGCTCGGGGCCTGGGCGCGTGGGTACAAAATGGCTGCCTTCTCCCCACGTCTGCACCTCTGCGGTGATGTGAGTGAGGGAGCCCGGACTCAGCCGATCTCCAATGAGGAGGCGGGTGATGCAGCAGCACCCTGCTCCCAAATTTGCACACTAAGTGGCCTGCCAGGTAGGATTTGAAGCTTTTAATCTCCACCAGCCCAGAACTCACGTGCTGCTCCTCCGACGTTCCTGCTGTGAAAGATAGGTCTCTCCGCTGGGCTAAAACCTGCGGGTCCGGGCTTATGAACGGGGTAGAGGTCCCCAGGCACCCCCACAGCCACCCACAGTGCCTTCACGCCGTCCTCACCAAGTCTCACTGCTTCAGCAGATATGGCAGTCGGGCACCCTTTCACTAGCAGACCCAGCGAGCCTCCTTATCACCTCGTGCAACAGGGTGCAGCCTGCAAACGTTTTATCATAGCCCCAGGGCGTCACGGTGCAGACGAAAGAAGTGCACCCGATCCCGAGAACCCAGCGCCGTTAATCTCTCCAGCGTGTGTTCTCCACGGTGTATGCAGGAGCTGAATCCGGCCGCACCGCAGCTCCTCCGATCAGGCCCACAGAGCCACGGTCTCAAGTTGGCGCTCCTCCCGCCCTCAGGGCTCCACAGGTGTCCTCGGCGAACCAGGCTCACTCCTCCCGGCTTCCGTGAGCGGATCCAGCGCACGCAGGGGGGTCAGGATTTCGGGCAGCTTGTCACCCCACGGTCTGTCACATATGCGATTGGCCTCGGCCAGTTGTGCTCCCTCTAAGGTGCAGGATAAGTTCAGGATTTAGTCCTGATCCGCGGAGCTCACTCAGAGAGCGGCCATTCCGCTGCTCGGCAGGCCACGCCACCCCAAACTGCCACAATTTTAAAAGTAAATATCACAGAGCGAGCCAAGAAGACTTAACTGGACTGCAGCAGCGAAGAAAGAGGAGGCCTCAACACCGAAGATGGACTATATTGGCACCAGTGGCATCCATTAGAAGAAGTACTTGATACAGTTCCCTAGGATTTCTGGGAACAGTAGTTTTTTCTTGAGTTGTTAACTTCAAAATGGCTGTGGTTTGGAAATGTTGTATTAAAAGCTAAGTGAGATTAGGGTAATCCTTGCCTCTGGTCCTGACATAGAATTCAGGAAAGTTGACAGCATTATTGTGTTTGCTTTGAAGTCTATATTATGAAAATGAAAAAATTAAATGATCTTTATTCGGATTCTGAAAAATCCATAAAAGTACATACAGGATGAATCTTTTAAAATACGTAAAGACATATACAAAGTTAAAAGTTAAAAAATGTTAAAATACATCCCAATCAGACATGAGCAGCATATACGGCAAAGGTGCATATTACATAAGATTGTACCACAAACAGTTTAGAAAAACATTCATAAATTTCTGTTTAGATAATGCTAGTAACAATATTTCCATACAGATAAAAACCTCTATACAGTTTGTATTTAGAGTTTTAAAGTGCGTTATGCGTCCGAAGACCGTTATGCATGTTCCATACTTGCCCTCGATTTTACACAGGCTTTTATGAAGCAGCTTACGGTAAATATGACATCATCGGTTGGTAGCATTTGCAAAAATTTAAATGCCAATTTAAAGTCTCTTAGATTGTATTTTCTGAAAATTGGCAATAGGTAATGATGGATATACAATTTATAATGGCCACAGAAGATAAAATAATGCAATAAACTTTGTTTCCCACCGACAGAACACTGGCATTCAAGCTCTTCTAGATTTTTGTTATAGCCGAGTGGAAAGCTCAACAAATTTACAATACTGCCATCACGGAACCTGAATAAGAGGCTCCGATTCCATCTACCTATCGGTAATGTCAGATATCTACAGGGTTTGTAGGATTCATTTAAAACAATATTGTTAGTCACAGTTAGTGGAAGATATTTAATAATAGCTGGTTTCATTAATTCAGTTCTCATGCGTTCCTCTTTGTATAACTCATACAATGCCCGTTTTACAATGTTCTTATGGGCGGGCACAATGGTATTTGGCGAGCTAAACAGGGAACCGTGTCCAACACTGATTAGACTATTCTTGACCGCATTTAGCCAAGGTATAAGGTTGGATCGTTCATGAGATAAACAGTCTAAGATTATGCTACGGGTCAAGGAAGCTGCTGGATTTGTCCAGGTTTTTAACCAGAAGAGCGTAGGCCTTGACCTTATGAAATCAGCTATGTATAGCAACTTAAGTTCTTGGTGGCAGATGAAGATGGACGTGCAAGAAATACCACCCAATACCTTCCTGCAAAATCTATTTTCCTCAAGCTGCAGAGGCAAGCTATTACAATAGCCCCACACTTCGGATCCGTATGTCCCAGTTGGCAGACATTGGGTACGATAAATATTTAACAATGGGGTGATCACATCTGCCACTCTCGGTTGGCGAAGAGATAAGATTGAATTAATTGATTTGCCAATCTTATTTCTTGCATGGGCAGTGTGATGCTGCCACGAGCCAGTATTAGAGAATAATAACCCTAAATAGGGGAAGGTACTTGTACATTTTAGTTCATTTTCGCCACTTTTAATTGAAAGGATGTTATATCTTTTTAAACCACAATTCATGATAAATGATTTTTTAAAATTAGTATTCAAACCTAAGTCAGACATAAAAACAACAAACCCTGTAATTAATGAGCGCAACGCATTTGGGGTACGCCCCATCAATACAGCGTCATCCGCATAAAGTAAGGTGGTGATAGGGGAACCATTAATAATTGGGACATCCTTAGTGTTCTTACTCAGGGCAGGGCTCAGCCCATTAATATATAAAATAAAAAGTAAAGGAGCGAGTACACAGCCCTGCCGGACTCCTCTTTGGATGGAAATGTCACCAGATAATTCACCTTCGTTGTTAATGCGTACTTTTGCCTTAAGATCCCTGTGTAAATATGAAAGAAAATGTACTAAAGAATCATCTAAACCATATTCCAGCAATTGTGACCATAACCTAGAGCGGTTAACAAAATCAAAAGCGGAGCTCAGATCCATAAAACCTAAATAAAGTGGGGACTTTTTAACGATAATATATTTGGCCATGATTAGGTTCAGGTTGAGACACTGCTCAACAGTGCCCACATGGCTTCTAAACCCCAATTGGCTGCAGTGTAACACATTATTATCTTCGGCCCAATCCCTTATTCTCTTAAATAATACTCTACCAAGGACTTTTAATGTGTTGTCGATCAGCGAGATCGGTCGGTAACAGGCCGGATCGGCCCTGTCACCTTTCTTAAATATTGGTACGATAACGCTGTTCGACCAGGTTTCGGGGATGGAGCTATCGGTCAAGTGATTAAATAAGTTACATAATAGGGGGGCCCAAAAGTTAATTTCCGATTTGATCTGGTCGATAGATAGACCGTCAGGGCCAGGGGCTTTATTACTGGCGCTATCAGAAATTGCATCCTCCACCTCAGATATTGAGAAGTTCAGTTGATCATTATTGTTTATAGACAAAATAGAATCTATGCTAGGGGCAGCTATGTTGTAGATTTTGGAGAAGTGCTCCACCCAATCCTCTCCATTGATGTTACAGTTAATTGGTTGGATGTTAGAACCAAAGGACCTGAGTGATTTGACTTCTCTCCAGAACCCCGCGGTGTCTTTTAGAGAGACATTCCGTATTAGTAACTCCCAATGGTTAACCACTAAAGCCTCTGTTCTTGTCCGTAGGGCGAGTTTATATTTAGTTCTTAGTTCTCTCACTAGGTTAAAATCCCTAGGGTTTAGTTGTAAGGCCGCCCTCAATTCCCTATTGGCTTTAGAACACGCGGAATCAAACCAGCGTGGGCTGTGGTCTGTATTGGGCCTAGATGGTTTAGAGGATTCCCTTCTCACTGCCCCACAGAGATTACCAAATGCCCCAATCAACACTTCATCGGTGCTCTCAAGGGACAGACAAATGTCTATTAACATTGGGTGCTTTCTGATTACATTGGCTAGAATAGCTTTGTTATCCGCCCCTTTCCATATTAGTCTAAGTCTATCGGTAGACAGTACCAAATTTTGTGGGCCACTCTCAACCTTTAATGCAGCCTTTCTTGTCTGAGGATGGTCTAGATGTATTCTTAGCGGATAGTGGTCACTATATGTACTGCAAATAACCTCAGCTTTTCTAATTATATTACACAGAGATGGACAAAGAAATACATAATCAATCGTTGAGGCGCAGCCTTGGCCTATATAGGTGGGTGCAAATTTTGTTTCGGCGCTAGTACCAGCGATTTCCATGGCGTTCACTAAGTTACGTGAGGCTAATATGGTCTTTAATTCCTCGCCATTTTGACACGGAGCACTCGTGCGATACATATGAGCATTAAAATCTCCCCCTATACAAATACCATCATAATGACCATATTTCAAACCCTCAGCGATATCATCAATAAAACTAAACAAAGACAAAAAGTTTCCATTGGGATGATTAACAAAATCATTATTATAAAAGTTAATTATACATAAAATCATCCTATTAATGTATTTTACAGCCATAAAACTTTTGCCTGGTGTTGGTATCGTTTTGATTTGTACCCCTGGTTTTATCTTCGACCAAATGGATAGCCCCCCGCTTGGCCGTCCCATAGATGAGGCTAAGGCCTTTGAGTTATAGCAGCAGAAGCCCTCCATTGTAGGGTCAGTTAAACACCAAGTTTCCTGGAGCAACAATAAGTCACAATTAGTATTCACCCAGTCAAGCCATTCTTTGATTTTCAGTTTGGAATTAAGTCCCGCTATATTCCAACTCACAACAGAAAGTACAGAGTCCGAGGACTTATGATTCGTAGATTGGCCTCTTACAGGATTTCCTATCAGGGAATTTATATCTGCCTGGTTTCCGTTGGTGACAGATGATAGGGAAGCAACTGAGTAGGCTGGCTTAATTAGAGAGGGTCAATCCAACATATCCAAACCTGACAAGGGTGAAAATCTATTGAATGTGTTGAAGGGGAAAGCAACTGGCTGGAAATGCATGGCTGGTGGCTGAGGGTACCTTGGTGGAGGATAAAAATGCATTAAAGGCGGTTGGAATTGCATAGGTGGCTGTCTGTAAAAATAGCTTAAAGGTAGCATAGTTACAACCGTGGAAATAGCTGAACAGTTACCACTTATATTAAGCAAATGTCTTACAGTTCCTGGATTTTTGAAATTAAGAACTACACAATCTCCATCCTTATCTTTAGGTAGTGGTCCAATCCAAGGCACCCTACGGGCTGATATTATTTCTCTTGATATATCATATCCGACCCCTTTATGTTTGGTTAGCCAGTCTATAAATTTGTTTCGGAGTTGAACCCAGGTTTCCCCCTGATCCTCCCTCAGCACTGGTACTCCTGCCAAAATCAAAACAAATGGGCAGGCATCCGGTGGTAAGTGTAGAGGACGCACCGGCCCTACGTTTTTGTGGGACTTATTTAACCTTACTTGAGTAGAACCTATGTTATCGTTTGCAGCTGATGTTGTGGCTGTAATAGGTTGTGTAAGGTGGTCATCCTTGTTGGTTACGCTTTTGTTAGTAGTGGCCAAAGGAGTGATTTTCCTTGGTGCAGGGGTAGGGATGGTTTTAACAGCCGTACTAGGTTTTACACACTTAGCCCCTGCATTAACAGTTCGTGGTTGGACTGGAGGTTGTGTAATGGGCGATGATGATGAAGATTCCCGGTTTTTCGTTCCCTTATTCAATACAATGCAAGCAGCCTGTGTTTTTGATGGGAGGGTGTTGCTTAAGGATTCAAGATCTTTTAAAAGACGGTCGGCTCTAATTTGGTCCAGGCTAATAGACCCCTTCCTTTTGGCTTCAACATTTTTGACCAGGTTGTCTAATCTGTCCAGTCTTTTAAAAACATTATTAAATTGATTGATCATAAGTTTCTCTACTCGATTAAAAATAGTGTCTACTATAGTTTCGATGAGGTTCCCATTCTGTTTGGAAAAGTTATAATTATTTCCCATTAGTGTTGTTTGGGTCCAAACAGTATTGCCGTTCCCATCAGGGTGGGTTATGGGTGAAAAGGAAGTGTTATCTATATCCACAGAGTCTTTTTCCTCCGTGGGTACAGTTGCCACCCCCAAAGATTTTTGTTTGTTCCACAGGCTTTGGGGAGTAGGCTGGCTCTTGTTTGTTGAGGGTTGTTTTCTTTTATTAGTGCTTTGCTTAATGATACCTCTTTTCCTTTTCCCCCTTCCTGGTTTGTTACTGCTGGGCTCCGTAACATCCAGGGTAATGACATCCCCCTGGGAAACAGGTGTGCTAATAGGGGTAGTTTCTTTAGACAGAGGTGCCAGTTGGCTAACTGCTGTGGTTCTTAATAGGGCAGAATCTGTAGCTATATATATAACCGTGTTTTCGTCTTCTGATACAGTAGGCACGGCTACAGGTGGAAGTGGTGGCTTAACCACTGTAATCTCGGGGGTAATATGGGTGTTTCCAGGAACACTTGGTATGTTGTTAGTCATATAAGAACCCATTGAAAACCTCCTCTCTGTCTCTACTATTTCATTGAAAGCGGTTTCAATTAGTGTTTCAAAAGATGTGATCAGGGAGACTGAGGCAGAGGTATCAGCATCCTGGGAGGATATATCAATGTGGGTGTTTATGGTAGTGGAATCACCCATGTTGGCGCTAGAGTATGACACTTACGGTTGAGGTGTTCTTAGGGGGGTGGCCCGCCCGACCACAGTCGTCCACGGACGGCCACAGACGGCCCACCCTCTGCCCGGGCTCCGCCCGGCGACGTCCGCGCGCGTCCGCGACGCGGAGGGAGCTCCTCGATTTTGTGCACCTCCTGGTGCGCGGGACAGGAAGTGGCGGTGGTGTCCGGCCGCTAGGGATGCTGGGAACCGTAGTTCCTCCCCTCGGCAGCCAAGATGGTGTGAGGCGCCGTCAACAGGGATCACTAACGGCGTCAGGAGCCCAGCACCCAGCAGCGACAGACACGAAGAAGAAACAGCAGTGCCCAAAGGTAAACGCAGACACGCTTCTGCGAAGGTCCCCGCTCCACCGAGGGAGCTCCTCGATTTTGTGCACCTCCTGGTGCGCGGGACAGGAAGTGGCGGTGGTGTCCGGCCGCTAGGGATGCTGGGAACCGTAGTTCCTCCCCTCGGCAGCCAAGATGGTGTGAGGCGCCGTCAACAGGGATCACTAACGGCGTCAGGAGCCCAGCACCCAGCAGCGACAGACACGAAGAAGAAACAGCAGTGCCCAAAGGTAAACGCAGACACGCTTCTGCGAAGGTCCCCGCTCCACCGAGGGAGCTCCTCGATTTTGTGCACCTCCTGGTGCGCGGGACAGGAAGTGGCGGTGGTGTCCGGCCGCTAGGGATGCTGGGAACCGTAGTTCCTCCCCTCGGCAGCCAAGATGGTGTGAGGCGCCGTCAACAGGGATCACTAACGGCGTCAGGAGCCCAGCACCCAGCAGCGACAGACACGAAGAAGAAACAGCAGTGCCCAAAGGTAAACGCAGACACGCTTCTGCGAAGGTCTATATTACTTATAGTTGTCCATGTAGATCAGTTGTAATTTGGTACCTTTGCACAGTCACTTTTATGTCCAGTGCCCGGTTCTTTCTAGGTGTGTGACATTCTTAACGTTCGATTGAAATAACCAGAGCATGCACAAAAATTAGTCCCCAGCATATGTGTGATTCTGCCCATCATATGCCTACCTAATCCATGACCGCGTTGTTCCTTTCATCACCACTGAGACAAATAAACACACACAGAGCAAACACAGTGCACCGTTTTTCTTTCTTTTTTCCAGAGTTGTTTCCCCCTGCGCCACATGTTTTTAATGATTGCACTTCTGGTTCTCATTAATGCACCAGAATTCTACTTTAATGACTGCACGTCCCCAATCAAGGAGTTTGGCCCCAATTAACATAACATCAGTTTCTTCTGTTATAACCACCTCAATCACCATTGCATCATTCATTTCGGGGAGACATTTTAGAAATCTTGTTTGTTCAACTGAATTACATATATTGACAGTGTGATAGTCAATACACCATTCTTTTCCCGCCAAAGCATTTATTTTTATTTGTTGTATATAGCACAGGTATAGCAACTTGTTTTGGTAGGCTTTAATCAACATATAATCCCAAAACCAATTTGAGAAATATATGGTAGGAATGTTGAACCAAAGCTGTTAGGAGAAGGGGCTCTGAGCAATAGGCAAGCAGTCATTTAGTAACCTGCAGTAGAGAAACTAGGTTCACAGGGCACAAAGACATGGTTTAAATGCTTGTTAAAAAAGGTGTGTTTGTAATTGCTTTCGGAATGACAAGAGAGTAAGTTGGATTCCTAGCTGAGCAGGTAGTGATTTGCAGAGATTGGTGGTTATTCTAATTAAGTGCTTTATGGTTTGGGAAGTCTTGAAACTGGGAATCTCAAGAAGCAGTGTCTTTATTTCTCACATTTCATTTTACCCATGCGACGGTCAGTAAATTGCCTACATGTGTTGAAATGTTCTAGGGGACAGCTTTGTAATTTTTAAAGGAATTTATAGAGTGCCGTAATCACCCCCGAAGAGATGACAATGTACAGGTTCAGCTCAAATAAGTCCCGGAATAATTCAGTCTGCAGGGGTTTCCTGAATCGGAGAAGACTAGGACATTTGTGCAGTTTCTCGGGCAGAGTTTTCCAATATTTTCAAGCAAGATAAGCGAAGGTCCTGCTTCCTGTTCATAGTTTCCTGTAGTGGGGGACCGCTACCAGACCTTTCCCTACGGATCTAAAAAGCCTACTCAGATGGTAGGATTTCATTTTGTCTGACAAATAGCTGGGACATCTGCCATAAAGTGATTTATGTACTAGGCAGCAGAGCTTAAATGTAACTCTGTCCAATCGCCAGCCAGTGAAGCTGTCTCCCCAGAGGCCTAGATGAGGTGGGTGAGGGCATTTTGAGAGCCAGGCGTGCAGATATATTCTGGACAGTCTGCATTCTATTCAAGAGTGATTTGTTTGCAGATGCTTGAAGAGCATTGCAATAATCAAGTCGGCCAATAACCAAAGCCTGAATCACAGTGCGACAAATTGATAAGGGCAACTACTGAAACACTCTGCGCAAGAGACTCAGAGTGTGGTCGTAAGTTCAATTCATGACTACAACAGGATCTTTCATGGACAAAGATTTATCCAAATGGGCCCCTACATTTTTTGCTGTTAGAGATGGAGTAGGAGCGGGGCCCAAAGCAAAATCAAGGGGATGATGGACGTAGTGTTGAACATTGCATGCACTCACCCCCTGTATACTGAACTCGGTTTAATCCATCATCATTCTTTAGCTCACTCTGCCACCCCAGTTCAGACATGGCCATATGCAATCAGTCTGTCCCTGTGCCTCATGGGAACAGTCCAGTCCGAACTGCCAAGCCATGTCTTCCCTGGACCGGAAACTAGCATTTTGGGACCGGTTTCTGGCTAATCAGCAGTTATCAGCCAGGCTATCTTGAATCCAGTGGCAAAGTGAGCAAGGGACGCGTCTGGGAATACCCTGCCAACTTAGGGGAACAAAGCAAAACCGAAGGGGATGATGGACGGAGTGTTGGTCATTGCAAGCACTCACCCCCAGTCAACTGTTCTGGGTTTATTCCATCATCCTTCTTTAGCTCACTCTGCCACCCCAGTTCATCCCCTTTGGTTTTGCTTTGTAGGAGTGGGGCCCAACATTGTGGGCCACTAATTAGGGGACCAAATGGATTGAGCAGAGGCAAATAAAAGAATTGCAGCCTTAGATGCATTAAGCTGAAGAACATTTTCAGTCATCCAGTCAGATATGGCCACCATGCCCTCCTCGAAGCGTTTATCAACTAATTCCGTGTCCTTATCGAAGGACAGAAGTAGTTGAGTTTTGTTAGCATACGAGTAGGGAGTTATACCATATTCCCTAACAATCTTAGCGAGGGGGCCACATAAAAATTAAACAATGTAGGGCTCAAACAAGAGCCATGCACCCCCCCCCCCCTCCCCCACTCCCCCTTAGTGAGTTTCAGAGTATGGGAACGAAATGGACCTAAGTTATTTGTCTGTGTACGTTGATCCAGTAAGCTGGCAAGCCATATAAGCGTCTGTCCCTGCAGACCAAATTCTCCCAATTGGTGAATCAGTTTCTGGTGGGAGACAGTGTCAAAGGCTGCTGTCACGAGCAGCACTGCCTTGTTGTTATCCAGAGCCATTATAATATAGTCTGTGACACCAATGAGAGTGGTTTCAGTAGAGTGGTGGGGTCTGAATCCAGATTGAATGGGATCAAGGGTTCCTAGATTCAAGGTAACCCATCAGCTGGGTGGTGGCGTACCCTTCCACCATTTTGCACATAAGCGTCAAAAGCGAGATCGGGTGATAGTTAGCAATCATCTCAGCGGGTATGTGGGCTTTTTTCTTAATAGGTAGCACCTGAGCGGCCTTCCACTCAAGTGGGAGTACCCCCTCGCTCAAAGAAGTGAGGGAATGTTACAAATTATGGGAGCTAGGACAGGGGCAAGTAGGGCAAACACATATGCTGGCATAACATCAAGAGCAGAGCCTGATTTACCCATTCTCAACATGGCTTCTGCCTGGGATATCTGCATCGCATTAAAATGTTGAAGACCAGTTGCAGACAATCCCGTGGTAAATGTAAAAGGCAGCAAATTTAAGTAATCCAAGGAATTAGAGACCTGGGGGAATTGATCATATATAAGGCTTATTTTTTTCATCAAAATAGTTTGCCATGTTATCACAAAGTGCTTGGGAAGGGGGAATATGCACATTACAAGCAGTAGGATTAGTGAAAGTATTTAGAATTTTGTAAAGTTACTTGGTTTAATTGCCCGCTTTGTTGAGATTTAAAATTATATGGGCTTTCCATGCCTTTCTTAAATTCTTATGGTACGATGTGAGAGCTTTTTTCAAATTAAGTTTCTCCTTTTCCATATTTGTTTTGTGCCAGAGTTTCTCAAGGTTTTTGCTTTTAGGTTTTTCATTAGGTACGTCCTGGGTGTGCCAAGTTGCACATTGTTTATGACTATTAGTTTGTTGTAGTTTCATGGGGGCAAGAGTGTCCATCACTGTGGCTAAATCATCTTAATAGACCCTAAGCTTTTTTTCAGTGTCCATATGCTCATCAGATATAGGGGGCTCAAAGTTTTTGTTAAAGGCGTCAAGAGTTACTCTATGCCATTGTCTTTTATGATTGTGTTTTAGTATGCAGGGGCTTGAGTACTAACACAGTTCTTTATCTGAAATGGAATCAAGGAATGGTCAGACCATGTCACAGGATGGGGGAATCGGCAAATATATATGGTGAGTTAGTGAGCAAGATTTCCAACGTGTGACCTGCCGAATGGGTCGAGCCCGTATTGATCTTTACAAGGCCCAATGCCTCCATGTTGGCAAAGAAACTAGCTGTGTCTCTATTTTCATTGTCTTCGCCATAGATAATAAAATCCCCCAGTAACAGAAAGTGTTGAGAGGTAATCGTATGAGGGGCAATCTTTTTCATCATTTCTAGATTAAAATCTATAAGTGACCCAGGAGGGCGGTATGTAAGAACACCCTTTAGACTGTCCTGGGGGGTTAAGTCAAATTAAAAAATATAAATTTCCATTTCAGTGTTGGAGATGAAGTCAATAACTGAGACTTTCAACCTATCTTTATGCACAATTACAACACCTCCTCCCACTTTTCCACTTTCTATGAAAGGCAGGCAGTTTTGAATTCGATCAATGTTTCTATGGTCTACCAGTACATTTCTTTTACTTTTGGGGTTTGGACCACTACCAATAAACTATTCCCATCTCAGCCTTGGGTAGCTTGGCTGCGAGCAGGCAAGTTTAACTTATATGGCCGAGATACCCGCCACCCCCTCTCAACACAATCAATCCCCAAAAGGAGGGAAACCGGAAACAGTTCTTGAAGTTTTTGGAAGTGGGATGGAGTGACCATCCCGGCCGTATTTATTAAAACAAAATTAAAACATTAAACGTTTCATGTTATGTACAATTTCATTACCATATTACGATGTTTGGCTAACCTTAACAGATTCTCTAATACAGAGGTTCTCCTAGCCGAACTAGCATCCTACAAAACATTTCTTGACATATTGAAATTGTACAACCTAACGTTTAAGGGCCAACGGCAAGATCATAACCGGTGTCAAGATCCCTAACCAGACTTACCCCTCCCACTTGGGCTGGGCGACAGCACGGAGGCGTACCTCAAGTGCAACTATTACCAATTTCCCTTGACTTGACGGGGGCACCTAAAGACTCGACGCCAGTTAAAGGTCGTTCGAATACTCGTGTGAGGTATCTAGAAGGTACCGTAGACCTTATCCCAACCCCACACTACTTACCGCATCTGCCGTCGCAGATGTCACTGGCCCCGGGAAATTCCCCAGGAGGGGGCTGTAACCCCTCCTACAAAGGAAGGGGCCTTGACCGCCTTTCCTTTACTTCCGGCGACCCATCCTTAGAAGGGACCGCCTCCCCATTGAGGGGCCAATGGCCACCTCTCCCGAGCGCTCCCATCCGTGTTGGGTGACGCCCACTCATAGGGATCTACTAATTAGTGCTCACCGATCATGACCTTACCGCCTACCAAAATAAATACGACAGTGCAAATTAACCTACGAATACATTGGCCACTATGACCGAAAGAGCATGCATTAAAAATTCAACCTTAAACTGAATATCTTTAATGGCAAACATACTCAAAACAACCATTCTTTATTAACTCATCAACATGGCACTACAACCTGTATACGAAAACCGAATCAAAAATTAATCAACTTTATTATACACAACTGGCTGTCTTCAGGGGCTGGTGGGTGGGTCAAAATTGGCTCTTCGTTCTGTCCCGAGCTCACGTGCAGCGAGGAGGTGCAGCTTCAGAGCACAAGAACAAGAGGATGTCTTCTGGTCTTGCGTCCCTTTTTATCCGTCTTCAGGGCGGGCGTATACCCGCCCCTGCCTGCCCCGAGGGCGTGGCTGGCTGCGTCGGTGTCTAGGCCAGCCCACTCTAGGGCGGGAACGAGCACGCCCCAGCTACGCCGCTTCGGGCATACCAGCTGAGGCGCGCCTCCCGCCCAAAAATGGCTTCCCGGGGGGATCGAGGCACTCGGCCATACGTTCGGGGGGACCGAGTTGGTCGCCCCTTTCCAGGAGACAGGTATATAAAACAACAATTCAGTAAATAAATAAGACATAACACACAATAAAACTCCCACATCAAATTATAAAAATTGGAAACCATTTTCTCTTTAAAATGACACCAAAACTCCAGTGTAGGGAACATGATATTTGATTTTTTTTTTTAAATGTAGCACTATATAGCACTTGTAAACCTATAGCGCCACTCAGAACATCTGGTGATGCTTGACCAGGACAAAATCAAAGTTTCAGACCGGCCACGATGGAGCCCTGCTCGGATTGATTGGATATTTGTCATTTTGTTGTCAAATTTAGAAAAATTTGCTGTATTTTTCAAATTTGGTGTGCAAATATTCCTCTGTTGTTTTTTTAAATTTATTACTGTTTGTGTAGTGCATAAATATTTTGCACATTGCCTCTCAGCTAAGCCTGACTGGATTTAGTGCCAAGCTACTAGAGTTAAGCACAGGTTAATTTAGTGATTTTTGTGATTCGCCCTGATGGGGATTGTGGCTGTTGCTTGAACAGTGGTCACCTCCCCTTCAACCATCAGCCCTGTTTTTCACAATTGCATTCAATGTTGGTACCTTATTTATACAAGATCTTCGAGACCACGGTCGTCCACATTCATAAGACGTCCACACTTGGGAAATGTTTCCAGTCTTCAGCGTATTTTTTTATGTAAACTTCTAGACAAGTGTGTCGCCCTCGGTCTACGGAATATGCCTACCGCTAGCGTAGGTCTTTTTTTCTAGTGCGTGCAGTTGTTTTCCTATTTATTCAGAGATTTTGCACTGCTTCATTATACTTGGTGACTGTGCTTAGGCTTTGGTGCGTTCTGTGCGCCTTGTTTCTGCATTGACCATTTCTGTCATCCTATTGTCATTTTCACTGATGGAGATAAATAGTTGTGTATATCGTAATTTGCATTTTGGATATATATGCTGCTAGAGGCTACTATTTCCAGCAATGACCACAGTGCTGTGTGTAACTCTTGTCTTTTCAATAAATGCCATTTTGAGGTTTGCTAAACAATATCAGGCCTACCATTGTGGTTCTTTTCATGAATCAATTCAACATACCCACGTTGTCCTTTTCAGTTGTGGCATTTCGTGAGCCAAGACCTGCTGGAGTGCTGTTCTTTTGTTCTGCCGAAAAGCTTCATTTGAACTATGGAAAGTAAGATCGGAAAACAAACTGCAACATTTCTTGTCTCTCTTTCAAGCGCTTAGATAATTGCTTTTACTCGGCAACAGAGAAGGTTTTGCAGAATTTGTAATACAATAATTTTCTAGTGGTTGTGTTTTTTTGCTGAGCTATTTTATACCTTGAAAAATGGTAGTCACTAATGTCATGTCTTAATTGGAACCGTGACTGATTATTCACCTGGGTGGCAAGGATATGGGGTTGTTATATGAAAACAGGCAACCTCTGATCCAACACTCATAGCTGGGATTCGTTCAGTTGCACATGACGCCCCACACCACTGAACTTGAAAGCATGATGACAACCCTGCTGAACATTCACATGTTATTACACATGCTTGTGTCTGCGAGCAACCAATCAGTGTTTCCTACAGCGCCAAACAATAGTAGTTGCTTTTTATAGTAGTGAAAGCCAGAGTCCCTGGACTCACCACCTCTGTTGATATAGGAGAAAAGTAGGAAGCGTATGTGGAGTAGAAGCAAAAGGTGTAGGAACTGAATATGAACTCCTTGCAGCTTCCATAACTGTCCGGCCAGCAAGGTCGTCCCTTTGGACTACCAGAACACAGCTCAGTGAACCCATGGGTTACACTAGTTAACCAGTCTTGTTTGAAAACTGACAACACTGCTTTGGAGAAAATCAAAGAACAAATGTACTTTCTGTCTTCCTGGACCTTGTAAATTACATTGTCCAACTGATGTTTCGACTCCTGTACCCTTGAGATGCATCTATCTGTCATGCTCCCCACTACTCTCCATTCTTTGGTGTCTTATTAACAAAGTGTACTTCTCTTTTTAGGACATAGAGCGTACTGTTTGGTCCCTCATCTAATGCTGATAGGAGTCTTCATGACTGGATGTGAATTGTAGCCATGGCAAGTGGAATTCTGTGGCAGTGAGAACCAAATTATCTGCAGGGTTGAGAGAAAAAATTCATAAAGAAAAGACAAATTATGGAGCTTAATGTGGAATTGGAAATAGCCGTGTTATGTTGCTAATTTTATAATTTGAACATATTAATACTGCTTTGGCAAATAATTCCTTTCATTAGTACATTTTTAACACCTGTATTCCGCAATCCTCAACTGAAAGGATACCAGTTAAGCGTTATGTTATGTTAAATTAATGCCATTTATAACGCACTCTAATCACACCGTGGCATCACGTGAAGTTTTTACTTACTTTTGATCCATTGGAGCCTGAAACAATGTTTTTGTTGAAATCTGCAAAACGTGCAACAACTTGTATAGTATGTGCTGAGTGCAGCAAACTCATCCATAATTATTAATTTTGCCATTGGCCGTTAGTCTATTGTCAAACCTTTCCATTCCAACAAAATGTATTTCGGTCTGTAAGACCGTAAAAAGTAAACCATGCAAACAATAATAAATAAAATACATGGAAAAAGCCAATGTATTGACATAAAATGAGAACAAAACTCCAATAAAATTCATCATGACAGAAGATGATTAGTAGATTTAAGATGCTATTAGTCAGCAACTACTGATTACACATTGTAAAATTAGTAGCTTCAAATTTCCATTGTTCAAGGATGTTAATATTTAAAATATAACATGTTGGAAACTGGTTAAAAGTAATTTGAAAGATTAAAATGACTAAAATAAGTAAGAAATGACAAGATCGGGACTAAAAAAAAGAATTTTCAGACTTACAAAACTAAATCTAACAATTACCTCCGGTTGTGCCACATAGAATTCAAGAATCGGGAGACAGCAAAAGCTATGGTTGGGTGGGAGTCAGTTTGAATAATCTAAATACCTCCGCAAACTGCCTGCACCCCCAGGTTCCTGCAAAGTGGGGACAATTGTTTTCTATAACATGATACTGCCCAAAGTCCCTATACTATACCTTTTGAGTTCCCTTGTTTTTTGTAACAAAAAAGGTTGGATGGCATCCAAAAAGTGTTTGAAGCGATACTCCGCTTTGATGTTTAGAAAGTCAGCTGTTAGACGACCGAGTTGTGCGTTCCCCAGAATATCAGCTCGTTTGAGCGATCTATATGTTCGTACTAATGCAAGAGGCGAGATGCCCTGACACAGTACTTCTGGATTGCTCCATAGGTTAGGAAGGCCTTGTTTGTCCCTTATGTGTGAAAACCATGGCAGATTGCCCGCACCCGGAAGACACAGAATCTCCTTAAGTTGTAACTGAAAATCTGCGAGTTCCAAGGTAGCCCACAGTCTCCGCCGGAATGTTAGTGGTCGGAGACCAATTTCCTCTGCTATGGGTCTAATACCAAGATTCATGATCCATGCGTAAAGAAATAAGAGGGGTACTTTATGGAAGACCCAGCAACTGCCTCAAGAGGGTATTCTCAGTTTTAGACAGACCACCCAGGTGGCAGTGCCCCCAGAGCTCAGCCCCATGTTTTACAGTGCTCCTGATTTGCCCTTTATAAAATCTCAGCCACCCTGGCAGCTACTTTGCAGGAGGAGCTCTTTTAAGCTTGTAATACTCCCCCTACTCTCTGGGCAAGTTTGAGGCTTGCTTTAGATAGTTGTGGGCCCAAATCAAACTTTTCAGACAGTGTGCCATCAAGATAGTCAAAAACAGTCACACGCTCTAGCAATGTCCCATTTAAAGAAGGGTTAGGGCGGGAGGATTTAGCTGGATTAACAACCATAACTTTGGTTTTGAGAGTCTTGATCTCTAGCCCCCTAGTTGCTCAGAATGTTACAAAGCTCAAGAACCCTCTGGATGCCCATGGGTGACTTAGAAAGGAGCAATGTGTCATCAGCAAACATCATTGCTGGCACCTTGCTATGCATCGGCTTGGGGGCATCGTAGTCCACTACCTCATTTAGTTGGGCAACTAGAGCGTTGATAAAGACAAAAGAGGGTTGGGGCAAGCACTCACCCCTGCCTTACTCCTCTATTGACTTGAAAATGAGGGGTTAGTTCTCCGAATTTCCCGTACCTTCATTGGGCATAATTGCCCACGTGCAGTCTCATAATCCACGTCAAAAGTTAAATGGGGGTTTCCCTGTTGTTTGAGAATCTCCCACAATTTGTCTCTAGGTACCAAATCGTAGGCAATTTTCAGGTCGACAAATGTCAAATAGAGGCTGCCACCCTCCATTGATACAGCCTAACAATATAATAGCTGTAACCTTAATATTTGTTCAATAGTGGAGATGTTTTTCCTGAAACTTGCTTGGTAGGGACTCAAGATTTCACACTCCTCCATCCACACTTAAAGGTGATTGAGGAGGACCCTAGCAACCAGTTTCTGTGTGACATCAATCAGACTGATCAGCCTATAGTTGGTCGGTAAAAGAGGTGAGCCTTTTTGAAAACAGGTTACATTTCAGCCCCCAGCCAGGTGTCCGGGATCACCATGCCTTGCAGGATGGCATTAAAGACTACCCAGAGGTAGTGTCCCCATATTGTTGGTTCTTCCCTAAACAGTACCCTGGAATCTTGTCTAAACCCGGTGCTTTGCCAAGAGAGCTTCCTAATTGCATTTAGGACCTCAGCTAGGGTGATCCCTTGGTCCTCATTAGCTGCTATCATGGGGATTGTTGAGAAGCTGCCAGGTTGTAGATCAGTACCTACTTCCGTGGAGTATAAGGCTTGGAAGTGGGTCTTCCATGCCACTGCAGCAATATTGGGCTCTAGAGCTGGCTGGCCTTCATTGCTATCCGAGTACACGAGTGACCAGAACAGCTTCATGTCTCTATTTGAAAGGGGTAATCTGATGGCATCCCATCTGTCGGACTCCCAGACCTTATTTGCTCGTTGGATGCAATCTCAATAGCAGCACCTAGTTTGCTTAATCAGGTATCTATCACTACTATTGATAGCATTGAGGAGGGCTCTCTTGGCCTTGCGACAAGTGTCATTGTACCAGGTTGATTTGGAACCCTGCTTTGCTTTGGGATGTGACAGGGGTTTAAATGTGTGAGCCAAACTAGCTGTTAGTTCTATCTGCAGCACTTCTATTCTGTCAATGGATTGGGGAGGATTCAGTTCCCTAACAATCTCCCCCATTTTCTGAATGGGCTTTATGGTTGGAGAGAATAGTGCAGCTATTTATTTTGTCTGGAGACTGCTTTAGTGTTGTCCTACCCCCCCCCCCCCCTCCCCCAAACTAATTCTCCTCCTATTGTTAGCGAGAATTAGATTGCTAGCTACAGGGGTACTACTTTCCTTAGGGTTATTGAAATTTGGGAGCTGTAGCTCCAGTTTCAAGGCATTATGATCGCTGTCCTGCTGTGGCAGGATAGTGACATCAGCCACCCATTTCCATGATCCGGTTTTAACTAAAATGTAATCGAGCATATAGGATTGTCCAGGTTTATTAGTGGTTGACTTCCCTGTTCTGTCTGACTTGGTGCTGCCATTACAAGCTATCAGAGTAGGTTAGTGTAACTGCATTACTCTGAAGTGCCAGCGGTGTCCAAGTCTTCATAGTTTGAATTTGAGGGTCGGGATTGACCATAACCGATCCTCAGCACTAGAGAGTGCATCAGAAGAGGCAACAAGAGGCTCAAATTGACAAAAAAAGTCACCCCTAAAACCAATCTTCTATTCGGGGGAACAGTACCAATGAAGGTGTTCAGTTGTTCAAAGGTCTGTGATTCATGGCAAATACTTACAGGACGAGAGTAAATATTAATAAAGGCAATTTTGAGGCTAGGTGGAAAAGTAAGTATGGTGCACTGGATGTCATTAGACAAGGTGTTCAAGTAGTACACTCTGCAGTCCAAATGTTTAGCAACCCAGTTACAGAGGCCCCCAGAGAGTCTACCCCCCCTCCTTTGTAGCTCAGACGTTAAAAGTTGCATACCCCGTACTCCTAATATCAGTCCTGACCCAAGTTTCCTGGAACATACACACATCATAACTACATACGAATAACCCCCATTCTGGGGGGTCCAGTTTGTTGTTAATTCCGGCGATGTTCCAGGGTAGGATCTGCAACTTATGGTCAGAATTAGGGTATTCACCAGAGGGGAAATGACTATTAAAATCTGGGCTTAGGGTATTCTCGTGCTGGGCCAAAGGGACTGCTTCCATTCCTTCCCTGGGAGAACCGCTGCTAGATGTGCCAGAGAATGGAAACTCGTGCACAACAGACTGTGGATTTCCCTGCTGGTAATCAGTTAGCAAGACTCCTGGAGCATCCCTGATACCACACAAAATAACCTGAATCGTCTGCCCACTGTTGGAGCCCCTTGGTTCCCTACCTACGCCCACTTTTCGGATCAGATCCACCATTCCACGGAAGTCAATCCACCTCCTCTAAAACCCCATACCTGTTCGCCACTGGGATGGTTAAGAAGAGAGGTCTGGGATAATGGGCCACTGTAGATTGACCTAAGAACCTATTGACTGTGACACAGATGTTAGTGGGTCTATTATGATTGCGACTGTGGGGATAGAAATAGTCTAAAGTGTGGGCCCTGACTCCTGTTGATAGCACTTGTGAGCTGAGGATGTGACTAGTCAAGATGCGAGCAATCTGTGGTTTGCTAAAGTTAGTGACAATACAGTCCCCTTGCAGTGTTTTGGGTCTAGTGCCTACCAAGCCAACTCTATGAACCATTAGAATCTCTCCTGCACGGTCGTAGGAAAACTGCTCCTGTCAAGCCAGCCAGAATAGACACTTAATATAATGACATGTGGAAGTGAGGCTGGGAATAGATTGATAGTCAGAAGCATCAAAGCTCCAGTACCTTCCTTAATAGCCACCAGAGAATCCCCTCGTACCCCATCCACCCCTAGCACTATTTGGACAGGCCCTTTAGCATTTAGGTACATCATGTGGGAGACTGGGTCATAGGTCCCTTTCAGAGTAATAGAACCCCGGGGGCCAGTAGGAAGCCTCCAGGCTTGATTCTGATGAGTCAGACCCTGTTTGATGGGGAACAGTGCTTACTGCTAACTCAGTGTTACGGGCATTTATTCTGATAGTTTCCATTGGTATGTTTGAAAGTGCCTCCCTCGGGGGTCTATAATCGCCTGCAGGTATATGAGGAACATCTGGGCCTAAACCCTCCCCTGTGACTACAGCGTTCCGTGGTGACTATTTTTGGCCAATCAGTTTACTCATTGCAGTATCCAAGTCCTCCAAGCGCCCCCAAAATGGAACAAGGCTATTATCTATTAATTTTTTCAACTGTGCAAGAACAATATCCAGAGCGGACTCTCCAGCGGTGTCCAGAACAACACCTCCAGGAGCACTGCGTATAGGTACAGGGAACACAGCATCGGTTTGTGAACTGATGGTATCAAACTGATATACGAACAAGCATTACCAGAGACCATTGTTCTGGTTTACCTGCCATTTTATTGTTCTCAGTGTGTAGCTGAAGACTGTATGGCATGCGGATTACATGTGATTGATAGCTGCAGTTTACTGCTCTACACACCAGGATCATAAATCATCAAAGAATGTCTTTATTTGTACTTTTTTACAAGGTTAATTAGCTCCAGAGAAGTGCTATGGTTGAATCATTCCTCTAAGACCTCTAAGTAGCATCTTAATAGAGAGGACAACACAGCAGCGCCTGCAGGTGAGATGATATGACAAGACTAAGAAGAGCTTAGACCTGCTAGTAGTTTCTGGAGTCAGTTATGTGCAGCCTGCCTCCCAATATGCATAAACCGGTTTTGAGCCGTTCATTGATATGCTTCAGATTTTCATATGTTTAACAAAATAGCTCATTTTTCGAGCTGTATGTATTCTGTGGAAAATATCTTTCCAGATCTTTCAAGAATTGTTTGTACCATGTAGAAATCCGTAGTTGAGTGACTATGCACCAGTTCATTTACATTATGTACTCACTCACCCAGTAACTATTCATGCATTTGGAAACTATTTTCTATCCATCCATATTCTCAATAATCAATCCAAGCTTTAGCCATGTTTCCATGTACCGACTCATATTTACAACCATGCAAACTTTCTTTTTTTTTTTTTAAACAGTTCTTTATTCAGTACATTTTTGCATTAGTCCCTTCCCAACTTTAATCCCATGCCCAGCCAGCTTATACACTTTTTTGGTCAAGAATTTCATTACGAAAACATAAATATATACAATTATTTCACTAGTTTGTGCTAAATATGTTAACATATAATGAATGACATACTAGCACATTGTTAAAGAAAAAGGGAAAGGAAAAAAAAACATGCAAACTTGCAATTCAATAAAGGAGCACTTTCACTTACGGAATAGCAAGACCAGTTGACTTTGCTAATGCTTGTTTAAGAATGAGCTTACACGTTAGATGTCTTGTAAGATCCGTTTTGCAGGTGTGAGAGACAGTGACTTGGGAGTCTTGGAATAGTTTCTCACAGCCCAGCCAAGTGTAGGTCTACAGTAACATGAAACATCCCCTTTATTGCCCATCTGTAATATGCAACTAGCCCTTGTGAAGTGATGTCTTCATTCCAACTTCAGGCTTATGATAAAGGAAAAGTACCCCATTATTTTCCATCTCTAATATGCATATAACGCTTGTGAAGCAATCTCCCTATTTGACAGGTTTCAGTCTGTTTTTCCTGTGTAATATTAGCAGCTGAATTGGAGACTGTAAATGGGAGAGCACTGCTCTACCCACAATAAACTTGTGATTTAATAATTTATGGCATTGTTGATAATGGTGGTATAAAACTCCTTCTTTTACTGGCCAAATTCACCACAGTAAATGTTCGAGATCACCAAGAGCACTTCATCTCTTCTGGGAGACCTAGTTCTGAACTGAATGAAGGTGTCTCCCGACTGCCTTCTATCATCCAAAGCTGTGAAAACCTATTAATCCAGTTGGAAATGTTTCTTCCTTATTTTGGGGGTGTTAGGAAGTGGAGAGAAGGTGATGTGTATCATTGTAATTCGGAGAAATATGGACTATAACATTGGTCCGAATAGGGCTTTGAGGGTTTGTGTTATATTTGTCGGTAAAACTAATAAAAATACATTTGGAAGAAACACTTTGGACCTCATCTTTCTTTCTTCTTTTGCAACAGCTTTTTCAACAGTTTTTTTTCCGTTTACTTTGGCAGGATATCCATTTAGATTCTGTGGTCCACATTTCAATATAGTCTGCTCCTTTTTCATGGCTTTTAGGTGCTTCTAAGATCTCTGTTGTTGGTGCTTCTTTTCTTCTTTAGGTTAATGCCTTCATGCTAGTAATGTGTAACAGCTATGTGTGATCCATTGACTGATTTCTGTGATATCTTCATTCCTTGAGATCTGAATCTGCCCTTGAACGGTTCAAAGAGAGTCACACAACAGCTTGGCCTTTCTCTCCACACCTGCTAAGCAGTTTACCAAATATTGACCCTATTTTTGGTATACTAGAAGTTGGACAAATCTAAAACACCAAGCTACTCAGTCCTTTCGATGTTGGGGGCTGCAGCTCCCAGGGACAATATCCAGGACATTGGGGCAAAACACAGATTAGTCTCTCCAAGGAATCACAACCTTTTTACAGCTTATGTGTCCCCTTTATGGCACACAACCACCCTGTAGAAGGAAGAATCCGCCATTTCCTCCAGGGGCGGCATGACATAACTTCCGAAAAATGGCCCTTCCGAATTGTACAATGTGCCTGTTCCCTTCTATTTTTGTCTACCCCACTTCACCTTCCACACCCATCAGGGCAGCTGACTTGGGATGCCATGTCAGGTTTGCAGCAGGAAGTGCAGAACCTTTTGACCAAATGCACTATAGAGAGGGTTCTGGCCTTGGAAGCAGAAACTAGGTGTTCTCCTACTACTTACTAGACGCCGGTTTCTCGTTATATGACTATTTACTGCTACACTTATGATCTCAGGACCTTGAGACCTAAGCCCCTTACGTGGGGTCGGAATTCTGATTTTAACCAGATTGGAGATCTTTATTCCACTCTATTTATTATTCGATATGGACATTTGATTGCGATGTAAGAACACACCTTATTGGAATTGCCCTGATGAAGTCTGTTGCGTATACCGCTATTAGACTAAACACGTGTTGGCTAGGATCCACATGAATGCTGCTATGACAAAATAAAAGAAGAAGAAAAAGTAGACGTGTGGACTTAAACGTTTTGTTGGATTTTCACTATAAACTATTGTACCTCTTCCTTTGCTCTGGATACAACGGACTTAACGTTATCCTACCACTTCCTTGTGCTGAAAAAGAATGGATGTCCCTGTCATTTTTTTCGATCTTTGGTATCTTAATGCTGCCCTGTGAAATAATAATAAAACACAAGTGCCTGGTTTCGAGTTCAAAGCTGTTTTTAATTTTCAGCAAATTGTGAGCTCATTATTAAATTATGAGACTCAGTGTTATTTCACTTATTTTCTGTATTTTTCTTGCTTTGTACAGTTCAGCAAGAGGTTGTAACACATCCTAGAACAAATTATAACAAAATAACTCCAAGCACGAATCATGAATTCATTAACATGAGACAATCATAACATTGATATTTACATAAACATTTAGACATTAACATGCAACAACTTAATGTAAAGGTACGCCAGAGACTATTAAGATTCAGTCCTTTCCCGTTATTCCTTTTGTAATTTTAGGACTGCTATCACTATAGGCGTCTTTTGGTATGGAAAGAGTTCAAATAAGTCCAGCACTGCGGGACATCCTTTCGATTTTGTGCCTTTTAGTGAGTGCGAGAAGTAGATCTCGTTGGAAATGCCGACGCGTTTCCAAACCTGGTCCGATTGATCGGGGTTTTTCCTCAGGGCAAGCCTGGGTACTGAACAAATTAAAAATATAATTTTAGTCTCTACTCTTTCCTTTATTGTATCATTATTCACACGTTTATGGGACATGAAGTACCTTAATGTTTCCAAAACGCGATGTCGTCTGTGTGTTCAATCGCGTAACCTTTTATTTGCATAAAGAGAAAGGGGACTGTCAGTTGTCTCCTTATCTCTTTGTTATGTAAACATGGGCATTTCATTGTTAGTGCCGGACCGCTATTTTACACTTACTTTGTGTTGCGGTGCCTTGCACTGCAGCTGGATCACACGTACGAACGTTGTCCAAAGATGAACTTCACATTGTTCGTAATGGAGGCGCAAGCAGGGTTTGGTTTTTCATCTTTGTTTATATTTGGGCGCGTCTCCCTTAATGAGGTTGCGTCCGCGTTTGAATATTTCGGCTGCAAGGTTAAACGCTAGGGTTAGCTTAGCAATCCCATAACTAGTCTGTTATTGCAAGTAGGGAGGTAAGGAGCAAGCTCACCTTGTTGTTTCAAGCTAGAATCTGCAGTCGTTCCGCCACATTACCATTCGGACTCCATCCGGTAGTGACCTTTATTAATCACCTGACTTTGCCTCGCTCGAGGTGTTGTGGGAGTTGTAGTCATTAATAGCTAATGGGAACGGACTTTTGTGGAAGTTAGTGATTTTGTTCATGTTTAATCATCACGTTTACATTTATGTTTCTTTTAAAAGCAGGTGGGGTTTCCCAGTGGGGACGGTGGTGTCACAGAGCGGCTCAATGAATATTTCTTTGCAACTCAGTAAGTTCGTTCATCCCCTCTATTACACAGTTGAACTTTAGGATTAAATATGCTTCTCTTTGCAGCAATAATGTCTCTACATCCCCTCCCCGTGGGGGAGTTTTTATTCCTGACAGTACAGTCCACTTCAATTCTTTTTCTGTGTGACCACTTTGAATGAAATGTTGAACCATTGGAGCTGTTCATACTTTTTGTTTAATTCGGGACCGATGTTGTGATATTCTTTGATTTATTTGCTGATTTGTTTTCCCAATATATAGTTTGGGACAGGGGCAGATAATCGCATACACCAAGTTGCGACTTTTACAGTTCGTGAACTCTTTGTGAGTCCATTTGATATTGTTGAACTCAAAATCTGTGCCTTCGATTGTTGTGGCACATGAAACACACGTGCCACACTTATGATGGCCTTCTATTGGTTTTAGTCGCCACAATGCGCGTAAATCTGTTTTGGCCTGACTGACTCCCAAATCTGCCCTCACAATCTGCTGACCAATGCTCTTATTCTTTTTAAGAGCAAAAAGCGGTTTCTCCATTGGCATCCCTAGTCCAGTTAACAGGTGCCAGTTTTTCAAGATTATGGATTTGAACTTGTTTGTGTAAGGACCGTAGGTTGTAACACATACTAACCTCTCCAAAGGTTTTTTAAGTTTTTTGGACAACAATTCTTCCCTTGGTGTATACCAGGCTCTTCTAATAGAATGTTTTAGCATTTTGTCTGGGTAGCCTCTTGTTTTAAGTTGGTTGCTCAGAGTTTCTGAGTGTGATAAGAAGTCTTCTTTCCTAGAACAATTCCTCCTAATCCTAAGCATTTGGCTATAGGGGAGATTGGCTTTTAGACTTTGTGGGTGGTAGCTTTTATAATGGAGGATGGTATTTTTGTCTGTGGATTTGCGATATAATGTCGTGATCAGTTTTTGATCCTGTACACCAACCTCTACGTCTAGAAATGTGAGACGGGTAGTACTGTGCGTTATGTTAAATTTTATGTCAGGGTGTCTCGTATTCAGCCATTCATGAAATTGGATCAAAGTTTCTACAGAACCGTTCCATTGACACCAGATGTCGTCAATGTAACGATACCAATTTAGAATGTGATTTTGATAGGGATTATCTTGGTACACAAAACGCTCCTCGTACAGGGCCATGAAGAGGACCGCCATCTCCCGGGCATAAGGACACCCCATGGCGGTCCCCTTCACCTGCACGTAGAACGTGTCCATGAACCGAAAGTAGTTCCTCTTAAGTGCGATTCTGGCTAGATCTATTATGAATTCCGTGGGAAGTCTTTGTGGCGAGTTTCAAGAAAAAAACTCGATTGCTTCTAACCCCTACTCTTGCCGGATTTGTGTATACAGGGAAATGATATCAAAGGACCCCATTAGGTGTTGGCTTTTGTCAAATGCTGCCCCTTCGACTTTGTTAATAAAGTCCATGGTATCTTTCAGATAGGCTTTTACCTGGTCCATGAATGGCTTTAAAAATACATCTACGTATTTTGCTAATGGCTCTAATAGAGAGTAACACCCGGAGACTATCGGTCTCCCGGGTGGTTCTGTAAGATGTTTATGTATTTTAGGTAAAAAGTAGATTACCGGGGTGCAAGGATTCTTTTTCATTAAATAGTTAAACTCCTTCGGACCCAAGATGCCTTTGTCAAACCCTTCCGTTAGTTTGGTTCTTATTTCACTTTGTATTTGCTCAGTGGGATCTTCATTCAGGGCTCTGTACCACTCTAGTTTGTGGAAAACAAATCAGCAAATAAATCAAAGAATATCACCACATCGGTCCCGAATTAAACAAAAAGTACTAACAGCTCCAATGGTTCAACATTTCATTCAAAGTGGTCACACAGAAAAAGAATTGAAGTGGACTGTACTATCAGGAATAAAAACTCCCACACGGGGAGGGGATGTAGAGACATTATTGCTGCAAAGAGAAGCATATTTAATCCTAAAGTTCAACTGCGTAATAGAGGGGATGAACGAACTTACTGAGTTGCAAAGAAATATTCATTGAGCCGCTCTGTGACACCACCGTCCCCACTGGGAAACCCCACCTGCTTTTACATTTATGTTTCTTTTAAAAGTGATGATTAAACATGAGCAAAACCACTAACTCCCACAAAAGTCCATTCCCATTAGCTATTAATGACTACAACTCCCACAACACCTCGAGCGAGGCAAAGTCAGGTTATTAATAAAGGTCACTTCCGGATGGAGTCCGAATGGTAATTTGGCGGAACGACTGCAGATTCTAGCTTGAAACAACAAGGTGAGCTTGCTCCTTGCCCCCCTATTTGCAATAACAGACTAGTTATGGGATTGCTAAGCTAACCCTAGCGTTTAACCTTGCAGCCGAAATATTAAAACGCGGACGTAACCTCATTAAGGGAGACGCGCCCAGATATAAACAAAGAGGAAAAACCAAACCATGCTTGCGCCTCCATTACGAACAATGTGAACTTCATCTTTGGACAACGTTCGTACTTGTGATCCAGCTGCAGTGCAAGGCACCGCAACACAAAGTAAGTGTAAAATAGCGGAACGGCACTAACCATGAAATGCCCATGTTTACATAACACAAAGAGATAAGGAGACAACTGACAGTCCCCTTTGTCTTTATGCAGATAAAAGGTTACGCGATTGAACACACAGACGACATCGCGTCTTGGAAACATTAAGGTACTTCATGTCCCATAAACGTGTGAATAATGATACAATAAGCTAAAGAGTAGAGACTAAAATTATATTTTTAATTTGTTAGGTACCCAGGCTTGCCCTGAGGAAAAACCCGATCAATCGGACCGGGTTTGGAAACGCGTCGGCATTTCCAACGAGATCTACTTCTCGCACTCACTAAAAGGCACAAAATCGAAAGGATGTCCCGCAGTGCTGGACTTATTTGAACTCTTTCCATACAAAAAGATGCCTATAGTGATAGCAGTCCTAAAATTACAAAAGGAATGATGGGAAAGGACTGAATCTTAATAGTCTCTGGTGTACCTTTACATTAAGTTGTTGCATGTTAATGTCTAAATGTTTATGTAAATATCAATGTTATGATTGTCTCATGTTAATGAATTCATGATTCGTGCTTTGAGTTATTTTGTTATAATTTGATCTAGGATGTGTTACAACCTCTTACTGAACTCTACAAAGCAAGAAAAATACAGAAAATAAGTGAAATAACACTGAGTCTCATAATTTAATAATGAGCTCACAATTTGCTGAAAATTAAAAACAGCATTAAACTCGAGACCAGGCACTTGTGTTTTATTATTATGAATTTGTCCTGCCTGGTCCTGTAGGACAAAACCCCTCCAGTAGATATAGTTTGCCCTGAGAAATAATGCATTCATTGTGTTCATGCGAGGCCACATTTTGTCTGCCCTTGAACCCAGATACTGGTTGTTAGCTTTGGACCTGCAGAATGCTTATTTCCAGATTTGTGTCCTGCTGGCTCACAGGCAGTTTCTGTGGTTATAGTGAGCCATAAGACTTTTCAGTTTGTGAGGCTCCCTTTTAGTCTGACCAGTGCTCCTCAGGTGTTCACGAAAGAGATGTCTGTGGTCCTAGCACATATTTGGAAGTTGAGTGTTCCAGTCTTCCTATACCTTGATGATTGAATGAAAGGAGACTCGCCCCAGGCTGTTGTAGACCACCACCAGAAAACATTGACCCTTCTTACGTCATTAGAGGTCACTATCAATGTGCTAAATTAATGCCTGACTCCTTGGCAGATGCGCCTGTTAATCTGAGCCATCCTGGATGCAGTGCCTTTTAGTGCCTTTCTCCTAGAGTGGAGAGTCCAAGGCATTTTGGGTATCATTCCTAAATTTCCTCCTATGCCCTAAATTGCAGTGAGGATGACTGAGGCTACTGAGCCTGTTTGTCTCCTGCTCGTCGCTTGTGCCAGATGGCTCATACTGGCTTTGAAGTGGGATATGAAGTCCTAGTGAGTGCAATGCCGGGGTAATCTATTGGATTCCATCCAGGTGTTTGGAGGAGACTGTGAAGGATCTGCAGTGGCAGCTGTTGGACCATGTTTGGGCCAGAACAGACCCCTCTCCCTACCCCACTCAGGGCTGATGGTCGTGATGGATGCTTCGTTGTTGTGTTGGGAGGAGGGTCTCTGGAAGAGGTGGAGCTCAGAGGACTCTGGTCTCCGGCTGAAACCTTTCTCCACATCAGTCTGTTCGAGTGTAGGTCAATCCACTTGCCGTTGAAGGCCTTCCTGCCAACTAGCAAAAGAAAGCTAGTACAGGTTCCCACAGGCAACCCGCCGCTTTGTGGTACTTCAACAAGCAGGACTAGGTGGAGTCTTGGGCCCTCAGTTTGGGTGCTGTACGCCTCTGTACCTGGCTGTATTGACAGGGCATTTCTCTGGTCATGGAACACCTGGAGGGATCTTTAAACACCAGGGAAGGCCAACTCAGCTGCCCATGCTTAGCGGATCACATATGGTGGTTACACCAAACAATGGAGTAGGACGTCTTCCAGATACGAGGAGAATCTTGGCTCAATGTCTTCGCCACAGCCAAGAACATGCAATGTCAATACTTGCAAGCTGATGTTCCCACAATTACACTCTTTTTCTCTCTCCCTCTCTCTGTGTTTCTATCGCTCTTTGTCTCGCTCTCTCATTAATTGGGACTGTTTCCTCTCCTGGCTCAAGTTCTGAAGAACGACTGGTCCCAAGTCATCTTAGTGTCTCTTGATTGGGCCAGGAGAGTTTTTCCATGAACATCTGTCATCTGATCAAGCTACCTCTTCCGTAGGATCTTCTGTCACAGTAGCAGTTTCTGTGCACCTGCACCTCCATGTGTGGTAATTGAGCAGCAGCAGTTCATTTCATTTGTTTCTCTTTCTATGGTTATTGAAGTTAGACAGGGAGCTAGATGCCCTTCTACAAAGTCCATGTACGCCAGGTAATGGGGCACGTTTAGATTGGTGCAGCAACTGTTTGATGGACCCATTACAAGCCAATCAATTGGATATTATCTTTTGTTTTAGCCTTGGCCCAGTAAAGACTTGCACTGCACACTGTTAAAGGCTACTTGTTGGCTCTCCCAACTTTTTCTTGTGGTTGAGAGATAATTCTTGTTTGCTCATATAACCTGTTGTGATGTGTATATTTCTGTTGAAACCTTTTGTGATACCACAGAGGTACTTGAATTGGGTTCTCACTTTCCTAATGTGCACCCCTTTTTGAGTCCATTCACAGTTGTCCATTATGCCTCTTGACCCTTGAAAATGGTGATTTTGGTCCCAATAACATCAGTTTGTCACATGAGTGAGCTGCAGACACTCTTGATCCAGTCGCCTTACAGAACATTTTCTGACAGACAGTCTGGTGTTGAGAAAATGAGATGCATTTCTGCTGGAAGTAGTGTTACAAATGGAGGTCTTGTCGCAGGGATTCTGGTCCTACACAGAACTGTGGACAGAGACCCAGTGAACTCACCTTTGTGCCTTGAAACCCTAACCAGCTAGCATCAGTGTCACATTAGCTCTTCGTCCTAAAGCAAAGGAACCAATGATTAGACAACCCAGAACATACAACTTGGGTTATACTCCGGATGGTGGGAAACAAGAACACTCTTTCATTATACTCTCATACCAGTCCACAACAGGAGTAAAAAAGAGACACAGGAAAGGTTAAAATATTTATTTTAACGACGTGCTCTAAGATGCAGTATCTTTGCTAACATAAGCAGACATATGATTAGAAATAATATGATCAGCACTGTTACAATTCCATAAAACACAAACGGAGAAATCATATTACAATGATGGTGAAAAAAGGTCTTTCACCCTCCCTACCTAGGAACTATGTTTTATAAAATATAGAACGTCTCTTAGGCTTTTTTGTGGGGTCCCCATACCTCCAAGATCAGCAGGTGTGAATCACATCAGGATCTGCAAAATCTCTCTGTCTCTCTGGAAAAACGGGATTCTTCCAAGTGTCGGATATCATGCTTACTGTGCAATATTAAAGGCGCCAGAATCACGTTGCTGCAGCTGCATGTATGTTATGGCTAAAACGTGAGCCGATCAGCCCGAACAACAGCTACCTTGTTATGATAACCTTGGGGGCTTTAGCACTCAGTGTGCAGACTAGAGTCACGATGTGAGTCTAGAGATGCTGAAAACAAGCCATTCTCATGTGTAGCATTTCACGCAGCCTAACTTAAAACAGTTATATACAGTGTTGTGTGCAAAAGCAGCAGAAAGGTAAAATGGCGTTTGAACTTCTAAAAGGCCTATGCTAACCTAGCAATATGCGCAACAAGGCCCAGCCCTCACTACAGTCTCTAGTTTGCAGTAGTATGCACCCTGTCCAAGTAGGGGCCCTTCCTTCTAGTCAGGATGAGTAAAGTACACACATATATTTTTCTGTGCTTTCCCTCTGGTAGCTTGGCACAGAGCAGAAAGACTAAACTGCAGAAGGAATATGTAAAGTGTTTGTATATAACCCACAATAACACAGTTAAAACACCACTTGGACACCACACCAGTTTAGAAAAATAGAGAATATTTATCTAAATTAAACCAGACCAAAACAACAAAAATCCATAGTGCACACCGCAAATATTTAAATCTCAGAAAATAATAGCTCCAACTAAGGCTATCAGGACGTCGTGACGAGTACAAATCCAAATGCGCCGCTGACCGCGATGTGCGCAGGCCAGCCATGGAGTCACACAGACCCCCAGAAAAAACGTTGCTTTTATGATGTTACAAACAACGGTGTTAGAGATGTAATGTGGTGCCTGTACCCAAAGATATGCATGAGAATACTGTGACTCTCACTCAGTGAAGCACTGCAAATGTGAAACACTCATACAGAACTGGTGGGAAGAGAAATAAACTGCTGAGTGTTTAAATAAAGTGGTTTGTAATTATAGTATAACCGGTCTAATATATTGGTAAAGTTGGGAAAATAATGTTGTCATTGTGGCTAAATGTTTCATTTAATTTCTAAATTTTGTGACATAGTTAGATTAAAGATCGCAAGACCAGTGGTGTTAGTTATTGGTACAGAAAGACTCTAGTACTCGACGTCAGAGTCTTTAATGAGTTTCAAGTTTATTTTTATTTGCGTATTACTGAAAACCATTGCAACATTTTAAAATAGCCAATAGAACTGGTGTTGTAGCCTCTGTTAAACCAATAATATACATACTAAAAATGCTGTACAGTGTAAAGGTGCTCTTTTCTTCTTGCAACAAAGAGATGCAGTGACCGGCTTGTGAGCTAATGGCTACACAGGCAGCTTATTACTAACATTGCTACGGTTGGATTGCCATTTTAGGCATTTTTTGTTCGGCCAGCATGAGAAATTTTACCGTTCTGCAGTTCAGTTGTGTGGCCCCCAGGTCAAAACATGCCAGCACCTCTTGCCTCCTGGTGCAAATTCCTTTCTGCTTGAAGGGGTCCTTTAACAGCGGTGACCTCTCTTGCTGCAGCTCCTTGCATGTGCAGATTAAGTGCAGAATGTCTCCTTGTTCCGTATTGCACAGCCTGCAAGTGCTTTGGGTTGATGCCCTCAGCCAAGGTGGAAGGTGCTGAGTACAAGGAAGAATGCCCAATCCATGCCTTAGGAATTTTATTTTTATTGGTTTCGGATAACCCTGATTAAAGTATTTTTAAGGTGTGAGTGTTTTATAGGAATTTAGGGTCATCCAGGTGTTAAATATGGCTGAGAATGTTGCCTTGTCCTCCACCAGTGAGAGTTGTTTTACTCATTTCAGACCAATTATTTAAAAGTTAAATGGTGAATTTATGTGTTCCAGAGTTCGGTGAGGCTGGCGATTTTCAGAGATTCCTGTAGGCAACTTCTTGCGCAGGAAGTTTCCCTGTGCTTGAATTCTTGCCGTAGGAGTTGATTTAAGGTGTTTGAGGTGGAAGTTCTGATCTTGTTCCAGCAAATAATATAAAGATCCATGCCTAGCCAGGGGTTGTTTTAATAAGCCGAACTCCAGCCTTATTTGAGCTGGTGAGGTGTAGAACGGAAGGCAAAACATAGTTCTGTATGCTTTAACCAGCATGCTGTCATGAAAATTGGCATCTCTACCCCACATTGCTTCACTGCTGTAGGTTATCGTAGGGAGTAGTTTGGCTTGAGCTACCTTCAGGACCTGGCTCAGTGTAGGCCCTGTCAATTTATTTGCGAGATTTTTCATCGATATCTCTATGACCAACCCTCTCCTTCTGATTTCTTCTTTCTGGCGAGCAAAGGTCCCTTCTTGATCATTGATAACTCCTAGGTACTTGTATTCAGTTGTTGGTTCAAGCTGTGTGCCTCACACGTGCCTTCTCCTCTTCCGATTCCTTTTGTTATTTATCGCCATTGTCCGTGTCTTACTAAGGTTCATTTTTAAGTTATCTGTAGCATAATTCTGCATTTCGATGAGTAAATGTTGAAGACCAACATAGGTATGGCTGAGCAGCACTACATCATCGGCGTACATAAGATTGGTCAGTATTTTGCCGCCTAGTCGCATGTGAGGTGCAGGTGTTAAGAGCTTGCAGAAGGTCAGCCATGAATAGGTTGAACAGGGTGGGTGCAGCCTCGCAACCATGCTTTAAACCTTTTGGTTGAAGGGACTTTTGAAGAGGGGTGAGTCCTGCCGACCAGTTATACCTAAACCCAGGTGGCTGTGTGGAGAAGTGACAGGATGTTTAGAATGGCCTGTGGGATTCCTCAGCGCGCCAGCTTCCCCCACAGTCTGCCCCTTTCAACGTTATCAACTACAGCATTAAAGTCGATGAAGCATAGATGTAGTCTTGGCTGCGTCGATGAGTAGGGAGATTGCGAGGATATTTGTCGTTGTGCCTGCAGTTTTGCGATAGCCTGTCTGGTTTAGCGGTAATATCTCATTTTCCTCTGCCCAGGTTGTGAGATCCTCTAAGACAGTGCCCCCAAAGTATTTTGTTTCATTGTCAATCAGTGCAACCAGACGGTAGTTGCTCGGCTGGGCCTTATCTCCTTTCTTGTGAATCGGAACAGTTGTCGAGCCCTTCCATGATTCTGGTAGTCTGCTTAGTAGCCTAACCTCCAGGAAAAGAGGTTGCAGGATGAATACAAAGGATCTGTGCACACGTTTTTTCGTTGACAGTATAAGTACTGTACGTAATTAGACAACCACAAAACAAAACACAATGAGAGATGTATTCTTTCAGTTTAGGTTTATTCCAGGTGCCCAGCCAACATGTGTTTCGTCAGGGAATTACCCAAGGGCTGTAAAAAAATGCATAATGGTAGCAGGTTACACAAATGTAATCGCACCACATACATTACATTATGGCAAGCTAAACAGAACTGTGACTTTTAGTGCAAACAAACACCCAAGCAAGTTATTCCAAAAATTACCAAGATTTCTGGATTGCAACATACATACAGATATTATATTGAAAAAATCATCTCATGATCTCGGAGTTCAAATAATTGTACATGTTGGACCAACTACTAAGTCAGACATAGATAATACAGTTTGAGTCCCGTGCAAACATATAATGGTTGATGTTGGACCAACTACTTAGTCTGACATAAATCATACAGTTTGAGTCCCGTGCAAACACATAATGGTTGATAAGGTTCACAGTGTCAATTGCACCAGAAAAGTTTGCAGTATATACATTGACCTGGTGTACTGGAGAGGGTCACCATCACCCATGCATCAGAGTAACCAGTGCAATAATGAGAGAGAGAAATGAGGGTGTTAAGCAAAACAACCTATAGTGTGCACGCAAAATTGCGCGTCTAACCTAAAGGGCAGCTTATCAAAAACGACAAAAAATACTAAACACGAACGAGGGAAACAGAAGAAAAAACTATGGTAAGACACTAGTCAGTACAGGCAAAGTGCAACAACTACGCAAGCAAGTCTTGGCTCAAGTGCAGAGAATCTCCCCTCTCCGCCCGTTTTTCTTTACTGTGGTTGATTTCAGACAATGTTGCTAGCAAGGACAGCATCCTAGACTGGTAAGTACCAGAAAGCGGAGCGCTGTTAAGAGGAACATATGAAATTTAATCATAAGGAGCCCGAATAGTGTGCTACAGAAAGAGTATAATCAAATATCTCCACAAGACTATCGACATATATATGAATAAAAAATAATGGCAAAATTAGCCGAGGGTATATCACAACATGGCCTATGATGTTACTCTGGCCAGTGTGTCATAAGTAGTGAAAAATGTGCCCATCACAATGACCTATCAAAAAACACGGCTGCTGCTCTGCATGACAGGAAGCATTTAAATATGACAGACCACATAAAAACGTCCAAATAGGTCCGGGTACGAACATTATTTCTAATCGTAATGCGCCGCCCCAAAATTCAAGGGGACTACTTACATTGAAATTATATTAGCAGACGTTGCAAATAAATCAACCATAATGGGGAATATATTAAACCTTCCCTGAGTGTTCCAATATGGAGACCAAATATGGGCCAGTCATAACCATGTATCGAGCTAAACTTCCACGTAAAAAGTACCCCCGAAAAATTATCATGCACAAACATGGATGTATGTACATCGAGTAAGTCAGTTGACCAGTCAAGGTCCAGTACAATGAAACGGCCTAAGAAAAAAATAACATACAACACTGATCAAGTCTGACTCCGACGGCAAAGCATGCTCTAAAATGTCGAAAAAGTCCATCCATGCCCAGAGGAAAAAAAAGTGTTCGCTCACCAGTAATCAAACTCCTCATTCAAGCAGCCAGTACGCCGCCGCCATTCCTTTACCCGTGTGTGTCGCGGAAGTGAATGAGTCTTCCCGGCATACCACGTCTATGTAGATACGCGCTAAAGCTAGAGCGCTAACCTCATCCGGGACTCCTAGAGAATCGCATTTGCAAACCCGGAAGTGGGTATATGTCGTAACATTTGTTGCTTCCTAACTTAGTGAGCAACTCGACCCTGATTTGGGTTACGACGCAAAGTAAAATTTTAAAGATAAAATAGCAAATTCCTGTACTGCACAAAAATGAAAAACGTAAGCGAAGAATATCCAGATAGGTCTCCCCCCCCACCCCCTTTTTTTTACCATTGTCCGTCCAACATCAACCATTATATGTTTGCACAGGACTCAAACTGTATGATCTATGTCTGACTTGGTAGTTGGTCCAACATGTACAATTATTTGAACTCGGAGAGATCATGAGATGATTTTTTCAATATAATATCTGTATGTTAAAATCCAGAAATCTTGGTAATTTTTGGAATCACTTGCTTGGGTGTTTGTTTGCACTAGAAGTCACAGTTCTGTTTAGCTTGCCATAATGTAATGTATGTGGTGAGATTACTTTTGTGTAACCTGCTACCATTATGCGTTTTTTAGAGCCCTGAAGAAGTCTTGGGTAACTCCCTGACGAAACACGTGTTGGGCGGGCACCTGGAATAAACCTAAACTGAAAGAATACTTCTATCAACATCTCTCATTGTGTTTTGTTTTGTGGTTGTCTAATTACGTACAGTACTTATACTGTCAACGAAAGGACGTGTGCACAGATCCTTTGTATTCATTGTTTGTGGAATACGGTCCCGGACGCGCTTGCAGACTCACCATCCCGCTGTGAGGGCAACGGCTGATCTCAGTTTCCGCTCGGCTGCGCTGTGAGGGGAATGGCTTCCAGCGTTGCTCCTGCGCCGTGAGGGGAACGGCTTCCAGCGTTGCTCACGCGCCGTGAGGGGAACGGCTTCTAACATTATTGCCTACATCTCCCAGCACCCTTTGCAGGGGAGACACGTTAGTCCTGCGCCGGCACCAGCTCTCAAAAACCCTCCCGCCCCCACGCATCGTGGGACGCGCTTGCAGACTCACCATCCTGCCGTGAGGGGAACGGCTCATCTCAGGTTCCGCTGGGCTGCGCCGTGAGGGGAACTGCTTCCAGCGTTCTCCTGCGCCGTGAGGGGAACGGCTTCCAGCGTTGCTCTCGCCCGTGAGGGGAACGGCTTCCAGCGTTGCTCAGGCGCCGTGAGGGGAACGGCTTCCAGCATTGCTCACGCGCCTTGGGGGGGGAACAGCTTCTAACATTATTGCCTACATCTCCCAGCTGGCTTTACAGGGGAGACACGTCAGTCCTGCGCCGGCACCAGCACTCAAAAGCGCTCCCGCCCCCACGCATCGCGGGGCGTGCTTGCAGACTCACCATCCTGCTGTGAGGGGAAAGGCTGATCTCTGGTTCCGCTGGGCTGCGTCGTGAGGGGAACGGCTTCCAGCGTTGCTCCCGCCCGTGAGGGGAACGGCTTCCAGCGTTGCTCACGCGCCGTGGGGGGAACAGGTTCTAACATTATTGCCTACATCTCCCAGCAGCCTTTGCAGGGGAGACACGTCAATCCTGCGCCGGCCCCAGCACTCAAAAGCGCTCCCGCCCCCACATATCTCGGAACGCGCACGGGCAGCGCAGGGCTAAGCCCGGGCAAAGGACGTGCTGTCTGTGGCCGTCAGGGGCCAGAAGAGGCGAGGCCGGGCCACCCCCCTAAAAACACGTATCCAGGATGATGTCTTCACTATCCCGTGAGTAAATATATGCTACTGTCAACTTTGCGCAACTAGAAGGGTTTACGTCCCAGACCTTTTGTGAACCTGATACTCGCAGACATTTTGAACTATATTGAAAAGGACTACTAACGGTTTAATACGCGAAAATTAGTCCATTTCTTTTAAGGCGCCATTGTGGACATTTAATACTTGGTTTTTAGCGTTTACTTTTTTTTTGTTTTTCTTTAACATTTTATTATTGCATCGGTAATTATGTATAACATTGTGTATATGATAGTCCAGGATTCAGGTTGTGTGTGAGCCTAGTCTGTTGCTATCAAGATCAATTAGTTGCACTAGATCTTGATTATCTTTGTATTAGGGTATTCTATGATCTAAGTAATTTTCTATTTGGTTACACAGAATTGACCTTCTCTATAATGACTAAAAGGAAATTAGGAGGTGGGCCGGGAATAGTTGGTACCCTGGATGCTTATTTGACCAGGGCAGAAACTGTTATTAATAAAGAAATCATAATGACGGAACGCAGGTTATCCCTGGATCCTACATTTGGCAGGCTATCTACCACTCCGGCTCTTATAGATACTGTGACCCGGTATGTAACTGTTACCACACATCTTTTAGCACGAAATACTGTTACAACGAAACTATTACCACGCAGGATCCTTTACAACGAATACCTTTACAACGCATTACACTACAACGCAGATACTATTACAACGCATACCATTACAAGGTAAGTATAGGTGAGTTTATCTTTTTTAAAAAACATTAGGGGTATTGGGTTTGGGTTTTGGGGTGCAGGGGTATTTTTAGGTTTCAGGTTTGGGTTTTGGGGTACAGGGGTATTTTTAGGGTTCAGGGTTGGGGTTTGGGTTTTGGGGTACCGGGGTATTTTTAGGGTTCAGGGCTGGGTTTGGGTTTTGGGGTGCAGGGGTATTTTTAGGGTTCTGGGCTGGGTTAGGGTTTTGGGGTACAGGGGTATTTTTAGGGTTCAGGGTTGGGTTTTGGTTTTGGGGTACAGGGGTATTAGGTTTCAGGGCTGGTTTTGGGGTACTGGGGTATTTTTAGGTTTCAGGGCTGGGTTTGGGTTTTGGGGTACAGGGGTATTTTTAGGTTTCAGGGCTGGGTTTGGGTTTTGGGGTACAGGGGTATTTTTAGGGTTCAGGGTTGGGTTTGGGTTTTGGGGTACAGGGGTATTTTTAGGTTTCAGGGCTGGTTTTGGGGTACAGGGGTATTTTTAGGTTTCAGGGCTGGGTTTGGGTTTTGGGGTTCATGGGTATTTTTAGGGTTCAGGATTGGGTTTGGGATTTGGGGTACAGGGGTATTTTTAGGTTTCAGGGTTGGGGTTGGGATTTGGGGTACAGGGGTATTTTTAGGTTTCAGGGCTGGGTTTGGGTTTTGGGGTACAGGGGTATTTTTAGGGTTCAGGGTTGGGGTTTGGGTTTTGGGGTACAGGGGTATTTTTAGGGTTCAGGGCTGGGGTTTGGGTTTTGGGGTACAGGGGTATTTTTAGGGTTCTGGGCTGAGTTTGGGTTTTGGGGTGCAGGGGTATTTTTAGGGTGCTGGGTTAGGGTTTTGGGGTACAGGGGTATTTTTACGGTTCAGGGTTGGGTTTGGGTTTTGGGTACAGGGGTATTTTTAACATATATATTTACAAATTATTAAATAAAAATTAATATAATTATTTTAAATTTTTAATAAAATATTTAATTAATTAAAATATTTAAATAATTAATTACATTATTTAAAAATATTATATACTTACCTATACTTACGTTGTAATGGTATGCGTTGTAATAGTATCTGCGTTGTAGTGTAATGCGTTGTAAAGGTATTCGTTGTAAAAGGTCCTGCGTTGTAAAAAATGCGTGGTAATGGTATGCGTGCTAACATCATATATCCCTGTGACCCATATTATGTCACCCCTAGTTCAAGAAAGGGTCGCTCGGATAGAGGCTGACACATTCATATCTAATGTAAGTCGGCTCTCTGGGTCCCCGGAACTGATATCCAGCCTGGTTAAGTATAAACTGCGGGGAAGAGTGCAGAAACATAAAACATGAACCACCCGTCAAAAAAAACAACTATTGCCATTCCCAAAAAAACGGGCATCTAAACAGCAGGGACATACAGCCCCAGGAATTAAAGGGGTGACAGTGGTAGAAATACACGACACTGGTAAAGAGTCCCAGAGAGATTTGTCTAATAATATCCAAAGTGCTGAAGGAACATCATCCACTGGGCATATAGACGGAGATTTCTGGGGGAAACTTGAGGACAGGGTAAAAATCTTACTGGAACCCATTGTGTTAAAACTGAGTGGGGTAGAATCCAGATTACTGAATTTGGAATCCTTGTTGGCCAAACTCTTGAAGGTCACAGTTACAGTGGACACCCAGAACTCTAATATTTAAGTCCCGAGTACGACAAATAGAATAGATGGTTGCAATGACATAGAGGATGAACCAGTGTTGCCTAATACTATGTCAATTGTTACAGATGACCCAAGTAACCTCAGGAGTAATGCGAGAGATAAGATAGATTTAACACAACCTTTGAAAACTAGGAAGAGCTCTCCTATCCCTGAATCAAACCAGAGGCCAGAGGAAGGACCTAGGATGTCCCGGAGAGCAGCAGTTATTGATATCCCGCCAGAAGCTACTCCATATGTAGTCATATTGGGACCGGTCCCTGCTCTCCTTCCAGGAGAGAACGAAAGGTATGGGCAACTATTGAACAAAATAGTGTATAGGCTTAACTAGAATACCCTTGATGGAGTGAACCTTATTACCAATATAATAATGGCACGTAGGGTCAACTGGATTGGTAGCTTCAATAAAATAGGGAGTGGTGATTGCTTCATCATTAATTTTGATAACCCTTACACTGCAGGCCGTTTACTCTCAAGGGGACTAAGATCACAGTCAACAACGGGCACTGTAATTAAATTACTACCCTTGTTTTTTTTTTTTTTACAGGCCATTACCGAGGAGGGGCCGGTTAGATTTAATCGGGAGGTAAACCAACGGAGGGTGACTGGTCTAGGGTGAGACCCCTTTTACATCATGCTCCCCCTTTGCCACCACAGATATCACATAGTAGTTTAAATAATAATGGGTGTAGATTTCCAGTACAAAACAGATATGAAATCTTGTCTGGCCTGGAAGCCTGTGATTGACTTAAGGGATCGGGTACTCCAGTAGGAGGGAGGAAAACCACCCCAGGAGCTTTAGAGGATAGGCTGCCAAGAGGAAGTACGATTAACTTCATCTCCTGGAATATTGCAGGACTGTCTGCCAAGATAGGGAACCCTAGCTAGATAAATTATGTCAAGCAATTCTTGACAATTTGCTTGCAGGAAACCTGGTCGGCTGATTACGATCTTTTTTTTGGAAGGTTACAAGGCTTATTTTGTTCCAGCACTTGTATCTATCAGGGGGAGATCAAAGGGGGGAATAGCAATCTGTTTCTGTAGCTCTGGCATGCAAAGTTTGTGTAGTACCTACTTCTGATCCGGGCATTCTTGCAAGAACACTGCATACTGGGAATAGCATGGTAGGCCTGGTAAATTTTTATAATTCTTCCTCTCTACGTCCTGATCAAAGTTTTATACTTGCTCTGAACGCTTTTATTTATAGATCTATGAGCCATTATTTACATAATCTTATGGTTGTAGGTGATTTCAATATTCTTTCTTGTGGCAACCCCCTATCTTCTTGTATTTCCGAGATGAACTGTCCACTGTCGAAGCATTTTGAGCACTCGGTTGAAGGGGAATTGCTAAATGAAATGACTAATGAATTTGATTTGACACCAGTCATGGCTTTGATGGACCTATATGCCCGATTTGAGGTGCCTACTTTTAAGGGCCATGGGAAAGGGATTTTTATTGATTTTGTGTTAATCTCATCCCTCATGCAAACATCTGCACACTCCTTTCTAACTGGTGATAGTGAATTTAGTGATCACAATCCTTTAACACTTCACCTAACAGGCCCCTGGGAAACAGAAATTGGATCATACCCTAAACTGGGAGCACAAACTACAACTGATGGGAAGCATAGGTTAAGATGGGCACAAGTAACCCCAGAGCTGTTTTATAATGATATAAAAACGGTATGTGCAGATAAAATAGCTGTCTGCACACAGGGGGGGGGGGGCACCAATCTGCAAAGGTGTTTGTGGCCTTCAGCACCAGTTAAGAAACAGAAAAATGTGGGCCCCAAATGGTTTGATCAACAGTGCTCGAAAATCAGCAAGAAGTTTGAGGGCAGCCCTAGCCACTAGACCCAGAGTGAAAGCTGACGTAATAGTCTTCCGTAGGGATTGCAAAATAGCGTTAGCTAAACGCAAGGGAGCCTTAAGGGATGAGGCATGGGATGAGGCATGGGATGAGTTACTGGATCCTGAAACTCTCAAGAATAGTTCTAAGTTTTGGGGTATTTTAAAAAAACCTTTCCTAGATCAGGAGGCAGGAGGTGGCCTTGATTGTTATATCACAAAAGAGGAATGGGAGGCCCATTTTGAGCAAATGTATGCCTGCCCATACGAACAGAATGACACCTGGGCACCCGATCTTAATGTTAACATATTTAAGTTTGGGAGGGGGGAGATCCTGGAAGGAATTGTAGGCTTAACAGCCGGCAAAGCCCCATGTCCCGATGGGATCCCCCCAGACTTATTCAAGTCTGATCCCTCTTTTTGGGCACCAATTTTGCAATCTGTTTTTAATGCTGCAGCTCAAAGTGGTTGCCCTCAGTCATGGGGAATTTCAACTATAGTACCCGTTTTTTCAAAAGGGGATAAAAGTAGCCCACACTGCTATAGATCTATTTCACTCATAGATTATATGGTGAAATTAATGGTAAGGGTCTTATTGCAAAGACGCACTGTATGGGTAGAAAACAATAAAATCATGTCTGACTCCCAGTACGGGTTCTGTAGGGGACGTTCTACAATCACCAAATGTCTCAATCTGTTTCTGATTTTAAGAAAATATACAGTGGCACATAAGGGGTCTATTCCCCTTGCCTTCATGCACCTGTCCGCAGCTTTTGACTGCGTGAAAAGGAAGAAGCTTTGGCAGTCCATGAGGGAAAGGGGGGTTGATAGTGGCATCGTAGATTTTTTAGAAGATCTGCATAGGTCCAAAAGAGCAACTGTTAGGTTTTCTCAGGACCTGAGCGTGACCAATGATTTTAACATTAGAAGGGGAGTCCGACAAGGATGTATTTTGGCTCCCTTTTTGTTTAACTCTTATATTAATAACCAAGATAGCGCTTTACGGGAGGTGGGGGACGACTGTCCCAGAGTGGGACGCCGGGGGTTCCCGGTCCTACAATATGCGGACGATGCGGTCCTCCTATCTACGACTGAACGAGGTCTTCAAGGCTTCTTAACTGCCTTCAAGTCCTTTATGTCTGACAGAGATCTTACAATAAGATTCTAAATTGTATATTATGCAGATAGGCCAGCTACTAAAAAAGAATTTCCATTTTTATGTGGTAGATGCAAAAAATCAGTTTACCAACACGTTCTCGTATCTCGGTGTCCTCTTTGAAACAAATTGAATTGGGGCCCTCTTGTCTTCAAAAAGAAAGGGGACGTTGCTAGAGTAAATGCAGCAATATTTAATTTTGCATCTAAATTGGAGAAAAAGCCCACTGGTGCAATGCTGCAATTATATAATGCTAAATCAGTGGTGACTGCAACTTATGGAAGCGAAATCTGGGGGTATATCTGGGGAGAGCGTCTACAAATAGTAGAGAATACCTTTCTGAAACGCTTATTGTGTCTCCCACAAGGTACACCAAACCTCACTGCTCATGAAGAATTGGAGATCCAGTACGTCAGTGACTCTTTTTCCTTGCGTCCACTGACCTGCTGGTTAAACCTGTGGTTAAACCCTGATATCCCCCTTACACATATGATTTTAAAAGATTGCTGTCTATGGATAACTCCTCTGTGGTTGAACTACATCAGAAAAGGCTTATTAAGTGTAGGGCAAGGTGAGTGATTTGATACCCCTGAATGTATTCTTAAGGGGGATGTGCAGGCAATAAAAAGGGCCTTCCTCAGAGAAAGAAAAATGAAGAGGGAAGCCATTGAGGTATTGAAACCAAGTGTTGGGACATATATTATGTTAAAAACAACACCACACACTGAGCCTTACTTATTGGGCTCCTTGTCCTCATACAAAAAATTTCTGCTAACAAGGTTACAGATTAATCAATTTCATCACCTGCTTGTAAGGCCTAAAAATTCTGTTTTTAGTAAAGAAGCAGCTCCCTGCTGCTGCGACGGGAAGTCTCCGCAGGACGTGCTGCATTGTATGTTTTTATGTAAATTATATGAATTTCCCCGCAAACGTTATCTGGTCCCCCTTTTAAAGAAACTTAATTTTTATCAGATCAGACCAGCCATGATGTATCTACAGTTATTACATAATGATTGCATCCTTTTTGTATTGGAATTCTTAAAATCAGTTCTTAAATACAGAAAATGCATGGATCTATAATGCACTTTGTTTACACTTTACTTTATAGTACATATAGTAAAACCTATGCTGCTACATAGTTGACTAATTTTTTTGATATAAATTGCTGCTAAACCCAGTATTAATTGCACTTTAATGTTGGTTCTTTCCACAATGAATTTTTATCCTGTTGTATTTTATTTATGTAGTTTTATGGTTTGTAAAAACAAAACCGAAATAAAGTTTGATTGATTGATTGATGGACTACGGTCTGATTTGGAGGTTGTGGGGTTTCCTCTTTTCTGTAGCACCGTTTTAATAATTGTTCTACCAAGAATTTACGTTAAACTGTGGAGGCGCCACCACTTATCGCAACACGAATAACCCTTCTTTTGTTTTCAGTTTTGGCATAAGGCGATAAGGGCAGCCCAAACGTTTTACTACTTTGTTTACTACAGCTAAAAGTATTCTCTACCATTATCATGGATCGAGACAAAATTGCAGCAGAACTTTTCCAAAATCTCACTAAAGGTGACACTGTGGCAGCAAGTGTAAAAAACACAAGTCAAACTAAGAGTGAGGGTTTGAGAGGAAATTTGGTTAGAGAAGCTTAAAAAAAGTTGAGTAAATGGTGGGATTGAATTACCCTCAGACAATACATGAGGTTAGACTGAGTACCCAGGGGTTTGCGTGCTCAAATCTTCCCCACCTATGACGAGCTTGATGAGGATATTTTCAAACTATGGGAAGATTCGCTGACTTTAAACTCAAAAACTCTTAATGGAATCTTGATAGAAAATGTGGACCGCAAAGTAGCAGCGTTCCAATTAGAAATCAAGAAACTGGAGGGTGAAATTAAAGATCTAAATATACCTGATTCCACTGAAAAGAACTATGTCATATTAGCTGATGTCTTATCTAAACATTAGGAGGACATCAAGCAACGCAAAGCGAGTAAATTGAAGCGAGATTAAATCGACTATAGAGAAGGGAGGGTTTTTACCTTCGCCAGCAAATATGATGAGATGACTACTGGTGATTTAAATACCGACAGGCTAGGGAAACAACACAAATTCAGTGTCATCCAGCTCAACCTCCATAAGTGTTCCAATGTATAGTGTTGGGGAATTGGATGGTGTTGCCAGCGCCTCCAATCTAAACAGGTTGGATAACTTTTTTTAAAGGAGGTCCAACGAATAAAAAAGGGAACAGAATGCAACCCAACATTGGGGCACAAGCAAAAAAACAAGGAGAGGCAAGAGAGCCGGTCACAAACGATTGCGGGAGAAATCTGAGATCAGGGGACAAGAGGAACTAACGAATATAAAAGATGAGGGGGTGGACATTATTAATCTCTCATCCGTGGTACTGACTGATGATATGAGTTCACTGTTGAAGAAAGGCTTAGGATTTTGTCCGAGAGAGAAGGGTGATGTCTGTAAGGCCAAAAAAGATTTGTTTAAATATGTAAGAAATCTGAAACTGAAAAACATTTTCATAAATAATCCATTGAGAAATAAGAATGTGAAGAATATTCCTGAGTGTGGTGTGTTAGATGTGTTAAATAAACAAGACCTGCATGACACACAGCTGTTATCAATTACTAACCAAGACGTGACACCGAATGACATGACTCCAGTGGTGTCTTTGCATGCTTGATTCCGGTCTAGGAAAGACATGGCTTGGTAGTTCGAGCTGGACTGTTCCCATGAGTCACAGGGTCAAAGCTGATTTGCATATAGCCAGTGTCTGACCTAGAGTGGTGTGGAGTGCAAAAAAACGATGGATTTAGGCCTAGATCTTTGTACTGGGGTGAATGGAAGACATTGTTCTGCATTCTGTCCATCAACTGTGTTTTTTGCAATTTTCACCCTGAGTGGGCTGGGTATGCTCAGACGCGAGTCCCAGACTCTCCACATCACTGGAGTCAAGCTATCCAGGCTGAAGAAGACTGATAGCCAGAAACCGGTCCTTGGATGCTTGATTCCGGTCTAGGAAAGACATGGCTTGGTAGTTCGGGCTGGACTGTTCCCATGAGGCACAGGTTCAAGACTGATTTGCATATAGCCAGTGTCTGACCTAGGGTGGTGTGGAGTGCAAAAAAACGATGGATTTAGGCCTAGATCTTTGTACTGGGGTGAATGTAAGACATTGTTCTGCATTCTGTCCATCAACTTTGGATGTGGAGTGTGATCTCACCATTTTGAGTGGTCTGAAAGTCAAGTCAAAGTGGACCCCAACCTTAGCTGGGGGTAACGTGATCGACACATTTTATAAAGTAACCCTACGGGACTTAGACAAACTTGAATCTAAGAGCAAATTTTACAGAGGTACCAAACATGATAATTTGACTAATGGGGAAAGATCAGCACTCAACTTACTATCCAGCAACACCTCAATCATATTTAGAGAGGCAGACAAGGGTGGCAACATCGTGATCATGGACAGGCAAGATTACAACAATGAGATTCTGGGTCAGCTGTCTGTTAACTCCTGCTATGAGACACTAAAAGCCAACCTTATGAACACGCTCACTCTACTTTTCAACAAAAACCTTAAAGCATGGCATGAGGACCGTCTGCTAAGCATTGAAGAATTTCAGTATCTTAAAGTAGATAAACAAAGGTACCCGGTACTATATGCGCTACCAAAAGTCCATAATAATCTCCCTTTCCCACCTGGTAGGCCCATCGTCTCGAGCATTAGTGGTCCTTCAGAGCGTATTGCAGATTATGTAGACCTGTTTTTACAACCCCTGGTCCAAAATCTTCCTGCGTACATTAGAGACACTGAACACATTCTAGGTCTATTGGCGGACGTCACCTGGGAGAATGACATCATATTGGCCTCTCTAGATGTGGTCTCTTTGTACACGAATATTGACCCCAGCTTAGGTATGCTAGCCATGAAATGGCATTTTGGCAAAAAACCAGCGACACAATGGAAACATAGGATGCTTCTAACTATGATTGAGCTTATACTCAGCAATAACTGCTTCACGTTTGAGGGCAAATGGTATAAGCAAGTGAAAGGAGTGGCGATGGGCTCGAAGTTTTGGCCCTCATTCGCTAACCTCTTCATGGGTTACTTCGAAGCGAAGTGGATTTGGAGTGAGAAAGGTAGCAGATTCAGTGAACACTTTACTTACTGGGGGTGCTACATAGACGATTGTCTTCTCTTGTGGTCAGGATCAGAACAAACATTGCAGGAATTCGTTAAATTTCTGAACACAAACACATTAGTTGTTCAACTTACACATCACTGGAGCAAAACCAATCTTGTTTTCTTAGATGTTGAGCTCTTTATACATAATGGCGCAATGCAGATTAGGTTACATCGTAAACCCACAGCGTGTAATTTGTTACTGCATGCTACCAGTGCACATCCCGACCATCAAATTAAGGCCATCCCCTATGGGGAATTCACTAGGGCAAGGCGCAATTGCAGCACTAAACTAGAATTTCAGGCAAGCCTAGAAGTCATGAAAAAGAGATTTGTAGCCAGGGGCTATCAGCAAAAGACGCTCGAGACAGCCGAAAAACGTATACAACTAGTGACACGCACTGACACACTCAGAGTTAAGGTATCTAGAACTACAACCAGTCAGCCTGTGAGACTGGTCACAAACTATAATCAAGAAACAGACACACTGACCAGGGTGATGCACAAACATTGGAATATTCTGTGGGCGGCCAAATCTTTCGATGAATTTACCTCGGGTAGACCCTTGGTCACCTATAGGAGGGGCACCTCATTTAGAAGCATCCTCAGCCCTACCGTCCCTATGACAACGAGAGACACCAATTGGTTAATCAAACGCCCTCTGAGATTCTATAAATGTGGAACCTGTGGCGTTTGTAAATGGGCACTACACAACACCACTGAATTTCAAGGTCCCGATGGAGAAAAAATACCACATTAAGCCGAACATAAAGTCTTTCACCAAATTTGTCATCTATGTTATTAAAAGTAAGTGCAATCAGCAGTATCTGGGGAGTACCATACGGAGTCTTAAGGATCGCATCAGTGCTAGGGCACTGAAGCAGGGTGATTCCAGATACCCGATTGCCATACATGCCATGACGTGTAAAGATCAGGGACAATATAAACAATTCAATTTCTTTAGCATAGAAATGATTCCACCTCACCAAAGAGGCGGAGACAGAGAACTGTCTCTTCGCCGGGCAGAACCGACCTGGATTTTGCGCCTTAATGCAGTTGAACAGGGGCTTAACACAGACTATAAATTGCAATACTTCCTAGGGGACTAACACCTACATAGAGTAAAGTGGCATATACTGTGTATTTTGTTAGCTTGTTGATGGAATCTGTAACATCCGTCACCAGGAATAAGTGTTTGGAATGTTTGATTGACACATCCTGTGTGATATATACAATGAACTCGTGATGCTGACCGTTTTAACTATATTATTTCTAAGCATACGGAAGCTCATGGGAAATACTATGTATGAACACATCATGTCACATGGTTGTTGGGCTCCTTCCTTCAGTTTAACTCTCTTAGTTTGAACCTTACCCAAAGATTTTCCTCTTGGGACCTTAGGAGTTTTCCGAACGTGGATACGATTAGTTATCCAGTTAGGTCCCACCCCCTTTTTTTTTTTTACCATTGTCCGTTCGAGCATCCATATCAATCTTGAGATGATGGTGCTCTCGTCCGAGCAAGTACATATAACACCTGTCCTCTGCAGTGAATCTCAGAACATGTTTTTATTACTTACCAGTCCAAACTTAAGACAGCAACATGTCAAGTTCTAGTCACAGTTCGGGTAATTATGGTGCGCATGATGGGGACCTATTACAATACGTATTCGGTAATATTGGCTCCAGACTCTCAGTCTTGCACACCATTGTCCTTTTTTCATTTTATTCTTCGCTTAAGTTTTTCATTTTTGTGCAGTACAAGAATTCACTACTTGAGCTTTAAAATTTAACTTTGCGTCGTAACCCAAATCGGGGTCGAGTTGCTCACTAAGTTAGGAAGCAACAAATGTTACGACATATACCCACTTCCGGGTTTGCAAACGCGATCCTCTAGGAGTCCCGGATGAGTTTAGCGCTCTAGCTTTAGCGCGTATCTATATAGACGTCGTATGCCGGGAAGCCTCATTTACTTCCGCGACACACACGGGTGAAGGAATGGCGGCGGCGTACTGGCTGCTTGAATCATGAGTTTGATTAGTGGTGAGCGAACACGTTTTTTTTTCTCTGGGCATGGATGGACTTTTTCGGCATGTTTGAGCATGATTTGCCATCGGAGTTAGACGTGATCGGTGTTGTATGTTCATTTTTTCTTATGCCATTTTATTGTACTGGACCTTGACTGGGCATCTGACTTACTCGATGTACATACATCCCTGTTTGTGCATGATAACTTTTAGGGGGTGCTTTGTACGTGGAAGTTTAGCTCGATACATGGTTATGACTGGCCCATATTTGGTCTCCATATTGGAACACTCGGCGAAGGTTTAATATATTCCCTATTATGTTTGATTTATTTGCAACGTCTGATAATTGAATTTCAATGTAATTAGTCCCCTCTAATTTTGGGGCGGCGCATTACTATTGGAAATGACCTATTTTGGCCGTTTTTATGTGGTTGGTCATATTTTAATGCTTCGTGTCATGCAGAGCATTAGCCGTGTTTTTTGATAGGTCATAGTGATGGGCACATTTTTCACTGCTTATGACACACTGGCCAGAGTAACATTATGGGCCATGTTGTTATATTCCCTCGGCTAATTTTGCCATTATTTTTATTCATGTATATGTCGATAGGTTTGTGGAGATATTTGATTATGCTCCTTCTGTAGCACACTGTTCAGGCTCCTTATGATTAAATTTCATATGTTCCTCTTAACAGCGCTCCCCTTTCTGGTACTTACCAGTCTAAGATACTGTCCTTGCTAGCAACATAGCCTGAAATCAGCCACTGCCGGGACGGAAGTAAAACCAGCGGAGAGGTGAGATTCTATGCGCTTGAGCCAAGACTTGCTTGCTTAGTTGCTTGCACTTTGCCTTTATTGAACGACTATTGTCTTACCATAGTTTTTTCTTCTGTTTCCCACGTTAGTGTTTCGTATTTTTCGAAGTTTTTGATAAGCTGCCCTTTAGGTAAGACGCGCAATTTTGCGTGCACACTATAGGGTGTTTTCCATAACACCCTCATTTCTCTCTCTCATTATTGCACTGGTTACTCTAATGCATGGGTGATGGTAACCCTCTCCAGTACACCAGGTCAATGTACATACTTCAAACTTTGCTGGTGTAATTGACACTGTGAACCTTATCAACCATTATGTGTTTGCACGGGACTCAAACTGTATGATCTATGTCTGACTTAGTAGTTGGTCCAACATGTACAATTTTTTGAACTCAGAGAGATCATGAGAGGATTTTTTCAATATAATATCTGTATGTTGCAATCCAGAAATCTTGGTAATTTTTGGAATCACTTGCTTGGATGTTTGTTTGCACTAGAAGTCACAGTTCTGTTAAGCTTGCCATTATGCAATGTATGTGGTGCGATTACATTTGTGTAACCTGCTACCATTATGCATTTTTTAGAGCCCTGAAGAAGTCTTGGGTAACTCCCTGATGAAACACGTGTTGGCTGGGCACCTGTAATAAACCTAAACTGAAAGAATACTTCTACCAACATCTCTTATTGTGCTTTGTTTTGTGGTTGTCTAATTACGTACAGTACTTATACTGTCAACGAAAGGACGTGTGCACAGATCCTTTGTATTCATTGTTTGTGGACTACCGTCTGATTTGGAGGTTGTGGGTTTTCCTCTTTTCTGTAGCACTGTTTTAATAATTGTTCTACCAAGAATTTACGTTAAACTGTGGAGGCGTCACCACTTATCACAACACGAATAACCCTTCCTTTGTTTTCAAGAGGTTGCAGGATGTCTGCCCAGTCAGCCGCCTTAGCTTTGAACAGTGCGGGTGGAATGCCATTCGTTCCAGGAGACCCTTTTTTTCTCCCTTTTGCGATCTGCTTTTTTGTTAGGAGTAGCGGTGAGTCACTCTCCTCACTAGCCGATTTGACCTCTCCATCTGGCGTGCTCTGCACTGGCGTCTCATTGTGGCCCGCTCCCGAGTGTTTTTCTTTTTGCCATCTGTTAATGTCCTGTATGCCGGCGCCGCCCATTTGTTCATTATAATGCTTAGTTAAAAATTCAACCCGGATTTCTTCTGAGATATGTGACGAAATTCCCTCATGGAGAGGGTGGATTATGTTGTTCACCATTTTCCAGAAGTTGGCGCTATCATTATGGTTTTGGTCATGGAGAAGTTTTGTCCAAGTTGCATTTTCTTGCTCTTTGTTAATTTCCCATTTCAGTTTTTTTGAGTGAGATCCCTTGATTCCTCAAAAGTTACCGGGTACTTGAGGCTCCTAGCTGTCTTCTCAATGTACTTAAATTGCTGTTTATTGATTTTTAGAAGAGCTTGAGATGGTCTCTATGTGCTTTTGGGATCTTATTTCTCCGGCTTGAAACCTGGGAGTGATCTTTTTTGGTTGAGGGTGCAGCCTGACATTCTAGAAATGTGGCTGTAAAATGTTTCCATTGGGATTTTTGGTCTTTTAAGCTTGTTGCATGTGATTTGAAGAGTTCAGTTGCTGCTTCTGACAGAGACTCTGCGTTAAATGCTGCACATTTGATCCTCCTTAAATTTGAGTTGTAAATGGTCCCCTGGGCTAGTTCTCGCTGGATGTAGATGGGTACAGTGGCTATTAGCAGCCTTCTTGTAGACAGTGATTTCTTTCCTCCTTGTTCCCCATTCTGAACCCAAGGATGTGTGAAAACAGTGAGAGGCTTGCAAACATATAATCTGATATGGAGCTTGTTGTGGAGGAGTAATATGATGAAACAGGAGGCTACTCTTCTGGGAATCTACCATTGAGAGCTCTGAGGAGTGGGTGTTTTAAGTCTTCCAGGTGACAGCTTTTCTTGCGGCTCTTGCCTCCGTGTGTTGGTGCGCATTGGGTCCGAGTGTTAAAAATTGCGGATTGGATGCAAACCTCTTTGCCCCCGATGTACCGCAGAGGTATTGGTTTATGTCCCCAGGCAGGATAAAGTTTGAGATTTCCATCTCAGTTGCGTACTTTTATACTTGGTCAGTTAACCTTTTTGAATCTTTCGCTTTGTTTTTTTGGGTGAATATATGAGTTGACTAAAACCATCTCTGTTTGTGCGCCCTGGAGGGAGATGGTGAGCTTAAATGCTGTGATAGCTGCTGAAGTAGTGCGCACAAGCTCTGCCAATGGTATGCCCGTCGTGGATACATATGTTGCCAGCCCCCCAGAGTGGTGTCAAAATTTGCCTCCCTTTGTGGCCGATGTGGTGAAGCACATGGAGCCTTGAAAGTAGTGTGGGTCAGTGAGCCAGGTTTCCTGCAGCATGATTATGTCAAAGGCCTTGACGTATTGCCGGAAATCCGGAACTTTATTTTTGGTAGATAGACCATTAATGGTCCATGACTATGGGTGGAGTGGGGTATCCTTAACACGTGTAGCGCCTTCGTTCTGTGTGAAACGTCCATACACCTCCGCGAAGGTGGTCTTGGTCCGTGTGATTGGCCCAATATATAAAGATCTGCTCTGAGGTGCTGTTGCTGCCCAAGCTCTATCTTGTAGGTCCGCCAACCCTTTGTCCCTCTGTTGTGGAATTCTTCCCAGCACCCCTCTAAGCATAGAATTTGTGCAACTGTGTGGTTTTGTTGATGCAGGTCTTGGATTGAAGACTTTAAGAGGTAGGGGGTAGGAGGTACTCAGGTTTTTGATATGGGATGATGTGAAAGCCCCAGGCTTAAAAGATGCACTGTTCTACTAGAATTTTCTCAGTGATTTTAGTTGATTTCCTTGTGGCTTTAGTTGTCTCTGGCATTGAAGGGTTTGCTGTGCAGATGAATTCTATACAAAGTAAGTCAGTTTAACTCAGGCCAGCAAGAGTTGGTATTGCTTTTAATAGCCTTATGACGTTACCTCTATTCAGAGTATCCGGGTGACCTTTGAAAATATACATGGGGTGAAAAAGCGTAGGGTGAAAAAGCGTAGCCTGTGTTTCCTGCTGCGTGGTTCGCTGTGGTTGGTCAATGACTAATGCCGTTATTCCAGGTTGGCGAATGACGCTGATTGCTTCCTTTGGCTGGGTTTCTGCTCCCTTGATCGTTGATCTCTATATTGTATTCCTTGCCTTTGTGTTGGTGATTGTTAGCCCAGAACATGCCTGCTTTGAGGCTTGCACAGTGTTCTGTACTTCCTGGGCTGCGTGCGTGCTGCCAGCTGGAGCTGTCTTGAATCAATGGGGCCTGGTTTCCCTCATTGAGCGATGTGTCCCAATTCGGCCTACTTTTGTAATTTGTACGTTCTTCTCCATGCCCATTCCATAGATACTTGTGTCGCTTTTCCCATTGAAGCTGCCAGCACTTTCTCCACAGAATGGTCCTCTGTTACAGCTAGCTGTCGAGGCTGTTCATGGAGTTCTACACTCATATGGGCCCTCCAGTAAGATACAAGCTTTGAGACAGCTGTTGGCAGCTACCCTGAGGGGCCTTTTTGAGAGGAGGCTTAGCTGTGTACCCCTTTCCCTCCTCGTGTACCCAGTGTATTGGCTGTGCCATGTGCGATATGGACATTATCCGGAAGCTTGCTTGTGGATCCAGAGGTTTCATACCTCATATCCTTTAGCATAGTGTTTGATGAAGATTTCTTTCACTATTATCATATCCCATTATTTACTCCCAATTTGGTTGCAGGGTTTTTAAAGACCGAACATCAGGTGCTAAGTTTAGACCGGCGGAGGGGTACATCATGGCTTCATTTTATTGTGTAATAGGTGCAGGGATACTGCCCTATGAATTGGGTGCAGGGATCCTGCCCTGTGAATGACTGTTGATAATGGTTTTACTTTTTTTTTTATTTGGTGCAAGGACCAAAGTCATCCTGTGGGGGTATCCTGTTGTGGCATGGGGCACTTGTCTACTAGATCAAATGGAACTCATGCCTAATGTTATCCATTTCATGGTTGAACACTTTGACTGAGTTCTAATCTCATTCCTGAATAAAGGGAGGAGGTGGGGGTCAGATAGCGCAAACAAATTCAGTAATGAAGTTTGTTTCATGCAATATTTGAGGTTCCAGGTACAAAACAAAATGAGTGATTGAACCATGTATGATTTGTTTTGTACTTCGAGTTTATAAATCATATGGGAATCCTAAAAAAAAACACAAAAAAAGTGCATGTGGTTTGTCAAGACACAATATTGCAGCATCGATTGGTACATGTGGTATCGATCAAAGGGGATTGTTGCAGTTTTTTTCATGTGTGCAGGTTTGAGTGTTCAGATCTGGTAATACGGTGTCACTTGCAGTCAGGATAATGATGGCTGTAATTACTTTTGAATGTTTTTATTGCATCGGTTACATATGTTCACCAGAGTCCTTTGCGATCCTATGTTTTTGGATGTGCTTTGTAATATGCTATTGGCATATAATAGCTTATTAATCATTGGGCCATTTTACAGTTTTACATGTTGACAACAAACCAACATCTTTAACATAACCCCCTAACATCCACCCTAACCTTCGGTATATATGTAATTGCTCGCTGCATTGCTGTTTCCCTCACATCAGTGTTTTCTGTTTGTGTGTTGTAAATAGTAAAATTGTTCTTCATGACTTTGTTTGCATAAATAGTAGGTTATATTTGTGTGGTTTCCACCACATCCAGGACAATATATTTGTGAAAGAGGTATATTTCTGATATGTTTATTGGCTTTTCAAGCAAAACAATCAAACGTTCCCCTCCTCCCCCCCCCCCCCCCCCCCCATGAGGCCCCACTCCTCACCTGCCGCATTCAATTTGTTGTGGATGTAAACTCTGTCCTGAAGAAACTATCCTCTGACACAGCAAAACCAAAGAACTAATGACCCATCTCCCTACTCCTCTTTCTGGCAAAGGTTGTCAAAAAGACGGTCAACCAGCAACTGGGGAGAGGAGTTGCTTTATCGACTAGGGCGGTCCACCTCAAATCCAGAGACCTGGGTTTGAGTCTTGGCAAGGACGCACAACATCTTGTGGTTCTGGGCAAAACACTTAATTTCCCTGTGCTGAACAAAAATGAATGTGTCCTCATGTAATGTAACTGGTGTTCTTGTAAAGCGCTCCGACACCTTTGGGTCAAGTTTGTGCTTTATAAAACTCGGTATAATTTTTTTTTTTTTAAACTCGTCAAACACCTGAAACGCCACTAACTCCTGGAACCTATCAAACCAGATTTCGAGCCAACCACAGGACCAAGACAGGCTTCATTGCAGAAACAGCAGCCCTTATCCTTCAGGACCTGTTAGCCACCTTCAACATTGTTACCCACCACATCTTGATCAACAGACTTCACCAAATCGGAATCTAGGGAGATGCCCTCAAATGGATCTCCTAATACCTCTCTAGAAGAACCCAGAGAATCCATCTTCCACCCTTCACCTCGGAACCCAAGAATATCATCTGCGTGTCCCACAAGGATCGTCCCTCAGCCTCACCTTCTTCAACGTGTTCATAGCCCCCCCCCTTCCCGACACCATCAGTTCAAACGGACTTAGCATCATCTCACATACTGATGACACCCAGCTCATCCTCTTGCTGTCAGAAGACCCTTCCACTACTAAAGCCAACTTCACATATGTATGATGAACGTTGCCGACCTGATGAAGGCAACTCTCTCAAGCTCAACATGGAAAAATTGGAAGTCCTCCCCTTTGGGAACAAAACCTTGCTCAACAACGGCGCTTGTGGGCCTGCTGATCTGTGCCCTCCTCTACCCTGACTGACCCTGCCGGCAACCTCCACATCACCTAGGACAGCAAGTTATCTATGCAGAAACTGGTAAATGCAGTCTCATCTGCCTGCTTCCATACCTTACGCATGCTGCAAAGATTTTCAGGTGGCTCCCAATACACACCTGAAGGACTGTCACTGTGTCCCTCATCACAAACAGGTTGGACTACGGGAACACTCTCTACATAGGAATCACTACAAAACTCAGCTGCAAGACTCGTCCTCGACCTACCCAGATGGAATCGCATTCCTCCACACCTCAAGAGGCTACACAGGATCCAGAGCCAGAAGAGATGCCAGTTTGAGATGTTGACCTACACATACACAGCCCTGCACAACGAAAGACAAGCAACCAGCCAGTCACCTGCCATCCCCTTCCTTCTTCCTTGCAGACACCCTTTGGATCTGCCAAGCCAATAGCAGAGGGCTCTCCTTCTCTCACCTGGTGCCAAAGACTGGAACGACCTTCCCCTGCACCTTAGGACCGCCCCACCACTCCATGAAAGGACTCAAGACCAGGCTGTTTGAATGAATAAACAGAGAGCACTGCGAAGCATCTAGCAACTCCAGTATCTTGAGAGACTCACTTGTGATTTGCCACACTTTACAAATCCTGATTGATTGATTGATTAATCCCCAAAGTACAGAGTGGGCCTCAAGAGGTAAATGGGTACAGTGAAATGTTATATGTAACATGTTAAACAAGTAAGATAAAAAGATAGCATAGTTAATGGTAGACGTTCTCATTTTTTAGGTCGGGCCTGGGCAGCGCATGTGCGGGCTTCGAGACATACTGTATCCTTATGTGGTCTTACAGCCCACCCACTGATTTTAATTCGCTGCTCCATTTTCCTTTAGAAATGCTTTCTTACTAGAGGTTATACCTCTCTTTTTTTCGTCCAGCCCTTTTTTTAACTTTTTTTTTTACTCCCGGGAGCACCGCCAAATTTACTGGTCTCGTTACTCTTTTCTGTTTATTGGTTAGATTTGAGAAACTTTTTTTTTTTCAGAAATGTTTTTCCTGCTTGTCTCTTTAATGTCGCTGCTTGTTCTTTTTTCTTTGTGGGCTCGGGGAGTGCCGAGATTCAAAGCGTTTTGCCGGTACCAAAGTCTGCAGTTCTGGGTGTTATGCTACATTCTCTTGCCGAAACAATCTGAATTTATTGGGTTTTCACTATTGTTTTCTTTTCCTTCCTGCCTGTTAAAAATGTTACACTCCCAGTCGTGTGCATGGTGGAACTGTAGCCTCTAATCTGGTCCTGCTGAACACCACTGTTGACACCACCGGTGAAAGTCCAGCTATGCTCTGCAAACTGGTTTCCCCTGGGTCATAGTAATGCGAAATTGGACACTGAATTATATATGCTACACAACAGGGTAGGCTCTATTGTAAAAAAAATACCAATTGAAAACAATAGACACGAATAAGCATTTTCTAAGATGCAAATGGCATTTTCTCTGCAGAGGTTCATATACCAATATAAAAGAATCGGAATCCCTTGGAACTGGTCAACATGAACATCTACCATTTGTCTTGCATTTATTGCACGATCTGTCATGTATTATTTAAGTTTAGTGTTTTTTGCATCGTGTATCACTGCCGTTTGATGTCTTCTGCCATGCAGCATTAGTAATACACGTGTTGTTATTTTTGCTATTTGGGAAAATAGCACACACTAGTCTGTTGTAATGATCAATCAACCTGGTCTTGAATTGTGATGGGCTAATTATGCTCCAAAAAAATCTCTGCTCTAGTCACAAAATACTTGCGTTGGAAGTAGGCACGTTGCCATAAAAGAATACATGTGATATGTCCATAGTGGGAATCTATGGCCCTGAGCTTAGCTGCTTCACTTATTAGTTTAAGCTGATACCCAAATAGTGATAAACACCTCCGCTCGATACGCTGCAGATGTAATCTGAAGACCAAGCCCACCCTTAGAGAGGATGTGGCCTAACGGTCCAAGATGCTGACTTTGGAATGGGGGAACCGAGTTAGAGTCTTGGTGCCAGCTCAACATCCTGTGATATTGGGCAAAGTACTTACAGCCTGATTCATCAAGCTGAATTGCGCTCGCAAAGGGCCAGATTCTGAGAATCTGGCCCTTTGCGAGTGTGATTTTTGCATTTGGGATTCATCATCCCAAATGCAAAAATCGGTAATAGCGATTTCGCTATTTAGCGAGGAATTACATTTAAGGAATCTCTATTTGAGATTCCTTAAATGCAATTCATCATCCATTTTTAAATTGCGAATTCGCAATTTCGGCCCGCTATTTACCGCAAGGTCAAACCTCGTGGTAAATAGCGAAAACGTTGAAAAATGCTTTTAAAAGCATTTTTTTAAGTTGCATGTTGCACACACACATGTCCTTTGGACATGTGTGTGCGCAACACCTGTGTAAATTTGCACTTAAGGGGTGCTACAGGGTGTCCTTTGGACACCCCTGCCACCCTTTAAATCGCTATCTTATTTGCGATTAGCAAATTGCTAATCGCAAATAAGGAATACTCCCCATTCAAGGCCCATAGGAATGAATGGGGAGTATTCCTTATTTGCGATTAGCAATTTGCTAATCACAAATAAGGGATATGTAGGAATCGCATTTTATTTTGCGATTGCTACATGAATCCTGTTTTGCGAGTCTGTAATAGCGATTCCTTATGAATCGCTATTATAGACTTGCAAAACGGGTCTTTGATGAATCAGGCTGATATTCTCTCTGTGCCTACCAAAAAAAGGAATGTGTCCTTTTGTAAATCAACTTGCGCTCCTATACCTTCCGACCGCGTTTGTTCTATTAAAAAAAAAACTGCCCTCCTGAGGATAATGAAATAACTACAGGCAGATAACATGAACCATAACAAACTGACATTAAAAACACGGTTTTCATAAGAGATAAGTAAGATGCAACCTATGTTTATAGTAAGTGGAACCCAACGGAAAATTCAAAGGCGGTTTTAGTCTGGGGGGGTGGGGAGGCTGATCTGGACGCTAAATCAAGGGTTTTATTTTATACACAAATCGTATACTCTCTGACATATTAGTGAGTTTTATTAGCTATGCCGGAAATCAAAAGTGGGCATTCATTACCAGTCTTCATGTGGCCACCACAATCTGTGCCTGTTAGGAATTGGGGTCTCTAGTTGGCAGAGGTATTCACCTTGTCCAAGTAGGGACCCTACCTCCTAGTCAGGATAATGGTTTTACACACCTAGCTAACCCCTGCTCACCCACTTGGTAGCTTGGCAGGAGCATACTGGCTTATCTCTGAGGCAATGTGTAAAGTATTTGTACCCAAACTCACAGTGAAAATACTGCAAATGGGCACTACACCAGTTTAGAAAAATAAAGTCAATTTTGCTAAACCAATCAAGACCAAAACGACAAAAATACAACGTACTCAACTCAAAATATGACTTTTAAAAGGTTTCAAGCAATTCTGTCCATTGAAATCTATGGATGCATCATTTTTACACAAAGTACCTCAAATGTGGCAAAATCCTCAAAGTAAAACCGGTGCAGAGGAGGGAAGCTTTGGAAAACACAGCAATGCCTCCATTCCTGAGTCCTTTGTGAGGCGAGGTGTGGCAACAATTCTGCTGCACACAGGAGAAGTGATGCGTCAAATCCAGACATTAGGGGGAAGTGAGGCGTCTATTTCTAGACGGTTCTGGTCTGCATGTGCTAAGTTGGAGATGTATTGTGCCCAGGCACGACTTGGAAATCCAAGATGCACTGGAGGTTGATGTGGCAGCAAACGGGATCTGCGTCAATCTTCTTCAGCCGTGGTACCAAGATGCGTCGATTCTTTCAGCTGCATAGCAGGGCCTGCGTCTGAGTCGGTGTGGTGACATCTGACTTTGGAGGTCGTGGCCCCGGACTCTGCATGCAGTGGATGAATTTTACAGCCGCTGGTAGATGCTGCATCGATTCTTTGGCCTCATGGCGGCAGTGCAAGGAAATTCTTTCAACACAGCGGTGCTGCATCAGAAAAAAAGGCACTGGAAGGGCAGGGAATCCATTTTTCAGGTTTCTTTTAGTTCTTTTCAGTTCTTTGCAGCAGGACCAACCTCCAGAACTTGAGTTGGTGCCATAAGGCTGGTCCAAACTCCCAGCAATGGAGTTCAAGGATGCTGCAAGTGAAATATTTTTGTCCCTGGCACTTTAGAACAGGAGGCATGCCATGCATCAAGCCCTTGGAGATCTTCTTAAAGTAGGATACCACAGCAGGGCAAACATTTCACTCCTTTTAGAAGCAGCAACTGCAGACCAACCCAGCAAAGCAACGCACAGCAAAGGGGCAGTACTCCTCCTGGCAGCTCTTCAGCTCTTCTCATGGTCAATCAGTCAATCAATCAGGATTGGTAAAGTGCAACTACTCACTTGTGAGGGTCTCAGGGCACTGGGGGGGGGGCGTGCTCCGTTGAGTGCTGGGGTCATCAAAGTCAGGTCTTTCTTAACTGGGGCAATGTGGGAGATTGCCGGAGATGGAAGAGGAAGGGTGTTCCTGGCTTTGGTAGCGAGGTAGTGTCATGTAGTTCCTATAAATGTATATTGGATCTGCACGTTTAGATAACATAAACTACAGGATTGGAGTCTAGACTGATTCCAGACACCCCCCAAAGATATATTAGCCTTTAGACCAGCTATCTCACAGTGCCATGATAAGCCCCCTAACTTTACCAAGAAGTGAATAGTCTCTAGCAACTATCGGACATTACAACCCTTGATCCTTAAGGGATCATGGAAACAGTGTACTACTTTTCGCTCAGTTACTCGAACTCACTTAGTCTCAGAGAAATACACTGAATAAATTATGGGGATGTTTTCAATAAGCATTTATTGAACCAGCGTCTTTCTAGTACAAAGTATATGGGCTGACACAACCATGAGACAGAAACAGATCTATGCGACTTCAAGCACCTACAGAGTAAATAAAAGGTAGAATTCTACCATGGTGTTAAAAAAGTGAAGATATGCAGGCATATGAATACATAGCAGTAATCAAGAGTACTCCTAAGATGCAAACCCTAGCTAATTGTACCTAGCATGTATGAAGGTGTTAAGCCAAGAATTCCCCTAGGAAAGAGCCAACCCCATTACCTGATGGGAAAGTACAAAGGACACCTCAGAAGGGATGGTAGACCACTGCATGCTGGAGTTTCTGCGTGCAGGGATTCCAGTGTCTCGTGCAAGCATGGAAGCTTCTCCTCTGGTTAGCCTAGTGAAGATGTCGTGCTTATATACCCAAAACGTACCCTCAGGGGTTCTACCTAGATGTGTAATGATACTGTGGGCCTGCCGTTTAAGGATGACGATAGTGGTGACTTATGTACAGAGTTATTTTTACAGAAGATGGTAATCCTGTTGTATAATACTAAGAATCCTCATGCATAATCAAGTAGGCTAGTTTTCGTAGAAACACAACATTTATTCAGGACATAACTAGACAAACGGTCAGCACCAGAGCCGTTATGTTGAGCAAGTTAGGACAAATGTAGGTAAAAGGTTGTGCAGCTAATTAGGCCTGTATTTGGGTACATGAGGCCTCATAACACCCACTTCTCATCCGAAGTACGATAAGATAAACAAATGATAAAAAATTACCGTCTAAGAAGTATAAAAACATTGTTAAAAACAAATGTAAACACATCTAAAAACATGGTATATGTAAAAAGGAAAACATCTATTAGTCCTCTAGTCAATATACTGTTTAGACTAACTGAGCACATCGAAAGCCATGGTGCTCAGTGAGAGCAAGGAATGAAAAATAAAACAAAATTATGTTTCCAAATTCCACTTTGGCCTGTTTTTTGGAATAAGGCCAAATTGTTCACATCACACGGAGAGCCAAATGTTTGTGTCCTGTGTGGGAGACTCACGATCACTGCTGCTTGACTTCGCAGACCACGGTCCCTGTAACACCTCTTGGATCAGGTCAGTGGAGCAATTGTGGTCCCCGGTACACACAGCAGCCGCTGAGGAAGCTCTCAGCACCTGTGAGCCTGTTGCAGAGACCCGATGCCCATTCTGACAGGAACTGAAGCATCCCGTGGTGGCTCTAAGAATCAACATTGGAATATGTGGACAACACTAATACGTGGGCCTTTAAAGGGTCCAGTAGGACGTCTGTCTGGTGGCGCAACCAATGGAAGTGTTAAACATATGCCTAACACACATTCGTATCCGCAGAATAGACAGCGGAGCACAGGCAAGTAACACTTAACACAGACCTATCTGAACGATTGGAACCAATGCTCCCTTAGCTCCCGAAGCCAAGGTGTGCCCAGATAGAGTACCATGCGCTCATGGCATTGTTGCACTAGGAGTGCTTTCTCCATCTCTTTGGAAGCTGGGACGTTCATTGCGTAGCAGGAAAATTAAAACCAGGATACCCACTGCAAGGTGTAGGAAAAGGGGTCGCCCTCCAAACGCGTTTCCTAATATGGAGTGTATGACTAATGGGATAACTCTGAAGATCATCCGAATGGTGCTCAATAGTCCAGAACCTATGTATCAGACATGTTAAAGATAAGATGTACCATTTCCCCGAAATGAAGCCGGATGTTCCTTCGGACTAATGCCTGTATTTCAGCTAAAGACCATGCAACCTGGAGATCAAAAGTCTGTCGGGCTGAGGTTAAGGCCTCATCCTTTTGTAAAAGCATGGCTGTCAGCCTGCTCAGGGAATCAAACCATATAAGGGAAACATTCAATGAAGGCCTTAACAGCACTTCCCTTACTGTTTGGGTCATTCGATTTGAGAATAGTTTGAACACTGGATAACTCACAGCAGCTGGGGATCCTTCCAAGTGACACAATAGGTTTGCAACTGAAACATTACATGCTCCGTAAAGCACAATATCCTGAGACCCACTTACGGAACTCTCACAGTCTGAACGGCTGAGAAAAACTTAAGTGTCCCCATTCCTGCCTCGAAATCTGTATGGCAATTCCCAAGATTCATGTATGTACCCCTCTCTCAACGCTTCATCTCCGTACCTGCCTACCTGGTGAAACTGTAGACAGTACTAACATTGGAATGTCGTGACTGGCAGTGTAATATGGCCATAGATTAATCATTCTGTTGAGGGTGACTCAGCCACGGTAAAATGTAATTGGTCCAAATATTCAATGTGCGGCATTGTATACTTTTCATCTCTTAGTGCCATTGTTGTCTGTCTTTCTGTTAAGTTCTATGCAGAAAACAGAGACGAACTGTTGATATACCGCCAGAGCACGTGACAAGAACACAGTGATTGTTGCGTCCAGTTCAATAATAGAATGGATATCAGTCAGTCATAAGCTTTTATTCGATATGCAAGATATCTTATAAGCACATTTACAATACAATCATTACAATGTACAAAAAGCATCACTTTAAGAAGTCAGTATAAGGACTCATTTAAAAACAATAAAAGGGCATGAGGTGCCCGAATAATTTAACTAAAAAAAGGATTAAACCGCTACTGACAATCTCTTACATCGAATAAGCCAAAACTGTTTTAAAAATGTTGCTGTTCCACATACAATGGGGGGGGATGTGTCCGTAGTTAGGATGCGCAAGGCTACTAAGTGGCTACGTGTACCCATGTTTTGGCAAAGAGGTTTCAACCAGAAGCTCCTAGGCCTTGCATAGTCCGGGCATTCAAATAGAACATGCGCAAGGGACTCTACCCTACTCGGGCAACAAGCACAATTGGGGGACGTACGGGCCGCTGATTTCCAATTTGATGTCACAGTACCAAGCGGGAGGGATCCAACTCTAAATTTAAAGTAAAGGGCTCGATCAAAGGGGAGGGTAATCAGGTCCAGGTAGGGTTCAAAGGCCACAATGTCTTTGACTAATAAGAAGGCAACAGTAGACTTGCAATGGTTTGAGCTTGTAATTAGTTGCTCCGCAGTCCACTTCCAAAAAAGGGCCTTAACAACTTCTTTCGGAGGGGCTGAGCGTGTTAACCAATAGTCCCCCAATCCAATCTTCTCCAGAAGTTTTTTAGTTTCTCTTAACCATTTTATTTTGGCCCAACCCCCCAAACTCATTATTTCCCCCAGGCCGTCAGCGTAGGATTTTAGCTCTTCACCCCTCCAGATTCGTGTCCTTAAAAGGAGAGGGCGAAGCTGGGCTTGATCTTTAATGTTTTTTCAGCCTGTATCCAACAACACTGGTACGGACGGTGTGCTCAGTGGGATAGAAATAAGGGATTTTAGTAGTTTTCTCTCCGCTGTCGCTAAGGTGTCCAGTCGGCAGTGGCCCCACAGTTCTGCCCCATACAAGGCTGATGTCACTACCTTGGCCTTGTAGATATCAATTACCGGGGTGAGTGATCTCCTAGTTGAGGCCCGGAACTCCCTCATGAGAGCTCCTCCTACTCTCCTGTGGTTAAGGACCATTTTGTTGATGTGATTTGCCCAGGACAACCTGTCCGTTATCCGAATACCAAGGTAATCGAATTCGGACACCTTCTCCAAGGCAACAGAGTTAAGCGTTGGTGGGCGGCCCAATTTCCTTGGTGGATTTAGGACTAGATATTTTGTTTTGTCCACATTAATTATTAACCCTTTTGCGGCACAAAACTCCTGGAAACGCGTTAGCAATTTCTGCAGGCCTTGGGGAGTCTTCGAGATCAAAAGCGTGTCGTCCGCAAAAAGCATAGTGGGGATCCGGACTCCTCCGAGACAGGGGGCGTCAGCTGGTTCTTGTTGGAGATGTTCTACCACCCCATTCACATAAAGTGAAAATAGGGTGGGCGCCAAGACACAGCCCTGTCTTACGCCCCTGGACACTGGTATCTTCTCGGTGAGTTCTCCGTTTTTACCCCAACGGACCTGTGCGAAGGTATGGGCATGGAGGCTAATGAGGAGGGACAGGATGTAAGGGGGTAATCCCAGCTCATAAAGCACCCTCCAAAGCTCCTCCCGGGGGACTAGGTCAAAGGCAGTCTTCAGGTCTATAAAGGCCAAGTAAAGACTACCCTTGCCTAGTTCCACCACCTTCCACCCCAGTAGTGCCAACCTAAACACCTGCTCTATTGTCCCCATTCCAGCCCGAAAACCTGCCTGAAAGTCCGATAAGATTTTGTTCTCCTCCACCCAATGGAGGATCCTTCCGAGGATGGCTTTACCAGCTATCTTTTGGGTGGAGTCTATCAGGCTTATGGGGCGGTAGTTCCCCGGGGCTTCCCTACATCCTTTTTTATAAATCGGGACCACCACCGCCCCTTTCCAGGATTCTGGCACTGCCCCTCCCATCATGATGTCGTTTAGGAGAGCATCAATAACCCTTCCCCATTCCACTGGGTTTGCCCTCATGAGATCCCCCGGGAGGCCGTCTGGGCCTGTTGCCTTACGAGGCGCTACCCACCCTATAACCTTTTCAATCTCTAGGGGAGTGAAGAGATCATAGGCGTGAGGTTCAATTGCTAGCGTAAGGTTCCACCCACCATTCGGTTCCCCATCTGGAGGGAGATATAAAGCCCCAAAATGTTTTACCCAGTTTTGAGGCGGGATGCTGCAGGGTCTCATAGCTGCATCGGGTTTATTCCGTGTGGCTATGAGATTCCAGAATGCCCTTGAATCCTTACTTTTACTGGCTTGGAGCAGGTCTTCCCAGAATTTTTCCTCCCACTCCCTCCTAGCCGTTTTGAGGGATTCATTATAGGCCTTCCTTGCTTCCTGTATCACATTTCGGGGTTTATGTTTTACTGCTTCAAATAGGTTACCCTTAAGTGCCCTACAAGTTTGGGTATACCAACCATTTATCTAGTTTTTTAAATTTTTTGTTACCCGACTTGCTAGGGTGTGAGGTAAACACATTAGTCAAGGCTTCCACCAAGGAGACAAAAAGACCACTCACTCTACCCACCCCTTCTAGGGAGGACCCGAGGGTTGTCACCACCTGATTTAAGAGGGTTAAAATTTCCCCTACCTTTGCCTCAGAGAGGGCCAGTTTCGCCCATTTTATTCGTCTACCACATGGGGAGACTTCAGACTCATCCGGGGGTACAGCTACCCGGTTAGTATTGTCCTTCCTTGTGGGACACCACCACTGGTCCATGCTTAAGGAGACTGGATTGTGGTCGCTTTCAGTCGTAGGGACCACCTGCATATCCCTTACATATGACCATAGGTATACATCTATTAGTAAATAATCTATCCTGGAGGTGTGTCCTGGCCTGTTAAACGTGTGGGAACCCCCCCTATCCGAGGTTGTCCTCCCATTTGCTGCCCTTAAGTTAAATTCAAGGGTCAGTGAATATAGCTGGAGCACCACTTCTGTCCACCTTCTGATCGGTGGGATTTCCAGTACGGGGATCCCTAGCCTGGCATCCTCCTCGTCTTGGTCGAGGGCAACGTCTGAGCCCAAGGGCTCGTACGTGCAGTTCATGTCGCCCGCAACCAGTGTGCGTGTCTTGTATGGGGTATTCTTTAGCAAAGTCTCGAGGAGAGATATTACAGGAGACTTTCTCCCACCCTTGGTCCCCCGGGCATAAACATTTAGGACCAGTCTTCCCCTTTGATCTATTAGGGTGATATTTTGTATGTCCGGGCAGCCTGTGGGAAACTCCTCTACTCTACAGTCTAGAGAGGCTGCGACCCAAATGAGAAGGCCACCCGAAGGTCGCCCTCTCCCTGTTTCCGACACTTGTGCAGGGGAGAAATAGGAAGAAAATCCTACCCTATGGACCGACACCAAGCTCCATGTCTCTTGGAAAATACACAGGGAATGCTCATCAACCCAAGCAGTAAAGCCTGGTTGGGCCAGTTTTCTTGCAATCCCTGCCACATTCCAGCTGAAAACCTTAGAGACTAGGTCCGTCACAGCTGGAGTGTCGCTGGGTGTGAGAATGTCCCTGTCTGTAGTCCTCCTCAAGGGTGTCTCAGGGGAGCAGGGGTCTTGGGAGGTGGCTTTAGGGGCTACTATCCCGCTTTCAAGGTTAGTTTGGGTTGGTGATGCTCCAATTGGGTCTACTCTACTCCCAAATTCCAGTCAGTAGGGCCCTGGTGCCCACAAATGATTCACCCTTGTGCCCCCCGTAGGCCCTGCCCACTGTGTCTCCCAGTTTTGACTGAAATCAGGGGAGCTTAAACTTCCTCCAGTTAAGCTAACAATATGCCTGGGGTAGAAATAAGAAAGATCTACCAATTTAACCCCTGGAGCCCCCATGTTTTTAATAGGAGTACAGATCGAGGGCACTACTCTAGGGTCTTGAAAATTTATGATTATGCAATCCCCCTCCTGGATTTTTTTTCCCTGGCCTACCCACCCTACTCTACGGACACTTAGGATAATACCATCCACACCCAACGGAATTGGCTTGTTTGCCTTCAACCAATGGATGCACTTATTCTTAAGTGATTGATGGTTTTCCATCTGGCCTTCCTTTAGGGGAGGAACGTTAACCATAACAGCAACAAAAGGTTGACAGTCTGGCGGGAGGTTTACTGGAGGTATCCGGCGTACTGGGTTGCTAGGGACCGATAAAGTAGTAGCTGGGGCTATAGGTTGGGGTACAGATCTAGGAGCTTTCCCTGCCACTAATTCATGCGATTTGTTGCATGTGCCTGGTGTTTGAGTGTCTTTCGTTTTACCACTAGCTGTCTGTGGCTGTTTTTGTGGGAGAGACTTAGGTTTATTTAAGGCAGGTTCTAAGTGTGTTGGTGGCCCCTTGTGTATTGGTCCTGCTTTGGGGCGGGGAGGAGATTTGGGAGCTGAGGTTAATGCACTATTAGAGTCAACCTTATTTTGACAGGTTGGGGGCTTAGAGTTTCTCTGGGGTGGTGGTTTGTTCCCCTTTGCGCCCGTGTCCTGATTTGAGTGAGTGGAACCCGTCAAGGGTTGATTGCTCTAATTTATCTATCCTCACCCCTAGACCCTTAACCTGAGTTAGTAGAGGCCTCAAGAGACTATCTAACTTCTCAAGGATGTTATCAATTGTTACAGAGTCAGTGGGCTCAGAAGCCTTGGCAGCGTTAACATCTGAGTGTGGCCCCCCTGGGAGAAATCACAACGTCCCCTCCTATGTCGACTCCATTCTCTATAGACCGACCCCTTATGTTTCTCATGCCAGGGCCAGAGTGCTTTCTTACACTTTGGTAAAGAGCGGCCTGTCTCACTAGCCTACCCTTTTTGCATTTCCTTGCCTTTTTATTTGGGAGCCTATTTTCCTGCCTGGTTTTGGGAGTTTGGATGTTTAGAGACTCCCTGTCTATCTCCCCATCTGGTATAACTATGGTGGGGGTAGGCGGTTTTGGAGGCAAGGGATCATTGGTGGACTCCTTAAGGGGTTTAGGTGATACTGTCGAAGACAGTATACTAGGACCACTATCTTCCACAGGGGCAATAGGGAGAAGTGCGGCCAGATTTTCCAGCCTATCTATATTTTGTCCTATTTCATCAAACTCGGGGGGGTCTATAGAGTAGCCAGACACACCGGGTGGAGGAGCAGAGTCAACCCGCTCACTAGCCGGTGTAAGCGACTGGGCAGCAACCCCCAAGGAAGAACGTCTTGAAGGGAGATAAACCTCAGATAGGCGCCTCTCAGACATGGCAATCTCCTTTTCAATCACCGCCGCCACCCTGGTGATGAAGCGGTCCATAGTTCCTATAACAGGGCTCCCGGCAATGGACCCCTTTTCACCATCACTCCTAAGAAGTTTTCCAGAGCGGGTGGACATGATTGCAGGAAACAGCACGGGGTCTCACACAGGCCGTATACACTCACTGCTGATGATGGAAAGGGACGTGGCCCAGCCCAGCCTTGACAGCCCCTGACGGCCACAGACGGCCCGCCCTTTGCTCGGGCTTCGCTCGGCGTCCCGCTAAGCGCCTAGCAAGACGTGAAGTAAGCAAGTTGCAGGCGGGGGGCGTGTCTGGTGGTGGGCGCGTCCGCAATGCACCTGGGAGAGCAGGGACTCCTGGACCTCCGAGTCCCTGCTAGTGCGCTGGCGCAATGTCTGTCTCAAGCGCCTCCAGGAGCCTTTAGGCACAGCTTTTCACTCCCTGAAGCCGCGAAGCGGCACCCGCGGAGCGGGTGCGGCGAGGGGCAGTGGCAGCAACACAGGAAACTGACCCAGAAGCGGAGGGACGTTCACAACCTCCACAGCACCGATAAACTCACAGGTGGGTCCCAAGGATGTCAGGAGACACGCGCCTTTTCTCGCTGGTCAGGCGGGGGGCGTGTCTGGTGGTGGGCGCGTCTGCAATGCACCTGGGAGAGCAGGGACTCCTGGACCTCCGAGTCCCTGCTAGAGCGCTGGCGCAATGTCTGTCTCAAGCGCCTCCAGGAGCCTTTAGGCACAGCTTTTCACTCCCTGAAGCCGCGAAGCGGCACCCGCGGAGCGGGTGCGGCGAGGGGCAGCGGCAGCAACACAGGAAACTGACCCAGAAGCGGAGGGACGTTCACAACCCCCACAGCACCGCCAAACTCACAGGTGGATATCAATTGCCCAAGTTGAAGACTAGACAAATCATGTTCCATTATAACTATCGCAGAAGACACATTGTTTCCCAGTGAATACATCCTGGAGGTCAGTGTGTTCATAGCCGTGTTGACCACTGGCAAAGACTTTTCTACGTAAACCCTGTCAATCTCGGGCAATCTCTCCGCAGCCTCTTGTTGAGAGTTTTTCCATACTTCGTTGTAAATAACGCATAAGAAGCGTTTCTGACGTGGCTTCTGGGGACCTAACTAGAAATCCTTAGATCCATGTCATCAGAGAGCAAGGACAAGTGTTGTTTCACATGGGGCATTGTTGAGGGTTCGGCCACTCTAAGCATAATTTCCTGAGTGTTCTGTTTGTACGTAGCGTAGGTCAGGCCTACGGGTACTAAATCCTTCAGTGGTACCTCTGAATCTTGACTGATACCTATTTGTGTTGATAGGCCAAAGCAACCATCATTTCCATTTGGGGTCCGATTAATTGTATGAACCATCGCGTAGAATGTCATCTAGTTCATCCTTAATATGTTGTGTATAGTTTCACCACCCCTCAAAGTGTGTGAGTGAGGAAATCCAAGGCGTGTTCAAGTCCTTTATCTTTGCTAACCCAAGACAGGAAGTCTGTTGCACTGTATTATTCAGTAATATAATTTGCTGTGGTATGAGGCATGCACTAAATAAGGTCCAGTTCCCTCAATTTGCCAATCTCTAGTCCTCCAGACAGATTTTGTGTCTGGTGTCCTTCCAAAAGTCCAAACCCTGTAAAGACAGCTGGTAAATGAAGGAAGCATAATATATGTGAACTCCGTTTAGGTGGTGTTGGACAATGTTCCCATTGTTGTTAAGGGAAAATATTATGTGGGATACTTGCTTTGTGCAGGAAATAGTGTTGGTAACAATACATGGTGTCAAAATCAGATTTATCCTCATACAACTCAATACTTGAAAACGCAGCAGATTGTTCTAAATCTGACAGCATAGTATTTACAGTTTAAAAGTCCCAATCATCAGAGAAAGTACTGAAAGTGATGATCTCAACAGAAGAAATGTTAAACAAATGTGGTATTTTCAAAATTTCAGTTGGACCATATAAATCCTATGCAGCCCTATCCCAAACTATTCCCTCTGGAACTGCTGTAATGTTCACAGGTCTCTTTGCTCACTATGTGATAATGCATGCTGTTTCAGGACCAAGTTCACATTGTACTGCAGAGTGTTCTGGGAGATAATGTCCATTCAGGAGCAGGAAAAAGACATTGACTATACCTATCCAAAGGACCAGGAAAAGTAGACCATTTGCAATCCAGAGCTGTAGCCAGGGAGTAACAAAGTGAGTCTTTTTCATCCAAAGGTAGAAGTCACATAGTTGTTGTTTATGGGGAAACAGGAGCTGGAGTTGATTCTGGTTCTCTTGGATCCAGCGAGAATGTATCAAAATGGATAAAGTAGCCAGACGAAGTTCAATCTATCTTTGGTAGCTCAGCAAATTATTTTGGTTTTTTTAAATCTGTTTTTCTTAGCTTTTTTTTTTTTTACAGGTGTACATGAGCTATGCAGATTAGATAAACTGCTGCGTTTCGTGGCTGCTTATTACATAGATCTTCTAGCGCTCATCTCAACATTTTACATACATTTATCAGGTTGTTCGTTGATTCGCCAATTGCATAATATTACAGTCACAGTATATATAGTTCATAACATTTACAATTGGTTAACTATCACTCAAATTATTGATTAATACAACTCTACTGGAGTTGTTGAGGTATGCGCTCTACTTCCGTGGTTTGGTTGCATGGTGTTCTAAGCAGCTTAAACTGTGGAGGCAGGTTATAATGGAATTGTGACAAATTAATAGGATATAAAACTGAACTCTTAAGCTGGCGCGTGGTCACTCTGGTTGCTGTTTTCTGTGAACTAGTGTGAGTGACTGGCGTTTTGGTCATGATTCTTAGTCTGCTGTGAAGTAGGCATGCAAGTGCTTTTTGTTTACTTTCTCCATAGCGTGTCTTGCTGTATGCTTGTGGTGTAAGTTCTTTTAAGACACAACTGTTACTGGGGTTAGGGGTAGTGTGTTGTTGTTGTTGTTGTGGATGAGGGTCAGTACATCCAGGATTGTGTCACAGTTGGTGGCTATAGAGACCTTACAGAGGCCCAGCGTGGATTATCCATGGAGTGTGGCGCTCTCCGTTTTGGCCCAAGTGAGAACTAATATCAGGCACCCTGCGCGTGGCCAGTGGGTTTTTGAGTAAGTGACGATTCTAAAGAAGTGCCTCCGATTTAGTGAGGTTCTTCTGGACACAAACCCATTCTGGTCTGCGTCCACCGGATTGGAGACCTCCTGTGTGAGTCTGTTCGCTAGTAGCTTTGCTAGTATTTTGTAATCAACGTTCAGGAGAGCTAGTGGCCTCTATGATCCCAGTTCCGTGGGGTCTTTGTGGGGCTTGGACAGGGACACCAGATTCGCCTCTCACATGGATGGGCAAGTTGATGCTCGTTCAGGGCCTCTGTGTACAGTGCATGTAAGCAGGGAGCAAGTATTTTGACTTCTGCCTAAAAGAATTCTGCTGGGAATATATCAAGGCCAGTGGTTTCCCATTCTCTAGCCCGATTATTGCGCTTCGGATTTCCACAGGTGTTATATGCTCATTTAGGAGACGCATGTGCTTCATTGCTGGCTGAAGAGGGGTGAAACCCCGAAACCGGTCCTAGGATGCTTGTTTCCAGTCCAGGGAGGACCTGGCATGGCAGTTATGGCTGGACTGTTCCTATGAGGCACAAGGTCAAGACTGATTTGCATATGGCTGGGTTCAAACTGGAATGGAATGGTGAGCAAAATAACGATGGATTTAGCCCCATATCTCTGTACTGGGGTGAATGTATGACATTGTTCTGAATTCTGTCCATCAACTGTTGTTTTACATTTGTCACCCCTAGTGGGACGGGCATGCTCAGACGTGAGTCCTGTGCTCTCCATGCCACTGGAATCAAGCTATCCTAGCTGAAGAGGGGTGAAACCCTAAAATCGGTCCTAGGATGCTTGTTTCCAGTCCAGGGAGGACCTGGTCAGGCAGTTCTGGCTGGACTGTTCCCATGAGGCACAGGGTCAAGACTGATTTGCATATGGCTGGGTTCAAACTGGAATGGCATGGTGAGCAAAAAAAACATGGATTTAGGCCCAGATCTCTGTATTGGGGTGAATGTATGACATTGTTCTGCATTCTGTCCATCAACTGTTGTTTTTGTCATTGCTGTTTCAGGCCGTTACAGAGACTCTAGAAACGTTGGAAGTTTCCTCTCATCATGGGACCTCATGGATCGGTACAGTGTGGTGTTATGGCGTGTCATTGTTCGGTGTATTTTATGTTGTGTGTAAACAAGCTGTCCTTTTTCAGACCTTACGGTGCCTATGGGATGGTGTTATTGATCCTGGCGCAGTAGCCACGAGCATTTTACCTGTGCGGTCGGCAGTGGCATGTGTGCGTGCTAACTGTGCTGCATAGGTGTGGCAGTAGAGCCGCTCTAACAGGTCCGCGTGTTCAGCCTGCAGTGTGTCTACCCTTCTTGTTTCCTTGCTTCTCGCTGACTGCTTTCTCTTTACCCAGCAGCTGTCAATCTACTGTGTCCAGTTATTTGCGTGTGTTCCAGCTGGCTCCCAAGCAGTGATGGCTCAGGGCCACCTTGAAGGTGTCCCATTCAAGGTTACCTTAAAGTGCTCTAGTATGGTTGTCCACAGGGAGGAGCGGAATGCCTTGTCTTCCAGCACTGTTGGTTGTAGGCGCCATGTGGCTACCAGGGGGTGTCCTATGTCCCATGTGAGCTGCCAAAAATGGGGGTTGTGATCTGAGTTTGTGCATCCCAAGTATTCAGTGTGTTTGATATGGGGAGGAGGGCGGACGGTCCAACTATGCCGCCGAGTCGGACGTGGAGGTAATGCACTGAGGAATAGAACAAGCACATATGTATGTTGGGGTTCAAGGTCCGCCATACATCTGTCAGCGACCAGTTTGTTAGTCATGCCAACGGGGCCTGTGCGTTGGGTGTTGCAGTGGTGCTTGTTAGGGGTGGATATGACCTGTCTAAGCCTACATTCAAGACTGATTCTAAGTCTCCGATAAGCCTGGGGAGTCCACTTCATCTGGCCAGTACTCTTGTAAGTTTCCTGAGGAATACGTTTTGCTCCACATTCGGGGCATATACAGAGCCTATAAGAAGCAATAGCCCATTCAGTTTGCCTTTCACGAATACATCTCTCCCCTCCGGGTCTGTAACCACCTCCTCTGCGACGTGTGGATGCCTGCCCTTATCCATATTAGCACCCCTCGTGCCTGGAATGAGTAGTTTGTGCTGTGTACTTCCCCCTTCAAGATATATTAACATAAATGTCGGTATTAGGCCAAATTGAGATTTGTGTTTCATTTGAATTTTGTTGCTGTTCGATTTCAACAGGCACAAGTTCCATCCCATTGTTGGTATCTCTGTAAGATAGCCCAAATTCTTTCTTTGTCCACAATTTTGTCTCTGACAAGGTCTCCAATCTTTGGGACCCAGACAGATCTTGCCGGAACAACTTTCACTTCCCCAGTGGCTTTGCGTTTTACTTGAACATTGCTTTGTAATGCCCAGAATTCATTGAGTTTCAGTTAAACAGCCAAACGATCATTGATGTCAAATGGTTATTCATCCGCCACTGCGCTGCCACAATCGAGGTTGTGTACCCACATTCTATTCCCAAACAGGGCTTCATATGGAGTATGGACCCTGGGGAACTTCTTGATATTTTAAGTGCCCTCTGGACCCCATATAGGCGATTGACCCAACTGCCACCTGAGCCGAATACCCTTGCTGTTAAGGATTGCTTTAAGTCCCGGTTTTTCCTCTCCACAATCTAATTTCCCTCAGGATGATACAGAGCGAGATACCACAAGACCACACCCAAACTTCCCATAGCTTCTTTGTAAGCCAGAGAGCTAAATGCAGGTCCATGGTCTGAATTTAATGTGCCAATTGTGCATGTCCCTATAAAGACTCTCAAATCCTTTTTAGGAATTTGAGCGTCAGCCGAGAGCTGCGGCTAAACCCACAGGAATCTATGGCATTAATTCACTGCCACCAGAATGCACATGTAAGCCCTGTCCGTTTGGGTCCAAATAGATCCCATCCCAATAGTTTTGTGGCTTTGTGTCATGTCTGCCCTACCGTCCTTGTATGTACTTGGAATGATCTATCTGGCCATTTACTGTACAGCACAGCTGGGCATCCACAATTTCCCATGACAAGGCGGTCTGTTCGATAGGCGGGTTCATTGTATTTTACGTTGACAAGCTGTGATGCCAAGTAGTAGCTCCTAATATCTGAGTCTGCCAGACCGCCCTCATAGACCCCCACTGCAGTTTATGGAGCACTGTTATCGGGCTTCCCCAAAACCAGTCCTAAGATGCTTGTTTCCGGTCCAGGGAGGGCCTGGCTTGGCAGTTAGTGCCTGACAGTTCCCATGAGGCACAGGGTCAAGACTGATTTGCATATGGCCAGGTTTAAACTGAAGTGGCATGGTGAGCAAAGGAATGATGGATTCAACCCAGATATTTTAACGGGGGTGAATGTGCTGATTTGTTCTGCATTCCTTCCATCAATTGTGTGTCTTTTGCTTCCTCCCTAAATTGGGCATAGTGAGTACTTGGGTACACTCCAGATTGGCTACTGGAGTATCCTTGTAAGTCCCTAGTAAATGGGACTAAAATACCTAGGGCATATGTACACCGGGGTCCACCATGGGCTGATAACCCTTCAAATGGTGGTTTCAGGCCTGCCATTGCAGCCTGTGCTAGCTGGTGCTAGCACCACTTAAGACAAAGGTTTCTCTATAACTGAGGTGACACTTAAAACCCATAAGTCACTCCTAAGGGAGGTCTTTCAATCCTGAAGACAAATTTGAGGGTACCTCTGCATTAGCAGGGCACCACTACAACGTTCTGAGTCCATTCTACCACGTTGTTAGAGCATCAGCCGTTACAACATATAGAGTGGGCGTGCGTATTACCCGATGACCATCTCTAAACTGGTGGTAATGAATCCTGTCATGTTTGGTATCGAACATGTTGGATTCATACCCCCACACCGTAAACAGTGTGGGAGTTATGATTCCATGCACTATAAAGCTCCTTCGGGAGGCCCTCAGTGCCCTCCAGTCTTCGAGAACCAGACAGCAAACTAGTGCTCCTGACGACTAGCGACTCGATTCTGCCCTCCTGCTGCTGATCCAAGCTTTATCAGGGGACGGCAGAACAATAGGTATCCTGTCACAAGGAGGTGTGACCACCTCCCAGACAAGTTTTAGTGTATTGGGGGCAGGGTGGGATACTTAACAGTGCCACTGAGACGTCTTGACGGGGACATTGTGTGCCCTCCTTGCATACTCCAGTTCAGGGAGTCTTGGCTTCCGCTCTGGTGCAAAACTGGACACAGGACATGGGAGTATCCTCCCCACTGTCCAGCCCCCTGTGGGAGGGACCCCTTAGTTGTCCCAACGTTTTCCTAAGGGTACTTAGGGGCTTACCTGTGGGTGAGTCCCTAGATTTGTTTTGGGACATGATTCAGATTGAAACCCATTTCAACTTCGCCTGTCTGAACTCTCTGGACTTCGCTTAGGGAACCAAGACTGCAACAGGGAAGATTCCTGTTGCTCCTGGTCTCATTGTCCTACGGTCTTCTGCAACATCTGTGCCTGTGCTCCCTACAGGTTCTTTACCAGGCCTGTGGACATCCAAGACACCCAAAGGAATCTCCCTTGGAGTGAAAGAGTCACTCCCATGCATCCACAGGCACTGCAACACAGCTGACTGGTCTTCTGATTTTGGGCTCCCACAGACACCGAAAGGCTCAGCAACACAGGTAGTAGGTCTGCAACTCCCTCTGGGCCTACACTGTCTTCATACTGAGTTTGGGACCAGTTCCCTCATTGGAGCATAACCCCTGTGCTTTATTGACTCTCTCCTCCAGAGATCTTCAGGCTCCAAGAAGCTCCAACCTTAAGCAACTCCTGCAGCCAAGATCTTTGCCCTCACTGCTACCTCTGCAGCATGGGCTTTCTTCATTGGTGAGCTCCTCAAGGTCCTCTTGCCACTCCTGTGCCTTAGGCCCATGGCTCCACTTGAGTCTTCTTTGACTTCAGTGGTCTCCCCTGTTTGCTTGTTGCCTAATCTGTCTTACCTGCTCGTGGTCAGTCACCTGGACCTTGCTCTCCATGACGCTGTACCATTTTTGACGACTACATTGGTTGCTGCTGCTGCCAAAGCTTGTTGGTTCCCCTGCCGGACACTGAACCCCCCCCCCCTACCCCCCCCCCCCCCCACCCCTCCTGGCTCTGACAACCAACGTAGGACAGGTCGTGAACGGCTCCTGGTCTTCCACAGCGGCGCCTGGTCCGCACAGCTGCAACTTCAAGGGCACCATCAAATTTCATGTATCTATCAACACCGACGGGCATTCGTCTCTGTGCCTCCTGGTCACTCCTGTATGGCATAGACTCTGTCCCCTCTGCTTGCAGGTTCTTCTCATCTTAAATCCACCTTTGGGTTCCTCCAGACTCCTTCATTTTCTTTTCCAGCTGCACTTTTTCCTGAAGTCCTCCATAGTGGTCTATGCCGGTTTCCGAGGTCACTTCATGCACTTGGCTTCCCTGGTGTAGGTATACTGGTTCCTGGGATATGCACGAGTGGGTTGACACTCCATTCTTCCATCTTCCACAGGGTTTCTTCAGGGTCCACTGGAAGGGTCCTTCTTCTTTAAAACTGCATCCGCGACTTACCCATTGACTTGTGCTGATCAGGCGGTTGTGTTCACGTGCTGCACCCGACTTCCGTGGGGTTCATGGGTACTTCCCTTGGGTAGTTCCTTGGGTCCCCAACACTTCTATGTCTTCTGGGTTCAGTCTCGACTTAAGACTTGATTTGCATTCCACTATTTTAGTATATGGTTTGGTCTCCCTCTAGAGACTTTGTATTTGTTTACTTATGTGTTCTGTTCTCATAGTATTATGTGTATTGTGAATATATCTCAGGGTAGGAGATATTGCAACATGTTAGTGAGTGTTTGTAATTAAATACACATTTTTATAACTACACTGGGTGATTCTTTTTCACTTAACCTAAACCCTAAGATTAAGTACTGGTAAAACATGCACTCATTCTGGACTAAGCCTTGAAGGCTTCTCTCCACAGCTTCCACTTAAAGGGCTTTCTAAGGTTGTCTAAGACAACTAAAATAACCATAAGGGTTTCCTGGATTAGTGCAAGGTGCTTTCCTCAAATAAGTGAGCACCATATACTAAGCCAGCCTCTCACTTAGATCTTCTGGCAGCTGTCCCTCATCTCCTGCAGCAGTGAACATGTTTAGGATCGGCTCGGCCACTCCCTGTTCCACGCATTTATATAATTCTGTGGGGAGACCGTCCGGACTCTCCTCCTTCCCAGATTGTAAATCCCGGGTGGTCCCCATGATCTCTTCTGACGTCAAGTCTCAATCAATTGCCTCGCTATCCTCCGCCGTAAGCACCGGTAGGGGAAAGTCTTTGAGCAGTTTGGCGCCATCTTCTCCCGACCTGCTAGAGACCGTATGGTATATTGCCTCATAGTAGGCTGCAAAAGCCCCTGCTATTTCCGCTTCGGTCCTCTTTGGTGGGGTCACCTGGATTTCGGAGCTCTGACACCCAGTTTCGGTTCCTATCTCACCTTTCTAGCCATGCTATTATCTTATTGATGTTATCACCAACATCATATATTTGTCTCTGCCTGGCAACCGTGTGCGCACGAGCCACATTCTCCTCCAAGTCAATGAGCTCTGCCTGTTGCAGACACAACTTGTGTCTCAGTGCTGGGTCGATTGCCCCTTCCTGCCCCAACAGCATCTCCAAGTTTGATATTTCTTGTTCTGTTTTATCGCAGCTGGAGCGCTGCCCTTTTCTTTTGCCCCAGCCACTGCCATTACAAAATCCGTGGCCACCACTTTAAATGCTTGTCGGAGAGTGCTATGTGAGTTCATTAAGCCTGTATTTTCATCGCAGTATTGTTTTGTTAGTTCCCGACATTTATTTTGAAATTTGCGAACTCTAAAATGCTTGGGGTCTATGCGCAGTGGGAGAGTTTAGTCTTGAGCAGGACCCTGTAGAAGCACCTCCACCGGAGAGTGATCTGATATGCCCCTTGCCCTGTGACGTGCTTCACGAAATTGCCCTGCATACATGGTCTGAGTTAAGAAGTAATATAGACTTGAGCCACTACCATGTGCTGCCAAGATGTACATGTATTAACTAGCAGTCAAGTTGTGAGCCCTCCATAAGTCCAAATGCCCCATTGCTTCAGCAAATGTATGCAATGACTGTGGCCCTGTACCCTGATGGGGCATTGTTTTCCTATCTTGCTCTACTGACATTTTGGCATTCATAGCCCCTTCCAGTATGAGGATGTCTTGGGGCATATCTAATAAGATTTTAATGTGTTCTATGAGTCTGGCCCTCCCATCACCCTGTAAGCACCATGTACCTGCCCGTTGGGTTCTGCTACGTAGGCTGCGGTAGGAAAGGTATTGTGTTTGTGGTGAGGATTGCCATCCCCTGGAGCATGATGTGAATCCCACATGAGCTAGAAGTGTGTATCCAAACCGATTCTCTCCCAGGTAGTTGTTGCCCTTTAACACATTGGCTGCTAATGGTTTTCCCCTCCTGTGCTAACATTTTATGAATTCCTCTTTTCATGACGAGCTCAGCTCGTCATAAGCACAGCTCAACTGTGCCTCATGACGAGCTGAGCTCGTCATGAGCATTGAAGGGGTTAAATGCTGCTACTGTAGGAGAACTAGGTCTGGGGATTGTAGGACCATCAACACTTGATTTTACCTCCCAGGCCATTGACATTACACATAATGACCTTCACTGCAGTTTTATGTGGCGATGTCATAGCCATAGTGGAATAGGTCACAGCCTTCCTGACTCCTTCCAGATTGTCTCCTCCTCTTCCCTGTCATCATTTGGCTGAATATCACATACGTTGCATATTGGTGTCTCTGAAGCTAAATCAAGAAAACATGCATCTTATACAACATAATACCAGAAATAAGTACCCTCATAATACCCCATCACCCTGCTATCCTGCACCGTAGGCCTAAAACTACCCTCATCCCCAATTTGCAGAGCACCTGTCGCCCAATCAAACTTTCACTATATGCTGGGGTCAGCTGGCGCCACTTCCTGTAGATCATTAGCAGCCCTCTCCCATCTTCCCTGGAATTCTAGTGCCCAATGTTTTTCTTTCTCTACATTTGTTCACAAGAACCTCCACACTTGTGAGACCTTTAAATGTGGAGAAGTCCATAGCTCAGTCTTTAGTTAATCTTGCCCAAGAATCAGCAGGGGCTCGTTGCTCAGCAAAGTGTGTTTCTTTTCTGCCCCATCCTACGAGCAGGGCCAAGTGTCCTCTCATTCCAAAAACGCTCACCTGGTGAGAGACCTTCGCCTGAAACATCATTGTGTTCCCCATGAGGGACATCGCCACTCTGATCCCCGAAGTGCAGTCGCTGTTGCTTGTTTCCTCGTTCATCTACAAGCCAGTCTCGTGTCTCCCTGGGCGCTGTAAACGTCCAAGACTTGCCATTGTCCAACACCCTGAGCTTCACCGGGAACAGCATCCTGTATTAGAGGCCTTTGGGCCAGAGTGTCCTTTTGCCTTCGTCGAATGTGTGTGTCGCTGTTATTGCACCAGTAGTGTAAAGTTGGAGGAAAAAACGGATCAATGCCTTTTCATAGGGTAGATCTCCCTTGAGGCGTGCAGCTTGTAGGATAGTGTTGCGATCTCAATAGTTCAGGGTCTAGGCAATAATTGTCATGGGTGGGGCTCCTGACCTCAGCGGAGGTACCGGTGCTCTGCGCCTCGTTCGACTGAGAAAAAACTTGATAGGCCTTTCAGATGGTTCAGTATGCGGTCCTGCAAGAAGAGATCCATGGAGGGGCCCTCTAACCACTCCAGGACCCGCACCACCCTAATTTTGTTTGTACGGCCTTTCCTTCCTGGTCTTAGTGTTTTGTGTCCATTATTTTGTGCTGGTGGGCTAACCGCTGTACCTGATCTTCCAGTTTCTCGGTGGCCTTCTCCATTTTCGTTTCTAGGGTTAGTTCTCAGTTCATGAATGGCTGCCATTGTATCCCCAAGCGAGGGTTCTGCCACCTCCTCCTGCCTTCCAGCCGCGTGTCCGTCAGCAGCCGCCTGCATGAGCTCCGCCTATTTGTCCAATTTATTGCACTTGATGGGGGCAAGGGGGTACTCCCTTCAGGCGCATGTTGGTGGTCCTAGTATGGAGCTCGTTAACCTCTGGGCTTGCCCCCTGCAATGCGCCCTTCTGGGTCTAAGAGCTGGAATCAGCAGCACCTGCTGAGTAGACACCAGCGCAGCTCAACAGAAGGGCCCAGAATGATTCTTCCCAGGCGTTAATTTCCTTACTCCACTCTGCAGTAGAAGCCCCGCTTCCAGCCAGGCCTCATCACTTCCAGTGTAGACTTACATTTATGCAGTGCTTCCAAACCACCAATTCGTTGTCACCAGGCTTCACTGCCTCACCCAAGGCTCGCCTTAACCTCTAGCTGTTTGCTGGCTCTTGCTCTCCTAGTCTTGCAGGGTGTTGTTCATCCTTGTTCTACATCCGTCTTATCCCTCATCTGTTATGGCCTCCTGGGGCATCTCTTCACCTGCTCGTGTGCCGGTCCCTCGGGCCAATCCTCCAAGCCAGTGTATTTTCCTTGCTGTCGTGCCCTGCAGCCCGCTCTAGGCGTCTTCACCATGGCCCTCCTCGTCCGCAACCCGGGGGAGACAGAAGAGACAGCTGGTTACGGCCCAGTGTCTATGCCTCAGGCAGTGGATACCACAGACACCAGTCCAGATAGCGGCAGCCTGACCCCAGCAGTCGTTTCTCTGCCTAACTTGTGGCCCTCAGCCAAGCTCCTTTAGTGCCATCCAGTGCTGGTGTAGGCCCCGGTCTCTGCTGCCATTCCAGAGCGGGATCGCAAACCCAGCACCGGCCCCCAGGCAGTCGATCGTTGGACTGGACACCCCGCTCCGCTCTGTGAGGCAAAATCAGGCGAATTATGCAGGATGGTTCTGCAGCCACCCTGGCTGGTGCCAAGCCTTGCCACCCCTCTGGTGGCTTTCTTGAGGGACCGAGTGTGTCGGCGTAGTTCGTGATCCAGCAGTGGAGGTTGCGTGCTGCGATGTTTGCTTCTTATGAAGTTTTGGTGGGGTGTTGACGAGGGCGAAGGAGAGCTGGTCTTCAGTAACTTTCCAACTTCTGCGGGGGAGGCAGTGGACATGCCTGTCTACGGTGGAGTTTTTGAAGGAGAAATGGATGCAGTGGTGATCTGTCCAGAGGAGTTTTGTGGTGTAGGAGATACTTAACCCCGTCTTCACCGGAGGAAAAAGCATGTGGTCCGCTGTGTGCCTGCGAGCAATGACTAGTTGTTTCACTTCTATTTTGCCAGGGTTCTCTAGGAGGGAGGTGGTGTTTGAGTCATCGTGGTTATCAGTCAGTGGATGCGAGGGAATGGCGGTGATGATGTCGGGTGCAGGGTTGCTGTTGGTCCAGGTTTCTGTGAGGAAGGCAACGTCTGGCGAGTAGGTGTTGAGGATGTCCCAGATTTCTATGGCGTGCTTGTGTATGGAACATACGTTAAGGAGGATGCTCCTTGGGTACGGGGAGGGGGAAGGTGTGGCAGCAGTGTAGACAGGAGAGAGGGCCGTGGGTGGTGTTCTCCATCAAAAGCTGGAAGTTGTTGCTTCCGGGGTTGAGTTTGTGAAAAGTGCTGGAGGTGAAGTGGTGGCGGGTCAGAGGACCAGAGTCCCTGGTCTGGTCGCTGTCGGGTTTCAGACGGACACAGACCAGCTTCACTACAGGAGGTGGAGGCAGCATTGTGCAGACCTGACAAAGCCTATTCAGGGGCTAGTGAAAACTCCAAAACCAGACTGTGAATACACAAACTTGCATGGTTAAACAACAAATGCCCACTTTCTAAAAGTGGTATTTTCAAAAACACAGTTTAAAAATCACCTTTATTAAAAGATGTGTTATTAAATTCTCAGTTCAGAGAGCCTAAACTCCAACTCTCTCTCTGTTCCCAATTGAAAGTTACACATGTAAAATGTTTCAGTGCAGCTCCAATGATAGCCTATGGGGGAGCTAGTCCGGACAATAGGGAAAAACGTAATGCACAGTATTTCACTATCAGGACATATAACCAACACCAGTGCATGTCCTACCTTTAACATACTCTGCACCCTACCCATGATGATACCTGCGGCCTACCATATGGTTGACCGACATGTAAGAAAAGGGAAGGTTATGGCCTGGCAAATGGGTGTACTTGCCAGCTCAATATGGCAGTCAAAACTGTGCACGCAGACACTTCAGTGGCAGGTCTAGGACATATTTGAATGGCTACTGGCGTGGATGGCACAATCCGTGCTGCAGGATGAGTAGTGTCATTCGAGGTACATGGCCGGGGGGCACACAGTGCTCTTTACTTGGGAATGGACTTACTAGTAAATCAAATATGTCAATCATGGATAACTAATTAAAATGCCAATTTACACAGGGAGCATTTGCACTTTGGCACTGGTCAGCAGTGGCAAATTGCCTAAAGACTCCATGCAAGCAAAAACGAAATCCAGCACACAGTAAAAAATACAGGAGGTAGAGACAAAAAGTCAGGGGATACCAAGCCAAGGGTGCCAAGTCTACCAGTGCCAGCACTACGAAGAAGTATTTTGTTGTGGAGAGTGACTTTAAGCACCAGGTTTGCACAATGTTTAGAACCACACAAGATGCTAGCCAGATGGAATCCAGATGGAACCAGATCTGTAATCTGCATCACCTGCCAAGTATGATGGATATTCAGGCTGGACTGTTCCCATAAGGAGCAGGGTCAAGACTGATTTGCATATGGCCGGGTCCTACATGGAGTGGCATAGTGAGCAAAAGAACGATGGATTAAACTCAGATCTCTTGACTGGGTATGAGTGTTTGAAAGGTTTCAACACTCCGTCCAATATCTTGTTGATTTTGCTACGTTCACCCTAAGTGGCCAAGAATATGCCCAGACTTGGGTCCTTAGCTCGCTGTGCCATTGAATTCAAGCTAGCCTGCCTGATTCGTGGTGAAACCGCTCCCAGGATGCTGGTTTTCAGTCCAGGGAGCACCTGGCCCGGCAGTTCGGGCTGATTTGTTCCCAGGATTGCAGGGTCAAGACTGATTTGCATATGGCTGGGTCCAAACTGGGGTAGTATAGTGAGGAAAAGAACAATGGATTAAACCCACATCTCTTGGCTGGGAATGAGTGGTTGAAAAGTTTCAACACTCCATCAATCCATCATCGTGTTGCGTTTGCAAGGATCCGTCACAAGCAGTTATATTTAAAACATCCTGTCTTCTCTGTAATTTAAATCCTGTGTAAAAAAACAAGCATTTGCAATGCAATAGGTCTCACATTTGGTAGAGTTAAAGCTATTGGCGTAAATGATAATGCCTTTTACCCATTTTTTGGGAGTGGGGTGGATGTAAGTGGCGTGTAGCTGAATTATGTGGTTTGTATTGGAATTGTTGTGGAATTGTGTGGTGTGTAGTGGATTTATGTAGTGGAATTATGTAGTATGGGAATACTTAGGTGTGAGAGCTGCATAGATTAGTTATCAGGGAAAAGATAGAGGGATATGAAGTTTGCACTTAAAGTGGTGAGTGAAATCCAGGTAGAAGAGAGGAAAAAGTGTGTGAGAAAGAAGGGGAGAGCAGGCCACAGACTCATCAAGCAGGAGTTGGAAATTATGTTTACATCCAAAATAAACCAATGTGTTGATTTACCAGCTCAGCACAGTTTTGCAGTGCTGCGCGCCTTTAGATGCCAAAAAAGAGTGCGCAGGAAGGAATATATAGTAAACAAGCGTGAGTAACTTGTACTTTACCGGTGCTCCTCTGCCTCGAAAAGAATTGACATATCGGCTGCAGCAACGAGACAGGAGGCAGCAAAGAATAGCGACGCTTAACTGCACCAATGGTAAGTAGGAGACAAGAATAACATTATTTTATTGATAACAGCAGGTCTTACCGACAGTGCATGCGCACTGTAGCTCGATCTAAAAAACACATAATGTTCCCTACCGTGCAGCAACTGAGTAGACACCATGTTGACACATAAATGGCCAATATAACTGAGTGAGTAATCACCAGAGAATCAGTGTGCATAATTTTCCCTTTTATATTGGTAATAATCACTCAAGATAAAAAAACTGTCACAATACATATAGTCACGATGCCAAATTTAATTTCCCATATCCGGCCTAGGACTCGCTTGGTTCAATGTTACAGTATTTCATAATATTGCTCATTTTCCATAACCCCGTAATGCTTGTGTTTGCCCTGCTCATTTCCCACAAACCAGGTCAAATCATGGTTGCAATCTACTACAGTAATGCTAAACATACGTGCTCGTTTCGCCTAAGTCGCAGTAAACCTATTTAGTTTTTCTGTCTCTCTCTCGACCCTTTTTTCCAAGGGACCGAGAATATCGCAGTGAGGTTCACAACCATAACATTTGTAACGTCAGACAGGCACACATCCACAAAAGTCTAAAGAGCGCAGACTGTTTCAATCCCTTCTACACACACATGCCTAGAGTGGTCTGTGTGATAGCACTGTGCACTGGTTGTGGAAAGATGGGTACTCCAGCATGACCAACGAAGGGGCCAACATTGGGCCTTGAGACCTGCATGGTGGGACAAGTCCTGCACATCAGTAATCCAGATGGGCCTGGCACAAGTATCAGCAAGAAGGCTGGCGTACGAAGTGTAGGGATAGCAATCAATCAGACATTTTTAGAGCGCACTACTCACCCGCGAGGGTCTCAAGGTGCTAGGGGGAAGTTGGTGGGGGATGGGTGGGGGGGGACTGCTTGAACAGCCAGGCCTTGAGAAGTCGCCTGAAGGTCAGCAGGTCCTGGGTCTGGCACAGGTGGATGGGGAGGGTGTTCCATGTCTTGGCGTCGTGGTTCGAAAAGGATCTGCCACAGGTGGTCGTTGGGTGGATGGTTGGGACGGTGGCGAGGGCGAGGTCAGCATAGCGAAGCTGGCGGTTGGGGTGTAGAAGGTGAGTCATTTGTTGAGGTATTCTGGTCCGGCGTCATGGAGTGCTTTCTGAGCATTGGTGAGGAGCTTGAAGGTGATCCTCTTGTTGACGGGGAGCCAGTGCAGGTCCCTCAGGTGGGCAGTGATGTGGCTGTGGCGGGGGATGTCGAGGATGAGGCGTGTGGGAGCATTCTGTAAGCTTTAGTCTTTTCTGTAGTTAGGCCGTGATTCCCGCATAGAGGGCATTGCCGTAGTCCAGCCTACTGGTGAGGAGGGCTTAGGGAGACATCTGTTGATCTTGCGAAGCATGTGGAGGGTGTTGAAGCAGGAGGAGGGGACGGCATTGACTTGCTGGGTCATTGACTGTGGTTAGTCGAGGACGAATCCCAGGTTGCATGCGTGGTCTGTGGGTGTCGGCGTAGCTCCCAGCGAGGCCAGCCACCAGAAGTCGGCCCAGGGGGAGGGGGTGGAGCCGAGGATGAGGGCCTCCTTGTCCGAGTTCAGTTTCAGGCAACTGTTCTTCATCCATTAAGCGACGGCCTTCATTCCTTAGTGGAAGTTGATTTTGGCTATGGCAGGGTCTTTGGTGAGAGAGAGGATAAGCTGGGTGTCGTCGGCATGAGACTATGTTGAGGTTGTGTGATCAGACAATGTTGGCGAGTAGTGTCATGTAGATGTTGAAGAGGGTCGGGCTGAGGGATGTTCCTTGGGGTACACCGCAGGTGATCTTGGTGGCTTCGGATCGGAATGGAGGGAGGCAGACTCTTTGGTTTCTGTCTGTGAGGAAGGAGTTGATCCAGTCCTGTGCTTTTTCGCAGATCCCTGCGTTGTGGAGGCGTGTGCGTATGGTGGCAGACGGTGTTGAAGGCGGCTGAGAGGTCTAGGAGGATGAGGGACGCTTTTTCGCCGTTGTCCAGCAGGGTCCTGATGTCATTAGTGGTGGCGATGAGGTTGGTTTCCGTGCTGCGGTTGCTGCGGAATCCGGATTGGGATGAGTCCAGGGTGGTGTTCTCTTCGAGGAAGCCGGTCAGCTATTTGTTGACAATCTTCTCAATGACTTTTGCCGGTAACGGGAGCAGGGAGATGGGCCGGAAATTCTTGAGATCCTTTGGGTCCGCCTTTGGTTGCTTGAGGAGGGCGTTGATCTCTGCGTGTTTCCAGCTCTCCGGGAAGATGGCGGTCTCGAAGGAGCTGTTGAAGATCTTTACGAGTTGGGGAGCGATGATGGGGCTCGCTTTGTTGAAGATGTGGTGAGGGCAGGGGTCTGAAGGAGAGCCGGAGTGTATGGTGTTCATGGTTTTGATGGTGTCTTCGTCGTTGATGTGGTTCCAGGAAAGCAGGAGGCCGGTGTTACTGGGGGGGGTGGGTCTGAGGTGTCAGCGGCTGTCGGGGGGGAGGGGGGGTCTGAGTGTTGAAGCTGTCATGGATGTCTATGATCTTGCGGTGAAAGAAGGTGGCTAGAGAGTCGCAAAGTTCTTGTGAAGGCGGGATGTCAGAGCTGGGGTTGGCGAGTTCCTTCACGATGTTGAAGAGCTCTTTGCTTTTGCGTGCATTGTTGTCGATGGGTTCCTTGAAGGAGGTCCTTTTGGTGGTTCGAATGAGTTGGTGGTGCCTACGGCTGGCGTTCTTAAGGGCTGCATGGTTGTCAGGTTTCTGTTCATGGCACCACTTCTTCTCGAGTCTTCGGCAGGTCTGCTTGGATGCATGGAGGTCAGTGGTGAACCAGATGGCCCTTCTGTTGGTCCGTCTGTTTGAAGGTTTCTTGATCGGGGCGAGGCTGTTGGCGCAGTCGTTGATCCACTGCCTGAGGTTCCGGGTGGCTCATTCGGTGTCGGCGGGCTTGATTGGTGTGTCTCGGGCGAGGGTGGTGATTAGCTGGTTTTCGGTGACCTTGTTCCAGCTGCTGTGGGGATTCATTGCGGGTGGTTGTGTGCTGTGGTTTTATTTTGAAGGAGAAGTGGATGCAGCGATGGTCCAGTGGAGATTGGTGGTGTGGCTGAAGGTGACTTGGTTGCTGGCGGAAAAGATTGGGTTGAGCGTGTGTCCCGTGTTGTATGTGGGTGTCGTGACAAGCTGTCTGAGTCCGAGGTTGTCGAGCAGGGTGGTGGAGTTGCTGTTGTTGCCTTTCTCAAGGTGGAAGTTCAGGTCTCCGAGGAGGATGTAGTCTGTGGATGCCAAGGTGTGCAAGCTCACTATGTCAGTGATGGAGTCGCTGAACTGTGGCTGGGGTCCAGGGGGTTTATAGACGAGGGTTCCTCGGAGAGTGGTGTTGGGGTCGATGTGGATCTGGAAGTGCAGGTGTTCGGCGGAGCTGAGGGTGTCTTCAGTGCTGGTCGATATTCTTAGGGTGTTTTTGTGGACGATGGTGATTCCTTCTCTCGGTCTATGTCGGGTGACGATGAGGTGTTCATCCAGGTCTCCGTCAGGAAGGCGATGTCCGGGCAGGATTAGTCGAGCAGGTCCCAGAGTTCGACCGCGTGCCTATGGACGGAGTGGGTGTTGAGTAGTATGCACCTGAGATAGTTGTGGCCTGCCCTAGTAGGAGGGGCAGGTCGTGTTGGTGTATGCTGGCTGGTGAAGTTGCAGTTTTGGCAGGTGAACGGTCCGTGGGTGCGCTTTGGGGTGGCCTGGACGCAGGTAGATGAGCGGCTGGTGTTGAGTGCATGGAGGAGGTTGGCGTTGTAGCAGTGACGTGTCGTGGCACATTCCGGGGCAGGGGGGTCTGGCGCTGGGCGCGGTCCAGGAGCGGACGGGCGCAGACTGGCATGCCTTAGGCGCGTCAGGGGCGCGGCCGCCATTAAGAAGGAGAGGTGATGGGGAGGAGCAGCTGGGAGGCAGGCTTGAGGGTCAATTGGCGAGCGGGGGCAGGGACGCAGCAGCAGGAAAAACGAAGCGCAGCGGGGGAGAGGGAACAGGGGTGCTCCAAGGAGCACAAAAAAATCAGCAAAAAAGGTAAAAACAATACCATGAAGAAAGCAACACAGTAGCCCAGAGGAGCAGGCTGAAATACAGCGAAAAGTAGTGAAAACTAGGGCAGCCACAGGAGGCTCGAACTCTCGTCAGCAGCGGGCGGAGGGCACAGGCACAGACAGGTGGAGCTAGCTCTGTGGCATTGGGAGCGACCTGCCTGAACACAGGGTGACGGGTCGCTCCACATGCACAACAATAGTGTTAATAGCAAACTGTTAGATTTGGGGGTCTCTAGTTGGCATAGGTGGGTACCTGTGACAAATAGGGACCCTTGCATCTAGTCAGGGTAATGGGGTACACTCCTAAAATAACCCCTGCTCAACCCCTTGATAGCTTGGCACGAGCAGACAGGCTTATTTCAGAGGCAGTGTGTAAAGCATTTGTGAACGCATACAGTAATCAAGTGATAACACTACAGATGGACGCCACACAAGTTGTTTATTAAAAATAGGTATATTTTGTATGGATCTAACACAAGACCACAAACGACAAAAATCCACAATACTGTACTTAAAATGGTAGAATTAGCTTAGTTCTATCTTGGATGCAAAATGCGACACTTTGAGTCAATGTACCTTAAAATGCGTAACGCAATACTACAAAAGTGTTGCAGGGAAGGTGATGCGTTGATTCCTTACACGCAAGAACGGTGATGCGTCGGTCCCCTGCTGCTGCATAGGGGACGGTGATGCGTCGGTTCTTCTCTGATCCGAAGAAGATCTGGTGCAAAGAAAGAAAGATGTTGTCTTTTTGTAGGTGATGTTGTGCCGTCCGCTGCAACGTCGATCCTCTTCTCCGGCGATGCTCGGTGCTTTGACATCGATGCGAGCCTCGAAAGGTCCTGCGAAACTCTTCCCGGTGTTGCGGCGGCGTCTGCTGCGAAGTCGATCCTCTTCTCCGGCGATGCAAGGCGCTTCTGTGGCCCTGCGATGACACAGCGGTTCTTGTGGGCCGCGACGGGCCCTGCAACACGCTTCCTGGTGAAGGGTCTGCTGCAACGTCGATCCTCTTCTCCGCCGATGCCTTCTCGCGTTGTGAAGCGACAGCTGCAGTCGGCGTCAAGCTTCTTACTCGTGAGTCGCGCTTCCAGCTCCTAGCGATACGCAGTTCCTCAGAAAGTCCAGCACATCTACAGGCACTTCCAAAGAAATCTTTGGGGAGCTGGTGGGTGAAGTCGGTTGTCCCTGAGACTTCCACAGGAGGCATGCTCTTTTCTCAAGCCCTTGGAGATCATTACAAGTTGATGAAAGTGCACACAAAGTTCCTCTCTCCTTTCTTTGGCAGTCAGGCAACCACTGCAGGCCAATCCCCCAAGCAGCACTTCAGTTTAGGGATGGTCTCTCCTTAGTCTCTCGAGTTCCTCTCCTAAGCAAAGGTTTCTTCTTGTTTCCCAAAAGTGATCTAATTCTGTGGGGTCTGGTCACCTCTTCTGTACACAGTTTATCTTTGTTCTCTGAAGGAAGAGAGGCATTTGCCTAGTCCAAACCAGCTCTGGTCAGTTCTGGAGCACTCTGCTTACATGACTTCTTCTTTCCTTTCATAGTGCAGGGTAGAGACATCAGACGCACCACAGGAGGTGGAGCCAGCATTGTGGAGGGAAGTCACACAGCATTGTGGAGGGAAGGCACAGCCCTATTCAGGTCCCAGGTGCAACTCCTCCCTCCCATCTAGATGCAGATCTCTCTATTCAGCACTGGGTTGACTCACCCTGTCTCCTGGAATCCCCCAGCCCCTGTCACTCAAAATCCAGACAAGGAACACATAACCTAGCAGAGGCAGGCCCATTCTGGCCTATAGGGAGTAGGTAGCCTTGCAATAGTGAAGAACGAAAATGGCTGTAATTCACTATTAGGACATGCCACACATATCAGCGCTTGTCCTACCTTATACCTAGAATGCACCCTGCCCTTGGGCCTACCATAGGGCTGTCTGACATGAAGAAAAGGGAAGGTTTAGGGACTGGCAAGAGGGTCACATGCCCAGTCAACGTGGCAGTACCAGACTGCTCACAGGCTCCGCAATGGCAGACCTGAGACACACGTTTACAGGCTGCTTCTGTGGTTGGCAAAACCAGTGCTGCAAGCCCACTAGTAGCATTTGGTTTACAAGCCCTGGGCACACTTAATGCACTGTACTAGGGTCTGACCAGTAAACCATATCAGCCAATCATGGAATCTCTGATGCGTATATTAATTTACAATAGGGAACACTTGGCTCTGGACAGCAGTGGCACAGTGCCCAAAGCATCTAACACCAGCAAAAACACAACAGCACTGTGGCAGTACGGTGCTCCACAAGTCTTAAGTGCCCTTTGTCCTAGATAGCCCAGTATATTTAACAACCCTTTTGCTGTGTATTATTATTCTTTGTTTTTAACTTATTACCAACCCCTCCCTGTGTCTTTGCCTATCCCGGTTTCATGTTTCCCTCCCACTAGCCCTCCTATACCCGTTTCAACTCCTTCTTGGACCTCAGTGCTGCCTTTGATACGGTATCCCACAAACTGCTTTTACAACGTCTCCGATTAGGAGGGCTGGATGATGTCGTACTTAAATGGATAGCTTCCTTTATGCAGGATCGGAGCTTCCAGGTGGCACAACGCCCACATATCTCCAAAAGTATAGCTCTGTCCCAAGGGGTCCCAAGGGGCTACATTTTGAGCCCTACATTTTTTTACCTTTATATCACACCCCTGGCAGAGATTGTGGAATGGCAATGAGTCACCATTGTGTCATATGTGGATGGCATGAAGTTGGTTGTCTCGTTATTGCAAACCTCTGACGTAGCAGCCATCACGTTATCTTCCTGACTTGACCTCATGGGTGACAAATACCTGCCTTAAATTAAACTGCAGTAAAACAGATATCTTAGTGGTGGGGAATCCCCCCCTCCATTCGGTCATCGGCATGGTGGCCATAGATATTGGGCCCTACTCCTACCCCAAGAAAACAGATTAAAAACCTAAGAATTTGGTTGGACTCCACTCCTTCCTTTGAGGCACAGACCAGAAAGGTGGTAGGGAAGTTCTTTGTAATCTTGAGAATGTCACAGAAAACGCTGGACTTTCTTCCTACCCCAGCTAGGAAAACCCTGATCCACACTTTGTTAACATCCCAATTGGACCACAGTAACGTTCTCTATTTAGGAGCAACAAACAAATGCCTTCACACGCTGCAATTTATCCAGCATGCGCCAGCCCGCCTAATTCTGAAGCTCACAAGAGCTTCCACGGTGAAGGCTTTTGAAGACCTGCATTGGCTGCCTGTAATGCAAAGTTATTTTTAAAGCCTTATGCATTAGTCGCCGTAGCTTACAGGGCAAAGGTCCAAGTTATCTGCATGGCCTACTTACCCCTTATAATCCTACACACCATCTTAGATCAACCAGGACCTATCTGGTTAAAGGTTCCGAAGTACAAAAAGTAAGAATGGAAGTGCGTTTGTTCAGTTATTTGGTAGCCAAAAACTAGACCACTCTACCTCTTTCTCTCCGTGCGGAACCATCGGAGTCTCTCTTCCGAAAAAAACCCGGAAAACCTGGCTTTTCCAGGTATAGTTCTCCTTCTATGAAGAGTTATTGCCTCAGCGCGGGGACAAACCAGTTGGTGTAACTAGGCGCTTTACAACTGATATTATTTATTCTCCAACCCGATACTACTCTTATTAGATTTTGCCTACACATCGCGAGGATATATCCTAAAAGGAGCTTACACCCCCTCTGCTTTCATTGCATTTCTTTGGTCCCTGTGCTTGCCACTTACTTTTTTCTCAGTTTCTATTGGCTGCATTATACTGTTTCCTGTTCCTTCTGCTGATCCTTGTGTGCTGCTCTTATCGGTTTCCTGTTGCTGAAGTAATGTTTCCATCCGATTTTAGGCCCCTTTTTTATAACGTTTTGCCTGTACATCACTTGCACTGTGCTTGTTTACATAATTTCTCCTGCACGTTTCTTGCACTGTGCTTGTCTGTCTAATCATTCTCCCTAAGGCTGCACTAATTTCAAGCATGCTTGTCGGCTCAGTTTTCCGGCCACGCCTCCCACTCCGTTGCTTGTTTATACTGAATGCATATTTCACATTACGATACAGACGCATTTCATGAAATATTTAACACTTATTTTGCTGGCAATGTTTTCTTTCTGTGCGATTTTCGGATTACATTTGAGTGATTCCTTCTAGTTCAACATAGCTGCTGCTTTTGTCATCTAAAATACTGTGCGTGTTAACAGTAAAACACTCTGAAGTAAAGGCAGCCTGGCAGTTTTGTCCTGGTGAGGCATCTGTGCTTCATGATAATATCTCTTTCTCAGAGGTACAGCCAACTGCACTGCAGAAACCTCCCTCAGTGCGCCCCCCTCCACTGCAATTGCGGCTGGGTCTCTTTGCCGTTGCTCCTCGTAAACCCCCCTCAATGCGGCCCCCTTCTTAGTCTACGGCTGCTGAAGGGTTTTTGTTCTTGGAGGAGAAAATAGATAGAGAAGCTTCCTCGCTGTTTTTGTTGCTACCTCGCCATTTTCGTTGCTTACCTCGTTTACCCAGTCATTGCTTCAACCTTCCCCATCCCGCATCATTTCTCACCTGTTGTCACTATCCCTTCTCCCACGACTTCCGCATTTCCTTGCTTGCCACCTCTTCACACCCCTGTTTCTTTGTGTCTTCCTCATCCCCACCAGAAAAATATATCGCTCTGACATGGCCAGCCCTGACCGCGTCTTAACACTGTTTCCCCTAACTTTTAACTATGCTGGAGAGCAGTCATACTGCTGTGAAATATGGCTAAAACACTGACTAAGCTAGTATATCTTGTAGGTGAGAGCTACTGGCTTTAACAATGCTTTTTATTCATGAACCGTAGTGTGGAGAATTGTAAAGCTGCCTGTTTCACGGCTAAACATAATGGTCAAGCTGTGGTATTTGTTTTCAGTATCTCTCTAAGTAACTCCACTCAAATTATATCACATACTGCACTTGTTGATTGAACATGCGAGTGAGAGAATACATGAGAATGTGATTTGCCCAAGATTGCACCCATTGGCCTATATGGAGAGACAGGTCACAGATGCCACCATGAAATTTATTATCTGGCTGTTTAACCAAAAGTCAACTGTAGTTCCTTGAAAGTAGTTTTAAACTACAAGAAGTGTTTGTTATGAGCGCCCCTTGTGCCCTTCTGTCACCCACAAGAAGGACAGGAAGAGTTAAGTGTCCTGCATCCTGAGATTTTCACTCTTCGAGTACTCGATTCTGGGACACATCCACAGACCCTGTTATTGCACCCACCACAAAATGATTACCCTTAGCAGTTACATGTTAGGTGATAAGTCTGTTTTGTAAGCAGGTGTGTGATCAATAGCGACAGAGAAAATCACTTCTGCATTGTGTAGAGACTTCAGGGTCCATTCAGCACTGGATGTGCATGTTCTGCTAAATCCCTCAGCCTTATTGGAACTGCTTCCGGCCATTATCAGCCAGTGATGCTGGAACAATTTTCAGAGTGGGGGTTCTGCCATTAATGTTATATCACTGAAGTTCTAGGAACTGTGATAGATCAAAGAGTCCTACAAAAAAAAAAACAAGTCTAGCAAATGTGCCATCCTATTGAGCAGGAGAACGATAATGATGTGGCATGTAGCTGGCGGTGAATTTTGGAGCACTGGTAAAGTAGCACACTAATTTACAAACATTCCATTTTCCTTTGGAATGGCCAATATATTTGCATAGACATGCAGTTTTACTGGTAAAAATGAATGCATGGAAATCTGGTTTCAGTTAATATGTATCATTTGCACATTACAGAGTAAAGTGTCTTTATTTCTTTTGATCCTATTAAAATGTTATTAGAATTAGAAAAGACGCTTTATGTGTGCTTTCCGAATTACTGCTATAATTTGAAATGTTCATAGTTAATTGTCCAATCTTTAAATGTTGTAGCCTGTTAGAAAAAACTGACATGGTACAGCCTTTCCTTTTCCTTCCTGTTCCCCATCAGGATTGTCGCCTAGATAACTTTTACAAAATCATGTCACTTGGCAGTCGGAAAAATAAAATTGCACTCTAGTTTCCAAGTCAGTAGCAACCTGTCAATAGATATAGCCTGCTATTTGATCTTTGAAGGAGCAGCAAATGTGACAGGATACACACATATTTTGAGGCATCTGTATTGTTCATTCAACTTCTGAACTCCAGAATGCTTTCTGGGTGTGCTGCACCCCTACTTCTCTTCCAGGGAATACTCATCGATAGTCATCAGCACTGGATAGACCTGCCCATTCGCTGGGGACCCCGGAGCATAAACTATAATGACAATATAAATATATATATGTATTTATGTGTATATGTATATATGTGTATATGTATATGTGTATATGTATATGTGTATATGTATATATATGTATGTATGTATATATGTGTATATATATATGTGTGTGTGTGTATATATATATATATATATATATATATATATATATATATATATATATATTGTCAAAACAAACATGCATAGTATCCTCAAAACAAACATACGTGTGTGTGTGTGTGTGTGTGTGTATATATATATATATATATATATGTACCTAAAGAGAAGGTCTATCTCTTATCTGGAGCATACGGAAATGATCATCAAAATGATGCAGTTCTGTCTCGAGCACAACTATTTTGTGTTTAATGACACGTACTACCGCCAATGTCAAGGGACAGCAATGGGAACTTGCTTTGCTCCCAGTTTCGCTAATCTATTCATGGCGAGCTGGGGGCAGCAAGTAGCAAGGACCAACACTCTGTATCGCAGCCATGTGAGAGTATGGCTGCGATACATAGACGACCTATTTATCATCTAGGAGGGTCCAAACATTGCAGAACTATTTATCAAAGAACTTAACAGAAATGAGCTCAACCTAACCCTAGAAGGCAAGATCAGTGAATCCAAGGCAGTCTTCCTAGATCTATCTGTGGAGGTCTCTGCAGGCAAACTTGCGATGAAATTGTTTCACAAGAAAACCGCAGGGAACACTCTACTCCATGTGGAAAGCCGTCATCCCAGAGCTCTGATTGAGAGTATTCCGTTTGGTGAATTCCTCCGGGCTCGGAGGAATTGTAGCAGGGACTCAGATTTTGCCAAAGAGGGGGAATGTATGAAAGAACGTTTCAGGGAGAGAGGCTATAAACAAAAAGTCATAGACTGTTCATTCGACAAAGCAAGCAAGATTAGTCACCTGTCCCTACCGACCTCAGAACAGAGAAGTGGAAGCGAGGAAAATGAAACGATTAGATTCATTTCCACGTTTCACTCCGTCATGGAAAGTTCAAAAAAGCCTGTACAAACATTGGAAAGTCCTTAGGACAGAACCAACCCTTAATGACATCCTTAAGGAGAGGCCATGTGTCACCTATCGCAGAGCAGATACACTCAGAAGCAAGGTAAGCCAAAATGAGGTGAGCATGACCAAATCTATCACCTCCAAAATTCAGGGTTTTTATACTTGCATGAAGTGCAAAGCTTGCAAGTATAGCACAAATGTCAAAAAAGTATACTTTCCGGTAGAAGACAAAGAGAAAACCATTGAAAAACATCTCACGTGTCTGTCGGAATACTGTGTTTATGTGCTTACATGTCCCTGTCCTAAAAAGTACGTAGGTAGCACCATGTTCCCTGCTAAGACCCGGATTTTACAACATATGAGGGCAATCCAAAACAAAGAACAAAACTCACCTGTTGCTCGACACTTTGAGGTACTACATGGAGGGAATCGCAACCTTCTAAAATTCTTTGTAGTGGATAAATTACCCCAAATGAAAAGAGGGGGGGACAAGATTCGTAAGCTACGACAGCTAGAGAACAGGTACATTATAAATCTAGATACCCTCATTCCGGGAGGTCTTAACTCTGAGGAAGAAATGGTTTGGCACCTCGGAGAGTAAAGGCTATACAACTGTGTTCCGTCCTTTTTCTGCATAATTTCATGTTATTGGGGCTTCAATATTGTCTTGAGTATACTGGTACTGACCAACAGTAATGACACACATTGCATGTTCTATAACTCCTGCAAAACTGCTGCATTTCAACATTTTAAACACATTGGTATCACAATGACAGAGGATGTATAATTGAAACTGTTTTGGACATAGTTTGGCATTTACTTATATTTGGCATGAATTTGCTAATCTGACAGGCTGTATCCCTCTCTTTTTTGTTTTCTCCTGCTGATGTACAGGATCAAGAAGATATGTCATCTGAAGAAAATAATTGTTGAATTCCTGTGTTGTGAGAATACACGTGACTACCTGGAAACTAGCATTATTTGTCCCACTGGGGAAGAAAAGAATAGGATTTAAACCTCTGATGAGCATAGAAACAGGTCCAGACATTGGGGGAACTTTGATGTTCACGGACGTTATATAATCCACTTGGATTTTATGTGATCTGCACTTTAGTGCACGGACACTTTATTTAAGCATAGTCTATAGTCACTTGGCTTTGAATCAAGTTACGTTTCATTACTTAGCTTGTTTGGACCAACCTATCAACCACGCACTATAGGGTGATATTAATATGTTTATGAATCACGATACAGCTACCTAAAATCATGGAAACAGCTGATAAATCCACTAGGAATGTATTATTTTGATTTGACCAGCCTGTTAATAATACTGTGATAAGATGGCCGCCAAAGTTACATGGTCCACGTCCTTTGTCTATGTTTACTATTTGTTCACTGATCACATGTGCACCTTTGTAACAACTTTATTTATAAGCTTCATTTTCGTTACACGAGTTACCCGTGAGCAAGGCGAGAGTCAAATCGCCGAAACGCGTTGGGTTTTTTGTTCCATGTTTTCCGTGTATTACATGCTGGAACCAAAATGAAGAAATAAATAAATTTTGAGCACACACGCTATCTCGTTGAAAACTTTGTGAAAGACTGGATTGGAAGTGCATTCGCACAGCGGCCGCTGTGCTTGGTGGAATATATATATATATATATATATATCCAAAACTTGAGTTCGCCCCAGGTGAGAGAGACCACAGGCAGTTGTGCATCAATCCGCTTTATTTGGAGACAAACGATCGCCAAGCAGCACACAGGAATCTTCCTTCTAAAATCAAGAGCCAGACGCTTTTCAGGAGAATGACCCTCCCTTCCTCAGTGGCTTTCCTGCTACCAACGACGGGCGGATTACCCCTCGCACTTGAATGTCAAATGAGTCTCGCCCATGTGGGCGTGGCCAACACCGTGGCACTCTGGTTCTCGTAGTGCAGGCAGGTTTCAACTACAGTGAGTGTCCGTCGTGTAATGCAGCACATTAACATAGTGTCACCCCAGTGGGTTGAAGTCCAAAAGCTGCTCTGTTGCATGGCTTCTGCCTCGTATTGCCTCCGGGATTTCTGCCTTCCCTAAGAGTCAGCTTCTCCTGTTACTCGGGCCTGCAGCGCAGGGGGTCTCTTCTCGCGGCCGGACGCTGCCGCTCAAAATCCAAAACTTGAGTTTGCCCCAGGTGAGAGAGACCACAGGCAGTTGTGCATCAATCCGCTTTATTTGGAGACAAACGCTCGCCAAGCAGCACATAGGAATCTTCCTTCTAAAATCAAGAGCCAGACGCGTTTCTGGAGAATGACCCTCCCTTCCTCAGTGGCTTTCCTGCTACCAACGACGGGCGGATTGATGCACAACTGCCTGTGGTCTCTCTCACCTGGGGCGAACTCAAGTTTTGGATTTTGAGCGGCTGCGTCCGGCCGCGAGAAGAGACCCCCTGCGCTGCAGGCCCGAGTAACAGGAGAAGCTGACTCTTAGGGAAGGCAGAAATCCCAGAGGCAATACGAGGCAGAAGCCATGCAACAGAGCAGCTTTTGGACTTCAACCCACTGGGGTGACACTATGTTAATGTACTGCACTACACGACGGACACTCACTGTAGTTGAAACCTACCTGCACTAGGAGAACCAGAGTGCCACGGTGTTGGCCACGCCCACATGGGCGGGACTCATTTGACATTCAAGTGCGAGGGGTAATCCGCCCGTCGTTGGTAGCAGGAAAGCCACTGAGGAAGGGAGGGTCATTCTCCTGAAACGCGTCTGGCTCTTGATTTTAGAAGGAAGATTCCTGTGTGCTGCTTGGCGAGCGTTTGTCTCCAAATAAAGCGGATTGATGCACAACTGCCTGTGGTCTCTCTCACCTGGGGCGAACTCAAGTTTTGGATATATATATATATATATATATATATATATATATATATATATATATATATATATATATATATATATATATATATATATATATATATATATATATATATATATATATATATATATATATATATATGTATGAGTGAAATGTCCAGCTAACTATAACATCTGTGAATCCTATGGTTTTTTAAAGTGAATTTCTTAAGGGTTTTTTAAATGCTAATTCCTAACTATCCAGGTGCGAAACCTATATTTTTTTTCAATGAATTTCAGAGGTTTTGTAAATGATAATTATTAAATGTATTAATAATTATATTTATTTATTTTCATACCAATTTCTTACATTTATAATATAAATATTTATATTTATTTCATTTTTTACATTATATTTCATATTCTTAATGTAAAATATTAACAAAACAAAATTTAAAAAAACCGAATTAATACTTTTTTTTCCAATATATTAAAATTGAATTCTATATAATTCCTTTAACATTGTTTTTTTTTATCATTGTACCATGCGCATACACTAATGTAATTATACCAAATTTGGCAGAGTGGTAGAGTTCGGTTTGTAGATTGTGCTTTTTCTGAAATGGAGTAAATCTGTTCAGTAGTTCATGAGAAAACCCCAATAGACTATGCATGTAGTCTTCTATGCACCAGCAAACTTGTCTTTCATACCTTCAATTCCCCAATCTGTATCCTTACACTTCCAGTAAACACCATCATACTTCTGTTTCAGTATTGTACTGACCATACAGCACTATGTGCTTATCTGTACACTACTCTAAAAGAAACCATTCAGTACATTAAAACACTAATCAGCAGATGTACAATAAGTGGTACATTCCCAGAGATATGACAATTATTGTGTACTGTGATATCCCCTCCTTCTGGCGCAGGGCTTTATAATGTGATGCACCTTCCACAAACCATGTCACATCTTTTACACTACCAGTGCATCGCAAAAGTGACGTAACGGCTGGGTTAAAAGAGGCACAAGGAGGTTGTATATCTACCCCTAACGCATACAAATTCACCCAGGCAGTTTCACCAGCAGTGCAACTTGAAGCATAGACTTGTAACATATTTATATGGATATGTTACATTCAAGTGCTTCAGAGGTACTACAGTATAATATAAACACCTTATAGATGAATGCCGTAGCACTTCCTTATAGTTCTGCACTTTCACATTCACCATACACTAGTAATGTTTTCATTCATTCATTTATGAACTACACATTCATTCTGACACATTTTTATACACTAAAATAGAAATATAGTTCTTTCTTTGACCAGTGAAGGTAGTTCTAAAAAACTTTTTTTGTGTTTTTATTTTTTTTTCTTTTTTTGTTTTGTCAACTAGTTTTTTTTTTAAAACCAAAAAATAGAACTGGAACCAAAAAAGTGTCCAACTGGAACAAAAGAATGAAAAAAAAAAACTAACGTTGAGGACAGCGATGCTCCTTTGACCTGCGTTTTAACAGATCAATAGACCGTTCCCTATAACACAAGTTTATCGCAATAAATGCATACAATTTTAACGTCCGCAAAATCAGAATCAATTTGTAGATGTGGACTGCTTGCTGAAAATTCTGCTGCTGTATTTGATGTGCTTGGTGCAGAAGCAGGTGGGTTCTCCTGCAACCTCCGTGTTGCAGCTCGAGCAAAGTTATTGGGGGGCAAGTTCTTCACGTGTCGCACCATATTTGCTGTGCCAAAGGAGTATTTTTTAGATGGATCACCCCTTAAAAGACTTGTTTGGCAAATTTTACAGGTTACTTTTGGAGCATTAACCTTTTTTTGCCCTTCTGGAAAAGTAAAAACATTGCCAATTTAGAGCTTCTTTCCTCTTCTTTGGAGGTTTTTCAGGAATTAAATATTCCTCTGAAGAATGGCTGGAAGAGGAGTACATTGCTGTTATTATGGTAATCTTCCTTCTATTTGACAGGATGCTCAGAACAGATGCTTCTTCTTAGAAAGACAAAGTAGAATGATTAAAATGTGACAGAACTTTCAACAATTGGAATAGGAACTATTATGAACCAATCAAATCCTTTTCTTTTAAAGTCATATGACTTTGCTTACGCTGAGCTTACGGTGCTCTTACGATGCGAGTACATATAACGTTCCACCGCGATTTGTGTAATTGCTTTTAAAGTATTATAATATTGTTTACATTTTCATAACTATTGTACATAATGTATTCTGTTAGTATGTTCATTAAATACATAAATATATGCTTTTAAACAATTAAAAACATGTGCGCCTTTCGCGTACGGGGGCGCCGTACATGATGTCACACGGAAGCTTTGATGCAACGCGTAACGTCAAAGCGTATTCGTAGCGCATATGCGAGTATGCGCTGAGAATGATAAGCAATGCAAACTATGGGGCAATAACTCTCGCACTGTCAAATCAGAGGACAGGGCACGCTACGAGAATATTTACAAGTGGTCACTCATTGGAGATCGGATTCTGGGTCTGCCTCTGCGCACATGAAAACCCCGCCCCGTCTCTCTCTGTTGGTAATTGTTGGTGCACACACTCACATTTTCACAGTGCACGCCCGCCCACACTTTCCCACATATCACCACGTACCTTTCTTGCTATTATTAAGCCTGGAACCCAATACATTAGGTCCGTCTTCTAGACCGCGAAAACGCTACCAATGACGACCCTGGACTTAGTTTGGTCAGCCCCTACAGTTCCCATATAAAACGGATAGTGACCTTACCACGCTCTCTTTTGCCTCCGCTGCGGTGACAGACTCTCATTGTCGTCGATTGTACTACAAACTGTTTGCTCGAGAAGAGGAGGACTCATGACACTCAACGTGGTGTCACTGCTGCTACCTTCCAGCCAGGCCATCATAGACGCAGTGCCGGCGTCGCCCGCGCCCACCCACCCAGGCCCAGCCAACGCCCCAGCCTTTGAAGACAAGACAAGATACGACAAAAGCAAAGGTAGGAGAAGCCGCTATAAATTGTACCTGCATGATATATATATATTTTTTTTTTTGCTGTCACATGGCCCATGAAGCTCTGGTTGGCTTTATTTTTGTGCGCACATACTTTGTACTTCATTGTATTTGCTCCCTCCTAATCCTCCCGTGACTTTTAATATTTATTGCTACCTCCCAGGCCTCTATTCGTATTGATCGTATATGGTTGTTCGTAATATTGCCTTCTGTGTCACGGGGCCTTAGTAGGCCTTTTCTAAATAAATTCTTTGTGCATGAATTTCTGTGTACTATTTTTGAACTGTGCCCCATGCTGTAGCCTGTATTGGTCCAATTTGTGCATTCATGTTAGTATTATATTTTTTACTGCGTCACATGCCCCTCCCAGCTGTTTTGCTTTACTTTTCTGCGGCACATGCTCTGTGCTTCATCGTATTTGCTCCCTCCTACTCCTCCCGTGACTTTTAATGTTTATTGTTACCTCATGTGGCCTTCCCAGGCCTCTTATTATTTATCATATATAATTGGTCATAATGTTTCCTTCTGCGTCAAGGAGCCCTCCTTGGCCTTTTCTAAATAAATTGTACGTGCATGAATTTCTGTGTCCTATTTTTGAAGTGTCACGCGCTTTAGCCTGTATTCTTATAATTTGTGCGTTCATAATAGTATTATTTTTTGACTGCGTCATGTGGCCCTCCCAGATCTATTTTGCTTTATTTTTTTGCTCCATGTGCTTTGTACTTCATTGTATTTGTTTCCTCCTAATCGTCCTGTAACTTTTATTAATTATTGCTACGTCACGTGGCCTTCCCCGGCCTCTAATGTTATTGATCGTATATGGTTGATCGTAATATTACCTTCTGCATCACAGGGCCCTAGTAGGCCTTTTCTAAATAAATTGTGCGTGCACGAATTTCTGTGTACTATTTTTGAACTGTGCCCCGTGCTTTAGCCTGTATTGGTCCAATTTGTGCATTCATATTAGTATTATTTTTTTACTGCGTCACGTGTCCCTCCGAGCTCTATTTTCCTTTTTTTTTTCTCCCATGAATTTTAATATTTATTATTGCCTCACATGGCCTTCCCAAGCCTGTTTTCTTACATATTGTGCTTTCATAAATATATATGTTGCATTTTTGTGCTACGCCACGTGCTTTGTGTTTCAACATACATACTCTCTGGTAATCATCATATTTGCTCCCTTTTAATCCTCCACTGACTTAACATTTCTTGCTTCCTCACGTGACCTATAGTTTTTTTTTCTGTGCTCTAGTTGGCCGACGAAAGTTTTGCCTCCTCAGACTACCATAGATTTAATTCATAATAATTGTTGGATTTATAACTTTGACACTACGGTGTTGTACTAACCCTTTATTTAGCTTAGGTTACCTAACCATTTTTCACTCTATCGTACATCTTTTTATAACATGCTTTCGCCAAAATACATATTTTCGACACTTCAACACTTCATGATCAGTCATTAAGTGCAATTGCTGCCTTTTTTGAAAGTGTTATGGTTATTGTTTGTCCATGATTGAAATGTTACTCTTGATAGTTACGTATACCAAGACTGCTCATGTACATGCTACTACTGGGCCTACAACAATAACTATGCCACCCACACAAGAAACTAAATATAAAAATCAAGCCTATTACTGCAGGGCCTGAGCGCCCTTTGTTAATCTGTCATGTTTTCAAAGTGCTTCCATTTGACAGCCAGAAACCGTCAAGGCGGTTGATGGAACGGACCTGACTTCCGGCCCTATTAGACACCGAACAGAGAACATGACTATGTCCTTTGCCAACAACCATGCCGAGTCCATCAGCTTTGATGTAATAGACGCCCCTCAATTCAAGGTGATTTTGGGTTTGCCATGGTTGGTGAAGCACAATCCCCACATCGATTGGGTAACCAGAATCATATACCTGGATTCGGAACACTGCTGTAGCACCTGATACTCGAAGGACGACCTGCTAAGCGCTCGCTCCATACAAGCATGCTCGCTGCCAGTACAAGGCATGGGGTTGGTTTCCCAAGCAACCATACCGAATGAATTTCTAGACCTAGCAGAGGTATTCGACTAGAAGGGAGCCAACACTCTGCCACCCCATCGGTCGTTTGACTGCCGTATTGACCTGATCCCCGGCTCCACGTTGCCATGCAGCAGTATATATTCACTCACGGAAAAGGAGAACCTCCACCTCCGCTCCTATCTGGACGAGTTCCTGGACAACGGGTTTATTCGTCACTCCAGGTCTCCGGTTTCCTCTCCCCTTTTCTTCGTATCGAAGAAGGAAGGGGACCTGAGGACCTGCATAGACTTCCGCTCGATAAACGCCATCACCGTGAAGAACCGGTACCCTCTACCTTTGATCTCCAACCTCCTGGACCAGGTCAAGAACGCCTCCGTTTACACAAAGCTTGACCTGCGGGGCGCTTACCATCTAGTCAGAGACCGCAAGGGTGACGAATGGAAGACCGACTTCCGGACGAAGTTCGGTCTGTTCGAATACCAGGTCATGCCTTTCGGACTCTGTAATGCCCCCGCCGCGTTCCAGTTCTTCATCGAGGAGGTATTGAGAGACTTCGACGTCTTTTGTATAGTCTACATAGACGATATCTTGATATATTCACAGACCACCGTAGAGCACATTCTGCATGTGCGTTCCGTCCTCCAACAGTTGAAAAAGTACCGTTTGAACGTGAAACTGGAGAAGAGCGTTTTTCACGTCACCTCTGTTGAGTTCCTGGGGCATATCATCACTCCAGCAGGCATCCAAATGGACAACAAGAAAGTGGAAGCTATCCTATCCTGGCCTGCCCCGGAGTCCGTAAAAGGGGTACAAAGGTTCCTCGGTTTCTCCAACTACTACCGTCGATTCATAACGGGTTTCTCCGAGATGGTGGCTCCTATCACACGCTTGTTGGGCAAAGGGGTGCGTTTTGGTTGGGATCAAAAAGCTGACGACGCCTTCCAAGAACTGAAAAGGCATTTTACCGAGCCCCGGTCCTGGTGCACCCTAATACGGAGCAACCCTTCATAGTGGAGGCAGATGCCTCTAAGGACGCCATAGGGGGAGTGCTCTCACAAAGAAGTACCAGCACAGGACCGCTGCATCCTGCGGCCTTTTACTCCAAGAAGCTCCAACCCGCTGAACGCAACTATACCGTGTCTGATCGGGAGCTCCTAGCCATTAAGACAGTGTTCGAGGAATAGCGCCACTTCCTGAAAGACGCCAAACATTCAGTAACCATCTACACAGACCACAGTATCCTCCAGTTTCTACGATCAGCACGTGCCCTCACAGCCCGACAGCTCCGATGGACCCTGTTCTTTAACGAGTACAACTTTGTGATCACGTTCTGGCCTGGGAAAGACCAAGCCGAAGCGGATGCTCTTTCGCAGCTAGAGGAAGCTGATGAGGATGCCGAAGACGCCGAGCCTGTTTCAATCATACCGGAGAAACACTTCCAGGGCTTAGTCGCATCCACAGATTTGAACACCCAGGCGAAACAAGACACGAAGCAGGTCGATCCAGTGATCCTGGCAGAAGGTGACGAAGGTGTGACAGGGTTGCTATATAGAGGAGAACAGCTGTACCTTCCGGGGTTGCCTGGACAAAAAAGAGCGCTCTGCCTATGCCATGATCATATCCTCTCCGGTCATCTGGGCTATCACAAGACGCTCGATCTGGTACAGAGACGGTTCTGGTGGCCGACAATGGTGACCGACACAAAAAAACATGTGACAAGCTGCGCCGTTTGTCTGCTAGGCAAGAACAGGTCAGAGCCTGCTGTTGGCTATCTGCGTCCCATTCCTGTACCGCCGTATCCGTGGCACACCGTCTCAATGGATTTTGTGGTCGAGCTCCCGCTCACCAAGACGGGTCACACCGCGGTCCTCACCATAGTGGACCACCTGCCCAAGATGGCGCATTTCGTGCCCTTGGTGAAATTGCCCACGGCAGCAGAACTGGCCTTGGTCTTCTTGCAGGAGGTGGTTCGCCTCCATGGCATCCCGTCGGTGGTCATTACGGATCGGGGATCGCAATTTGTGTCCCGCTTCTGGAAGGAGGTCTGCAGGATACTCGAGATGGACGTACGCCTATCCTCTGCATACCATCCCTAGACCGATGGTCCGGCCGAAAGGACAAACCACACCATGGAGCAGTACCTTCGCTGTTTGCTGCTTACAGTTGAGAAGGAATGGTCTGAGGTGCTATGGATGGCGGAATATGCGTACAACAATAGCAAGCATTCGGCCATCGGCATGTCCCCTTTCTTCTGCCTCCACGGACGACACCCCCGCACCACTGCCTGGGAGGTGACCCTGGATAGCCGGTTGCCCACAGTACGGTCTTACCATGATTCACTGCGCAGGCTCTGGCAGCAAGCTCGGTTCGAGTTGGCCAAGGTGAAGGACACCTACAAGGCGCATGCTGACGCACATAGACAAAAGGAACCCGCATACCGCGCAGGTGATAGGGTGTGGCTTTCCATTCGGCACCTCAATGTGCATGGACCCAAGAAGCTGTTGCCTCGTTTTGTGGGTCCCTTTGTCATCGAGAAGGTGGTCAACCCTGTGGCCATGAGGCTCTCGCTTCCTCCGCACATGAAGATCCACCCGGTCGTCCATGTCTCCCTTCTGCGTGCGGTCCACTCTGGCGGCTCTGTTTTCTCTCCTCCTTCTCCGGTGGTGGTGGAGGACCATGTTGAGTATGAGGTCAGGGCTATCTTGGGGTCTCGTCGCACCAGGGGCAAGCTGTTTTACTTGGTGGACTGGAAGGGGTACGGTCCCGATGAGCGGTCCTGGGAGCCCCTGTCACATGTGCGCCATGCTCCTGTTCTGGTCCGTGCTTTTCATCTGAGTCACCCTCTGAGCCCTCGCCCTGCCTCCCCTGTCTTCTCTCTGGGGGGACCTGTTCTGGGGGGGGGGGGTGCTGTCACGGTTCGCAGGGGTTGCCGCTCCTGGCCACTTGCCATGGCACACACAGAAGAACTGGGATACTCACTTCCGGGCGGAAGTAAAGTCCCGGTCTAGTCCTGGGCTGCTGACCTGTGAGCACTGAAGCACTTCCGGGGGAAACGCTTAAACATCGCTTTTCACGCCGGTTCAGTGCTTCGTATACTTTCTGGATCCTGAGACGCGGATGCTCGGAGCGCTTATTATATCAATACCTGAACTCGCGCAGGAGCGCTTGTTTGTTTTCAATGTGGTTCTCCGCTCTGAAGCGTTATTCAGATTGGCACCTGTTGGCCTTCCTTGACCCTTGTCGCGCCGGAGCGCTGTACTTGGAGGGTTGAGGGTTTTCTGCACAGGAGTGCTTTACTTTGGGGTGTGTTTGCATAGATAGTTGGTTCCCCCATCGCGCTGGAGCGCTGTTAGGGGGATTGCTCCACTAAGCGGGAGCATTGTATATAGCCTGTTTGCAGCACCAAGGGATGCCTTATGTTTCGTGACTGCATACTATATCTATTCTACGCGCAGAAGCGCTTTGCCATTTAAGTTGACGTTTGTTTGTGCATGCGCAGGAGCGCTTTCCTTTGGTTCAAGCTTTGGTGTCCCACGCAGGAGCGCATCACCTTAGCTGTCCTTATCAGGAGCTGAACTGGGTCCAGCGGTCTTCAGAAGCACTGGTGAGTTCCCGGAAGGACACTAGTTCTGTGTGTGTGGTGTGGGGTGGTCCCTTTCTGGTCTAGCTCTGTTTCTGAGCTGGTTCTTCGCTGGTTTCCAGCTGGCACCGGAGAACCCGCAAGCCCCACAATCCCATTAAGCCTCTACACCGTGGCTCCCTTCCCTGCGCCCATCTCATCCCTGCTGGGTCTTAGCTTCCACGAGGGTCAGGTGGGTACAGGGACGAGTGCTCTTGTAGTCTCTGCGGAATTGCTTCGCAAGCAAGGGTAAGTCTTGTGGGGCACCTGACACTTTCTAATTTTTCACCTTTTTTTATCTTCCACTCAATCAACACATCATCTACACATAAAACACACCAACTTGCTACTGTTTTTGGCTGGGGTTATCAATCATTTGTGAATTTCATATTCTGATACAAACTGGTGGCCCTTTTTTGGGCCTTTTTTCTGTACCTATGACCCCGGCCGAAGGCAGTGGATAATGTGCACACTAACTGTCTTTCTAGGCTGGGGCCCTTTATCGAGCCTTTTTGTTGTAGCTAATACCCTGGCCGAAGGCAGTAGGATATTTTCACACTTGCTGCTTTTCTTCACTGGGGTTGTCAATTATTTAAAAAGTAGCTACCAGCTTAGGAATAATATTTTCTTTTGGAAACAAATTTCAAAGTAATCGTCTCTGTAAATCTTCTTTGCCATGTTCAGTCATTTCTCCAATGTTTATTTCTTGTGGAATAGTTCCATATTCCGCATCATTTGCTTGTTGCATATTTGTAATATGTTCCTTATATTCAAAACATGACCAAATGTTAACATATCCAATCCTACATTACATCATTTACTTGTACTACCTGTGGAGCATAACAACAAATTACAATACCTCAAGCTATCTGGAGAAGCTTGTTGTAAAGTTTCAAGAGTCTTGACGAAAATGAAACTTCTCATTATTGATGACCTAAGCATGGCATCAAACTTAATGCTTGCCTTTGTGCATTTAAGAATGCAGCAAATTCTTAAAACAGAGTATGACATATTACTCTCAATTTATTTAAAGCAGAGACAATTGTACTATGTCCTCAGATTCTTTTAACGGTACAAAATAGCATTCATTGATGTTTGTGTCTAGTAGTACCTTCAATCTACATTGCAGACAGCAGGGTTCACAACTTCAAATCAGCTTTGGATGTAAATTTCTCTTTAGTATCTGTGCTGAGAACGGCCTTCAATCATTTCTACACTGTGTACAGTTGAGAACTAGATACCAAGACCGCCAGCACTACAGAAAACATTCAATACAATCTTGATTGATTTCAAACAGAGACAATTGCAAAATGTCCTCAGATTTTCTTAAAGTTTGAACAGTAGGAAATTCAGCCTTCATTTAATGCAGAGAAAATTCTACTATATGCCTTCACATTTTCTTTAAATAACTGACAAAAAGCATTTGTCTATCTCTGTGTCAACAACTGCCTTCAATCTACACTGCGCAAGGAACGTACAAGCTCAGCGCCAAAGATACTACTTACTCACTCCACCATAAAAAATCACCAAGAAGAGTGAACACTTTTATGTTATAGTGAAACATACTGTTCCTTTTAAATGGAATTGATGCAGAATTCAATCGACTAACGACATTACTTCAATTACTGTTCCTCCCCTCCGATCATGTATCATCACAGGGTACGTTCAACCTCAGCGCCAAAGGTATTACTAACTAAATCGCCAATTGCCCTTACTAAGCCAGAATTCACAAGACCAATAAAAATTACGATTAGTACATCCTGCCCGGACCACACATCTTCGCAATTTCCACAAACCTGGTTGTTTCAGGTACCACTAACTCAGTGGAAACTAAACTAAGAATAACACCTATTTCATATTCTGATTCAAACTCAACACCATTTATCGAGCCTTTTTGGTGTAGCTACTACCCCGGCCGAAGGCAATGGCAAATTTGCACACTTCCTGACTTTCTTGGCTGTGGTTATCAATTACTCTTCAATTTCACATTCTAATTCAAACTCATGTCCCTTTATCAGGCCTTTTTCATGTAGATACTGCACTGCCAGAAAGCAGTGGGAAATGTGCGCACTTCCTGCATTTCTTTGCAGGGGTTATGAACTCTTGTTCAATTTCATAGTCCTATTCAAAGTGCAGGCCTTTATCAAGCCCTTTTTGTTCTATCAACTACCCTGGCCGAAGGCAGTGACACATTTGAATACTTGCTGCCTTTCAAGGACAATTTCACAATGTCCTCATATTTTCTTAAAGTTTGAACAGTAGAAAATTCAGCCTTCATTTTTTTTAATTTAGAGATATTTCTACTGTATATCTTCAGATTTTGTTTAAATAAGTGACAAAAAGCATTTCTCCATGTCTGTGTCACCTACTGCCTTCGATCCACACTACGGACAGCAGGGTTCAAAACTTGAATTCAGCTTTCCATCTACACTGCACACATTCAAATTTGCCTTCATTTATGTAAGGCAGACACAATTTTATTAATGGATGGCACAAGAAACATTCCTCAATATCTATACTAAGTACTACCTTCAAATGGACACTAAGAACACCAGTGTTTACCTCTTTATACCACGAGCACATAAGTACTACAGAAAACATTGAATCCAGCCTTCCTTTATTTAAGGTAGAGACTAATGGATTCTTTATCTTCCAATTTTGTAAAAGAATCTCACAAATAGCATTCCTCTATAACTGTGCTCACTAGAGCCTTCAATCTACATTACGGACAGCAGGGTTCACAACTTAAATTCACCTTTCCATCTACACTAAGGACAACATTGAATCTAGCCTTGCTTTATTTAAAACTGACAATTGTTCTGTGTCCTCAGATTCTGTTAACTGTGACAAACCAGCATTCATTGATCTTTGTGTCAAGAACAGCCTTCAATCTACACTGCGGACAGCTGGGTTGACAACTTGAATTCAGCTTTCCTTCTACATGAAGTACAGCTTTGTATTCATAATTGCTTTCCTTAAGGCAGAGACAATTATACGGTGTCCTCACATTCTGTTAACTATACATAATAAGTTCAAGACTTCAATTGAGTTTTGCATGTAAAGTTCTCTTCAATATGTGTGCTTAGAAGTGCCTTCAATCAATTCTGCAATCAGAAGAGTTCACAACTAGATACCAAGAGCACCAGCACTACAGAAAACATTCAATACAATCTTGATTTACTTAAAACAGAGACAATTGCACAGTGTCCTCAGATTTTCCAAAAGTTTGAACACCTAGGAAATTCAGCCTTTATTTATTTAATGCAGACACATTTCTACTATATGTGTTCACATTTTGTTTAAATAAGTGACAAAAATCATTAGTCTGTCTGTTAACAACTGCCTTCAATCTACACTGCACATGAAACGTACAAGCTCAACGCCAAAGATACTACTTACTCAGTGCACCATAAATCATCACAAAGAAGAGTGAACAGTTTTATGTCACAGTGAGACATACTGTCTTTTTAAATGGAATTGATACAGAATTCAATCAACAAAAGACATTACTTCAATTAATGTACCTCCCCCCCGACCACACATCATCACAAGGTACATTCAAGCTCCGCGCCAAAGGTATTACTAACTCAGTGCACCACAACTCATCACCATGTGACCGTATTGAATGAGATGACTTATTTAGGAAAAAATATATCATACTTTTTAAAGATGTACTTCAACTTCTGTGAATGGACAACCGATATTTATTAGAAAACTTGATTTTAAAGACTTTGCTACCAATGTATCGTGCTTGGACCACGCATCAACACACTCCACAGAACTTTGTTGCTTTAGATACAAACTTGCTGCCTTTCTTGGTTGGGATTATCAATTATTCCTCAACTTAATATTCTGAATGAACATCAAGGCCCTTTATCGAACCTTTTTGTCATAGCTACTACCCCAACCGAAGGTTATTACTCCAAAAGTAATCTGTAAAATTTGCCAAACAACTCTTTTAAAGGGTGATCCATACAAAGAATACTTCTTTAGCACAGCAAATATAGTGCGGCACATGAAGAACTTGCACCTCAACAACTTTGCTTGAGCTGCAACACAAAGATTGAAGGGCATCCCACCTGCTGCTCCACCAAGCACATCAACTGCTGCAACAGCATCCTCGGCAACCAGTCCATACTCTCATATTAATCTTGATTGTGGTAAACTTAAATTTCTATGCATTTATTGCGATGAACTTTTGTGTTACATGAAATAATCTATCAACCTCATCAAAAACAAGAAACAGGAGCATCGCTATCCTCAAGATCAGTCACTACACATTTATCAAGCTTTTTTGTTGTAAGAACTACCCTGTCCGAAGGCAGTGGGAAATTTGCACACTTTCTGCCTTTCTTTGCTGGAGTTATCAATAATTGTTCAATTTTATATTCTGATTCAAAGTCAAGGCCCTTTATCTAGCCTTTTTGTTGTAACTACTTCCCCAGCTAAAGATACTGATTAATTTGCACACTTGCAGCCTTTCTTGTTTTTGACAAAATTCATCTTCCACTCAATCAACACATCTACACGTACACACACCTACTTGCTAACTTTCTTGGCTACGGTTATCAACTATTCTATTTCATACCCGTATTTTAAGTGCACGCCCTTTATCAAGCCTTTTTTATTGTAACAACTACCCCCAGCCGAAGGCAGTAAGAAATTTGTACACTTACTGCCTCTCTTGGCTAGGGTTATCAATTATTCTTGTATTTTATAATACAGTTGTGACAAATTTAATCAAGAAAGTGAAGAATTTCTTTTTTTAAGCCGCATTTTATAAGAAAAAGAAAACTAGAAAATCTACTTGACAAGGTTTTCAAATTGAATTTTTTTATTTGTTATAGTAATCAATACAATTCGATCACTGGATAAACAAATCCCTTTAATGAAGGGCAAAAGTAAGTGGAAAAGAGTAAGTAACAGAAGTAATTTTTCAGAGGTTTTTTTGGGTGAATGGAACCATAGTTCAAGTTCTGAGCCTATTTTTAATGATGACTGCTATCTTTAGAGTACCGATTTCTTTCTTGCAGTTGACACTAGTGGTCGTGCCTATGAGCTTAGAAATGGTTGTGCTATTGTGAAAGCCAACTTTGTTCCTAGAAATGCAAAAGAGGTGTTAGCTGAGGAAGTTTTAGGGAAACGTCCTAAAGCTCCAGTGAACACTTGCAATTGTAGTAGTATTTATACTGTAACTCAAAAATCTAGTGATTTTTTAAATACAATTTCTTACATAACTATATAGTGTTAAAAAAAAGATTAAGATGTTGCAAGGACTACAGACTTGTAGAGTGAGAGAAAATACTGGTTTGCAAGGTCATTCTCTAGCTTGTCTTTCTAAAAAATTATGGCGAAGTGTTTTTCACCAATTCAGAAAGTTACCAGTTCATCATACTCAAATGAGGAAATTAGTCCGAACATTGTATTACGCAAGAATTCCAGCACTAATGTTAAAAAAAAATTGAACAGTACTCTTTTCGGTGAATCTGTATCAGATGTAACGAATGTCTCTAATGCAATTTAGCTTACTTACTTTGGTCCTCAGGAAGACCGTGCAGAAACTGAGATATTAATAGAAGAAAATGTGAATATACAATGTTCTACTGTAGAAAATTTTGAGCAAGATATTACAAAGTTTAAGGTGATTTCACTTCAAACGCCAAATTATTCTTCTATTTGTTTTCAACAAACTCATTATAAAAAATCAAACCAGGACTGTTCATCTGTATTTAAAAAGGAACATAATAACAAATGGAAACATTTTGCAACTTATTTGTTGGTAGAGAATTCTTTTGATTTGGGTTCTGATCAGCGTATTTGTAAATATTATAAAAAATTAGATGAGAACAAAATGCCTGCTAGAGCTGTGCATATTAATCTTGAGTTCGTAATTATTCCTTCTGAACTGATGGATTTAACACCGCTGCGGGGGATATTCCCCCGCTGTGCTGGGGCGGAGGGGGGCGCGCACATGAGGCACGGTGCTCCTATGCTCATGACGAGCTCAGCTCGTCACGGCTACACCCGTTCTCGTGGAATGCTCAGCACAGCAGGGGAATCATCCCCGCATGCGAGCATTCCACGGCTCATGACGAGCTGAGCTTGTTATGAGCACCGGAGCGCCGTGGCTCATGACGAGCTCAGCTCGTCATGAGCATTCAAGGAGTTAAACACATATGAGTCTATTCTTATTCAATGTGTGCAACCATTTCAGGCTATTGTTCATATGGAGCCTAAGACGGGACAATTGCCTCCTTCAGATTTACAAACAGGATTAAAGGGAATAGTTGTATATTTGCCTGTAGATTTTTTTTATAAAAAATTAAAACAATTGGTGTAGAAAATGTAGAAGATCAACCTTTAATTATTCTTGTTAATGGCGTTCCTACTAGGAGTATGAACATTTGGCAAGAATTAGTGAATGTTAGCAAAGTGTAAAAGGCAACGTATCTACTAAAAAAACTAATCAATATTATAAAAATGTATATGTGAGCTGTGCTGAGTACGCTTGGTACGATTGACTTCAATTTCTTCGAGACACAAATCCAAAGATACTAAATATTGAATACAAGATACCTGGAGAATTGTGTTCTTTGGATCTAGTTAATGTATACAAGTATTTCAATCAGATTCAAAGCTATATCTTTTATCACCAATAAAAAAATTCTCCTCTTGGAAAGGTTTTGGATTTCTTTTGGAGAAAAGAGTATCAACCAAAAGATGCACCTCACACACATATGCTAATATGAATCAAATATGCTCCCAAATTTACAACTGAGTCAGATGATACTGCGCTGTCCTTTATTGGAAAATATGCCACATGTAATATACCGAAAAGTACACAAGATAAGGACTTAAAACACTGCAAATGTAAGAACAAGTTCTACACCAAATGTCGTTTTGGATTTCCACGTTCTGTAAAATTGTCAGGAAGAGTGAACAGTTTTATGTCATCTTTGCTACATACTATCCCAAACAATTCTCCAAAAAATACATACAACTTAAAAAGAAATGAAAAGTCAAAATATATAAATGACTACAACCCATTCATTTTGTCCATGTGGAATGCTAACATAGACATTCAATATATTGCAGACAGTTCTGTTGCTGTTGCTCGATATTTAACACCCTACATAACAAAAATCAGAAAAGACAGAATTGAAAGAGATGTGAAAAGAGATTTCCTACAAGAAAACTCTAACTAAAAAATTAAATAGTTACAGTTTAAAAATGTTATATCACCGAGAAATTAGAGCTTATGAATGTTCAGATCACTCATCATCTGCAAGTCTTTACTACAAATCTAGAAGAATCATTTGGGTGAGTCTAAGTCTTCCTGCAATACAAAATTGAGCGCTTAAATCTGTACAAGAAATTGAATATTTAACTGAAAAAGCCAGAAAGTAAACGTATTATAGTGTATTAGTTCATAACACTTCCTATTCCAACTGTTCAAAGATCCCTCCCTTTTTATTCATTCTACTTTGAGTTCCTAAGAAGGACCATCTCTTCTGAGAATCCGGTCAAATTGAAAGAAGAACACCATAATAACAGCAATGCAATCATCTTCCTGCTTTTCTTCAAAAAGAGATTTCATTCCTGAAGACCCTCCAAAGAAGAAGAAAAAATCTCAAATTTGGAACTTATTTACTATTCCCGAAGAACAAAAAAAGGGTAATGCTCCGTTAGTAACCTGTAAAATTTGCCAAACAACTCTTTAAAGGAGTGATGCATCCAAAAAATACTCCTTTGGCACACCAAGTATGATACGATATATCAATAACTCACCCCAATAACTGTGCTCGAGCATTACAGGAAAACCCACCTGCTGTTGTACCAAGCACATCGATTGCTGCAGCAGCATATTCAGCAAGCAGTCCAAACCCACAAATTGATCCTCATTTCGGTAAAATTAACATTCTATGGACTTCTTGCCGTAGATGCTGTTGCGATGCTCCTGCTCCCTGAATTTTATTAGGTCGATAGACTGTTCCCCGTAAGACAAAAGTTCATCATAATAAATGTATTGTGATGAACTTTTGTCTTACGGGGAACAGTATATCGACCTAATAAAATGCAGGGAGCAGGAGCATCGCTATGCTCAACATTACTTTTTTTGACATTATCTTGTAATTGGTACCAACTACCCCAGCCGAAAGCAGTGCTTCATTTGCACACTTTCTGCATTTCTTGACTGGAATTATCAATTATTCTTCAATTTCATATTCTGATTGAACGTCAAAGCCTTTTATCGAACCTTTTTGTCGTAGCTAATACTCCAGCCAAAGGTTAATGCTCCAAAAGTAATCTGTAAAATTTACCAAACAACTCTTTCAAAGGGTAATTCATCCAAAAAAGACTTCTTTGACACAGCAAATATAGTGCGACACGTGAAGAGCTTGCACCACAACAACTTTGCTTGAGCTGCAACACAAAAATTGCAGGGCAACCCACCTGCTGCTGCACCAAGCACACAAACTGCTGCAACAGCATCTACGGCAAGCAGTCCATACTCACATAATATTCTTGATTTTAGTAAACTTACATTACTATACATTTATTGCAATGAACTTTTCTGTTACATGAAACAGTCTGTCAACTTCATAAAAATCAGGAACATATCTCTCCTCAACATTACTCATTAGACATTTATCAATCTTTTTTGTCGTAACTTCTCCCACCAAAAGCAGTTGGAAATATGCACACTTGCTGCCTTTCTTGACTGGGGTTATAAGTTATTCTTCTTCAAATACAAATTCAAAGTGCACACCCTTTATTCAGCCTTCTTGTTAACTACTTCCCGTAAATTGCAGTCTGTAATGAGCTCGGTATCCAAATATCTACTTCAATGATAAGACAATGCTTACTTTGCGCATTTTCAACATTTCTAACTTTTTACCTTATTCATCTTCCAATCAATGAACTCATCATCCACATGTACACACACTTACATGCTGCCTTTCTTGGCTAGGGTTCTCAATTATTCTTGAATTTCATATTCTGATTCAAACTCTAGGCCCTTTATCGAGCCTTTTTAATGGAGATACTACCCCGACCGAAGGCAGTGAGAAATTTGCGCACTTACTGCTTTTCTTGGCTGGGGTTATCAATTATTCTTGAATTTCATATTGTGATTCAAAGTCATGGCACCTTTATCAAGACTTTTTGTTATAGCTACTACCCTGGCCGAAGGCAGTGAGAAATTTGCACACTTGCTGCCTTTGTTGGCTGGGTTATCAATTATTCTTCTTGTAATAAAAGTTCAAAGTACAGGCCCTTTATTGAACTTCTTGGTAACTATTACTCGTGAATGGCAGTAGGTAATTTGCACACTTCCTGCCATTCATGTATAATAAAAAGCTTAATAAAAGTCTACCAATATTAAAAAAGAGCCAGTAAGGTCTATGGTTATCAAATCTTCAGTTTGTTATTCTAATTCAAAGTACAGGCCTTTTATTTTGCCTTCTTGGTAACTACTACCCGTGAATGGCAATGGGTAATTTGCACACTTGCAGCCTTTCTTATTTTTTACATTATTCATCTTCCACTCAATCAACACACCATCTACACGTACACACACCTACTTGCTGCCTTTCTTGGCTATGGTTATCAACTATTCTATTTCATATTCGTATTCAAAGTGCAGGCCCTTTATTGAGCCTTTTTGTTGTAACAACTACCCCAGCTGAAGGCAGTAAATTGGAACACATGCTGCCTTGCTAGAAGTGTATTAGTGTTTCCTAGAAATGTAAGGAAACAGACTGGGCAATTAAAGATATAAAAGACAAATTTGACGGTGCATAAAAAAGTGCATACATAGTCTATAGGGGTTTGAAGCAGTCCATGCCCTAAGGCCCACTTTGCAACGTGAGTACTTCAGTACTAGCTGAATGATTACCATTCTGCAAGAAGAATGTCTCAAACCAAAATAATTTCCTCATGTATTTCATGTTCCTGATTATCAATTTCAAAAGTCATATGATCGTACTCGATGTCATCTAATGCTTCCAGAAAATCAACATCTAAGGTTTAGTCTAGGAAATCACAGCTGATATCTGCAGCATTTATATCTTCCTCTTCATTCTTGCTACTTGTAAAAAAGTATGTTCAGCTCTTCTATGACACTGTTACTAATTTCAAAACTGTCTTCCAAATTGTTTTGTTGAATTTCTTATGTTGTAGGTCCTTGTACAAAACCAAACACTTCATTTTATCTTTACTGTGATAACACCATATGTGGTGATTCATATGAAATATATTAAATATTTATCTTACAAATAAAGCAATAATATTTTGTACATGAGTGTATTTTATTTTCAAAACATTTGAAAATTAAATACAATAAAGTGTCACTCTGCATTGTGTCAAGTGCTTTATTTATTTATCCTACCTACTGTGTTGCAAACTTAAAACAGTGACGACACCAGTGCCATGCTTTGACTCACCCCATTACGTTGTCAATTAGGGTGGAGTGAGGCAAGGAAAAGGAGTAAAGTACATGTCTACAGATGTACTGCTATATTCACAACACTGGATGAAGCACTGAATAAGAAAACTCAGATTAAAAAAAACATACACAAAAAAAGGCTGCACAAAAGATGCACAAAGGAAAGCTACACAAATAAGACACCGAATCTTGAACACAAACTGGTAAGTAAGCAAAAGAACAAAAAAGCTAAAAACACTGCAACTCGCGCTACGCTGTGGAACTCGTTCTTAAGAGAGTTAGAAACATACTGTAAATAAAACGTAATTCAAATAAAGAAAAAGTAAAAAACATACATGGATGACGTCACTAGAGGAATACTCTGTTCCCCATCACAAAAAGGATTTTGCAGAAATTAAATGTACGAATGCTTAAGGAGCTGCAAAGGAACCCATTCCCCAGGACTCAAAAAATATCATTAGGGACCGTGTAGGGACCACCAATACCCCCACGGTTTCAGCCGGCTCCCGGCGTCCTTAAAGAGCCGGCATTGCTTTGTCAAAGAGGAAAGTTTATATGCTGCTCTCTCTAACGAAAAGCAATCTGCTTTCCTACTTGAAAGACACTGCAGCTTGACTTGCTCTCTCTTTCAAATAGGAAACCGGTTTCCTGTGCTAAAGTGGGAGCCGCAACGCTCCCGGACACCCCGTGACACTGCAGGAGTCGACCCTGAGAGATGGCGGTCCCCAGAGTCATCAAGAGCTGCAGGACGGAGACTGCGCGACCCCCTCCCAACATTAAAAAGCCCCGAAAAGTGGTATTCCCCGGGGCTTGGAGGTCCGTGCCCTCACGGACCCCCCTTTTTCAAATATTACTGCTCCAGGAAGGTGGCGGTCCCCGGGGCATGTACAAGAGCCATGAGCCCCCCGCATACTTCATTAAAAGATGGCTGCCAACACTTCCTAGATTTGAGCATTGACAGCCAATTGGCAGGCAGCTCGTGCTCATAATTGTACAGATTTCCGTACGTGTACGCCGCAATTTTTCTATTTTTTTAAACAAAATTAGAATATATTGCCTAAAAATCCATCAACGACCCCCTGAGCAACCCTAGAGGTTCAGGATGTTTCTACCCTGCCCCTTTTCCTTATTTCTCAACTTTGTTTTACTATTTTCTTGTGACTTGTTTTTTGCGACGAACAAGATGGCTGGTTTCCAGTGTTGACAGGCAGTTGACAACCAATCAGCATGCAGCTCGTACTCGTAATTGTACAGATTTCCGTACGCGTGCCGTACTTGGTCTCCAGATATCGCTATGATTTTACTTGTAATTTTCTCAAACTAGTGAACGGATTTACACTATTCAACAAAAAGCACAATCTGAGAACCAAACTCCACCTCTCTGCCAACTTTGGTGTAATTCCGTTCAGCCGTTCGGGCTGTAGCCCTGGCTAAAGGTCCCTATGGAAAATTGCATGGGGAAAACACGTTTTGGGACCCCCCTTTTTTCTCGGCCCCCACTTGACAAATCACCCCCAAACCTTCACGGAAGGAGCGGAACCAAGCAGGCCATTTCCTTGGAGAAGTTCGCAAAGATTTGTCCGCCGGTGCCTAAGTTATTCCAAATAGAATGTTGTGGATTTCCTATGGAAACTAGGTCCTAACTATAACTACCTACTGGCGACCGCCAGTCGGTTATAGATTCACTGAAAAAACCATAGGTTTCAGCCACGTTATAGATAAAAATGAACATTTAAAAAACCTTAGAAATTCACTGAAAAAAACCATAGGATTCAGCCACGTTATAGTTAGGAATTAGAATTTTAAAAACCTTAGAAATTCACTGGAAAAAAACCATAGGATTCAGCCACGTTATAGTTAGGAATTAGAATTTTAAAAACCTTAGAAATTCACTGGAAAATCATAGGCTTCACACATGTTCTAGTTAGCTGGTCATTTCACTCATACAAAACCATTGAAATTTCCCTGTTATAGTTAGTTTAGCTAACTATAACTCATCTAAATATACTAAGTATTAGAGTAGATTAATTAAATTGCTAACTAGGCAGTGCATCTCCTGACCCCCTATTCTTTGGCAGCCAGGAGGACACATCCTAGAGCAGCATCCTCTTCTGTCCCTCTGAGAAGGAGAGTAAGCGCATGGACTCCCCGGGAAATACAATGTGCAATACTTGGCTAGTTTTGCAGCACTCCTGGGAGGTACGACAGGGCTCTGTATGACTCTTTGGCTAGATTCACAGATAAGCTGCCCAAGGAAGACCACCAAGACTTTCATGAGATCTTGCAGGAAGGTGGGCTTGTTGCGAACCAGATCAGATGCAGATGACTTGGATTCAGCAGCACATGGATACTACCACGGTATTTGTGCTAGGCCTGGTTCTGGTTCACTGGTCTTAAACCGGAAGCACAACACAGGATTATGAACCTTTCTTTCAATGTTACCTCCTTATTCGGCGCTCATGCTGATGACGAGATGTCCAAGATGGAATCTGATTTGGGCACTTTGGGGTTGGTCTGTCTTGGGAAGCATAATTATTTTCGACCCAGTACCGATCATACAACCGTCTGCATTTTTAACAGAGGGTTCAAGCCCCTCACTGCTTGACTCTGCAACAGTAGCCCAGGTTACAGTACCTCCAGCGTCGACGAAGAAGGGGAACCCCTAGACCAGCACCTTCCTCAGCGAAGCAACCTGCAAAACAATGAGCACTGGCTTCCCCAATCCCCATTGCCCGCTCTGGTGGGGAAAGTATCATGTTTCACCTGGACGAGTGGAGAAAGATTCCAGAGACAAGTGGGTGCTCAATTTTGTGCAGAATGGTTACTTGCTCAGATTCAAAGCCCCACCTCCATCAGTACCACTCTGGGAACTTATGTCCAACAACATCACTTGCTACAGACAGAGGTGAATACTCTCCTAAATAAAAGACGTTATAAAGGAAGTTCCTTTTCTGTAACAGCGACAGGGAATTTATTCCCGTACTACTTGGTTCTAAAAAGGTGTCCTACCCAAGATTACAGACCAATACTCAATCTGGGACGTGTGAACAAGTTCATATGCAAAGAAACATTTTGGATGTTAGCGCTGCACCACAACTTTCCCCAACGCCATCAAGGGGACTGGATCTGTTCCGTAGATCTTCAAAACGCATACTTTAAGAAAACGTTTCTGCGTTTTCAGGTAGCGTCTCAACACTGCAGTTCCAAGTCCTCCCATTTGGGCTCAAATTAGCCCCCCACACCTTCTCAAAACGCTTGGCAGTAGTAGCAGCTTTTCTTCACAAGAAGATCTTCATCTACCCGTATCTGGACGACTGGCTACTGAAAAGCTTGTCACCCACTTCGCTGCAGAATAAACTCAAATGCTCTATACATGTGCCAGGCCATCTGGGCCAACAAATCAACTATGCGAAGTTGATTTTCGACCCAACTCAAAAGATTCATTACCTGGGGGCTTCTCTGGATACTGTAAGTGTGCATGTGTGTCCTTTGGTGGAGAGGCTATCCTCAATACACAACAAGTGCTACACTCTGCTCCGCTCTCAACTTCCCATGGTCAGACAACTGTCCTCACTTCTATGCTTGATGGCATTCTGCATCTTCATTGTCCCGAATGCCGGACTACAAATGCGTCCTCTGCAGCAAGCTCTGGAGGATCAGTGGTCGCAAGACCCTTACCATTGGGAAGACTCTGTGATTCTACTTCAGTCAACCAGGGATTCACTCAAATGGTGGATGGATCGATCACCCCCCCCATGCCGCACGGCTTGCCAGCTGTGCCCCCTCGCTGCTGCTCGCTCTCACTGCTCCGTTTTCGCCCGATTTTTGTGCTCACTGTAATCTTCCCTGTACTTGTGTTTAAACTTCTGCTTTTGTATTTATGTCTTTCAGATAGTGTGCTTCGCTATTCACGCTACCCTCTGGTGCCCCCACCCGCTCCCCGCTTCCCGCTGCTGCTCCCTCGCGGCCCGCCCCCTTTTCTTTACCCGATTGGCCACCCCGCTCCTGCCTCCCAGCTGCTCCTCCCTCCCACTTTGCCTCATATGAAGCCCACGCGTACACGCAGCGTTCACGCGCGCCGTTTGCGTGCCAAAGGCGCGCCAAAGGCAAGCCCGTCTACGCCCGTCCGTGCCTGGCCCGCGCCCAGCGCCAGGACCTCTGGCCCCCGAGGAGGCCAGCCCACGCGACGAACTTACGACGCAACCACCCTCAACGAACTCCATGCCGGCCGGAACCCCGCCTGCTACTGTGCAAACTCGAAACACACCCACGGACCCTTCGCTTACCAAGCCTGCAAGTTCACCTACCACCGGACCTGCACCAAAAAGCCAGGCACCAGCAACAATCGCCTCAAGTGCATCCTGCTCAACACCCGCTCCGTCCACAGACACGCCGTCGAACTCTTGAACCTGCTCGACACAACATCACCAGACGTCGCCTTCCTCACGGAAACCTGGATGAACGCCTCCTCAGCGCCCGACATCGCCATAGCCATCCCGGACGGATACAGGATCACACGGAGGGACCGCGTCTACCAAACCGGAGGAGGCATCGCCATCGTCCACAGGAACACCATCCGCATCACGACTAACTCCGACGACACCTTCACTGCCGCCGAGCACCTCCACTTCCAGATACACACCGACCCTAAGACCACCCTCAGAGGCATTCTCATCTACAGACCCCCGGGACCACGCACACAATTCAGTGAAGACATCACAGACTTCATTAGCCCTCACTCCCTCTCCTCCGCTGACTACATCCTCCTAGGGGACCTCAACTTCCACCTGGAGAACAACAAGGACGGCAACACCACCGCTCTGCTGGATAACCTCGCCAACCTCAGACTCAAGCAACTGGTAAACACCCCCTCCCACTACGCCGGCCACACGCTTGACACCGTCTTCTCCTTCAGCAAGCACATCTCCTTCAGCCACTCCACCGGACTTCATTGGACGGATCACAGCTGCGTCCACTTCAGCTTCAAAAGAACCACGACCTACCACCACCCGCAACAGGTTCCTCGCAGGAGCTGGAGCAAGATCACCGCCGACCAGCTCACCACCTCCCTCAGCCAGAACCCTCCCGCCAGTGCAACGGACCCCAACGAAGCAGCCCGCACCTTCACACAGTGGTTCACCAACTGCGCCGACTACCTCGCACCACTGAAGATACCTCCCAGCAGAACCAGCAGCAAGAAAGCCTCCTGGTTCACCGACTAACTCAAAACATCCAAGAAAAACTGCTGCACCCTTGAAAAAGCCTGGCGCCACGACCAGACCACAGAAAACATGACAGCCTTCAAGAACGCCACCCGCAAACACCACCAGCTGATCCGCACCACCAAAAGGACTACATTCAAAGAACGACTGGACAACAACACCCACAACAGCAAGGAACTCTTCAGCCTCATCAAAGAGCTCTCCAACCCCAACGCCGGAAGCAACAACATCACACCCTCGCAGGACCTCTGCGACTCACTCGCCACCTTCTTCCACCGCAAGATCGCAGACATACACAACAGCTTCGGCGCACAGACCACACACCCAACCACCGAACCAACGCCCACCACCACCCTCTGCAACTGGACCCCGGTCAGCACCGAAGACACCACCCGCACGATGAACACCCTCCACTCCGGATCACCAACCGACCACTGCCCCCACCACGTCTTCAACCAGGCCGACTCCGTCATCGCACCCCAACTCCGGGACATCATCAACATCTCCTTCAACACCGCCACCTTCCCAGAGAGCAGGAAGCGCGCCGAGCTCTAAGCCCTCCTGAAGAAACCAACAGCGGACCACACGACCTCAAGAACTTCCGCCCCATCTCGCTCCTCCCTTTCCTGCCAAAGTCATCGAGAAGACCGTCAACAAACAGCTTGCCTTCCTCGAGACAAACTGATCCCTCGACCCTTCGCAGTCCGGCTTCCGAGCCAACCACATCACCGAGACTGCCCTAATCGCAGCCACCGACGACATCAGATCCCTGCTCGATAACAGGGAAACAGCGGCCCTCATCCTCCTGGACCTCTCTGCAGCATTCGACACTGTCTGCCACCGCACCCTAGCACAGCGTCTCAGCAACATCGGAATTCAAGAGAAGGCACTGGAGTGGATCATCTCGTTCCGCGCCGGAAGAACCAAGAGAGTCCGTCTCCCACCGTTCAGATCCGAGGCCACCGAAGTAATCTGCGGCGTACCACAAGGGTCCTCACTCAGCCCCACCCGCTTCAACGTCTACATGAGCCCCCTCGCAGCCATCACATGCCAACACAACTTAACATCATCTCCTACGCCGACGACACCCAGCTGATCCTCTCCCTCACCAACGACCCCGCCACCGCCATAGCCAGCCTACACAAAGGGATGAAAGTCGTTGCCGAGTGGTTGAAGAACAGCCGCCTGAAACTGAACTCAGACAAGACGGAAGTCCTCATCCTGGGATCATCGCCCTCCGCCTAGGACGACTCCTGGTGGCCCCCTGCCCTGGGCACCACCCCCATGCCAACCGACCGCGCACGAAACTTGGGCTTCTCCCTCTCGATGACCAGACAAGCCAACGCTGTATCGTCATCGTGCTTCAACACCCTGCGCATGCTCAGTAAGATCTTCCGATGGTTCCCCACAGAAACCAGGAAGACAGTCACCCAAGCACTCGACACCAGCCAACTGGACTACGGGAACACCCTCTACGCGGGAACCACTGCCAAACTACGGAAAAGAGTCCAGCGCATACAGAACCCCTCCGCACAACTCATCCTGGACATCCCTCGTCGCAGCCACATCTCTACCCACCTGAGAGACCTGCACTGGCTCCCTGTCAACAAGAGGATCACGTTCAGACTCCTCACTCACGCACAGAAGGCTCTCCACGACATGGGCCCGATGTACCTCAACAGCCGCCTCACTTTCTACACACCCACCCGCCAGCTACGATCGGCCAGCCTCTCCCTCGCCGCCGTACCAGGCATTTGCGGAGCCACCGCTGGAGGAAGATCCTTCTCCTACCTGGCGGCCAAGGTATGGAACTCTCTCCCCATCCACCTACGGCTGACCCAGGACCACCTCTCCTTCTGGAAACAACTCGAGACCTGGCTCTTGGAGCAGTAACGAACCCCTCCCGCCAGAGCATTGAGACCCTACCGGGTGAGTAGCGCGCTATACAAATTGTTGATTGATTGATTGATTGACTGAAAGAAATTCCTTTTCATCACGATCTTCCCAGCCAGACAATTGCCACATAAGCTTCCCTCCAGGATTAGGGGACTCGCATGGGTCCTCTTCAATACAAGGGTTGTGGTCAGAGACGGAGCGGAGTTATCATATCAATATGGTAGAGCTGAGAGCTGTACATTTTGCACTGCAGGCATTGCTCCTGTCCGTTAGCACACGCTCCCTGTTGAATCAGACGGACAATACTACAGCCATGTATTACCTGAAAAAACAGGGAGGAACCAGTTCGAGACACTCTCACAGGAGGCTCAAACCATATCGAAGTGGCTACTCGCAAGGAAGTTAAATCATCACCCAGGTACTCTCAACATCCATGCAGACTCTCTAAGTCGGAACTTCGTTGAAGCTCACAATTGGGTGCTAAACAACAAAGTCTGGTTGAATATTTCAACCAGACAGGGCCTGGTTGAAATATTCAACCAGGCCCTGTCTGAATATTTTAGATCTGGTAGTCCTTTTAGCTGTGGATCGAACGCGGACCCCTGTTTCCCTGTACTATTGGAGAATTTGCTTGTGGTGTGACTGATACGACATCTAATAGTGTTTTCTGCTAATGATGATGGCCTGAACCCTAGGGGAAGGGTTTATGGCTTGGGGAGAATTATTTTCCGAATTTTTAATTATTTTATTTCATCACACAGTAAATGCATTACATGAATATGGGATACCGGAGAACAAGTGGTGTAGCAAACAACCTCTTGCGTGATAATTGTGTGGCACTGTACATAGATTCACCCCACAAATCTCCCTTGACAGATGGTCAACAATTGTTGAATGAAGCCAAGTCTGGTATGCCCTATCACTAGAAGGTGCACAAGGCACCTTCCAGTGATAGGGCATACCAGACATCGACCTGTTTGCGGACTCAACATATGCAAAATGCCCCGTCTTCGCATCCAGGTTCTACCAACCAGGCTCCAGAGGTAATGCACTTTGGATCAAATGGTTGCAACATTACTTTACGCTTTTCCACCAATTCCACTCATTCCTCTAGTGATCAACAAGCTCTACAGGGCCAAGACCAGAATGATACTGATTGCCCCCTTGAGGCCTCGCCAGTGGTGGTATCCAGACCTTCTTCAACTATCAGAGACCCAGCACAGGAGGTTAGCTTGGTGACCGGACTTACTATCCAAGCATTTGGGGAAGGTGTTTCACCCCAACCTCTCATCTCTCAGATTAACGGCAAGGCTCCTGAGGTTCTCCAGTACGGGCATCTAGCTTTGTCAGCAGACTGTATGAACATCCTTAACCCCTTTGCCGCGGCCGCGATTTCGCGGCAGTGCGGCACTGCTGCAAAATGGGCGGGGCTGCGCCGGCTGTTTGCCGACGGCAGCACTAGCAAGGTAGTGCTCCCGTCAGCAGCACTCAAGGGGTTAAGGACCCAAGAAGACCATCCACCAGAGAGTTGTACGCTTTCAAATAGAAGCGGTTTTACTTATGGTGCATCAATAATAATTATGATCCCATTCAGGGGCAGGAGCAGTTGATCTTACCCCATCTATTGTAATTGGCCAAATCAGGCCTTCAGTTTTCCTCTATAAAGATTCATTTAGTGGCTATTACAGCATACAGACTTCCTTGAGGTTTTAAAAAAAGTCTACCCACCAATTGGATCCCTGTCGGCACTGTGCCAGTTTTGATTACTGTTGTGATTCTTTTTACGCAGCCTATGGGCTGGTATGTAACTGTTACCACGTTTTTTTTAGCACGCAGTACCGTTACCACGGATCCATTACCACGCAGGATCCATTACCACGGATACCTTTACCACACATTTTTTTACAACGCAGGTACTATTACAACGCATACCATTACATCGTAAATTTAGGTAAGTTTAAAGGTAAGTATTGGGGTATTGGGTGTGGTTTTTGGGGTACAGGGGTATTTTTAGGTTTTAGGGTTGGGTTTTGGGGTACAGGGGTATTTTTAGGTTTTAGGGTTGGGTTTGGGTTTTGGGGTTCAGGGGTATTTTTAGGTTTATGGGCTGGGTTTGGGTTTTGGGGTACAGGGGTATTTTTAGGTTTTAGGGCTGGGCTTGGGTTTTGGGGTACAGGGGTATTTTTAGGTTTTAGGGCTGGGTTTGGGTTTTGGGGTACAGGGGTATTTTTAGGTTTTAGGGCTGGGTTTGGGTTTTGGGGTACAGGGGTATTTTTAGGTTTTAGGGCTGGGTTTGGGTTTTGGGGTACAGGGGTATTTTTAGGTTTTAGGTTTGGGTTTTGGGGTACAGGGGTATTTTTGGGTTTTGGGGTACAGGGGTATTTTTAGGTTTTAGGGCTGGGTTTGGGTTTTGGGGTACAGGGGTATTTTTAGGTTTTAGGGTTGGGTTTGGGTTTTGGGGTACAGGGGTATTTTTAGGTTTTAGGGTTGGGTATGGGTTTTGGGGTACAGGGGTATTTTTAGGTTTTAGGGCTGGTTTTGGGGTACATGGGTGGTTTTAGGGTTGGGTATGGGTTTGGGTTTTGGGGTACAGGGGTATTTTTAGGTTTTAGGGCTGGGTATGGGTTTTGGGGTACAGGGGTATTTTTAATATATATTTTAAAAATTTACAATTAAAAATAATTTCATTAATATAATTATTTAATGATTAAATAATAAATAATTAAATTAAATATTTAAAAAATAATTATTTTAAATATAATAATGAATTATTAAATTAAATATTACAAAAATATTTTTAAATAAAATATATATACTTACCTATACTTACGTTGTAATGGTATGCGTTGTAATAGTATGTGCGTTGTAGTGTATTGCGTTGTAAGGGTATCCGTTGTAACATGACCTGCGTTGTAAAAAATCTGTGGTAATGGTATGCTTGCTAAAAGTACGCGTGGTAACGTGGTACATCCCTATGGGCTAGTTGCTTGCAATTACTTTCCTTTTTTCCTTGAAAATAAAGGGCTATTTCCAAACCCTAAGGAGTGCATGTTTTTATATATTCTAATGCTTTGTAAAAATGTGCCTATTTTAAATGAAAAATCCAATGCAATTTTGGCATCTTAGCCTGTTGTATGGTGTTAGGCTGCATGTTTAAGTGTATGTACATATATATGTATGTTTGTTTTGAAGATACTACGTATGTTTTTCGACAACATACATATATGTGTATATACATATATATATATATGTGTGTCTGTGTGTGTGTGTGTATATATATATATATATATTCACTGAAAAAACCATAGGTTTCACTCCAGTTATAGTTGGGAATTAGCATTTAAAAAACCTATTAAATTCACTGAAAAAAACATAGGTTTCACACCAGTTATAGTTAGCTGGAAATTTTACTGACATAAAACCATTGAAATTCCACGTTATAGTTAGTTGGACTCACTATAACTTGCGCGTGTAATGCACTGCTGATGACGCACATATTACATCACTCATGACATGGTCAGTGACATTACAAGGAAGGACCGGAGCTCCGCGAGGCAAATTTGAGGAAATTTTCAGGCAGATTTGTCAACCGGCGCCAAAGTTATTCCAAATAGAATTTTGAGATTTTGCATTGAAAAAAATCCTAACTATAACTACCTACTGGCGACCGCCAGTAGGTAATATATATATTTGTATATATGTATATGTTTATGTTTATATTATTGTAAATGCTTCAGGGTTCCTGCGAATGGGCTGGACTATTCAGTGCTTATGACTTTGATGAGTATACCCCTGGAAGAGAACTGGGATTACAGGTAAGTAATTTATCCTTCAGGCACCTATGGTGTCCGCTATTGAGATGCATTCTCTAAGCGTTACTAGTTCCACTTCTGTCGGGGTGACTTTGTTCTAAGAGTATGTTTCCTAAATGTGTTAGGTCAACAGTCAGACATTGAAAGAGTGAGATGTCAGTGCTTTCTCTAGTCCATGTTTATTTCTGTTTTTAAAATGCACAATTTTAAAACCCTGTTTACATTGTTGCACACATATAAAAACCGTTATACAATATGAATGTGTAAATTGTTAACTGAGTAAAGGGCATGCGTTTCACCTCTTGTTGGTGTGTTATAAACAACTAGCACTTTGCTCTCTTTGTATATTTTGTCACTATGAACCCCTTAGTGAAAAACACCCCGGTAATCACTGCTACTCATATACAGGTCTATATTTAAGTGCACCTTCGGGCAGAGATAAATGCGCTTGCATTCCAAAGGCAGTGGCCTCACTAGCACCTTCAAAAGTGTTCGCCCAAGGAAAGGATATTAGGGTTGCGATGCAGAGGACTAGCCCTGTCTGGCCTGGTTGAATATTTTAGATCTGGTAGTCCTTTTAGCTGTGGATCTAACACAGACCCTCTGTTTCCCTGTTCTACTGGAGAATGTGCTTGTGGTGTGACTGATAGGACCTCTGATAGTGTTTTCTGCTAATGATGATGGCCCGATTCCTAAGGGAAGGGTTTATGGCTTGGGGAGAATTATTTTCCGCAGTTTTTTAAATTATTTTATTATGTTATTTCTGATTACCCTTCACACTATAAATGCTTTACATGAATATGAGATACTGGAGAACAAGTGGTGTAGCAAACAACCTCTGCTGAAGTCTCTTATATTATCGCAAGTGTGATAATTGTGTGGCACGGTAAATAGATTCACCCCACAAATCTCCCTTGACTGAAACATTGCATCTAACCTGTGTCTGCCCGGATGGTCAACAATTGTTGAATGAAGCCATCTTTCTATTGTAGACTTGGTTGCTTGGAAATTGGTTACCACAAACCTTCCACTTTCACCCTTCGAGACATATCTGTGGCCCTTTAACTGTTCCCCAGACAACCCAGCCGCTTTTAATGGTGCCTGTGCTTTAGTCCTTCCGTAAATGAGGTGTATGTGAGTCTGTTCATCCCACACAATCACCAGAAGTTGGACCTTTTCGTGTTGGGGGCTGCATTTTACAACCTATGTTGTGAGCAGAATGGCATGCGGTGCAGCCTGGATATCGCACCAATCGTTAAGCAAAAGAGAAATGAGTACTATTAATTGCATACCATTAAACTGTTGTTTAAAAAAATGCATAAAAGGTTTCTTAATAATAAATATTGAGAACACAGTGTTTATCATTTTCAAGTACAGAGCTTTTGACAAAGCATTTGCTAAATAGATTTTTTTTGTTTTCCAGGAATTTACGTTTTACAACATCCATTTGCAGTACCCGTGGAAACCAAGTCCGAGTGTCATTAGCACTTTATTTGATTTACTCATTTTAACATATGAGTCGGATCCAATGTTTGCCTCATAAACGATTAACTCAACAAGATTGTTTTGAAATGGAAGATAAAATTATTATACAGATGTTGGTGACTCCTTTGAATTCATAAACTGTCATTCTATTTCGACAAAACAGTTATTTCATTTGGTGTCAGTTCATTATCTGATGTTGGCCTCCGACTGAAATATGTGTTGGGTTTAATTCTGAAGACTCCGTGGCACGATTTACCTCACAAAGGCAGTTTAGGTGTGGATTTTGAAAAATGCTGGCAGTGAAGAGCAGGAGTTCTTAGGTGTATGTTCAGTTAATTCTCCGTCCTTCAGCTTTCAAAGTTACTGTGAATGGTAAAATACTATTTGGAGAAGAAATAATGTTCTTTAAATAGCAGTGTTTCCTAAATGATTGTAATTTATGTTTCTGATGTTAAGATAAATGGAACGAGTTTGAATTTCTATGTTTTGGTATGATATTCTAACCATTTAAGATTATCTTAAAAGATTATCTTAAAAGAACTGTTGGGTCGACATACTTACGCTAAAATAGTCCACTCCTATTAGTGCTGTGGAAAGACTATTATTATTTTAACATTTATTTATTATTTAAAAATTGTCGATTGTTCAATTGAATCAGGTTTAAATATAAAAACTAAGGCAGGTTCCATTGTTAAACAAAAAAAACGCAAGTCTAACATTGTGAAACTTGTTAAATAAAGCATGGTTTGATCGGATTTGTTATCAGAAAACGCCTCTTATGTTACTAAAATACTATATGCCTACAGTAAATCACCTGTGTGTTTAGTAACTGTATAAACCTAGAATACCCACTGTATGGACATTTTGGTAACATAGTAACGTGATGCTCTAGGACGGGGTGGGAGTCAGGGATGTGGCATGATGGCGCAGCACATGGTTGAGGTGGACATACGTGTAAAAATGGTCACTGGTTCTTTCAGAAAGAATAAAGATGTGGTCCTTGTCTAGACTAAGCTTACATGGAAAAGAACGAGCATGTTGGGCAGTCACTGGAAATAAATGGATAGAACTAAAATGAGATCATGGAATGCTGATAGTTTACACACACACACACACCCACCCATATTTGAACATAAAGTCATCCAACAATTTCGGACCAGTTTCCAACCAGCATTAGATGTGTCGCTGACACAACCACTAATATTAGCGAAGTGGTTCTCATGATGTTCAAGACAATAATAGTGGTAAAATGGTTTGATGTATCGGCCTTTGGTTTACTGTCCAATTTTGGTATGTGCACCACCAGGCAACCATTGGCTTCATTTATGAGTCTTCTGGTAAGAAAGCCCAGGTATGGAAACAATATTTTTGGAAATTACTATATTTTCAAATCCTTTTATCATCTCTGGCAATCTTAATTTATCAATGCACTGGCTTACACATACAGCAAAAGGCAGAAGTATGAATTGCAGTACCAATCTCTTACAATCCTATTTGTCAACATATAATCGAGCCCGCCCTTGTAGATTTGAGCACCCATATGTTCGGAGAAAAGGCCTCTGCCTGGATTTGGGTACACGTGCTTCCCTGCCCTGTTTCTCTCAGATTTGGCATGTAATGGTGCTTGCATTATTCATGGCAAAAATACAGTAATTCATACATTGTGATATATCCATTAAAGATATTTAGGCTAGCTCTCTGCTGGCATTTCTTCCTAGCGGTTTGCTGAAGTGTCATTCACCATGTGTCAACGCACAAGGCAGCATGCATAAAAAATAGGAAATAGATCCCCCTCTTTAGCCATTGACTGTCATTTACATATGAGGTCAGCCTAAATCACACTAATTTGGAGCTTGCAGTGTCGGGCATTGTTAGTGACATTATTTAGCCTGCTCACATATGATTTCACATTAGGAAGGAGAGTACGTAAATCCTTCTCCAGTCTCAACACTTGCACTTCATTGAGCAGCACGTTATTTTGCATCTGTGTGAGGCTGTGTAAGTGGCTTCATTAAGGTGCCACACAGTATGTAAGCTTTCCAGCAACATACACTGCTTTGCTGTGAAGCTGCTTTAGAGGCCCGCTCTGGCACCAGGAGCCCCCCGGAGGGCACTAGTGTCAGTATCCGCATGATCATGTTTTTAGGACTGGCTTTCGCAGACCTCTTGGTTTTTACGAAAACACACACACTCACACACTTTCAGTTTACCCTCTTCATCCATTGGTCTGTTATATCATTCACATTTTTCTTCCTCCCACTACAGCATTGGGCAACGGGTTGGCTCACTTCAACCGTTGGCTAACTTCACTGTGAGTGATGGTTTTGTGATTTTTCACCAGCTTTCACTAGGACAATATTGACAGAGTAGCTCCATGCAGTACCAGGACTATTATGCCAGGGTGTGCTTTGACACCAAAAACTATTTTTGCTTTCAGCCATTTATGTTTTTTGATAATGCCAGCAGTCTGGAAAGTCCCCCAAAATGAAAGTTTTACAAAAACCATAGCAAAAAAGAACAAAGTTAACAAAGATACTTAAAACTTTATTTTTACTTTCAGAAGTGTTTTCTCACACAGCCCTTCACCTCTAACATATTTTATTTTGTCCATGATAAGCAACACTGAATAAAGGCCGTCCAGCAGAGTCTGCTCACTCGAGTCTTTCATGACGAGGTGCATGCCATGTACCTTTCAGTGTACTGGAAGAATTCAGCTGCGGCCTTTAACGGGGCTGCACTTCATGCTGTATATCTTAAATGACTTAAGCTGATGTACTTTCAAATCAGCGATCATAGCTCTAACAAAAACCTCTTACAAAAAGCTGATGCAGTGGAGCATGTTTAATGCAAGTATGTAGTATCACATCCATAGCCAAAATATATATTGTATAGTTTCCCGCTGAGCATTTTCAATCGACCTGGGCAGAGTCCGCGGAGTTTCACTCCGCACAGTTGCTGAAAAAACCCACCAAATTCCACAGAGTTGTGCGACAAAGCGGAGTAGTTGTGACCTGGTTCCTGACCCACAGAAACACACCACAAGAGACTTCAGCACGGATAGAATGCCATGCTGTCTCAGCACTGTTGTGAAACTTTACTGAGATGCCATCACACAGAGCAAACTCTGAGAGGTATTGCATATATGCATATATCCCCATGTGATTAAACCAACCCACGCCAGTACTTCTGGGACTTTTAGTCTGAGACACCGCTCTAACGACCCCACCCTGCTCAAGGAAATGCCCTAGAGGCCTCTTGTTAGAAATGGGGGTCTCTAATTGCAGAGGTAGGTACCTTTGTCAGTATAGGGACCCTTGCTTGTAGTCAGGATAAGGGGGATAGACTCTTAATATAAACCCTGCCCATCCCCTGGGTAGCTTGTTACTAGAAGACAGACTTATCCCAAAGGCAATGTGTAAAACATGTGTTCTGAAAACACACAGTAATAACACCACAAATGGACACCACACCAGTTTTGAAAAATAGAGTATCTTTATCTAAACTCAATAAGGCCAAAACGACAAAAATCCAACATACATGTAATAAGATTATGACTTCAGAAAGGTTTCAAACGACTTGGTCCATAGAAAATTATGGATGTGTGATTTCTCATAAAGTACCTGTAGATGCATCAAAATTCACAAGGCCGCAGAGCGGGGAAGCGTTGAGAAACAAAGATGCATCAGTTCCTGAGACTATGGGGAGGCGATACAACAGTTCTGCTGCACGCAGGAGAAGTGATGCATCGAATCTGATCTGTAGAGGGAAGTGATGCATCGATTCCAAGATGGTTCTTGTCCGCGGGTGATGCGTTGGGAAAACTTGTCGCACAGGTACGATGCGTGGGAATCAGGGATGCATCGGTGTTTGATGCGGTGTCGAGCCGGGCTGCATCGTTTTTTTCAGTAGTATTCCCTTGATGCGGCTGCTCTTGCAGCGGCGACAGGCGTTGCATCGGTTTCGGCAGAGAAGCGGAGATGCATGGAGATTCTTCGGGCACAGCGGTGCTGCGTCGGAAAAACAGCCACAAGAAGAGCTATGGATCCATTTCTTCAGTTATTTGGGTTTCTTCCAGCTCCCAACAGCAGGAACAACCTCAGGAGGCCCAACACTGGAAAATGCACCTCCTGGCAGGTCAGAACTCAAAGCATCAGAGTTCAGGGGGGTTGGGTGTGAGCTCTATGTGTCCCTTAGTCTTGGAGATCTTCAAGCAGGTTCAAAGCAAAGTTCCAGTCTTTGTCCTCTCCTTGACAGAAACAGGAACTGCAGGCCAACACCACACAGCACACAGCAAAGGGGTAGTACTCCCCCTGACAGTTCTTGAGATCTTTTCCTTGGAAAAAGTTCCTCTTGAGTCCAGAAATGATCTAAAGTTATTGGGATTTAGGTGTAATACTTATACCCCAAAATGTCTTTGTGCAAGGGTCTCTGAACCCAGTCCAAACCAGTTATGTCCTCACTGCTGCGGTATGACCACCGGGGGTGGAGACAGCATTGTGCAAGGGAGACGGGCCCTATTCAGGTGCAAGGAAATCTCCTTCCACTACTCTAACTGCAGCCAAGCCCCATTCAGCTCTGCTCTGAGTCATCCAGGAAGTGCCAGGCACACCTCACCCCCTCCCCCCCAAAATTGACTGTATACAGTGAATGAACATCCCCAGCCCCTGTCACTCAAAAAACAGACAGGCAATACACAAACTACCATTTTGAAACACACAATTTAAAAACCATGTTTACTAAAAAATGTTATTGCATTTTGAGTTCAGAGAGCCTAAACTTAATTTCTCCAACTTGTCCTAATGGGAAAATATGCTTGTAAGATGTTACAACGCATTTCCCATTCTATCCTATAGGGCAAGATAGCCTTTCAGTAGTGAAAATGAAACAGGCAATGTTTCACTATCTGGACATCTCACACTCATATACCAGTACATGTCCTACCTTTCACACACACTGCACCCTGCCTAGGGGGGTACCTTAGGTCTACCATAGGGGTGCATTATATGTAAGAAAAGGGAACGTTAGGGCCTGGCAAGTGGGTGCACTTGCCAAGTCGATATGTCAGTTAACTGCGCACAGACTGCAGCGGCAGGTCTGAGATACCTTTTCAGGGCTACTCATGTGGGTGCACAATCAGTGCTGCCGGCCCACTAGTAGCATTTGATTTACAGGCCCTGGCAAACTTCAGTACACTTTACTAGGGGCTTACCAGTAAATCAAATATGCAAATCAAGGAGAACCAATTATAACAACAAATTACCCAGGGAGCACTTGCACTTTGACACTGATCAGCCGTGGCAAAGTGCCCAAATCATCTAAGCCATCAAAAACGAAATCCAGCACAGCATCAAAAATACAGGAGGTAGAGGCAAAATGTCAGGGAAAACCACGCCAAAGATGCCAAGTTTAACACCTCTCAACAGAGAATGCGGTGGACACAGACTACCTTTACAGACCCAGCACACACAGCCAGCTCGGTCTATGACTGGCAGTGGGGGATAGAGAGAGTTGGCCTCGGATAAGGAAAATAACTAGAGGGGGGGAGGTGATTGAAGGTAAAGGCCTAGAGGAGAGGAAAAGGGGAAAGTCTTGTGACAAACTTGAGCATTTGTAGTTCTAGCCAATAAAACATTACTTTACGTTCATACACATGTGCGTGTTCAGTGCTGATGGATTTAGCAACAGAACTACAGCGATCCCAAGGTGCTTACCTGTGCGGTAGCTACTGTATTTGTCACCGCACCTGCCTTCGTTCGCACTATGTTGACTCATCAGTAACAATGCGCTGACACTCAAAATAAATTGCAGAGACAACAGCTTCCTTAGGACTTGAGAACATCAGAATGCAATGGAATACACACCCACTGATGTTTTCATCAGCCCACTGATCTGCTCCCTCTTGTTTACTGCAGAGTGACTTTTTTGTTTCTCTGTCTCAACTAGTGAAAACTTCACCTTCACAAGTGTTGTGCTCTACTGTAAAGTAGCGCCTAGGCCTTCGTCACAATCAAATTTGGGGTCAAATTTGGTTTAGTGCCAGTAAACTCCACTCTGCAGCGGTGGGTGAAATTTTTGCTGACCTCCATGCTCTAAGTGGAGCCAGAGTTGCAAAACTCCATGAACTTCGCTGGCCACGCAGAGTTTGTTGCCCACCCTTAGTTTGCAATTCACTGACATGTACGTTATTACTTTCCTTCATAATCAGGCTAATGACCAGCCCCACAGCACTGAACATGTTTTCCATGTCTGGGCTCATTATTAATATATTTCTGAACTAATATTAACATTACCTAATGTCCACTCCTTCAATGTACAATTGCTATATTAAAATCATGTGAAGCGCATTGAGATCCATACAGCCTCTTCCTGGGTCCCCTATCCGGTTAATCTACAGAGGAGAACGCTCAGTTAAAATTTGAATTCTGAGTCCTTTCATGGTAAAAAAAAATGCATATTTAAACGTATTCTTTCAGTCTCAGATATAATTGTAAGTGCTTATATCTTTTCCTGTCCACTGTTTTGTATTGTTCTTTACTTGTAAGTTTATTATGATGCTTGCTATTGCGCAATCGGGTCCGCTATATCTCTGTTAAGCCCTCTGTAGCGGGTTCGGCAGTAAAGGGAAGGATACTAGTCTTAGTTTTAGAAGGTTTTATTTGTGAAAACAAATAGCCTGTGCAAGTTGTTCTGACTGGAGCTCTTCTTGGTGATCGGCTTTGGGCAGTTCGCCTCCTCAGTGTCCTGACGTTTTTCTCCAGACATGGGGCGTGGAAGGCTCTGTGGTGCTTGGTTGGCGTCTCGAAGCGTGCAAAAGAAGGGACAGAAAGGGAACGTATGAGTCCTTTTGTGTATTTCTGTAAATCGTGCAGGGATAGGGAGTGAGGGAACACCGCCTGTGATAACACTACGACCTCCGGTGCAAACAAGGAGATGTGAAAGGAGATGCAGTGAAGGGAGATATTACCGCAGAACTATCAAGGGACCAGGTCACGTTACCGACCCACCCTTTCTCCCCACCCAGCTTGCTATACGCCCCCGTACCTCTGAGAGCCACACACCTCCAGGCGTGCAGCTGGGCAGCTCGTGTTGCCGATGGCCTCCTAGCTCCCGCGCCGCCAAAGGGTCGTCTTTCCTCCTCTCCTCCGTCGATGATATTTCGGTTCCCCGCTCTTCCGACTCTCCAAACACCACCTACGCCTCTGATGAACAAGCACACCCCGGCGTCCTCGCTCGCGGCTCTTGACGGCGTTCGTGGCTCCTCCCACTCTCCTAGCTCTTGCCCGTTAAAGGGACCACCGTCTTCCTCCTCGTCCTGTGTACCATACTGCCCTCTGGAGTACGTCCAATCGGTGTTCTGTGAAGATAAGAGGGGGGGGGGTTGAGGGTCACACCATGATTCCCATAATGAGGATACAGAGTTCCTGTGCCACTGGGGCAGCGGTCTCTCCCCGTTACCTCCTCTGACACCGTAACGGGTCACGTCCGCGCTATATAAAACACTTCAATAAATAAATAAATAAATGTGCAGCAATTCTGGAGTTTTCTTTATAACAGGCCAGACAATTTTATCACACACCATGAGCTCCTTGAAACCAGGAATGAGCAAGTCAGCCAGCTCTGGCTTTCAATTCGAAACAGAAAAATATATTCTGGTCTAAATATACAAAAATGCAATAATGGAAATGGAAAAAATAACAGGATGAGATACCCACATCTGGCATGAAACCAATGTCCAGTCTTGTTGGACTGCCTTTCGCTCTACTTGGCTATACTCAAAATATTTTTGAAGTAATTGTGTTGGACTTCATTTGGCAAAGAGGCATTGCTGTCCTTTCTCTCTTAAGGACTCGCCAAGAAAGTTCGCTATTGTGTGGAATGAACTAGAATGACTGGATAGTGTTTTTTAGTCTTGGCAATTTTGTTTCAGAATTGATATCTTGCATTGAGAAATACAGTATGTATGAAATAACGAGATGAAGAGTTTGTAAACAAATTGCATAATATTAAATGTAGATCAATAAAACTGCTTTGCATAAATTGTGATAAAAAGATGGAAATATATTGGTGATTCTCTCCTTTTTATAACATTCATTTGACAAAATATGCCAGTGAGTTCCAATTGCCAAGTAGAAAAGAAGTAAAAGACAAAATAGAAAAGATATCAGCATTAAGTTATAAGACTAGAAAAGAGTAGCCAAATACTTTCTTTATATGAAGGCCTACATGATAGGCTTAAGTTTGACAACCCTTCTCTCTCATTTTAAGATTACAATGCCACAGGGCTGGGGTCTGCGGTCCATTGGACACAAAGAGTAGAGTGAATACTGTCCTATGCCTGGGCCGTGATAGCCTGACATTGGCAGCCGTCTAAATATGCAAATGAGACAGTTTTCTCCCCTGTGATCAGATTTAGAAATTGCTTTGAAGCTTACCGTCTTCTAAAGTTCCAGACCGGTGGGTCCTGTGCCCCTTTCACATATGTAGGTGGCCCAGTGTGAGTTTTGTAGATATGGTTGGCAGCATAAAAACAGGAGCCTGCTGGACTTCACATGTGTGCTGACCAACACGACGTTAGCTTGGAGGTCATTCCTCTCAAACATTAGATCCCCTCCAGTGATCAAAGGATGCATGAGAATTGAAGCGCGGGCCGGGGAAGGTGAAGCTGGACCCTATGGAGGCCTGGTACAAACTCCCCCCGGTGCCGGGAAGTCTTCCCCCCCTCCCCCTCCTCTCGGGGCTAGAGCCCACGAAAAGAGGCGACCAGTATTGGTCGCCCCAGGACGGTATACGTCGCTTCCACCCCCCAATCAGGGGGTGCAATAAGAAGCATGGGGGTTGAATGAAGTGGGGAGCAATAGTTCCAATGTTAGAATGACCCTTTTGAGTCTGTGCAAACCTACTATCTGGCATGTTTGGTTTTTTTTTAATCTTTTTATTTACCAAAACAAAATAAGAGCATCAGGTGACCTGCATCATTTTCACAGTGGCCAAATATACAGTACCATGTAACAGAATGACACTTTAGAATAACCTTCCGGGTTTACGGGGAGTCCCGCACCACTAGGACATCTCTAACTGCTAGAGGAGTATATATATCGCCCCTGTATCCATTCCAAGCACCCCAGAACCTTCTCCCATTTCCCGGGGCACCCCAGGCAATGTATACTGATCTCTCCCTGAACATGCACCAGTCTAGATTATCCATCCACTACCCCACCTGGGGCGCCTGACTGGCACCCCACAGCTGAGCAATGTTACGCTTGGCAAACGTCAGGGTCACCCGTTGTTTCCAGTGTGAGGTTAGGTCTGTAGGTTCCCAGATATTCAGAACACATAATGGGATCTCCAGCACCAATTCCACCCCCATTACCTCTCAGATCTTATCATGGATTTTGACCCAGTAGTCCTGTACTTCTACGCAGTGCCACAAGATGTGCATGATCGTCCCAGTCTCCCCACATCTCCTCCGACACTCCCCACTCTCCGCAGCCGAGGTCACCTGGTGTAAGACCGGTGGAGAATCTTCAATTGCATCAGCCTAAGCCTCATTTGGATGGCCACTACTTTCGGGGAGGAGACTGCCTCTCTCCAGTCCTCATCATCTAATACTAGGTTATCAGCACCCCACTGGTCTCGAAGTATCACCAATTGGTCCCCCGTATGGTTGATCAGTTTTTTGTATATCAGTGAGATGGGGAGGCCTCCGTCAGCGAGGCGTCCCTGGGGATATTTGCAAGTAGAGCATGCCTGTCCTTGAGGTGTCGGTAACTCTCACTCTCCTGCAGATGGTATTTACCCTGCAAGGCGTTGAAGGTAAGGATCCTTTCCCCCAAATGTCCTTAACCTGTGAAATCCCAATGAGATCCCACCTTTCAAAGCCCTTTGTTATCCACAAGCTGCCCAGTCTCTGTGAGCTCCACAACGGGGTTGCCAAAGTAAGTTTCCCCTTCCATTTAATAAAGCGAGTTGCGGCATGCCACACGTGGACCGCGTGCACCGCTGACAAGAGGAAATCGGCCTCTCCTAGCATTCAGAGGCCTAGTGAAGTCCCCCGGCAGCTGGTCACGGTCCATCGCATATCCGGTGTCCAAAGGAGATCCGTAACATCATGGTTTATCGCCGCCAGGGAAGAGTAGGCTTGGAAAAGGCTATGCAGGGCCTGCCTTCCCAGAGAAGCTGTCGCTGGAGGGGCTCTATTTCAGTGAAATATGAGGGGGGCACCGGGTCCATTGTGTTCTGCATATAAAAAGCGGAGAAGGGCCATTAAACAACACCGCTCGACCTAACGGAGAGCGGCAGTGACTTCTATCTCACCACATCTCTGCTGAATCTGGCCAAAGGAGGACCCAGGTTATTATCATATCTCCGCTTCGGGTCCCTAGTCACATATATGCCCAGGTACCGAAATCCCACAGACTCAGCTCGTATTGGGCAGGAGCTTGGAATTACCGGGGGTCTCCGCTGAGAACGAATAGCACCGACTTCGCCCAGTAAATGGCGAAGCCAGAGTATCTCCCGAATATGGCCAGGATATCCAGGAAACTAATCAGTGACTCCCTGGGAGTAGAGAGATAAAGCAGAATGTCATCTGCGTACAGCGAGATCTTATCTTCCCACTCCGGCGTCCAACGTAGTCCTCTGATCGATCGGTCCCAACGAACCCATGCCGCCAATGGCTCAAGCGCTAACGCAAATCAAATAATAGTGGGGAAAGAGGACACCCCTGCCGTGTACTCCTTTCCAAAGAGAAGTCGACATATTTGTGGTTGTTCACCACAACCCTGGCAAGGGGATCTGTATATAAGAGATGGACCCAACCTATAAATTCGCGGCCCAAACCCAACTTCCCGAAAAACTGCAAATAAATTGGGCCACTCGACCCTATCAAAGGCCATGGTTGGTCCAAGGACAACAGGATAGCCGGCTCGTGTACGCTCAACGCGCCTCCCAGGACCCCATGCGGCCTCCGTAGGTTGAGGGCAGTGTTGCGGTGCGGCATAAAGCCTGCCTCATCTGGATGGATCAGAGTGGTAATGACCTTGACCAGCCTGGTCGCCAGCAGTTTTGCCAGAACCTTAGGTTCGGCGTTTAGGAGCGAGATTGGCCGGTGTGAAAATCACATTGTCTTGGGCTTGCCATCTTTGTGGATAACAATAATGTTCGCGACTCTTTGATCGTATAGGAGCTGGCCCTTTTCCTTGCTCTCAACAAACATGGCCCGAAGAAACTGTGCTAACTTATTTGCGTTGAGTTTATACAGCTCTATGAGGATTCCGTTTGGGCCCAAGGCCTTCCCGGAATGAACCCCCTGAATAGCCTGCGCCACTTCTTTGTTCGTAAAGGGGGAGTCTAGGTATTTCCTCTCCTCTTCTGACAGTGTGGGCAGTTGAATGTCCTGTATCATACCCGCATTGTCCGACTCAGAAAAAATACCTGCAGACTCATACACCGACCTATAATAAGCTGAGAATTCATCTACAATCATTTGTGGATCCGTCACTTTACCTACATCGGCTATCTGCAATTCGGGCACCAACCTCGACGCCCGCTCCCCTTTCTCCAGCCACGCGATCAACTTCCCTGCCTTGTCTCCGTGTTCATAGACCCGACTCTGAGTATCTGCATGTTGCACTTTAGCCCTCTTTCTAGCCAAGCTCCTGTATTCATCTCGGAGGAGACTCAAGCGGTGTGATCCCTCAGGAGTGACTGCCCTCGACATCTCTCCCTCCATTTCTGTTAAGTCTGCCTCCACTCTGTCCACCTCTGCCTGGCCCTTCCTCTTCTTCCCTGAGACCAACGACAAAACTTCCCCTTTGATAACTGTCTTGTACTCCTCCCACAGGGATTGCGCCGACTCAACTGTTCCCACATTTTCTTTGAAATACCGTTCTGTGATCTGTATCACCTCCTTCTTAGTGTCAGGGTCTCTTAGGTGCCAGGCATTTATAGGAGCAATCCTACCCACGTCTCTCTGTCCCACTTCCACTCTAATCCAGACTGGGGAGTGATCGGAGATCCCCCTGCCCACATGTCTCGCTTCCCGGACCCATGCAGCCTTTCACGTAGGCACCAAGACATAATCTATTCTCGATAGGGAGTGGTGTGCAGCAGAGGCGTGTGTGTAGTGCATTCCGCCCACCCATCCATAAGCCCAGTTGTTTCTACAAAGTCTGAGAACCACCTCTGGGATGGCGTCAGAATTCGAGCTGAGTGTCTATCCATTTCACCATCCATTAGCGCATTAAAATCTCCACCCACAATCAGCCGCCCCACAGGCATCGTTAAAAAAAATTGCACACAAGTCCCGAAAGGTGTCGGTCTGAAGACCGGGAGGATCATACACGGGCAAGAAAGTAACAGTTCTCCCCTCCCACAGCCCCAAAATGCCAATGTATCTACCTCGTTTATCAGCCCATGTGGCCTGAACAGTCAGTGGGAAGGAATTTCTCAGTAGAATACCCGCCCCTCTAGACACAGTGGTGAATCTGGCATGCGCCACTAACTTGTAGCCCACCCTGTGTAGCGCCATACAGCGATAACCGACCAAATGTGTCTCCTGTAGCAACACCACATCTGGGGAGTGCCTCCTGATAAATTGACTGACCATCCCCCTTTTAATCTTGTCTCCCAGCCCATTCACATTCCAACTTAGTGCGGATATCCCCAATCCCTGCCTACCAGAAGACCTTGTAATGGTAAATCATGTCCAGGTCACCTGATGCCATAAAAAAAAACAAATTGCTGATAATGTAGCACATAATTTAATCTCAATTGCAAGAAAACCCCCAATCTTTGTCCCTCCCCCCCCCACCCTGGACCCCTGCATGTAGCTTACGCTCATCCCCAACTAGCAGTGTGCCTGTTGCCCCAACTCTTATCTACCGCTAACTAAAATTAGAAAATAGAGGGATAGCCCTAACTAACCCACCAACCCCCACCCTGCAGCCCATTTTTTAAATCCGACTATAGCAATATCTTAATAATGCGGCAAGTCAGGGGAACCGTTAGGAACCCGCCCCACTCCCCGTTCACAACATGTTGCTGGTTAAGCCCAACGGACACCATTGCACACAAGTTTACTGTTTATCCGCTTCGCCTCGGCTCTCCGTCTCAGTCACGTCTGTACTGTCCAACCGATCCGCCACCACCTCAGGATTGTCGAAAAACCAGGCCTTCCCATTGAGCTCCACTCGAAGACTGGCAGGAAACATCATGGCATATTTGAGTCCCTTATCTCTCAATTTCCTCTTCACCGATAAAAAGCCCTGGCGCTGCTTCTGTACCATTTGAGTAAAGTCTGGAAAGAAGAGAGTTGCATTTTTAAATTGCAGAAGGGGCCCAGACCGAGCCGCCTGTAAAATCACATCCTTGTCTCGAAAATTCAGGACCCTTGCAATCATAGGGCGGGGGGCACCCCCGGCTTGGGCCTGCCCCCAGAGACCCTTTGTGCAGGTTCGATTGTGAAGTAATTACTCAGGCCTTTAGGTTTAAGGTGATTGAGGACGATATTTTCGACGAACAGATCCAGCGTTTGGCCTTCTGATTTCTCGGGCACCCCAATGATATGGACGTTGTTGCGCCTGGCCCTTCCTTCCTAATCGTCCAGCTTCCGATCTACGAGGACTCTCGAGGCCTTAAGGTCCTGCACCTCTTGTTGCAACAGATTCACATCGTCAATCAGGCTAGACGTCTTGCGCTCCAGTGACTTGATATTCCGAAGTTTAGACGTTTAAAGCGGAACAGGCCTTGATGGATGGTAAAGGTGGTAAAGTAGCGGGATTTCTTATGTAATTCCAGTTGATGGTATCCCTTGTTGAGATCCAGCTTCGAGAAAACAGTTGCCCCATTGAGGCGAGCAATCATATCACTGATATGAGGTCCGGGATGTCGTTCCCTCTAAATGGCCGTATTCGGAGCACGCATGTCCACACACAAGCGAACTTTGTTGTCTTGTCCTTTCTTGGTCACTACCACTACTGGTGATACCCAGGGAGTGGGCCCTGTGGATCGTTCAATGATATCTGTCCTCAGCAAGTCCTGTAACTCGTCATCTACTGCCTGTTGCAGATGAAACGGCACCTTCCTGTGGTGTTGCGCTATTGGTGATACCAAGGCCTTTAAAGAGATTGGGGAACTTGTAGACAATGTCTGGGGAATCATCTACCGTGTATAAAAGTTTGAGGCGTTCTGCTGTCGGCAGGCTGAGAAGGAAATCCGCGGTGTCTGGAACCTCGATCACATGGATGTGAGCTTGGATCTGTCGGTCCTTATATGTCAGAGTCGTGCAGAATTGTCCCAGGCATGGTAGGGGTTTCCTGGACATCCAGGTGTAGACTCGAACAGCGGCCGGTTCCAGTTTTGGCTGAGGTTTCATGCTTTGGTATTCCATGGCACATATGTAGTTCAAGGACGCTCCTGAGTCTAGTACAAACTTGGCGGGGTGACTCCCTATTTGAATAGAGGTTTATCAACAGGGAGGGATGAGGAATCGAAGTGTCCGTTTCTTTCCCCAGGGTAAGAGTACAGGTTTATCAAAAAGGTGAAAAAGGACACTTGTTACACTTTTCAACCTTGGGTTCAAGGAAGAAGAGTACCCTCAAAAACTCAATGCTAATCGAAGTGCGGTATATATGTTTCATCCGCCCCACATTGTAGTTATGGCAGTTATCATTGGGTTTTCTTCAGTGTGTTGGCTGCCAGCCTCTTCCAGAGGCACCTCTGGTTGTCAAGTGCAGTGTCCAGAGATTGAGGGTTTCCCCACTTACAACGTGCAAAAACAAAAGTGCAAAATAATGTTAAAAATGGGAAAAGGACCCCGAGGGTTTAATAAGGGGTGAACTCCCAATGAATTAAAATAGTGTTGTACTTGAAACAGACCGAGTCACTAGGTCTGTAAGTATATAATTATTGTGGGTTCGTCGACATGTTTCAGCTCCTTAGGCCCTAGGAGTCTGTGGAGCTTTTGTCAGGACTTACAAACAAGTATAAATACTCACACAATTTGTGCAGTATCGGTTTTCATATAAAGTTTTTTCAAAGTAGGATCAAGTCTCCAAGTTCTGAAAAAGAATTTCATGTTAGTGCGAACAACTGCAGTATTGTCTGGTGTTCATTTACATAGTGGGGAAAATTATCCTTGTGTGGAGTAAATCTAGTTTCTACTCTATTGCAAATAAAAAGGGGGAGAAGGAGGTTTCAGGGCTCAGTTATTATAAATGTATATGGAATTTATACAGATCTTCATTGCGAAATGAACATATATATAGCATGCACATCCTTGGCTGGAAAATTCAGGGCGTACCTGTAGCTAATGGTGAGTAGTACTGAAAAGGTGGAACGCTCTTAGAGAAAGTTCTTGTAAGTTATTATCTCTGTAAAGTGATTCATGTCTAAGTTTATACCGATTATGACCATACTTGTTATAGGATGAGGGCTCAGTAGAGTATAAGCGGGACATGAACGTTATAAACAGAGGCTTTAGAAATGCGTGTGTCTCGTATGAAGCACAATCGATTA